>NC_052626.1:127986436-129186436 GCF_016161935.1 Mauremys reevesii | reverse complement strand
AAAGAGATGTGTGAGGCTGGAGGAAGGGGAAAGGGATAATGCAAATGAGGGAGGAGCAAAGAGTGAATAAATGCAAGGGGGAAAAGGCAGTAAGGGACAGAGGGGATGTGAGATGAGATGAAAGGAAAGCAGACAAGCCAAGGAAAGAGCGAGCATGGCCTTAAATTACAAATCCTGGACCCAATTTTTAGACACGGGGCATAACTGGACATAGCTTTATAGACTACATTAGCATTGACTCCATTGTACACCAGCTGGGCGCCTGTCATTGACCCCGAAGGAGATTCGCTGATGTATTCCAGTTGGGGGGGTGGGTTCTTCACCCTGGTATCAGTATATACAAGCTGACCGAGGAGCCCTGATCTGCAAACCCAGCTCCGTGTGACACCCAGGCCTTGGAGGCAGGGCTGCGGTTTGACCTCTTGGGTAGATGCTGTTCAGGAGTGGACGTGCAAGAGGAAAGTTGAGCTTTCCCCGCAGTCGGTCCCTCCTTCTCCTGTTGTTTCTCTCTTGCTTAAAGCGGCTTCTCAGAGTAAATACATCCCCACCTAGCCCATAAAGGCCTCAGCAGCAGCCTCCTGGGTGCCAAAGCCAGAGAAAATCAAACAAAGGTCCCCACCCTTAGAGTACAGCACATTTTGTCAGATGATTACTCAGGCTTTTCTCTCCCACAGCCCAGAGGTTCTGCTCCTGGCCAGGTTCTGTTTCCCAGGGGCTCTGGCCTACAATTTCCCAGCCAGGGGTGGTGGGGTGGGGTGGAAGGAAAGGGCAGGGCTGATTAGTTAGAAGTTTCACCTTCTTTCTTTGTCCTCTGTCCCCAAACTTGGCAATGCCCCTTGGGCCCTAGAGCCTCCATTTGGCACCAGCTGTGCTGGTTTTGCCTCAATCTGTCTGTCTGTTTGATGTGCGGCTGCTAGCGTGAATATTGTGACTACTGGGCAGTAATTAGGTGTGCGTTTCTGCAGTGGCTCTTGCAACAGAGACTTTATAATGGTGCAGAGAACAGGGCTCCCCGCACCTCCCTTACATACACAGATGTAGGTACATGTCCCTCCTAGCACTCCTGATCTCCTTTCTTGTAGCACCCAGCACTGTTACTGGGATCAGTTGGCCAGATCCTCTGCTGGTGTCAATCAGCATCATGCCATTGACTTCAATGGAGATACACCAGCTGGAGATCTGGCCCCAGTGACTTTGGGGTAGTAAGTAAAACTGCATTATGGGATAGAATGGGGGGGTATGGCTGAGCTGCTGCAGCTGCAAATGCTTTGTGTACATGAAGGAGTGAGAACTGCTGCAGACTGCAACCAGTTTAGCCAGACCTGAGGGATAGACTTTGCCCTGGTTGTGGCAACCCAGGCTTGCAAGATGTCTGGGACAGCTGCTGTGCGTGAATGCAAGTTGTTGCAGGCGCCGAGTGCACCAAACGCTGTTTTGCTGAGGGCCTGGAGAGAATTTGGGCAGAGAAGCTTGGAATTAGGAAGGGGAAGACAGAGATCCAGGGGAAGGTCCCAAGAGACAAACAGGCCACAGGAGTCTGGTCTGCCATTGTTCCAGAGCCCAGGGACATAACTGCATGCACTTTCTTTCTTTCTTTAGCCCTCTGCTTGTGGGGAAGGTGGTGCCAGGATCTAATCCCACTTCCAAGGAGCACCACACCATCTCGGGTTTGCAAAGGGCTTTCTCAGGGCTAGGGCTTCGCAAGCTGTTACCAGCTTCCCTTTTGTGCAGGGAGCAGCATGGGGCTGGATTTAAGGCTGATCTCTTAAAGTCTTAATCTAATCCAGAGCAAATAAACCAGAGGTTTGGAACTGAGCAGCATCTCTCATGGAAACCTACTGCCTCTTGGGAAGGCATGGGGCCCTCTAGCTAGGGACTCCCCAGTTCTGGCCTCTGGAGCATCAGAGAAAATGCAGTATTTGCTGGGCAGCAGGGGGGTTAGCACCTGCTCTGCGGAGGATCACCTTACTGGGTGCCTGATCGGAAAGGCCAAGCCTGTTTCCGGGGCTGCTGTGACATTCCGTCGTGTTTCTAAAAGTCTCCTTTCTGAGCAAAATTCGCCACTTAAGGACAGCCTAGTATTTCTGTATTCCTCAGGGCTATTGATTATTAAAGTCTATAGGGCCAGATCCCCACCTGACACAAATCAGCATAGCTCCATTGCCCGTCCATGAGCCAGGGCATTTGATGCCAGCTGGGGATCTAACTCTGTGTGGGTATGTGATTGCACTGTGTAAATATGTGTGTGGGGATATTTGCATGGTGTGTGTGTGTGTGTGTGTGTGTGTGTGTGTATCTGTTTATCTATATGTGCTAGGGACTTACCTGGGCCCCTATGACCGTAATACCCGAGCACCTCACAAACCTGAATGTGTGTATATGGTATGCACAGGAGCAGAAGCTCTTCATATAGTCAGCCTCTTCCTGCTTGTTCGTTGGTTCAGCACTGTTACAATAGACTCATAGACTCATAGATTTTAAGGTCAGAAGGGACCATTATGATCATCTAGTCTGACCTCCTGCACAATGCAGGCCACAGAATCCCACCCATCCACTTCTATAACAAACCCCTAGCCTATGTCTGAGTTATCGAAGTCCCCAAATTGCGGTTTGAAGACCTCAAGCTGC
The DNA here is from genome assembly GCF_016161935.1 of Mauremys reevesii. Lineage (NCBI taxonomy): Eukaryota > Metazoa > Chordata > Testudines > Geoemydidae > Mauremys > Mauremys reevesii. The sequence goes on along the minus strand of NC_052626.1, from coordinate 129,183,808 downwards.
AGAGAATCCTCCAGAAAGTGACCCGTGCCCCACGCTGCAGAGGAAGGCGAAAAATGCAGCATCTGAGACCTGTGCACAAAAGTAGTTACTGCCTTCAAGGGTTTGATGGTAGCTGTTTAGTAGGGCTGTCCTTGAATGATGGTTGCAGCATTGCGTGTGAAGGCTAGGGTTGCATGCACTGGGTTTCGTACTGTAGACGGTGTTTCTTGCGAGCAGTGGGATCCACACACTGTCTTGTTATCGTAGGGTTGCTTGCAAGCAGGCCAGGCTGTATATGTTTTCTTTTTTCCAATACAAGCACTGAAGCATTTGTAGCCAGGTTTTTCAGAAGAGCCCAGCAGATTGGGGGCCCCCTCGAACGTTGAGTCTTTGGAAAATCCAGCCATCGCTGTGGAATGCCTCCCTTGCACATGGTGTAGGAAGAGGTTTGTTTTAAAAAATGGGGCTTTCAGTTATGTGCCGCAAAAAGCCCTTGGGAAATGTTGGCCTTTTGGGATTCTGAGGCCAGAAAGGAGCAGCGAGGTGACACAGTGGTCAGTGCACAGGATTTGGCACCAAGACCTCCTGTGGTCTAACCCGAACTCCGCCACTTATTTTGCATGGCCTTGGGTAAGTCATTTAATCTCCTTGTGCCTCAGTTTCCCTATATTCACTGCAGGAGGCCAGGACTTGACTTCAATGGAGAAACGGTGACTTACAGTAGTGGAGGCCCTGGCCCAAGGATAATAAAACTTCCCTCCCGGGGATAACTGGGGAACCTTTGTGAAGCACACTGGCGATGCAAGGCCCTGGGGAAGTGTTAAGCATTGCTGCTGTTAAAATCCTTGCAGACTTTGTTCCTGGCTTTGTCTGAAGGATGAGTTTAACTGTAACAATGTAAATCTTCCAGATGTCTAATCCTTCCTCCCACCCCCACCCCTTCCACTGGCAGATCTGTGGTTAATGGGAGTCTAGCTTGCGGCTATTAATGACATTTAATTATCTCTTATTTACCAACCATCACTGACTGCAGGGAGCGGACATGGGACCAGCCCATTTGCTAGAAGCAGCAGAATGGAAATGAAATTTTCTTGGCACGTTGAAAAATGTACAGAGATAGTAACATGCAGTACAGAACACTTTGGTAAATAACATCTCTCCTACACAAAGGATACGTTTATTTGGCTAGAAGGGCTTGAATAAACTCAGGGGATTCACCGTTTCATCCTTCGTGTTAAAGGAACCCAATGAAGTATCTTCATTGCTATTTTTTTCTTGCTGCTTTTTTTTTTTTAATATAATTAATACCCACTGGGAAACATCACACTGAAATCTGCTTACCCACCGACATTTTCCCATTCTCCATTGTACATTGGTTTGTTTATTGCAGGGTCGCTTGTGTGCTGGCCTGCTGCATGGACTGATTTGTTTCTGTAGGGTCTCTTTGGAGCAATGGCCCACAAGTACACATGCTGCTTTGTTATTGTAGGGTCACTTGTGTGTGCCGTTATTACTGTTCATTATTTGTATTACAGGAGTGACCGCCATGGCACCAGTGTGCTAGGTGCTGTATAAACACAGAACAAAAAGATGGTCCCTGCCCTCAAAGCGCTTACAGTCTGTGATCTGTGTGCACTGGTTTGTTTTTGTGGGATCACTTGTGTGTTGAGCTGGCTGGTCTGGTTTATTATGGTAGGACTGATTGGCGATACCCGGCTGTGCTTTGTTATTGTAGAGTCCCTTACCAGCACTGAGTTGCTGTATTTTGAGAAAAAGAGCAGGGAATCATTTGTTGGGGGGGAGGAGGGGGAAAGGTGGAAAATCCCCATACAAAGAAAGGCACGGGCTGTGCAAACAGCTATACAATTGACCCTGACGGTGCCCTTTTAATGGCACACTCATTTCAGAGGGCTCTTTTCTTTAAAGCCTCAGGACTCCTCTCAGGGAACTATCAGGCTTTCTCTTTTGATGGAAACATTTCCCGCGGTTGCCATGGAAATTCAGCAGGCTCCTCCTCTTCTCTGCAGAGTCCAGGGCGCCCTGCATGCAGGAGACAGATGGAACTGGGCTTTTAAACATGTGCTCTGGAAAGAAAAGAACAAGTGCAAAAAGTTCATGCCAACGGGGGTTGAAGGGGTTCATGGCCAGGAGATATCAGCTGCCATGTGCCCTGTCATCTGATTCATAGATTTCCAAGGCCAGAAGGGACCAATACGATCATCTAGCTGATCGCCCATATAACAGACCAAAGAACTGCCCCCACAATAATTCCCAGGGCAGATCTGTTAGAAAAACAGCCAGTCTTGATTTAAAAATTGTCGGCAATGGAGAATCTACCATGACCCTTAGGAAATTGTTCCAGGGCTAAATTACTCTCACATTAAAAATGTTTATGCCGCATTTCCAGTCTGATGGAGACAGCGCCAGGGATTCTGAAATCAGAGGGTCTCCTCATGGAAGTGACATGAGCAATGGGATGCCTGCCTTATAACTGGGGCTCAGTCTAATCTCCAGCCACTCTGTGCAGGGTTTTTATACCATGCTCATCCCCGTGGGATCTGTGCTGCCAGAAATGCCAGTGCATCACCCATTTAGGGTCTGAACTACTGTTGGTGTCCATGGGTTTCAGATCAAGCCCCTAATGATTGGCGATCGCATGACGATGGCATAGTAATCGTGTGGGCTGCCCTCCGGTGCAATAGTAGTGGATACACTGAGGCCTAGATCTTGTTAGAGAATCCCCATGGGGAGAGCAGTGTCCTATGATAGGGACCAGGCTTACAAAGGGTTTAGGCACCTAGTGAAAAACACCTAAGCAGGTTACATGGCTAACTCCCAGTGACATCAAATGGGATTTCTGTGCCGAACCTGCTTAGGTGCTTTTATATAAATCTTGCTAGGTGCCATCATTACAAGCCTAAATCCCTTTGTAAACCTGGCCCTAGGTGAAAAGATATTGCAGCAAGCCAGGATTTGGAATCCCTTGCAATGCCTCGAATCCACCCAGCAGCCATGCTAGGGGCTTTACGAGGCTCTGAGCAAAGTCAAGAGAGAACCAACCGTTTCGTGGAGTCCAGCGGCCCTGCAACAGTTTCCTTGCTTGGTGTAGATGTGCCCTGGGCCTGCTGGTGATGTGAAGCCCATGTAAAGGGCTGCTCCGTTGGTTACACTCGGATTATTTTTTTATTATTTATTATGATTGTGGTTGATTTGTATTATTGCAGTGCCTTTGACTCCTAGTCCCAGACCAGGAGCCCACCGCGCTAGGTGCTGTACAAACACAGAACAAAACGATGGTCCCTGCCCCACTTGGATGGGCCTTGTCTCTGTTATTTTAACGGATAGGCGCTCGGAGGCCCAGCTTGGAGCAGATGCAGTGAGGGGGAAAGTTCTAGAATCCAACCTCTGCCTGAGATGCAGGGCTCTGTCTAACCCTGCCACAAGCAGCATCTCTCCTGCCCTGCATTACCCAGTGATGGGGAACGGCTGTGCCCGCTAATGCTCAGGTTCTTGGCAGAGATGCTCTCCCTGTCCAAGTCAGGGTGCTCAGAAACCAGATTTCCCAGGCACACACCCGTCTCTGGTTGTGTGTCCATTTCTTCCCGAGGAATGCGCAGTTCCCCACCCAAGGCTGATGGCTTCATTGTCCCAAACAGGCTTCAGCTCACCCGCCCACCCCAGCCGACTGCGGGAAGGGGCTTATTTACCCCACACCATTTTCCTTCCTACCCCCTCCAGAAAGTTACCACCCTGATCAGGAATGACTCTCCCTCACGTTTGGTATCTGATCGTTCCAGGCAGATCGGCTTTTCCCCACTCCCCTCCTGCCCCCTGATTGCCAAATGACCCAGAAGTGAAGGAGTCACCCAGGCCTGTGAAGAGCTATTTAACCTGTTTTCATCTGGGGGTCTCTTCGGGCGTCGAGTGGCTCTTTGGAGGCTTCTTTCCCACTAACAGGCTTAGCTTTCCCCCTTTGTGCCTGACCACTGGGCAGAAAGGCAGGAATTTTTATCAAGCCCCAGCCTTTTCTGACTGGTGCGTGTTGGTTTGTTTCTCTCTCCACCCCTTGGTGGCTGACAGACTTGGAGACGCACCCGGGCAGAGTGATGGGCAGCGCAGGCCAGGGGCTGACCGCTCTGCCTCACGGCCGGATTGCCCCGCAGGACGCCCTGCTGCTGACCAGCCTGGAGAAGCCCCCTGCTGCACAAGACCCTGATACCCGGAGCTGGAGCTCCCTGGACAGCCCCAGCCCCCCTGCCACACCCGAGCAGACCTTGCCCACTTTCTACCTCCACTACTTCGATATGCTCTACTCAGAGGACACCAGCTGGGTGCCCAAGGGCCTGGGGGAGACTCCTCAGGGCAGCGGCCAAGGGGGCAGGGGCGAAGGGCAGAAGGAGCCAGAGCAGTGCCCCATCATCGACAGCCAGGGCTTGGGGCTGAGCCCCGACATGGACTACCAGGAGAGCCTCCACTTGGAGGAGCACTCGCTGGAGCAGGTGCAGAGCATGGTGGTGGGCGAAGTGCTAAAGGACATCGAGACGGCTTGCAAGCTCCTCAACATTGCAGCAGGTGGGTGCCCCTTCTGTCTCTCCACTTTTGCTCTGCGTGTGTGTGTGTGTGGGGCGATTTAGGGGGCCAAGGAGAACTCAGCGCCTTGATGTGGGGAGACCGGAGGCTCAGGGGGCTCCAGTGGAGCTTGTCACCTCTTGCTTGCTGGTTCGGATTAGGTTCGGCAGCAGGCGAAAAGCATTGTTGGCTCTTGGTCCGGGATGTCCGTGGAATAGCTCGAGAGTTCCGGGCCCTCCACAGTTACCGGAGAGCACCAGGATGTGCTGTGTACGTTAGTATCCACAGGGCAGCCGGCGTTAACGGCTGGACCCAAAGCCCTTGGAAGGCAATGGGAGTGTTTCTGTTGTCCTCAGTGAGCTTTGGGTCAGGTCCTAATTGTCCCCCTTGTGGGCACTCTCAGCAGAGAGGCCAAAGACTGACTGAGCCATGGAGGCTGGGCTCCTTCCTCACCCCTCACTGGGATTCCTCCAGGGCAGGCCGAGTCACGTTTCCAGGGGCCGGGGATGTCGAAGGAAAGACACCTCCGCTGGCCTCTGTGGACTTTCCCGGCACAACACTCCTCAACCAAAACCAGCCACGCGGATTCCTTTTATTCTGTTCAAAGCCTTTTATTTGACAGAAATTTAACTAATCAAACCATTCTGCTGGGTTGTGACAGAGTGAGTGGGTGTGAGTGAGGCCCCAAGAGGGCAGCATCTGGCACATCTGGATTCCAGCAGTGCCAAAAGTTTTCAAACAGGTAGGGGCTGGGGGTGGAAAAGTCTGAGGCCTGATCTCCACCTAAAACTTAGGTTGGTCTAGCTGCATTGCCCAAGGCTGTGAAAAATGTCACACCCTGAGCACTGTAGTTGCGTCGACTTAACCCCCAGTGTAGGATTCTTCTGACGACCACTGGAAAGGCGGATGACCTACATCAACAGAAAATCCCCTTCTGTCAATGTAGGAAGCATGTACACTGCAGTGTGGCAGCGCCGTAACTCTGCTGCTGTAGTAGCAATAGTGTAAATGTGGCCTCATAGTTCATAAATCAGTCTTCTAGATGCTTCCCACTAGCAGAATATTCTGGTCTCCCCAGAGGCCAGGGCAGCTGGATTTATAGGGACTAGCAGGTTTTCCCCATCTCCCATGTCTATGACAATGTGAAATATATTTTGACTAGGTTACAGGGGGAATCTCTTCCCCAGGGGTGAAAAGTGTCTTTGAAGTCACGTGTGTTAAGCAAGTGGATGGTGGGTGAGGAAGAGAGCAGCCAGATGGGTCAGTCTGTCTGTCTTTCTTTCTTTCGAGAGCTGGTGGTGGAATGTTGAGTGTCTAACAGAACTGTCCTCTCAGGTGATTCTTCTGGACTGGTGGTGGGGAGGGGGATGGAGCCTGCTTTTCGTTGACATCAATGGTAAAACTGCTAGTGACGCCAACAGGGAGCAGGGTTGGGCTGCAGGGGTGTGATAGTGAAACCTTAAAATACCACATGCACCACAGAGGAAAAAGAGTCATGCCAAGGAATCGTGGCGTGGTGGGAAGGGACCAACCCCCCCCGATGCGAATACCCTTGGTTCATGGTGTGGGGGCTGAGAATCTGGACCCAAATGTTGCATTGTGGTTCGTACATGTCTCTAAAATCATCTGGCACACGTGTTTAAATGCAATGGCATAGGATAACTGGGGAAGTGCCTTGAGTTACAAGCAGCCTACACCAGGGTTGCAGCCATCTGGCCCCAGTCCTGACGGGATTTAGAATGAACCAGAATGAGCAATCTGATCTTCAGAGGAGCCTGAGCTGGCTCCTGTCTGAATCAATGGGCATTTTCTCACTGAATTCAGTGGGAGCAGGAGCAGGGCCTTCTCGCTCCAATCAGGGGCGGCTCTAGACACCAGCCGCCAGCAGCAGGCGGCGGCGGCTCGTTTCCGAGGGGCATTTGGCTCCTCGAGCTCCGCGCGCCCGCCCGCCGCCGGCGTCACCGGGCGGGGGGGACGGGCGCGCGCGCGCGGCATGACGCAGCCGTCTCCCGCTTCCCGCTCCTCCTCTGAGCTCGCCGCCGCAGGGGCGGCGCGCCGCCGTCGCTCCGCGGCGTGGTGCGGGCGCAGCAGCAGCAGGGCAGGCAAGCGGAGGGAGCGCGGAAGAGGAGGGGGCCGCGGGCGCGGCGCTGCGCGCGGCGCGCTGGCGCCAGCCTGGGGCAGCCTGCCCTCTAGGCTCCAATGGTGCAAAAGTGCACCGTGCACGTCCTCTCTGAAGACCCAAACTCAGCAGCGAGCTCAGACCCTGCAAACAGCACCTCGTTGTCCCAGCTCCAGAGCTGACAGCGCTGTCAGCGATGGGGTTTGGGAGCCGGGGTCTGTAGGAGAAACGGCTGGAGCCAGAAACAGAGTCCCAGCTAGATCATGAAAACCATGCTGAGCATTTTAACCCCTGCCTTGCGCTGATCGTAAAGGACTCTGCAAGGTGCACTGGGACAGAGAGCAAAGGTGGCAAAGTCTCCAGTAGTAATGCACAGCCCCTGGGGGCAGGTATGTTTGGTTTACTAGGCTGAGTTCCTCTGGCAGGACGAACTTCGGGCCAGCTCCTTAGCTGGTGTAAATCAATGGCGCTATGTGAATTTACACACTTTGAGGATCTCCCCATATATTTGGGGGGAGCAGTGTCTAAAATAGCTCGCAGGGTTTCTACCTCTAATGCTGGAGCAGAGCCTGAACCAGAATCCCAGATCCAAACTCTCGGGGCTTAGAAGCTCAGAACCACCACAGAACTCTGGCCGGTCTCTCGCTGCATTTGAAATATTTTGTATCCTGTGGAGTTTCTTAAGCATCTATAAAGCCATTGCACTGAGGCATTAAGAACATTGGACTGGCTCTTACGCTGGTCCAATTGGCAGTCAGCGTGGCTATGCTGATTTCCATCCACTGAAGCCTTGAATCTTGCAGCGTGTGGGAAGGTGATTTGCCCTATTACGTGGGTGCATGCAGTAGCCACTTGCTGGGTGCGTAGCCCTGCTGGGCACCCCAAGCCAGGTGCTCTTCCAGAGGGAGTTGCTGTTTCACAAACAGTGGCGATGGGGAACAAAGTGATTTGGCACGTGGGGCATAAATGTGCCCCTTTAGGAGAACCAGCCCTTCGGACAGGTCATGCTGCTGTTGCTTCCACCATGGGCGTGCGGTCCGTCTTCTCCTCCTGAGTGGATTGTTCATTTGAAAGTGCGCTTGCTGGGCTTGGTGCAAAGAGAATCGCTCCTTACAGCCAGGCCAGGCCTGCCCTGGAGATGCTCCCCTGTGCTGTAGGTGAAGGGTGCTTTTGATGCTCCCTTCCCCTGCCCCTGCGCCCCCGTGATCTGTGGGTTTTGAGATCTGTTGACTGGCGTTGAATTCTCTGCCAGTAGAGGCAGGGGCTTTCTGCAGGTGGGGCGTTCCCCTGGCAGGAAAGGGATCTGGTTCCCAGGGGGATGGGGCAAAGAAGGAGGCAGGGAACCCAGGAGAGGATCAAAGATCCATGTTTCCAGTAGTTGAAGTAGATTGAACCCAGCCATGCAGGAGGGGGAACAGGCAGGAAGTACTGCTCCTCCAAGCCGAAGCAGCTCCCTTGTCCTTTTAGCATGGGAGGGGTGCAGTGTTCTCTGTTACTGTAATCCTTGCAGAGTGTTCTCTGGAGGGGAAGTGTCCCCCAACCCCGCTCACCAGGACCGGGCGGGGCGTTCTGTTTCTCTTCCACAGATCCAGCAGACTGGAGTCCAGGAAATGTCCAGAAGTGGATCCTATGGACCGAGCACCAGTACCGACTGCCCCAGATCGGGAAATCTTTCCAGGACCTGTCTGGGAAGGATCTGTGTGCCATGTCAGAGGAGCAGTTCCGTCAGCGCTCCTTGGTGTGCGGGGACGTGCTGCACGCCCACCTGGACATCTGGAAATCAGGTACACGCCGGCAGAGTTGGAGGAGGTGGGGTGAGCACAGCAAAGTTTCCTTAACCGTGTTACCCGTGGGAACGGTGTGCTTTGTAGCGGGTGGATTCTGCTCCCCTCGCCTGACGCTCGTGCCCTCTCTGACGCTGACCATGCTTCCCTTCCAGCTGCCTGGATGAAGGAGAAGGCTGCACCCGGAGAAATGCGGTACTGTGGTGAGTTCCCAGCTTTGCCAAGGACAGGAAGCAAAGAGGGGTAGGAGGGAAGCTGGGAGTGCAGCAGGAGGGTCAATGAACCTGTTTCCCTCTTACGATTCAGTGACTGGGTCCCCAGTTATTTCAGGGGTTGCTTCTCTCTTAATCAGGACTAATATGTTAATCATCATTAATTCTCAGAGTGGTAATTATAATATACTATTTATTAGTCAATAATAGCCTGGTTAATTAGTCAATAATGACTCTGGTTAATAACAAGCCCAAAGGGGAAATGGCTATCAGATCTATCCCAGATACTTATATAGCCCTCATTACCCTGATATCGGAGTGCCTCACAATCTGGTGTGTATTTATTATTAATGTATTATTACTATAGCACTCAGGAGTCCCAGCCACAGACTAGCAAAGACAGAACAAAAAGATGGTCCCAGTCCCAAAGAGCTGACAATCTCAGTCTTTACAACACTTCTGGGAGGCAGGGCAGGGCTATTATCCCCACATTACAGCTGGGGAACTGAGGCACAGAAAGGCTAAGTGACTTGCCCAGGGTCACACTGGGAGACTGTGGCAGAGTAGGAAACTCAGCCTGGGATTCCCAAGTCGCAGGCTATTGCCCTGCCCACTGAACCAGCCTTCCTCTCATCAGATGGCAGCCATTTTTGGCCACTGATGAGTCGTGATGACCTGGGCAAGCTGAAGAGGAAAGACTCCCTCTGTTCCCAGTCCCCAGAACCACTCGCTCCTCTGCTGGTAGCGACTGACTAACAGCTGGCATGTGCTTCCTTTCTGCCGCAGCGGGTGACGAGAGCTGGACGGATAGCGAGGTGGACTCCTCCTGCTCAGGCCAGCCCATCCACCTATGGCAGTTCCTCAAAGAGCTTTTGCTGAAGCCTCATCACTATGGACGGTTCATTCGCTGGCTCAATAAGGAGAAAGGTGGGGGCCGTTGACTCCTTCTGGGGAACTCAAAGCCACTTTTTGTATCTACGCCATAACTCCCCTAGACCCCACAGTATTGAGTCTCATAGCACGAGTATTCACCCAGGCAGGTGCTCAAACCCAAAGCTCTCTGGGCCAGATTCTGCTGTTGTCATTCCGTCAATCCACAGGGCCAGATTTTCTGCCCTGCTCTTCTCTTTGCACCTAGAAAATGAAGCCCAGTGACTCCCAGTTTACACTGGTGTGAGTGAGATCAGAATGAGGCGCTATGCCTGGGTGTCTCCCTGTCTGTGACTAAGGTACTCATTGCCATGGACACAAATCTGAGTCTCTCATTATCTTTCCCCAAACTCCATCCCTCAGTGAGTTTGTGGGACCCAAAGCTCTATTTTCCATTCCCTAAACTTCCTTCCTGGTGAAACTGGGCTCCTGATCCTGGATTCCTGTAGTGCCTAGATCAAAGCCCGAGTGCACTAGGCTCTGCATGTTGCGGGTGTGTCTACCCAGCGCATGGCAGCAAGCCTCTGAGCTCAGGTCGACAGGCGTAGGCTCCTGGGGGTCACCCTACTGTAGACATGTAGCTATGTAGATGTTGCAGCCTAGGCTGTGAGTCCCATGGCCCCTGCCCTAGGCTTCCGAGCCCAATGCTTTTGATTTGGTTGGGGATTGGTCCTGCTTTGAGCAGGGGGTGGGACTAGATGACCTCCTGAGGTCCCTTCCAACCCTGATCTTCCATGATTCTATGATTCTATGCTGAACGTCTTCACAGCTGTTCTTAGCGTAAACCATGTGATCCTGGGTTTGCCAAGCTGGGCTTGGAGGTTCACTGCCACTGCCTGTGTTAGACACGTCCACAGAGTCCCTGCCCCAAAGACTTTATGAGGCAGATGAAGGGTGAGAGGGGAAATGGCCACATGGAAAGTGGGAGTCACTTGTCAGTGTCCACCCAGCAGAGCCGTGTCAGAGCTGGGACTAGAACCCAAGTTTCCCCGAGTCCTGCGCTCTGGCCACTAGACTATGCTGCCTCTCAGTGGCCCTGGGATTGGTCCTGCTTTGGGCAGGCGGTTGGACTAGATGACCTCCTGAGGTCCCTTCCAACCCTGATATTCTATGATTCAAACCCCATCCTATATTATTGCCTCCTTTTTCTCTGCATGTTCCTCTCTCAGGCATATTCAAGATTGAGGACTCTGCCCAGGTGGCTCGTTTATGGGGAATCCGGAAGAACCGGCCCGCCATGAACTATGACAAGCTGAGCCGCTCCATCCGGCAGTATTACAAGAAAGGGATCATCCGGAAACCTGACATCTCCCAGCGCCTGGTCTACCAGTTTGTACACCCCGTCTGAGAAGGGGGCAGGAGCAGGGGAACGGACTGACCTCCTGGTGGGATCCCTGTAACCACAGCACCTCCCACCCCCTTCCAAAAAGAGATCCACCTTTGATAATAAAGATGAAGTCTAGGGTTGTGCAAGAGGCTGGAAATTCATCAAACTTGCCGGATGAACTTCAGAGCTTCCAACCTCCCCCAGGCTACAAAGCATATGTGTTGGGGGAAGAACCCCCACCTAGCAATGGACTGCCTGTGAAATAGAGTGTATACATTTAATTCTGGGGCCAATGAGTTTGTGTAGAAAGCCCCCTTCTCCCTCTAAAGCTGCGGTGTGAGGGAACCAAGTGAGGGGGGCACAACAATTGGGTGGGGTGGGGCCGAGGGGATGCTGCCTGGAAGCAATGTTGAACCAATAGAAGTTACATATGACTGTTGTGGATGAGGTTCATTTCCGCCCCCAGCTTTTCAAGTCTTTGGCTGTGCGAGAGGCACCACTAGACCAGATGCCACTTAGCAGAGATTTATGGCACGTTGGAGGTCACGCAGCAAAGCAGCTGGGTGTAGAACCCAGGAGTCCTGCCCACACGTGGGAACATAGGAATTATCATACTGCATCAGACCACTGGGCCTTGTTTCTGACCCTGGTCAGCCACCCCTGCTTTAGTGAAAGGTGCTGGTACCCCTGCAGTGATGGTAACTTGCCCCCAGGGGAAGTTTCTTCCTGATCCCCATCAGTTAGAAATGGTTGTGTGCCCTGAAGATTGATAAGAGCCCCACTCACCCACATACCCCACAACATCTAGTGATAATCAGATTCGGCCTCTCTTCGTCAATGCTTTCCCCTTCCAGGTGGGGAGCTTGAGTTGTCCTGAAATATCCCAAGGATATTGTCATGGCAATTCTACCAGTCTTGCTTTTTCCTGGTCTGAAGCCGTTCTCTAGGCATGGAGAAGAGGTAATTCCCCCCGCCCCCCAGCCAGTCCAGAGCCTTTCTTTAATGGGACAACTCCCTCACCAATACCCTAACTGAAATCTGTTCCTTAAAGGGGCGATCTTCTATCCTTCCCTGAGCTAGAAAAGTAGCTGATCAGTCCAATCATTAACTGGCGGTGCCTCTTCTTGGTGGGGGCAAGGATAGAATGATAGCCAGAAAGTGCTTGCCACTAAGGCAGTCTCCCCCAACACTTGCTATACGCATGTGATCAACTAGGCAATGCCCCCAGCCTTGTGTGGCAGTGTAGGGATGCCCCAGTGTGGAAGGGCTCTGCGAGCCGGCAGAGAGCAGCAATGCTCTGGTGTAGACGACTGCCAGAAGGACTGAGGGTTATCGGCTGGAGATGCTGCAGCTGAAGCGTTTGCCTCCCTTGTTGGCTCGTTTGGAGGTGGGTAGGCAGTAGGAAGCAGTGGAATTGTCCAGTAGCGTGTGATGCTGGGTTAGCAGCTGCATAACTGGCTGGTGTGTCCAAGAACCTCTCAAGTGTCCTGCTTCTCTTCCTTACGGAGAAGCAGTTCTGAAGCATGTGCCTTGCTGTATCTGGAAAATCGCTTCAACACGTTCATCGTGTCCGACTGGCCTTCTGAGACATGCAGTGGGCAGCTTCCCTTTTTCTGGGTGCCATTATTCCTTAGCATCATTTTAATACGTCAGGACTAGATTCTGAACTTAAGCTGGTATAAACCGGGAATAACTCTCTGAGCTTCAGCGGGTTACTCTGGATTCACACTGGTGTAAATGAGATCAGAATCTGGCCCAAATGTTGTTTTGGAGTCAAGTTCTGCTACTACCTACCCCAGTTCGTCTCCCGTTGCCTTTGGCAAGAGCAGCACCAGCTGTAAACCAAAGACAAGCATGGCTGATCGTGGGGTGGGCTCTAACTCGGGGATTGCCTAACTGGGCCAAACCCCGGGCACCTGACTCGGCTCTGAAGCAACTGAACTAGCCAGTTTCTGGTGCACACTTGAATGGGTGCGGTGACCATTTTCGGGCATTGTGTGTGAAAGGACAAAGTCACCCATGCGCAGGATGTGAGAGAGGCTCATTTGAAAGGAAAGACAATAGGATCATACACAGCAGCCTTCTGCCAGGGCGCACGCTGACCCAAAGCTGGGACACTCTGGCACTTAGATGCATGAGAAGGCCATCTGGCTGAGCAGCAGGGTAACACCAAAAAGCTCTTCTGGGAAGCATGGAGTCAGCAGGCTGTGTAGTATGTTGCTTTGCCTGCTGGACAGGTTGCTGTACTATCTTTCTGCTCATTGGCCAATCTCCTAAGCAAGAGTAGATTGCACACAGAGTGGGACAGTATATCTTGCATCCCTTCTGTGCTGCCCCACTGGGGACAAAATGAAGGCCACTGGGCAGGTTTCCCTTCTTCACCACAACTTGTGGCATTTATGCCCCAGTTGTGCTAGTTAGTTTCCTAGTGACACCACCATCCTGTTTGTGAGAAATCTGCTGCCTGTCCTGGGCAAGCCAAGACTGGAGAAAGATCCAACCTGCTCTTGGAGCACAGAGTGATCAAAGGTGGGTAGAGTGCAGCACGACAACTGGGTTGGCTTTTGGTGACCAGAGGTTGAGCTTGTTTTCTAGTAAGGCTGCCTCCTTAATTCAACTGGTGATTAAGGGAATTCGCTGGTGTTGAAAGGGGCTGGGGCAGAAAGCCTGAAGACTGATATTATAGCCTGGGTACTAACAAGAAAATTAGTAACTTTCTTACCCCCATACTTCCAGCTTCAGTCCTGATCTGGCAGTCCCACTACTAGCGTTGACTAAGGAAGTCATTCTCCATCTGATATGGGCTCAAGCTGCAGACTTTGGATCCAGATTTCAAAGTCCCCAAGGTGTTTGAATCTGGGCTTTTTGATTCAGCGCATTATAAAGAATGGAGCCATTTGCAAAATTCAGATCAAGGTTTGGATTCCAACCTCCACCTGCAAAATAGCCAGCACTTTGGCTCTCTCTGCCCCAGTCAGTCTTTCTGCTCAGATTGCCAACTATGAACCAGTTGTGATGGCTGTTCATGTGGTGTATGGACACCTGTCTACTAAGAACTAGACAGAGACCCACTAAACTCATTTCCTACCAGCGCATAGGACTTTCTTGACTGCCTTATTCTTGTTTTTAAAGGGATTATTATTATTTGTTTTTTTACACCTCTGCAGTTTACTCCCACAGGGAAACAAATCAACAGAAGCTGACAAGATTATAGTACAATAGAACTAGGGTAGAGAGTTGTTTAAACTGTACATTTCATAACAGGCCAAGTTACCTGGTAATGTTGATCTTTTATATTATAGTTTTTTATTTGTTTTCTTTTGGTTTTGGCTGATGAGACGTTGTGGTTCAAGTTCAAATGAAGAGTTTAGAAGGGAGACAAGGATATCTGTAAAAGCCTTTGGAAGAGTTTAAAGAAAAATATACATACGTGTTTTATTTTGGTTTTTGTTTTTTAACTTAAAAGAGCTGCCTGTGTTGGCTGCTGCCTTTGTATTTCCTTCTGATAATTTTGTATTGTTTACATGTCAGAGTAGGAGCTCAAGTGCTTCTTAGATTCCCAGCATATGTTGTATCTCATTGCCTTGAAGTTCTGATGCCTTGCGGGGGGCGGGGAGACAGCTTTGTATCTTCTGAAAAACCATGAAAGTTGTGCCATGTGATTATTTGTGTGTATAATGAAAAGGGGAAAAATTGATGTGAACCACGTGGCTAACAGACCCCTCCCCTAGCCGAGGATCGGTCCAGTAACCTCCTCTCTATTACAATGAACAATGGTCTAGTCTGTTTTGGGGTTGGTTTTTTTCAGTTTGCAGTGGAAAGGGTGTATGCGGAGATGTGCAAAGTGTTTCCTTGCCTCTGTGTATGAGAACGTGTGTGCGTCTCTATGTGTGTGCAGGGAACATGCACGTGTGTTTGTGTTCACGTGTGCACGGTCCAAGAGCGCGTGTGTGTGAACGCTGCGGGGCAGTGGTAATAAACTCTACGTGGAGGGAGCAGCTGCTGCTGTCCACCTCGATTTTTGCTATAGCAACACGTCAAAGGCAAACATAGCTGCCTTTCTGCCATCTCTGTCACCCCAGCCCTGCAGCCTTTGGTGGTGTCTCAAGTTGGGAACCCATAATCACGCGCCAATGTGGTCCCTAGATCCTCCTATGCTTCCCCCACCCCGTTCCCTTATTGCTAGGGCACAGTGGCACGTTCTTGCATGTGTGTGAAAATGTGCACTCACGCCTAGGTGCTGCTTTTGCACAATCAGACCTCCTGTCCCCCTGGACTACTGTGCCTTTAAGGGAGCAGGTAAGGACACTGCCTAAAGAGGTGACCCAGTGGTGCTCAATACCCCCAATAACCAGGCAAAACACACCTTGCATGAATAAAATAATCCTTTTTCTTTATTACTGTATTTTTTAAGTATTACCTATTTTTTTTCCTTTATAGAAGAAGAGGCAGCCTTGCGTGCCAGATACACACACTCCTTCTCCTAGTGTAGCTTTGCTCACAGTAACACTGTTAATTACAGCCTCAAGATTGCCCCCCAAGCCTCCAGGGCTCTAATGGGAAATGTTAAGCAACGGCCATGCCCCCATTTCTGTCCTCTCCCTCGAGGGATGAGTATAGAGCTAGACAGACAGTTAATGGCATTACCTCAACCACTGGAAACTCTGTTCCCTTCTATTTGAGCCCTTGAAGTTCCCCCCCGGCCATAAACGGGCAGCCTCCCATTTTAAAGCCTCATAGGTCAGATTTGCCTTCTCTTAACCCCGCTATTTTCCGGTGCGGTTCGGTCCTGTGGAGAAATGGGGAGGGCGGAGTGCTTGCGACATTCTTTTGCCAGGGTAAAGGCTTTGCCCTTCGTGCTCTGCCTGTCCCCATCTAAATACAGAATTATTCTCCTGGGAGCTGTTTGCTCGCCCACTATGAAACTCTTTCTGAGCCTCAGTGATGGATTGGGTGACCAACGGCGAGTTCAATGGATTTAGGAGCTAACACATTCAGTGGAGCAGTCAAGGGGAGGAAGCAGAGGACCTGCTCCATGTGGCGGATTAAATATTCTTAAACTGTGCCTGAGAGCCTGTCCTAAAAGTGTCTCAGCTCAGTCCTATTGGGTTACAACCCACTCCAGGAAGCTATTGGATAATGTAGGGACCACTCCCGCAGAGGAGCCTCCAAACCCCGTCTGAGCCTGGTCTGAATTCAGACAGCTCAGGACCTCACAGGACTGCGCTCTTACGTTGTGATTCACCCTAGCATTTGGTTTGGGCCTTGCTTGCTCCTTAGGGAGTCTTGGCATCAGGGGAAAGTCTCCTGCAAAGGACCTTTACTGAGAGAAGAAGTGTCCGCCTCTGGTTATTGCTGGCTGTGCTGGCCGGCTTGGGAGACAGGTCACGCGTCTTTTTCTAAAGAGAATGGGCCAAATTCCTCATGGACGTGGCTCTGCTGACTTCACTGGAGCAACATAAAAGATTTCCCCTGTGCACTGTCCACTCAGTTCCATGTTTCCCATCCCCATTGCCCTAAAGCAGAGCGGAAGTTTCAGTGCCTTCCATGCAGGACATGGCCAACTCCCATCACTTTACCCACAGTGAAAACTTTCACCCACTTGACGTAAGGGCTACTTCTTCTGTCCCAGCTGGATCAAGGCCCTGCAGTCACTTCATTATTGCTGTTCTGAGCTTGGCAAAAACAAAATAAAGCCTAAGTGTCCCTCTCCTGCCATTCCAAACTCAAAGCTCCTCTGACCTGGAGCTGCAGCGTGGAAAAGGGTCTGCCAAACGTTCCTGGAACCAAACATCAGGAGGCGAGATGGGCAAAGGGGGTGGTTATAAGGATCGGGTTTCCCTCGCCCTTTCAGGCTTGGAGCTGAATTGGAACTAGGCTTGGGCTTTGGGTTGGACAATGCTAAAATCCAGTGCTGCATGACCAGAGGCTAAGTGGGAGGCAAACACGCACCCCCAACTTGATCTGGGGAGACTCAAAATCTTGCAAGGATCTTGGCTTCATCCTGACAGCGAAACTTTAGACCACTCCCCCCGATCTGGCTTTGGATCTGACTTGGAAGCAAAGCCCTCGTGGCAGCATCAGGGATTTGAGCCAATCCCTCCTCCCCAGCAACAAAGGCTTCATGGTGGAGGTCCTGGCTCATCTCCTATGAGGAGTGATAAGAGAGCTGGTCTTTGCTGCAAAGGGCCTTTTCCACCTGTTTCTCACCCCAGCTCTGGCCTGCTCCTGCAACAGGCTCAGCTTCTCAGCACCTTGGAGGGACGTGTTTTCAGAACACTCAAGTCCTGGTGGTCAGAGGGACTGAACCTCCCCAACTCTAGATGATGAAGTCTGCAAGCGCCCAAGGCTTCTGAAAACCAGGCCCCCGGGTTCTCGAGCTTCTCTGGATGAACACAACAGGGCCTTTTACACCTGGTTCAGGCGCAGCGATAATTCAGCGTGCAATGGGTGGAGGTGGAAGGCATGGGGGAGAGGGAGGCATCATACTTCCTGTGCAGGAAGTGCCCCCCCCCGACCCCGCCACACTGGCACTTGAGAAATATCCCTGCTCTTACTCCCTATACCCATTGCCTGCTACAAACCAAACCCCAAAGTAATGCTCATCTGGTAAAGGTGACAGTTACATCTACACCAGGTGATATTCGAGCACAAGACTCAAAGGAGGGTTAAAATCCATATAACAATTACATAGCTCAGTTACTCTTTTTGTTGTTTTTGTCATATCCACAGTAATACAATCACTATATATATATATATATATATATATGTAGATAGATCTTTTTTAAATTACACAATCAATGTACAAAAAACAGGTGCAGTGCTGAGACAACAGCATTTCCTTGACTTTTGTTGTTGTTGTTTGTTGTTAACTAATGGAAGAAATAGAGCTGAAGGTTGGAGAGGTCTTGTCTATGTTATCCAGGATGCAGCACATTTATTCGGGCGGGAAGAACACTTGGTCGCTGGAGTCAATAATTCATGAACTAAACAGACGGAGGAGGAGGAGGAGGTGGAGGGGAGGCAGCTGATGAATTTGAAGATGATGGGGAATAAATAAGCAATCATCTGTGGCTTCCTGTGGAAAAATCAGGGGGACCTTTTCTCCTGAACTGCTCAAGGAATGGCAGATAACCTGTTACCCATATGCACCCGTGGGCCATATGAAATTTGAATCCGCTATATACAATGTTCTTTGTTGTTTTTCTGCACCTCCAAGACACAAGCTGCCCCGGTGGAGGCTGCTTAAGGAGCATGGTAGCCAGATGCTGAGAGGAGGCGGAGCCTGCTGGAAAAGGGGCGGGCAGGGTGAGCCATGACTCAGCTGTGACTCATGAAGGGCTGCTCTTGCTGTGCAGGGGCAATGGAGTATTTAGCCCCATTCACTTACACTCAGGGCAGGAAGAGGCTTCTCAAGACCTGCCCCATGGGAGTTGTCATATGTATCTCTACCAGCCAATATCTTTTTGTCCTGAGTAGGGGGGAGGCCGGGGAGATGATGTCTTGCTAAATTCTGGCTAGGAATCTCCTGAATGGCTCGTCTTTGCATTCGGCATCGATGGAACCAGCCTGAGGCTCACCCAGGGATTAGGAAAGGAAATGTGGTTGGATGACAAGTGACCCAACTTCACTGCCAGCAGGAGGAAACAGCTTGGATAACTAGGTTTGCTTTTGCCAGCTTCTCTCCTGGGAAGGTTTTGGGTTGGGTTATGTTGTGAACCTACAGAGCAACACCCTCTCACTGCTCCTTCCCGCGTGGGCTTGCTGGTAGGCCCCACTTACAAAGCATCCCAGGGCTATGAAATAACAAATACAGATGGAACTCAGACCTGCATTGTTTGGACGTAGGGTTATGGGCTCAGGCGTGTCTCTAGTGCAACAGAGAGTGATGACAACATAAGTAGCTGTGTGGTGGTTTAGTCTTCTGGTGACCTCTCCCACGGGCAACGGGTTGTCGGCGTTATCTCAGTCTTCAGGCTAAAGCCACAGGGGAACGGCCATCCCTGTTTTCCAGGGGACGCTTGACCCTTTGAACAGCTCCTGCCTGCTTGTCTCTGGCAAAACCTTCCAAGGAAGACGTTCTAACAAAGGCTCTGTTTGCCATGGGATGCCAGCCAGTATTCACATCCCCTACCTGATTGAAGCAGAAGTAAAAGCAAGTGTCCCTTTCTCCCACAGTCCTCACTTTGCTATCCTGGCTTGTAGGGGGTTAAAAGGCTGAGATGCTGCAGCTCCATGTAGCGTTTGACAAAAGGATTGTTTTTTTTATAGCCCTGGGATGCCACCTTTGTGCCCTCGTGGGGACTTTCCACCTGCCACTGATGGGAGAAGCCACAGGCATTCCCCAGGCATGATTAGCGCTAGAAAGGCTGGGCTTGGCAAGCGATGTAATGGCCCCTTTCCTCCATGGATCAGAGTAAACACCAATCCCCATCCTCTTTTATTCTCCGCGAGGAGACCCTGGTGTATCACGCCAGACAGATTTTGCTTTGATGTTCTCTTCCATTTGGCATTTACTCTTTGGTTCCCACACCACTGCCTTTAGGTCTGATGCTGATCTAAATCCAGAGTAAAACCTCTGGGACTCGGGCAGAGTTACTCCAGATTTACACCAGTGAAACTGAGATTGGAATTGGGCCCCACATGCTTTACTTCCTTTTCTCGGGGCCCAGGGCCTGGTTCTGCCACATTTCCAGCTGATGCAGAACGCCCCTCTGGTATTATCATAGCTTAGGAAAGTCTCAGGGTCCAATCCACCCCCCGCTTAAGCTCACTGAGGTCAATGGAGTTGCACAGGGGTGAATTGGTTGCTGGCTACAATGGAGCACCCACAGCTAGACTGCTGGCAAGCAGAAGTGCAGGCTTGGCTTGGAAGTCAGGGGACAGGTCATGTGTGATCAGCAGGGCCTATGGGGTGAAAATGCCTTTCATGAGGAAGGTGCAGAGCAGCTGCTGGGGAATCCTATTCACAGTCCCTCCAG
This sequence comes from Mauremys reevesii, assembly GCF_016161935.1. Lineage (NCBI taxonomy): Eukaryota > Metazoa > Chordata > Testudines > Geoemydidae > Mauremys > Mauremys reevesii. Next base: position 129,163,907 of record NC_052626.1, on the reverse strand, counting down.
GGAGCTCATGACAGGACTTGGGGCCATGAATGGGGCTGGAGGACACCCATTCTCATTGGGGAAGGGACACACAGCAGCTTGCTTTATAGCTGTCTTTCCTCTGTGTTGCAGCATCAGCACCTATCCCCACCCTTACACCGGTTGGGCTCCAGGCTCAGAATCCATTCCATACGCACCAATCCTGTCCCACATTCTCTCCTCTTGGAAGCTGTATCCAGAGCCCACACCAGGTGCACAAAGCTATGCAGATGAGTTGTTCTTAGCCTAACCTAAAGGAGGGACTCTCTCTTGTCTGACACTAGTGCAGGCTTCATTTACTAACTGCTTCTCCCCTGTGACTCTTCCACATGCGTCCTAGGCAGGGTGGTGGCCTGAAGCATCTCCCATGCTACGCACCCAGTCAGAATGCCAGGCGACTCCTCTCCATGCCCCCTGCCTCCTCCATCAGGTGGCTGGGGGAGAAAGCCTGCACGTGTAAAGGGAATCTCCTGCACCCATCCACATCCGGTTGGAATCAACATAAATCTCCACCACATTCCAGTGCAAAGAACGGGACAGTGAAGTCTGGTCCCACCTTAGTTCAGTGGCAGAAAAATAGTCTCTCTGATGGTCCCTGGTGAGATTCCTTTCCCAGGAAGGAGGTCTTGATCCAGGCCTAAGATTCATCCCAGCCTGGCACCCTGAATCACCCCAGCACCTGTCACTGTTACAAAGAGGTTTCCAACAGCGGTGAAGCAGCGTTGCAAATCTCCAAAGAAGAGGTGATGCATTTCAAGGCCCAGTTCACTCCCTCCCAGAGTGCAGGCCTCCATTAGCTTTCACAGGCCTACACTGCTCTCCACACCACAGCGGTGTACCAAGCATCCCCTGAAAAGGGAGCAGGAGTCCACATTGTGGTTCAGGGTCCACAGGTGCCTTTGCTCCAGTGTGCCCAGGTGCTGCCAGAGGCATTCCTGTCTCGGACTGGAGAACTTGTACAGCCTTGCTAGGAACCTGGACTCAGGAAGTGATGTATTGTCACTGAAGAGCATTGGAAGGAAGCCTTTGCTGAGTCCAGGATGACAATATGATACCAGCGACCACACCATGGTGATGTCTGATTGGAGGAGGAAGAGGGGAAGACCATACTCTAAAAAGGGAAGGTCCCCAAAGCTTTCACTGGGATGAGGAATCTTCCTTTAATTTACAGGCAATCAATCCCACTTGCAAGACATCAATGAGCCCTAATCCTTGCCCAACTTGAAGACTCAGTGTGTTCAGCTGGATGGGAGATGTACGGTGCATGGATGTGGTTTGAGATGAATGGGAGAGGGCACGGATAGGTAGGGAGATTTCCCCCGCCCCTCCTCCTGCAAAGATGGAGAAACTGGAAAGACAATGATTAGGGAGGGTGAGTATAAAAATCTATACATAAATAAAAGGGGATAAATTCCATTTCCTCCCATTTTAATTTGGTTATGTTCAAATAGGGCAAATTTGACCGGTCCCAGCAGTTGACATGCTGTGTGTTTCGGAAGAGTTCCAGCCAATGGGAAGGTGGGCTTATGATTACAATAACCTTAAAAACCAACCAATCAGAAGCCCTGGAAATGCCCTCATTGGTTGGGCTTTAAAATCTTGAGGTATTGGCTTTTTGCTTTGAAAAAAAAAAATGACAGACAACGTCGACCTTTCACTTCACATTATCTTAGAAGAAGAAGAGGAAGAAAAGCCAGTATGCAAAATACTCTTCTGAGACGGCTCTTAAAAAAATAAAAGCTTGGTTGGAAAATATGTTTGAATCTCTAATGGTGCAGCGTGAGTGACCAGACAGCAAGATGGCTGGTTGGCTGGTGTAGAGAAATGAAGACGACGGAGGGTTTGTTTATTTTCTGACAGCAATGACGAGAACACCACGAGGTTAGATAGACTCCACATAGTTGGCTGGGTAAAGGCCGAGTTGCCCATTGTCTAGACGCCCTTTGCACCATCCTTGTTCATCTTCTTCACCTAATTTGGTTAATTCATCGCCTGAGGCAAAAAGCAGAAATAAAGAATTCATTGCCAGTCGCCTGTGGCTCTCTTACCCTGAATGCACACGCCATGGGTGGGTAGAGCGGCCTGAGCCTTGAATTTCCAGTCTGGCATTCTGCCACTCGAGCTGAAGGAGTAACTCCATTGGCTGACAGCAGTGGAAGGTACTTATCCAGCTACTGGAAGGGGACATGTAATAGAGATTGAAAAAGTGGATTCTATGGATATGTGTGGTGTGTCCCAACTTCCGTTCTGTACCACCTGAGTTAACTCATAATGTTCCCAAAGTGACTCCCACTGGATCAGGGGCGGCTCTAGGCATTTTGCTGCCCCAAGCACGGCAGGCAGGCTGCCTTTGGTGGCTTGCCTGCAGGAGGTCCCCGGTCCCGCGAATTCGGCGGCAGCCTGCGGGAGGTCCACCGAAGCCGCGGGACCAGGACACCCTCCGCAGGCATGCCGCCGAAGGCAACCTGCCTGCCGCCCTCGCGGCGACCGGCAGAGCGCCCCCCGTGGCTTGCCGCCCCAGGCACGCGCTTGGTGTGCTGGTGCCTGGAGCCACCCCTACACTGGATGGACGTGTTCCAGGCTCAGGCCATGGGTGAGGGGTTTCTGCAAAGTTGGAGCAAAATCGGCCATGCCTTGTTTGTGTTGTATAAGTGTATGAGGAGCCAGAAACCTCCCCTCTTCCCCGTATGTTCAGGGTAAACACTGGGGGGGCTTGGATAAGTCAGACATGGTGCCGCTGAGTTAACTCAAACTTTCACAAAACAACAAAAAACCTCTCATGTAGACCCCTGGCTGGGTAGACACCTCTTAAAAGGGTCAGCTCTCCCCTTCCTCCCCCCACCCCCTCCACAGTTCCCCTGCTGCAACCTCTGCTGTGCCAGGGGGCTAGTGCCAGCTGCCGGACGTGCCCTGTGCCATACCTGCTTTGAAGCTCAGCTCATCCTGCTCCTGCCCATCGTAGTCATACAGAGCCCGCACACGCATTCCCTTCCCCGCCGGCTCCTCCTCAAAGGGGTTGGCGCCGCCGTTGGCCTCGCTGGCACTGAAGGAGTTGCCACCCTCATCGTCCGACCATTCAGTGGTGTAGGGCTGGCTGCGGTCGTAGCTGCTCACGCTGGGAACGCAAAGCGGGTAGACAGTGCCGTGAAGAGAGGGAGGGCGGGAGGGAGGCATGGACCCAGGGGGCAGGAGAGTGTGGGTCCCGGCAGAAGAGGGAATGTAAGAAGGGCAGCTCCCAGGGCCTTCCCCAGACACAGAAAGAGCTGGGGCCTCACCAGCTAGATTCACCTGACAAGGGGTGGAGTCACACTGGCACTCAGATCGCTGCCCCAGAGCCGGAAGTTACAGGACTGGCAGCAAAGACCCTTTGCTGTATCACAGCGTATCCCCCAGAAACCTCCTGCCCTGAGACACGACCACGTCCCCTCTGCTGTATCACAGCGTATCCCCCAGGAACCACCCGCAGTGAAACGAAATTGCACGAGAGGGCTTCTAAACAAAGGATAACAGATGTACATTCCTGCTCCCTGCCTCCCACCTCCACTGCGTCTCTGCAGCCCTCCCCATCCCTCCTTGTGGACTGGAAATTGGAGGGGCCCCTCTCGCAGCTTGGGCATTGTCACCTGCCGCGGTCTCCGGCCACTGCTGCTGACTCGCCCGGGGTAGTGGCGTTGGTCAGGGTCACCCCTTCATTCTTCTTAATCTTCTCTCGCCTCGTTATCATGTGTGTGAGGTCCGGGTTCCACTCCTGGAGACACAAAGCAACACATGCCCCTGTGCGCCTGCCGGGCTCTCTTCACCTGCCTGCCCGCCACGTTCCCCATCCTGCCCCCTCCCCATTTATGGCAGCGGGGCAGCCGGAGCCTCACCTCAAACTGGGGCCAGTTCATAGGCATTCCCGGGCCGCTGGTGCTGCGGAACCACCTGAGGTCCTCCTGCGCGTCCGCCACACGGATGGTTTGCTCCAGCTCGCGATAGACGTTGGTGTAGCTGAGGGAGGTCACAAGCAAAGCAGAAGTGAGGAACCCCGGGTGCCCCCCTGCGCTCACGGACAACTGAAGCTCCTTCGAGACGAGCCGGGGAAGGTCTGCGGACACTTACTGGCAGAGAAGGCGGCGGTCGGGGGCGGTTATGGGAGGACGGATTGGAACTACGGGGCAAGCGGGTCTCCCAAGAGAACTCAGAACTGGCATTCCTCCTGCTGGCCACAGGAGGGAGCCAGGCCAATGCACAAATCCACCTGGCGTGGCCACTGATCATGGGATATCCCTAGATGCGGATGGAGCCACTGCTTCCAGCCCTGTGCTCTCCATCTGCCCTTAGAGTGACTGGGTCTGACTGGGCTTTGGGAGCCTCTGCTGGGGACCTGAGCTTATCTAGCATCCTCTGGGGCCTGGTTCATGGCAGCCCGGCCAGTCAAGTCCCTGGAGACCCCTGTAGTTGCTATAGGCTGCTGCTCTCGCTCTCCCGTCCCTCCCCAGCACCCCCGTGGGCGTGGTTACCTGCTGCTCTCAGCCAGGTTCAGGTGCCGCTTGATGTCCAACAGAACCTCCTTCAGGAAGATGAGCCTCTTCTCCTCGAACTGCTGGCACTGCTCGAACACCTGCTCCATGCTCTCCATGTACTGCGGGGTGCACTTGTTCAGCTCCTCCAGCACCTTCTCGTACTTCTCTTGGGTCTGCGGGCACAACCCGGGGCCAAGGTTAAAGCCCAGGCCCCCCAGAGCTCCTTGCCTGGGCCCTGACAGAGTCTCTCCCCACCCCACATCCAGCTTGTGATGAACCCATCTTCATTTTTGTGAGGGCAGAGAACCTGGACCTTCAGCTGGGACAAATCAGCAAGCCCTGAAGTCAATGGAGCTGTGATTTATACCAGCTGGGGACCTGACTCCCCTGGAGAGACAATGATTTACACTGGGTGGGGGTTTGATGCCATTGGAGTGATGCTGCTTTATGCCAGCAGGGGAGTGGACCTTCTCTCCCCTAACTGTTGCTTCTGCTGCACTTGCAATCCCACCAGCTGGACCTGCTGCACCCAGACTGTAGTTGTTTGGGGTGGGCTCAGGGGCTGAGATCCTTTGTGGAAGGGGCGTGGGAGAAGCCGCTATATCACCAGAGCCCCTCTTTCAAGGACAAAAAAGGCCAGTAGCCTCTGGTAACCTAGTAAGGCCCCTTCCTGAAGGAGACAGAGAGTGGGGTTCCAGGCGGGTTCTCCCATCTCGCCTGGTTCTAAGGGCCAGTGCATTGTGTCCTGGCTTCCCTGGAGACTGGAGCTATGTATCCACAGAGCCCTGGCATCATGGCAAGCTTCCCGCAGGCTGCTTCACCAGCATGACTCACCACGGACCCGTAGGGAGCGGGGTGTATGTCTGGCCACCCTTCCCCTTCCCTCAAGGGCAGCAGCTCGCACCTTTTGCACATCTTGCTTGCACTTTTCCACCTTGTCCTGGAGCTTCTTCTGCTGGTCTGCAGTGATGGACTGCTCTGCCTTGCTGTTGGCTTCCCGGGTCATTGCCAGCTTCTCCTCTTTGCACGCCAGGTGATATGCTTTCTTGGCCGTCTCCACCTGTTGCCGGGAGGTGGGATGAGGGAGGGAAGGAACCCAGGACAGATGTTTGCAGATGTTCTACCTGTAACCCTTATCCCTTCCCCTAAACACCTCTGCACTGCAATTGGACTTCCACCCTGCCTTTGGGCTGTGTCTCCCCGTCCCTGCGAATGGAGACTTGGGCATGGTTTTGTCTCATTCCACCTTTGCCCAAGGGCAATGGTGTGCTCGGAACCGAGTTCCTCTGGGGTTGGCGGCAGAAGAATGGGCAAGTATTTGTTATTATGGTGTGTACTGCAGTAGCACCTAGGAGCCCCAGTCCTGGGCCAGGACCCCCTTGTGCTAGGCGCTGTACAGACATTGAACAAAAAGATGGTCCCCTGATCCTGTTCCTGCCTCCTACATTCAGCCCTTGGGGACTTGGCTGGGTTCTCTCAGGCACAGCACAAGAGGTGTTGAATGGGGAACTCCATGGGCAAAACAGGCACCTGTCTGCCGCCCCTTGAGGAATGACTGGTTCTTCCAGTGGCACAGCAGGTACCAGCCCTGGTGCCTCACCAGAGATGGGGATTCTTTGGACACTATGCCCCCCAAGCCCCCTGCAAGCTGTGACTGGTGCCTTTGTGGTTACAACAGGCATCTTCCTCCTAACTGCTCCCAAGGTACAACCAATACCTCAGGCCATAAAGCCGCACCTTCTCCTCCACCTTGCCACATGTTCTGGTGCCTGTGTGAGTGGCTTGGGCACCTGGCCCCCATCCCAGTGCCCTGTGGGTACAGTAGATGGGCTCTTTCCTACCTGACCTCGTGAGGCTCTCAGTGGTTCACCTCTCGGTCAGCAGGCCCGCTCCACCCTGCCCTGCCTCCTACCTCCTTCATTTTCTTGGCCCAGGGTTTCTGTGCTTTCCGGAAGCCGTCATCTGCCTCCTTGGCCTCCTTGAAGCCTCCCATGATCTGCTTGTGGTAGGCGTCCTTCTGCCAGTTCTTCACCTTCTCAAAGTCCTCATTCAGCAGGCTGTTCTTCACATCCTGATGCAACTCGCTCACCTTGTCTGCCTCTGTCATCATGGCTCCCCACGCCCTCTCCAAGCTGCCATACTGCGGGCCTGCGGGACAGGGCTCAGGTAAGCAATCAACATCATGGCAATGCCCAGCCCTTCTCTAGTGGCTCCTGTCTGTGAGACCCGCAAAGTGCCCATTTCATGGCTGGGAAAACTGAGGCACAGAGCGTGTGGAGGGGGGTGATTTGTTCAAGGAAGCACAGCAAATCAGGGGTCAAGTCAGGAATGGAACCCAGGAGTCCTGTTTCCTTGTCCCTGGTTCTAGCCCAAAAGCCATGCTGCTGCCAATGCCCCTGTCTGACATATTGCTCACTGGGAGACTGGTGGGGTTAAAATCAAACAAGTCAATTCTTTGAATCTGGACGGCCTGCTGAATTGGATAATTCGGGGCCAGGCAGGAAGCCCACAGTTGTTACCTGATGGGACTTCACAGCAACAGGGGGCGGGGAGAGAATTGAGATCCTCCAGCTCCAAGAAACCAGGCCCCTGCCACACGAGTGAGAGGAGACTCTCCATTAGCAGTGCGGGACCTATGCCACACAATCGAGCAGTTCTGATTCCATCCAGAAGAGAGCAGTGGCACATGCACTACCAGCCAACTCGATCTAGTTATTAGAGGACATCAAAGTATAGATCTAAAGAATTTGCAGGGGGAAATGTACGAGCTCCATCCCCAAGGGCCCATTCTGGGGTTTCTTCCTGGTGGGATGAATGCTGCAGTGCCCTCAAACCGTGAAGGGCTGCGGACAGAGGCAGGGCCGCGATACCTTTCTCGATCAGCTGCCTCCACCTCTTGGACCAGTCGGTCAGCTGCTGGGCATAGGCCTTCTCGATCTTGGCCCGCTCGTGGACGCAGTTCATCAGGTCATTGCAGAGCCGGTGCCCGTCGTCGATCCGTTTCACCGTCCGTTTGTAGTTCCCCACCTGACGGAGAGATGGACAGCTGGTTGGGAACAACGGCAGGAACAATGCCCACTCTGGAGACAGGAGGGAATGGTGAGTGCTGGCACCAGGCCAAATCGAACCGGGTGGGAGGAGAGGGCTGGGGGTGAAATCAGCCATTTCTGGAGTGAGTGGTCCTAGACTGGCTCAGGAGAGGAGAGGAGGGGAGGGTGTGTGAGAGGTTGGAGGCTGAAGCGGGTCTATTTTAATTCAACCCAGGAGCCCTCTCTGCCGTTGTCTCAAACTGTGGCTGGATGGGACTAGGACAAAACCAGGTAGTTTCTTTTCACGCGTGACTTGCGACAGGACTGAAACGCTGCTATCCCGAGAGAAGAGGCCCGTGCGCTGCAAGGCTGCATTTCAGAGGGTCACATTCAAACGACAGAAAGAACACCGCATTCTCTCCATAACTCATTCCCCCGTGCAAGGTCACGGAGCTCTCTAAGCACCCTACAGCGTGTGCCGAGCCCTGAGCCGGATGCTGAATGGCTGAGCACTGACGACGGCTGAGCTAGGAACACACAGTGCTTCTGCTGCTCAGGCCCTGAGAGCGCAGCGACTGCATCTGCAATTTGAACGCAGCCGGCATTCGATGCTCCTTGACGGTTTGCGCCGCCTTGGGCAGGAGACCGGGTTCCAGCGAGATGTCAAGCCGACAGGGTTGTCCCTGGTTCTGATGATCATGGGGAGTTCACCTCTTGCAGGGGTGGTCAGGCGTTGCGGATGAGCGTCTCTGCTGGGCCCAGCCAGCAGGGGGAGCTTCCTATTTGTATAGTTTTGCCACCTCGGTTTGCAAATGTGGCTGCTTGAGGAGGCCGATGGCGCCCTCTAGGTTGGTAAGAGTTTGCTCAGAAAAAAGTGCAGAGCAAACCCTAGAGAGCAGAGATGCCACCTCCAGGGCTGTGGGAGCACCTGACTATCCACCAGCAGAGCCCACCTAGGCACCAGGGGAGGCATCAGGTACAATCTGTTGCTCCTCCCTGCTTGCTCAATGTCTCTCAGAGGGTCTAGGGGGGAACTCACCTCCCAGAAGCTGTCAGTTATTTCCTCTGCAGCCGCCGCAGACTCATCGTAGGAGCCTGACATGGTTCCCGTTCCTCAGGGTTTAATGCACACGCTCAGCCGCTCTCCGGGAAGCACCAGACCTCATGCACTGGTCGGAAGAATGACAAGGTTCAGCAGGGGAGAATGCATCATTCAGAGCCCAGCCCTGCCAGCTGCTGTCAGACTTTGCCAAAGCCCATTATAGCCCCCGCTGAAAATTTTCCAGTTACAAAAGCCAATAGAAAACTGATCTCCACCTTTTAAAAAATATATAAATAAAGCAACCCTGTAAAATATTTGGTCTTGGGTAAAAATATTCAGGTTTTTTTCCTGAAAATTTCTAGTGAAACTCAACTTTTCCACACACACAACAAATTGGATTAAAAGTCCATTTTTCCATAAAAAAACATGTTTAGTGGGAAAAGCCCAATTCCGCTTTTCCAAACCACACCCCACAGGAATCATTTTGCCCACAAGTGAAATGATCATTATGCAATAATTAGATTACAGTAACCCACAGAAACCCCACTGAGGTCGTGTTCCCGTTGTAATAATACTCAGCTCCTATATGGCACTTTTTGTCAGTAGATCTCAGAGGAGAGAGGAGGAGGAGGTCACTATCATTACTCCATTTTACAGATTGGTAAACTGAGGCACAGAGTGGGAAAGTGACTTGCCTAAGGTCACCCAGACAGCCAGGAAAGTCTTAGTCCAATGCTTTCCAACTAGGCCACACTGCCTAGATGTACTAGATACCGTACACAAAGCAAAGTGATGGTCCCTGCCCCAAAGAGTTTACAATTTGAGAAGCCAAGTGACATATGAAGGATGGGGAGAAGGACCCAATCAAACAGAGACCAATTTTTAAGAATACATTTGTCATTTTTAGAAATAATTATGAAGAAAGACGGTGCCAGTTAATCCTGCCTGCCCTGCCAGCCATCATTAATTGGCTGGTTTCTCACAGGTATCAAGACCTAGAGGGATTTGAAAGAGGAGAGAATAGTGCCCCTACAGGTCAGTCAGGGAGGCTGTTCCATATATAAAAGGTGGCCATTTCAGGCGGGGGGGCAGGGGGAATGTAACAGCCACTTAACAGACTACAGCAACACTGCAGAAAAGTTGGGGTTTGGGGTGGGGGAGAGGGGAATGAAAAGCACTGCATCCAGTTGAAACGGAAAAGGGAGTTTTGCCAGGTAGGGTGTAAGTCCCCAATTCAGCCAGGGCCAACGGTGAGCTTTGGAATGCTGAATTCATGAGCCTAAAAATACTCATCTTTACTACACCATCTTTTCCTAGGATAGCCCTGAACCTGGCCGCCATGTACTGAAGAATCACAACGCGCTCACTTGGCTTTTGTACACCCAAACCCCTCAGCATGTATTAAAGCAAAGACAAGACGTGCATGGACTGACAGATCAAAACAGCTGCTTGACCGGCTCAGCAGCCAGCTCTCTCCTCTGAACAGGTCAGAAAAGCCATTTCTTTCCACAGCGCCAGCTTCAGACTCAGCCATACTCAAATTTAATTAGACTAGCAGGTGAAGGCAAGAACACTGGTTGAAACAATGTTACTTAATTTGCAAGTTCCCAGGTCTTTGAAAGCCATGGGAATGCAGTAGCTTCCAGAGAGGCTGGCGTAGTCCTTGTGTGTGTATATTGTGAAGTAGATAACCCTTTACATACTGGACTAAAATAAACCATAAGTAAGTCGGACTAGTACAAGTTCCATATTACACTGGTGCAGCCCACGTACACTAGGGGTGTGCACTAGCTTCATTATACAGCCATAGAGACAGAACCTTTTAGATCACACTCCTGTATTAAAGGGCTCCTCTCCTGCAATGAGAGAGCAATTTATATGTCTATCCATTCTTTGGCCTCTCTGACACTGGTCCAGAAGCAAGACCCTGCCTTGACCTTGGGACGAGTTCAGGGCCAGCTCAGCCCCCTTGCAGCCCTGTGTGTAAATCTCGCACATGCAGAGAGCAAGAGCTGGCCAGCTTGGTGTCGCGCTGCTGCTGTCACAGTCTCGGGTCACGTGAGCGGTTAAGCAATATTATTAAAGTCAATATATTCTAAAATGAGAGGTGTCTGTACTAGAAACCACTGCAGAGGAATGGGATGGGATGGGATGGGATGAGGCGCCTCGGGAGCCTGGCCTCCCCTGGTCCCAGCTACGCCACCCTTCCCTTCTGCATTCAGATCCTGGCTGCATTTAAACAGAGGGAGAATAAAATCCGGTGAGAGAGATTTCGGAAGTGGTTGGAGGCTTCTTCATATCTCAGCGGCGGGGGGGGGGGGGATAATGCCCACCGCCTAAGGGCTCCCTCTGTCCTCCAGTACATTCAGATACCAGTAGCACTAGGTTATGTGCATCCCCTCCATCCGTTATAACCACTCCATGCCACCCTCTGCACCGTACTTAAATCTGTACTCCCAAGAGGAGCTCTGCTCCATTCCAAGGGTTTGCGATCTGGAAAGACATCCCCGTTGCAGATCCCAAATGATCTATGAATAGCCCACACAAAGCGTCGGGCAACAAGGAGGAAATAACCCATGGACTGCTTAGCAGAAGAATCGTCCCCTTACCCAGATTTCTTCATGCCCTGCTGCACATCCCTGCTGGACTGAGTGGCACACGAGGGGAGGCTGGAGGAGGATAGGAGGCTGGATTGCAGGTGTTGTTGGGGAGGATGTGGGACAGGGGAAGCCGAGCAACAGGAAATTCTCATCCTGATATTTCAACCTAATCTCTTCTGATCTTCTGAAAAAAGGAATCCCCGGAGAATCACGTGAGCTGGCCAAGCCACTTAACCCTTTGCCGCTTTGCTAAAGGAGGGAAGAGCTGGCATTAGAACAAGGCTGAGAGGCAGCCCTGGCCAGGGAATGCCCAGCTGGTGCCCAGCAGAACACTCATCTGCACCAGGTGCTTCCAAATGGAAGGTGGAACTGGAGAGGCTGTGAACTTGCCCATGGTCAGCTCTCTTGTACCTGTTCTCTATGGTGCCTCCTGCTGGGAGAAACTGGGAGTGGAGTGGCAGTGAGCTCCCTCTAAAATAGTATTGATACAGCTTACACAGCACAGAGGAGGACAACTAGCCTTTACAGGTCTGAACTAGAGGGGAAAAAGGTGAGGCATGCAGTGCCTTCGGGGCTCTCCCTGGCCAGAGATGCAGCCTTAGAGAAGATTCCAGGATCTTTTGCTTCTCAGGCAAACTGTTTTTAGGAAACTCTTCCATCAAATCCCTGAAAATCTCATCAGCTATAACTAAAGCATCGGAGCTGGGGCTGACCCCAACCCCTGGGTCTGAGACATCTGTGGTTTGAAATCTGGACCCAGATCCCAGTTTTCTAAAGGGCCAAAGCAAAGCCCCAGAACTCTGGGTACTGAAGGGACAGATCTGGACCCAAATTCTGCTGCTTGACAGTAAGCAGTTGTTTTGCCTGCACTCTCTCCAAACTAGTCAGGTTGCTCATGGTCTCGTCTCAGCAAAGCTTCCGCCTGGCAGCAGTGACCGGAAAGCCCTGCTGTTTGTGGAGGCAGCACCAACTCTTGTTAGTTTGTTCTTAGCATGCTGACCTTCCCAATTAGCTGATGGATTATCTCCTCCAGGTGACTGTAACCCCTCACCTCCCGGAGCCAGCCTCAGGGGCAGGCGAAGTGTCTCAGCGGAGTTAATTATTAACAGGGAGTGATCTTGCTCCTGGATTGTCTGCAGCACTTGGGCATGGGAAGCTCTCTGCAAAGGCTGGAAACTCCACCGCAGGTAACAGGATATGCAACAGAATTCATCAGATGAAGGTCTCTGGCCCTTAGCTTGACTCTGGCAAAGGCTGAGCCGGAACCAGAATAGGGTTGTTACTCAAGATTCCAGGGTTCATCTCCTAGGTCTCTAAGGGTACGTCTATACTACCCGCCCGGGTCGGCGGGTAGCGTTCGACTTCTTGGAGTTCGACATATCGCATCTCATCTAGACGCGATATGTCGAACTCTGAATGCGCTCCCGTCGACTCCGGAACTCCACCACCGCGAACGGCGGTGGCGGAGTCGATGGGGGAGCCGCGGACTTCGATCCCGCGGCGCCTGGACGGGTGAGTAGTTCAAACTAAGGTAGTTCGAGTTCAGCTACACTATTCGCGTAGCTGAACTTGCGTACCTTAGTTCGACCCCCCCCCCCCAGTGTAGACCAGGTCTCTAAGAGGGAGTGGGATCTAGTGGGACTCTCGGTGCTAGTGGGGTGAACTGCATTCTAGTTTCATCACTTCTCACTGGCTGACCTTGGCAAATTGCTTCCCTTCTCTGTGCTTTGTGTTGTTCCCTGTCTGTAAAACGAGGATCGTGATCTGGATTCTCCACTGTGCAGCGCTTTGAGATCGATGGATGGGAAGGGGCTACATTCTGTGCTATTTTATGTGCGTCCATCCAGTCCTCTAGCCACATGGATGAAAGTGTAAAAAAAAAAAATTAAAGCAACATTTCGGACCAAGTGTGCGAATCCAATAACAAATTTCCCCCAACGACTCCTGGCTCTTCCCCACCCTCCCCACCTCCAGCTACTCATCCCTCCTTCAGGAAAGCCGGGGGAACCAACAGGCCTTGTAACTTGACCTGCAGTCCCACAAACTCAGATTCTGCCAAACTGAAGCCTAAAGTAAATTCTCCAACCAAGGAGCCCTCTCCAAATATGCCCTCTCCTCTGGCCCCTTGCGATTAAACCATTGGGGCATTGCCCTGAATGCCCGGCAGAGAATGCCCTGAGGAACCCATGAGCCGCACCTTTTAGGGATTTATGAGTGTAAATGAGCTGCTGGAAGGGAACAGGCAGCTACTGTGGCTTCTGGCGCCTTAATGCACAGGCTGCTGCACTGGGCGTTAGGGGAGGCCCAACTGTTTGCAAAAGTGCAACCTCACGTGCGCACTACAGCAATCCAGCCGAGCGGTGACCAGGGCCTATCTCGCTGTGCAGGGTCCCAGCAGCTGGGAGGGGAGGTAGCCAGCAGAGAGGCTGGTAAGGACTCGCTCTGTACCAAGGCTGAATATGATTCAGTGCTATAGCCTGGTGGTCCTGTGAGAGAGACGGCAGCTTGGGAACAGGAGCTGAGGGGGCTTTTCCACTGGAAGGTGCAGCGGTGGGGACCATCGCTAGCCACAGCCCTCTGTGCTGAAAGGGTTACTGGAGCGATGCCTAAGCTCATCATTAAGAGGCGGAGTTCTAGGGCTCAGTGCAGTGGAACTAACAGAGCCTAGAAGGGATTTAGTGATATAACCAAGGAACCCACCAATCCTGCCCCGTGTTTTAGGGCTGGCTATAAATAAATGCATGACTCTGTCCCTCACATGCAGTCCAAGGGATGTATGTATGTATGCACATACACAATGTAACACAAAGCATACAGCATATACACAAAGCACACACAACACACAGATATACACTGTAACAAACAGCCACATGCATAGCAGTGGACACAGAGTAATGCACACATACACAACACACGCACAGAGCAACACGCACATGCACAACACATACAACAACACAGAGAGACACATGCATACAGACAACATGCAGAATCTGCATAACACCAGAGCACCACACTCACAGTAACGCACACAGCTGTGGAAACACACACCCACAAAACCAAACATCATGTCACCACAATGTGTGCACATATATGCATACACACAAACACACACTGCATGCTCACATTCCCAAATATACATTGAAATACACATTCACACAAATGTACATTCTACCCACAAGTGTATGCACTCAGACCAACAGCGTTGTCTCCACACAAACACACACACAAATACTCCCTGACATATGTTGCCATGTGTGTTACTGTCCACTGCTGTCAGCTGCTTTGTTGTAGAGCTTTATAGACAGAGACAGACAGACACAGACACAGACACACACTTTGTTGTGTATATTGCTGTCAGTTGTTTTGTTGTGGGGCTATGCACACGCACACATTTCCTGCTGTTTGTTGTGCTTGTTGCTGTCTGTTGGTTTTTGTGCTAAACCTCGCCCCCCCACACACACTCTCCCTCACCCCCCATGCGGCCTGCACTCCCAGCCTCATGCAGAACACTCGCTCCCTTATCAAGTTCCCCCAGCTCCTAAGAGATCAGCAAGGCAATAAGATGAGGGTCTGAAAGGGAAAAAGTTTGTGTGTTATCAAGCCAATTTTACACCCTATTGCGCTGGGGTTAAAAAAACATCAAGGGGAGGAAACGAAACAGCTTTAGTGACACCTCTGCCTGTGAGTCAAGTTTCTCTCCACCAGCCACAGAGGATGGGCAGGAGGAGGCGCTGTGTCAAAGGGGTGAACGTAGGAACGCTGAGACCCTCGTGAAACTCTGCCTTTGCCACACTGCAGTGGTTAGCAGTGCCATGGAGGGGAGAATGGTGGTGTCCCCGTGGCTTAGACCCAGGCACACTGTAGCCCAGTGCTAGGGCATGGGGAGTGAGAGCACGGTACCAGTGCAAACCCAGCCCGGGAGTATTCCTGCAGTCATGCCAGAAGACCTGAGGTCCGGGAGAAGGAAAGGATACGATTGATCTGTTGGACTGGTGTTAAGTAGTTTTCTTCTGAAGAACTAAAACCAAAGCCCTGAAGGAAAGGGACTGGAATCCTGTGGGTGGAGACTGTTCTCTGGGCAGGGGCTGGCAAGTAAACCCCCTGGCTTCTAGTGCGGGTGTGGTTACAACTTCACCGCAGTTGTGTTTAGGCTCACCTATCGGTTAATGAAGTGAAATGAATGCAAGAGACATGCAATCCTCCGCACTCCACATAGATCCCTACTGAGCTTCTTTTTAAGAGAACCTGTTCAAGAAATATAGGGGTGGGTTAACTCTGGTGTACTGGCCACCCTGCCACATGGACAATTATTGTCTGCATTCCAGTAACACCCACAATGTGCCAGGTGCTGTCCACATGTCCCCCCACTCTTCACGTCCTGTCCGAAACACTTGAGTGTTGCTGTGTGCTGCTGTGCTTCCCCCCAGAAGTGGCTACAAAATGCTGCATCACTCCGCACCTACTGTCCAAAACACTAGCAATTAGTTTTGTGTCACTGCAGGATTTTAGGTCATAGCAATAGTGTGGTTACAGTGTCCAGAGCAAGGTGAACTATTACATAGAGTCCCGCAGGGTTGTGAAGATGAACTGTTTGTACCTCTATAGCACTTTCCATCCAAGCACTTCCAAATTCAGCTTCTTAGTTCCCCTCCATACCCTACGAGGGAGGTGTCCTTATCCCCATTTTACAGAAGGGAAAACTGAGACACAGACAGGGGAAGCGTCAGGCAGAGGGTCAGCGGCACAGCCAGCAATACAAGGCCTCTTCACTCCTAGAGCTGGGCTTTAGCTGGAAGACCATCCCTCCCCTCTTTTTAGTAAGAGTGAATGAAGTGATTCTTGTATTACAGATGAGCCTGGCTGGAAACACCCCCGAGCTTTGGGAATGGCCAGATCCAGATCCTACCCAACTTTAGCTGCTCAGACCCACCTAGGCCAAATTCCTTCCTGGGATGAACAGGGAGGGCTGTTGTTGATGAGAGGCTATGATGGAAAGCTGTGCTAATGATATTGTACTTAGCTCTTATGCAGGCACTTATCCATGCGTTTTACACAGGAAGGTCGCTATCATTACCCGCATTTTACGCCTGGGGAAACTGAGGCATGGAGAGGGGATGTGACTTGCCTAAGGGAAGCCCAGGGCATACAGTACTTTGCAGTCCTGGGGTGACGGCCGTAGTTTGTAGAACAACAGCCAGGAGTCCTGTGAAGGCAGTGCCTGACCTGTTGCGTGCAGACACGTGTCGCATGTAATGAGGATATTTGTTAAACAGGTTTCCATGGCATGCAGGGTTTTTTTAATCCATGTTAATTTATTTTCAGAGGTGTTGCCGCCTGGTTTTGTGTCGCCACCGATGCTGTTTGAACATGTCCTGTTATAAAGACAGGCCTGGGCAGAACAGCTGCTTTCAGAGCCTCACACCACCACTGTGGCTTGCTGCACTGTGTTGGATGGATGGATTGGAGAGGGGAGGAGAACATGGGAATCCAGCAGGGTCCAGCAGCCCATGTGTGTGATGATCTTGCAATGGGCTGTCTTCTCTTTCCACTATAGGAGTGAAAATGGCAGGTGTGGGGCAGGCGGGTAACTCTTCACTGCCTCAGTTATGTGATTGGAACCAGTTCTGACCTGCAGCCCCCCCGCCTCATTCCAGTCCTGGGCTCTGCACACACAGCTCTGAGTCCCCTCCAATTCCATCCTGCTCTGCAGTCCCTCTGCTGTTCCAGTTCTGGCAGCTCTGCCCGTGCACCACGATCATGCCATGCCGCACCCTCTGCTGTTTTGATCCTTGGCCTTTAGACCCTGCTGCTGCTACTGCATCACAATCCTGACCTGTAGCATCCACTGCTCTCACTCTTGGGGCCACTAATTGCTCTGCAGATGCTTGTCCCTGACCTGTAATGGCCGCTGCTATCCCAGTCTTGAGCCTTTGCACGTACAAGTCTGCTAAACACCTGAGCAGCACCCCTTGCTACCAGGACCGGCTCTAGGCACCAGCAAACCAAGCACGTGCTTGGGGCGGCACAATTCCAGGGGCGGCACTTGCGCTCTCGGTGGTATTTTTGGTTTTGTTTTTTTGCTTTGGCAGTTGCACTCTTTGTTTATTTATTTATTTTTGCTTGGGGTGGCAAAAAAACCTAGAGCCGGCCCTGCTTGCTACTCCAGTCCTGGCCCCTTTTAAACCTCTGCCAATGCACCTCAGTCCTGACTTTCAGCAACCCCTCACCAGACATGCCAAACCTGTGAAAAAAATGCAGAAATTGGGCTTGGTTTTGGCTTAATTGGCTTGTGAGTTGTTTTTTGGCTAGTTTTTGGCTTGTAGCTTGTTGCTTCTTTTTTTTTTTTGATTGGCTCCCGGCAAGCAGGAAGAGGGGAGAGAGTCAGGGGTGCACAGCAGGCCCACCACCGTCCCAGAGTGCACGCTGGGGGGATCTGGCCACATAGAGTGTTGGGGTTCTTAGGGATTATCTTGCTTTGGCCTTGTTTTGAAATGGGATTAGCTTGATTTTTGGCTTATTGTGAAAGTCATTTTTGGCTTATTGTGCTTATTTACCATGTGGAAGTTGGCAATTTTGCCCCTCACCAGTCCAGTCCAGGGCCTCTCCTTAGCGGCTGCCAGTCACGCCTCATTACAGCACACAGTGCATGCTGCCAGAGAGGACTGCGCTGACTCATTGGCAGGCCCAGGGTTAATCTGCAGCTTGCATTTTAATGACTGCCTGTGGTGCACTTCCTTTAGCTGCCAGGTATCTGCAGTGCCGCCCGCTGCTTGCAAACTGGCCAGTGCTGCCATGGGGAGATTTAGCCTTCCCTGGGATGCCTAGCTCTGAAACATGGCTTGGAGCAGCCCCAGAACAGGTACCAGGAGGGCTGTCAGAAAAGCTTCTGCCCATCAAACCTTTGTACTGGAGGGATATCCTTGGGCTCCCCACAGCTCTGCCAATGCACCTCCAGCCTGACCTGCAGCCCCCCCCTTGCTATTCCAGCCCTGCCCAGCAAGGAGGCAGTGTGGGAAGAAATGCCATGTTTGTGGCCAAGCGTTATCCACAGGAGCTGGTGATCAATGAACCGGTTAGCTCCCTCTGACTGCCCCATGCCATGTTGCTGAGCCGGCGAACAGCAGGCAGGGGGAGGGTGTCATTTTAGAAACCCTCTGCATGGATTGGCTTTGTTAGCAATTGATCTCTGCAAGGAGACCCAGACCAGGCAAAAGGCTCGGAGAATCAGGCACAGAGGGGCCTGATGTAATAACTAGCTCCCGGCTGCGCCTCTCTCTCTTGTCTTGTGTAGCACGGTGAGTCCGGGGTTTTTGTCTCTGAATTCTATTGCTGTTAACATGGCCATCTATTCCCCGGTCTGTGAAAGCGCACACACGTGCATGCTATAAACCAGCCTTGTCTTCCTTGGAAATGCATTTCAGTGCCGAGCTGTCATCACAGTGTCTTGCTTCTTTCTCTAGTCCTGAGTCTGGGCTCTCCCTGAGTTACAGCGACTGTCCCTCTTCCGAGGTGAGAAGGAAAGGCAACGCTGGCCGTGTGTCTTTTCAGTCTCAGGCTTCTCCATCCCTCCTCCACCAGGAGTCCTCAGCCCTGGTTACAGAGCAGCTTGCTTCCTTATGCATTCAGTGCTGAGTTTCTCCAGTGGTGAGTTGACTGGTGAGTACCTGCTGCTGCTGCTTCTCTGCAGCCTGCTTTCTCGCTCCCCATTCCCTCTTGCCCTCTGCCCAAATCAGTGGTCCCTGGGAGGCTGTGGCAGCCCCAGCTGTGCCAGCTGAGGTGCCATTGAGATACTGGAGGAAGTCCTGAGCAATGCCCCATTCATGCAGCTCTGCTTGTTGGGTGTCAGGCTACTTCAGAGTCAACTGGCGCACTTGCCCCCCCCCCCCCAAAACCCTAGCACGGTTGGCATTGATTGCATCCCAGGGGCCTGGCCTTCCATCGCCCTGCCCCAGGTGCAGTCATTTACACCAGTGCAAAGGGGTGATTCAGTGCTGCCAGTCTGAGGCGGTACCACTCCCTTTGCACTGGTGCTGCCAGCACAGGGCACTGGAGAATCTGGCCCCTTTGCAGCAGAGAAGCCACAGACAGTGCCTGAGCTCCCATCGTACCTAGCCGTGGTCTCCCCAGTGCAGGGGAAAGCATGTTGGAGGTGAAGCTTATCCTACCACTGCCCAAGCGGTACCTGCTCTGCAGAGGGAGAGTGTCGGGCACTGGAGCTGCCAATGCAGCGCCTTTCCCCAGCACCAGGTCATTACAGAAACACCACAGGCAGCTGAGCAACAGCTCCCCCTGCTTCCAAGCAGACATGAGTTATGGGGGCTGTTATCTGGTACATCATAGTTATTTTACAGTAGCACCTAGAGGCCCCAACTGAGCCCAGGCCCCATTGTGCTAGGTGCTGTACAAACACCTGGGAAGAGACAGCCCCTGCTCCTGCGAGCTTACAGCCTAGACAGACACAGCAGAATTCTTCCCCCCATTTTACAGGTGGGGAACTCAGGTCCAGAGAAACTAAGGGCCAGAGTTCTTAAGATATTTAGGCACCTAAAGATGCATGTCGGGCCCAAGCAGGAATTTCAAAAGGGCTTTGAAATCAGCGGGAGTTAGATGCCTAACCTGCATAGGCACTTTGAAAACCCCACGAGGCACCAGTCTGCATCGTTAGGCACCTACTTCTCTCCTCTGTAGACCTGGCCAAGGGCACAGAGGGAATCTGTGCCAGAGCAAGGAAGCCTTAGCCCCCGGCTAGTGCACTAACCACTGGGTCTTGCTACCATCCTTTTTGCTTCTGTGGCACAGGCTGACTAAGGCCTGAGCTGACCTGAGCTGCCATAAACTTTGCCCCACAATGGATCTCTGGCCAGCCCCCGCCTGAAGTTAATGGGGGTTTTGCCATTGCAATGCAGGCTGAGTGCATTCATGGTTCATTCTCACCCTGCTCCCTCTGTTCTCCTCTGCGTTATTTTCTTTGGGAAGGAACGCAGGAGGAGCTGTTAATTTGATGTGTTATCCTCCTTAGCGTCTGCATATTCGGTGCACGAGTTTCTCCCCTGTGGAACGATGCCCCAGTCAGCACCAATTTGCTGTGTGCTGGCTGCCGGGTGCAATCTTTATGGCAACGTGATTCATCTGCAAGTGAGGCGAAGAAGGAGGGAGGGAGAGAGAGAAGCAGCAGGGCAGGAGAGGAAGAGGAGGAAGTGAGGGAGGCCAGGGGAATCGTGTGACTACATCCCTGCCTGCTACACTCAACGTTAGCCCCTTTGCCAGCAGGAAGGAGTGAAGAAACAAAAGAGCGAGGAAACACGGAGAGGGAGAAGGGAAATGTACCAGGAGAGATGGGAAGGAACCAGGAGACGCCTACACTGCAGGGCATGTATACCTACACGCTGCAGGGAAAAGCAGGCTGTGTCCACAGTGCGGTGTGTAGCGACATGTGTCAGTGAAAGGCTCTGGTGGGGAGAGGCAGCGGGGAAAGGCTCCAGCAGTGGGGAGGCAGCAGGACCCTACAAGGCTGGGAAGGCTCGGCTCGGGTGAGTAGAACACCATGTAGGGTATATACCTGGGTACATACCCACTGGCTTCAGGCAAGTCTTTACTCACCTAAGCCTCACCACCAACACTGCTATTTATACCCAGGCTGGGGGCAGGGCCGGCGCTTCCATTAGGCGACCCTAGGCGGTCGCCTAGGGCGCCAGGATCTGGGGCGGCATTTTGTGCGCTCCCCACGGGGCGCGCGGGAGCTTCCGGTTCCGCTCCTGTCACGCCACCGAAGAAGGACCTTCTGCCGACGTGCCGCGGAAAACAGCGGCAGGTAATTGAGCAGCTCAATGACTGCTGCTGTTGCCTGCGGCATTTCGGCGGAGGGTCCTTCTTCGGCGGCGTGATGGGAGTGGAACCAGAAGCTCCCGTGCGCCCCATGGGGAGCGCACAAAATGCCGCCCCCTGAATTCTGCCTAGGGCGCCAGATCTTTCTCTTCTAAGACCTAGTGACTCGCCCTTTAATCCTAAACGTCTCCCCTCCCCACCGTTGACCCGTTTCCTATAGATGGTTATGTTTCCCCATTAGCCAAGCTGTACATACTGAGTCAAATCCATGCCTGGTGTAAGCCCATTAGAGCTGCACCAGGGATGAATTTGGCCCATTTAGCTTCATAGGGACAGATCCTTGGCTGGTGTGAATCAACAAAACTCCACTGAGTTTAACAGAGCTACTACACCGATTTACATCAGCTGAGGACCTGGCCCTTAACCTCTGCTCATCACGATTCCCTTCCCACCCACCCACCCCCCAGTTGGTTGCTCTTCTCTGAACTCACTTTCATCTTGGCTGGTATTGCAACTTGGTAACTGAACACAACATTACAGGGGCAGCCTCATCAGAGACATATACCAAGGAGCTACTTTGCTACCTTCTGTCCCCTGGTATGACCCCTCTGCATATGCAGCCCACAGGAGCTCTGGAGTCCCTGTTGCCATGTTTCATTACAAGATCATGTCTAATACACTGTCCACTATCACCCCTACGTCTCCTTCAGCCTCTCTGCTCACAGGCTTCTTCCTCCTTCTTCGTCTCCTTTCTGTATTTGTACAGTGCGTGGCACAATGGGACCCCGATCCCGATCCCACTACTGCCTCCGTTTATCACCCCACATTTTCCAAGTTGAACCTCACCATATTTCCTGCCTTTATTTCTCTATTCTATCTCCTGCCGTCATTGGTGCATGTATCTTCTCCCAGAGCCCGAGGCTGCAGTTGCTATTGCTATTATGCATATTACGGTAGCATCCAGAGGTCCCAGCCCAGATCAGGGCCCCATTATGTTAGGTGCTGTAAACACACACAGTGAGAGACTGAAGAATTTACAGGCTAAAGAGACAAGAAGAGTTGCCACCCCCACTTTACAGCTGGGGAGCTGAGGCTCAGGGAGCCCAAGGCCGCAATGGGAGGCTGTAGCAGACCGGGGATCTAGGTGAAGGTTTGGTGTTAGAAAGAGGGAGTCTATGAGGAACCTGGCCTTATAGGAGAGGGATCTCTATGCACTTGTCTCAGGGTGGCCGTGAGAGCTGGCAGCTCTGTAAGGCGTCTCCGTTTCCAATCTCTATGAATTATTCATCCGCAGACGACGCGGAGGATCAAGCAGAGCTGCCTTTATTCAAACCGACGGCCTGTGTTGCTGCGGCGGATGCGGCTTTGCAGGCTGCGTTCTCCGCCAGGGCAGCCTTGAGGGGAACACGGGCCGAGCGCTGTCAGGTCGCGGCGTGGCAGACATCACTCGAGGGGCGCTAGCATTCCTGCTGCAGCAGTGCCCGCTGCCGGTGGGGGGAGGGGAGAGGTTTGTGGAAGGGGCTCTGCCCAAGCTGGTCTGTGGGGCTCCTGTGTGTATGTGTTTTTGTGTGTGTGCGGGGGGGGTGTTGGCACATACACTCTAATGAGCCCTGTGCTTACCCAGGCAGTGTAGCACCCAGCTTGCCATGGGCGGTGCATGGGTACCACAGCTCCCATGCTTGGATACAGCCTTTCCCTCCCACTCAGAGCCCTCAAGGGGTAGCTCCCCACCATAAGGAAGCCGGGGTGTGCGTGTGAGTGGGCTTGGCACGCTCCACTCACAAGAGAGCAGCTCCACGCAGACACTTCACTTTGCATCCCTTCGCTGGTGCAAAGCCTGGTGTGGGGATGGAGGGGGGGGAAAGATGGATTCCTCCCCCCCACCCCCACCCCGGATCCTGCAGCTGCCAGGGCCTGCCTGAGCCCTGACCTGGTGTGTACATGAATGTGTGGACACACCAGCTTCCTCTCCTTGTGCAATTGCATTCAACTGCCCCAGGACCCTGCAGCAACCAGGGTATAGCAGGGGCGCAGGATCCGCCGACCATATCCCTTCCCACCTGGGTAGCTCCCTCCACCCCACACACAGCCTGGAATGCCCCCCTGCAACTGGGGGTTCTTTGCTGGGGGTGTTTCCCTGCAGACAGGTTGTATGGCTGCTCTATCCCACTGTCCCATGGCCAGAAGCACAACCATGGCCCCAAGGGGATGTGACAGCTGTTGCTCGTCCCCCTCTGAACTTGCATCGCCCGTTCAGTGCTTTGCATCCACGCACCACAGCTGCTGCCGGTATTTTACAAGTGCTGGCTGCAACACCTGGGATGGGGTCATCAAATCTAAAGAAACTGCCCCTTCTGCAAAGTGGTTTCACCTAGCTGTCCTGACTCCCTCTCACCATGAGGGGGGCCGGCGGCCGGGATCCCAGCTGGCAGGAGCTGGTGAACGGAACCCCAGACTGACAGTGGGCTGAGCGGCTCAGCCTGCTGCCGGTCTGGGGTCTCGGCCACTGGCCCCGCTCAGCCCACTGCCGGTCTGGGGTCCAGCCGCTGGCCCCGCTCAGCCCGCTGCCAGCCTGGGGTCCAGCCATTGGCCCTGCTCTGCCCGCTGCTGGTCTGGGGTTCCATTCACTCAGCTGGCAGCGGGATGAGCGGGGCCAGTGGCTGGGACCTCAGACCGGCAGTGGGCTGAGCCACTCAGCACACTGCCGATCTGGGGTTCTGTCTGCCAGCTCCTGCCAGCCGGGATCCCGACCGCCAGCCCGCCTCAGCCCGCTACCAGCCTGGGGTTCTGCTTACCCAGGCCGCCAGGAGGCTGAGCGGGGCCGGCAGCTGGGACCTCGACTGGTAAGGGGCCGGCAGCCGGAACCCCAGACCGGCAGCAGGCCGAGTGCTACTGGCACCCCAGACTGGCAGCAGACTGAGCCACTCAGCCCCCCGCTGGCCTCACTCAGCCCGCCATCGGCCCACTCAGCCCACTGCCGGCTGAGTGAATGGAACCCCAGACCGGCAGCGGGCTGAGCAGGGCTGGTGGCTGGAACCCCAGACAAGGATCCCAAGCAAGGATCACACTAAATTGATAAGATCTGCATTTTAATTTTATTTTAATGAAGCTTCTTAAATATTTTTAAAACCTTGTTTACTTTAAATACAACAATAATTTATTTATATAATACAGCCATAGAGAGAGACCTTCTACAAATGTTAAAATGTATTACTGGCACCCGAAACCTTAAATTACAGTGCACTTGGCACACCACTTCTGAAAGGTGGCCGACCCCTGCTCTAGGCACAAGTCTCAACCAGAATATATCAAAATTCATAAACACCAAGGGGGTGGTGACCAGCGGCCATATCCAGCTGTCAGCGACACCAGCACACCCCTGGAGGGATTGCATGGATGGCAATGGGGATACTAGGGGTTCACACTGGTGTATGTGGGAGCAGGATCTGCTCCCAGCTCTCATGGGGGAGCTGCAATTTTTCTCTCCCTCTTGGCTCTTCCCGCGCTGCCAATTCTTTAATCGAATCATCCGTTTAGGGAACTGGGGCAGAATCTCTGTGTGAGATTAGCGTCCCCGCAGCTCACAGTACCAGAGTCCAGCCTGCACTCCAGCCACTCTGCATTCAGCCCCTTTATCACCCCACTCAGCTGGGCTAGGAGGAGGGGGTACGGCCTCCAAGATAGACATCTCAGGGCCACATATTAGAGAGGCAAAGCTCCCACCAGGTTTGGAGGGGGACTTTGTGTTGGAAAGAAAAAAGTTCCCTAGGGGCTGAGGGGATTGGGATGGGGGGCTGCACAGAGCTCAGTGCCATGGTGCCCCCCAAACCCAGCCCCCTCTGGGCCTACAGATCCACTCTCACCCGGCCCTGGGGGAAAGCAGGTGTTAGTGCATTGGGCCTGTGGGCGGTTGTGATACTCCATGGGGCAGAGATTCAGCCAGGCTGTTCTCCCGAGTCTTCTCCAAACCTTGAGAGCCAGGCTCCCTCCAAGATTCATGGGGCCCTACATGGAATAACCAGTGCAGAGGCCCATCCAGTCCTTCCCTGCCTATCCAGCGCCAGCCTCCTCTGCACACCTTGCGCCCTGCCCCCGGGTCCTGCCTGCCACCCGCTCCAACTCCATAACACGGGTTCCCCCAGCCTCCAGATGGACTGGGAAGCCAGGAGAGGGAGCTCAGCCTTGATGTGCCAAGCAGGGTAATCTGAATGGGACCGCAGGTGGGAAGTTGGGTTTTCCTGCCTGGCTCCAGAAGCTGCGGCACAGGAATGCCTGGGCCTCCTCTCTATGCTGTTGCAGGGAGGCAGCAGGACAGGGGTGACTCCACCACCTTGTCTTAGGGCACAATGGGAGAGAAGCTCATTACAAAAACCCCTGCAGTGGCCCAGCACGACCCTTGAGGCACCAAGGAGGACCCAAGCTCTGGAAGAATGAGTCTGTCTCACCCATGGGCCGTGTACCCTGTAGGGGAATGAGGAAAGAACGGAGAAGAGGGCTGCATGGATGGAGGATGGTTATTGCTTGGGCCCCTGGGTTGGAAGCAGAAACGTAGACACAGTGCACAGGGGGGTGCACCATTTTAATGCCTTGAGGAGGGGGGCAGGGCAGAGATGTTGCTTATAGGGACTGGCAGGTTTTTAAGCTCTTCAAGCCTTTTAATCCCCTGCTTGATCACTAGTTAAATGCACCCACTGGATTTGAGATCATAGCATGTTCGCTACCAGGTCTGGGGCCAGCTCGTTTGCTAGTGGGTCTGTGACTGAAATGCGTTTGCTATTGGGTTTGTGACCATAGCACGTTCGTTACTGGTTTGCCATCAGGGTCTGTGAGGACCATGCATTCGCCATTGGGTCTGTGATTTAGCATTCACTGCTGGGTCGTTACTGAGCCTGTGATTTACCCTGTCTTCAGTAAAGGGTTATCATCAGCCCTGTGGTTATAATGTGTTGCTATTGAGACATAGCAGTGCTACAGGCGTGTGTGTGTGTGTGTGCGTGCGCACACGCAAATGTCAGCTTGCCAGTGCTATCACTGAAGAGTGAGTGCGGTTTAGCTGGAAGGATCCTGGTGCTGCATCTTCTGCATGTGACTGTGTGGCTGAGACTCAGGGATGGAGCACAGTCAGCAGCTTCAGCGAGAGGCTTTACAAGCAAATGAATGTGGTAGAGGACTGAATGGAAGAGGCAGTGGGTACTGCTGGGAAATGGCAGAGAAGGAGTAAATCCCTTCCACCCACACTTCCCCATCACCCTTATACCCTCCCCTAAGCCTACACCTCTCTCCTGCCTGCGGGCACAGCTGTGCTTCAGGGGGGGATGTTTGCAAGGCTGGCCTGGCACCACCCAGCTGAAGATGTGCCCTTCCTGCAGAGCCCTTGTGTTGTCTGTATCACACATGGAAGGACTCGTCCCTGTGGATGAGCCAGGCGCTCCCAGGGGCGGGTTGTGCTAGTTGAGCCGGGGAGCGGAGACACCCACCTCGGTTAGCAAAGAACCTGCCTTGGGGCTGCCTGGGGAGGTGCCTGCTTGAGGTCCCCATGGCTGCTGCAGAGGGTGTGGGAATTCTGGGTCCTCTCATTTCTGGCGGAAGAAGCGCTTGGAGTGACTGGTCCCCAGCGGTCTATGGGCGATCCTTCTGGGGTGGGATGGAGTTCATATTATGGGGGTGGGATCCACACTGGAAAATGGGGTTTCCTCCCAGGTCAGGGGGTTGGCAGGCCAGGGAGGGAGGTACCCAGAGCTAGTGGGGAAAGGGACTGGCAGGAGGAGGTGTTTGAGGTATTAACAGCCCCCACACAGATCCCTGAGTGAAAGCTACTGACCCCCTTTGAGGGGCAGGGAGGGAGCGTACTCTTCCTGTTGTGTGGCAGAGTTTGAGACCCTGACCCAGACACACTTAGGCACGAGGGATAGGGCAGGGCTGGGCTTATCACCGGCAAGGCCCCAAGCTGCCATAGGGGAGGAGGGCAATAGGGCATCGAGTTCTCCCTCCCTCTAGGGCCTGCTGTTGAATGGGAGATCAGGCCTGGCCAGAGTTCCCTTCCCATCTATGCCCAGGTGCTGAAGGGAGACAGTCAGCCCTGGGAAGAGATTTCTTCCCCTCTCAGGGAAGCAAGTGTATGTTTCCTCTAGGTCTCCCTATCAGTGAGGGGAAATGCAGGGTCCGAGGGAGGTGGGAGGGATTTTTAGCCTCTGGCCCGAGGGGGACAGTAAAGCTGCCCTGTGAATTGCCAAGATGGTAGGGAATGGCCATAATCATGGGAACCCAAGCAGCTACTTTACCACTGAGCTGATTTATGGCTGCTCGGTGCCTCAGTTTCCCCATCTGTTATCGCTGTCTTACAGCTAGGGAAACTGAGGCATGGAGAGGCTGTGACATGCCCAGAGGCCATGGTTTAGCCCTGAATCACTATCGGAGCTGTGATTAGAACACTAGGTCATGCTCCCCCTCTCTCAAATGCACTGGCTCCTATCCCAGCAGCGACAGCTCTTCCAGCTCCATTTCCTGTGTAACAGGGTGGGTGGGATGGGCCAGAACCAGGGATAAATAAACCCCCGGGAGGCAAATGGTGGGGCATTTCCCTCAGTTCAGAGATGCCACCTCTCTGCCTGTCTCTGATGTCTGAAGGAACAGTCAGATCTTGCTTCTGATGCTCTAACTGCAGCCTCAGCTGAGATTAGCAGAAACCGCTGGGCAATTCTGCTGAGACTTCCACTCCCAAATCAGTGAAATTCAACCGCTATTAACCTTCTGGCACACGCTGGGCTGAAGGGGCTGCAGAGCCTTCCAAGGGCAAAGTGAAGACCCTCCTCCTGCAAAGCGCTCTGCCAGCCAGAACAGTGCATAAGAGATTGTGCCATGGGGCTTGCCCCTCCCCCGCCCGGCCGCAATGGAGGGGAACGCATGCAGACAGGGGGAAGAGTGCAGATCAAGCTTATGCTACTGGGCCCAGCTTCCCAGCTGGAAGAGAGGAAACACAGGAGGCACTCGCCTGAGTGGAATGGGGTAGCACCAGCCTCCGACTGGCTCCTAGGAAAAAGTCTCAACCCAGCCTACTGCAAGGAAAGTACGTTGCCAGCCACTGCTGTGCAGGGAGGAGCCATGAGCCTGGATGGAGTGGGGCAGAAGCATGGGGCCAAGCTTTCTGCCTGGGGAGAAGCCACCACAGGCCTGTGTATGAGGGTTCTAATGCAATGTAATCTGGATCTGAGCCCTTCCCCACACCAGTCCTTATGCTTCAGGGCCCAAGATGATCACTGACAAGGGTCAGGAAGAAACTCCCACCCTCTCCAGGCACTCTGGGGAGCTTATGCTTTTCTCTGGCTCTGTCTGGGAGGTAAGAACAGATGGATAGGTTTTGAGATCCCACTACAGATGGACTCAGCCCACAGAATTGGCAGGTATCACTGAGCAAGGGAAGATAGATGTGCATGGACCACAGTCCGTGCTGCAGGGCGAGATGGGCAGCAGCAGCCCAGCAGCAGGGCACTGACTCCAGCTGCTCCCATCAAATCACAAGCCGCTATAAGCACCCCAACGTTCAGTGTTGGGATTATTACTATTATTTATTATGTCCTGTAGCGCCTAGGAGCCCCAGTCTTGGCCCAGGACCCCACTGTGCTAGGCACTGTCCAAACGCAGAACAAAAAGACGTCCCCCTGCACCACAGAGCTTACGATCTAAGTATAAAACAAGAGACAGCAAATAGACATGGGATTTAGCTCAGGCCCATCTCTAGGTCTACCTGACTATGTGACTATTACATTGGGAAGGGCAGAATGGGAAGTAGTAACTTGTGAACCAAAAGTAGGGACATGGAGGAACGTCTGACCCTTGTAACTGGCGGGGGAGGCAGGGCAAGCAATGGAGAGTGAGCGTGATCGTGGTTCCCCAGCTAAGTAGGGGTAAGGGCCACTGTCAGGAATCAGCACCTGCAGCACAGCCAATTGCTACTGAACACAGCTGGCCAGTAGTAGGCTGCCTGATTGGCTAACCCGCCTGATTGGTTGGAAGAGTCAGCAGCCCATCTCTTAAGCCCTAGCCCAGCAGTAGTGCCCTGGTTGTTTAAAGCATCTATCTGCGATAGTGCCTGTAGGTGCATGTTCAGCCTTGCTTCACTCCAGGTAATGTAGTCTTGACCCTTGGCTCTGATTCCTGACTTTGGCTCTGGCATCTGACTCTGTATAAGACCCTTGACTCTAATGCTGGACTTCTGACTGTAAACCTTAGGCATGACTGCCTATGTCTCAGTCACTGACACCCACTGTAACAAACTGCTACATAAGCCACAACTACATGTGGACATGGGTGTAGAACCCGGTCCTTCTGCTCCAATAACACAAGCCTGTACCATCTGAGATCTTAGATGGTACCACATGGTCCACCCAGTCACTAGAAACCATTGTCATACATTTATATATGAAATTAGTGCATTACAGTCCCCTGTGTCAGTACCCTAGTTTCCCTTCCCATCACCCCAGGCCCCTGTTGCTTGGTCCTCACAATATTTAATCCTGTGGATCACTAGCAAAGCCTCCACAGACTCATGATATCTGGAGTAGCAGATCTCCTTAAGTAGGAGGTGTTTATTAGAGAAAACTTCAACGGAAGTGAACAGGCTTCCACACAGCTTGAGCTCCTGCTTAGTCTGTGGTGTTTACTAGAATCTGCACTCCATGTGGTGCTCTAGCCAGCACATGATGACATCTAGTGGCTTCCATATATAATTGCACATAAACACATAATAGAGACGACAGAGAACCTCTACTAATGAGGCTTCCTTGTTGAAAACTTAAATAAACCCTTTAGTTTTATCCACTGGTTAAACTCAAAACGTCACTTAGACAAAATGTGGTGATGACCCCAGTGCCTGCGACTTGGCTACATGGGCTCCAAATACTTCACTTGTTAGTTAAATATATGAACTCAAGAAGAAATGCTAATTTGCTCCATGCTGTTGCCTTTTAGTTACTTGGTGGTTCCCAGCAGGATCATCATTAAGAACTTTAGAAATTAGAAACAAACAATTGTCTTAAGGAACAAGTGAAAAATGGTCCTTTCCAGATAGTTTGTCTTGGATTTCAGCTTTGTAAAATGATATCATTTTGTTGGGCTTTAATATTAAATAGACACATTTGAGTTACTTTCACTGAAACCTGTGTACACATATACATACATACATACATTACGGCATTGTCTAGCCTCCAAGCAGCAGAGAGGAAGGCTGAGCTTTGTGGTTAAAGCACTGGATTGGGACTCAGGAGTTCTAGGTTTAATTCCTAGCTCTCCCACAGCCTCCCTGGGCAAATTATTTGGGGCTGGACTTTCAAAAGAGTGCAGCATGCTGGGTGCTAAGCAAGGGGAAATCTGGCCCTAAATCTCTTTGTGCCAGTTCCCCATCTTTAAAATTGGGATAATATTTCCTTTCTCCCACCCGCTGTCTGTTTTGTCCACTTAGACTGGAAACTCTTCAGTCAGGGACTGTTTCACTATGTGTATGTTCAGAACCTAGCGCGATGAGGTCCTGATCTCAGTTGTGTGGCCTCTAGATGCTACTGTAATACAAACAATACTGAAAGAAAATGAAATTGACTAGGAACAAAGGAGAAACTGATCAGCTGAGTTTAATGATTCAAACTGAGAGAGGTGCAGAAAACAGGTGAACAGCAGAACTGGTTAAAAAGTCCACTGGCCTCCTTGAACACTCAGGGATTTTTGGTAACACAGGGCAGGGTGAAAGTTGCTATGGCACTCTGGAAAACTGTACCCTGTAGCTCTAAGCATGATTTTTATCCTGTTTAAATACAGGCTGTCTCAGAAAGAAACCAGCGGGCGTATTCATGAATAGAACCCACTTCCAACTCATGTTGTACATGTGCAAACATACAACATGGATTAACCCCAACTGTGTGGGTGCACACTCCTGCGTTTCTTGTCGCTCTGTGTCAACAGATGGAAAGGCATCAGTGGGCGAGATAATGACACTAACGATGGTGGTGGCAGGGTTTGTAGGCACACAGAAGGTGCTCAACAGTGAAGGATTTTGACTAGGGATGGGCCAATTCAGACTGAAGTAGCAGCAGCTCCATTCTCTGCCTAAAATTAAAACTGACTCACTTGATTGAGGGAAAGGTTGGGTCAGTCCTTGCTATTTCCCCTGCTGCTGCTCCCTTCCTGGTTCTCATGGGACTTCTTGACCCAGTGTTGCAGACCCTGGAGATTCCCATTAAACACCTGGGTCCTATCACCCAGTCAGGTCAGGAGAGGAGAAAAGGCATAAATGCAGAGGCCTGGGCTAGAATCTGCTGTGACTGTGGCACAGAGAGGCAATGCCAGCCCTGAGAAGGGGAGACACTGGCAGCCAGTGCAGAGGCATCTGCTGGCAGCAGGGCTTGAAGCCATCAGCCCTGGGCTCATGCCCTAGGGAGTATGGAGTCATGCCAGAGTCCATCATCCAGCATTCCTAGACATTGAGTGTACAGCAGGGCCATGGGCACAACCTATCTCTTAGTTTGCTGTCCAGGACTCCTCTGGGTTCTGGGATTCCTGCTGGGCTCTCCCCTCAGAGCACCCTTCCCTTGAGGAGTATCACTGTGGTTCACAGCTGCTTTACTGTATCCTGCTCTGAATGACCTGCCTGGTAAACCAGGTAGGTTGGAATTACAGTCGTGTTCCCTTCCCCACTTACCATGGCCACCCTGTCTGTTCGGCTCCCCACTGGCGCTGTGTATCAGGTGGCCTGGAGCCCAAGCCCGTGGACTCTGGATCAGGAACAGTTAGGAGCTCATCTAAACCCACAGAAGGTTTGCTCAGCACTGGCTTTGGCCCTCCATTTTCATATTTTAGGGTGGGACTCTTCAGTCTTAAGGCATGAGCCACAGCCTAATGAAATCAATGGCTGTGATGCGGGTCCTTTAGGAGCAAGGAGATGCACTGCCCGTTTTCATCCCTTCAAAAGACTTTTGTGGGGGAGACTTCCCACACCAGTATCTCTGCCTTTCTCAGAACTCCCCGCCCGGGCTCACGAAGCCAGGGAAGAGCTGTCTGTCAGTGGTTCCGTCATGCTGGCAGACAGCTGGCAAATGAGCTAAATGGCCCTATGTGTAGTGACTTCCGCAAGACAAAACATAAATCTGAGCAGCGAAATGGTACGAGCAATGGGAGTGGGGGAGAGAGAACATAAGAAAGGAATAGAAGAGATCCCAAGGGGGCAGAGGAGAATAAAATACAGAGAGAGGAAGATGGAGGCTGGGAGTTAAAGGATAAGTCAACCCCACCGTCCCATTCTCCCTCCCCCACCTCTGGCCATCTGCTTCTGCTTCTACTGCTCAGAGCCTGCTCTGAAACTGCCAGGCTGAGCAGAGAGCCATTGGCTTCAATGTGGACTAGAAACAACACCCAGCACTCTGTGCACAGAGTCAGTAGTAAGCCCGCTGCCCCAGCACAGTGCTGTGCTGCCCGGAGTTCATTCTGAACCCAGGGCTCCGCAACGTCCTTGGGGATACGGAGCTGCTGGAGGCATCCCAAAAACAAGTCCTTGCCCCTTGTCTCTGCGCCATTTTCAAGAGCAGGGTTAACCTGGCACCCTGGTCACCTTCCAGTGTGTTCGATGATCTACATTCTCCCTCCAGTTTCAAATGGGCAGATCATTCTTGGCACCTCCCTATGCACTGTTGTGTGGTGTTGCTGTTTGCTGTTAAACAACTGCTGTACCCCAACCCAGAGGTGGGTGACAGATTCCTATGCATATCGTCATTCCTGCAGCTGATCTTCTCTGAGCCTATAGGAATTCTGTGTGTACAATTTCAGGATTGGGACTGTGGTTGCCCAGGTCCTGGGGATCCTTCTGGTGAAGGGTGCTGTATAAAATATAGAGGGGTTTATAACAGGCTGGCTGAGACATCCCATCCTTTTAGCAGGCATTGATCGTGTTGGGAAAAGATTTAGTGGGTATGGCTGACACAGAGGCAGGTGGCTCTATATGCCACTTGTATATAAGGCAGGTAGAAGAGGATCTCTGAGATAAAGGGGACCTAGGATGTGGGCTGAGTAACCTCAAGAGAGAAGCAACCAAGCCTGGGTGAAGGTTTGATCAGAGCTAATTACTGCTAATTAAGCCAAAGCCTAGGAAGGAGGTGAGTTTGGACGCTACGCACCATGGAGGCTTTGCTTCCGAGCAGGTTGAGAAAAGGGCCTGCTCACAGTTGTATCTCTGGGACCCAAACTGCTCCTTTTGGAGTTAATGGCAAAACTTCCCCTACCTTCACTAAAGGCAGGATTTGGCCCCGTTATTACTATATGTGCACACTGGTGAAAACTGTCCCAATGTTAGGGACGGGGCAGGGGAGACGAAAGGTGTGGAAATCCACTTATGTGCCATGCATTTCTCTGAAGAGAATGAAAATACATAGGGCCAGATTCTGGGGTGGTTCAAATCACCATCGTTCCACAGAAGTCAATGGAGCTAGGCTGACTTACACCAGCTGGGAATGTGTCCCAAGGAAGCTATGCAGATATCAGCAAAGTCCAGTGAAAACATGCCTGATTTACACGGCACTGCATGTGGGAGACTTGGCAAAGGCAGGGTTGGGCTTTGTTCTCCAGGCCAGGGCTCTCAGTTTGATTAGCTAAATAAAAAACCTACAGGGAGGAGGGCAGAGTTATAACCACCGGAGTGATCAACATGGACCGGCAGGGAAGGGGCCCCCGCTTTAGGTGCAGCTTTTCTGTTAATGGGATTAATTCACCAGCATCCCCAGAGCATCCCTGCTCCCCTGTCACCCTAAATGAATTTCAATGGCCAGACCAGGTGTGTTTTTCCTTTTTATGCTGGTGAAAGCCTGTCAGGTGGAGTTCTCCCATCACAGAACCAGGTACAGCATGGGTGGCATCAGGGCAAGCTTCCCCAGTGCGGCCTTGCCAATGCCCTTTGACTTGAAAGGGATCTCCCCTAAGATCACCAGGGGCAATCTGCTGACAGAGAGGCTAATTAATACCAATGGTGCTGGGACAACTACATCCGCTACCTCTTTAAAGCAAACAAACAAGCCCAATCCAGGTGTGTCTCTTAAATGGACCCACGGCAGTCTGATAGGACCCACTAGTATTGCACCAAGGACCACGGCTTCACCATGGGAACTTCATTGTGTCCCTATCCTAGGTGATCACTTTCATGATGGCAGGGTTTGTGAGGCACAGAGAATTCCCTAAGCTAGAGCACCCTCTAAAAAGATTCCTTCAGAGATCCATGTACCCTAGTTCCAGGTGGGACTATTGTGACATTAGATCTAGTGTGTGTGCGTTCACATACACCCACCCCACACTCTGCATCTCTGGAAGCAATGCCACAAACTCAGCATGGTAACAACAAGCATTTTCTTCAACTCCTGGCCACAAAACGTTTTTACTTTTTGCACACTCTAAAAGAAGATCCATCTTCTCCTTGCTCTCCCCAGGGTTAAGCATTATTGTTCTGAATACAGGAGACCCACCAACACTTTCTTCCAGGGATCTCAGAGCTCTTTGCAATCTTTCCATAAATGTGCATGGCACTTCACAGATCAAAGAAAGACAAGGTTTCTGTCCAGAGGAATTTACAGTCAAGAGATGCACCAGGGATGTGCATAGACACTACCAGGGATGAAGGCTGTAGAGAAATGAAGTAGTATTGCTAAACCCAAACATGAGTCAGGCCCCCACAAAATGAGATTGACTTAAAAATCACAAGATTTAGAAAAACAAATATGTGGGTTCTGGTTATTTGTCTTCTGGTTTCTGAGACTTCAAGCTTTTCTCGGCAACCAGGAGGTCTAAAAACTTACTTTTCATTTTAAAATAAGCTAAGGGTTTCAATAAATCATATGACTCCAGGAGCTGGGGTTTTTAAATCAATCACCAAATACCGTGAGTCTTGTGATAAAATTGAGAGTTGGCAGCACTGTGGTGGTTCTGGATGTATAATAATAATACCTAGCTCTTACACTGTGTTTTTATTAGTAAATCTCAAAGCACTTTACAAATGATCAGTTTCCCCATTTTACAGAGAGGGAAACTGAGGCACAAGGATGGGACTTGCTCAAGGTCACCCAGCAGGTCAGTGGCAGACCAAGGAATAGAGTACAGGTCGTCTGAGGTCCAGTCCAATGCTCTACCCCCAGGCCACATTATCACAGCATGGAGAGTCTCTTTTTACCTTCCTTCATGCACACAGACTCAGAGGGTTTGGTATCCTCACAGGAAAAGTGTGCCTGACTCTGCTCTCAGTGCCCCCAGTGGAGCATTGTGGACTCACTCCTCATTTACACCACCGTAAGGGCGAGGGGAATCAGGCTCACTGTTCCAAAGAGAGATTGGAGGCACAGCAGATCAGGTCAGGAAGGGCAGGGGTGTGCCCAGGAACAGGACAGGTGGAAGATGGTGCTGAGGTGGTGGGAGGAGAATACAGAGCAGTGGTTAATTTAGCTGCTTTTCTGTGGAGTGAAAGGATTGAATGGGGAGTCAAAGGAGACAAGGTTGGGGAGAGAGAAGGGGATGCATTCTGTTGGGCTTTGCAGGTGAGGACAAGGACCACGGTGAGGGGAAAGCAGCGTAAGGATCTGAGATGGAGCTGGAAGTTGTCAGAACCGCCTTCCAGATGGGCTGGGGTTGGGAAAGCCGGGGCAGGGAGAAGGCTGCAGTAGTGGAGGTGAAAGACACATCAGGGCTTGGACTAGGGTTTTGTTGGACAAAGCCTGGGCAGGAAGGGATTTTGTGTAGGAATCTGGTGCTGATGGTGTTAATGTGGGAGAGGAAGGAGGGGGAAGGGGTGAAAGGTGAAGGGTGCTGAGAGTCTGCAGGAGCAGGGATGATGGTAGCTTTGCTAGTAGAGATGGGGAAGGAGGGGCAGGTTTAGGGGCCCAGGGTTTGGTTAATCCTCACAAACCCTGTGACAGAGGGGGGAGTATCTCTGTTTTATAGATGGGGAAACTGAGGCACTGAGCAGTGACATGATGGGCCCGTGGTCACACAACGAGTCAATGACAGAGCGATAAGCAGATTTTGAGGATCCCAACTTGCTCTCAGACCTGTGAATTGGAGCCTGGACACCCCCTCTGTAAGCACCTGGCCTATTCTCTCCTCTGTAGGATGCAGCAGTCGGGACAGGCCCCTGTTCTGACTAGTCCATACCATGGCTTTCCCTTCTCTGTGCGGCATAGGAACGAACGTGGTCACTGACACTGGGATCTTCCATCTGTTCAGCTTCAGTGCAGCATGCTGAACACCCAGGGCTTTCTGGGTAACATTGTGTCCTGCCCTCTGGGCTCCAAACCACCTCCCCTTCCCAGATGTGGCCTCTTGCTTCCTGGGCCAGACTGGCAAGGGCTGGGAACTGCTGTTTGCAGAGACAGCCCGTTCTGCCCTGGCAGGAGACCTCACTACTCACTGGCAACCCCTGCTGGCTGCTTGAGGGGTGATGACCAGCTCAGAAAGGCTCCCACCACCTTGGCCAGAGGCTGCTGGCTGGGGTTGGTTCAGAGAGGATTGAGGGGCCTGGTTAAAAGGAGAGCAGGGTGCAGGGGGAGCTGTAAGGGATGGGGGTGACCGGTGTGTGTGGAGGGTGGAAATGAAGAAGGGAGGTGTCTTCTACAGAAGATAGTGCAGAGAGAGCCTGAGTAGAAAGATCAGTATCAGAGCGAAATATTTATCATTATAATTAGGAATACAAGCCACTGCACCACCCACCCCCAGGGAAAGGAACCAGGAGCCCTTTCTGCAACCTGCCTGCCAAGTGCCAGACCAGATGCCCCTCCCCAAGGCTGCAAGCTGCTCCATCACCTCTTAGGACCCGCTCTCCCCCATCCCTTCCCCGGCAACCCGCTTTTGGGAAGCTGAGAGGGGGAGGGGGGGCCTGGCCTTAGCAGATTTCCTCCCCCGCCCCCGCGATGCATGAACCGCAGCCTGGCCACCGCTCCGATGCTGCAGGTAGATACTGGCAGGTGGGAACCAGACCCGTGTGTCTCCAGCTGTAGGGGGGGTGTGGGGGACGGGGATGCAGCATCCCTTTTGCAAAATTACCGTCCAAGCAGCGAGGTCACTGCAGGAGAAAGACCAATCCTTGCCCCCTCTCCAGACTGGGGGCGGGGGAAGGTGCCCAGCTGCAGCACAGCGGGTTCTGCCTGCTCGCTGCTGGGACAGCTGAACAGCCCCCCCCCCTTCCGGCTGCAGCGAGCACCACAGGGACCTTTGCTCCCTTGGCCAGCAGCCCGGCGCGCGGAGAGGGGGCCCCCACGGTGCATTTCCCTGCCGGAGGCGAGGCGCTTACCTGGGGCGTCCCCGTCCGTGCATAGAGCAGCCGCCCCCCGCTGAAGGGTGCAAGGCGGGAGCAAGGCCTGGGGGAGCTGAGCAGAGGGAGGGTGCGGGGCGCCAGGCTCCTGCGTCCGCCGGCCGAGCTCGCAATGAAGCAGCCGCGCCAGGACTGCAGGCGAGGCGCGCGCTCCCTCCCTGCCTGCCTCCTCCCGCAGCCGCCCACCTCCGTCTGCTGGTTTCCATGGCAACTGGGTAATGCTCAGTACCTCCAGCGAGCCCCGGCCACGCGCGGGCTCTCGCCCCTCCAGCCCCCCCCGCGAGCACAGGTGCCATCCGCCGTGCGCCGTGCGCACCCGCATCAGTGCTGCTGAGACCCTCACATGGGCGTGTGTGCACACGCGTGACCCGCACACGGGCGTGTGTGACCCTCCTGCTCATGCATGTGTGAAGTTTATGTTCACATGAGCACATGTAAATGCACAGCCTTCATGCTTGCACTGGTGTGTGTGTCTGTCCGTGTGACCATGCTCACCCTGCCGTGCACCCATGAGCCACCTTCACACTCCGGTTGACTTGTATGTGTGCAAACACAATAGTTAAAAATGAAAAATGCACTCAGGCAATCCACAGCTGCAAATGGAGGGGAATGGAATGATAAGTTCTGACCTGTTTGGGTTTATTGGGTTGCACTAATCAGATGAATTTTCAAGCCCTGATAAGGAAGGAATGACTCGATCACCGGGTACTGCTAGGCATAGACAGATTATGCACGCGGAACAGTTCCCTTTATGCAGCTCTATCAATTCACCGCCTTGAACATCTGCACAGACATGGAGCTCTGCCTATGCACATTATTCATGACCTGTGCTACCCCCTGACAATCTAGTCCTGGCCTCCCAACTCAACTTCTGTCCTGATCTGCTGTACCAGTCCTGTGCCCACACAGCTCTACAAATGCACCTTAATGCTGACTCTCAGCATCCTCTGCTATTCCAGCCCTGGGCCTGTCCTGCCCAGAGACTGACGGCTTTGCCCAGTTATCCCAGCGGGCATCATAGTTCTTGTGATCTAGCCAAAGGCTCATGAAGGGCTAGGCTGAGACCCACCAAACGCCTTTCACCTCTGACCTAAGGCATTTTAACACGTCTCCATGGAGAAATCACAGTGAACTGATCCAGTGCCCCGTCTGACCCCTGGTCATCACTTTATTTCGTGATCCTCATGGTGCATCAGCATTGCTAAATATACCTAGCGATCGGCCTTAAAAAGGGGGGAGCTTGGACCTCACACCAGTGAGACGATTTAGAAACCCTTGTGTGTTCCTCAGCATTTTGGGAGGTCTGGGACTCCTAGCTCCCCATCTCTGCCTGACCGTGGCTGTTCACGTTACGACCTAGTGTACGGCCTCTGCTGTTTGAACGCACTGCAACATCAGATTAGTTTTGTCCCAGACGCACATTCTCCGGGGAGAGTGCAAGCATTGCCCGTGCCCTATTTACAATGGGTGCCAGGAATCCCAAGCGCACATGTGCTAGGCACCAAGCTATAGGTCTGAACAGGTATCAGGGCTCCTTGTTTAATGCTGGTAGGCCAGAACTCTCTTCTCTCCAGAGAGCTCGCTCAGTGACAATCTGCCCTGCTTCCATGTCTGACTTGCAGTTCTAATCAGATCTTGCCGGGAAGGGAGCAGAGAGGGATAAACTCTCTCCGGGGGTAGGGATTCCATCTTAAAGTCTTCCATGTAGGAAGCCAGATGAGTGGAAATGGAGCATCAAGCCGTGTAGTCTCATTATCAGCAGGTGACATCCTCTTTGCCTGTTCGTTCCTTTGCGGCTACCCAGATTGGAGCGAAAGGGCCAGTGGCAATATTTGGAGAGGAAGCCCTCCCTCAGTAAATAAAATCAGCTCTAAACAGAGCTAGGCCTGGATTCAAGCTTCCCCAAAGTGTACGGGTGTCTGAGTTAGGGACCCGTCTCCAATCCTGTCTGGAGACTGGTTGCTGAGTGCATTGGGGCTGCATTTCTTTATATTACTGGAACGGGAACCAGAGAAAACCATGTTCCTTTCTTCCCTGAACTGTGCTGCAGGGAGTTTTCCCTCCCCAGCCTAGAGAAGCTTAATATAGAGTCACGGTGGAACCCCAGGGCCCTATGTCTGAGTGACTGAGGATCCTCACCTTGCTTGTTTCTCTCTTCTTTACCTTCAATCCCCATTGTGCCCTCCCTCCAAAGCATCTAGGAAAGACAGGAATGGGTTCTGGGCCACTGAGGTTTGCATCTAGCAGACCTATTAGATCCCAGCATTACATCCCATCAGAACAGCAGCATGGGCCAGCTAGCATGTATTCTGTTCCCAGGAGAGCCAATGTCCCAGAAGCAGCATTCCTGGTGCTCCCTTAGCACCCTCCACTCCCTATAGTGCATGCGTTCTCTCTCTCTTGTTTTCTCCAAGCAGATCC
This sequence comes from Mauremys reevesii, assembly GCF_016161935.1. Taxonomy (NCBI): domain Eukaryota; kingdom Metazoa; phylum Chordata; order Testudines; family Geoemydidae; genus Mauremys; species Mauremys reevesii. The sequence continues at coordinate 129,124,146 of NC_052626.1, read as the reverse complement.
AACATGGTTCCTGTTACAGTGTAAATAGGGATCATATCATAGGAATCAGCAGCCAAGCTGCAGGAGGAGCCTTATTCAGCGGGCAGCCCTGTGTCTGCTGCAGATAGAAAGACCCATCAGATGCCTTTAAACGCTACTGAGGGAGACCCAAACCAGAGCCATCTGTTGGGATAATCTGATATGCAGCCTCATCAATGATGTCACTTATCTGCCTTAAGACATTTTGCAAATGTATGCAGGAAACAACAGCCCCTCCTGTGAATAACCTGGTACATGTGCCAGAGGAAGTGACGCTGGTTCCTCTTCCCCCCAGGCAAGGGCACAGTGAAAAGGGGCCTGCGTAGCTCAGGGGATTGGTAATAGGCTAGAGAGAATTTTGTCTCTTTAAATCGCAAGTGTGAATCCAGATCAAGCTGGTATTGAGGAAATTTTATGACCATCTGATCACTGCTTGGTAGCCTGTGTGAAGTGAGCTTGGTGGGTCTGAGTCCTGATCCCAATGCACGGGTGCCCCCATCATCACATCCGGTCCTCTAGCCAGTCTCTGAGATGATGGTGATAAGCTCTAGAGATGGTTCCTTCAGGCCAGCACTCGAGCAGGGGGTGCCACTGGGGAAGCTTGCCCTGCTGCTGCCCATGCTGAACCTGCTCTGTGGATGTGCAGAGGCATCCAGGGATGTCAAGTCAGCTCACTTCACCAGCCAAAGGAGCGGGGCCCACAGAGGAACAGAGAGGCACAAAAGAGAACAAAGCAAGGAGACTCCACCGGAAGCCTACGGAATCCACCTTCCAAACAAGGAGACAATACACCAGGCTGGGATTGGGCCATAGGGGCTAGCCCTAGTGGCAGGGTGAATCCTGGTGAGAGGGGCTGAGACCCATGGAGGGAAGATGTTCTGCTGGAGCTGGAGACAGGAGCTGGGACAATGTCCCCTCTGCTCTAAAGCTGCTTTAATGCCTCTCTCTCATGTTCCAGCCTGGCTAACGGGAGGCACACAGGACATTAAAGCTAGTAAGAGGCTGGTGTTTTAGGCTAAGTAATAGAACCTGCCCCAGGAAGCAGCTGCAATAAGGAAGCTGTTCAGATGGCCAGGGTTGTTGTGTTGTTCAGGAGCTTGAAGATCAAGTTGTTCTGAGAACATAAACCCGGTCCTGTGTGGCTCCTTTCTCCGTCGCAGTCTCATCTTTCTTCCAAAGAGCACATTTGACTTCCTAATGAGTGGGCCTCCCTGTCGTCAGCACCCTTCAGCTGGCCTCCTGTTTCCCAGCCTCCTCATGTCAGGTTGTCATTCACTCAACACACACACACAACATTAAATGCATATAAGCCGGTGTCCTTGACTTGCACTTCCCTCTTTCCTTGGGTGGCTACTCTCCTCCGCAGAGGTGGTTGCATTTCAGCAGCACTAGGCATATAGCGTATATCAGGTGCTTGAGGATCTTTCAGGATGAAAGGTTTTAAAAATGTAAAATACCATTATCCCAAAGAATCTATTTAGCTTAGGGTTTTATACTGCTGCCCATCATTGTAGTATCTGGGCACCTTCCATGTAAAGTCTACAGCAGGGGTCAGCAACCTTTCAGAAGTGGTGTGCCGAGTCTTCATTTATTCACTTTAAGGTTTCGTGTACATTTTAACATTGTAGAAGGTCTCTTTCTATACGTCTATAATATATAACTAAACTATTGTTGTATGTAACGTAAATAAGGTTTTTAAAATGTTTAAGACGCTTCATTTAAAATTAAATTAAAATGCAGACCCCTGGACTGGTGGCCAGGACCCGGGCCGTGTGAGTGCCACTGAAAATCAGCTTGTGTGCCATAGGTTGCTCGTGTGCCTACGCGTGCCATAGGTTGCCTACACCTGGTCTACAGCAATAGTGAAGTCCCTAGTGAGCGTGAGGTGATGTTGCAAACAGGGCCAGCTTTATGACCTGCGGGGCCCGATTGGAATACTCGGCGGCGGGGCGTCTGCTCTGGGTTTTCCGCGGCACCGAAGGACCCCCCGCCGCCAAAATGCTGCCGAAGACCCCCAGAGTGGGGCCCTCTTAGGCACGGGTGCGGGGCCCTCTTCGGCGTGGGGCCTGATTCCGGGGAATCAGGTGAATCGGCTTAAAGCCGGCCCTGGTTGAAAACCTGACAGCGTGTAGCTTCATTGGTTAATTATAGATCTGGGTTAGAGTTCCAGGGTTAGCGAGAGTTAACAAATTCTTTAACAAACTCCACTGGGTTCTATTTGCCACTCCCGCCATCACCAGCCATGGAGATTCTGAAATGAGAAGTTATCGGCCAGTTCGACACAGGAGGCAGAGTAGAATGGAGTTCCCTTTCCTGTAGGTGGGTTGCTAAGGCCAGCAAAGGCTCCATTTGATCAGTAGTGCCAGAAGATCTGAGATGAAGATACACGACAAGGAGCAGTGCTGAGCAGAAGAGGCTACTTGTACACCATCACTTTCCTGGGGAATGTCACTGCTCAGGCCATGCAGGGTTTGCTCTGAGCTTTCTCCTCACTGATTGGCTCCTCAGTCCACCTCCCTGCGCTATTCTCTTTGTATTCACTCTCAATGTCTCCACTTGGAACTGTCAGGGCTAGGGGCTGCGCACCACACTGCCATTTGGCCATACAGCTGCCGCTTTGTTCCACAGCCTCTGGCTTGGGAGACTGCACCTTGCTGTTAGGTGACTCTGGCTTCATGGATTTAACTTTCTGTGATGAGGAGGACCGAGGGCTTGCAGCAGAAGTGTGTCACCTCGCCAGGAAGCAGGAGGAGAACTTAGGAATGGGCGATGAGTCTTCTCAGAGCAGGCTTTCCTCTCCTGGCTATTGCTGTGGCCTGGTTCCCTTCTCCCGGAGGATGCCTTCCCAGTCTACAACCTTCGGCACATGCTTGTGGTAGGGCCCAAGACTGGCTTAGGAGGGGGAGCTGCAGAGCAGGAGGTGCGTTGGTAGATCTATTGGGGAGGGGATACTGGAACTGGCATTGCAGGGGCACCTCAGCTCAAGACAGACAGCACAGAACTGTATGGGAAGCCTTCACTGCACCCATTGAATTGTATGAGTAAATCCTGGTGTCCACACAGGCATGGGTCCAGCCCTGTTGTATTGCCAGAGCTTCAGCAACTGACTCCACACCTTGCCAAAGCTCAGGCAAAACTAGCTCCTCTTGGGGTGCTCAGGTTACCACCATATGACTGGCCGGGGCAGGGGCTGCCACATAATGGAACCTATTTAATGAAGGTGGAATTCAGACACCAGAGGAGTGGGGACGGGTTTGGTTTGTTGCACAACTTCCTCCTTAGCCCAGTCACTGGGTCAGCTTCCCAAGAGGGCAGGATAGGAGAGGGGGAGGGGGAGGGTCCTACTCCGGATTCTGAGTCCCGTGGCCCACAGGGAATGCCAGCCCAGTGGCAGGCCCTGATCTGTAAGGCAGTCCCCAGTTTAACATGGGTGTTCAGGCTCTGCTGCTGTCTGGGTGCATGGGTCAAGGAGGAAGGGAAGGCGTGATGAGGAGGCAGGCTCCACCCTAATTAATGAGCTTTGCATGGTCTCCTCTAACACCCGTCTGATTTATTCTTCAAACGTGCCATCCTAGAACGTTTAAAAGATGCATGATATGGACATCAGCGACAGATGATCTGGGCTGACTCTTTTCCCATCTCTGCTACCCTCAGCTCTGGCTCGCATTTGATCCTGCAAGCAGGAGACAAGAGAACACAGCCCAGGACTTGCCATAAATCCAGGGCAAAGGCTGCGCATGCTCCGTACTGCACCCAGGTCAGGGGCAGATCACACGGTGGGTGACTCTAGGGCCCCTGGGGTTATTCTGGGACATTGCTGCCCTTCTCCCTGAGCTGCCTCCATCTTCCAGCCAAGGATGTGCACAGCCAGCTGCTGATCCCAAGAGCCCTCTCCCTCTTGCAGCAAAAATGCAAATGCAGGGCTATTTGCATCTCTAATTAGGAACAGTGGATAATTGGGCCCTCTGCAGTGATTACTCAGAAAGCGAGACATTGTGAAGGGCTCCGGCGCTGTGCAGGTGCTGCCAGAAGCCTGGCTCCCACCAAAACAATCTGCCTTTTGTTTGCTAATAACCAGCCCTAAAGGCATCCTCCAGAGCTCCTTCCGGGGCACGGCCTGGGACATAAAGGACTCGATTTTTCTGCAAACCGGCTGGCTGCACAATGCTCTGTGGAATGCTCTGTGTTTGTGAGGGCTGGAAAGGAAACTCGCTTATTGCACAAGATCTCAGCTCTGCTACCGATTCCCGCTGGGGGTAGCTAGGCTCGGGTTCTGTTGGCCTGGGACTTGTGCAGTGATGTCCACTGGAACGGCTGCGTTTTGCACGCACTTTGCCAGCGCCAGCTCTAGGCACCAGTGTCCCAAGCATGTGCTTGGGGTGGCACTTCTCAAGGGGTGGCATTCTTTTTTTTTTTTTTTTTTGCTTGGGGTGGCAAAAAACCTGGAGCCGGCCCTGCACTTTGCAGTGGTGAAAATGATGGCCTAAGGTGCAGGGAAATGGTAAACCAAGCCCTTGATTTGCAAACTGCTTGCTTCTTAAGGGGTCAGGTTGACAAAGGTATTTAGGCACCTAAAGATGCAAGTTGGTGTCTCATGGGATTCCCAAAAACGCCAAAGCAGGTTAGGGGCCTGACTCCCATTTGAAGCTTGCATGTGTTTATTTCCAGCAAAAGTATTTTTTTTAAATCTTTTCAATGCAAAATTAGCACAGCGAAATTAATCACAGAAGCAGCAGGGCATTCTCAGTTAACCTTAACTCTGCCCCTTACCCCCATCTCCTATCTGTGTTCTATAACAGGCTGCCATTCTTGCCCTGTCAAACTTAATTGTGCCCTCAGTAATAATACGTAGCACTTCTATGGGTGCTTTCTAGCTGTAGATCAGAAAGCATAGAAGGAGAAATATAGGCACCGAGGTAAAAGAACTCACCCAGCACCACACAGTGTAGCAGGGCCAGATCTGGGTTTCCTGACTTCTGGGTTTATGCACTATTCACTAGACTGCACTGCTGCCCCAGTCTGCCCACTCCCATTTCCACACCAACATAAACTCTGTCCCTTTACCCATACTGTACAATACTCAGATCGGACGCTCTTGGGGCCAGAGACTGTCTTTTTGTACAGCGCCTACCGCAATGGGGTCCTGGTCCATCACTGGGACTCCTAGGCAGTACCACAATACAAATAAATCATAAGTAATAACTTCCACCTCCCCTCCTGGCCCATATATGGCAATTGAGCAGCAGGCACATAGGGTTGGGTGTCTGTCCTATGTATGAGGATGAGCAGGATAGCTTGCTGCTGAGTTGTGATTATAATGAAAGTTTTTAGCACATTTTATAACATCTCTCTTCCAAGGATCTCAAAGCACTTAGCAGTTTAGTCTCATAACTCCCTTGTGAAACAGGTAAGGGATATAGGTGGTACTTCATTCCCCACTGAAATGCAGCCACCTCCCAGGTGGGATGCAGAGGCATTTTAACAACATATAGCAATGCAGCTCACCAGTTTAGGACATATCATAGAATCATAGAATCTCAGGGTTGGAAGGGACCTCAGGAGGTCATCTACTCCAACCCCCTGCTCAAAGCAGGACCAACCCAACTAAATCATCCCAGCCAGGGCTTTGTCAAGCCTGACCATAAAAACCTCTAAGGAAGGAGATTCCACCACCTCCCTAGGTAACCCATTCCAGTGCTTCACCACCCTACTAGTGAAAAAGTTTTTCCTAATGTCCAACCTAAACCTCCCCCACTGCAACTTGAGACCATTACTCCTTGTTCTGTCATCTTCTTTTTTCCAGTCACCCGGGACCTCCCCCGATCACATACAGGGAGATCATTAAGGGAAGCAGAGCGGGATGGCATGAACTGGAAGTTGAGTGGCATGCTGGGATTAGCACTCCTACTCCTTCAGAAAGTGCCACGGGATCAGTAATGATCATGAGTAGTCATGACACTGTTTTATGTGTTGTCCAAAAGCAGCTCCTAGCACCAGGCTGACCTAGTTCAGTCCCGATCCAAAGAGGAAAGGGGCTGGCAGATTCGCCAATGCCTGTCTTACAGCGCCACAGTGTTGCCCTCCCACAAACCGACAGGTTCCAGCCTCGCTTTGCAAAAAATGCTGCCAACATGGCTGCAGTCGGACTTCCCAGCTTGAAGTTTCCTGTGAACTAAGGCCCCGCTGCTACTGGCAGAAGCGAGGGGGGAGAAAACTCAAGGAAGGCAAATATCCCTGCGGGGTAAAGTGGTGGGACACAGAGGGGTGCTGAGGCACAGTGCTAACTTTTCAGCTGTCAAAGCCTGGGTTAGATCACACGTGCAATGAGTTTGGAGGTCTCAGTCTGGAGCGAGATTGTAAACGTTATCTCCCCAGTACCACAAAACATCCTGCCCTGGCATCCCACGGCCTGTGTGTCACAGCTGCTGACAGGAATAAAATGAACTCCATCACGCTCCAGCAGTGTTTATACATGCAACGCGCAGCATGCCAGTGCAATGCAGATCCTCGCAGCGCCCGTCAGTGAGACAATGGGCCCTGCATATAGAAGGCCTTACAGCTGGGTACAGCTTCTCCTTTGTTCTGAAGGGACTCTTGGTCAAATGCCTGGGCCAAAATCCAGGGCCCCTCATGTTAGTGATGTTAGGAAGCACGATTTCTTCCAGCTCCTCTTGTGTTTTCCCAGAGGACTAAGGCTAAGCGTGGCTGAAAGTGGCCTCTGAATTTGGGTGCTGAGTTTTTGAGTGCCCAATGGGCGGCACTTTGGGCATAGTTCTCAGTGGCGGCACGGAGCGCCCACAGCTCCCCTTGATGCCCAGTGGAGTTAAGTGCTTGGTACTTCTGAAAGTCAGGTGCAAAGGCCCAGAGCTGGGAATGCCGAGCTGGGGATGCTTGCAGGCCTGGGCATAGTTGGGGGTGTGTGGGGGAATGGAAGGCTCGGGCAGGCGTGGAACTTGCCCCCCCCCACGCATGCCCCACTGGCTTGGCTGGAGCTGCTCCCCCGCCCCCCCGCCCACAATAGAGAAGTCAAACTATGCCTATGCTTGCAGGTCAGGCTTGGTGAGCTTATTTCAGGGCAATGGGCCTCAACCCTGATCTGGAAGGACCAATGCTAGAGGGCAGGTCAGTCCCCTTCCTTGACCTGTCTGCTGGGACTGCCAACAAAGAGGTCAGTCAGTCCCGAAGGCAGAGACGTTTTTAGCCACGGGAACTTTTGTCCCACTCAGAGCTGGACAGAGACTCCCCAGACCTATTTCCCTCAGGCCACTCCACGCAATTGCATGCTGCGCTTGACTGCCACAGCTGATCCAGAGCTGTGATTTATTTTCACGAAGGAAAGAAAAGTGGCGGTGGACAGAGGGACACGCACAGGGGCAGTACATTCCAGTTTGAAGAAATCCCCAGATTATCATGGGAATCACAGGGCTGGTTTTCAGCTCCTTCTTCTCCACCCTCTCTCCCACGTAGGTCCCTGCCGGTCTCTGGCTATCAAGCGAGCGGAGGAGGTGGTTCCTCGGCAACTGTAACCATGAGACCTCTCCATGTCCCACCGCTCCCCTGGCACATGGGGCAGGTTGCTATTTATGATGCATGATTTATGCAGCGCCGGCAGCGTGCTGGCCACCAAGATGCTTGGCTGCTCTAAGCTGTGTGTCTATTGCAAGTGAAGCGTGAGGTGCAGTCAATACCCAGCGCGGACAGCACAGGGATAACAGCTAAGTAGTGGAGTCAGCATAGAGGAATCTGTCCAGCCACTAACCTGGACAGATTCTGTATCAGCTCTGTGGGCAGGGGACTCTGATCTTCAGGGCTGCTAATCTGGCCCGTTTCACCAGCACTAAGTGCTTCATCCTGCTCTCAGCAAAGCTCCCATTGGCTTGAATGGGGCAGGAAGAAGGCCTTAAAATTCGCACACTCTGAGCCCTGGCTGTCTGCTGTGTGGCCTGCAGGTCACCAGGTTGGTCTGGAAAGTGTTTCCTTCCAGGCTGGGACAAGCCAATTCTGGGATCAAACAAATCCCAGCTCTGCCTGCATTGCTTGCACCTGACCTTACAGTGTGCCCCTTCCATGCAGGCAAAGGAGCACTTAGCATCCTGCGAAGCTGCTGAAATATTGCTCTGTTCACCAGGGGCGGCTCCAGGCCCCAGCACGCCAAGCGCGTGCTTGGGGCGGCAAGCTGCGGGGGGCACTCTGCCGGCGCCGTGAGGGCGGCAGGCAGGCTGCCCTCGGCAGCTTGCCTGAGGAGGGTCCGCTGGTTCCGTGGCATCGGCGGACTTCCCGCAGGCGTGCCTGCGGAGGGTCCACTGGTCCCACGGACCCTCCGCAGGCAAGCCGCCGAAGGCAGCCTGCCTGCCGTGCTTGGGGCAGCAAAATGCCTAGAGCCGCCCCTGCTGTTCACTGAGACATACAGGGGGTGCTGCACCGCTCACCTTCCTGAGGAGCAGAGAACCTCGCTTGGTTGCTCCCAGATCTGTGTCCATGGCATAGCCGGGCACTGTGCTGCAGACGTCATGCCTTTCCCAGCTAGCATGGTTCACTAGCCACCTTTCCACACACAGGAGAAACCCAAAGGTAGCCTATACTGCGGAGAGTTGGTTAGTGATTCTTCTCATACCCAGATGCCCTTAGGGCTTTCAGAGAGCACTGCTGGGCAGAAAACTCTGCTCCAAGATGCTAAGCATGCAAGGGTCATGCTCCTTGGAGTGAAAATTGAGCCTTTCTTTCTTCTTCTGGGCCTCTCTGTGTTATTTAAAAAGGCACAGCAGCAAACCACTGGAGCACCTTGATCTCTGTGCCTGACCCTTGTATCGACACTCAACAGCTGTCCTAGGCATTTCACAAACGTCAATTGTATTTGCTGGTTGCAACACCTGGGACAAAGTCTTTAGATTAGATCTGGCACAGACAGTGCTCTCTGCAAAGTTTTCTTCCTAGTGTGCACAAGGAGCTAGGCGCATTCCAGTTGCCCTGGATCAGCCAGTTCTCCCAGCTCCATCCTACAACATCTTGTCTTCCACCTGGAAACTACATCCGATCCCTTGCTCTACGCCAGTGTTTCTCAAGCTTTTTGATACAAGGAACCAGCCTGCGGCCTTCCTAATCAGAGTCAGGGAGATCTCAGGGACCGGTGCCAGTCCCCAGACTGGCCCTTGAGAAACACCGCTCCGAAGCAACACTAGGTGCTGTGGGAGAGGTGCTTCGGGAGTCTGAAAATGCACTGGGAACAGCTATGGCTGGCGGGTGCATGGTGCATGGATGTGCCAAAATGATTCTGTGAGGGACGAGCTGGAGAGGTTCAGGAACCAGCCACTTAGGGCCATTAACATTTCAGCAACGGTTTCCACCTAGGGCTAAATTCAGACCTGGTGTAATTCCAGGGTCTTATTGTAGACACATCTTCTCTGTGTCTTTCTCATTCTCTTTATTTCTCTGCTGCTCTCCCCCTGCCTTTCTCTCTTCTTCTGTTACTCATTCTTTCTCTCTCTCACCCGTCGCTAATTGATAGTTTCCCACAATGCACAGCAACCACCTAGCCTGCATTTCACAATGCTTTCACTATTAAGTCTCTCCTGCCTCCCGGGGCAGCTTTATCAGCACTAGCTACCTATTAATCACCAGTCCTCCAGGAAACAAGGCCAAAGCAAACGGGGTTGAAAAAGATCAGGTCGGCTGGCCTGACCGGTTGTGACAGGCACTTGTCAACTGGAGGAGACAGCTCAGATAAGGGACAGGAAGGTCCCAGCCCAGCAGGGTGGTCAGCACCATTTCACCAGGCAGCTGATATGGCTGAGCTGATGATCTTGTTGCTTTAATCTTCCTCAGAGGCCTCTTCTTGCTCCCTTTTCGAGTTCCCAGCCATGGCACTGCCTGAGCAAGCCATCTCCTTGGGCAGCAGGGAGGTGGGGCCTGAATCGGCTGTCCCAGTGTTCACTCAAGCTACACTCAAGATGGATCCAGTGCCTGGAAACTCAGATGAAGGCAATGTAAATGGGCCGTGGCTACTATTTCAGACAACTGTCTATGGCTGCACTGAATCCTGCCTGTCTCTGCCCAGCTCCATCGAATTTCCCTGTACAAAGCCCATTTGCTTGGGGTCTGCGTGCAAGTGTGTGTGTGTGTGTGGGGGGGGGGTGTTCGGGTAATTGCTTAGGTTTGGGAAGACCCAGTTTATAGGCCCCCTGTGTGACCTTGGGCAAGTCATTCAGTCTCTGTGCCTCAGTTCCCCATCTGTACTATGCAGACAATAGCCCTGCTCTGCTTGCAGGAGTAAGGATCATAATTATCCTAGAGGCTGGAAGGTGCTCAGATACTCCAACAATGGGGGCCAGGTCAGTACCAGAGGTAGAGAGGCGGTGAATTTTAACCAGGATGACTTGGTAAAGTCTTAACCACAAAGGCCAGTCCAGGTAGTGTCCTCAGACTCCACTAGCATCTCTCTATTTGAGAGCTATCACATTTCTATAGCCGCAGTGATAGCATCAATAACAGAGCAAGTGCCATGAATAGGTGGAAGTGACCTGCATTTGTGAAGCAAAGTAGCGAAAGGAGTCTGTACCATTAAGAAGAGTGCGTGCAGGTGCCTTTCCCGACCTGCTCTATAAACACAGCCCACGCACCACGTCAACTACAAACTCACCCCCTGCCTGGGCTTTGGCTTTATTCGTGAAGGATGTAACAGTAATAGAATATCAAGATCAGCTCAGACCTTCTCCCCAGGCCTACCTGCTCCCAGAGCTCCTCCATTTGGATGGCTCAGCCCGCACCCTAGATCCTGTTCTCTCCTCAGAGAGCCACACCCACCTCCCTTGTATCTAAGGAGGTAACTACCTGCAACAGTGAGTCAGTAGAACCTGCTTAGCCCTTTCCCAATAGGCATGTTACCTGGGGAGGGTATTGCAGGCAATCACTGCCCAGCCTCTTACAGACAGGGCAGAGAAAGTGAATGGGTAGCACCGTGTGTGGCCAGTGACTGGAGAACGTAAAGGCCAAGCAGCACTGCCATTGGCCAGCGAGGAAGCAGAGCTCCCAGTGCAGTGGCACAGAGAGCTCTCCTCACTCCATGCACCTGCTGTGTGTGCACGGAGAGACCCTGATGACTCCCCTACCAGCTCCTGCTCCACACAAATATCCCAGATCAAATGCTGCAGCGGTATTGGTGTGAAAGGAGAGTGATAATGGCTCCCCTTGGTTACACCTGCCACAGAGGACAGCTGCTAATACTACCTGCACTTGCAGCCTGTGTATGTTAAGCATGAGTCAGCAGCACCGAGCTGGGATATGTGATACAGGCCCAGTGAGAGCCCATGGATACTAAGCAGCAGGCAATAATGCACCCTGGAGTCTCTGATACAGGCTGCAGCCTGAAGACGGAGCCTAATGTGTCACTGGAGAAGCCAGTTCAGATTACAGCCAGAGCCTGCACCTGCATTCAGCTGACATGTCTAGGCCATAGAGTCTCTAGACAACAATTGTCAGGGGATGGGGTTTTCTGACACTGGAAAAGGAGATCGAATACCAAAGCCAGCCTAGGGAGACCAGCCAGCCAAAGACAGCCTGACCTGGGATGATCATACCTGCTACAGCTGCCTAGGGTAAGGAGTGATGGGGATTTTCTGCTGATCTCTTTTGTGTCATCTCCCTCCACTGCCGGCATAGCTGGGGAATTTCCTAGTCTATTGGGTTGTTTAATGTCTTCCAGTTGTTTGCCTCAGCGAACTGTTCTGCCCTGGATCTTTCAATTCTGCTCACTTAACCGCAGTGCTTAAGCTGTGATGAAAGAGGTGCCAGGCTCAAGCAATTCATAACACATGCAGCAAGCCCAAAGGTGCCGGGGCTCTGACCTGCCAAACCCTGGCACAAAATAAGCACTGCTGCACCATCCGTAGCTGATCAGAGGCACTGAGCCTGATTCCCATCTCATGCCTATTCTTCCTCCAGTGTAACCCCAGTGACTCCAGTGGAGTTACTGTTGGTTTGCACTAGTGAAAGAGAGAGCACAGTTCAACCCACTGGGTCCAGGCCTCAAACTCAGGCTACAGAGAAAGGTGCCTAAATTCTACATTTAGAATACCAGTCTGAATCCAGATTTTGGGAAGGGCTAATTTTAGGCTCCCAAAAGCCTTAATATGGGACTTTCTGTCTGGTTCAGAAATCAGGGGCCCAATTCAATGGTCTCTTACACCTAGTGCCAGAGCCTCCGTTCAGGTTGAATCCCCTCTGTGTGGCTCCAGCTTCATGCAGTCCACTTCCTCCAGTCCACCTAGGGGGCAGGCCAGGGAAGGGACAGAGCATCAAACGGATGCAAGCAGGGCTGGATTGCGGCAATGTTGAGCAGAATTTAGTGCAGCCCTGGGGCTACACTAATGTATATTAGGGGCTGGTTTAGCCTCTGGGCAGCCCTAGAATCCTGGGAGGCAGAAAGTTGGTGCGATTGAGGACTAAGCCCTGGCTGTATAATTAACACCAGGGTGTAAGTGGCAAAGTCATGTAGCTTGAACTGATCTGGCATGAAGCAGGCACGCAAATCAAGTGCAGACTAGATGCCAGCAAGGCCTAACGCAAACTGAAGGAACTTTAAAAATCTAGATACTCATCACCATTGGTTCTGTTTGTTTCCTGTGTGCTTTACTCAGCTGGACAGGAACCCCGGCCTGGTCAGTTTCACATTTTTGTTTCTAGTCTGTTTCCTATGTTCTGTGTGACCCCATCAGAAATGGCTGGGAATGTGAAGAGGCAGCAACCTGAGAGCGCCAGATGCTGGAATGCTCACGGGTGCCTACTTCCTAACTTCAGAACAGCTGATCTCAAAACGGGGCCAGGTTTTCACCTCTGAGATGGCACCCAGGAGAAGGGAGAGAGAAAGCCATAATCACAGCCATCCAAAAAGGTGGGGGTTTGGCTGCCACCTGTGTAGCTCTATGGACCAAATTCTGGTCCTATGGAAAATGGCCCCATAACAAGTGCATGTGTCTGCTGCAAGATCAACATTTGGGGGTGCTTGTATCTCAGCCAGCAACAGCTCCTTTCCCCTGGAATAATCTGCTTCCATGGGCTGTTGATGGATCCGGGGCATAGTCGCATAAATATGCAGATCCTTCCCTGTGATCCCAAGGTCCTGCCCTTCTGCTCTTGTCATGGTGGGGGTGTGCAGAGGGGTCTCTGCAGGGGAAGCCGTAATAGGGACACTCCCATCCCATCCTTGAGTCCCCGAGGTTGGTGTGTGGGGTTTTCTAACCAGCATCTTCCAGGATTTGACTTTAGGTAACATCTTACAGGCTCAATGTGTGATTCTTGGTGCATAATATACAGCCCAGTGTTCTTAGTACACACTATATCAGGGGTTGGCAACCTTTCAGAAGTGCTGTGCCGAGTCTTCATTTATTCACTCTAATTTAAGGTTTCGTGTGCCAGTAATACATTTTAACGTTTTTACAAGGTCTCTTTCTATAAGTCTATAATATATAACCAAACTATTGTTGTATGTAAAGTAAAGAAGGTTTTAAAAATGTTTAAGAAGCTTCATTTAAAATTAAATTAAAATGCAGAGCCCCCTGGACCAGTGGCCAGGACCCGGGCAGTGTGAGTGCCACTGAAAATCAGCTCGCGTGCCGCCTTCGGCACGTGTGCCATAGGTTGCCTACCCCTGCACTATAGAATACTGTCCATGGTAGATATTACATACTACATACGTTATAAGCTCTCTACTCCTTCTACAATCATTATAGGCCTGATGCTGCCAGATGCTGAGTGCACACAGCTCCTACTGGAGTCCTGTAAGTGTCTTATAGATGTAGCCGCTATGACAACACATCCCTCATTGTCATTTTCTGTCTTTGGCCCCTTTATTGAAGTGTTACAATGCTCCACATATATCTGAGCCTTGGGGCCTTAGATCATTTTGAGGCCAGCAAAGACTCTGGGAGGCCACAAAGGGGGTAAGGTAAATGGCCTCTGAGCTGAGCAGCCCCAAGCAATTTCAGACAACAGAGCAGGAAATTCCCTGCTGCACAGGTGTGTGTAGTGGAAACACAAGTGGAGCTGCCCCGGTGGGTCTTACTCCTGCACTCATCTGTGTGGACAGGAATGAAATGCCAGCTGCCCCTTAATTAGGAGCAGGACCTCACCCTGTTTAACGGCTCTCCGCAGCCACTTGACACTAGCCCATCCCAGTGGAAAGTTACAGGCCTCCCTTAGCCTCCTCTCTCCCTTCCCAGGCGTTTTCTAGGATGAGTCACAGAGCAGGTCGACTGGAGGAATGTGCGAGCCACACGCCCCCCCGCCAGTCCTGGCCCCTCATCCCAGCCAAGGTTAGCGTGGCATGCCGGTGTAGTCACCAGTTAAAAAGCCCGACATGCCAGCCCCAAACCATGGTCCCGCTGCCCACAAGGGATCAGAGCGCAGCCCATGACGTACCTTTGAGGAGTGACAGCGGAGACCATGGGAGGCTGGTGGAAAGGCGAGGTCCCAGCACCTGTCAGGCAGAAGCCCCTGCAGGCTGGCTGCCTCCCCTACTGTATAGGATCCAGCTGCCAGGGACGCCTACTGGGTCCTTCTCTCGCTCTGCACATTGGCAGGAAGGTCACAGCAGATGGGGAGGAGGGGGGTAAAGATCAGCACGGAGATTAGAGAGGCATTTTTAGCCAGCCAATCCCCGCCTGGGCCCTGCATGATGACTCGCCCGGCAGCACAAGGTGAAAACAGTACTGCAGAAATGGCAGTGAATGTGCTTAGAGCCGCGCTCTGCCTTTCCTGGGAGGGACGGTCCCCCCTCCCTCCTTTTCTCCCTCTCACATACAGTTCCCTTTCACTATCTCTCTCTCTCCTTCCTGCTGCTCCCTTTTCCTTTTCCCTCGCTCTGGTCGTCCTCACGTACTTTTACTTTCCTTCTTTTCCCATTGCCCTCCCCTCATTTTCTCTCTCACACTCTTTCCCTCTCCTTCCCCATCACTGTCTCTCCTTTCCCCTCCCATTTCCTTATTCCCCATCACCCCACCCTGCTCCCTTTCCCCCTGCTCCCTCTCCCACACCTTTCGCTCCCTCCCCCTCATGGTCAGAGTCTCAGCTCCCAGACCAGCTTTCACTAGCCTCCCTCCAGTCCCCTCTGTGCAGGCAGAGGGAGAATGGGTGGGATGTGGCCACTCCTTCTAGTTCCACTCATTCTGCTGGGGGGCCCAGCTTGGGTCTAAAACTTGGGACCCCAAACATTTGCTGTCATTTCTCATCCTTAAGGCTGGCCCTCTTATCCTCACTATCCTGCTTTCCAAGCCATGCACAGTTCTCTCCCTTGCTTAGATAGACTTCTCTGTTCCTGGGGCTACTGTAATATATACAGTGTAAATAGACCCTGTTCCCTCCTAGTGCTATTCTGCCTTGTAGGGGTGGTGGATACAGAGCCAGAGAGCAGCTCTCATCCTCCCTTCATCCCCTGGGGTCAGACCTCGCTCTGTCACACCTGGACCTGGTGTTATCTCCCTTGCATCATTGTCAGTTGTTTGGGTCAGGAATTCTGGACCATGAGTCAAATGTAATGGACAATAAGCAGAGGCTAGGCCAAATTCTGCTCTTACTCCGATACAGCCCAGGGAAATCAATAGGGTTGTGCTAGCCGACAGAGTGCACAATGGGTCCTTTTGTCTTCGGGTGAGGGGAACTGCAATATTTATTTGCCTGAGCAGTAAATAATGACTTAGGTGAGCTCAGTATTGACCAGGAAGGGAAATCAATCTTGCTGTTCACCCTGTGAAATCAACTACTATGCAACTAGGTGCAGTGTTACATTCTGGGGGCCAGGTATTTACATGCATAGCTCCAAGGTCCAAGTGCAAAAATGCATACACGCCTACACCTGCGTGTGCAGGGCCTGGCTCTGTGGCCTTGCGTCTTGTGGAGCCCCCTACACCTGTTCAAAGAGGGTGTGAAAAGCTACCAAAGTGCCAGAGCAGCGTTTTACTCTGTCTTTGCATATGTATAAATAACTGTGCTCGATGCAGGGCAGTGAACAGCCAGGCTTCAGCCACCCATGATATGTGCGCAAACTGGGTGACTGAATATGCAAATGGATATTTCCTGTAGATGACTAAATATCAGGAAGACAAGGTGGGTGAGGTAATATCTTTTATTGGACCAACTTCTGTTGGTGAGAGAGAGAGAGACGAGCTTTTGAGCCACACGGAGCTCTTCTTCTTCAGAGCTCTGTGTGCTCGAAGGCTTCTCTCTCTCACCAACAGAAGTTGGTCCAATAAAAGATATTACCTCACCCACCTTGTCTCTCTAATATCCTGGGATTGGCATGGCTACAACTACACTAAACATGAGGAAATCATTCTGCTGGTGTTGATTGCAAGCAACGGCTCCACAGGTGTAAACCCACTGTGAGAGGAGAATCTGGACCAGGGGTAGGCAACCTATGGCACGCGTGCCGAAGGTGGCACTCGAGCGGATTTTCAGTGGCACTCACACTGCCCGGGTCCTGGCCACCAGTCTGGGGGACTCTGCATTTTAATTTAATTTTAAATGAAGATTCTTAAACATTTTAAAAACCTTATTTACTTTACATACAATGATAGTTTAGTTATATAATATAGACTTATAGAAAGAGACCTTCTAAAAACGTTAAAATGTATTACTGGCACACAAAACCTTAAATTAGAGTGAATAAATGAAGACTCAGCACACCACTTCTGAAAGGTTGCTGACCCCTGATCTGGACAATAGTATTTTAATGCCCTCTAGTGGTAGTTTTGATTATAATTCTCCCTAGTACGGGAGAGACCTGTTGGCCTGCATTACTCTGAATACTTAAGAGGAAGATGGGTGTAGCTGCGTTTGGAGAATAGAAAGTAAAGCCTACAAAATGGTTAGCAGAACCTCTTAAAGTCTGTAGGGAGAACTCTGTTCTCTCCCCAATATAAATCCAGTGAAGTCAGTGGCATTGCTACGGTTTTATGCCGAGGTAACTGCTATGTTCACATCACACAAACAGATAAGTTAGAGAAAAATATAAATACTCTTGCTGGAAGTTTGCAACATAATGCAACTTTATTTCTTACCATTTGGAAGGATAAAACCTAGAGAGAAAGCCAGAGAGGAACAACTCATCCCACCTTATTCAAAGCTGTCTGCCTGCAAACAGACTGCTGTTTGGCCTTGATTGCACACTTCCTCACAGAGCCCCCTAGCCAGGAAGCAGGAGCAGGAAAAACCCTGAAGCATAAAGTGACAGCTTGTAATTTGGACATAGTTTTCAATACACCGCAATAGCCAAGAGCAGAAGCTGACCCAGCGTCTGTACTCAAAACCCCCCCAAATCCCATGCATGGCCAGTATAAAACAACACCCATGAAGTTCTGTAGTGTAACCAGCAGACGAAGGGGCGATGAAGTTTGCTATGTGATGAGCTCTCGCCTTGGGTTGCTAATAGGCCCTTATTACAAGGGAAGTCCCTTGTTTTTTCATCTCTGTACAACAAGAACGGGAGTTGCAGAAAGCAGCAGAAATACCCCTGGCGAATGTAGGTGAGTACTGCTTAGCATTATTATAAATGATGCACTAGTAGACATCCTTCAGTCTCAAGAGACCATAGGTATGCGCCCCTGAGTGGTAAAGAATTTACTCAGTTGGTTTTATGACATCTGCGAACGTGGCTGAAGAGACCCACTTGAGAGAGACAATCTCTGCTGCAGGGATTTAAAGGTGATGTTTCGACCCTTTGGGCTCTGCCTTTTGCCTCTGCCTTCTCCTCTGAGAAGCTGCACGGCTTCCTCTCGTAACTCCAGAGACCTTTGTTTAGCTCTTGTTTCCAAAGGCTGCAGTCTTGAGTGTGATCTTCCCATTTGTCTACATCCATGTCCATTTCTCTGAGGTCTCGCTTGCACACCTCCTTGAAATGCAATGTTTGGGTCTTTTCCCAGATGCCATATCACCATAGAGAATATCCTTTGGGATGCGCCCATCGTTCATTCAGCACACGTGCCCAAGCCAGCGGAGGCTTCTCTGTTTGAGGAGTGTTTGCATGCTGGGTATATTGGCCCATTTGAGCACCTCAGTGCTGGTGACTCTGTCCCTCCAGGAGATTCCAAAATGATGATGATGATGATGATGATGATAATAATAATTAAATCAGGAGGAGGGGTGGGGTGGGGGTGCTAAGAAAACAGTCCCTTATTTTTGAAATACAGTGTTGGCAACTCTGCAGTCCCTGGTTTCACAGGCCTGTTCCGCTTTGGCCTCCTGTCCTGCTTGAAGTAGAACATTTCCTGCATTCGGTGCTGCTTGCAGCCAGACACGTGTTACGCCCGGTGCGGACCATTGGCAGGGGCAGAGCAGTCAGGGCCCTAGTTTTGCATCTCGTCTTCAAGGCTGCGGTTCTAGAAACACTGGTCCCCCTTAATGCTACACTGGGGCAGGGGCAGGAACAGGTTCTGACCTGAATGACATAACTGAATTGGCAGTGCAGCTTCCTGCAGCACCTGTGTTCTCCTTCTAGGTCTCCCCTCTGAGCACCGAGAGGGCCCAGCCTTGCTTAGTGCATGAAATGGCCCCAAATTGCTGATAGGGGAGGCATGGCTACACTGCAGGGGAAGGCCTTCCCATTGCACGCATTTATAACCTGCATGCCTGACAGCAGACGCCCATCCTGCTGCAGTCGCAGTGTGTAATGCATGCTTATGTTTTTTCTCACCTACCTCATGCTGAGCCTTGGAGTTTGATCAATCTCTGTCTACGCTGAAAGCAACAAGGTTCTGTCTGTCTTGTGGCACAAGCATGAGCCAAAATAAGCAACTCTCAGGGCAGAAACTCTCAGCACTGTAAGGGGATCGCATATTAAACCATAGCCAGGGAACTGTACCGGTCAACCTCGCTGTTAGTCAGTCCCAGTTCCTTCCCCTTCTCACCCGCTGCCCTCTTTCCCCCAGGAGTCTGGGAGGATCGGCTGTCTCACCTGTGAATGGCAGGGGAAAGTCCCCAGGATGCAGCAGGACCAGTGGTGGATTTATAGATAGTGGGGCCCTGGGTGCAGCTTCATTTTTTGTGGGGCCCCCCGCTTGGGACCCAGCCAAGAAAAACATTCTTTCTTATCTCCCCTGTGGGAGGGGGTGAGGGGTCTGGGAGGAAGTTAGGGTGTGGGGTGTAGGCTCTGGGCTGGGGCAGGGGTTTGGGGTGCGGGAGGGGGTTGGGGGAGCAGCATGGCTCCCAAAGCGACCAGCACACATACCCCTCTGGCAGCGGCTCCTAGGCGGGAGGACCAGGGGGTCTCTGTGCACCACTGTCTGCAGGCACCACCCCCACAGCTCCCATTGGCCACAATTCCCAGCCAATGGGAGCTGCGGAGTCGGTGCTTGGGGCGGGGGCAGCACGTGGAGACACCCCCTCCCGTCCAGGGATGCGCAGAGATGTGCCAGCAGCCGGCCGCTTCCAGGAGCGGCGTGGGGCCACAGGCCACAGCATGCAGGCAGCCTACCTGCCTGAGCCCTGCTGTGCTGCTGGCTGGGACTCGTGGGCAGGTTGTCAGATATTTGTCCTGCATTTTGGGGGGGCCCCCTGTCGTTGGGGGTCTCATGCCATGTAAATCTGCTCCTGAGCAGGACTGCAGTGCAAGTGCAACCTGAGAATTCGCAGCAGTGTTATTGACTCACCCACCGCAGCAGCTCTCCCCACTGTGGTGGCCTGCAGGCCTTCCTCTGATGAAGGAGGAGGAGCAGAAAGGCAGGAGTAGAGAGTCGGCTGAGGAAGGAGTCTTGGAGTGAATGGTGTTTCAATTGGTTGTTTCCAGCCCGGAGCACTCTCCCTTTGCTTGGCAGGGAGTCAGAGGGACACTCATTCACCAGCAGAACTGGGAAAGGAGAGGGGATGTTTAGCAGAAGAGGAGGATTCAGAGCGTTTAAGGCCAGAGGGAACAGTTAGATCATCTATTCTAGTCTGACCTCCTGCACAGTGCAGGCCACTGAATTCCACCCATTTACCCCTGTATTGAGACCAGTAACTTGTGCTTGGCTACAGAGGCTCTTCCAGAAAGGCCTCCAGTCCTGATACAAAGGCATCAAGAGATGGAGAATCCACCCCTTCCCTCGGTTGTTTGGTCCCGTGGTTCATCGCCCACACTGTTAAAAATGCATGCTTTATTCCCAGTCTGAATGTGTCTGGCTTCAGCTTCCAGCCTTCGGTTCTTGTTCTGCCTTCCTCGGCTAGATTAGAGGGCCCTTTAGTGCCTACTATTTTCTCCGCAGGAAGGTACTTATACACTGTAATCAAGTCACCTCTCAATCTTCTTTTTGACAAGCTAAACAGACCGAGCTGTTTAAATCACACGCTGTCAGGCATTTTCTCCAGCCTTTACGTCGTTTTTCCGGCTTTTGTTCTACACCCTCTCCAACTGTTCAACATGCTTTAAGAAATATGGGCACCAGGACTGGACACAGTATCCAGTATCGGTCTCACCAATGCTGTATAGAGAGGTAAAATCATCGCTCTTCTCCGACTCGCTTACTCCCCTGTTTATACACTCAAAGTTCATATTAGCTCTTTCTGCCCCAGCGTTGCACTGGGAGTGCATGTTCAATTGCTTGGCCACTGTGACCCCTACATCCTTTCCAGAGGCACTGCTTTCCAAGATCCAGTAGTCACCCGTTCTGTAAAGTGTGACCGCATTCCTTGTTCCTTGACATTTAACTTTGCATTTAGCTGTATTAAAATGCAGGAGGAAAAAGAAGATTCAATCATGCCCAATAAAAAAATACCTGAGCACATCTACATACACCCTAATTATGTTTTGCTGAGGATGCAAATACAGGGAAAGAGCAGGAGGGAGAGGAGATAAATGAAGAGAATGCAGGGTCGGCTCTGAGTTGAGACTGTCGGTGGCGTCTGCAGTCCAGTCTATGAATCTGAAGTTCTATGCCCAGCTCTGCCACAGACGTCTTGGGTGACACTGGGTCAAGTCACTTCCCTTCTTTCTGCCTCAGCTTCTCTTATCTGTGAAATAGGGACAGTACTTTCCCATCTCTCATGGAGGTTGTGAGGCTGAGCTTATTAACACTAGTAAAGTGCTTTGAGACCCTCACATAGGCAGTGCTGAACTGGTGATGATATTGGGCTCTCTGTCTCACCTCTGGATATCCAGGGCCAGGTGGTGGCGGGGTTTCAAGTGTCTCGCACTAGCCTAACTCAGTTCCCACTGGCATCAATAGGAGAGTTCATGCTTGACTGCAAAAGGAGTGGAGGAGTTAGGCCAGCACCGAGAGCTTTGGAAAATCTCACCCTGTGTTGCTTGGCTTTGTAAGTCAGGCTGGCCTGTAAAGGGTTTTGTGGGCAGCATCCATCGCCTCCTCAGTATTAATTGGCCTTTAGAATTTGATCCACATTTCCTACAGTACCAGATGCCTTCTTTTTGTCTGCAGGGGGCCTGTGGGTGGGTGGGCATGGATCACAGTACTGCTCTGCCACAAGGACTGTGAGCCTATGAGGATGCCAAGGAAATCTGCCCCCACAGTGAGAAAAGTGTCTGGGTTGTAAACACCCGCCGAGACAGAGTGTGAAAGACGGGGTGTCCTTCCCACAGAACACGAGGAGGGTTTATGTGACTGTGTCGTGTGTGCTACTGCAGCCAAGGCAGGCAGGACTGCAGGCATAAATGTGGACGTATCCTGCACAGCTACAATGGCCATTGTCCCATCTTGAGCTGTTTGAATGGCTGGCTCTGGGGAGTGCTGCAGACTCTGAGCTGACAGAAGGGGATCCAGAGATATCTCCCGCCCAGAAAACTGCATAGAAATGAGGCTCCAAACAATAAACCCTTTGAAGCACATCATTTTGCACTGACCTGATTAAAAGAGTCTGTTTGAGGATTTTGACAAACCATTTTAATCTAAAAATCCCCCGCAGAGTCTACACTGGATTCCGTTTTCATCATAGCACTGAAATCTGTGTCTTCTCTTCACTGAATCTGTTGCGCTTGGGGACATGAAACAACCCCACTCTTCTCACTTCCAGCGGTTAGATTTGTACTGGGTTTGAAGGGCCAGCACCTCCCTGGAGCAACAGGTTCAAATTCCCAGTGTGTGAATACAGCTATTGATTTTTATAGTATTTAATATATTGTTTATTAATGGTGGTAGCTCCTCATTGTAGTGCCATAACTATGCATGGCTGTCTATAGAGATTAAAATAAACCCAGCCCCTGCTTAGAAGGATTTACAATTTAAGCCCCCCAATCCTGTCATTTTATCCATGCAAATAGACACCCTGTGCCTATGTGGAGCCCCTCTTACTCAAATAGGATTCTGTGTGATCTTAAGGACCTACCCACATGAAGTCAATGCAGCTTCATGTGTATTCGGAGAACCGTGTGATTGCAGGATCAAGGCCTAAATTAGGCAAACTTAGCACCTGACAGAGGTAAGGGAGGAAGGTTCTAGCTTGAGGGCCTCCATCTGTGAGAATTTTAGGTTTCAGTCCCGCAGGGGCCTTGAGAGTGGGGCTATTCATGTGCTTCATGTTAAGCACTTTGCTGGATCAGGATCAGAGGGCTCACCATTTTGCCGGATGCAGCCTCTGTGCTGTAACACTATCTGTTGTTGTAGATAGACTGCCCACGTGAGAAAAGCCAGCAGGGTTTGGCTCATAATTTATCTAGTCCCTCAGTCTCTCTGGATTGCAAATGCTATCTATCTAAATGTATGTCAGTCAGCTAGCCATGATCACATTAACTATCTGTTAAAAAACAGGTGGTTGGCACTAGGACCTTGAAGAAGCCCCATGAGACTGCCTGTATTTTCTTACTCTCTTTATAAAATATTTAAAAGCTCCATCAAACAAAGTCCCATTTCATTTTGCTGGGGGCGGGGGCGGGGAGGACCAACAGGGTGGGTGGTTCTTTCTGCTTTGAGCGCTGACCCTGTGATACTGTGTGGAGAGGGAACTTAACATTTCACCTTTTCTGCATCCAGCACAGCTTTTGTCCCTGAATTGGTCTATTTCTGATTTGTTTCATTTTGGGCACTAGGGCTGTGAGGAATAATGTGGGCTAAATCTTCGTTCCTCTTTCACTTGTAAGCATGACCTGGCAGGATAATTGGTAGAGCTCAAAGCGTTTTACAAAGGAGGTAAATATCATTAAAACCCATTTAACAGATGGAAAAGGTGAGTCATGAAGCAGGGACGTGACTTGCCCAACAGGTTAGTAGCAGAGCAGGGAGTAGAACTGTGGATTCTAGACTGCGAGTCTAGGGCTCTAGCCACTAGCCCATCCTGCTGTGAAAAGAAAGACTCCTACAAAATGAGGGAAAGGTGGCAAGTATTTGCTCAAAAGAGTCAGGACTGTGGCCTGACAACCAAGATGGCCATCTGGAAAATCAGGCTGAGCAAAGGCTTTTCGAAGGGGCTCAGCCCTGGCCTAAGTCTGCTCCCATGCCAGCGGAGTTAGGTCTACACTGAGTGCTTGTAACAGAGTGTTGGGCAGACCGGCAAATAGAATGCAGACAGATGGGCAAAACCACCAGATCCAGCAGAAATTGTTTCCTTTATTTTGAATTTGCATTTTTGTATTGACAAATGCATAAAGAAATGTAGAATAATAGTCTTAATCATTATAATAGTGATGGGCTCAAATCAAAATCCCAGGGCTGGACACTTCCACATTTGGAGGAAGCTCAGCTCTCCGCACACATTGAGTAAGCGGCCCCCTTGTGATGGTGCTCAGTTTATTATCCCCACTGGAGTACAGAGAGGTGTAGTGGCTTTCTGAGGCTTCGTAGGAGTTCTGTTACACAGCTGGGAACAGAACCCAGCTCTTCCGTAACTACATGCCATCCTCCCACCCAGAATTAGCACACTGAATCTGTTGGACTGGGTTGTACCCGCACCCTTGTATACTGGGCCCATGATCTGGGTATAATGTATAGAACTATACTGGCTCCCTCAGTTTCAATGAACAGGATGGAATCAGACACAATGGCAAAGTAATATGAAGGATAAGGTATACATGATCAATCCTATTGTGTATGCCACACAGCTATCTACAGTGGGAATGTCATTCATCGCTAGGATATGCACCGTGGCCACTCAGAACGTCACAGAGACACAAATCTGATCCTCTGCTCAAAAAACAACAAAACAGCACAGGCTGATGCCACTTATGCTAAAGGAGAATCTCCACTAGTAAACAGTATTGGTCCTATGGCACACAGTTGAGCAGTTCTGACTCCAACTTGTAGAGGGCAGTCGTATGCACAGTTCATTACACATTTAATTGGATTAACGAACCACAGTTCTCCAAAACCTCAGTGTCTGGAATAGCTGCCTTCTATATATGACTTTCCTTTGTACACTGTTATGTTGCCTGACGCCAGCACAGCTGGGAGTTAGCTAACACTACTCTTGCAATACCAGCACGGGGGGCGGCGGACACAGTGTTGTCTTTTGGTGAAGCACACAAAAATGTAAGTCATTTAAAAAAAATACCATTAGCCATGCTTGTGGACTCGAGGCCCTGAGGCATAGATACAATCCTTCCAACTACGGATAGATTAAAAGCCCATGTATGGCCTGATCCAACCCCCCTGAAGTCAACAGAAAGATTCCCTGACTTCAGTGGACTTTGGATCCAGCCCTTAATGCTCCAGCAATCTCTGCTTAGTGTGTCTTACTGAGGATGTTGTTGAACCAGACCAGGCCCTCCTGCTCTGTGACAGGATGGAACATGCACTGCTTCCACCCTGGTGAGCAGGTGACTAGGATGCAGAATTGAACCCAGCTGCCATCCCATGGGGAAGTACAGAGCAGAAATCATGAGGCTGCAGGGTAAATGACCAGATGCATCAGAGCTGGATGGCAGTCCAGAAGAGATGATGACGACAATAGCAGTTAATAATTGATAAATGCTAAGGCTGATCCAAGTTGTGCTGTAACTTAGTTAAGCATGGCTTGAATGTGTATGTCAGTGAATGCTGAGAGTGGAATCTGAGGTCCTGGTTCCCATGGAAAAACTCATTACAAGCAAATGAGCATCTATTCTCTGTAGCATCTCTGCTAGCGCAAGGAGCAACCAGCTACCCAATGGGAGCTAGTCCTCCTGGCCAATCTAGCTGAGAGATAGGCCTCAGCCCTCATGAAGATGCACCAAGAGGGGAAGGAAGGGGGGGATAGCTCAGTGATTTGAGTATTGACCTGCTAAGCCCAGGGTTGTGAGTTTAATCCTTGAGGGGGCCATTTAGAGATCTGGGGCAAAAATCTGTCTGGGGATTGGTCCTGCTTTGAGCAGGGGGTTGGAGTAGATGACCTTCTGAGATCCCTTCCAACCCTGATATTCTATGAAGCAGAAATTCAGCATCTAAGGATAGCCTTGGGATCTGCAGGGACCCACAAAAGGGCTCCTGTCCTTGAATTACTGAGGCTAGAGTGGAGGTGGTCCCAGAAACATGCAAGTTTTCATTTGTCATGCTTGTGCTTGAAGTGGGGAGGTGCATGCATAAAGGGAGAGGCTGATCCTGATCCTCACTGGTAAACAACATGCTCCTGCTTCCTCTTGCTCATCCTGGAGGGACTGTTAAATAGCAGAGATGCAAAAAACAGGAGGAATCAGAGGGAAACTGCTGGGCTGAGCCTACTGAAAGCAACTGTTTTTGCTGGATGAAACAAGAGCAGGGCAAATTGTGGGGAAAGGAATGGACACCTTGTGAAGAATCCTCCCTATGCACTGCAGTGAATGCAGCAGCCCTTCATTCCGATAACTGTAGTGCCCTCTAGTGCAATTGGCTGAACAGAACCATTGCTCCAGAAAGCTTTCAGAAGGGGGACACCGGCCGCACTTCTGCAGAGATTGTTAGCCATTAGCTTATTGCATGTGTGCAGAGGGAAGGGAGCTGAAGAGAGGATGCAGGAAGAGAGGCTGAGGGGGGGCTCCCATTTAGGGTGACCAGATGTCCCATTTTTAAAGGGACAGTCCCATTTTGGGGGACTTTTTCTTATATAGGTGCCTATTACCCCCCACCTCCTGTCCCGTTTTTTCACAGTTGCTATCTGGTCACCCTACTCCAATTAGAGGTAGGAAGTGGGGGTTTAATGCAATGAACCCAAAGAAGTAATAGTGGGTTTAAAGCAATATCATTGTTATGAGTGCAAAAAATTGTGTGTGTGTGTAACCTTTCTCCCTTCGTCTCCCATGTGTTACCTTATTTTTAGAATTAGCTACTATCCTGGAAGGTGCTCCATGTGTGCAGATCCCTGCATCTCTATGGAGCCCCATTGACTTTAGCAGGGGCTCCCCACTGGGCTAAGAATCTGCTCATGCCGAACACCATTCAAGACAAGTGCCTTGGACTGGAAGCTCTTCAGGGCAGGGACCGTGTTGAATTTGTCTGGCTGGAAAACACTTTGGGCATGGACTAATTATGCATAATTGTAATGGCTGTATTTCCACTGTAAAATCCTGAGTGTTTTGGAGCAGTAGATTGTATATAAACAAAAGTATTGTTGTTTTATTATCGCAAAGGTTGATTATTTAAGCGGGACTGGCAGTCCAAGCCAACTCTGTTGCTATTTCAAAGTCTGCAGGGAAGATCTATGACTGCTGAAATGTGAATTTGGCCCAATATTAGCAGTTAAATAAATACTTGACCCACGTATTAGGAAAGGATTTTAGGGAGAAAATGGGTCTGGTATAATATACACAGTCACTTTGGGATTGCTGATGGAATCAATCAATCCATATTATGGTTGCAACTGGCTCTTACACTGCTCCTGTCTGACAGCTGTGTACACCTTCTACCACCAAAACTGCGATTCGCGCAGTGGTGTGTCTGGTATTATTTTGAGGCTCTAAAGAGAAGGATGAGTTCCCTGGGGCTGCGTGTCTCAGATAATGTGCTGTATTCTCTTCCACATGGGAACATGAGCTACATTCACCCCAGCCTTTCTGTATTAAAGACTACGTGACCTTTATTGTGTTGCAGAGAGCAAACTCTCTCTCAGCATGTTCAGCCAGCTGGAAAGGGCAGCCTCCTTGGGAGGCAGCAGCTGCTTTGATGTGCTGAGGAAATGCAGGGTCAGCTTGATGGCTTTATTTATTTATTTTTTTTCTGTTCAGCTCATGATTCCATTTCAGTGGTGGCGCCCAATTTTTCCCAAGTGAGGGACCGCAGAGAAGTAACAGGCCAGGAGCACATGAGAGACAATCTGACAGACATAAGTAGCCAAAAAAGAATCTGGTTGCATCTGTCCTCATCTTCCACGCAGTGACACAGCCTATGGAGACTACAAGCCCCACTGTGCAAGGCTCCATCTTGAAACCAGTGGACCTGTGAAACCTCAAAATTAATTTAATAGTGGTGGGCTGTGTATTTATTTATTTTTCCACAAATTATTGGTTTGGACTTTGGTTTATTAGCTGTTCACCACACAGGCCCTGATCTTGCCAGGAGCTCCATGCAGGCAGCCCACAAACAGCTTGCTGCAGGATCAAGGCCAGAGACTGTACGCTGTGAAGAGACTTTAATAAGTGACAATAATGCATAGGAATGACTCTCTGCAAATGGGAGGGAATGGCTTATTAGATTAATCCTCTGGTTTTTCACTCCAAGACACAGATTCAATCACCAAAGTGTTTGTATGTGGTTCTTATATTGTTTGTTACCATAATAAAAGACAAAACCCCTTTCATGCAGACCTGTGGATAGCTAAATAAATATGTTCTTTGATGCAAGCTTTTTAAGATTTCTGAGTGATAATGCAAACTGGGATGAGGAACCTTCTGCCCTCTGGTGGGAGCAGAATGATTTATTTTATTTATCTGTGTTATGAAATAACAATGCCAAAAAGAATATAATAAAGACTTCCTGCCTCTATTTATCCCATGGGTATATCAATTTCCCTGCTTTCTCAGTGGCGGGTTCCCTGCTCTTCTTATATATAAATGTATACAAGCTGCAATATTGTATAGCAAAGGTCCAAAGGCTCCAATGTACAATTGTGATTTGGTTTCCAGTAATCACTCCATTAGTGATGTTGTTTAATGCTTTTACTGTGGAATGTTTCAGTAGTTTTTTGTAAGTTGATGAGAATTCATTTCCCTTAGCAACTCATAAAATCCAGAGTCTAGCAGCCAGTTGAGGCCATGATGTAAGACCCATATATTTTGTTTAATGTTTGATTGGTTGTTGATTTCTCTTAGATTTTTGCAAATGCCCCCTCTAATTTGAATTTAAATTAGGGCATCCGTCTATGTTTCAAGGAAGGAAAGAACATATGTATGAAGAATACAGGACAGTGTCAGCATTTCTTTTTAAGGGTCAGTATCTTGACTGTTTTATGCACGGTACAAAGTCATACGTTTGTGCACAGGGTACGATGCTTCAGTGAAATACCAGGCAAAGTATGTTAGAGGATGTGGTATGTTTTGGGTGCCAAAAGCTAGATCTGTTGAGGTTCTGATTGTCATCTGATCAGTACCTCTGAGGAGACTCTCAGCTAAGGCATCTCCTTTAAAATATGGTACATGGTCACCATGATTTTAATCTGTGTAATTGCAAAACTAATTCTTGTTTATTATTCTGAGCATTTATAGAGCACCAGTCATCATTGGCTCTGGGCTCCTTTACAGGGTTTATATGGAGAAATTAGTTATCTTAATGTTGCTGATTACGTTGTGCTTGGATGCCAACAAACTCTCAACATTTAGTTGGAGAACAAAAAGCCAGACTGATGACTAGAAAGCCAGGGATGGCACGGCGATGGGATGATGGCTGGCAAGTGACTGGGATTCAGTGACTTAATTGAATTTGGTCTGCTAGGTTGGATCATTAGCTTCCCAGGAGTTAGCCTCGTACTGATGGGGGATGCAACGTGAACACTGATCCAATTCCCCCCACACCCCGCCATCTTAATGACATACCATATCTGCCTAACCTCAGGCTGTTGGCTTGCAATTCAGGCCTGGTCTACACTTAAAAAATAGCAGAGAGTCCTGTGGCACCTTATAGACTAACAGATGTATTGGAGCATGAGCTTTCGTGGAATCCGACGAAGTGGGTATTCACTCACGAAAGCTCATGCTCCAATACGTCTATAAAGTACCACAGGACTCTTTGCTGCTTTTACAGATCCAGACTAACATGGCTACCCCTCTGATACTTAAAAAAAATAGATCAACTTAGCTACATTGCTCTAGGCTCTGAAAAGTTTTGCGTCCTGAGCACTGTAGTTAGGTTGAACTAGTTCCTGGTATAGATGCAGCTAGCCCAATGGAAGAATTCTGCCGACAATCTAGCTACTGTCTCCTGGAGAGGTGGAAAAATCCCTTCTGTCGATGTAGGATGCACCTACAATATGGTGCTACAGCAGCACAACTGCAGTGGCGTAGCTGTGCTGCTATAATGGACGTACCCTTCACTCAGATTTCTCAGGGCCTCAAACTTGCCTCATAAGGCCTGGTCTACACTTAAAATTTAGGTCAACATAGCTATATCGGTCAATCCATACCTCTGTCCAACATAGCTGTGTCAACCTAACCCCCAGTGTAGATGCAGCTAGATCAATAGAAGACTGCTTCCATTGACCTAGCTACTGCTGCTTAGTGAGATGGCATTCATACACTGATAGAAAAACCTTTTAGTTGGGGATTGGTCCTGCTTTGAGCAGGGGTTGGACTAGATGACCTCCTGAGGTCCCTTTCAACCCTGATATTCTATGATTGGCATAGGCTGCGTCTACACTACGGTATTATGCCAGCAGAGCTACAGCAACATAGTTATGCTGCTATAGCCCCCATATTGCCTTTGACATACCTGAAATCTCAGGAATTTCTGTGACTAGACCAGAGGATCAGAGAGGGGTCTGATTTAGGATGGTTACAAAGAAGACAGGTGCCATCTGTGTTAACACTGGCCCTGATCCTGTAACTGGATAAGCAAGGGTGGGCTATTCTGTGTCTGCATGGAGCTCCACTGATTTTAAATGGGGCTTCGTGGGTGCAGGGGTCCAGTTGCAGGATTGGGGGCAGGAGATGACTTGTCTGGCTCCATGCTGCAGATGACAGTGCTTTGTTACCATGTGTAAGCGGGGGAATGGTCCCGCTATTGTGGGGAACTTTCCTGGCTTCTGCACTACCCCGGTAAAGTGGGCTAGCGAAAGGATCTGAGTCCTCGCTCCTACTTCCTTTACCCAGAGGCCTCCCTGCCCTTGAGGACTCCCCTTCCACTCTCCTGTCTGGCAGAGTCCTCGTAACCCCAACAAGGCTGGGCCCAGGATTCCTAGGGGGCTCGACTCCCAACTCTGCTGTGGTCACCTAGGACAGGGGCTAGGGTGTCCCCACTCCGGGGTACTCTCTCTGCACTGCGCACATCCCTGACCCACTGATCACATCATACAATTTAAAGCAAATACAAGTTATTTAATTAACACTTAATTTAAAAAAAGAATAAGGAAAAATGGGAAAGGTTACAGGAAAACACATCACCCTGCTCTGTGGCAGGGAACATCACAAACAGTGTCTCTGAAAGGTCAGGGCAGTTCACAGTCTGTTCCTTGTAGGTCCCAGGCCTCCTTCTCAGGTCCTGGCTGTGCTGCAGGGATGCTGCGGGTCAGACACTTGCTCTGGCGGTGACCACACACTCTCAGGCTCTGGGTGGCAGGACCCTTCTCTCCAATGTCACCCCTGCCCTGTCAGGGTTACGATCCCCCTCCCAGTCTGACCTGCAGGGCCTCTTGGCTGAGGTATCTCCCTGCGCTGGGCCCACTGCCCGGGGTCCCCCTCGCTCTCCCCAGCTGCTCACCGCACCCGGCTCCGGACTGCTCCAGCTCCAGCTCCACTCTGCCTCAGCACGGCTGCTGCTGCTCTGACTTCAGCTCCCTGGGCTGCTTCTCTGGCCTCTCTGGCTCCAGTTGCTACCGCTCTGCTCCCAGGGCAGGGCTGCTCTGCAGGCTGCTTCTGTGACTCTCAGCTCTGAGCTCTCATCTGCTTCCTGGGCTGCTTGTCTGGCCCCTCTGGCTCTGGTTGCTGCAGCTCTCCTCCCAGGGCACGGCTGCTCTCTCTGGGCTGTGCTCTGGCTTTTTTTTGGGCTGCTGCTCCTCTCCCATCAGCTTAGCTTGGGCCCCTGCTCTCTCCTTAGCTCGGCCCCACTCCATCTGACTCAGACAATTCCAACGGAGGATGGGACCCCCCTGGCCTCCTGGCTCCTTGATTAGCCTGCCTGCCCTGTCAATCAGGCTGACCTGGAGCACTGGCCTCTCCACATTGTTCCTGGAGACTGTCAGTCTCAGGGTCCTGATTGCCCATCGACCGCTCCCTTTTTAGTGCTGGGAGCTAGCAACCAAACACCCCCACTGAATGTTAGTAAGGGGGCAACAGTCCCCTTACACATGGATGGGATCTGAGAGTAGCAGGGCAGGTCATTGTGCTGGGGGGGGCCGATGTCGTTATTAATTCAATATGGTCTAACGGGTCTCTGGATTTGAGTGCCCAGCGTGAGGTACAGACTTGGCTAGACTGTCAGAGGGGCTGAATTCTCCTTGGATTCAATAGAGCAGCAGCTCTGGAAATCAGGACCCTGTTCTTTTAAACTAGGTATATTAAAAAAAGTGAAGCACCCAACATCAAAAGCCACTTAAACCTCTTCCCTCCTCTCCCCACCCCCCCAAAAAAGGGCTACAAGTACATAAATTGCATTTTCACTCAGGCGCTTGCAGGTCACCCACGTGCTTTGCTCGGGGAGAGGGGTCCTAACGCGATTTCCCTCCGGCACTCGATTAGTCGCTTATGCCGCAACTGCGTGGGGTCCTTCGTGGCAAGCCGGAAGAGGCCGCCCCGCGCATGCGCTTTCCTTTCCAGCTCTCGGGCTTACTGTTACCGCCACGGTAAGTCCGGGCTCCGGCCGCTTCATCTCTCTCCCATCGCCGCCATCCTGCGGCCGGGGGCCCCGGCTTGGCTCTCGGCGGCGGGCGGGCCCCCTGCGCCACACGCCCACGGGGGTATTTCGCGGGAGGGTCCCTGGGCGGTGACGGGAGCTAGGCCGCAAATTGGGCGGGGGAGCTTGCGGCCTAGGGGCGGCCGTTGGCCCTCAGAAAGGGGGAGGGGGGAGATCGGGGCCTGGAAGGCTGGTTGTATATGGGTGGGGTGGGGGGAGGAGGGCCTGGGCTGCTGTTGGGGAGGGTGGGAGAAGCTATGTTGTGCCCTTGGTAGGGCCCAGGTGTGGGGATAGAGGGGATGGGGTGGGTTAGTATGGGCTAAACTGGAGGAATGGGGGTTAGTAAGGGCTAAACTGGGAAATCCGATTTCCATTTTCTACCCCCTTGTAAACTGAGCACCTTTAATTCTGCTGGTATGAAAGAAGGTCCTGCTTTCTTTGGACTGCAGGGAGGGGATGGAAAGGTCTAGTTTGACTCTAGTCTTCGATTGAGATTGGGTAGCAAGTTGAGCACCACCACATGCTGCTCTGTACCAAAGTGCTGAAGAGCTATTTTCCTGTTGCTTAGTGATGGGTTCTTCATGGCTCCCATGCATGTGGGACCTGTTTCCTCTTTATATAGATGTTCTGTGAATGTATGATAATTTTTGCTGTTGAGTGCTTCCGGTCTTAAAAAGCTAACACTTACAAGCTTTGGTTTTGTAGCTGTGCAAATCTTAATCAGAAAGAAGTAGCCCAAGCCAAAATGGTTTGTTTGGGGTTTTTTTTGGGTCATTGTGTGCAGTGGTGGGCAGTTACTGTTTTCTGGGCCACCTTAACTGTGGAATTACCATAAGAAAATACATGTTAGGTGCTATCCTGATAGCATACCCACTTTATTGGATTTTCTTCCCCCATCTATCAGTTTAGAAGTGAAGCATCCAGGGGTTCCTAATCTTTGAAAGTTATTACAATTGCAGTGCCTATAATCCACACTATGTAGTTATGTGGGAGTTCTGTTAGGTGTCCAACATGTAGGATGCATATTGTACAAATATTACTAAAAGTCATTCCACTACACGTGTTACTGTCTCTTAGTCTTGCTGTTGCCTTCTGCACTAGCTGACAAAGACTATAGCAGATGTTTGCCTAAGTGTGGTTGCAGAGCACAGTTCAAAATTGCTCCTGTTAAGAATTAAAATAAAGACTATTCTCCCTGTGTCCCTTGGCTGGCTTCAGTGTGTGAAGGAATTGTCTGTAGCATTTATTATTGGGAAAACTGAATTAAATGCAATAGAAATAGTCTGTGGAGACAGCTAAAGGCGTACTTGCAGAGATGCTGTTTTAGGGTCCATCTGCACTACAAAGATAACTGTCATCAAAAAGTTTACTCTGCTTGCTCTTCCTTGTGGATCATAATATGGGCTTCTGAGCAGCTTAACTATGTGATCTTGTAGCAAACTTATATGTATCTTGCCAGTTAAGGTGCAGTAAGGATTCCCATAATTTCTAACATGGTTAAAGGTGGTGGTGCTTTGTTCAGTGAGTTACTGCAGGTCCAGCATGGAATCACATGGCTTAAAATAAAACACAGACCTAGTTATTAGATCTAGCAACACACTAATATATTACTGCTAGTCTACTAACTATTGATTTCTCTGTCCAGATGTTGATGCCCAAGAAGAACCGGATTGCCATCTACGAACTCCTTTTTAAGGAGGGAGTGATGGTGGCCAAGAAAGATGTTCACATGCCTAAACACCCAGAGCTGGCAGACAAGAATGTGCCCAACCTCCATGTCATGAAAGCCATGCAGGTATGAAGAATTAATTTATGGACTGGGCTGTAAAAACAACTTTAATTTATGTTTTGGGACCTCATGAAGCTGGTGCATTGAGCACCACCGGAGTAATCCTGACATTACTTAATTTTGTTTAAAGAGAGAAACAGAAGCTCCAATAGAATTTGCCTTTTTTCCAGACTACTAGTTTTTTCATGCTAACTTCATCGGTCATACACAAACTGCATAGAAAGCTTTTGTATTGTGAAGCATAAGATTCATAATCCTCTCTCTGAACCTATGATTTTAGCATCATTTTTAGTTCAGATTTGCATAATGACCCTTGAATTATTAGTCTCATCGAATGTGAATAGTTAATATGTTGAAGATACTGCGTCTTCCTGTGCATTCACATGTATTTCTGAGCTACCGAATGTCTAGTTGTCCGTTCTCCACCCACCCCTAATAAACTACTGCAGTGGTCTGGCTGGTAGTATTTAAAGATGTTAGATGGTCACAATCAAATGCTCATGTACTAATCCACCTGCAACTAAGGTTAACCATAATTTCTCTCCTTAGTCACTGAAATCACGTGGCTATGTGAAGGAGCAGTTTGCTTGGAGGCACTTTTACTGGTATCTGACCAATGAGGGTATCCAGTATTTGCGTGATTATCTTCATCTACCCCCTGAAATTGTGCCTGCCACCCTGCGCCGTAGCCGCCCCGAGACTGGCAGACCGCGGCCCAAAGGTAAGCTACTGTGGGATTCTTGGATGGGTGATACAGGGTGGGGGCGAATAACAGTGTAAATTAAAGTTGAGGTTGCTGGACTGTATGGGCATAGTGGATAATCAGCTGAATGTGAGCTCCCAGTGCCGTGCAGTGGCCAAAAGGGCAAATGCGATCTTTTGCTATATAAAGGAAAATATCGAGTAGGGCGGTTCTGTTACCTCTGCGTTTGACACTGGTGTGACAGGTACTTGATATTGTGTCCAGTTCTGGTGGCCACAGATCAAAAAGGAAGTTTTGAGAGGGTTCAGAGAGGAGCCACAAGAATGATAAAAAAGATTAGAAAACATGTCTTTGAGGTCATTGAATCTTTCACTATATCTGTTTATCTTAACAAGGGTTACAGAGTGACTTGATTAGTTTAGAAGCACTTAGATGGGGAACAGAAATTTGACTTGAGTTTGGCAGACAGGTCAAGGTGAAACAAAATATAATGGTTGGAAGTTGAAACTAGGCCAAGTCATACTAAAGTAAGTTGCAACTTTTTGACAGTAACTTACATTGGAACAACTTACCAAGAGTTGTGGTGGACTCTCTATCAGTAGTAACTTTTAAATCAAGGGGGGAGGGGAGACGCTCTAGTTCAACCAGGAATTAACTCAAGGAAGTCTTGTGGCCTGTGTTACACAGAAAGTTAGATTAGATGATCACCAAAGTCCCTTCTGGCCTTGTCTATTAAATCGTTGCAAACCACTTCGGTTCTTTTTTTCGAAGCTAAAAGTATCCTTCTAGATAGGGATGTACTTGCAAAATGAAAATACACATTTACGCTATACACATTGATTGCTCTTGTCTATCTGAAATATTCAAAGGCAGTACATAAATACAAAATATATTAATGGTTCCTACAGACCCCTGAAATCTAGTCCATTCATGTACTTCCAAGAGGCTTATTTTAGGATGGCTAATATGACATGCAAAGAACAAAATTGGGGTTGATAAAAATTTCACCCCTGTTATGCAGTGTGCTGCACACTAGCTGGTGGCCTGCCACTTCATCTTCTTAGGTAGCAGTGTTTCATTGGAGCTGTATGAATGGCTTGCAAAACTTTTTGGGATTCTCTGTGGTGAAAAGGTGCTATAGTAAAAATAAAGCATAAGTTAGTCTTAGACAGCTATGGCCAAACCCCACACATCACCACCACTCTCTTTTCTGCCACTGTGCGGAAGATTAAAGGACACTTGAGTCTGATTTTGGTTGTTGGGTTAGTTTGTGGGTGCTGGGTAGTGTATATCACAGGCCATCAACAGGAGGTTTGACCAGATCTAGTAGCCTTTACTGGCCTTAAACTCTGACACCCCCCTTCAGTTTATACTGCTGAATATGCTTTTAGGTGTTTGTAACACTGAAAATTACAAAAACTGAAAGTGACTAATTCTCTTTCTTTGACTTGTTTGCTTTGTGCATTTGGAAGCACTCTGACTTCCTTGCTATTGTCTCTATCTAGTCAGTTTCCCCTGTTCATTTATGTAACACAGTAACAGGGGGAAGAAACATTAAAACATAGAAAAATGTGCTTTTACAATCACAAGTTACCAGGGAACAGGGGGCAGGTGTATTTCCTGAAATACCATTTTATTTTAAGTTGACTATATTTCAGTGTGATGTACCTTGACTTGTTGCTGCAAACTCAGCTAAACTTCTGAAGGCCCAACTTGGTATCTGGGTGTGGGTGTGGCAATAAATTTGAGAATAGCTCCTGGATGGAGGAGAGAAACTGCTGCAAAAGTTGATATTGCAAGGCCTGCAGCGACTCTCAATTTTGGCTCTCCCTTGAGGTGGGAGAAAGTGGGACTTTTGCATGGGGGGGCTGCCACTTGTCCACAGTAAGAGTAATCTGCCCTCAAACAAGAATACCCTCGTCCCTACCACTTAGAAGTGCCTGCACTACAGTTTTATTCTTGAGATGGGAAGTGCCTCACTGATTTTAAGTTGCATTGTAGCTCATTTGACTACTGCTGAGCCACATGCTCAGCCCCAAATGTGTGTGAGATATACCTGTCTCCTAGAGCTGGAAGGGACCCTGAAAGGTCATTGAGTCCAGCCCCCTGCCTTCACTAGCAGGACCAAGTACTGATTTTGCCCCAATCCCTAAATGGCCCCCTCAAAGATTGAACTCACAACTCTGGATTTAGCAGGCCAATGCTCAAACCACTGAGCTATGTAACTCTTTAAGACCTTTCTATGTTAGCCAGAGAAACTGTAGTGCCTTTTGAGCAAACTGTTTAAATTCTTGCCAGGAAGATGCCTTGACCAGTGTTGACAGGATTTAAATGTGTTTTTAATGCCACTTGTTACTGGGTCTCTAAGGCTATGTCTACACTTGCAATTGAACAACAAAATGTTTGTCTTTCAGAGGTGTTTAGCAACTCCTCCTCCTACCCCCTCAAAGACATAAGTTTTGCTGCAACAAGTGCCAGTGTGAACAGCGCATTGTTGGCAGGAGAGCTGACAACCAGCAGCTACACTGTGACTTTTAGCCGCATGGCTGTGGCATTAAAAGCTGTGTAGTGTAGACATAGCGTAAGATCCCAGGTTTGTCTTTCGTCTTTCCTGTGAGATACTGTGATTTACAGAAGTGTGTGTGAAACTTGCAGGTTAAAATTTGCTTTTGAGTTCCTCTAGTGAAGGTAAATTGGCTATTGCCATATTTACCTCAGTGTGTGTGTGTGTATAGCGCAGAAGTCTTAATCCTACACTCTACAATGTAAATGGTGTTAACTACAACACTGATAGAGCTATACCCATTGTCCCGGTGTAATAGCTAGTGTGGTTATAATATGCTTTCTCTGTTCAAGGAAAATGGTATTTTAAAGTGTGCTAATTGTGCTCTAGAGTACAGCTGTGTATTTGATACCACAGTCTCAAGTGTTTGTAACCATGTTATGTGTATAATAGTGTTTGATTGCAAGTTTCAGGCCAGGATTCAGTGCCATAGTGCCCATGGCTTCCTAGAGAACATAACTACCCAAAGCGTAGCCCTCTTTGCTCAGAGGAGTGAGAAGAAGTGGATGGTAGCAGAAGGCCGGTTCAGAGGTTGTGCCCTATAGATGTGTCACTAGGATACCTCGCTATGGTAGAATCGTTTGTTTTCCCTTCACCTAAACATGATGATTAGTTTTTTTTAAGAATTCTAATAGGCAATTTTCTTCCTCCAGAAAGGAGCAATAAGGGAGCTGTACATTTCTCAATATGCTTGAAACTGTATGTCAGTTTGTGGTGAGCCATCCACCCACCAGCCTTTACTCAGAGTTTTACTGGCACAACAATAAAGCATTGGTGCTTGATGGTGTAGGACAGTGGTTCTCAACCAGGGGTACACGTACCCCCCAGTGATCTTCTAGGAGGTACATTAACTCATCTAGATATTTGCCTAGTTTTACAACAGGCTACATAAAAAGCACTAGCAAAGTCAGTATAAACTAAAATTTCATACAATTACTTGTTTATACTGCTCTATATACTATACACTGAAATGTAAGTACAATATTTATATTTCAGTTGTTTTGTTTTATAATTATATGGTAAAAATGAGGAAATATTTTTGTCTGTTTTTTGTAAGCAAGTCATTTTTAAGGGAGGTGAAACTTGGGGTATGCAAGACAAATCAGACTCCTGAAAGTTTGAGAGATACTGATCTATAAGACTGTCTAGTAGCGTGGCCATGATGGAGAACTGCATTTAAAATTTAGTTGCCTGCATTTGTGGCCTGATAAGGCCTAAGCATATAATATGTCCCTTTGATCCTGTATCAAAGCCTCCCCACCAGGGGCGGCTCTAGGATTTGCGCCGCCCCAAGCAGGGCGGCACGCTGCGGGGGGCGCTCTGGCGGTCGCCGGTCCCGCGGCTCCAGTGGACCTCCTGCGGAGGGTCCGCCGGTCCCGCGGCTCCGGGGGACCTCCCGCAGGCACGTCTGCGGATGCTCCACCGGAGCTGCGGGACCAGCGGCCCCTCCGCAGGCACGTCTGCGGGAGGTCTGCTGGAGCCGCCTGCCGCCCTCCCGCGGCACGCCGCCCCAAGCGCGCGCTTGGCGCGCTGGGATCTGGAGCCGGCCCTGCTCCCCACACCATCACACTTGTAGCATAATTGAGGCCTCTTTAGATTGGATTCCTTGGATTGACAATGCTGTTGTGACTCACAGGTCTGGAAGGTGAACGCCCTGCTCGTCTTACTCGGGGAGAGGCTGACAGAGATACCTACAGACGCAGTACTGCTCCACGTAAGTATCCTGTCGAGCTCAAGTATGAGTTAATCAGACAGAGCTTGTCATTTGTGCAGTTTACATTTCTTCTATAGAAATGTCTTCAGTGTTTAGATGTGCAACATGCTAATTTCTGTGATGAATGTCTGAGGTCTCAAGCCTCCACTTCGCTGGTGATTCTAGGGTCTCTTTATCAATCTGCTCTCACTGCACTGCAGTTATGCTTACATGGTAAGCTGGGTTGGTGGATTTTTTTCCCGTGTGCATAATGTTTCCTATTGCCATAACTTGAAACTGCAGTAAAAAGATGGCATTGTGGAAGTTATCTGTAGCCTATGGTGTGCACATTCCAAGGTTTTAAACATTTGATAGTGCTAAAGACAGTTTATCCTAAATAAGAGTTTGTACTCAAAGCCCAGGCAGTAGATTCTCTGTTTTGTAGTTTTCTAGAATAGCTTTCTCTCTCTTCCCAGTTGGTGCTGACAAAAAGGCTGAGGCTGGTGCA
Source organism: Mauremys reevesii (assembly GCF_016161935.1). Classification (NCBI taxonomy): domain Eukaryota; kingdom Metazoa; phylum Chordata; order Testudines; family Geoemydidae; genus Mauremys; species Mauremys reevesii. Next base: position 129,084,980 of record NC_052626.1, on the reverse strand, counting down.
GGAGCAGCTACTGAATTCCAATTTGTAAGTATCTGCATTTGAGAGAGGGTGATGGGTTTTTGTTTTTGTTTTTTTTGGTTCCCTACGTTAAAGCTTTGGAAATGCTTTTAACTAAAGCTGTACCTGGAAGAGATGGTATATTTTCACAATGCATTCGTCACTTATTCATTACCTTAAATGGCTGGCAGTTGCCGTTCCACCTATCGATGGAGCTCCTTTTGAGCCTGGAGTTACACCACTTAGACAACAATCATATTAGACTTCACATGCTAAACAGCATTGGTTGAGATAATTACTTGGCTAGACAGCACATGAGTGTTCCTTGAAGGTCTTCTGAGGTGATATTGATCATTTGATCAGTACTGGGTAGAGAGCCCCCAGTGTATCTGTCTGATCTTTCAGGTGAAAGAAAACTACAGAGGCCATGATCATCTGTGATTGATTCTTCTATGGCACCCTTTTTGGAAAAGTGGTAGCTTTGTTGATTTCCCACAATACTCAAGTTGCAATTGGAATTTGTCATGCTAAATTTTCCTTCGGTTTTCAACTTGATCTGTTACCCTCCCCATCTATCTTAAATTTGAAGGTGTACGGTAATTCACTTAATGCCTCTCATTTGAGGTGCTGCTAAATTGTATTAGCATGTCAACCTCTATATCCCTTACCTCATCTCGGAAGTGAGATGGAGGCTTAGTATTTGTGAAGCACTGTGGGAGCTCCTGATGAAGGGGCTGCTTTGCACTTTGATAGAGCATTAGTTTAGGCAGACTAGCTTGGAGGTAATACATGAGTGTTTCTTAGCCTATTTACCACTGTGGGCTGCATGCACAGTTCTCTGTTGTGGGCCACATCCACACAATATATAGACAACCTGTACAGCCCTGAGGGTGTTACATGGGCCGCAGGTTAAGAACCACTGCACTAAACTCACAGTAGAGAGGTGGGTTGAATTCCTAATCTGTCAGACTTTGGGTCAGCGGGGCTTGGGCCACACCATAGATTATAAAGCCAGGAGCTGTGTTTTGACAAGCGAGAGTTCCATCTTTCTCTCAGTACACATGGTAACTAACTTCAAAAACAAGTCCTTTAGTCTTTATTCACTGAACTTGATAGGAAAGGCAGGCAAAATGAATGGTTCTCCTTGTGATTCAAGTACAGAATTCCACATTGAGGAAACAATGATTCAGTGCACTTGGAATGTACTTAATATTTGGTTTGGTAGCTGTGTGCTACTTTCAGTTGCTGATGTGGCCAAACTTCTAATGCTGTGTGTTTGATTTTTTGTTTGTTTTGCAGAGAGGTGGATTCGGTCGTGGACGTGGTCAGCCTCCTCAGTAGAATTCTCTGGTCATGTTTTTGTGTATAATAAAATAGGTGAAAATCTCATTGTGTTTGCTTCCTTGTATCATTTGAATGTGTGGAAGCTAATATCAGAGAGAAGCAAAGCAACAACTTATACCACTAAGCCTTCTGGCTCCTGCTATGACAGAGTTGAAGATAATCCTGATTAGAAAATGGGTTATGGGAAGTAGATTAGGTCCTAGGAAATCAGTCTGACTTCACAGCAGTGATGGGAGAGGTGATTGCTGCTGCAGGATTTGGTAGTGAGGCTGATGGTTCTTTCCGGAGGAGAACATGGCCTTTTGGGTTCCATGGCAGCTTGGAAGTACCACTGGTACCCTTTATGCTTTCAGTAAGGGCGCACCCATAGTAGGTTTCTGGTAATATGGGGCCTCCCTTTCATTAAGACAACTTGGTTTGACTCACCTATAGAACTTAATCTTGCATTATGGGTAATATGAAGTTGAAGCAGCTAAAATGCACCTAGTCTAGGAAGAATCATGTGGTGTGAGACTGAAATAACTATATTAAAAAGGTTAGAGGACCCAGCCCTTCATGATTATTGATGCTCTTTTTTTTTTTTTAACCCCAGTGGCAAGCACTCTGCACCAGCTTGGCATGGTTTGCAATACTCACGGGGAATTCTCCAGCAGGACAATAAAATATGGGATATCCATAGCTGCTCCCTAAAGTACAAAGTTCTCATAAGGTCAATGTACTCTTTCTTGTTTCAGATCCTAGTGTGTAGGTAATCATTTACAGTAAAACAGGATGGTCTCTGGCCTCTGATGTTTCTTAGCAAAAAATAGAAAAATTGAGTTGTCCTAGTTTTGTGCCAGATATGGGGGACAAGCAGCCATTTCTCCAAGGCAATTTTGCTTATGCACCCAGGATCTGTTCCCTTAATTATTGTATGTCTGTTTTTAGTTTGTGATCTGAATTGGCTGCCTGGCTATAGATGTCTACTCTGGCAAGTATAAACTAGATTTTGTAGCAAGAGGTCTGGATTCTGTGACAGCCTTGTGCTGCAAACTGAAAAATCTTTCTCAGGTAGAAGCTTTTATTAAAACAGATAATGACCCCACAATCACTACAGTATTTCTTGTGTTTGGAAGTTAATTTACTTCACCAATATTCCCCAATATGATGTGCTGCATAAATTTGTGTTGCAAACACCACAGTTAAGGGCAAGTTTTTCAGGTGCAGAGCAAATCGAGGGTCTGATTAACCGACTGGAGCCATCAACAAATTCATGAGTTGCTACTTGCAGGTAAATCAAACAATTTGTAAAGAAGTGTAGCTGTGTTATGCTCATACACAGTTGAACAGCGGGGAGGAAACCCAAGTTCCTGTATTTTAGCAGAGTTTACCTGTCTTAGCCCGAGAACACTTCAAGAGTTTCCTTGAAAGACTTGCATCTACTACTTTCTAGATTGAGTCTGATGGTTTGGATCAATTGATAGTTGGAGTTAGGCCTGTATGCAATACAGAGTCACACCAGTAGATGTCATTCTAATGCAAATTTATATGATAGTCACATACTGTAATAGAATGCTTACCTGAATGGCTTTGATTGTGTGTGTATTATAAAGTGGTCTTAACACTGCAGAAGTTAGACACTAAGAAATTAATCCCCACAAACACCCCAGTGAAGAAGGTATTTTTAGAGATGGGGGGTGAAATGAGATGGAGCAGTGTGTTTTATAAAACTCGAGTATATTGGTGTCATAGCAGGTGGTCATTTTCACTTGTGGAAGGTTAATTCAAATGCAGCCATCTCTAATTTTCATTGATCTTTTTTAAATCAAGAGTTCCAGCTGCATTAACTGAAGCCTGTAGATCACAATGTAGCCAAGTTACTGCTATTGAATTACAACTAACGTATGGATTCCCTATCCCTGGGTCTAATGATACACTTTATAGCCTAGATACCTGCCTAGCAAACAAACATTTCCAGTCATTATAGTTGCATTTGATCTTTCCTTGTTTGTTTTTTAGCCAGTCGTGGTGTTGCATAATGAATAACTGTGTGGGTTAATATTTCTGGATTGATTACTGATCCTATGTAACTACTGTAGTTTAACATGATTGTCCTGCTTGTTTTCTCTTCTGAGTCAGTAGCGGACATAGTTATTGTCTGCCTTTTTTAGTGTATATTAAAATCGTGGTACATGGCAGCAGATGTAAAATGAATCTTATCAACTCTCTAAGCTATGCCCATCTTAGTGTGATACCTCATTCTCTGTAATTGTAGACTGACTAGATAGATGCATATGCTTATTTAACTGATGCACTTTTTTTTTTGCCTGTTCATATCACGTGTTCTCTGCTTCATCTAAACGTACTACTAACTTGTGAGATGCTGATGTCTGGAATGTAACTTCACAAATGGTAACTTGAGCATTAGTCTGGGCTGCACCGGGACCACCTCCTGACAAAAATTGCTACATGACCTTAAGTGAGACTGAAGCAGTAGCCTGAGGGCTTCAGCCCCAGACCCCCAGCAAGTCTAACACTGGTCCTAGCAACCCTGTTATAACAGGGTGTGACCGACGGTTTGAGAACCACTGTTATAATCTAAACCCTCATCGGCGTCACTTTGTGAGATTTCCCGGTGTACAAAATCCCAATGCTTGTGAATGTCTCAGTACGAAACCAATACTGATAAAAAGCAGAATGCACTAGTGAAGGCTGACCTTGAAGTACGGTACTAGAAGTGATTCAACTCTCTGACAATTAAAAATGAACTTCCTGGTGCTGTGCTGTCACCTCTTCTAGCTAGTAATCTTCCTGTCAGTCTTTCTCCTGATAGTGATAGTCATAAAAAGTCCACCTTGGGACATTGGAGGGGCTCAGCAGACTTGTAATTGAGATTTTCATTTAGTGCTCAGATATGAGAGGTTTATTGGAGAGCTACAAGCTGGTTAGAGCTGCATCTCAGTAAGAGTGGGGTGGGCATAGGAAAGCTCTTTGCAAGGGGGCTGTAATACTTCAGCCTCCTCCAGCTCTAGTGGGGGCATTGATTTGTCATGACATTTTAAAACTCACTGCGCTGTCACAAAACTTAGTACAAGTTGTCATGGAGGAGGGGCATAGTTAAACGTGAAAGAGTAGGGGTACAGGAGCTGTTGCTGTGCAGGTGGTTTGTTCAATACCTCCCCCCCCATCCAAAAAAAAAAACAACCAACCAAACTATCCTTGGTGGACCTCTCTTCTGCCCTGAGCCACCAATCCACCTGGAACTTTTCTGTACTGTGAAATAGTTCTGTACTATGACAAACCTCCTGTTTGCAGTTACAGGCAAATACCCACAGTCGCTCAATTGGAGGTTAGTAGAAGGCTTCTAGATTTCTCAGGGACCCTAAACTCTCAAGTGACACAAGTAACACTTTCTATTATCTCCAGTTGGCTGGGAGACTCCATCCTATCCTAGCAGACCATGACCTGCCCTCACTCATACACACCTTTGTCACTCTGTCTAGACTACAGAAATGCGCGAGGATTGTAAAGACAATAGGAAATTCTAACTTGTGCTCCAGCGTTCTGTTGTCTCAGTAAATCAGCTCATGAGAACACATCACCCCTGTCTTCTGTTGTCTGTGCTAGCTTTCTGTACACGATCAAGTCATGCTGATAGTTAGCCAGGGAAGCTTTCAAATGAATGGATCCCACCCTCAGGAAAGTGTAAATGTTTCTTCTTTTTCTAAGATTGTAAATAGTGTGGGACAAGAACTGTCTTTATAGTTAATACCTATCACAATGGGGTCCTAAGCCCTATTCCAGTAAAATCCCAAGGTGTTAACTTGTTATGAAAACACCTTTTTAACTGAGTGTTTTGTTTGTAAAACAATTTACAGAATTGTGAGAAACATACCAGTCAAAACAGTGAACTGCACCAAGTTAGCTTTATAGTCAAAGGATATACAAGTGAATTAGACGATAGATGACAAACTATTCAAAAATAAAGCGCTCTTGTGTTTAACCTAGCCTGTGCTTTTGGCCCATGGACAAACAAATTACAAAAATACATACCAAAATATTTTAGTAACACTAATAATTATTCCTTAAACAGCAATAGTATAACTAGCTTTTTCCCCCACCCCTCCTCCAGCACTCTCCATAAACAGATGAGCCTTGTAGTCTGCCCTGAAAGTGGTCAAACTCGTGATCTGTTATGGGAGTTGAGCAAAAGCTTCAGCCAGACCAGAGAGAAGGACTTTTTGCTGAAAGTGTGTTGCTAGCAGGACCCACTTGTTTAAAGCAGGGGCCCTGCTAGCTTAACCCCCTTTACTTCCAGTTAAGTGTAGTTCAATTATTACTGAAGCAGTGAGAGAAATGTTCTCTACAGGAGGAAAATTGCCTCGATTTGAGTTTTAACCAATGTTATTGAAATGTGTTTTGTCCTTGTACTCGCACCATGTTCAGCATACATTTAGCTGCCTCTACTGCCCATGATCTATTTTAGGGATTTATGCTGCCACCCATCCCCACACTAGCTAGCTGTTTTCCATGTAAAATCAATATCAAAATCCTTAGTGGACTTTGTGGAGTCTTGGGAACTTTTCAGATTTCTTTAATTCCTCCTTTTCTCTGTATTTGTTTTGTAAGTAGAGGGTTAATTTGCTAGATGGGTGTGTCAGTGCTCTGAGTTATGCAGTGTAGTTGTAGGCTATAGGTCCGAAGATATTATCTCACCCACCTAGTCTTCTGAGTGTTATTCTCATGATGGAAAGGTTTTTCCAGAGGGAGGGATTTCAGCTTTCCAAAGTGGTTGGACTCTGGATTCTCCTTAAGATCAGGAAGCTTGTTGTGTTGCTGGATCCCTTCCATTAAGAATACTTTGCCCCACCCAGCTGTCATGTGCTTCATGCTGGGCTTTGTGATCTCTAAGGGCAGCTGGTGTGGTAGTTCCAAAATTGGCATTTGGTCAGGGGGGCCACAAATATTTTTCTACCATAAATTAGGCCTAGTACATATGACTTAACCTGCACTAGGTCTAAACAACCCCCTTTAAGTTGCAGTTGCACAGGACCTCTAATGCGGATGTTGCTAGGGAAGCCTCTGTTGGAGCTGCAGGTAGGAGGCACGTGTTTCAGTGGTGATTGGTGTGCTATAAATATCTAACTACATATGAAACCAGCCCCATTGTATGGTGGCTTGCCTGTGCTCCACCTGTAATTCATTAAGGTCTGGGTGCAGTACTTTGAGCTCCTAGGGTGGAAAGCAGCAATGTATGGGCCAGGAATTCAGCTCGCTCTTGAGTTACTGGCTTTGGGCACCTTTCTTCACATACCACCCAGTGCCAGTTCTTCCTCTCCCCTTGAAAGCAGGTTGTTTCACCCTCTTATCCCTACACCCACCCACCCAAACAAGCTACAGGGGCATGGCCAGTAGCTGACTCCCTCTTGGTAATTTGCCAGGCAAACAGGAGACACCGAGTGGCAGAACCAGTGCTTGGCATAAACAAACAAGTGGGCAGGGGCTCCTGAGCAGCTCAAGGAGGTCCCCTTTTGCTTTTTTTTTTGAAGGGGGGGGGATATTTCTGGTTAAGGGCCCCACTGGACTAGCACTGTAGGAGGCAGTCCCCCCAAGGAATCAGCCCCAGGGCCTGTTCCCTTCCCCCAGCCTAGCTGGCTGAAGCCACCTTTGTCCCTCCCTCTCCCAGTGCTCAGGCCTACTACAATGGAACTATCGCAGCTCTCCACTGCTACGCTACTAGCGTAGCGCTCTCTCTACAAGACATGTATTCTTTCTGGGTAAACCAGGTGTTTTGCGTCAAGCCGCCACCCATGGGCAAAAAGTTACGCCAAGCACCTAGCGTTTGTCTGCCCCTCGTACCTGCACAACTTGTGTGTCAGCTTCCGCCCCCCTACCGCGGCCGCAAAGTGCGTAGGGCCGTCCCTATTCCTGGCGTTGGTCTACCCCGCGTGCTTATAGTAGAGCTCGTGCTGCGTACCAACGGGGGCTGATTCTTCACGCCGGTTACGCAGCGGCCGTTGCAGCCGCATCCGCTGCCCCCGCCCGCTGCCTTTACGCCGTTTGCGTAGCGTGCCCCAAGATGGCGTTGCGGTCGTCGTTGGCGGCGGCCGGAGAGCTGGCGGCGGCGGCAGAGCTGGTGGAGCTGACGGGGGGGATGAGGCGGGCGAAAGGCGGCAGCGGCAGCAGCGTGTAGCGGAGGCTCCCGGCGTGTGAGAGACTCTCCTGGGAGGCGGGTCCCCTCAGTCCCCGCTGCCGGAGACCGGCGGGTCCCACCCCCCTCAGGGCCGTCTCCCCCCCCCCCCCGCCTTATTCCCCACTGGGCCTCTTGGAGCCCAGGCCTTGCTCCCCCCACAACGCCCCGTCCTCGGTGTCCTCCCCGCGCCTGGGCCTACCCCTTTAGCGCCGAGCCCCCCACTCAGCCCCCTCGCTGCCCCCCCTCCCCCAGAACGGAGGATGATGAAGCTCAAGTCCAACCAGACTCGCACCTACGACGGGGACGGGTACAAGAAGCGGGCGGCCTGCCTGTGCTTCCGCAACGAGAGCGAGGAGGAGGTGAGCGGTGCTGGGGGGGGGGGTGAGAGGGATTAAATGGGGGCGGTCGGAAATAGGCGGGGGATGGGGAGAAAGTTGAATGGGGGAGGGGCTGGCCTGGGTTAAGAGTGAGTGGTGGGATGCGGGCGGGAAGTGGGGGCACTGGGAGACAGGCAGTAGTGCATTGGGGCGAGGTGTGTGCTTGGGAGCAGGGTGGTAAGAGGCCTGGTAAGAGAATTAGGGAGCCAGAGGGGAGGTATCGTCTGGGTGGCTCATTATGGGAGGAAAAGGCAGTGGGGTGAAGGGTGGCGTGCTGTTACCAGTGTGATCGGGGGAGGCTGAATGTTAAGGCAGTGGAAACATGTTGGGTTCCCCAGGAGCAGAGGCTGAAAGACCTTAAGAAGCGTCAGAAACTCAAGAGGGTAGGATACATGGAGTTGTGAGTGAGACATCTAGGGGGAGTAGTGCTTGCAGTTTTGGAAGGTAAGAATTGGGGGTTCCCAGAGAGTCGGGCTCAAAGAAGCCAAGATATTTAATGTCCTTGACATGGTTGGAAAGAGTAAACACTTTTTTATTCCTATAGCTTGAGACGTGTATGGGGTTTTAATTTTGCCAGTCAAATAGCTAGCTCTCTACTCTGCAGTCTTGCAAACTGGAGGTGTGGGAAGGTACAATAGATTTTGGCTGAGAGAGATGTAGGATTCTGAGAGTAAGAACAACTGAAAAGATAAAGCCATCACAAATCATTTTCTTTTTCTCCTTGTGCAAATTTTAGCCTTCTCAAAGTGTTTATATTGCATTTCATAATGTAGCAGAAAAATTTTGCAGAGCATATTTAAGAAAAGTTAATAATTGGAGATATACCAATCTCCTAGAGCTGGAAGGGACCTCGAAAGGTCATCGAGTCCAGCCCCCTGCCTTCACTAGCAGGACCAATTTTTGCCCCAGATCCCTAAGTGGCCCCCTCAAGGATTGAACTCACAACCCTGGGTTTAGCAGGCCAATGCTCACACCACTGAGCTATGCAAGATACAATTTTGAGTGATGGTATGATTTCTCTGCAAATCAAAGAAAGGTGCAGAATGAAAGGTTTAAAACACTGAAGGGTGCAATGATCTCTTATGGCTTGGCATGGCATGGTATGGGATAGGATTTGGCAGTGGGCTGCACTAACCACAGTGGCAGAGCTTCAGTCCAGCACATCACATGAGATGGGAAAGGAAACATGACCCTGGATTATAAAAAGAAACTGGGATAAAAGGGACTGATGCATTGCCAGAAACCACTGTCCAGAGAGGCTTGGGAGGAAGTGGGAATTAAAGGTAAGCTGGTTTGCCTAAAAACAATTATATTGTAGAGGATATTTGTGTCTGTAAGACTAAAGGGAGCGAATTTACAAAAAAAAACAGCCTTCCTATTTGGGGTACAATATTTAAAACAAACCAAGAGATACCCCTATGTGAGTGTAATAGAATCATATTGACTAGATCTGATTTACTGGTTCCTTGGTGGCTGTACCAAAGTCTTTGTTCTCCTGATTATCATAGTTGTAGCCAGAGGAAATCTGAAGGGAATGCAGACAGTTCACTGGAAAGTTAATTAGCATACCATTTGGTTATTATTTAATGTGGCGAAGGAGCCTTTATTATAGCTGTGTTGTCATTGTGCAGAATGTCAGCATTTCAGTTATAAATGGTCTGAAGGATTTAAAACAGGTTCTCAAACTGGGGTTGGGACCCCTCAGGGGGTCGCGAGGTTATTACGGGGTGGGGGGGCGTGAGCTGTTAGCCTCCACCCCAAACCCCGCTTTGCCTCCTGCATATATAATGTTAAATTAAAAACACTTTTTTATATATTTATAAGGGAGGTCGCACTCAGAGGCTTGCTTTGTGAAAGGGGTCACCAGAACAAAAGTTTGAGAACCACTGATCTAAAACTTCCTCGTAAAAACTTGTCTAGACAAAAAAAAAAAGCCTTTCTTACCAATTTTTATGAAACTATTTTGCAATTTTTAAATAAGTATAAGGAAAAATGTAGCCTTGTGGTTTCAGAGGTTGCTTTGTGGTGCAGTGATGCTGGGCCTAATTAAGAAAATAACACTTCCTGGAGCAGTTCTACACAATTGATTAGGCATATGTGGTGACATTTTCATAAGCATTTTTAGACAGGTGTGTTTAGGTACATTTTCACTGTAGTGTCTGGATTGTAATATGACTAAATATGCACACATATTTGTCTATGGCAAGCATATGATCTGTCAGCTTTTGACAGGTTGTCAGTGTGTACATTACTACAGTTGAATTTGCAATACCACCATAGATGGAACTTCTTTCCTGTTACTGATCTGTTCACAGCTGTTTTGGTCTTGGTTACACAAACGACTATACTTTAAAGTATGGGTTTGACAGCCTGAGAAAGTTTAACTGACTTGATTTAAGGTTTGATTATTTATTTTTAAAACTGGTTTAGTATACTGATGCTAATGGTTGTGTGGACACTCACTGTTTTGTTTAAAACCAGGCTTTTTTCAGTGTAGTTTAAGTTGATGAGGAATCAACTTAGGCTAAACTGAAATAAGCTACTCTTACACCAAAATAAGAGGTTGAAAACCCCATTTAAGTTAAACTGATGCAACTTCTCCCTGTAGATAAGGTCTAGCAAAGTTCTGACTCCAGCTTTCAAAAACAAAACAAATTTAGAGTTCAGGACTGGCTACTGAACCCATGCCTGATTGTCTCTTGTAATAGTTGTGTTACAGAAGGCAGTGTGTGGGTCTCTGGAGAAATGAGAACCTGTATTCTCAATGTCCTTTCTTTTATGGATTTCATTCCACCACTAAAAGCAGCAAAGAATCCTGTGGCACCTTATAGACTAACAGACGTTTTGCAGCATGAGCTTTCATGGGTGAATGCCCACTTCGTCGGATGCAAGAGTGGAAATTTCCAGGGGCAGGTAAATATAAGCAAGCAAGAAGCAAGCTAGAGATAACCTGCTGGCCTCACACTTTACGCAGGTGCAGTTGCACCTCTGGCAGGTAGTGCAGGCCAGGCCTGCCGCACAGCAGTAGCTCTTGCACAGCCTTGAGGACTTTGCTTTCCTTGGCTGCCTTGCTGCATGATTGGGGGCTGGCGATGCCAGCCCTCCATAGGGCTTACAGAGGTCTCTGAGTTGGGACCAGTTCTGAGGCCCAGGGGACTGGCCCTTCCCACCCCACCCTGGGGATTGGAGGAGTGGGGTTGGGTATCCAGCCATTATTGAATGGGCTGCCACTGGTTTGCTTCCAACTTGACAACTAGTCAGTTACAGAGGAAGAGTTTAGGTCCTGCTCCCCCCCACACCTGTTCTGTCCTACCTTGCAACCTCACCATACCTCTCCTTTGAGGGTATCTCTATGCACACTTGTGCCTGTCTGTCATAATGGAGGTACAGCTGGACCAAATTTGAGTGGCGTACCAGGCAGTATCCTTCTCACTATAGTAAGGGGGGATGAGTGGCTCCAAGTGTGTATGTTGTGGGGAGGGCGTGAGGGTGGAAAAACACCCCTCTAAGGTGTTTTCATAAAGTTGAGAACCCCTGGTCTAATGGATAGATGAAACAGAATCTCTCATCCCTAATATATTACTTTCAGTGGCCTATTTTGAAACAAACCATTTTTTCAATAAATTGTCTACACACTGGGTATCTTCTTTTTTTAAAAGGTCTATTATTGAAAAGACAGTGTTAGGACAGAATACTTAAATGAGGTTGTGCTAGAAATCGAATACATTCTTTCTCCATATATTATGTTTTCCATACCCAAATTTTAGATAAAAACACATTTCTGCTACAAAAATTACTCTAGAATTAGTAAAGGAATAACTAATTTTAAAAGAAAACCTGAAGTACACACAAAAAAGAATAAACTTCTAAATTGGCTCAGTGCACAGAAAACCTTTTATTGTATTCTTCTTGTTTGTTTGTGAAACAATCGATCCCCCTTAAAGGAAAGTCTGGCATGCTTCCCTCCCATTCCCCCCCCCCCCGACACCCCCCCAAAAGGCAACATGGCTATTTCAAAGAGATTTTGAACAATTTCAGAGAGCCTTCTAGCAATAGTTAGCATAAAAGTACTCTGAAAAGGATGAAAAAACTAGGGGGAGTAAATTCTTGTGATAATTGGTGCCTGTGTGTGAGAGAAGAACAGACTAGTTTAGAAATTTAAGTAACTGTTTAAAGGAAGCAATATAATCCTGAATTTAGTTTATAACCAAATCTTAGAACTTTGAAGTACTGCATTTTAGCACCTGTGATTTCTTAAGGGTTTTTTAAATTTTGCTGCTGGTTGTATTTAAAAAAACAAAACAAAACATTTTTTATAGACTGTTTTTTCAGTAAGGATTTGAGGCAGAGGTCCAGAAAATTTCACAAGTTCACTTAGGTAGAATGGAAAACCACTTACTGGAACTTTATGTGCTATATTTTAATAAATATACCAACTATAAATGTTTAGTTTTAGTGGTTTTTTTTTAAAGCCTTGGCTTAGAGTGGCTATAGCGAGACATATCGAACGGCTGACAGGTTGCTCATTAACAAGTTAACGGTTTGAGGGAATTTTGGAGGAAATACTTGTTTTTTAAAGAGCAGGGCATTACTGCTCTCCAGTTTACTATTGAATGAGGAATAAAACTGGATGAGGAAAACTATGGAAGTATACCCAGTCTATAGAGAGCATTTCTAATGAGAGTGCCAGGTAAGCACTCTTAACACAGAGGTTCTCAAACTTAACAAGGTGAACTATGTTGTAAGAGATATATATGAACATCTCCCTGCTTACTGATGATCACATAACATCCCTGTGGTATCCTTATAGCAATTGCTTACTTTCTAATATTACCTTTCCATGTATTTAATGTATGTTCAGCTATCTTTAATGTGATTCAATAGCTGGAAATAAGGAAAGCCAGCATCATGTGATCAGCCAGCTTTCCACAGACCGCAGTCTGAGAATCATTGCTCTAAAGGCTTAACTTGACTATTGTTTATATTTCCTTCAGCTACATAAAAGGTTTCTGTGAAAGCAAAATAAAAATACCCACCATATTTTTCAAATACAGTATTGCATCCATCCATCCATCCTTAATCCACTTCCCCATGTCATGTAGCAAGTTTCCAAGAAAATATAAGCTTTCATCTTGGGGGAAAAAAAATGGTTTCTAGATTGTAAGATTACCTTCTTAAATTGAACTGTGTGTGAACTGATGCAACATTGTCGTCTTGAAATTGCGGAAATGCTGGTGGGTGTGAATATGGTTGTGTGGGAGAAAAAGAGGAAGGGTAAGATTAGTGGGATATGTGTAAAGTAAGAGACTGGCCGAAAACTTTTGGAAGACAGAAAATATAAGGGAGGTTGCAGAGTGCATGGAGAGGAAGTAAAGATGAAATAGACACTGAAAGCAATGTAGGGAAGGATGAACTTTAATTGAATACAGGGAAGAAAGTGGAAGTGAAGCCAGGAAGGGAAAGAAGGGTATGAAAACCCCAAGAAAAACAGCAATATTTTAAACTTTATTGAACAGAAAATTGTAATGTTGCAACTAAATACAGTATATAGTAAATAGACAAAACTATTGTATTTATTTAAATTGCAGGTCTTTCTCACACTGGTTGGCAGGTTTAATCCTCAGGCTAGTAGGTGTCTTGTAAACTTTTAAAATTCTGTATATATTTATAATATCGTTTGGCCCTTTGTAATTGTCTTTGAGTTACAGAGAATAAGCACTCTGAACCTGTTTTGAGAATATTATGTGAAGTTGCAGAATTCAGTGGGATAAGAGACTCCTATGTGGGCATAGTTAAAAAAACAAATTACAGGCCTTTGGTGTATTTTCTAATTCCTAATAAGTTGGCTCATGTTTCTTCTTGCACATATAGGCACATATCTATGTCCAGTGTAGACTTTACAATTTCTGTTTGGGGAAAAAAAAGTTAGTAAAGAGTTGAGAAACCAGTGGGCATTTGAAAAAAACAGAAGAGCTAGGTTTGAGAGGATGAGATCTACTAGTTCTAAAATCTTGAAGGACATCATGACCAGAAAGAGTTCAATTCACTGACTACAGATGATACTTTCTTTTCTGCATACAACAGTTAGTTTTAAATGGAGAACATGTTTTGATAAACTTTCTTCTTCTTTATCCAACACATGTAAGATAGCTTTATTTAACTAATTTTAAAATTCTTTGAAATGTAGTATTTTAATTGAATTTGAATTTCCATCTGACTAGAGCTTGATATAAATCACAAGTAAAAAATTTATTAGTATCTCGTGTAAGCAAGAAATGCATCATTCACCGTTTCTAGCATAATACAATATGTAAAAATTAAGAGTGTATACATGTAAATTAAATTATTTAATTGCTTAAATGTGTGTAGATATGGTGTAACCTCCTTGTTACCAAAAATAAACACCAAATTTAGGCCTGGGCACACTGCGGGGGCGATATAACGTAGCTGAAGTTGATATACTTAGATCTACTCACTGTGGTGTCTTCACTGCAGTGAGTTGACTGCTGATGCTCCTCCGTTGTCTCTGCCTGCACTTCTTGCTCCGGAGTTGACGGGAGAGTGCTCGGCGGTTGATTTATTGTGTCTAATCTGATCCAGCGGGTAGTATAGTAGTATGATCAGGCGGGTAGTATAGACAAGCCCTTGCGGACTGGTGCTGGTCCATGGACCAGTCGTTGAGAAACACCAAACTGATCTCAAGACTTTACATTTCATGGCAAGTTTTAATAGAAATAGTGGAGGTAGCCAATGTGGAGTGGAACTGAATTAGATTTTGAGTGCAGTTCATCAATTTGGTAATAAATCCTGCTGCTTGATATCCTGTCTGCTCTCCCTCTGTCATGTCTCATCAAGTATGTCTACTTGCCTGTCTGTCCTTAGACTGTGAGCTCCACAGAGGGACTAGCTTTTCTTGAATGTCTGGAAAGTGCATCACTAAAATATCTTTGGGTCACATAGCTTTAACTAAATCTCCATGCTGATAACTCCCAGTTATCCTTCATAAAGTTGCCTCCATGAAGCCACACTGTAGAAGTCACATGCTTAGCTGTGACTAAGCAGTAAACAGTGGGTTTTTTGTTTTGAGCTATAGTTGAGAGGGGCCTGGAACTTCCTTGATAGCTGCAATGTATAAACTGAGGATTGATCCTTCACCTCTCTAAATCTCTCAATTCCTCTGTTTTTGCCTGCCAAAGTAGTCATGGAAACCAGCCTTTCCTTTTCAGTCATGTTAGTTTTGCATAGGGAAGTTGTAAGTAGTACATTAAGTAATTGTAATTTGAGTATTGTGCATGCTTTAATTTTAGTTTAATTTAGTAGATTTCACTTGTTTGGTTGAATTTTTGCTGGTTTTGAATTGCCTTGGACCTTGCCTAAGATGTTTTGTCTTGCTATTTTCCCTTCTTTGGATTTGCATAAGTACCTTTTTATGCTTCAGAGAAGGGCACTTTATTATGAGCTGTGATGCCTGCAAGGTCTTCTCCAAAAGGAACCATAAAGACCGTCTCCAGGATGTGCCCCTGGCAAGAGGTTCTAGTAAGTGATCATTTCCTTACAGATGTCTTATTGGCAAGAATAGTGAGGAAAGATTAACATCCACAGTGCTTAAGCCTAATACAAAATGCTTGGCTGAGAAGGTGGTTGCTCTCTTTTAAAGGTACCCTGTAAGGAACCATTGAAATATGTTTCACCAGTGATGGAGCCAAGGTTCATTGCAGTAGGTAAGGGAGGTAGAGGAACAGGAAGAAACGCTGGGGTACAAGGAAAGAAATTATTTTGGATTGTTCTTGCGGTAGTCCCAGAGGCTCCAAGCAAGATATAAGGCACATTGTATGAGTCCCTATACAAACACAGAGACAGTGCTGCGATTGAAATAACTGAACTATTCATCTTCTCTTCAGTTTTTGCTGTATTTCTGAGAAACAGTGCCCTGTCTTTGTCACTGCTTTCAGGCGGATTTCAGAGGGTCGGTGTATTTATTTATTTTTTTAAACATTCTATTCTATTTTTAGCTGAACTTGGTGAAAATCTCACCTAGTCTCTGTTGCAGAAACACTAATGAACTTTGCTAGTAAAATTAGCATGTGTAATGGCTGCATAGCTGTTATAAACTTTTTTGAAATAAACATTCTCTTTTTTGTAGATTTCAAATATATTTCAGTGTTTTTAAATATAATGCAACAATGGGAATAATTTTCATCACACTGTTAGAGGTATACTAAAATGCTTAGTGAATTTTAGGATGTTTCCAAAAGGTACTTTTGTCTGATGCTAGTACTTCATGACTATTGCTTCTAAAACATGCTGTGGTTAGAGTAGGAATCTGGGGAGTCAGGACTCCTGGGTTCTGTTTCCATCTTTGCCACTGGCTTGCTGTGTGCTATGGAGCTCACTTCACTTCTCTGCCTCTGTATTTTTTTTTTTTGTGTGATGTAAGTATAATACTTTCTCATAAGATTAATTTGAAAAAAAAATCTGAATAACAGAAACCACCAGTGTAACGAGACACAGTGGAGTAAGACATTTAGTGATAGTATATTACTGGATTACAAGCTTGGCAGGTGAAGGCATTAGCTGCACCAGCCTGACCAAATGCAAACTTTGATAATTATATTTTTCCTATTTCAGTGTATTATATTATAATTGCAAATGGATGTTGTGTTGACTTCTTGCACTAAATTATTGTGCACTGGGTTAACCATTTGACCAGAGGTGGCCATACTTGTGTGATGGGCGCAAAGACCAGGCGTGTGTGTGTTATGATCCTTATATCCACTTAGTAAAATTTGTAAAGCACTTAGGGAACATTCTGGATGCATAATAGTTATAGACATAAGATAATTTTCATGAGCAGAATAGAACAGTTCTTGTGAAAGTCTGATTTTTTTTTTTAAGGGAGACTGAAAATATTTATAACAAAAAGGACTTATAATGATATATTTTTAAACAAATTCAACATTAAGGCCAGATTAAGAGTTGATAGTGGAAAGTGATAGTTGGAAAATAATGCTACAAAATCCACTTGCTAGATTAGTGGTCCTCAGACTTTTTACCTCCTGCACCTCCACTCCCCACGCCACTGTTGGGAGCAGGGAGCCAGGGCTGCAGCTGGGGGTGGGGCCGGGAGCGGAGCTGCGGCCAGGAACTGGGCTGGAACAAAGCTGAGAGCAGAGTGGGGCTGGGTGGTACTCCCTACCCCTCATGGGGACTGGCCCAGGCCCTGCTGCGCTCCCCCCCGAATGTTCCTCCATGCCCCCCTAAGGGGTTCCGCTCCACTGTTTGGGGACCACTGTGCTAGACTGATCAAGTACTGTTTCTCTGTGTGCATATGTAATATTTTGTTTGTTCTAGAACTGGCCTATCTTCTAAAATGGTGCACATTTCAAAAGGTATGCAGTATGAAAGTCAGTTTGTTGTATTATGTAATAAAACTGCTTCTGACTGTGACAGTTTATTGGTCATTCCTTTTGATATTACAAAGACATGTAAGGACAATGAAATAAGACACATGTCAACTTAAGCCCAACAAAGTGTTTTGTCTCTTTTTTTCATTTACGTTTAGAACATCCATAAAATTAGTAACACAGCTTAGATATTGGGCCATATAAATACTTGTATGGGTGGATAGCATTTCTGTAGTTGATATAGATTAGATTAATCTAGACTACATCTTTAAATTGCACTGACTATAATAGGGAGTTAACCACAGATGATAGAAGGCTAGAATTTCCCTCTTAATTCCACTTATGCACTGAGATTCCCACATTATTTAGGACACCATGGCATGGTGGTACCAGGATGTTTTTGCCATTCATTAATGTATTTCTGAGGAAGGTAATGATTAAATCTATTAGGATGTTGTCAAGTAGTTTAGATCAAACATTTGGCCTGCCTTTCCTAGCTGATGGGTGAGAGGGTTTGTTTTGTTTAGAAAATATCTCATAGACTTTAAGGCCAGATGGGACCATCATGGTCATGTAGTCTAATCTCCTACATATTGCAGGCCATGGAACCTCACCTACCCACTCCTGTGCTAGGCACATAACCTCTGGTTAAGATATTGATGTCCTCAATTCTTGATTTAAAGTCTTCAAGTTAGAGAGTTCACCATTTACTCTAGTTCAGACCAGAAAGTGACTTGTGCCCCATGCTGCTGAGGAAGGTGAAAACTGCCTAGGGCTCTGCCAGTCTGACCTGGGGGAAGATTCCTTCTCAGCCCCAAATATGGCAATCATTTAGACCCTGAGCATGTGGCAAGACCCACCTGGGAAAGCACTATCTGTAGTAACTCAGATCCCTTCCCCTCTAGTGTCCCATCTCTGGCCCTTTGAGATACTTGTTTATAGCAGTCACAGATGGGCCATATGCCATTGTAGGTAATCTCATCATACCATCCCCTCCATAGATGTATCAAGCTCAGTCTTGCAGCCAATTAGGATTTTTACCCCCATTACTCCCCTTGGAAGGCTGATTCAGAACTTCACTCTGATGGTTAGAGACTTGTAGATGGCTAATTTGTATCCATTTGTTTTTATGCCAACCTTGACCCTTAACTTAAATAACTCTTCTCCCTCCCTGGTGTTTAATCCCTCTGATATATTTATAGAGTGCAATCATATCTCCCCATAGCCTTCATTTTGTTATCTAAACAAGCCAGGCTCTTCTCCTAAGGTGGGTTCTCCATTCGTCTGATCATCCTGGTAGCCCTTATCTGAACCTGTTCCAGTTTGAGTTCATTTTTCTTAAACATGGGAGACCAGAATTGCACACAGTATTCCAGATAAGATCTCATCAGTGCCTTGTCTAATGGTAATACCATCTCCCTATCTCTACTGGAAATATCTTGCTTGATGCATTTTAGGATTGCATAGGATTTTTTCACGGCCGTTTCACATTAGCGGCTCATAGTCATCCTGTGATCGGCTAATATGTCCTGAACTTTCTTCTCCTCGGTTGCTTCCAACTGATACGTCCCTGGTTTATAGCAAGAATTCTTGTTGTCAGTCCCTAAGTGCATGATCTTGCATTTGGAACTATTAAATTTCATCCCATTTCTATTACTCTCGTTTTCAAGGTCATCCAAATCTTTTTGTGATATTCCAGTCCTCTTCCATATTGGCAATACCTCTCAACTTTGTGTCATCTGCAGATTTTGTTAGCACACTCCCACTTTTTGTGCCAAGGTAATTAATGAAAGATGTTGAATAAGATTGGCCCCTAGACTGATCCTTGTGGAACTCCAGTAGTAACTTCCTTTCAGCCTGACAGTTGACCTTTCAGTATGACCTGTTGTAGCCTCCCGTTTTAACTCTTCCTTACTCACCTTTTGATTCTTGTAATAATCCTCATATCTGCCTGTTTTGATTAATAACAAATTAGAGGAAAAAAACTGTAGCCATTGGGGTGGTGGGTTTTTTTTGAGAGGGAGAGCGAAGTGATACTGTATTATATTTGTGTTCCTGCTTTCTCTCTCCTGCCTCTGCAACAGCAGTTCATTAACCAGTCTTATTCCCAGAACTGTGCTAATGTCAGAGTTTGTTTCAAAATTGTTAATTTTAATTGCATTAGAAACTGTGGTGAAAATAGAAAATGACAAATTGTAGGGATAGAGCTCTTACTTTCAGATTTCTTAGAGGAGGGGAAAAATTTAAAAACACTTGTGCTATTTTCTTAAGAAATACAAACTTCAGAATTTTAAGCAGTGTTTAAGTAGTGCAAGGACATACATAGCTGCTAATGGAGCCCTTTGATTTGTCATGAGATCGGTTAAGCTTGATGAGTCTTCTTTCACTCCTTTCTTACCAGCAAAGCTACATCTTAAATACCAGGCTGTCATTGCTACCAGGTTCATTCTTCTGCTAAGGTTTTATTTTCTATGGTTCTATAAAGGGCAAAGATCTTCATTTTGGTGTGTCAATCATGTGCTACGGTTGGGTCTGCTGCATAGAGGAGAGACCTTTCTACAGCAACCCTACTGTTTAGCCAGATTGCATGCAAGAAGTACTGTTCCCCACCCCCATGATCTCACTGCAGAAAAGGAATACTGCCAGGAAGTGAGGGTGCGGGTGGGGGAAGGAAGAGTTATAGGAATATCAATGCCAGGCATTTTCTTTGTAATCCCTATTGGTTTTGATAAATCAAGCTGGGAGAAGCCTTAGTTCTTTATAGAATTATATATTTATTTCTTGTAATACAGATGTTTGTTAGCAAACCTCCATATTTTAGTAACTCTACTTGAAATGCTTATGCTTTTTAAAGAACTGTGTTAGAGAATGGGGAGAGGGGAACAGAGGAGGGATTTTGTTTTAATTATAGCTGCTTTTTGACAGTGAATGGAAAGACAGCCAGGCTTTCTCCTAAAGCCACGTGAGGCCCCCTTCCCTGCAGGGCTGTCTGGGCAATAGAAAAGGAGAAGTGCTAGTTGGCTGCTCAGTGGGTCTAATCTACAAGCCTCCGTATTCCCTTGTAAACTTCACTATAAAACTGAGGCTATAGATTTTACTATCTCAAACACAAAAGCAGGGTGTTCTGAAAGATAAGATGGATAATAACTGTTGGCCTCTTGGCTGTGCGTTGCACTATCCAGGAGCATTTAATTTTTTATTTTTGAGGAAAGAAAAAATGCTGTAAAAACTACATCATGTTACTTGAAATATATATTGGACTTCAGTTGACATTTTGACCAGTGGCAGAAGGACCAGGAGTTAAATTTTCTTAGTCTTGATCTTAGAAGTACAGAATGAAGGCCACAGCAAGCCAAAAATGAGTATAGGACTGTAGATGAAAGATTGCACTTCAGCTGAGTGGGCCAGTAACTAATATAGCACAGAAATAATGTTGAGACATTTTTTACCATTGCTTTCTCTACAGACCAGGAGAGTTAACACAAAAATACTCAGTTCTGGGAAGATGTCAGAGGCTTTTCAGTGCTGCTGTTTAGGATGGGGAAGAGACATGTACTAATTCATTTCTGAATCCTTTGTTCAGGGACACCAGTGTTGAAGTATAAATATTCCCTTCAGAGCTTTGCACAAGTTTGTACATTTTAAAACCATGTGAAGGTGGGGCAAGAGAGGACAGAATCTCCATTGAGGCACCTGCATCTTTCACCAAAAAAACCACTTTTCACCTGCACATTTGGGTCCTATTTACACTACCAAATAATTAAATTAATGTAGTACATGGTTTGAAGCTTACCCTCCTACTATAATGACTAGAAACGTAATTGTTTAAAAACTGAATTCCGTAGAAATTGATGGCTTAGTCTTCTGCACTTGCCTGGCAAAGCTTTCCACTCAGAGGTGGATTTTTCAAGTTTCAATCTTGTATGTGGCATTCCTATCCTTCCTCCCAAGTATTTCTTAATGATTTACAGAAAAATGTTACTTTACAGTAGGTGTGATTTATTTACTTATTTTTACTGGTTACTAAGCAGACTGTAAAACGTTAAAGTTGTCTTTATTTCTCTGTTTATATGCAGTCTTGGATCATACTATCCAGTTTACTTGAGACCTTTGAGCTCCATGCTTATACTGGGGAGTACAGCTTTTTAGATGTATGAATTTCCCTGTGTACATCCTGTTTGCTTTCGAAGAACACAACAATGTCACAACTTCACTTTGATCTAGGTTTTTGTCTGGTAAGAGCTGATTAGTGGCAATATCCTGTTTTAAAGCAGTCAAAAATGTTGCCCCTGTAGAGCATGTTTCCTCCTCCTGTGAGGGTATTTCCTCTTTCTTTCAAGTATGCATTCAAACTGTGCTAGATTATGAGAATGACAGGACTTTGCTTCTCACTGAGAGTTGTCCAGTTGTTCGATTACTAATGATATTCTGAGTTGCATTAAAGAGTGAGGCTAACTAAGTGCTGTAAAATTGTTCACATCTAAAAGGTCAGCATTAGGAGTTGGGTGTTAATTAGGGCACTGCCTTGTTCTGCACCATCAAACTGTTTGTTTTTAAAAAAAAGCTTTAGTACTGCGATTTATTAGCAGATAAAGTGAGAAAATTCAAATAAAAAGCTACAACTGCAAATTGACTACAAGTGAGTATGCTCTGTTGATATTCCAGGGGTCTGCCTCAGGTTTTGTTTTGGAGATGGCACTACAAATTGAAATTAGTAGCTACTGAGGACAAGTATATTTTACCCTGACTAGAAAATAGATATTCCCTTCTTTCTTCCCATTGCTCCTCTTTAATTTTGGGTAAATCATGACAACTTTCTCTTTGAAATGGAGGAGGAGACATAAATATACTGATATATGAAGAGAAGGGAGTTACCTTACAAGTGGAGAACCAGTGTTAACAATTCAGTCAGGATGGATGTGGTCCACTCCCAATAATTGACGAGGAGGTTTCAATACTAAGAGAATACACAATCTTTGTATTCACTATTTGAACAAATTAAAAAAATGGGCTTACTATATCTGTTATAGGTGGGTCTGCTTTCACCAACTATTATTAAGATTGCCTGATGCTTCCCATCATGACCCTGTTTTCAGTTGCTTGTAACTTTGTCTTAACTGTTTGGGCTGAAATTTTCCATTCTGGGTGTCTGCCTCATGCTGAAGTATTTTAGAAAATTCAGCCAGAATAGTTTCACTGTTTCTGGGAACAAGGCTAGGGGAAAATGTTTTGCCCTTGTTAAATTGTGGTGACCATTTCTTAGACACTCTGTTGCCCCATGCTTTGCAGTAGGGACTAGAAATTTCATGGGGGGCTGGTGGTTTGTGTGTCAGGAGTGTTCTTTTTGCCACCCTTGTGAAAGTCTGCCTGAATTTGGCTAGGTTATAAGCTTTTTACAAACTGGAGTTTGCTTATGCTCAGTATAGACTTTAGATTTTAGCAGCTAAATTCCAGAAAGATTCCATCTGCACTGGACACATTCCAGCTTGGGGCTGACCAGGACTTTACCTGTAATTGCCGCGGTGGGTTGCTGTGGGTGGTGCTGGTTCTGGGTCAGGTTACTGGAACTGAGATCAGGGAGCTTTTGAAAATATTGACTGACTGCTCAATAAGTGTGCACTGAAACGAGGCAAGAGTCCTCTGGAAAAAATGGTATATGATCACACATTTAAAGATTGTATAATAGTGCAAACACACAAGAGAGCTGAATTAAAATCTCACAGGCAACCATAATTCTGACATTCCTGAACTTTTGAGTGCTTGATTTTGCAATCTTAATGTTCTTTTAACATAGTGTAACTTGTGAGTAAGCTTTCTAGCTAAAAGAGAAAGAACATTATTTTGCAAATTGATCGATTGTTAGACAAGACTATATAAAGTGTCAAAAGTGGAGGGAACTCTAAGTCTTAAGTTTGCTTTCCACACAAATGTGATTTTTGAATGTACAGTCATGTGCATGTAGAATTTCTCATGCTAATTTGCTCTAATCTTTCAATACTAAATATATATAAATCAGCATTTACACAGTAAGGCATAGGCGTGGTCTTTTGTGCAGGTTAGCTCTGAAATGTTTGAGTGAAACTACTACAGTTGGCCTGTAACCTAATTGGACTGTTGTGTTGGAAAGTTTGTGGAACGGTTGCATTAGTTCAGAGCTACTTTGGTAATTGTGCCAGTGAAATAGAGATATGTAACATGACAGCTCTGAGTGGATTGAGTGAATAAACATCACTTAAAAACTTGGGAAAACATCACAGGTTTTGTTTTTGCTTGTCTTTCTCCTTGTGGATGAATCACAGCCAGATTCAGTAAACACAATGTCCAGGTATTCCTTGGGGGAACTTTCAGCCAGCTGGGATTAACAGTGAGCATTTGTTTATGGGAGAGGATAAGCAAACAAATAAAACCACATTATATTTCATAGCAGAACATTAAAGGTGCTCCAAAGAATCACCTCAAAAATACATATTTAGGGGAAAACTTGAATTGCTCCTACTTAGATATATTCAAACCTATTTTGCTGGTTCACAAACTCAACTCTGTTGAAATGGGAATGTGTGGGGTTTTTTTTTAACTCTTTCTAGGCTGATGAAACTCAGACATTTCAGATATTGCTTTTCACAGATCTAATTGGTGATTTATTTATTTTTTGTATTCTACCTTATCTGAGGCAGAGGAAACTGAGTGCTGATCACAGGACTGCTTCTTATGGTGCCTGATAAACAAGGCAGCAGGGAGAGAATGGACAGGATTAGCTAGGATCCCTTCCTGTCAGTCCCAAGGGTCAGAAGAAGTGTGATGGATGAGAAACATCTCTTCTTTTCAGCAGCCAGAAAGGGGTATAAGAGTTGGGACATGCATGTAATTTTAAATAAAAGGTGTGCAATTACTTGCCTTACGTGTTTATTCTCTTAGTGCAGTACTGCATAGAATGTACATTCAGCGGGAAACTTTTCAAAGGCAAAAGGGAAGTTAGGCAACCAATTTGAAAATCTTTCCATTAAACTATCAAAATTAGCATTTTACAAGGGCAAGTTACCTTAATTCTGTGCCCAACCAACTTTAAAAAAAAAAAAAAGTCTCATTTCATGTAATGTAGGTGTGGACAGGTGCAAAGTAGTGGTAAAGTCTTGACTATTGGATACTGTATTGAGATGTGTCTTGAAGTTTAAACAGTATATGATGACATTGAATTGCAATGATGTGCTTTGTGATACCATGTCAAATTGCTAACCTTAATTTTGTGGTGCTCAGCCTCCATTTATTTTGTCTTTTCAAGATTGAGTATCCCTGTTCCAGAATAGTAGTAGTTGGAGTAGTTTGGAGAACTTGGAGTAGCTTACTAAATAGAGTATGTGCAACTGTCTAAATAGGACAGGGTTAAGGAAGGCTGGGCCTCAGAAGGAAGAAGCAGAATATTTTTCAGAACCCCAATTTGACCAGTCTTAGGGGTCATATATGAGAACTTATATTTTTTTAAGTCAGGTCCCACAAAAGCATACTACCATGAGAGTACACATATCAGTTGCACTCTGTTTTGCTTTGAAATATAACCCTTTTCATTGGCAGGTGCTCTTGGTGAGCAGTAGTCGCCATCCAGACAGATGGATTGTCCCAGGAGGTGGCATGGAGCCTGAGGAGGAGCCCAACGTGGCTGCTGTGCGGGAAGTCTGTGAAGAGGTATGTAGTCAACAAGAACAGAACACCTGGAATCACTCTGGTCGGTAGTTGGCTCTGTTTTCTTATTCTTTTCCATTCTTGTTTTTCCTTTCCTTTCCTTCCCCTGCTGCCAAAATAATCTGCATGTTGTGAAAAATATTTTCAGCCTGTTGGTTCATTTTTTCAGTATACCTGCAATTTATTAGAGTGCTTGCATTGTTAGTGACAGTGTCTGTTACTGTACTTTTCTATCTTCATACCCTTAAGGGTAAAAATCATTTAAAGTCAAGTGCAAAGCTCATGTATAATAGAGAACTGATTACAGTTCTATAAGTGTATAACTTCTAAATTGAACACTACAGGATATATGTTGGGCGCAGAACAGAATATTCTCATCACAAATGGAATTAAGATTGAATGGGGGTCTTGGTATCTATTTAAGAAATTTACAGATATATGTCTAATGATCTTTTTCCTTCATCTAACTGTGAAAAATACATAAATTCTCTTCAATAATATGTGCATGGTATGTCTCATAGGTCCCAAAAAAGCTAAACAATGATTTAAGTTTAAGACTGTCCCATCTCATTTCTTGCTGTGAAGAGACAATCTTCCATTCCCCGTACAGCCTTCACTTTCAGTAGTCTTTTGTGTCCTGTTTGTTTTGTATCTACTGTATTTTCCGGCGTATAAGGCGACTGGGCGTATAAGACGACCCCCTAATATTACAGTTAAAACATAGGTTTTGGCCTATACTCGTCGTATAAGACTACCCCCCCTTCCGAGGGGGGGAGCCCAGAGCCTTTTAAATCCCAGCCATGGCTGGGAATCAGAGGGCTCTGGGCTGCCCGCTGCTGCGGGGAGCCCAGAGCCTTTTAAATCCCAGCCGCGGCGGGAAGTCAGAGGCCTCTGGGCTGCCCGCTGCGGCGGGGAGCCCAGAGCCTTTTAAATCCCAGCCGCGGCCGGGAAGCAGAGGGTTCTGGGCTGCCTGAAACCGCGGGGAGCCCAGAGCCTTTTAAATCCCAGCCGCGGCCGGGAAGCAGAGGGTTCTGGGCTGCCTGAAACCGCGGGGAGCCCAGAGCCTTTTAAATCCCAGCCGCGGCCGGGAAGCAGAGGGCTCTGGGCTGCCCGCTGTTTATACCTGGCGTATAAGACGACCCCCGATTTTTGGGGGTTGTTTTTTAGTATAAAAAGTCGTCTTATACGCCGGAAAATACGGTAATAGAGTGATACAATTCCTGGCTACTGTTACTAGACTTTAAAATGTCTTTTCAAACACCCCAAATATAATGCAGGTATCCTGTTTTTTTAAAAATAAGAAAATGTTTTGTTAGTGTTAGGTGGGAGGAAATGAAGGTGTGATGTGAAGACAACGAAACAATAGGTTTGAAGACAAGATAGTTGTGGGAGGAGAAGGAAGGGGAAGGGTCATGCATGATGCCAAAGTTACAGACAGTGGAAGAAAATAGGAAATGAGGAGAAAAGTAGTACAGTTGTTTTAAAAAGGCTGCCTTTTGTCCGAGACCTTTAATTGAAAAGTTAAAATGAAGCTGTATTGTTTTAAGTTGAATTTTACACTGTATAGTTAATAAAAGGCAGTTTCTTAAAAAAACAGAGCTTCAGAAAAGACATGTCCTTACAGAATTGTACATGAGTTGGTATAGAAGATTTTAATGGTACCTTTCAAATCATTGAGGTCCATTTATTGGGGAACAAATTAAAATAGTGTTTTGGCCCAATAATAAATAAAAAAATAATGGAGATATCCTATCTCCTAGAACTGGAAGGGACCTTGAAAGGTCATTGAGTCCAGCCCCCTGCCTTCACTAGCAGGACCAAGTACTGATTTTTGCCCCAGATCCCCAAGTGGCCCCCTCAAGGATTGAACTCACAACCCTGGGTATAGCAGGCCAATTCTCAAACCACTGAGCTATCCCTCCCCTCAGGTCTTGTTTTGTTTTTTTAAATCCTGTGTGGCTATCCAGAGACTGGCCATGAAAATAATTGGAGGCATGGAAAGACTTCTTATCATTTAGCTCTCTCCTCATACGGGACTGTTCTGGAGGGAGAAGTGACAGGTATACAGAATTATATAGAGAAAGTAAATTGAGCACTCCAGTAGACGCTTCTTCAGTTAGAAGAATGAGGTACATTCAATTAATTTAAAAGGCAACACATTGAAAGCTGATAAAATAATATTATTTTACATAACATGCATGATATCTAACAGTGAGTTCCACAGATTAACTGAAGACATGAGCTGTTCAGGGATTTGGGAAGGAGTAGATGTTCATATAGATAACAAGGAGGTCCACAGTTGCATAAAATAACACTTAAAATGTTTTTGTGAGGATTTTAAACCATCAGGCTACAGGGCATAAGTCAACAGCTAACTGATAAGAGTTTGGAGGAAACTTCCCCCACAGGCAAATTATTTCATATTTGTCAACTATGGAATTTCTTGCATTGTCCGCTGAAGCATCTGGAAATGACTGCTGTCAGACAAGATGCTGGACTAAGTGGTCCCGTGGTCTGGTCTAATACAGCAGTTCCTGTGTTCTGTGTATCTATTCAGAGGTCCTCAAAATCTACATATCAGAATTAAAAATCCTTATGTATACCACCTGCTGTATACACTCTAAGCCTCTTAATATCAAAATGTCTTTCCTTTTTAACTCTTCCATAAAAATTTGTATTAGGAAGTAACTGCCATTTTTAAATTAACTAACCGCACATTGGCACCCTACTTTATTCCTGTAAAAGAAGCGGGTTCATGTACCTCTGAAGTATTTAAAACTCAACTAAAATATTGCAAGTATTTGAAGAACGCTTGAGGGTTTTTTCAAAAATTTCCACTCTTGCTTCCCCTCATATTATGCTTTGTGCTGAAAGTCAGATAAGGTTAGAGCTGACATTGTCTTCCTCCCCGCCTTGTGTAGTGAGGAGGATTGTGGGGCAGGGTATTGAACTTTGTACTTTGTTCACCTCCATTGTATAACTAGGCCCATGGCATTCGGTTTCAAATGCAGGTGGGGTTAATTGTGCTTGTGAAAATTGTTGGCAGCACCCAGCTGTGTCTCATAGCAATTATTTGCTTGCATACCATGGAAAGAATAAAATGGTTATGTTTTTAAAAGAACCTCTCTTCCCAAAGCCCACTAATTCTTCTGAGGTCTGTTTTTGTTGGGGTGTGTTTTTGGTTTTGGTTTTTTTCTATGAAGATAGCATTTTCCATCCGCTCATATCTTTGAAATTGAGGAGAAACTACTCAGTTTTCTTGTTCCCAAGCTGTAACATGGCACACTGAACTTGAGCTACTAATAATCAAGACTATAGCAAAATATAATGCTGGCAAAAGACAAATGATAGTTTAACTGGGCTAGTGAAAAATGTTCTACTTGGAGACACAGCCCTGCTTTATGAACAAATCACTATTAATAATTAAGCTATTTGATATTGAAGTCAAAGGTTCATTGAGCAAATCCATGGCTTCACCTTTCAAATCCTAAAATAAATCTGCATTGACCCTCCCTTTCTCTGGCAGCTGAGAGCCTTGGAGAAGCTGCTCTCTTTCCATGACAGCTTAGTGGTTGAAAGGAAGCCTTGGCATGGACTCCATTTGCAGTGAAGAAACTGGTTTGGGCTGGCTGAGATAATCCCCTCTTGCTCAGCTGGTGTTTGCTTGCTCACATGTATTTCTGCCGAATGAGACTGTAATTCAAACTGTGGCAGCCTAGCAGGGTTGAGTTGCTCTGAGTGAAGTACCTGCCTGCTCAAATGCTGCTCAACAAACAATAAATATCAAAAGTGCCAAAAGGAGCACGGTTACAGGAACAGCTGACCACTGCAGCACCCAGTCATATTTCTAGTCATTTCAGATTCCACCTCTGCCCTCAAGCTATCAGATGTTGACATCATGAAGACTCCTCTCGAATGAACTTTGGAAGAGCGATGTATTGCGTGTAGTTACCTGGTAGAGGACCATATGATCACTGCAGCAGCTGATTATAACTTCTTAATCCAGTGAATGTAACCATTAAATGCTACTTAGCTGTATTTGTTTAGATATACTGAAATTTGATTTGCAGACTACCAGTTATAATTGTGCAATGTATAACACTTGCACAGAATTACAGAAAATACGAAATCTCAGTCTTACGATCTTTGTATGTGCTAAAATGCTAGCCTGGGGACCTGTCATATGATGGGCATAATCTGTTACTGGACTTGAGAAGCTGAGGTGCCCAGTTTGGAATGCTAATTTGGCAGAGGCAGTGGTCCAAAGTGATGTCTTATCAGGGTATCAGTTTTTCCTGGAACTCAGGACTATTGTGTAAGCCTTAAAAGAATTCATCCCATCGCTTGATTTCAGAAGTTTTTGAAGGGCAGTAATTGGATTGTTGTGTTATGGGGGCACTAGTAGGAGCTCCTTTCTGATGAGAATTGATCCCCAGACATTCTTGGGACAACTGCATCCACCTCCTACATATAGGGAGGTGGTAGATTGGCTAGCAGGTAGACCCAGCTGGCTCCTTGGCAGCCCACCTCATGGGCTGCTGTGGATTTCTGGCTCCCTGGGCCTGCAGGAACTTTGGCGGCCCGCCTGACAGGTTCCCCAGGATTTCAGGACCTCGGCTGGCTATCTCCCCACCTAGTTCCCTGGGCTTCCCACCTGGTAGTGAGTCTTCCCAGGTGGCTGGCTACCCAGCTTTCTGGGCTGCCAACCTGATGGGCAGGCGTTGTAGGGTGCAAGGGAACTGGCTGGAAATGTTGGAAATATTTCAGTGAAATGAACTTTTTCAATTGTTTCCATTCCATAGGAAAGTGCATTTCTGACTTTTTGTTCAGATCCAGAATGAAATGTGAAATTTCCTACAGGAAAGAAACTCTCTGGTTTCTACACAGTTCTACATTTAAATATAATAGTGTTGTGCAGCCATTTTCTCTTTTTTCTCTCACTATTTGAATTTATTGGTTTGTGAGAGGTTGTTTTATGTTGCATCAGCTAATTAAATATTTGATGTGAATTCCAACACTGGTTCTACATGTAAGAATAGAGCATATGAAGAATTAGAAAATAATTTGCTGTCTGCACAGATGCATTTGAATTTCACATGTCTCCAGTTCCATTGTAGTACAATTAACCTTGAATTATAATTAGCTTATAACAGTCAACATTGTGGTATGTAAATGCCTTATTCACCGGATATACAAAAATGCAAGTACTCAGACTTTAAATATTGCGTGTGACTAGAAAGATTTCCCAGGCTGTTGAACTGAAGCTGTAAGGATCCCATGTGTTTATAAGAACTGATTTGAACCTGCAGGTGGCAAACATCAATGGTAACTTAAAGTGTACTTTTCATCTGCTGTAACCTTCATTGCTAGCAAAATTAATTGCTAATGAAGGGTAGGGTAGGAAGGTTAAATAGGAATGGGGAACCCTAAATTTTAACTACCCTAACTAATCCTGTGTACTTTAAAGCTGGGATTACAAGGTATTTAGCACATCTGTCACATCAACATTCATATGCCCCTTCATGCTTTGATTTGTGGGCTCTAAAGTTTTACCTTTTTTTTTTAAAAAACATAACTGCACTCAAACAAAACAAAAATAATTCTACATTTGTAAGTTGCACTTTCATGCCAGGGATTGCACTACAGTACTTTTATATATTTGAAAATGTAGAAAAACATCCAAAATATTTGTAATTTGAATGTCAAGTATCAGAGGGGTAGCCATGTTAGTCTGGATCTGTAAAAAGCAACAGAGTCCTATGGCACCTTATAGACTAACAAATGTATTGGAGCATAAGTTTTTGTTGCTGAATACCCACTTCGTCAGACATAATTTGAATGGGTATTCTATTATTGTTTAACAGTAAAAAATAAAACTGATTAATCGCAACTATTTTAGTCTTGTGATTAATTGCGATTATTTTTAATTGTTTGTGCTAATTTAATTAAAATTATTGTAATAGATATTGTAAGGTTAGGCCATATAATACGTTGATATTTTAAATTTAATTTAAATATATATATTTAAAATTTTACTGAATTTTTAAATAAAAAATCCAATTTATATACATGTCTGATTTTTTTTAATCTATAAATTTGATTATCCACAGTACGGTGGTAGTTATAAGATAGCAGAGAATTAAGTCCACAGACTTACATACCCAACAATGTGAGTAAAGGAAAGGGTAAAACAAACATTTTGCCCCAAAAGCCCTTAAGGATGTATTTGGCCCTTGTCTAAAATAGCAAACTTCATATCTTGTAATTCACCACCAGTATTTGTGATGGAAGCTGTATTGTAGATAGGATTCAATTGATTTTTACCTGAGGTTTCTCACCCTAAAATTTTCTAGTGTGGACTCAGCCTTTGAACCCAAGTAGACCAAAGTAAAACAACTGAAATTCCAACCCACATTTTCTTCAGCTCAGCTGCAAGGAAATAAAAGCTTTCTGTAGAACAAGTGGTGTTGCTGCAGACTGCTTTTTGCATCTGACACAAACGTATTTTCAGCTTTGAAACCCAAGCCTGCTGATCTTAGAGATCTTCAACCGTTTCCCCTTTATTTTAAGCAAGTTTTATCTGGGCTCAAACTGTGCTGACCATGTCGTTCTGTTCAATTTGCCATATAAGAGCTGTTGGATCATTGAGGGTATCTTGATATGCAGGTGTCAAACTGATTTTTCTCTCTAAGATGGATCCCAGGCTTTTGGGGCTCGTGCTACAGTTATATCATCCCTCTGGTGATTACACTGTTTTCATGTGAATTGACTGCTTGCAACATTTGCTTCCTGTTTTTACAAACCCTGCTGTCACACTGGAAATAAGGAAATGAGCTGAGCTGTAGTTAAAAACATTAAACCTTCTTCTGCTTGTGCTTTCTGTAGGCTGGAGTGAAAGGGACATTAGGAAGATTAGTAGGAATTTTTGAGGTAAGTTTATTGAAATATCTGTTCAGGTTGTAAAGTCTTGCTGCAAAAATGTCATTTTAGTGAAACTTCTTTCTAAGCTTGCAGCAGTATGCATGTTGACCAAACTAGACAACCAGATTTGGAGGAAAAGCACTTTTATTTTTATTTTTTTCCCTCAGAGGTACTGAGTGCTCAGTTTCCACTTCAGGTGGGATAGCTGGTGATCAGCCGCAATCAAAATCATATCTCATATTAAATAATGCCATTCACCGGCAGTACAGAGCAAGACTTCATGGAATAGTGTGGGGCCTCTTTATTGTGTGTGGACTATTGTACGCTACTTCATCCTAATGCCACTTATTGTAGTCCCTTGATTTTATATACACTAACCCTTTCTGAACAACTTTCTTGATCTTGAAATGAGAGACCACTGATTGTAGTTTTGTAGACTAAATAAGGTCACTACTTAAAGGAAGGTTTGAGGGTGCTTTAAGTAGTCCCCTCTCCCTCACCCCCCCCCCCCAAATAAAATAAAAGGTTTAGGATTTTATTTAGGTATTGTCTTTTTGCCTGCTCTGCCATAATCCTGTCCATTTTGCCTTTCAGAATCGGGACAGGAAACACAGAACATATGTTTATGTACTTATTGTCACAGACGTGTTGGAAGACTGGGAGGACTCTGTCAATATTGGTAAGACTTTCTTGCTTGCTAGCATTACTGGTGTACATTGTCCCTCTCATACAGAAGCATGCCAACTCCCCGCCCTTTACTGTAAGTGATTGTTAGAATAGTTGAATTCTATTGACTTGTCCTTTGAAAGCAAAAATATCATGTTGATTCCTTCTTCCTTCCCTGGTCCTTTAAGTGTCGTCTCAGTGGGTTTATATAGAGACTCGTGTTTTGTGTAATTCTTGCACTTCTGTTTCACCACTCACTCCTGAAAGCTGTGCATTTAAATCCTTATCAGATCCCCAAACGAAAATGAGTTTGTCAGTTTAATTCCTGCAGGATGCTTGTCAACACTCTTAAAAACCCGCATATAATTGGGCTCATCTTGCAGGCTCTCCTCAGGAGAGGTCTTAGTACAAAGAGACACATGCTGTACAAGAGGATTGAGATGCCTTGGGGAAAAAGCACTTCCTCATGCCATGCCATGTTTCAGAGAGTGCCATCATTTCCTCCTTTTCAGGAGCATGTCATTTAAAAAGAGAAAATTGTTAAATGATAGATGGAGTTCAAAATTTGTTATAAATTCCCTTAAAATCAGTGGTGTTTTTATATTTTTCTATCCCACGCAGAAATCATGGAAATAACATCTAAAAAAATAAATCTCAGAATCCCAAACCACTATCAATTGGATGCTGGACTTACTACCCTAATGAACATCTTTTGTGGAAGGTTGGAGGCATCTGTGTTACACTTGGCTAGGGGGACCCTTCAGTCGCTATGAGATCAAAAGACTAATGAGAGAAGTCTCGTGGGATTTTTGAATTGGCATTGGGCTGCAAGCCCACTTCATTGTTCCACTTTAATCACAGTTGACATGGACAGAATGCTAGTCAACAGCAAAAACTTCACAGAAGGGATAAATGTCTATCTTTAGTCCTCTTACTGCGTTTACTAATTTATTCCTCTACCCACAGGAAGGAAAAGGGAATGGTTTAAGATAGAAGATGCTAAAGAAGTTCTGAAGTCTCACAAACCAGTGCAGGCCTCATACTTTGAAACCTTGAGACAAGGCTGTTTGGCAAACAACGGCACTCCTGTCATGACCACTTCATACACTGACTCTAATGAGAGCTCTGTCTCTGACATCAGATGACTGAAGATGTCCCTATAAAAGAAAGTTTTGGAAAATAGACTGAAAAATGGATTTCCTTCCTCCTCCCTCTCCCACCCCCTTTCACATGCCTCCTCTGTTGAACAAGGCATGGGCAGCAGCCTGTGGCAAAGCAAGTGTTAAGAGTGGTGCAGTTTAGTGCAAGGTGGGGTTTTTTGCTTTTTTGGATATATGTATTTTGTAAAATACATTTTGTGCATGAAGTGCCCCTTTCCCTTTACACCGCTACCCTGGCCTGGAGAGCGACGCTGCTCGTTTCGCCTCTGCCTTGTGTTCTGAAGTGTTCCCATATGTGTCAACCCAGCCATAGCCAGACATTTTTCTTTTTTTTTTTAATTAAAGACTGCAAATGTGAGATCAATTCTTTAAGTCTTAGTCTGTACTGTAAGGTGCTGTTCAGACCTGTGGTGGTCACTTTCAGCGCATATGTATAAACTATTTTTTTAGATGGAGGAATCTAACTTTTAATTTTATGGGAATTTTTTTAAACCTGGGCTACTTGTGAAAAGAGGGTTTCATAATTAATCAGTTTGCCTTGTTTTTTTAAATACAAAACTTTTTGTGACCATGCTAATGGCTGGGCCAGTTTACTCCACCATAAACCCCCGAAACTTAGTGCAGTGACATTTTATGGTCAGAGCAAAGTTTTGATCACCTTCAGGCATCCCTGGTGCTCAGTTCCTTCTACAGATTCAGCCAACATTTCTGCTTTTGTATTAGAATGAAACACAAGGAATTGGTCTTTACCGCCCAGTCAAAAGCAAACAGCCTCAGAAACACTATGATAGAAACTGATTTTTGGCCTCAATGGTAGAAATCAGGGATTCAAAGTGTGGTTAAAATCTAACCAACCGGAGCTTCAAGCACCAATGCTGCCCTGCTGTTTTTGGAATTCTTTCCCGTCTTGCTGCATATTGCTGATGTTCCTGTCCACATGCCTTATACTGTGCTCAACTGGGTATTGTAATTTGTGCTAAAGTATTGGATTGTACTTATTGAGTGTCATTGCACAAACCCTTGGGGGATGTCCCTGTCGTGTCCCTGAAAAGAAGTCTTGGGGGGAAAAAAATCAGGTGTTGAATCTCTATTGTATGTGGCGTTGCAGCACTTATAATTGTACCACAGAGCATACTCAGAATGTTAAAACTATCATCCTCTGTGACAAAGGTACAGCTGGCTCCCAAGCAGAAATGCTAGTGTGGAGAAGTACATCATTTAATAGGATAGTTGCCCTGATGCATTGGCACAGTTCATGGGGTTTTTTTTGTTTGTTTGTTTTGTTTTTTACTGATGTAAGTTTCATGCTGTCTTGATTTGCCAACAGTGTTGTCTAGTTGGGAAATAAAATGGAAAGGGTTGGGGCTGGAGGGTGGGAGGGGTAGGGAAAGGTTTGGGAGGGGCATTAGTTAATCCCTGGCTTGGGACAGGAGCTAGTTGCTGCATTTGGTAACTTCTCCTTTGTCAGAGCATAGCCAAGATGTGAAATTAAATCTGCAGTACTCTTCCTTATATTTAACAGAAATTATTCTAATAAATACTCATACTTTTCAAGAGCATTCTTTCTTCCCATTAAGCACTTACAATATAAAATTCTGATAGACATATCAATGGAGCTGGGGTAATGGGAATTGATATTTTCACTACTTTGGCAAGAGGCTGTTCAATTTGAGATCCCATTCCGTTCCTTTACTTGTTCTCCCTACTTTCATCAGTATGGGATAGCAAAGCCAAAAGCGGTGCCAGTGATCGCCAGCATGAAAAAGCTGAGGGGCATTATTCAAGAAGTAGTTTGAAACTGAGCATCTGGAATTCAGCCTAAATTACACCAGTTCTGTTCACTTCAACTTAGAAACAAATGTACAGTCCCTTCTTAGTCTTTGTTGATCAGCCTGAACATAACTTTAAAAAGGGCTTGAATAATATATCCAGAAATGGACAAGAAAGTAAAAGAATCTGCTCTTTCTGAGCCGTTAGCGGCGCCTAACAACACAGCCATCTACTGCCTTCAGTTGAGTTTTTGTCCTTCACTGTATAGATTAATACATTACAAATGCTTTGCAAAAAAGCAGCTGGTACTCCTGAAAGAGTAACTGCAGTTTTAATATCAATAGCATGCACATTTTTGTTTCCTTAATTCTAAAAATGTTTTTATAGGGCTGTTAAACTGACACTTTAGGGTAGAATATTGTTAATGACTTGTTAGTGGCTTCTTTGTTTGGGTCAGAAAAATAAATTGTGCCAAGAAAGTATTTTAATGTGGCATGAATTGATGCTGTTAATGCAATTACATTGAGTGGCTGATGTTATGCCTTATTAACTGGAAATAGAAGATTGAGCTCTGGGGTGGAAGTAGTCTTTATTCAAAAGCTGTGTACTTAAAACAAGCCTTGTTCCTGACTTACATAAATCTTTCCCCCTTACCACCACCTAGAGTTCGCATCTTCCCAATGTCTGAGGTTCTTCTGTAACAATTCGTATAGCCATGTGGAATATCCATAATGACACTAGATTGATTTGGGACTCATAATTGAGCTACCTTTCATATGCAAACACATCAGGATTTTAAGATGGGGGGGGTTCTGGTAGCTGTTGTCAGCATGATGTCAGTTAAACCTCTCCAGAGCAAGTCTGACTGACCCAGTGCACAAAATGGCTTCCGAACTAGACTAGGACTTCCAGCATTGCTAAGACCGGTGCTTCTGAACATGCTAGCAAGGGTGGAAATTGTTACTTCCCAAAACAGTGTTATGTATTGACCCTAAATCTAGAGCTAGGATGTGTCTCAGACCTTCAGACTTAGCCAGGGCAGATGCTGGTTTAACCGTCTGGTGCAGACATGTCCTGCAGTGTAGTTCCTTCTTCATTGGCATTGGATATTAGCCAATATGATCTTGGGTGCTCTCAAAACAGAATAAGGGAGAAAATTCTAGATTTGGTTTAAGAAATCTTTTGAGGTTGTAGCAGTCTGGGAAGTCTGGCACTACAAAGCTCTAGCCACAACTAGGAAGGTTTTGATGTGTTTGTTTTGGGTGAAAATTTTCCACCTCTCACAGACACCAGGGGTTCATTATTGTGTGTAAGTATTAGGTTTTCTTCAGCACCCCTGAACCCAGGATTCTAATGAGAATCAGAGGCCTGGAATTCAGTGCAGTATAGTAAATTCACTCACCTGATAATTTTTCCCTGTGTTTTGCCAGCTGCACCTTTATTCTGTACATATATAAGGAGGAGACACTGGGGTACTGGGAGGCAAGACTCTTACAAGGGAGGAGAGAGGAGAAATTTGTGGATATTGAGATCTTGAAATAATGGTTTTCCTTTTGCGTCCTACAGTAGGGCTCAGGGTTAGAGGGTGACAGTGATGCATGGGCATGGAGACATAGGGCTTGTCTACATTAGGGAAACTTGGCAAACATTTCCCACTGACACAGGCTGATTCAGCTCCAGCAAAATTAGCCAAGTTGGGAGCCCTAGTCTGGATGGGCCGCAAGCTGCCCACCTGCATTTTAAGCACATGGGCTAGATTGTCAAAAATCTCCCTGGGAGCCTGTCTCCATCTTTAGGCACCTAAAAATCTGGCTCCATGTTGCTTAACCTTGCTCAGAGCAGTTTTAACTGACAACAGGTTTAAAATGCTAGTGGCAGCGAGAGAGTCCTCTGCATTATGGTGCTAAACGTAACTAACCCTGGCGGAGCTGAAGTAGTGTTAGCACCAGTGTAGAAGAGGCTTGAACAGAGAATAGCCCATGTCTTAGAAGGAGGAAGTATGCTTCAGGCTCTTGGAATTATTTCTCAAACCCTGTTTTGGTACAGTGGAACAGTGACTGCTGTGGCATTTTTGTGCTTTAGTATCACCATTTAGAAAGTCTGTGAGTGAAATACGGTATCTTGGAGTCTTTGGGATTAGTTATTGTAAATCTTTTTTGGCTTTAACCTTGAGTTAACTCACTCATTAGGGCTTTTTAAAAAGAAACAAGTCCATCTTAGCAGTAAACAAAACTGCATAATACTTGTATAAAGTAATTAGCTTGATTTCTCTCTCCCCCCATGTTTTTTTTTTTAAATACAGGGCAGTCTGTCATTATTCTCCCCACATACTCTCTATATATCTAAGTTTCTTACACACTTAGCCATAATTTTATTTTTTCCCTATTAATCTGTATGCCACTATGACTAGCAATTTCTCATCTTATCCGTCCCCCCATCTCCATTCCCAAAAATGTATTGTCCTTGGCCATTTTTACTTCTGAAATAAATTTGCCAACCACAATGGTGAGTGCCACAGCAATATGTCATCTCAGTAGCTTTCTGGTTATTTCAAACCTGACACGGGGCAGATTTAGAATGTGATCCCTAGAGAAAACAGTTACCTATGTGTTTGGGATTTTTTTGGTATTTTTTTAATCAGGGTAAAAGTGTAAATGGTTTCCCACATCTGCCACTGAGCCTGTTTTAAAAGCCACCTGAAAATCAACAATTGAAACAGGCGGGAAGTTAGCACTCCTATACTAGTCAAAATTCAAGGAAATCATGGGTGGCAGTGACTGGGGAGTTACTGCTGATGGTAAAAACACTGAATGTTTTACTGGGAGGTAACTGATTTAAAAAAATAAAATGCAGCCATGCTCTCCCTGCTCGCTTGGTTTTGGCCATCTGTAAAACATAAATGTCCCCAAGTCACATTGTTCTTCTTTCATGGGGGAAAACATGTGGTGAGCTATATACCAGCTTTCCACTCGAGTGGTAATACTCTGCTCAGGCCTTTCTGTAATAAAGTATCTTCTGTGTGAATGGTTTCCCTTATCTCAGACTTTATTAGGATGTGAATGGTTTCCCTTATCTCAGACTTTATTAGGATGTCTTGCCTTCTGGAATCTGAACATAAAGGGTTTTCAGCTGAGACTTTAGTTCTGAGTATTGCCTTTTCAGCATGACCCTCTTTGCTTGATGAGGATGCTGAAGTCCCCATGCCCATGAGAGGTTTCAGATTGACTGTTCGAGCTTCACAGTTTGGGGAACTGGGCTGTTGCTAGCTTGAGGAGCAAGCATGTTCACATTTGGGTCTCCTTTGTGAGTGTGGGGTGGGGAAAGTGTCTTTGAGGGAAGATATTCTTGTGAATAATTAGACTTAGAACTCAGACATTAGAACAGTTTACCCCTAGCAATGCCAGAATATCGATGCTTTCCTTCAGGCAGTATTTTCCCAGGTGCGAGCTTTAGTTTGATTTGGCTGCTGTGATTGTCTACTTGAAACCAGCAGGTATTTGTGCATCAGGATAATAGAATAAATATGGTTGAGCTGCTGGAAAATCAGTTACCCAACACATTAGTTCTTCTAAAGATTAAAATGTGGAGGGGAAGGGGAATCTACCTGCCAGATTTAAAAGTGTTCTTATTGGAGCTTCTGGTGTAGATTTAATGGTTTTATCTTCCCTTTTGTATTTTGTGGGGGATTTTAAATTTGTTCAAATTATCTGCATTTGGATTAGAAGTGTCCTACATAAATTATTGTACGTACTTATAAGTACCTTTTGGAAGACGCGTGTTATGATGAAACTGAAGATCTTCACAGTCTCAAGCCCCAGCAAGTGGTATGTTTTCCTTGGAAACAGGAAGAGGAGAATTAATGGATTTTTGTGGGGGCTGATGATCCTGCAAACTGGCAGGTGGTGTTGCCAAGAATAAAGCTAAGTATCTTCTGAACTCCCCACAAAGATGAATTTTTGCTTGTTTTTGTTTTTTTGTTTTAGACCCATGGCTTACTGGAGATGTGCAAAATCCACTATTTTACACAGCAGGGGGATTAGGGGGGAGTTCATGCTTTTTTCATCTTGCTTTATGGCAGCTTTGTATAGAGGAACTACTTCCTATCATCACTCGAAAAACTATTTTATTCCTGTTCTTGTCACATTACATACCATCTAGCAACTGAAGCCCAAAATACTGCCTCTGAGACCACAGTATCCTTGCTGCTTTCTTCCGTGTTGGAAGATCTTACGAAATATGAGTTTGGTGTGTGCATCTCTAAGTGTATTGTGTGGCAAAACCTTGACTTGATTAAAATCTACTTTGTAAAGTAAAAACTGGAGTGTAAAACTTTAAAGAATTCAAAACACCTTAATTGGATTAAATTAATAAGACTGGGGCCGATAGTATGACAACACATGTGAGTATAGGGATTGGGATCCTGAAAGATGTGAATGCTGAGGGCCTGATCTCCTTCCCCCCTCCCGCCCCTGCAAAGTCTTTATTCATGAGTTGCAGTGATGGGACTACGCTCTCATAATTAAGATTGGAGTCTTAATTTAGCTAAAATACTCAACCTCAGCACAGCTTCACAACTGTAAAATCCCAAGGTGAAGCTATAGAAGATGTTTCTCTTGAAATTAGACGACATGGTTGGCATAAGTCTGTGATCATCTTCTGTGAAAGGAAGGTATATCTGGAGCTGCTGAAGATCTAGCCTGCTAGACAGTGTTGAAGTAATGGGTTAATATTAGTGATGAATTGTGTTGACCAATTTAGTTTAAACCTAATGAGCAGGGATAAAAATGTTGAATCTAGCGAAGGGATATTGGTGACTCAATAAGCTCTTTTAACTCTACTGTTTGGAGCAGATGGAAAAGTAAAACCTCAATCATGGGAGTTGATGCTGTTTTTTGCGTCTCTAACTATATTAGATGTAAAAAAAAAACAGGAGTACTTGTGGCACCTTAAAGACTAACAAATTTATTTAAGCATGAGCTTTCGTGAGCTACAGCTCACTTCTTCATCCGAAGAAGTGAGCTTTAGCTCACGAAAGCTCATGCTTAAATAAATTTGTTAGTCTTTAAGGTGCCACAAGTACTCCTGTTTTTTTTTTTTTTTGCGGATACAGACTAACACGGCTGCTACTCTGAAACCTATATTAGATGTGGATCTGAGAAATAAAACATTGGGAGACCATGCTTAAGTTCTTGACTGAAAGCATTGCTAATATGCCACTTCTTGCCTAGAGAGGTTGGTCCGTGTATACTCTGATATCCAATAGTTTCACATAATGTATGGCTCTGGGGTTTTTATTTGAGGAAAGTCCTGAATGAGGTCCATGTATTTCTCAGTTTGAAGGTGGTTTATTTTATAGCCAGATGGAAGCTTGCGTTTGCATCCACTGCTCTCTTTTGCTTCTGTCAAAATGGGCCCTTTGGGATTTGCTTTCCTTTTTAGGAGGAGGAATTGGTTCCTCTGTCTTAAGTGGGTTTTGACTGTAATTGTAACACGGGTGCTGGAAAGGCAGATACTGAGTTTGGGTGTACCCCCTGCAACAGCTGTGCTGCAATATGAAACAGCTACGCTGGGGCCAATGCTGGAGTAGCACAATGTGCTGCTATGGTGGGGATTGACGTTCAAGATCTTTCGCTTCTAGATCAGCAGAGACTAGTGTGGGAATCTGCTCAAAATGTCCTGCCTAGAGGATTGTGACCAGTCCTCAGTGAGGGAGGACTGTTGTCATGGGAGGTAAGAAATGGTATCATTGGACTAGGGGAAGAGAGGGAACTCAACTGAAATATAGTGAGAGCTTGTCCGCTTCAGTTGCTGTATGGAGGAATGTTACATTACTTTTACTAGTTCTCTCCTGATCAGGCAAACACTTGAACAAACTGTAAACCAAACTTCATCTGAGAGAGATCACGCCAAAGCTCTTGGAATTTCCGTTTATCACAATGTCATCTTTTAAATCATGCAATCTATGGGGTAGTGTTTAGTCATTAAAGCTTGGGTCCGGATTGCCAAGCAGTCTGGGTTCTAGTCCCAACTGCGCCACTGACTCTCTAAGTTGACTTTGGGCAAGTCACTCAACCGCTCTCTGCCTAAGATTCCCCTTTTGCAAAAAATACAAGGATATTTGCTCACCTTTTGTGAAGTGCTTTGAGATTGCTATAAAAGTGCAAAGTCAGGTATGTTTTGATACATGTTGGACAGAGCTTAAACAGAAGAGCGTTTAGTGTCCTTAATTATTAAGAACATGACCGTATCTCATCTCTTGCTCTAACATACACGTCTCATTAGTTCCTTCTTTTAAAGCAGCAATTCTAAATGCATTATGTCTGCAACAACCATCTCTCGCTGAGAAGGAAGTGGATGATCTGTTGTTTTGCAAATGCTATGTTTGTTTGTTTCACTTTTCCTTGAGTGGAAGTCATGGCTGGTGATTAAAAACAATACTGTGGCAGGTGACTGAGGAGAGATGATTGCTTGGGATATTTTGGTCTCTCTGGCCCCATCTACACCATGAAGCTGACCTATTGCTGAAAACTGATAGCAGCTTGTGGTCCTGAACTGCTGCTGAAAACAGCATATGTAGGCTAATGTATACAAGGTTAAACTGTTTCCATTGCCATTACAGAAAGCGTGCTAAGCCTCTCTTTCCCCTAATCTCAGTCAGGCTGTCTGTAACTGTGCTGAAAAGTGCAATAGCAGGTAAATATTTTCAGCATGGATTTAGTGACATCCGCAAATCCTAGTACAAATAGGGCTTAAGGAAGTCATTATTTTCATGAGATGGATCTCTTTAGGTTCACTCTCCATACAGGGGATGTGAGCCTCAGTGATTGCTGTCATCAGTAACTTTAAAATCCTAAAGCAAATGTTCATATCTAGCACATACTTTAAAAGAGATGGAAATGCTCATTTCTGCAGAGCTCCTTTGGATTAGAAGAGGAAGTAAATGTTACATTTCAGGAGCTGGAGAGCTGTTTTAGAACTAAAGTGCTGAGCAAGTCACAGCCCCTTGCACACAACTTGTGTCAATTAAAGAGAGGCAGTTAGAACAGATGAGTGGCAATAGCATGACCAAGAAAGGCCAATCTAGTTCTTTAGTTCATGTGTATTGTCTTCTGTCATCTGATGTCTGCTCTACAAAGAAAACCCCACAGCACAGAGTCTGAGCACCTGTGGGGCTAAAAATAGCAGTGTCGATGTGCTAGGTTGGGGTCGAGCCTGGGCTGTGAGATCCTTCCCGCTCACTGCGTGTCAGAGCCCGAGCTCCAGCCTGAGCTGGAATTTTGTAATTTTTAGCCCCACAGCCTGAGTCAATTGGCCCGGGCTGAGACTTGGTGCCACAGGTCTGTTGTTGCAGTGCAGAGACACCTTTAGAAGGACTTTCACGCTGCAGTAAACTTTGGGGCAGGCTGTGTTTAAAAAACACTTCTGCATAAAGCTATTTACATTAACAACTTTCTGCAATTCTCTTGCAGATAATGAGTTATTTTCCCCTCACAACTCAGCTGGCCCCTCCTGCTAACTAGACAGCATCATCTAGTGATTACAACAGGATTTGGGATTCAGGAGACCTTGCTTCTACTCTGTTTGCCAAGGACTCACTTTTACTTGACACAACTCATTTCACCTCCCTGCGTCCCCATTTGCCCTCTGTAAAATGGGTTTAAAAACTCATCCACCTTTGTAGAGCGCTTTTAGATCCTCTCATGGAAGGTGGTATATAAATGTACGCTGATGTGTTAGCTATAGTGTCATTATACCTTTACCTAATCAAGGAAGAGGAGTAGATGGGCTGGGAGGGAACACTTTAACTAGATGAAGTACATTTATTAGCATATTTTTTCACTTAGGTATATCTCCAATTATTACTTATCTCCTAGAACTGGAAGGGACCTCGAAAGGTCATCAAGTCCAGCCCCCTGCCTTCACTAGCAGGACCAACTACTGATTTTTGCCCCAGATCCCTAAGTGGCCCCCTCAAGGATTGAACTCACAACCCTGGGTTTAGCAGGCCAGTGCTCCCTCCCCCGTTTATCCCTCCCCGGTGTGAAAAGACCTTCTTTTTGTGACTTTTTAGCTGAAAAGAGAGCTTTGGAACTGTACTTTGGACATGATGGTATTTCTTCTGCTACCCAGATTCCAGAGGCATTTACTAAGCTTCCTGTGTGTCATAGTATATACTGTATTAGCTTTTGTAAAAAGCCAAAAATCTACAGGCACTCCACCTTGCATTCTCTGCCTGGTCTTGTCACAAAAACACATCAGCAAA
The DNA here is from genome assembly GCF_016161935.1 of Mauremys reevesii. Taxonomy (NCBI): domain Eukaryota; kingdom Metazoa; phylum Chordata; order Testudines; family Geoemydidae; genus Mauremys; species Mauremys reevesii. The sequence goes on along the minus strand of NC_052626.1, from coordinate 129,041,229 downwards.
ATCCTAAAATCTGTACCCCAGCACGGAGTACAGAATCCCAGATCTGATCAAAATTCTCTCTGAATAGGTATTAAAAAAAGCAACGAGGGATCCTTTATAGTAAAACAGCAAAATTTGACTTCAGTAAGTCTGATGAGCACAACTTGCTATCATTCCTTACCTAATCTCGATACCTCAAGACCAAACGGGGTCACACTAACTCTACAAACATTAGTTACATTTATTCACTTGTGTTTCTGTGTGGCCTTGCCTGAGATGGGACATTTGAACTTATCCTTATGACCAAGGACAGGACTTTGAGAGGTCAGTCCAGGTTCTGACTGACACTTTACCTCTTCTGCTGAGTACTTCTGCAATTGGCAAAACAAACTGAAACTGCCAAGAGAAGCTGTCTTTCTGGGAGCTGCAAGTAGTAAACACATTAAGTCACTTGAAATGTACTGGGAGGACAGCAAACAAGAACAGTAATGGTTTGTGTGATTGGTAATGCCCGCTATGTTGTAAGCCCCCAAGTCTTCCTGCTAATGCTAGAAATGGATGTTCTTGACTGGAAAAATCAATGTTGGCTGTTATGTTACTGCTGACGAGTAATTCAGTTTTCAAAGGAAATTGTCGGATTAGTTTAATCAGTTTTCCCTCCTCCAAGCAAGCCAGTTTGTCAGAAGTGAAACTAAGGCTGCTATTTTCAAAGGAATTGAAGGGAGTTAAGTACCCAGTTCAGTGAATTTCAATGGGATTTGGGCATCTAACTCCCTTAAGCTTTTTTTCCCCCCACATGATGTGCTCCTAACCCATTACTTTGTGTATTTCTTTGATCTTTGGGTAAACTTGACACTTCTTTCTGTAATCGTCTCTGAAATCAAAATGGTTTTTAAAAATAAGAGGATTGTGGGGACACTTCCGAAATCTAGTATTTCAGCAGAGGTCCCTGTTTTATTCATCCCTTGTCTTGGATTCTCTCATTTGTGACTTCTCTTGTTTTGTTCAAGGTATAATTTATTGAATGGAAAACATGTTTTTCTTCAAGGGCCAGATCTTAGTTTAAGCCAGTGAATAATTCAGACACACACCTTTTCGTTCTTGTTCGCTCTAGGCTGGGCAGGTTCAGTAGATAGCTGGATAATTTTGGACTTTCATCCTTCACTGTTTCCAGAGACAAGGCACGGAGGAGTTTGCTCTAGGTTCATCAGTGGTACCATTACTAAATTCACTTTTTAAAGAAATCCATGTACGGGTTGAGCCAGATCCTGAGCTGATGTAAAACAGCACTTCTTCACTGAAGTCCAGGGAGGTAGATTGGCTTACATCAGTTGATGATCTGGCCCCTGGCATCTGAGTGCCGTTCCTTTCCCTTTTTAAAAGATGTCTCTCAATTTGAGTGGTGTGTGAGGGGGAGGGCACCACTGTCTTTTTTTAAAAATGGTGAACACAAGTTTTGACGAGAGTGTAGGTTGTAATCTAGTGCCAACCAATAAACGCACCAGTATTTCACACAAACTGTGCTTACTGTGTGGTGTTTCTTCTTCCTAATGTTGTTCCCAGACACTGTGAACTTTAAACACATTATGGAAGGATGAAAAAGAAAAACCTGCTTGAAGGAGCAAGTTGCCTCTGTGAATTTGCCAGGTAAGTTGGCAATCAGGAGAAGGATGCTAAATTTAAGGGGCACTGCTATCTCGAAGGCCTTCATCTTGACTAAGTACTTGTCTATGTGGAGAAGCTATTCCAGAATAAGGTAGGGTGTGAATTTATAGCGCAATAGCTATTGCAGAATGACTCCCTGTGTAGACACACTTTTTCTAGTAGGAGTGTTTTTTTATGATGTAGCTTCATCAAACTTTGGAAGTGGATTATGCTAAACTAGAAAAAGGCACTTTTATAATGGAAGAAGAGTGTCTACATGGGAAGCTATTCTGCAAAAGCTGTTCCAGTCAACTTCCCCATGTAGACAAGCCCTAACTAAAGCCCTTTTCTGAATGGTATATCCTAAAATTGAAGTGTCCCTCTGCTCCTTTGCTTGTGTTTAGGATCATCTGGCTGCACCCAAGAGCAACACCACCACATGCCCAGCTCCACCCTCCTCCCTTTTCTCTCTATGCAGATATTTGTGCTCTTGCCTCTTTGGTTTCAGATTTGCTGGTGGTGGTTTGTGTTTGTATTGTAATAGCACTGGACCAGGACCTCACCACTAAGTATGCTGCAAAACATCCTTTAGCAAATGTTTTGGTGAGTGGGAAGAGCATGGAAATGAGCTCTTTCTAGAGTGGCACGAGGTGCCCCCAAACAGCAATAGTGAAGTAGCTTGCCAATAAATCCACAAAGTAAACACTTGAAAGCTGTTTCGTCTATTTTTTCTGCTGCAGTGATTTTTGTCAAGTAACGAAATGGCCAGAGGAGAAGTGCGATAGTTCAAGTGGATGGCAATCCCTTTTCACTGTGACAAATCACATGCTTGCAAGCTCCATTTTAAAAAACCAGACGTGTCACTGGTACATTGTAACACCCATAAGACTCCTTACACTTGCACCTTTTCCACTACCTGGAACTGCACCCTAAGCATCAGCGAACCGGCCTGAGGTAAAGGAGCAATGAAGAGTTCTCCAATCACGGTTTGACTTCACCTACTGCAGAACTGCAGTCTTCTCCTCATTCTGCATTTGGCAATTTAATAATGAAAAGCAACCCTACAGTGTGGCAGGCAGCAAAGAATACCTTAAGCAGTCCAAACTGCTGGGGAAATTTAGCTGCACAGAATGCGTTACTCAAATTGGAACTGACTTAGGACTGTGGGGCCAAACTCTCCACCCCATGTTATTTTTAAAAAATGCCACAATCTTTAATAGCGACAAGGTACGTGAGGTAATATCTTCTTTGGGACAAACTTCAGTCTAGAATAATCTCTAATCAGAAATGGTTAAAACCTCAATTTTATTTAGGTCTCATCTGAAATATAGGAACTCCACAAAATCACGCCGTGCCATTGAGTCCTTATTGACCCAGAAGGAAGAGTGCCATCTACTGAATTATTAGTACAAATCTTTGCACTCCATTGCGCTATTGCTGGAGATTCTCTCTGAATACTGACTATACCTGAGCCTGCTTAACTTACAAGATCGCACAGCCTGAGACTACCTGGCTTCGTGCCCCACTGTAAAGAAACGAATCACCTTTTCCAGAAAAGAAGTTGCTTGCTGATCCAAATCCCAAGTGCCATCTTCCTCTAAAATAGAAAGCTGGCTCAGATACTCTATATAGAGGTATCAGTGTTACCAGTCGTTTTTCTTCCCTCACACTAATGCAGTGTTTGGGTGTGTGGCTAATCCTCTGTGTTCTCTAACCAGTGATGTTAAAGCTTCTTATCCACAGACTTTACCAAAGCTGAGAATTAATAGAACTTAAAACTCACACTGTAGGTTTAGAGATGATTTCAAAGCAATCTATCGGGGGAAAAGAGAACCCTGTCTGAATAATGTAAATTTTCTGGCGACAAAACAGCCTTAAGGGGGGGGCGGGTTAGACATGTTACAGCAGAGAGATCTATTTCACTGACTTGTGCCAAGCACTGTATGTGGCTGGATAAAAATAACCATTGCACCACTTGTGGTAGTACTTCATGCCTGGCAAAGTTGGTTACCTTTTATCCTGTGCTGCTGCATTAATTAATGGTTTCAATCTTTGTGCCATTTGATGGTGCTGCAACCAGCAAGAGGATGGCAAAAAGCTTTATGGAGATGGTCATTTAGATCCTGAAGGGAAAGAGAGCAAACATGAAAGGCAAGGCTTGAAGGGGAATTGGCTTCGAGACAAGAGCACGAGTGTCAATGTGACTGCATGCCCCATGTGTAACTGTATCCCTCTAATGTTAGGCATGGGAAGAAGGGAGGGGTATGGCAGCCTCCTCTCAGGTGGCCCTGCTTTCCTAGAGTTCAGGCATTACATTTAATGTCAGGTTCCCTATCTTGGATTGTAGCTATACCCGGGGAGCTGATAGAAGAAAAACCCCATTCTGCCTGCCTGCCTAATGTCACAGCATGATGGCACATCAGTAACCAGGTTGTAATTTAACATTGCACTTACATATTGCCTTTTAGCAGAGGATCTCCGCAAGCACTTGTCACAGTTTCAGGGTAAGTGCACCTGTATCTGCCCTCAGGTCTTAAGCCATTATATGTCTCTGGGCAGGGACCCTCATCCTACCCCCTTCTGCCTGAGGGCTTTAAAGCTGCCAAGCTCCCTGCCTTGTGCTGTGATATCCCCAGCAAACCAGGCTGCCTAAAGCCCAGCCTGGGTGGTTGCTTTCTCTCCAGGGGCTATGCACAGTATAGTTACCACTGGTTCCTTCTAAGCAAGCACATTTATTCTTAAGGTAAAATAATTACAGAGAAAACATCAAAACAATAGATTTAAACATGCACTCAACATACCAGGAGTCACCCCTTAGTCTTAATGCCCTGGTAGGCTAAAGTCTTTGCAATCCTTCCACAAGGGTAGGGGGGTCACCCGTGAACAGAAGGCCTTGTCTGCTGGATCAGAAGCAAGGCCCTGAACCAATTTAAACCCAGCCTTTTTCTATCCAAAGCCCTTTCTTTTGTCTATCTGTTTCTGGAAAAGCTAGTTTGAACCAGTATCTGGAAGCCCCCTCAGGGGCGTGGTGCCTCTTTGGAGGGGTTTGCAAGCTGACTGAGTCCCATTAATCACCTTCCACTGGTCTTAGTTCCTGGCCGAGCTGTGCTATCTCTGCACCTGGTGCTACATGCAGTCTTGGGCCCACAGTGATACGGAAACCATTCGTAGACTGCCACATGGTCCCCAAAGATATTGCATACGGTTGCAGTATCTGTCGTCATGCTTTCCAAATATCAACTATCAGTAAGACCAGGATTATTCACGCTTGTGTGTAGCACTTAGTGTTATGCATAATGTATATAATGAAGCTTGATCATCACTTTGTTTAAGGATGGACTCTTCTGAGCACTCTAAAATCTGCCTGTTAACTCAGGTGGTCTTGACATTTGCTGTGCCTCGATAGGGCGCTAGATAGTGGTCCATAATTTGGGTCATTCAAGCAAGGTCTTCTCTAGATCTAGCCCCCTTATCTTACAAAATCTAAAATTCTTCTAATATTCTTTGCCCGCACCTGGGGCTCAAACTATGGTTCGGATCCTCCCCAAACTCTTGAGTTGCTTGGGATTTGTCTCAGCCAGCGCATGGCACTGATTGTCGCTTGGAGAGGGAGGAATTATACCAGATAAATTATTTAAAGTTAGGTTAGGAAAGTAGCTAGCATCAAACGGAATGAAACGTGCATGTGCAGTGAGATTTGAGCTCTGTTGAAACAAGGGGTCGCAGGCAGTCCGTTGGCTCAAGAGGCAGGCTGTGGCTGTTGAACTGATCTCTGCAATGTAAGTTCAAACCCTTTCCTTGGCAGGAATTGGAGTATCATCTGTAGGCATGTTGCACTATCCACTTCTGTCAAGGGGATTTTAGACTTTTGGGAAATGTGCCCTGAGTAGTACAACTACTGTAGAAGGGGCTCTAATGTTTGTTGTTGTTTTTTTGGAGGGGAGGGCTCTATGCCTCCCATGTGAACTGGGATCTTGTGTCCTTACTGATGAATTGGTGATTGAATTAATTCACACTAATTAATGACTTAGACTGCTGTGGGCCACAGCACCAGGAATATTATCAGTATCATTAGAATAAGAGACTCTTGATACCCATGAGAAACAATGTCAAATCATCACGTCCCTTTATTTAACACACCCACTAAGCACACAAACAATCCCACAAACACAGATACGGTACCAGATAGCGCAAAGTATTGAGTGCTCTGACTGGCACCATGCACAACTGCTGGTGGTGGACCCTGGGGTGACAGTCCTTATCTTCCTCTGCCTCATCACTACCACCACCTGTAGTCTCAAAATTCCTGAGTATCTAGGCTCTTGTATGGCCCCACTCCCTGTAATATTTCAGTACCTGAATGGCCTAGAAGCTGGTTATCTGAGGACTCAGCTACAGGTGACACTCAGGAAAGTTCAGACAAATCAGTTAAAGGAGTGAAGTTAAAGTGCTGTCATTCAGGGGTAAAGTGGCCTCAGTTTGCTGTAGCTAAGCCCACTAGCTGGTAACTAAGGCCACTTTACTCCTGAATGAGAGTTCAGTTAATGTGCTTTAACTTACACCCTGGCATCTTCCCCGTGCATCTTACCTGGCTTGCCACTATAATTTTACCCTTTATTGCTACAAGGTTATCTTCTGGGCAAATAGTCATGCCAACCTATTTCAGGCCTAAGGCCTTGTGTGGCTAAACTGCATATCTTACAGGGCTGGGGCCTGTATGCCCTGTGTTAGAACAGTAATTAATACTTGTATTTCACCTCTAGAGACTTGGTATCTTTTATTCTTGGCTATGGTCTGGAGGCAACAGGCATTAGTGGGTGACCTTGAACTCTGCACTAATGAAGTTTTGAGAGCCATTTAATATCTTTTGCAGGTTGTAGCCAGGAGAGGTGGGGAATGCAATCTCTTGCCCTTTTGAAAAATTAGTAGCTGCCCTTCTGTGGTGGTTTTTATCCATTAGAGGACTCCAGATGCACATGCACTATCTCCCTTCTAGCAGAATGCAGTGGTAACATACGACAGAGGTAAGGCTAAAAATCTACCTTTAGCACATTATAGCAAAACTTTCTCCTCTCCACCCCCCACCCCCGCCCCAGTGAGCTAGTTAGCAGGTATAAGTGGGAGGTACTTGTTACAGTACTTTATATCCACGCATGCCTAATGGCTGCAGAGCCCAACAAAACTGTGTCACTTTAAAGGCAGTAGACCATGTTCTCTGCTGGTGTTAATGAGTGTAGCTCCATTCACAGAATATCAGGATTGGAAGGGATCTCAGGAGGTCATCTAGTCCCACCCCCTGCCCAAAGCAGGACCAATTCCCAACTAAATCACTGGCTTCAGTGGAGCTATGTCAGTTTACGCCTGCTGAGGAGCTGGCCCAGAGGCTCATAAAAAGGGTGACTTGGCCAGAAGACAGGAGCAAACCAGCCCCTACCACTGCAGAGATACGCATCCCAACGCTGGATCCTGGAGGCTCGAGTGGGAATGCAGCGTTCAGGCTTGCCTGGAAGGATGTTTCGGAGACAGTCTGGGAAATACGGAACGGAGGAGGGTTCTAGAGCCGACAGCCGTCATCCCTTACCCAAGCTATTCTGGGGGATAGGAAGCAATTTCTGTTCTTGTGGTAATCAAGGCTTTAAATGCCAAAAGTAAAAAATGTAAATTGCATGTGCTGAAAGGCAGTCACATGACCCTCCCACTGCAGCCAAACAGGTACCTGATTCCTTTAGTTTATGATGGTGCTGGATCACCAGTTATTGTATTCCTTTACCCATCTTTCAAGGGATTACTAGGCGGGGCACATTTAATTTTAAATAGCCTCAAAATTCCTGAATATCTAGGCTCTTGTATGGCCCCACTTCCCTGTAATATTTCAGCACCTGAATGGCCTGAAAACTGGCTATCTGAGGACTCAGCTACAGGTGACACTCAGGAAAGTTCAGACAAATCAGTTAAAGGAGTGAAGTTAAAGTGCTGTCATTCAGGGGTAAAGTGGCCTCAGTTTGCTGTAGCTAAGCCCACTAGCTGGTAACTAAGGCCACTTTACTCCTGAACGAGAGTTTGGTTAACGTACACACAAGAACTTCACATCTTTAGCTGATTTCTTATCTTTCCAGAGTGTCCCCCTGTAGACAAGCCCTGAGACTGCCTCTCATCAGACAAGAACGTCCATACTGGGTCAGACCAATAGTCCATGTTGCCCAGTATCTTGTCTCTGAGAGTGGCTAATGACAGATGTGTCAGAGGGAATGAACAGAATGGAGCAATTTCAAGTGATCCGTCCCCAGTCGTCCAGTCCCAGCTTCTGGCAGTGGGAGGTTTAGGGACACCCAAGTATGGGGTTGTGTCCCTGACCACCTTAGCTAATAGCTGTTGATAGACCTGCCCTCCGGAAACTTACCTGATTCTTTTTTTTTTTGGATTCTTCTCCCCCTCCCGTTGTGCAGCTGGCTGGGAGTGAGCGGCCAGAGGCAGGGCTTTCTTGGGTGAAGCCCATCCTCCTGCATTGTGGACGTTGCACACTGTGATGGGGTGTTCAAACCCCATGCTAACCAAGCGAGGGCCAATGAACCACTCTAGGCTCAAGTGGCCTTGCCCCCACCACCATCCAAGTCTGGTGAGGAGGGCGGGCGTGAAAGGGAGAAGCCCAGCTCAGATGCTGGCAGACCTGGGAGGAGGGAGATTTCAGCTCCGGGGGAGGGCTTTGTGGAAGACAGGACATGCTCCAGCAACGACTGCTGGTCTGGGCTCCCTTGAAGGGACAAGGAGGGCCCAGTGCTGAACCATTACTTTGGGGCTATTGCTAGAGACTCAGCTGGGGGAGCTCCAGTCTGCCATGTTCTTGGGTCCATTTGCACTGGTAGCCCCAGAAAGGGGGTGTGCCCAGAGGCTAAGTTGGAGGGAGGGCTGAGTCTCCCACCACCTCACTTGGGCTGCTGCCTTCCTAGACATTGAAAACCAAAGTCTGGGTCAGGCTAGAGCTGTGTCCTGCCCCTAGGGGGTTCCCTAGGAGACCGACCCTATAACACTCCCCTCTGTGGGTCATTACAGTCAGGGTCTAGTGTGTTTCGGGGCATGTGCAAACCCCGTTTGTTTCCTGGGAGCTGACTACCCTCTCTGAGGCAGCTATTCACTCCTGCAAGCTGCAGCCATGCGTTTGATGAATGAGGGAGGTGATGAAGGTAAGTGATTCTTGTATGGGAAATGCCAACTCCCAAGAGGGGCTGAGTGCCTGCAGCTCTCAATTGTTAGCTACCCGTGGGGTTTGCTCCAGTGTGATTGGCTGCAGAGTGCTAAATGGCCCTTCAGCGGTAGACGAGAGTGACTGCACCGGGGCTCAGAGATCTGTTTTCGTTCCCAAGCGCTGGGGCGGCGGAAGAGCAAACCTTCCTACGCAGAATTGCAAGATGCATTCGTCGCAATGGTACAGCAACACTGGGTTGGCAATACCTAGTCACCCTGTTACTCCAAGTTCAAATCCCAGTAGGGCTGCCTCAGCCTGTCATCATTCTCTGATCGATAAACTGAGTTGCAGGGAGTTGACACCTATGGGAATGAGCCCTTAAATTATAAGGGCTTGAGGCTGATATTAAGGCTTCTGTGAGCACTTTCAGAGTAAGTGGTTTCAGCCCTCAGCACCGACCTATTGTACAGGGCTGGGTGCTGCCCTCCACCCCAGAGCTGGTTACCATGCGGCATGTGGGGCTTGCAAAGTGACTTGGGATCTTTCTACTTTCATGCCAGGCAAAGATGAGTTAGTTCTATTACGTTGATGAGAACGTGCTCTAGAGCCTAAGGCAGAGGGCTCTGCAGTGAGGTAGTAAAAACAGCAAAGCCCTTTCTATGGCATTGCTTGTACTTGTGGTGAAATACAGATCCTAATTTTCCTAGGTCAGACAACACCCAGCCTGAAACTTATTTCAACCACGGTTCCAAGCTACCCTGAAGGCTGCTCCTATATAATAACAGATTCCCGGAAAAGCTCAAAGGCCTCTTTCATGGGGCGATAATATGCCAGAATGACCCAGTTTCTTTTAGGCAGCAGCAAGACCCCTCTTCACCTCCAGAGGGCGCCCACTCTGCATGTATCTCTCTCTCTAAGGAACTTTCCTAGAAATTCTTGGTTTATTTTTAACTGCGCCATGGAAGGGGAGGGGGAACTACCCATCACCTCTCTATTCTATTCTGCCCAGCATTTCTCATGCAGGAAGCAGAGACTAGCGAAGTGCGTGGTCAAAGGATACACCATGCAAATATTCCATCTCTATAGCTTTCGGCTAATGCCTTAGACAGGCTGGAGTGGATTTAACCTGAGATTTTCCAAGCTGCCTAATGGAGTGAAGTGCCAAACTTCCACTGACTTTCAGGGGGCTGTGAGCATCTGGCTCCTTTGCCTTATATCCCATAGGGCCAGGGGGCAGGGTCCTCCCTATGACAAATAGTCTGCAAGTGGAAAATTGCAACACACACCCACCTCAGCCCTTCTTGCGACTGTTCTGATTTGAACGCGTTACGTTGTTAGTGAGGAGCAAATCGCAAAACAAGGAATTTAAAGGGCTGCATTGCTACAAAGCCTTTCAACCTCTAATGCACATTAGCCAAGCCTCACCGTCCCATCAGCCCCTCTCCTTTTTTTCTCTAAGAGTGGATAGGAATGTGGGACACACACACGTTACACCCAAAATTCTCTAGAGAAGCTGGTAATTTTGGGTGTCACCATTTCTGGGTGCACAATGGTAGAGATGTAGGGTTGGATCTCTTTTGGAGCTGCTGGGTGCCCATAATCCTGTCAGTTTTAAGCACCTCAGAACAGGGACTGAGTCTTCCTATGTCTCTCCAGCACAACGTGCCCCTGGTTCTGAGTGGAGACCCTGAGTGCTCTGTGCTACAAATGGTGACCAAGTGTGTGAAATCTGTGCTGTATCTCAGCAGGGTGGCTTTGATCTTTCTGAGCAGGGGAGTCAGTGCTATGGGTGGAGAACTTGCCTGAGGACAAGTGGAACATCCTCTGGGAGGCAGCTGCCTTCACATCCAGGTCACCTCTGAGGTAACCAATGGATGGGGGCAGAGATTGGCTATGAAATTGTGACTTACAAAAAACGAATAGGGACAGTAGATAGAGCCTGGGGCTGGGAGTCAGGACTCTGGGGCTCTCTTCCTGGTTGTGCCAATGACTTGCCAACTAACTGTAGGCAAGTTGCTTTTACTCCTCTGTGCCTCAGTTTCCCCCAGTCTGGCAAATGGGACTTAGCACTCAGTCTCACCAGGGCGTTGTGTTTAGTTAAATGAATGTGTGTAACGTGCTGTGAGATCCTCCGCTGCAAGGGGCTAGAGAAGGCCAAAGCACCTCAGCAAAGGCCATAGCTCCTCTGGCAGGGCTGCTGGGGAAGGCAGACTGTAGGAAGAAGCAAGACAGCGGTGCAGAACTTGTGTTCGGCTCCCGGCATGGCTAACCTCACAGTGCTACATGGTTCACTTTCCCCGGGCTCAAAGCTGATCCCCCCCCCTCCCTTTTTTTTGCTGGATTTTGTGCCGTATTAACTCTTCATTCACTGGGATGAAACAAAGGAGATGGGGAGAGAGGGCGGAGGTGCGTGCAGAGTCTCTGCTTTAGAGAATGAACTAAAGATGGCTTTCAGGTGCCCTTAAAATAGGCCTTGCTCCAGGGATACACAGATAGCTGCAGCAGGAGGCTCTGGCTGGCTTTTGGCTCTAACCAGCACTAGGAAACTCTAACTTAGGCTGAGCTCTCCATCCACCCACCCATCCATCCAGGTTCTTATTCTGGGGTGAAGTTCAACCTTGCTCTGGGCCCAGGCCTGCAGTCACGGGAACTTTGGGTTTGCCCAGATCCCAGGCACAAGCTGTGACTGCGCCTTAGGGTTTGCTGGGCAGGTCTAGCAGCAACCCCAATGCTGGGAAGAGCTAGGTAAGAGGGTGTGGGGTGTGGGGTGGGCGGGGAAGGAGTGAGATAATCTCTGCTGTAGCCCATTGGCTGGGGAGTCAGGGTCGGGGAGGTTTTCCTCCAAAATGTCCTGCAAAGATACCCAGGTAGCCCGATCCCCCCGGCGAGGCTGCACTGACCTATTTCTAGCGGGCTCCTCAGTGTGATGTTAGCTGGGAACGTGCTCACAACTGGGCCTGGTCGTGGGAGGGGACTGGGGAGACAGAAGTGATATCAAATCCAGGGCTGAGCTAGAGGTGCAAGAAAGCAGGATCTGTCCCCTCTGTCTTTTATTACACTGTAAGTATAGGAAAGGTGGGGCTCCCTCTGCAATACAGCGTGTGGCTGGGCCACCCACGCCATGCAGCCCCATAAAGGCTCTGCCCAGCTGGTGGGTCCCTGGGGCTGCTTGGGGGAAGGCGGGGAGGGGAAGGCTTCAGCCCCGCTCCTTGCTCGGAGCAGGAATCCGCAGCGATCTGGCTGCCTGTCGGTTGATCCTGGTCGCTCCCCCAGGGACCATACACGTGTCTCGTGGTGTGTGTCCCCCACGCTCCCCTAAGACACTGCCTGGATCCCCCTCCGCTCCCGGGCGCCCCCCGCTACAGCCGGCAGGGGGGTGGCTGCACGAAACTCCTCCCCCAGCTCCCCAGGGAGGAGCCCCCTCCTCTGCCAGGCACTGTCCGGAGCTGGCGGGGCGGGGCCTGGAGTCCCACCCCCAGGGAGGAGGCTGCAGCGAGCCCCCACCCCCCCCATGCGGTGCCACTTGCCCGGATACCTGCACGGTGCTTGGGGCAGGGGGGCGCCAGCCAGTGGCCCCTGGTGCATTTGGCACGGGCGGGGGGGCGTTACCTGCAGATTCCTTCCCCCAGCTGAGCAAGCAGGGGAGGGACCCGCCTTGTCTCCCCCAGCAGCCGGTGACCCCCCCAGCCCTGCAGCGGAGCTCCCCGGGGCTGCTCGGCCGGGATTGTCACACCTGGGCGCGCTGAGCTCCCGGCCGGAGGGCGCCTCCTGCGCTCACTCATCCCCGGCCCGGCGACCTTGAGACAGGTACCGACCGCTGCTGCAGGCGAGCGCCCCGGGCGGGGAGGCGATGCCCAGGTGTGTGCCCGGGGTGCACCTGGGAGGGGGGCGGTGACGGGTGGCGGTTTGGATAAAGGACACGGGGGTCTTGCAGGGAGGTCCCCTCGCAGGGTGGCTCGTGCCTCCCTTGGGCTGATTTTTGCACGAAGGCTGGTGGGGTGGGGGAGTTGTGTCTGTGATCAGCAAACAAAGAGCAGCAGCTGGGCATTCCGCGATCCGTCCCCCCACCCCCTTTTTGGGAAAGCTTCTCCTTTTGTTCGGTGAGCAGAGCCCCCCCCCCCAGCTCCAGGGTCTGTAATGCCGCCCTGTCGTTTCTTTCCCAGAGAAGGGGGGGGGTGAATTATTGATCACTTATTACCAAACTCTCCTTCCCCTTTGCGCCCCCCACTTAGCTGCTCCTTCCCCTAAAACAACCGCACAACAGCCCTGTGTGGGGAGGAGGGGCAGGTGGGTTGGCGAAATGGGGGGGGGGGGGTGACAGCAGCAGAGAGAGAGATTCTTTCCGAGGCTGCTGATCCTGCCTGGCTGCAGCGCATAGCAAAGTCTGCAGCAATGATTCCAGCTAAGCACAGTCCTGGGAGGGTGGGCAGTGGGTTCTGTGGCCAGAGGGGCTGGAAGTAGGGGCGCTGCTGCATCCCCAGGCTTGAAGTGGTTTCCATCATATGCAGGGTTTACAGTTTGGTTCAATGGCTCTCAGCCCCCCCCCCACGCCCCATGGTTCCAGCACCCCCGTCTGTGGGTGCTTGGCAAACTAAGAGGACTGGGGAGCCTTTGTAAGTCAATCCTCAATACCAAGCTGTTTCTGCCGAGGTGCAGAGGGGTGCATGCCCCTCTCTTTGTCTCTGGGCATTTGAGGTGGCAGGAGCCCAAATCTGGCTTAAAGTATTAGCCTGTTGGACAACAGGGAGGCGGCCCTGGGAGAGGTGGAATGGGGGAGGGAGGAGTTGGTTCCTTGGCTTTCTGCTGAGTCCTGGCTCGCTGGCTGGTCAGTGTAAGTTCTCTTGCCCCAGGAAGAGCCCAGAAGATAGGGCCTGGGTCGTGATTCCAGTGTGGGTTGGTTGCCTGCAGGTTCTCCCCTCCCCTTGCAAGTTCTTTTCTCCAGCGTGACAGAAGAAACCCACCGAGGTGCAGTGTGGCCCGAGCTGTTTTTAATAACCCTGGGCCAGGTCTCTAGTGTCACTCACTCACTGATGGAGAGGAAAGCGGGACTCATCTGACTGCAGACTTCCCCAGCCTAGCTGCCTAGGGGGGCCGCAGCCTCATGGTTTGATTGACAGGCATCTTGCTCTCACCCTCTCCCACGCTCCTTGGCCAGCTTTCATGCTGCATAGACCATTGGTGCATCAGGACTGGTAAGCCCATATTTGATGCTCCACGTGAAGGCAAATGATGTGCGTAACCCGTTGTCCCAGGCGGTATATTCATAAGTGGAGTTCTTGACCTCCCTCAAGCAATCGGCTTAAGCCCTGTGCCAGGAGTGTCCATCACCTTTATCCTAGTGGGAATAGTCACACGCGTCTTCATAAAACTGCCTATCGGAAAGGCTTGGGTTTGGGGAGCCATGGAGAGATGGTAACAGAGAACCTGTGAACAGACAGGGGGGCAGCAGGCTTAGAGCTGGGGAGAGCGTTAAACCATAGGCATAGCTCAGTGGTTTGAGTGTTGGCCTACTAAACCCAGGGTTGTGAGTTCAATCCTTGAGGAGGCCACTTAGGGATCTGGGGCAAAAATTGGTCCTGCTAGTGAAGGCAGGGGGCTGGACTCAATGACCTTTCAAAGTCCCTTCCAGTTCTAGGAGATTGGTATTGGTATATCTCCAATTATTACCATAGGATAGAGTGATGGCTCACAGGGAGAAATGACCAGAAGCTCCTTAAAACAGACTATACTAAAGGAGGGAGACAAATATTTGGAGGAAATGTAGCAAGCCTGTTCCCAATGGTTTAATCAAAAGAGCAACCTAGAGGAGTCTCCTTTCTAAAACCTCTCTTTCCTGGTCATGGGCCATTGCCCATTCTGTGCCCACATGGCTAGGCCGGCCCGTGAGGCAGGGAGAGGAGTCATAGGGACATATTCAGACTTGGTGCCAGCCCGTGAAACTCTGCTGAAGTCAATCATGCTTTCATCCGCTTATGAACTGGGCCCCGCAGCCTCTTCTTGGCTGGGAAACGAGGTGGTGTCAGGACACATGTTGAGTCACGTGATTGTAAATGTGTGAAGGAGGACGTGTTGCCCTGGTTCACCAGGGCCCACTGACTCTGTCAAGCAGGACAGTCCTTTGGCCTGTGCTGAGTGCTAAGCTGTGTGTGACCTCCTGAGGGCTATCCCATGTTATTTCCAGTGTAGACCAAATGCCCGAATGCAGCGAATTCTCTGCCGTGCAGGTGATGGAAATGGGTGGATGTGATTTCAAATAAATAAATAAAAAAGCCTAGAAGACATTGCAGCTGAAGGCATCTTCCACCTGCAGGAAGTTCATTTCCTTGAGCCGGGCTAATGAAAGAGATCGTATCCACTTGAAAATGCAGGGAGAGGGGAGGGATTTGGCTGGGGACATGGCTTGGTAGCTCTCCGTTAATGTTTGATGATGATTGTCAAGTATGTTGCAATGTATGTCCTGGCAGTTTTTCAGCACTCCTTTAGGATGCAAGCATGTCAGTGTCACGAAGCAGCAAGCTCTGTTATTGTTTTATTGTCCTGGGGAGATTACTTTCCAGCTGGAGAGGGAGGAATCTGACTTTCCAAGGCATCCTTCTTCCTTCCTTCTATTATTTCTTTCTTTTCCCCAAGATCATTTCTTTTTTCTTTTTTTTTTTTTTACAGTCTTTGGAGATGATCCAGAGAAGGTGAGTTTTCAGTATTTACATTCCATTCCTCAAGCCCCAGCATGTGGGATGGGCTGCCCTCCTCCAAGCAGATGTTATTTTCCACTCCAGCCAGTAAAGGCTGCAGAACAATACCGTGTTTGTTGCCTTGCATCCTGATTGCCTTATGTATTTGAAAAGAGTGTAACTGAGACTCTGGGCCCCCATATGCCCACTGTGACACAAGTTCATGGGAACAACAAGGACAGACCTTGGATCCTTGTGCTCAGAGACACAGACCCCTGTTACATGAGCTGCAGGAGAATCTTAACTGGCTGTTAACACTATTGAGTCTATGACATGCAACTGAATAGTTAGAAGGCAGTGGTGTACACTCTGCCAATTATATTTAGCAATTGTCTCATTTTATTTTTAAAGTGCTCTTGTGGCTGCATAAACCATTAAACAGTCAGGGACTGAAAGGCTGATGTTTTAAGGAGTAGCTTAAGCCAAAAAAAAAAAAATGGACCCTGCATAAGAGAGACCAAAGACGCGGGTAGGGATCAGAACTCCAGTGCGGCAGAACCCGTATCAGTTTGAAGGTCAGATATCATACTGGGGCTAGAAACCAGCGATGAACTCAAGGCACGGAGTTTAGATCTTGGCTGTCCCAAATTTGGATGGTGTTTGAATAGGGCCCATTAGAGAGAGGTGCTCAAGCCAATGGATCCAGCAGTCAGTGAGGAGAGGGTTCTGGATCCAGCAGTCAGTGGGGAGAGGGTTCTGGATCCAGCAGTCAGTGAGGAGAGGGTTCTGGATCCAGCACTCACTGGGGAGAGGGTTCTGGATCCAGCAGTCAGTGGGGAGAGGGTTCTGGATCCAGCACTCACTGGGGAGAGGGTTCTGGATCCAGCACTCAGTGTTCCGATTATTTTTCCAGCTAAGGTGGGTTTTACAGACAATAAGGAGTGAGGTAAATGACAAACCATGGAGGGTGAAATGTTTTACCAGTAGGGTCAGAGCCTTAGTGCAGTGGGGGGTTATTTTAGTAGAGTCTGGGGAGAATACACTTGATCGGCACCTGCACCATTGTGTTTTGTACAAAGCTCTGACAATTCCTCCTGGTCAATTACAGGCAACACTGTTCCACCCTTTACCCAGAGCCTGGAACTGAGGTTCTCTAAAATGCCCACCAGAGAGGGAGCATGCTGCTAGATAAAAGCCTTCTAACCTTGTTATCTGATGTTCTGCCGGCGGAGTGGGGGGATAGAAACCTCATAGCCTTGAATCTTCTCTTCCTTCCAGCTTACTGACTACCTCTGTGAGACCTTGGGCAAATCAGTGACCCTCCCTTTGCCTAAGTTTCTCCATCTGAAATCCTTCAGGGACATTGTGTAGATTAAAGAGTGGATGTCAGTACAGCTCCTGGAAGATGGTGCGCGCGTGTGCGGGTGGAAGAAATGTTAGAACTGTGCTACATTTTTATTCATGCGATCCATGTAGGTGTTAGCTCTCTGAAGAGACCCTCACATTCAGATGGTGGAAATAATCCTGATCAGAATAGAGGTTGAAGTTTTCGGTCCTGGGTACCGAAAGCAAAGCTTTTTAACTCATCATTAGGCTCCTAAATAGAAACATTCGCTATTTGGATTCTAGTAGCACCTAAGGGCCCTGCTGTGCAGGGTGCTGTACAACACAGTAAGAGACAGTTCCTGCTCCAGAGAGCTTGATATCTGAATAGGCCACGCAGTGTGGGAGAGGGGAAGTGCACTGGGTGGCAGAGGTGCCAAGCCCCTGCAGCTCCTGTTGACTTCAGTGGAATTTTGGGGGGCTCAGCAAATCTGACTGAATGGGGCTAGGTGAATTTAGGGAGCTAATTTTCGACACCCTAGGTTTGAAAACTTCAGTCAAATCTCACAAACCCACCATGGCAAAGGGGGTTGGAATTGGCCCTTGATCTCGGCATGGGGAAGTCGGGAGTCTGCCTGAGTTGAGCCTCAGCTCTGCACCCCCCTGATTTCTCCCCTTCCCCCCAAGTGTCAGCTCTCTGGCACATTTGTCTCTTTTACCAAGCGTCAGTTCATTCCTCAGACAGCAAATCCCTCTCTGTATAGCTCGATATAAATCCACCCTCATTAGGATTCCAGAGCAGCCCTCTCCTGGCAGCCGTCTGCCCCTGAAATGCTCTTGCCTGGACAAACAAGCTCGCTTGACCCCTACCTGTCCCTGGTTAGATGGGAATTAATTCACTTGGCCTGTGGGGAGCTCTGGCAGGCAGAGGGGAAGCGAAGGCTTTAATCATAGGGTGACCGGATGTCCCAATTTTATAGGGACAGTCCCGATATTTGGGGCTTTTTCTTATAGAGATGTCTATTACTCCCAACTCCCTGTCCTGATTTTTCACCCTTGCTATCCAGTCACCCTACTTTAATTACCTTGGCGAGGGTGGCAGCCAGCGTCCCAGAGACCTGCTCTCGTTAGAGGGTTATCCAGGGTGAGAGCTGCTGTCAGATGAGTTGAATGCAGCAGTTGGACAGAGGCTGGAGCCAAGGTGCAGGGGGTTGGTGGATTTAATTAGCCAAACTCTGTGTTTGTTTTATGCTCCAGCACTGGGGGCACCGGCTGCACTGTGTGACCTATGCGTGTTGGAGTCGCTGCAGCAGCTCGAGGTGGGGAGAGAGCCTGGGGGGGGGGGGGTTTGCAGGCAGGTACCTGCTGCAGGTGGCTCTGGTGCCGGACTGCACAAATCCACCATCATTAGTCTTGTTCGCCTTCTCTTGTATGCAGGTCCTTTCCCTGCACCCGTGTCCCCTTGCACCATATCCTTCCTCCTTGTCTGTGCTTCCCAGTTTGCTGTGGCGGGGGGAGGACTTTCATAGGCACAGCTGGGAGTTAGGCACCAAATTCCCATTGGTTTCCCATGGGAGTTGGGTTCTGTTATGAGGGGAGGGCGATTGTCTGTTAAGGGAGATGAGCTTAGCCCCTTGTGGCTAATTATCTGCCTCCCTGGTGATGGGTCAGGGGCTGGGGATCAGGTGAGAGCCTGCAGATCATCTGGAAAGGGGCCAGGCGGCAGGACCTGGTTTGTCTGTCTAATAACTTATATGGGATTGTTTTAGTTTGGAGAAATAAACTCCCCCCTGAAGGCAGGGACTGAGATTCTGCCGCTGGTGGGAGCTTTCTTCCCTGTCCTTGCCGATGAGAGCGCCCCACCAGCTGGCGGACTCTGAACTGCCCTTTGGGCCTTCTGAAAACATCTCCCCTCGAGAGCCCGTGAGCTGCGTGGGGTGGGCTCAGTCCCACTCCTACCAAGCTTTGGGTGCTGTCACCTCCACCAGGAGAGGGCTGTTGCAGGGGCACTTCTAGGGCTTAAATTCAGGGCCCCGAAAGGTCATCAGGTTTGAAACACTAAGACTCATCAGTTTGTGTGCCGGTGGGGCGGACGGAGCGTTTCACATGTTCAGAGCAGATAAACTCAGGAGTTAACTGTCTCTTTAAACCAAGCTCCACTCCGTTCGGCTTGGTGCTAGGCATCATGGTGCCATCTCTCAGCATCTGGTGTTTGCCCAAGTGGCTTTGGCTGGTATTTGAGATATTGTGGCCTAGTGGTTAGAGCAGGGACTGGGTGGCAGGACTCTTGAGTTCTAATCCCGGCTTCAACAGTGACTTGCTGCATGACCTTGGGCAACTCACTTAATCTGCCCGGAAAAGGGTGGGGCGGTATCATGATACCTTGCTCCCCTAACGATTAGATGGGATAAAACCCGGGGCTCCCCTCTCATTCTAGGGTCCCCTCATCAAGGCTTTGCTCCTCCCAGGCTCAAGGGATCTCAGAACATGCTTAACGAAGCAAGGGTGTGAACCAGCATGGCCGTTGCTTAACCCACTTCCGCCTTGAGCACCAAAAGTTAGAGTTGGCTATTGATTCATATTAATGGCATGGGCCACCACACCTCCCGTCCCCCAGGGAAATCTGGTTTGTTACCTGATACCTCAGTGAGGGTGGCAGGATAGAGTCTATCCCTTCATCGCCTTTCATTTAAACAGGGCAAATAACATGGTGACGGAGGGCTTGGTGGGTTTCATCCTGTCCATCCCATTCTTAAGGTGGTCTTGTCTTATCTGAAATGTTAGGAGACAGACATAAGAACCTGTCAGGTTCCATCAGCCTAGGTATGGTTTCCAGGGCTCTGTCCACTCCTGGACGTTTCTACCACTTCCCCTCCAGAGATGGTTCCATGTTACGAACTCTTCCCAATATAACTCAGAAGCGGCTTCTGTATTTCCTCACACGTATAGAATTGAACAGAAATAAACATTCATGGTTTTTTGGGTCGGTTATTTTTTTTGTTTACTTTTTTCTCCCCCTAAATCCTGACATTTCACTGAAACATCAAAATCCTGCCCCGCGATCTAGAACTGGTCAAATTTACAGATTGAATCCAAAATTTGTTTGGGTAGAATATTGAAATTTTGACCCCCAAAGCCCTTGGTTGAAAGTTGGATTGTTTTGACCAGCTCTACCCCATTCTCTTATGAAGCTGCAGCAGCCACTTTGTCTGCTCTTGTCCCTTCCTGTTGTCTTTTGCTTTTCATCACTGTCGTTGGATTTGGTGCCTTCAGCGTAGCAGTCTTGTAAGGAACGCCCTGCGGCAGTTGGCAGTGTCGGTAGCAATAGTCTCCGGTGAAGCTAAGCTCCTGGGTGAATGGCTTTGTACAGGTTGGACCTCCTAGCGTTGGTTTCTCCTTTCTTTACTCTTCTGTGTTACTTTTTAGGTGTTGAGAAGCCAAATGAGATGCCCCCAGTGATGCCGGCAGCACTCCCTTCCCTGAGCGACCTCCCCTTGATCGCACCTTGAGATGCCCTCCCTGAGCCCCCGTGGCCAACAGAACAACGCTGGACCATGAAGTCCCCCAATGCTGTGATCTGCAGGGAGAAGCCGGCTCTGAGCGTTTACCCTTATGGCTTGGGACAGGATGGCTGGGAAGAGGCCAGGGATGAAGACATGAACTCGGCCCAGATCAACTGCACCATAAGCCACCTGGAGCAAGCTGGTAAGGGAGAATGGATGTTGGTCCAAGAAGCTGAAACCTATTACTGTAGACACTAGACATGGACAAAGCTGTTAGATCCTCTAGCCTCACCCCTCTCCAGCCCAAGGCTGTTCGCTAGAGACTATTCTCCAGGGCTCTGTCCAGGCCAGGTCTTAGATATCCCTAGAAACAGCTTCCCTTGGTTCTGGTCATTTGGTTTCCAGCCAATCAGTTCTAAAGCCAAAAGCAGCTAGTAATTTGTGGGTGTCCGGCTTGAGATGCCTTAAATGTGTCTGATTTCCAGAGGACAAGTGCTCAGCGCTTCTCTAGGGCTTCTAATGCAACCTCAGTCATGCTCTGAGACCTGCACACACACAACTTGTCAGTAGTCTCAGCAGACAGATCACTGACTGGCTGGGTCATGGAGACCTGAATTCCCTTCTCCTCCTTAGAAGCTTTCCTCTGGGTCAGAAAACACAGGCTGGGCAGCATGGCCTCACCCTGGGTTAAACAGGAGCCATCAGCCTCCGGGGATGTCAGTCTGGCAACTCATTGCTCTCATTAAATCCCGACGCGTCAGCTCACACCGGCGGGGATAGACCCCTAGAGCCACCTTTGCTGCTGGAGAAATCTGCACCAGGGGATGGGGAAATGGGCCTCTGTTATTTGAATCTTGTGATGGCCCCGGCCCTAGGGGTCAAGGCCCCACTGCACTCAGAGCCCTGAAGAGCTCTCTGACTATAGACAACAGGTGGAGAAAGCAAACAGCTGGGGGGAACGTGAGGAAGCAATGAGGTGATACTGGTCAGCATGAAAACATCAGTCACAGCACACCAGCTGCCTACCCATTGGCCTTCTGCCTCTGTCCCTTCTATTCCCTTGTCCCCCAGCTCCTCTGGAAATCTCTTGCATGGGACAGCCAGCATGCTCCTGCCACCTTGGCTCTTCCCCTCTCTGGGTCCCCCAGGGCCAGCTTTGTTGGGTGAAGCGCTAGGGCTGACTTGCATGTGACGGTGCTTTCTCTCTTGGGCAGGTTGGTACTGGGGTCCCCTCACAGCAGCAGAGGCCAGACGCGTTCTCTGCCCTGCCCTGGAAGGCTCCTTCTTGATGCGTGACAGTTCCAGCCCAGACAACCTCCTCACCCTGTCAGTCAAAACCTCTGTCGGGCCCACCCACATCCGGATCTGCTACAGCGCCGGCCGCTTCGGCTTCGACTCGTCCGTCCTGGCCAAGCCCAAGCTCCAGAGCTTCAAGGACGCCATGGCCTTGGTCCAGTTCTACTCCCTGGCCTCGCTGAAGCAAGCCGAGCGGCTGGAGCCGTCGGAGCAGGAGACCACGTTCGTGTCCAAGGATCCGGCCATCCACCTGAAACTGATCAAGCCCCTGTATGTCTCTGTGCCGGCTTTGCAGCACCTGTGCAGGCTCACTATCAACAGGAGCACCCGGCAGGTCTCAGCCCTGCCTTTGCCTGTGAGGCTCAAGGACTACCTGCTGAAGTACCCATATGTGCTCTGAGAGACCCCCCCACACCTTGCTCACCTTTTCATCCTACCCTGGCAAAACATGGTGCTCTCCCGCAACCCACTCCGCTCCGGCACCAGCGCTGATGGACTCCGAAGGGTCCCTGGCGTTGCTCAGCTGGAGTGCTGCAGTGCGTGGCCTCGGGGTCAGGTACAAGTGTGAGGGGCTGAGCGAAAGGCAGGGGTCTCCGGAGCTCAGATCGAAGCAGGCCGGGGGCAGAAAGCGTGTTTTGGGTTTTTTTCAGGCTCTGTTGTCCCTAGCTAGGGACGCTAATAAAAATTCATTGTACTATTTTTGTTCTCCCATGGCTACATCTTTGCACTGACTTCGGCTTGCTTCACTGCTTGCTTCACTTGGGCAGGGCTTCCATTCTGGCTGTTAAGGGGAGAGGGTGGGTTGGTTTGAGTAGGATTTGTTGGGGTTTCTTTAATATAACCAAGTCCTGATACACATCTGGGGCTGTGATTTTTTTTTTCCAGAAGCGAGTGATGATTTTTTAGGGCCCAACTTGAGACACCGTAAAGGGGCCTGATAGAGGGTGGGTGCTTGGCACTGCCTGGAAATCAGGCCTCTTTTAAGGCGTCTCCAGCTGTGCACA
Source organism: Mauremys reevesii (assembly GCF_016161935.1). Taxonomy (NCBI): domain Eukaryota; kingdom Metazoa; phylum Chordata; order Testudines; family Geoemydidae; genus Mauremys; species Mauremys reevesii. The sequence continues at coordinate 129,018,626 of NC_052626.1, read as the reverse complement.
CAGAATCACTGGTCACCAGGGGCGGCTCTAGGCACCAGCAAAACAAGCTGGTGCCTAGGGCGGCAAAATCTAGGGGGCGTCCCCTGCAGCCGGGGGGGGGGCTGGCGGGTGCGCGTGCCGCGCAGCTCATGCCCGCGGGAGGAGGACACCGAGCGGAGGAGAGGGACCTGCTGCAGGCATGACTGCGGAGGGGGGCGCCCCGCCGCGGGCGCTGGACCCTCCCTCATGCAGGCATGACTGCGGGCGGCGCCCCCCGCCCGGCCGCCCCGCCCCGCACGCGCCGCCGCGCGACCAGCGGTCTGCCTCCCGCCATGCGGCTGCAGCGGCTGCTCAGCTGCTCCCGCGCGCCCCGCCATGCGCGCTTGCTTGGGGCCAAAAAAAAAAAGCGCCCCCTGCTGGTCACTATGGGAAAATCTTGACCTGGGTTTCCCTAGGGTGGGACTAGATCTCCAGGCATCTCTACGGTGGAAGCAGCTCGGGCTACAACACACTGAAGCTCGCCCTATGATGCTTTTTGCACCCCAGCAATTGCTCCACTGGGAGTTTTAAAAGCTCACCTAGGACAGGACTGTTTGGCTGGCTTCTCTGGACGTGCCCGAGTGAAACAGGCAGACTCCTTTCTCTAGCAGCATGTGGTTCTTTGTTCCAGTGTTTTCCTAGTTGCGTGAGGCCTAAGTAAAACCAAGCTCAATTGCTGCTGCTGCAGCTAACACAGGCTCCCCTTCCCAGAAGCAGTTCTTGGTCTTTCCACAGTGCACAGCCAGATATATACTGGTGCATCTGGGGAAAACTTTCCCCACTCCCATAAGGCCTTAGCTGTTCCTACCACAAGGAGGCTGGTGGGTGGCTTCTCCCCCACATGGTGCAATGTCCTTGGGAGGTAGGAGGACTTGCTCACCCTGTTTCACAGACCCCATCAGCTCCTTCTCCACAAGTCCTATGTTACAACTCTGACAGTTTTGAAGCCCTGCTTCGAAACACGACTGAGCCGTGATTCCTATTCATGTGAGAGGGTGGTGGTGGGGGTGTATTACTCATGCTGTGTGTGGAATCTACCATGTTCCCAAGGCAGGATGAAATTCACCCCCGTGCAGAGGGCCAGCACACAGGCTAAGTGCTCATGTATCCTACAAAGGGCTGAACTTCCAGGTCAGTAACCTCTAGGTCCAGATGTGTGGGCGTAATCACTGCATTTGGGGTAAGCGTCCGTGCGTTTTTGCAGCTGGGTAGTTCTATTTAAAAAAACAATTTGGGAGCAGTAGCTTAGATGGTCCCTACCCCAACCCTGCTGCCTTTCTCAACTGGGGCTAGGGACAGTGTCTGTAAAGCACCAAACATTCTCCTGTTTCCTTTTAAACAAACCAACGGTGCGAACGTGGATTCACAACCTCGTGGGGCTTGGGTGGGTGGTGCGTGTGTGTCTGTCCAAGCCTAGCCCGTGTGGGGTTTTAACAGCCTTTCCCCGTGCAAACCCTGAGCCTCTGCAGGAGGGTTAGAGCCTCTCGCCGGCTTTTCTAGGAAAGCGTGATAACAGGCACATCTGCTTATCGTTCTGCCAGCGAGAGAGGGGGAGAGCAAATATGTTAGCCCAGCGCAGTTCTTGGAAGCTGATGCGTTTCGGTTGAATCTGTGCAGGGAGGATGAGCCGCCCTTTGGAATTGCCTGCCGCGGGTTTGTAGTCGCTGCGTGTCAGGAGCAGCTTGGTGCCTGGTTTATTGTTTCCTCTTTCGGAGCTCAGATTCTGGATTTGCTTCCCGCGGAGCTGCTGAAACACTTGAATGAGGGGCCGCCCGTGGCCATCGCGCTCTCCCTCTCTGAGGGAGGCAGGTTGGTTTATTCCTCATCTTATGTCAGCGCCCCAGCAGCGCTACATTCTTCAGGGCAGGGGATGGTTGTTTTGTGGTTTGTACAGCACCAAGCACAATCGGGCTCTGCTCCAGGGGAAGGGATAGCTCAGTGGTTTGAGCATTGGCCTGCTAAACCCAGGGTTGCCAGTTCAATCCTTGAGGGGGCCATTTAGGGATCTGGGGCAAAAATCTGTCTGGGGATTGGTCCTGCTTCGAGTAAGGGGTTGGACTAGATGACCTCCTGTGGTCCCTTCCAACCCTGATATTCTATGACTGGAACTTCTGGGTGCAAACCTGTCATAAATAATAATGGTACTTAGGAGGAAACCTTGTCCCTCCAGCCTGTGCACTTAGTACCATGGGGAAAGGCAGAGGCTGGAGCCAGGAGAGCTGGGCTCTGTTCCCAGCTCTGCCACAGACTCCTTGTGTGACCTTGGGCAAATCACTTAAACCCAGGTGCACCCCTCTGCTTTCATGAGGGGCCTGAGTTTCAGGGAGTCTCTTCTGGGAAGAGTAGAGAATGGGAGGAGAGGCTGGGTCCAGTGTCCTGCTCCCTGGGACTGCATAGAAGCCCCTCAGCCAGGGCTCTGTAAGTGACTGGTTCCCTGGGTGACACAGGGAGAGAGAGTCAGGGGATGAACCTGGCATGGTCCCCTGGCTCACCCCAAGGGTTTCCATTTGGAAATCCAAGTGGGAGTGACTTGGCAGCTGGGGGAGTAGGGCCAGCGCTGGGGTTTATTTGGTTTGCCGCCAGTTTGTCTGTTTTTAACCGTGTGATCTCCAAGCTGCGGAGGATTTCAAATAAAATGCAAACACCCCCCTGCCCCCATCTTGGAGCCAGGAGTTCAGGCTGCCTAGGGGCGTGGGCTGGGGCCCTCACAGGGTAGAGCTCATACCTAAGGCTACTGGTTATGCATGCACTACTTGCACAGCAAGTGAGATGCTTCTAACACAGAATACAGCCCCCTAGGCACAAGAGGAGGGGAAATTCTGCCCTGCTACCCACATACAGCGCCACTGAAAGGGACTCTGAGACAGGACATCTGGGTGCCCTTCCCAGCTCCACCATAGACATTCTGCAAAGGGGGAGGAGCTCTTCGGGTCACCTTGGCTCACGCCGGATTGGGGGGAGGGGAGGGCGTCAGAAGGCTAGTGGCTGAAAAGAGCTGGGAAGCTGAGTTCTAGTCCCACCTCTGCCGCGGCCTTGCATAAGTCACTAAGGGCGAAGTTTTCGGAGATGGCGGCTGATTCTGGGTGCCTCGGCCCTCGGGAGCCCGCCCTGAGCTGAACTGCCACGAGGTCAGTGGGAGTCGATGGGAACTGCAGCTGCTCAAAGCCTCTGGAAGAGCGGGCCCGAGGGGCTGCCTACGCAGGGCACCCGAAATCAGGGGCCCGTTCTGAAAGGGTTAGCCTGACCCTCCGTGCCTCAGTTTCCCCATCTGTAAAATGGGGGAGATACCGGCCTCCCTGCCAGGGTGTGGGCAAGCCCAGCGTGCTAACGTTTGCTCAGTGGCCCTGTGCACTAGAAATCACTATAAATAGCCTAGGCAGGCGGTGGTAGCGGAGGAGCGAATTTCTTACAGTGTCAGTTGAACGGAGACGGGTTGTCGCGCTGGGTGCGGTGATATCTGCAGCCCCCTCCAGCGCACTGCCTGGCTCCTCCCAGGACCGTCCTGGGCCTTTCAACCCTTTTCAACCCGCACCCCCAAGCCCAACCACCCGCCTTCTCCCACTGCAGCCATGGGCTTGCTGTAGCAGGGTTGCTGCCTGGCCCCCATTCTCACCGCAGGGTGGTAGCGATTCTCCTCCAGGCCAGCTCGGTTATTCCTCACTGGGCACGGGAGGGGCGCTTGTGTGGTCTCCCCGGTGCCCAGCTATTTCTTTGCAAAGACCCCCCTGCTTTGAAATGCCTGCATGCTCTGGGGAGGGCTGGGTTCTCTGCGCCTCATGCTCTCCGCCCTCGAAAGCAGCCTGCGCGGCTCCCCGCAGGCCCGCTGGCTTTCTGAGACTAGGATGCTGTCAGCTCCCCCGGCCCCACCCACGCCGGCTGCAACAGCCGCCGCCGCCCCCTCGCCTTTTGCTTTATGGAGCCATTTCTCATTTGACCCAGTTAGCGGTGCCATCTGGTGCCTCTGCGCACGCAAAGAGGATTACGCAGCAGCCGGGAGGCAGGAGGGAAGGGAACTGGCCCAAAGAGGCTCGCCCTCCTCCCCGGCTAAGCCGAGGTGGGGGCTGGGTGCAGCGGGGAGGGTCCAGGCTTGGGCTCCCCTAGCCACGTGCGAGAAGGCGAAGATAATCAGCTGGCCCGTTTTGTGCATCTCCGCAGCGCAGAGGGCTACCCAAGCTCTGCCAGGCCAGCTGTAGAGAAACCCTGTGCCCTTCCCACCCGGCATTCATTACCCAAGCTCGACCCCCACCCTGGGAGCTGGGGGGAGTATCAGTTCCGCTAGCTCGGTTTTACAGGGGAAACTGAGGCACGGAGAGGTTGGTTTGTTTTAAGTGTCCTGCCCCAGATCACGGGAGTGAGCCACTGAGTCCACTAGCCAACAATTCCTCCCTACAGAGAGCTTGATTCACTACTTCAGCAATATATCACATTGGTAGATGTGCAGGTGAACGAGCCCCTGATGGTGTGTCTGATGTGATTAGGTCCTGTGATGGTGTCACTTGATATATATATGTGGACAGAGCTGGCATCGCTTTTTTGCAGGATATAGTCCTGGGTTAGTGTTTATGTTGTATGGTGTGTGGTGCTGCTGGTGTATTTGCTTTGATGATGCGCTGGAGGTTTTTTAGTTGGGGCTGTAGGTGATGTGGTATTCACTCCTTCAGCAGAGTCACTAGTGTGGAAGGCAGCAGCTGTTTGACAGAGCATAGCAACCGTGCAGAACAGGACAGGAAGTGGAGAATGCCAGAGCCAGTGAAATGCCAGGGGGATTTTAAGAAGGCAGAAGAGATGCACTGTCAGGACGCTTCGGCTCTTGCAAACAGTGCGGTTGCATTATGAATGCTCCCAGGCGAGCAGGAGCTTGGGTTTCTGTCTCCTTTGAAAGGTGGCACCTGGTAACAGGGTGGCGCTCCCTAATGACACGCACTGGGAGACGCGCTAGAGCTGCGTGAATTGGGGGGGGAGATACTCTCCGCGCGGTTCTGCCTGAATGCCAATGCACTCTGGCGTTTGTCCGCCTTTGTGATTTTTTCTTTTCGTGTCCTTCAGTGCTTAAGCTTTACTCGCGCGTGTGCAAGGAGATGACCCGTCTGGACCTGTGGTTAAGGCACTGCACTCAGGAGACTCATGATACTGATACTGCCACCGACTTTCTGGGTGGCCGTGGGCATGTCACTTTCTCTCTGTGTCTAAAATAGGGGTAATGCTTCCTTTCTCCCTCCCTTCGCTTTGGGGGCTTAGATTCTCTCTTAGTATCTGTTTGTACAACACCTAGCACAGCAGAGCTCTGATCTAAGCTCTAGGGTGGTAACACAATGAATAAGAATAAGATGCTCACAAAAGATGGCTATACAGCTTGAATATTTGCCAGAGGCGCATTGTAGATTCACTGGTAACATTTGCCGCTTATGTGCTGTTGGTCAGTTACATAAATCATCCGCTCCAGGAATGGAAACAGTGCCCCGTGTCATTCCGATCACTAACCAATGCAGTGCCAGGTGGGACTCTCTGCAGCAAGGCATTTGTGAGCAACAGGCAGTCCAACTCCGAGTCCCTGAAGAAATTTGCAAATCACGGCGGTTAGCTAATGAATTTGAGACTCTCATGGACAACGGGCCAGGGCATTTAGCCAAAGTTTCTGATTAAATGATTCATTCTGACTTATTTGCCGTAATTGCCAACACCACCTCTGGCAGCACCTGAGCTTTCCCTGGAGGGCATCTGACTGCAGCCTTGGCCCACCCTTGTGAAATCAAACAGGACTGGAGCCTGCGATGGAACTAGCTGAGATCTCTCCAGCTAGTCTTGTCCATTTCCCCCTTGGTTACCTGTGACGCTGCAGGAGCCGGGGAAAGATTGCAAGGTTGGGTGCGTGTTAAGGAACGCAACAGTTTGCAAGAACCATGCAAACTCGGCAGCTGCTGGTAGAAACAGCCAGTCTCTGCAACATGCCCTGAAGACAGCTGGAGGGAGGGCGTGAGGGCTGATGCAGGGTGCGATTTGTGTTGCAGGGACAGTTTCCAGTAACGTTCAGAGCAGCTCAACATGTTGTCCAGTCTGCTCTCCTGTCCCTAGCAGCAGCATCTCCCAGATATTTCAAAGGAAGGTGTGTGTGTGTGGGGAAATAAACACAAGGCACCAGACCAGTGGTCCAATATACTGTATCCCAAAGGGAACCCTGACCCCAGCTGGAGAACAGCTCATGCCTTGAAGCATGAGAACGGAAGGTCTGGTCATCTTGGCTATGGAGCCTGCAGATGCTGCTGTTATTGTAGTGCTGTTCATTCAGGCTAGTGGGAAGTGACTGAAAGGCACTAGCCAATCCGAATGGTAGCAGGGCAATGGAGAGTCAGGCTCCTTCTGCCTTATTTTTTTTATATTCTCCTAAACCATTTGCCTCTCTCATACCCTGCAGCAGTGAGTTCCCCAGGCTAACGATGCGGTGTCTGAAATAGCTATATGTAAGCTTGGAAGGATTAGATTTTATTGATCAGTGTTGGTAAAGGTTGATTTCACCCTACACACACAAACCCACAAAACAATATTTCCATCCACCATAATCACAATGTACAGCGAGGCAAAGTAAGGAAAATGCTGCTCTGGAACTTAGTAGGGACTGATGTCAGGATATTTACTTGGTATATTTTGACCTGTGATGTCGATAATTTGTGCTTTAATGGTTATAAAGCTTTAACTTTGACTCGCAGTGCCTATTGTCATTAAATAAATATTGCCTCTCCCCCCATAATTTCATGTAACTGTGAAAATGTAAATTGATAAGAAAATGCTTAAAAATAAGCATCCATTGTATCTGTTGAAATTATAAGAAAATAAAAATCGAATTCTGCCAAGCCTAGGTATATGGTCCTTTTAGAATCCTTTCCTAGCTGTTGCTGTTTTCATGTATAATGATAATGCTCTTCTTACTCTTAAACCCTCCTCCTCCATAACAGTGTGTCAGCATTTTACACTTCCGCATCTTAAGTTTGACACTGAATTTGGGTCCATGCATGTATTTAAATGTCAGTTATCATCCCATCCACACAGTACTTTAAGCACATCAGGCCTGACAAAGCATGCGCCTCATTAATCTGTGGCGTTCCATGGGACTGGATTTATGCCGGCTGAGGGTCTGGCCTGGCGAATGAGAGAGGATCAAAAGAGCTCAGAAGAACAGAGACCCCTGCTGGTCTGGACAGGTTTAAGCCACGGGTGCATAGGGTGTCAGTGGAGCGCCAGTGGACCTGCAGCAGTGTCTGAGCCTGAGTACAGAAGCAAGGATGTGGGAGCAAGACCTATCGACGTCTGCGGTGCAACCATCAGTGCCGGTGCCTACAGCACACCCGTGGCCCTGGGTTCATGAGGTGGTGGATGGGACCTTTGGCCTGGGCTAGGCAGCAGCAGCCCTGGTGGAATGAGGGGCCCTGCCCTGGAGAAGCCTGAATGGCATGGTGCGCCAAACGGCACCCTCAATGCCCCCTGCCACGGCGGCAGGGCCAGCTGGCTGCTGCCAGGGCCCTGGGCAGACAGTGCCTGTCCCACTGCCATAGCTACAAGCTGCCCCTTCTCCCCATGGCAAGACCCCCCCAGCACCCCCAAAGATGCAGCCGGCCTGGGGGAGGGCAGCACCCCTGCGGATGGGGCGCTCCCAGCTGGTGTGACCCTGACAGCACCTCCCGGGGGGGCTGCCCCACTGCAAACCCTTCCCATCCCCTGCAGGGCTACTGGGGTAACAGCCCCGCACCCGGCCCTTCATCCCTTCCCTCCTCCTCCTCCTCCTCCTCCTCCTTGCCCCTGCCCCAGCTCCCTCCGCCCCAGCTGGCCGGCTGGCCCTGGCCATGGATGCGAGCAGCTGCTGCCCCCTGCCGGCTCTCCGCTGCACCAGCAGCCCCCGCCGGGACGGGCCGACACCGGCTCCGCCCCCTGCCCGGCACCGGCTGAGGCCCCGCCCCGCCGCAGCCGGCTGTCAGTCACGCGCCTCTGGGCCCTTCCGGGTGGGTGGGGCGAGGAGAGGGTGCGCTGGGCCGGGCGGCAGGTAAGGGGCTGGCGCTGTCCGGAGCTCGTGGCATGCAAAGGTGGGGACGGGAGGGGGCAGGCCGGGGAGATGCAGCAGGGCAAAGGGAGGGGACGGGGCGGGGGGGCAGCAAACGGAGAGCCGGCCGGTTGGGGGAGGGGGGATGCCGCAGGGCAAAGGGCGGGGACGGGGCGGGGGGGCAGCAAACGGAGAGCCGGCAGGTTTGGGGAGGGGGGATGCAGCAGGGCAAAGGGAGGGTCTGGGGTGGCGGCAAAGGGAGAGGGAGTGCAGCGGGGAAAGGGGGGGTGCAGCGGGGTAAGGGGAGAGGGGGCGGGGGCGGGGGAAGCAGCGGGGTAAAGGGAGAGAGGGCGGGGGGTGCAGTGGGGTAAGGGGGGGTGCAGCGGGGTCAAGGGAGAGAGGGCTGGGGTGCAGTGGGAAGGGGGGTGAGGGGTGCAGCGGGGTAAAGGGAGAGGGGGCTGGGGTGCAGTGGGGAAAGGGGGTCGGGGGTTCAGCGGGGTAAAGGGAGGGTGGGTGCTGTGCAGCAGGGAGAGGGGTGGGGTGGGGTGCAGCAGGGTAAAGAAGAAGTGGAAGCTGGCAGGCGAGGTACTGGAAAGGGAAGGGTGGCCAGACTAGGGGAAGTCAGGAGTCTCTCTGGGGCCTGCAGCAGGACTGCAGGGGGGTGGGTTAGGGGAAAGCCCAGCAAGCTGCAGGGATTGTACACTAGCCCGCAGGGTTTTCTTGCCGGGCTTGAGTTTGAGCCTGTGCTTGTCCTTCCTCAGGACCTAGCTGTAGGGCTTCGCAAAGCCTCCTGAGAGGGTGATGAACACGTCTCGGGAGTGACGCCTCACCAGCAGCAGCCATTGCACACACTGCCCAAGCGCTGTGGAGTTTTTGGTGGTGAGCAGGGCCATGCACTAACAATGGGGGACCTGGGAGGGGGTGTTATGTGTACGCGGATGGAGAACTCTGCGGGTAAAGGGGGATGCTGCCACCAGGTTAAAAACAATAAGTGCCTCTAGCAATAACCCTATAGATAACGAAGTGCTAATTTCTCACTATGTGTGCAGGCCCTGATCCTGCAATGGGCTCCCTACAGGCAGATCCCTGCTATAGGGGGTCAATAGGCCGACACCTGTGCTGAGCCTGTTGCAGGATTTTAGAGCCTTATTCATTGCATTTCTTTTCTGCTTGGACAATACAGGCTGACTTCTATGAGTCTAGTGCGTACATAAGATAGATGTTACAATTCTAATTTTTTTTTTTTTTTGTGGCCTTTGAGCGCAAGGAGACTCCAGGCCTGTCTGCTACGGTGTCCGTTCCGGATGGGCTTTAAGGACGAGTCTGAGTGCTGTCCCTCATGCAGACTTTACATTTGTTCTTTCTTTGTTGGGCTTTCCCACCCCGAATCCGAAATAAGCCTTCAAGGTTTGTAAGCCATCTGTGCTCTGTCTGGAGGATACAGACAGAACCACAGAAATGTAGGGATGGAAAGGCCCTCAAGGCTTCCTGTTCCATCCCCCCACGCTGGGGCAGGGATAAGTAAATCATGGATACCAGGATTAATGATGCCATGGCCTAGACTAATGCTGTGGGGTTTGGGCTGCCGGTGGGGAATGTTTGCATCCAAGCATGACAGTATTTCTTAGGACCATTCTGCCTCCTTTCCCCCAAACCTGGCTCTCGACTGGCTGCCAGCATCCCTTCAAAGGAGGAGAGACCTGATGGTGGATTGGAAGCTCTTTGGGGCACGGACCATTTTTGTTGATGTGTAACACCTAACACAATGGGCTCGTGGGCCATCACGAGGTGCGACGGTAATACAAACAGTAAACAGTGGTGGGGCCTGGGATGAGTCCTGCACAGGACTCTGTCAAGCTGCTCCCTGTGGCTATGGGTCTTTGGGTAATTCCCTGTAGCGGATAAAGGCCCATTGTGCTCATCTGAGATGCATCCTCCTGGCTAAGGGCTTCCAGGGCGTTTCCTGACTCCAGAAAGCTCGGAGGTCAGCTCCCGAGCCAAGATCTGGCCTTTGCTGTTGATTTCAATGTGTGTCTTTATCCATCTCAAGAGAGTTTTTGTATGTGCTGCGTATTGCAAACTCGTGCTCTGAGATACTTGTCTACGGCAGAGATTCTTTCATGGATTAAGCTGCTGGGGGAGGTCTCTGTGCCAGCGTCACAGAGGAGAGATTTGAGACAGAGCTGGGCTGTTTTTTCTCACATCCCCAAATGGCGCAATGTTAATTATTATTCGTGTTACCGCTGCACCCAGGGCTCATTGTGCTAGGGGCTGTGAGCCGTCTCTGAAGCGATGTCCTCATCTGGGCGTTTCTGTGGCAGCAGTGTGGCCGTGAAGATGTGTTGGCATTTCCTTGAGCCTAGTGCTCTTATTGGTGTCAGGCTAATGCCTAGGGTTCCAGGTGAGATCAGGGCCCTGGTGTGCTAGGAGCTGTACGTGCATGTAGTGAGGAACGATACTTACTATTTAAATCGGTGAGACAGACAAAGGGGAGGAGAAACAAAGCATTACCATCCCCATCTTATAGGTGGGGAACGGAGGCACAAAGAGGGTGACTTGCCCAAGGTCATACAGGAGTCAGTGGCAAAACAGGGAACTGAATCCAGGTCCTGAAGGCCAGTGCCTAAACCACAGGCCCGTCTCTCTCTCTCTAGTAGATGCAACAACACGACAGGGCAGTGGTGAGGTGTGTGGGCTTTAATCCCTGCCCAGGTTGCAGGCAAGTATTACCTAGCACTGCAGGGGGCTGTGTCCTTCTCTGGCACCTTTCGTCTCAGCGCCTCACAAACATTACCAAGATGTCTGCCTCACGCCCGGGGACTTAGGAGGGTGAAGGGAGGAGCATCATCCCTGTTTTAACAGATAGGGAAACTGAGAGAGGGGACTGGCCCACATTTGCACTGGGGCCATGACTCTGTCTTGGGCAAATCGCTTCCCCCTTTTTTGTGCTTCCGTTTTTCCCCATCTGTCAAAAATGGGGGTGAAGTTATTGCTGCAGGGCGCTTTGGGCTCTGTGGCTGGGCCGCGCTCTCTGAGCGCAGCGATGCGTTGGAAAGCAGATGCTCAGCGAGTGCCTAATAGATGCACTCAGGCTTGTTTTTAAATGCGCAGTTTCCCTATGCAGCATGGGTAGCTTTTTAAAGTATCCCCCTCCTGAGTGCGTTACCCATTATTCATGCTCATAGGTTTAAACGCTAAGGATCCGATCCCTTACCTGTTACGCCTTCCCTTGACCCTAATGGGCATTGGGTGGGGCCTGAAGCAGCCTGCTAGGCTACATACCAATGGCTTGAATATGTTTCCTCAGCTTGAATTGGATGTCACGGTCAGTCTCATGACTCATGTTATACGCCGTGGTACCAATTTGGGGGCTTCACATCCTTCCGGGGAGGGCTGGAATTTGGCAGCTGAATGGGAGAAACTGATTTGAATCTTAAACTTAAATCTTAAATCTACGATCTTGTTCTGATTGTTTGTTTACGGCCGAGAGGGTTAGCCAAGACGTTGTCTTCCTGATGAAGATCGGAGCCACCCCTCTGTCTCCCCTCAAGCAGCTGCTTCCGACGCAATGAGTAACACGACCACTCCCACCTCCGCCGGGACCTCCAGCGACTCCTTAGTAGGGTACGTCCTGGTGCCCTTCTTCCTCATCACTATCATCGGCATCGTTGTGGTGGTGGTAAGAGACTTGTTTTTGTTTGGGAGCCCCCATGGTGTGATCCTCTAGGTCGCTGGTTCAAATCCAGGCATTGACCAAAAGTTGTAACTGCCTCGGTGGCTGCTGGTCCCAGTGCAGATCACGTTGGGAGCTCTGGCAGAGACCAAGGGCTGAATGGGCCCCGTGGAGACCACACTCTTCTCTCGCCCCTAGACGTGGTCTCTCCAGGTTGGGGCTGACCTATGTCGGTGTGTGTTGAGCTGGAGTTGCTGCTGCCTGGGCTGTCCCTGCTCTGTGGCTAGAGTATGTCAGTCCACCCGAGGGGTGGCCATGTGAGGCCTTTCCCCAGCACTGACGTCCCCAAAGAGTTGGGGAGAGTGTGATCCGGGAGGGTGCGGTTCTCTGCTGGCCTGGCAGAATCTGCACTGTTGGTACAGTGCCTGGTGGCTTCTTGTCTCTGACTTTTGGCTGATTGCACTCCTGCTGGGAGGGCACTGGGCATTTAAATACAACCACAGAAGTGCCTCGACTCTCTTTCTCAGTTGTTAGAGGCCTCCACAAACATCTGGCTACATCTGGCTCCTGAGAGCCGGGCTGGCCCAGGCAGCTTGCTCAGTCAAAGAGCTCAGATCTAAAACCAAAACCCGAGAGACCCTCGTGCCCCAAACAGTTTTGTTCGAATTGAGGCGGGGAGACCTGTGGTGGGGTTGCATGTGAAGGGAGGATTCATTGTAAGTGGGCAATGATGGGCCAAAGCCCATCCCTGGGGTGGTGTCTTGTAGACTATAAATGGGGTGAGGGGATTGGATGGCCTTTTAAATTTTTTTAAAGGACGTGTGCTCTAGCTTGATCACAAGGCATGGACTCAATGCAGGAATCATTGGGTGAGGTTCTCTGTCCTGTCCTGTGCAGGAGGTCCTAGAGAGCAGATGGTTCTAATGGTCCTTCCTGGCCTATGGTGATGGGGTCCAGAGCCTTTCGTCTCTGCCAGCTGGATGGGTACTGCTTGCAGGCCACCCAGCAGCTGTCTGTGAAATGAGCGGATTTATCCGCTTCCTGCTGAATGTGTGTCCGGGTCACAAATCAGATGCCGGTGCTGGCAGCTTGATGGCAGTGGTATGGACTGAGCTGCTTTGGAACAGGCTCTTCCCAGGTGGCCAACTCCTCGCCAACACCTAGGGCCAGTGTCTCCAAAGAGCTCACCCTCCAGCATGTGGAGCTGTCCTGAAAATCCGGCGTCAGGTGTCTGGAGATCTCCGGCCAGGCCCATTGACAGGGGATGCTATGGGGGGAAAGATAGTCCTGCCGCCATCCAAATGGAAGTCTCCAGGTCTGGCCAGCCCCTTTCATTAGTGCCAAACTCACTTTTAACGCCAACCCATGGGCTGTGTGGTTGCTCACTACATGCTTTCCCCCCCCATTGCAGATGATGTACATTCAGAAGAAGAGGAGGTAAGTGCTAAGTCTGGAGGCTGCTGGTATGTTGGGGAAAGGATGTCTGTTTTTGCTTTGGCTGGAGAAGAGGGGTGGTCATACGGCATCTGCAGCACTGGCCTAGCTGGAGATGACAGAGTAGATCCAGACTCACTTGGGGGAGCCACGGGGGCCTTTGTGTGTCTGGGAGAGAACTCACTGGCTGTCCTCACTCGGTCCCTTTAGATTTAGGGCCTTCCCCTTAGATCAGGAATGGTGCTAAGGGAAGGGAGGGTGTGCAGTGAGAATTAACCTCTGTCCCCTGGGTCTGTCCACGTCCACCTTCTGTGGCAAAGAACACCTTCCACCTGACTTGGATCCTCGGCTCTGTGACGCCAGATCCTTTGTGTGCGGCTGTGACCTGTGGTGGCAATAGCTGTGGGCTCAAATGCTGCAGTCCTTGCACGGGCCAAACTCCCATTGACTCATCATTGTGCTCGGTCCCAGTGTGCTAGGCACTCCGCTGCCCCGAGGAGCTTAGACCTGAGTGTAAGAGGAGCCAGCAGGTGGATTGAACAAAGAGACGGAGGAGGAGAGTGGGGTAACAGCGAGATGGTAGCTTTGAATGAGGAAGGAGTGCTGGCTTTGGCCCATGGGCTCTAGACCTGGGGTGAGATTTTCAAAGCTGTTTAGACATTCAAATTAAGGCAAGGAACGTGTCTACATCCCCTAGGCGGCTCTGGAAATCTCAGCCCCCGTGACTCAGCCCCCCCTCTGCTGGCCGTGTGATCCTATCATCAGCGTCACCCTTGGGTCATTGGCGGGTCTGCGGGTTCCCAGAGCAGCCTCACAGTCCCCTGTCTCTGCGTGTGTCAGGTTTGACAGGTTACGTCACCACCTGTTACCGATGTACAGCTACGACCCTGCAGAGGACCTGCACGAGGCTGAACAGGAGCTGCTGGGGGATCCAGACGACACCAAGGTGAGCTGCGAAGGTCCAGAGGCCACGCGTGAGGGCGGCTGTGGGCGGGCGGCATGAGTGGGCGTGATGCCACTTGGAGCCGGTCGTCCCCAGCGCAGGTCACGTTTGGTTTTGGGGTAACGTGCTTGCCGGAGAGGAACGTGAGGAGGCACTTTACCGAGCATCCAGGCTGCTCCGGTCAATGTTCCTCATCCTAAATCATCTGCTGTAGAAGATCTGCCCAGGAGAGCACTGTGCATTCAGCAGTGTTGTACAAGAGACACGGGGGATGGGGTCTGAGCACAGGACCAGAATCAGTGCTTGAGTGGCTAGTTATGTGGGCAAGTAACAACCTTTTGGTGCTACTGTTGGCCTGTAATCACAGGGTGATTCAGGTTTCTGTGTAGTCTCCCAGGGAGTTTGCTCCTGCAGGTGAAGTCCTAAGGGCTGTTGTAAATGCTACGTTTCAAAGGGTCACCGTCAACTTGGCAAACCGCATTTTTGGTCTGGAAACTTTGTATCTAGTATTGTTAATGGTAACAGTGGAGATCACTGTCACCAGCGTTTTAGCAGCACAAGTTGGGGGTTGTGGTGGAGAATCAGCTCGACATGATTGACACTGTGGCCAAAAGGGTTAATGCGATCTTGGGATGCAGAAATGGGAATTTTAAGTAGGAGCAGAGAGGTTGTTTTACCTCTGGATTTGGCACTGGTGCCACTGCTGCTGGAATCCTGTGTCCAGCTCCAGTGCCCACAATTCAAGAAGGATGTTGATCAGTTGGAGAGGCTTCAGACAGGGGCCATGAGAATGATCAAAGGAACAGAAAACCTGCGTTATAGTCATAGACTCAAGAAGCTCAGTCTATTTAGCTCAACAAAGAGAAGGTCAAGGAATCACTGACTTGATTACAGTCTATAAGTACCTATAGGAGGAACAAATAGTTAACAATGAGCTCTTCACTCTAGCAGATAAAGGTTTAACATGATCCAAGGGCTGGAAGTTGAAGCTAGACGAATTCAGACTGGAAATAAGGTGTAAATTTTTAACCGTGAGAGTAATTAACCATTGGAACAGTTTCCCAAGGGTCATGGGGGATTCTCCAGCACTGATCATTTTTCAGTGAAGCCGGGATGTTTTTCTACAAGATCTGCTCTAGGAATTATTCTGGGGAAGTTCTTTGGCCTGGGTTACACAGGAGGCGATAATCACAATGGCTTCTTTTTGCGTTGGAACCTATGAATATATGAAATGAACAGTCCTTTCTCTGGCAGCTCATTCTGTGTAGTCACTTCAAAGGATTTCCTTGGTATTGTCAGGCTCCAACCTTGCAAACATTTTACCACGTAACTCACTGGGTCTATTCCCAGGTAGAGTTACCTTTGTGTTTGCAGCATTGGTATTTCCTCTGCTGAAAAGAGCCGTAAAGTCTAACGAGAGAGCAGAAAAACTGTGTCATTTGCTTTTGAAAGGATTTTAACCAGATGTTCTTTTTAAAGGGGCTCTGTCAGAAATAGGATTTTTTTTTGCACTTGGTCCATTTAAAAAAAAAAAAAAGGAAATTCACATTGACTGTGTTCCTTTAAATATCACTGCTGTTACTCAACAGGAACCATTGAATGGAAATGGAGGGATATTTAAAAAAAAATCTGGCATCAGAAAAAAATACTAAGAAATACCCACTTGCCTCTCAAAAATGTGGTTTTGAAAACTTCATCTGCTGTAACTAGAGCTTTAACCCGTAATACGTCAATTACCAGGATCAGTAAAAATCTGTACAAGATTTTCCCCCTTCCTCGTATTGGTCATCCTGTCCTTTAAAATATGCCTGTAGTGACATGACCCGTGGGTGAAAGGAGGCTGCACAGCTGAGGGAATAAGGCATTGAACTGTGGGTCAGGAAAGCTGAGTTCTGTTGTCAGCTCTGTAACTGACCTGCCTGGGTGTCCTTCGCTTCACTCTGTTTCCCCATCTGTGAAATGGGGATAATATCAGACCTTGTAATGTGCTTTGAGATCACTGGTTTAAAAACCCTATATAAGAATTAAGCATTTATGATGATGATGATGCACTTGAAATATGTAGAACATTCTGAATCCATAACTATTTAATGTAAACTCTCCAGAATAAAGTGGGCATATACCGTTTAAAAATCACATCTTAAATTAAATGAATGAATAATACTGTAGATTACAAAAACTGTACAAAAGTTCAGATCTGACTTTCCATTATTTGTACTGCTTTGCATTTCATTCCACTTGGATAATGAAAACAGGTCAATTTCCCATTGTAGTTCTCATGTGCTAGCCCAAGGCTGCAGTGTTTGGGTTGCAAATACAGCAGGGGAATTTTTAACTTGAATTATATTTAATTAAAAAAAAAAAAACCCTGGCTTTCACAAAACCTAAATGTGGGGCCTCAAGCTCTAATTTAAAGGGTGTGATGGACGGGGAGTTGAGAAGAGGCCAAGCGCTGTAGATAAACAACATCGGCCGTGTGGAAATTAGGTCAGTGACTCAGGCTGAATGTGGCGTGGCTGATTGCTGGGGCCGTGTTAGCGCTGAGATGATCACCAACAAAGCTGCGTGATCTTGTTCAGGCCAACTGTCCTAGGCATGAGCCTAATGCACTAGATCAGAACTAGAGGGAAATTTAGATCAAAAGGGTTTAATCCTTGCCTGTTTCTACTAGCCTTCTTAGTAAGTAAGTCTACACTAAAACATTGTCAAGTCAGCTATGTCGCTAAGGGGTGTGGCAAAGCCACGTGCTGGGTGACGCAGTTAAGCCGATCTATCTCCCGGTGTACGCGGCACTAGGTTGACGGAAGAATTCTACACTGGGGTTTAGGTCGGCTTAACTATGCTCACACCTCTGAGTGACGTAACTAGATTGACCTAACTTCATAATGTAAACCAGCCTATAGCACTTTTCTGAGCTAGATTGCTGATTCAAATCCCGCCTGGTTCAGCAGCAAGCTGTGCATTTACTCTCTGGCAGCACTGTGGTGCCCCCTGGTGAAATGAAGTGGTTTAGACTCAGTTCCATTCCAAGTGGGCTAGTGCACACGCTGCACAAACTTGTGCTGCAAGTGGTGCTAATTTGGGGCAAGCAGACTCCACAGAGGCCATGATTTGACTGGCTCAGAGAGACAATCCTTTGGCCAGGGGAAGGTGCTGGGGACATTTCCCCTGTGCTTGCCCATGTTCTGCCTGTTCTGGGCACAAACCGAAGGCTTGGGTCTGCAGGGTTGTGTAGGTTTTACAGGGTGGTGGAAACGAATTCATGAAAATAACTGGTTTGGGCAGGCAATGGGGCCTGTGATATTGGGCTTCAACTGAACTTTAACGCACGTTCCACGAGAGAAACTGACCACTCCAGCTGATCTGGCTTCTCCAGCATCTCAAGAGCTGCCTCTTATTACATGCAGTTGAGGAATGCTGTTTGCTGCTATCTCCTTGCTAGCCAGACAGCATCCAGAGTTTCTCCTCTGTGGCTTGGACTGATGCATGGGATTTCCAGTGCATCAGCTCATTTTCAGGTCATGACGCGTGGAGAGGGAGAAGGAAAACCAGCCCCTCATGATGCAGACTGCGTTTGTTTCTTTTCACCGCCTCAGTGGACACTGGGAATTCCCGAGTTCTAATCCTGATGCCTTCCATGCCTCTGGAAAGTTGCTTAATCTAAGGGGGGATATGATAGAGGTATATAAAATCATGAGTGATGTCGAGAAAGTGGATAAGGAAAAGTTATTTACTTATTCCCATAATACAAGAACTAGGGGTCACCAAATGAAATTAATAGGCAGGAGGTTTAAAACAAATAAAAGGAAGTTCTTCTTCATGCAGCGCACAGTCAACTTGTGGAACTCCTTACCTGAGGAGGTTGTGAAGGCTAAGACTATAACAGTGTTTAAAAGAGAACTGGATAAATTCATGGTGGTGAAGTCCATAAATGGCTATTAGCCAGGATGGGTAAAGAATGGTGTCCCTAGCCTCTGTTTGTTAGAGGGTGGAGATGGATGGCAGGAGAGAGATCACTTGATCATTGCCTGTTAGGTTCACTCCCTCTGGGGCACCTGGCATTGGCCACTGTCGGTAGACAGGATACTGGGCTAGATGGACCTTTGGTCTGACCCAGTACGGCCGTTCTTATGTTCTTAATCTCTGTGCCTTGGTTTCCTTATCTGACCGAGAGGTTAACCCTGACCTTGTTTTTGTGCCCACAGGAGGTTGAAGGGTGTGTGTGTGCCTGGCACTTTGAAGGCAAATAAACATGTATTGTTTGTTGCAGGTGATGCGAGGCTGGGGTGGATACCAGCCCCATCGGACTCCGCTCATGGACATGAAAGCGTAACGCAGCTCGGCAACCAGTGTCCAGGCGATGTACTAACCACCTCCACCCCTCTCTCTTCTTGTCGATTTCTGTGCTAACGTCAAGTTCTCCCACATGGAGTTAATTGTTTAAAGCTCCACCCTCCGTTTTGCTCGACTTCTGCCCCCCCTTCCCATTCTGCCCTTTACAAGGTACGGCGGGTGGGCGTAGTCCCTGCTGGCTTTAGCTCCCGAGCGCTGTCAGCCCGTGCTGCCCCTGAGCGTTCCCGCCGGTGAAGCACTGAAGGCATGGGCTGAGTCTTGGGTTTGCACGTTTTGACCAGGAACAGCTCTTTCCTCCTCTTGGTTGCGGATATAAAACCCTCTGAGCCTTTTCACTTGGGCCCAGAAGAGAGGCTGTCGATCCTGAGAGTGTGTTGGTGAAACTCCATCGCTGGGTGGCTCAGAGACTCAGCCCCAAGAAACCCGGTTTATCACAGCCTCCCCTTCGGTATAAGCCATTTAAAACCAACGCAGTTGTGGTATTGCAGATGCATCTGCTGACTGCACAGAGAACAAACCTCCTGCCATGCTGCCTATCTATCGACGCACATGCTGAGCGTGTTCCTTTGCATGGGGCAGTCCCATGCACAAATCTGATTATTGTATCTCTTGCTCGCCTGTATGGGGACCTAGTTTAATGGAGCCTTTGCTGCGATCTTGAAATAGCTGACAGCAAGCATGTTTCCGTCAGCCCTGCAAAAGGCCATTCAGATGGGTGCATTTGAAACAGTCCTTTGATTCCAGTCACCCCAGGGCAGGGATGGGTCCAGTTTGGCTATGCAGTAAAAACCGGGTGAGTTTAGCAGAGCAAAACTGTCTGTCTTTGCATTCAGCCAAGAGGCCTTATGTATTTGCCAAGGAGGAGAAAAGTCTTCCTGGCACAAAAGCTACTGGATAGTAAAACAACCAAACTCTGTAATAGTTCAGCAAGGTGGATCTTTCTACGTGGATGATTTTTGTATTCAATAGTAGCTCATCTCTATATTTTGTAAATAAAAAGGCACCGTGAATGTGAGTGTCTCTGGCAAGATCTCATCTTTTTTTTTGTAATCTGTAGTTCCTATCTTTCTGCTTAGAGCAGGGAAGTGCAGCTTGTCTTGTGTTAACCCTTTGTGAACTGCAGAGCTGGGCCGGGGACGTCCTGACTGAAAAGGTAATGTGTCCTCTGAGCAGAACAGAAACCTCACCACCACCTGCCTTGTAGTCAGGTCCACTGATCTCTCCGGACTATGGCATGGAGTGTGTGTAGGGGGGAAGGCGGGGCCTTGGCTCAGTCCTGTCTGCTCGCTCTTTAGAGAATCCCTTATGTCCAGGACTCTCCTCACACTCCACTATCCCTGCACTGAATGCAGTAGAGACGGGTGCTGATGCTGAGTGCTTCATGCAAGCAGGTTGCATGTGGCTGTGACCCAGTGAGAAATCATCTTCTGCACCAGGAGCTCCTAAAGTAAAAAAGCTGTTTTTGTTTGCCTCCTTCAAACTGGGCGACAGGGAGCTTGGGGCGGGGGGGGGGGGGAAATCTACATGGCATAGCTCTTGACTGCTAAAACCAATCGTGGTTACAATGATGCTGAAGTTACAGGCATACATTAGTCATTCAAATGCATGGTAACCATTCCAGAACATTAATTTAAAAAAATCCCTCAAACGTTAGAAACCCAGAAAATGCAGAGTTAGGGCTGCACGCTCCTCAACTAAGGTGCCTATATCACCTTAACTCTGACCCTTTCGATGCCTCCTCACCATCTTTTTTTGTTTGAAAACTGGCCTTGCAGTTTGTTCCGTTAGATAGGTGTCTCTGAATATGCTGCCTCATTCCTACAGTAGCCTTTGCTGTTTTCACAGCGGTTCTCTGTCGTGATTAGTGCCTGTGAGGCCTGTCTGGAGACATGATAGCAACAGGGGTGCCATATGGAATTGTAGTGCTCAATCCTGTGAAAGTGCTGAGCACCTGGGAAGAGCCTTCAGCCCCTGGCAGGATCGGGCTCTCATGGAGGAGTGGGGAATGATAATGTAGCAAAATCAGTTTAATAGGGAATGTGTAACATGAGTGTGTGCGCTTTGGGTGACCATAACGAAATGTGGACAGCAGCCCATGAGCTAAGCAGTTGAGATGAGCATGAAGCATTTGTGGCCATTGACCAAATGAAACTTGTTAGAAACTTGCCGCCCTTACCTTCTATGCAGCTCTGTGCGTGCAGATTTGCAGTTCTTTACTCACTGAGGTGCTCGCGCTGGGCATGAGTGAAAATCTACATGATGGGTGTGGTTTTGGGTGCCTTGTTGGAGAAGGGCAGCCTTTACTCGGCAGTGTCTGCGTTTCTAACCTGGGAATTCAGTTGCCTGGGCTGGGTTGACTTGTCTTTTCTTTTACCTTGGGACAAACTGCCTCCAAATCGACTTTGACTTGAAGGTCCCACTGCTTCCATCGGGTGTATTTCTGGAATCCCAAGGTCAGTGCACAGAACGTGCCCCGCAACCTTAGCCAAAAACTATACCGAGGATCTGTTTGCTGCCAGAAATCCTATTATGCTTGCGCCATTGTTGCCTGAGCCAACAGACGAGGGGGAAGTGCCAGATGTTCTCCCTGCCCGGAGGAGAGGTCTGTAAGGAATATCCCTAGGTGCTGGGGATATAGCCAGGGGTGCTATTTAGCTCAGGAGTGAACCATTATTGCAGAGAATAGGAGCTGCTGCTCTCACCTGTCATATATGCTTATGCTCCTGTCCCCCTTGTGGCTCCAGGCTAGAAGAGGGACCTTGTGTCCGGTGCTGTTCTCACCTGAGTTCTCTGAGGTTTCGGTGGAAGGTGAGTGGCCACCAGCAGCCCTCTGTTGTGTGCTGTCTGTATGTAGATTGAAAGGCAGAGGTCTGCCTGCCAGGGAGAGAGTTGGTTGTTCCATGGCAGGGGCTGGGTGCTGCTCTAAAACCAACCCACCAGGTGGGAGAGACAGGGAGGCTGGAAACATCTGTAAAATGTTTTATTCAAGTAACTGCAATTAGGAAACCAAAAGGTCTTTAACAATGGGCCAAAAACCTCCACTTCCTGCCAACTGTCAGCCACCTGCCTGCTTTCTCCAGCCGCGGCTTATGCCCACGTGGTCCCCCCAGCCCTGCTGGACAGGTGACTTGAACACCCAGTAAAAACTCTCAACGTAAAACCCCAAACTGCTTTCACCCCCTTGGCTTTCCCCATAGTAATAACCTCCAGTTCCGCTGCAGTTGGTCGTAGCTAAGGGATGGAGTGTGGTGTGGCGAAGGGATCTCTGGCCCGTAGCTCATTGGAGGCAGACGCTCATGCTGTGTACTTTCCTGCTGAGTCTCATCCCCCAGCCTGAGGCATGGAGTATGGGAAGAGTACCTGGTGTGGATTCATGAGCAACCGCTATCTCGCCCCTGCCCCTCCTTTGGCTGCCGCACGCGGCGCTGTTGTGCTGAGGTGCCTTCCCGCGAGCTTGCTGAGTCACCTCACAAACATCGTCCCCTCCGGAGGCAGGTGGGGAAACAGAGGCCGGGGCTGCCTGTGCCGTTATTCAGGCCCAGTCCAGCGCCCGACCCGGGCTGCTTCTCTCTCTAGCGAGCAACATCTCCAGTTCAGTGATGTCGCGCAGCCGGGGAATGTTTCCAGGCCACGGCAGTAGAGAGCTAATCCCAAGGGGGCAGAGGGACAGGGAGGGGTGTTGTCCCCACCTGCGAGCACTAAGGGCTGGTGGGGAATAGGTCATGGGTTGCTGCTGTACCATTTTCTCTCGTTTTACTAACTGGCTGGAAAGCCCGGAGGAGAGGGTTGATGGGATGCCTTCACCACACCCCTTTGAAAGGCTCTGTCCCTTTCTATAGTAGAACAGCCTAATGCTCTAAAATACCCCCCCTCCAATCCACCCGACTTTGGCTCTCTACCGTAAATGAATCATTCCCGGGGGAGGGGGGAATAAAAACCAGAAAGACCACGTTGGAATAATAAATGTTGTAACCAGTACAGCAGCAGTAACAGCAGCAGCATATCTATGGTTAAGAGAATGGAACTTAAATTATCCAGAGGTAGTTGTGAATGGAGGAGGAAAAAACAAACCAACAAAAACAAACCTTAAAAAAAAAAATCCACTAAAATCTGGCCTGGAAGTACGTGTGTCACTAAAAAGCCCACTATGCTATTCCTGATGGAGAACTCTGCAGAGCTGGTGGGAAAGAGAGAATCAGCAACGCTGCCTGTGAAAGGCAAATTCCCCTTTAAATGGCAGACACCCCCCTGGGGCGGATCCCACAGTCCTCCTGCAAGGCTGGAGTGGCCTTGGGAGCCTTACACAGGGGGTGTGGGGGATCTGAAGTGAAAAGGCAGCTAACGGTGCAGTGTTACGTCTATTGTGTGTTGCGGGGGGTCTTGGTCTTCTGCCGAGAGGGAAGTCTGCTGTTGTAAGCTGGAAGGAGGGATGCAAAAAGCATTAGTGCTTCCATGATAAGAGAGCAAGGGATGGCTGGACTTTGTAACTTAAAACAAAAGGGCAATTGTTCTTGAGCACTGAGTCTTAAAGGTTCTCTCAAGATGGCAGCAGGTCCGTTTTAATCTCTGCCCCAGAGTAATGCAGACAAATCTGGCTGTGCCCTGCTTCCAGGCTTGCGATTGTGCACTGGTCACCTGTGGGGGCAGGGGTGGATCTGATTGTCAGGTGGTCCCTGTACCCAGTGGTGAGCTGGAGCAGGTTCCCAAGAACCGGTTGCTAAATTAGACCTCCGTGGAGAACCGGTTGTTAAAGGGCCAGGAGGTGGGCAAAGAACTCCGGTCCGTTGGCCAGACCATCCTGTTGCTCCCAGGATTCCCAGCTGGGGAGGCTGAGGTTCCCCGGCCCCTCCCTCACTTCCCCCCAGCTGCAGTGTAGCCAGCCCCTGGCACCAGCTGGGCAGCTCAGCTCAGGGAGTTGTCCTGCTGCCGCTTTTTGAGAATCCTGGCAAGGTGTGTGGGGGGTCCTGCTGCAAGCTCCAGGGCTGGCCAGAGGGGAAGGGAGGGGGCAAATGGGGCAATTTGCCCCAGGCCCTGCAGGGTCCCCCAGCCCCACGGTATGTCTCCCCCACTCCCCCCCCTTAAATCAGAACTTTTTATAGGGAACCGGTTGTTAAGATTTTGGCAGCTCATCACTGCCTGTACCGTGTGTCTGCTCTGTGCTCCAGCATCAAGCCCCAGCTGTGCCACCGTTCTGACTGCAAGGAGGGGACTGCTCTATCACCAGTAGGATGCGCTGTAGGCATGTCTAGGAGTCCTTCAAAATGCATGTGATGGTAACACCTAGCTCTTGCCTAGCACTTTTCATCTGTAGCTCTCCCAGCACTTTACAAAGGCAGTTGGTATCATTATCCCCCTTTTACAGATGGGGAAAACTGAGGCACACAGGTGATGTGACTTGCCGTGGGTCAGCCAGCAGGCCAGTGGCAGAGTCAAGAATAAAACTCAGGTCTCCTGAATCCCTGGCCATTGCTCTAGAGCCCTATCTTGTGGCATATTCCCACAGCGGGGCTCTACATGCTGGGTGTGATCACACGTCAGTCCTAACAGAACATGCCTTGGCTGAACTGAAACAACCTGTTAACATGTAGCTGTGGCTCACAGTCCCTCGTGCAGCCAGCCATGGAAGCGCTACCATTGGCCTACCTCCAAAGTGATTTTAATGCATAGTTCTGCTCTGCTGCTGGGCCCAAAGGGGAAAACGACAAGGGTGATGGTTCCCTTAGGCCAGCATGGGGCTTTGGGGAGCTCGGCCGGAGCTGGATCGGAACAGGAGAGGGAGCTCCCTTCAAGCTCTCTCAATTAGGGGATCTAAGAGCTGGAAGGGCAGCCTTGAGGCCTCCACCTTCAAATCTTCCCCACAAGGCCAGCAGCTGAGGAGGGTGGGCCAGAACATCAGAGCCAAGGGAAATGGGAGGAAGCATCAGGCAGTTCTGCGGCTGTGAGTGACAAGGGAGTTTGAGATGATGGGGGGAGCGGTGCTCAGCCACCTGTCAGATTAACCTCTCCATGGACTTTGGCTCCCCTCTCAGAGCTGCAGGGAGAAGCCCCTCTCACTTACATGCTGGCAGCAGCTTCCGTGCAAAGTGGAGATGAGGGGTGCATCAGGGAAAATGGGTGTGTGTGTGGGCTGGGGGGCTTTGACAGATCTGTCCCCAACTACTGTAGTTTAAAAAAGAAAACTAAAATATAGACAGCCATAAGCAGCCCCCCCCCTCCTTTCCCTACCAAGAAATGTGTTGGAAAAAAAAATCACAAAACATTAAAGCAACTGTTCTACAGGAGCCTTCCCTCAGTAAATTTCACTAGGAACAAAAGAAACTACACAAACCAGTAGGCTAAATTTTAACCCTGTCCACTAAGAGAGAAACAACAGAGCCCGTTCTCCCCCTTCGAGTTAACAGCGTCCGTCAGCGAGTGCGACGGCCGCTCCGTCAGTTTGATCTGTACTCCAGTGCTGCTGCTGTGTGAGTGTGAGAAAGTTGTGCAGGGGGGCGGAGGAGAAAAAAAAACCCACCAAGGAGTTTTGTTTTGTGGTGTTTCGTTCCTTCCTCAGTCCAAGAACTTGACGAGAAATTGGTAAGTTGAATGATGAGGTAGTGCCGGGTTCAAGCGTTTTCACTGCTCCTCTTCGGATGACTCCTGCGAAACATTCACCTCCTCTTCGTCCTTCTGCTGTAAGAGAAGGGAGGAGTGAGATAGCTCCAGGTCAGCATAGGAACCTACGCCATGTCTAGTGCACCATTAAAGACACAGCCCTCTTTAGACATGCCCCTTGACGACTCTGTATGTTTAAAATACTCACACCCAACAGTCTTTGAGTGGAGCCCTAGCCAGATTTAACTTCACATCAAGCTCCCAAGCACCGCCAGGCCCGGCCGGCGCTTGGAACTCGCTCCACTCCAAGGCACAGATCCAAACTAGTCCCAGCATTGCCATGGTGACTTTGGGGAAGTCACGCCGCCTCTTCACCCGGGTTGCCGTACCTGGGAAACGGGGATAAGGGCACTTGCCCGACTTTGGAAAGTGCTTTGAGAGCCACAGATTAAAAAGTGCGTTAGCGACAGAGGCACGTAACCAAGGTGAACATGGAAGAATCCTGACACTCGGCGCCCTGCTCTTAGCATTGGACCGTAGCGCCTCTGCCAAGGAGACACTCCAACTTCTGTGCCTCCAATGGGCCCCTGTAATGGATTCTAGTTCCTGTACTCAGGGAGAAGCACCTGCGCTGGCTGATGGTGGCAGGGCCAGTCTCAGGTATTAATGTGGCAGTGTGCACCCTGGGGCCCTGGTCCTGAGTCGGTCTTTAGCCTCGGCCATAGCAGAAATACTCAACACTAGTAACTTTCATGGACATGAATAGCCCAACAAAAGCCATATCCAGTGGCTAGATGCAGTGCTTCCCAGAGCCCACAAGAGGGGACCACAGCAGCAGCTGGAATCTCAACATGCCTGGTAAGACCAACTGTGCTCTTCCTCCCACTTTTGCAATGGACCTCTGTTCGCCCACTCGGGAGTGCAGCACCCTCCCTTGCTCACCCCACCTCCCAAACTTGCAAGGCAGGGGGCAGGCGTCAGCATTGCTGGCAGGAACCCCTGGGCTGAGTGCCACAGCGATGGCATGAACCGGAGCAAAGGCATTCCTTGAAACGCACGCTTCCGCCTGGCTCTCTTTAAAGAGACACGCACGCTCTCAAAACAGTCTGAGTCACCCTCACACTCAGCTGTGAGTCAGCAACCTCCACTTCCTCGCGTTTCATTCATAAAAAAATAAACCATTGAAGCCGGCACAGAAAGCAGCTGCCAATTCCATACAAAGTGTTCCAGTGACACAGACCTTCTCACTTAGCGAAGGAAGGAAGTGAGGGATGGGCCCTGGTTAACCCTTCTCCGCTCCTGGGAAGCAGATTGTGGTTAACCAGCATGCCAGGACAACCCAGAATAGAAAAAGGGGTTTGGCAGCCCCACCTGGGGAGTGAAGAAGCCAGCTAGAAAATCCTGAAGCTGTACGAACCCAAGGCCCTGCTTGCAGGCCAAGTCGTTTTCAGTTTAGACATTGGTTTCGCTTGGAGAATTTCAGGTGTTTAGGTAACAGCTCCCCAGGGGAGCCTGCAAAGGAATTTGCAGATTTCAAAGCCAAAGACACTGTAAAAATAATTTGAGGTGAGCTTGGTGGATCACTTGACGATTACCTGTTCTGTTCCTTCCCTCTGAAGCACCTGGCACTGGAAAACAGGATCCTGGACTAGATGGACCTTTGGTCTGACCCAGTGTGGCCATTCTTATGTCTGTTCTGCAATGCAGCTTTGCACTAGACTCCTGCAGTGACAGGGGTCTGCACGTGCTAGGGCAAAGCACCCCAATCCCCTCCCTTCACCACACAGGAATGCTGGGGACGCTTGCGTTCTGCGTTGTGCAGGAGCCCAGAGTGGATCATAACAGTCCCTTGTGGTTTTTATGAATGCACCTCACTTTGCTGTTCCCATCTCTGGCCTCATTCAGCCAGGGATGGTTCTAGAATTTGGCAAGACAGGCATTTTTCTACCAGTCAGGCCTAGAGCAAGTCTTCCCCTCTTGCTATCCAAGCTGGGATTGGAACCTACGTCTTGAAGAGCGAGCGGCCAAGTGCACTGCGCACCATGTATGTTGTTATCCCTTGTCTGAGTTTCCAGACAAACTCCCTTCAAAGCTGCATTTAGGAGACCCCTCCAAATCTGGTGGCAAGCGGTGGCATCTTGCAGCATTGGTGCAGGATATTGGAAACCAACTATCCAGGCTCCTTCCCCTTCTCTGGATGTGGGGTCACTACAGCCAACCAGCAGCGGGTGAGCAGGGCACGTTTAGCAAGGATGCTTTTGCCAAGGGCCGAGGTTGCAAGTGGGTGGGGGGTCTGCTATGCAATGTGACCCTGACAGCAACATAATGCTTAGCTTGAATGGAATTACACCAGGGAGGAATTTAGGGAGTGTACAAAGAAAGGGAAAACTGAAGGTGGTGGCTGGAGACAGCAAAGACTGAAATCCTCAGGGGGCTGGTGGGATGCAGTTAGGGGAAGGTGGGAGGAATCCAAGGACTGTTTACAGGATGCCCCAAGTTGCCAGGCTATCCAAGCTGGCTGTACAAGGGGATCCAGTAGAAGAGGCAGGCAGTGCCACCTTAAGCTGGAGAGAAGCAAGAAAACCATGGTTCTGCAGAGCTCGGGGAGCCAGCAGAGAGCTCCCTAGGGCAGCAGACAGCAGCTTGCAGCAGGGGAAGGGTGGCGCTGCTGCAGTAGCTTATCGCTGCGGGGGTGGGGCGGGGTGCTGCTGGGGGAAGCTCAGACTGCCAGGCACTGCAGGAGGGTCTGTGACAGCCAGAGAACCTCAGTGGCTGGGAAAGGGAAGAAAGAGGAGCAATGTATGGGGGCAGAGGGAATTTGCTGCACACTCACTCTGCAGGAATGCCACCCTGGTAACGCACCACAAAGCCTTGGGCAGGCCTGTGCCAGCTAACTGAAGAGAACAAGCCACTTCCTGTTAGTCACTCCGGGGAGCAGGGAAAGAACACGGAGCTAATTACAGCCATTTAGAATTGTCATGGACCACAGAGAGGTGGATTGCCACCTACTGGTATTACAGTTTACCCACCAGGAACCCCTCTGACACTGAGACACCCGTCCCCTTGCTGTACTCCCCCGGGGCGTCATCCGGCACCAGGATGTGACTGTGTCCCCTCGACCACAGTGCATTGCATCACACCCCTAAGGTGTATCACACTGCGGTTTCCAAGGACATCTGGCATGGACGTAGGACTGCAACCCTGCTACTTCGATGCCGCAGCCCTAGGAACTTCCAGCCCCTAGATTTGGTTGCATCCCCCATGCTCTATTTTAGCACAGATCCTGAGGAGCTTCCAGTACCAAGACACAACCGCATGCCCTCTGCTCGATCAGAGCACAGCGTGTGCTGCCAATGTCCAGCACAGAGATGCAGCTCCTTGCACCTCAGCCCCTTCCACTCTCTGTGGTGCTGCTGTGGTTGCAAAGTAGTCAAACGAGCATGGGATCACGTCGAACCGCATGGTTCTCATGGAAATTCACAACGACAGAAGAGACAGATCTCAGGCCCAGCTTTCGGTGCAAAGGGAGAATTCCCATCAGCAGTACAAGGGCTATGGCATGGAGTGCAGCAGTTTGTGAGCACTGATATCCATGCAAACTAGCCAGGGTCAGTACGTTCATTAGCCCACCACCACCTGGAAAGCCCCAAGAACAGAAACCAGCTCTTATTACAGCGCAGAGGCGAAGCCATCCATCTGCAGTGTGGTATACCCAGACTGCAGTCACTGTGAGTCCTCCAGGACACAAGAGGCTCAGCTGAGTTTCATGCTACTCCTCTTGATCCCACCCCTCTTGAGACTGGCTTCCTCCCTGCAAGAAGCAGGCCTCTTTCCTCACCTTGCATTTGTGCAAGGGCCTGATCCTGTGGGGCACTGCATGCTCTCCATTCACTGGGAGCAGAGGGGGCTCAGCACCTGGCAGAATCGGGCCCCGGAGAACGATTAGGATAGGAAGGTTCCACTTACCGATTTTTTGGGCCGGCCTCGAGGTTTCCTCCCAGGTGTTACTGCAGCTTTCTAAACACAGAGAGAACTTTTAAATCCACAGAGGGGACTGAAGAAACACCCCCTCGTCACCTCCTTCCCTGGAAATCTTTGATTTCTCGTGTCTTCTAGCTCAGGTGTCTTCTAGCTCACCTTGTCAAACTCATCACACGAGTGGCAATTCCCAGGCTGCCCTTTGGCTGCTGGACACAAAGATGGCCCCACGGGGCTAGATCCCTCCCCCCCGTACCCTCCCCCCCCCCAGGGTTATTTTCCAGCATTCAATGACCAGGCCCCAGCCCCATGACTCAGAGAAATTTGCAGGATATGAGTCGCATGTTTTCAAAACAGCTTTGAAACACAAACACACACATATCACACGAACCCTCTGTATATCTCTACCCCTCCCTTCCCAGCGATGTCTCATACTCTGTCATTTATACAGTCTGTCCTCAAAGACTTCCTGGGGGGGCTGAAGGGAGCTGGAAACCTCATCCACCTCCCTAATACACACATGACCCTGGGAGAACCAGCACGCTGCTGCTAGGTCACTGCTGCCACAGATTCCTCCCCAAGTATCACCTTACCTATAAGACTTTGTCCTTCTATGAAGCAAGGATCTCAAAACCGTCCACCCACCTCCCGCCAGTCCTGTGTGATGGGTATCCTTATTCCCATCTTACAGGTGGGCAAACTGAGGCACAGGAGAAAGTGACTTGTCCAAGGTCCCACACAGCAGGAATAGAACCCAGGTGTCCCAACTCTCGCCTCCCCCTTCCAATGTAACCTTCCCATTTACTGGGGGAAAATATCCCTCTGGAACCACTCCCCTCTTGAACTCCTTCACTGTCAGGGGCTGAGAGCCAGGGAGCACGTGCACAGTAATGGCTGGGAGCAAGCACGTGACTGGCAGAGGCTACAGAGTCTGGGTCTGGATGGATGTGCTCAGAAAGGAGCCTCCTTCTATCCTCTGCCCCACACAATTCCTTTGGGGCCCATCCGCCGTTTGCAGCTGGCTAGAATAATGGTGGGATGCTCAAGGCTGCCGTTAAACAGAAGATGGGGTGTGAGCCCTCCCCTCGTCCAGCTGATCGCAGCCCAGAGTCTATGGTAAGAGATTTACCTGCTCTGCCCCCACTTTCCTCCCTGCAAAAGGTCCTGATCTTTCCCTGCCCATCCTCGGCCATCCAAACCCCAGCTGCCTTGATGCTGCTCACGCCGACACCGAGAAACAAAATGTCACCAGCTGTCCCACTTGGATGCAAACGGCTTCACGTGACGAGTCCAAGGGTCCCTCATGTTCCTCCACCCGCCACCTCTCCACACAAGCATCAGTGATCATTGAATTCCTTTAATGAGGAGTTCATGGGGTCTGTATTGGTGCTGGCAGGGGCGGGGGAGAGGCCACCTAGGTTCCTCCCTGCAAAAATCTGGATGCCCATTTGTCTGGTCCAAACCCCGTCTGCTTGCACAGCTGGGCTAGAAATCTCACCACTGAGCCCACTGTGTGCGTGCAGGAAGTTCTGTCACCTCCAGCTTCCCAGAACAGAAATCCTGTGGATGCCAAGAAATCCAAGGGAGAGGGACATCTTGTGACTTGACACCCCCAGGCTCCCAGTGCCCAAATGCCAAGGAGTCACTTCAATCTTAAATGGCCATTAAGAAGCAGTGGATGGGGAAGGTCATGTGGTTTTCCCTCTCCTACCCCGTACCTACCCTGCCTTTAGAAGTGGCCTTGTTTTTGCTCCCCTTTGGTCTGCCACGTGGTCTCTTGGGGGTTGGTGCCTCGCTGGGTTCCTGCTGGAGACAGGGGACAGGACTTGTCAGCAGACACCCAGATCTGCAGTGATCAGCGCCGAGAGCCAGGGCTGGGGCAAGCACAATCCGTTCACAGCCCACCTGCCCATCCAAGTGGGATCCCACTGCACCCAAGAGCAGGAAGGAATCCCAGCAAAACAAAATAAATCGGAGTCCCGGCACTGGAGAAGCATGCATACCACAGGGCCTCTGTTATGGAAATGCCCACAGCACGGCACTGCACCCGCCCCCCTCAATCTTAATACACAGATGCCAACCAAAACACCTGGCTAGTGTTTGCATTGCTGCAGAGGCAGCTCAAGAGCTAACAATGCATGCTGGGACCTGTAGTTTCCAAGGGCTGTGGGAATTCGAAGAGAACTGATGGCCACAGAGGGCCTGCACTTAGACTAGCTCTGCTTTCAGGTGACGCACTCTGCTGTGGACAGAATGCACCTGTCCTGCTGCGCCCAGGAGGGATGTGGGACAAAGCAGACGGGGGCTACCTGGACTTCTGATGGAACAGGCCATTGGTGAGGGGGGGAGGAAAGGCATGAACCTTCCGAGAAGAGGCTGCTTTTCCTCCCAGATTTGGAGACGTAAGAGAGAACGCCATGGGACTCATTTTTGGAGTGGGCCCTGGGATGTCTCCCTTTAACAATAAAACAGTTAACCCAATAGCCCAAAGCCCAGGAAAGAGCACCCTGAAATTTCAACACCTGGAGACTCCTACAAAAAACAATCTCGTGAATTATGCATTATTCTGGTGTCACCGCTACAGTTTCTAATACCCAGGCACTTTCCGTTTATAGCTGCAGCTATTAGCAAACCAGTAATCCAACACCCGCAGCCCTGCCCCCACCTCCACTGAGTGACTGCCTCCCCCCACCAATCCGAGCCTTGCTAGGCAGATATTCCACCAGCCGGAAGAGGAAGGAGGTGGGATCAGCTGGCTCATGGCAGTTAAAAGATTGATACCAAGGGCTAGTTGCTGATCTTGGTTAGGCTGGTGTTAATGTAGAGAAACTGCAATGGCTGAGAGCAGAGTTAAGTTCCCAAATGAGATGTGCTCACAATTTCCTGTGCTTCCCCAGCTCCCTGGGTTTATGCTTAAGGTAATAATGCAACAATAAAGGGAACAGAGGAATGACACTCTCCAGTGATTAGAACACTAAGTGGGAATTGGGACACCTGGATTCCCTTTCTAGCTTTGCCACTGACATGCTGTATGCCCTGTGGTTGTCATGTAACATGCCTGCTTAGCAAAATGCGTTGAGAGCCTCATCTGCATAGGCACCAGACCATCCTCAGCTGAACCCAATTGGTCCTAAAGTTAGAGGGGATCATAGATTGCTAGTTAACTGCTGGAGTTCCAGGTGATGGGCAGGGGAATTCTCCCTTCCCCGCAGGTGTAGCCTGTCATGTTTCAGGTTCTGCTATGAGTTATAAATAGTTGGCAACTAATTGTAGTGGCAGCATGACAGCGAGCAGAGAAATCAGAGTTAGTGCCTGGGCCTTACATGACAGAAATTTATACAAACAAAATTCTCACTGGTTCAGCAGGACTGACCAGTGCAGACAAGGCAGCTCTGGTGTTTTTTAATCAGTGTTAGTCAATGAAACCTGCTTTTCAGCAGGTTTAACTACCATGATCATAAAACTTGGTTCAGCTGCAGAAGTCTTGTCTGTATTATGACTCCCCTCAGTTCAACTGAACTAGAGGTAGAACTGGTGGAATTTTTGTGTGTGTAAGTTTCCCTGCTATAGCTAAAGCCTCTAAGGTCATCTTGTTACCATAGTCTTTACTTAGCTGGAGTTTCCTGAGGACCTTTGGGCATAGCAAGGAGAAGACCATGATGTTTATATAACTAAGTGACTCAAAAACTACACCTACAGAAATGCAGCCACCACTGGGGCAGAGGAGAGCAGCTGAGAGGGAGGATATTTTGGCAGAGAACATATCCTGCCAAACTCATACTCTATAAGAAGTTCCAGGGGGTATCTGCTGTCCACAAATAGCAAAGTGTCGGGGTTTATAAGCTTGTATCAGGAGACAAGCTATGCATGTGTTTGCTTCCATGGTGGTGAGCCCAATGTCTAGAAATTGGACATATGGCATGATTCCTAATGCCAGTAAGTACCTTATGTGGAACCCCATTTGTTTTGTTCTGTTCATCCCTGGGGTAGATGTTACTCTTCACTGAAAGTTCCTTCTGTTTGTGCCTTCCTGCTGCCTTTTCACCTTGTCTCCTAAGTCCTTCTGGCCCCAGCTTGGAAGCCAGAATTTAATCTTACCTATTGCTTTGCCCCGTGCTAGATCTTGGGATGAAATCTCGATAAGAATAGATTCAGCCCTCTCTGATGTTGGGAGTAGCCTCATTTTGCAGATCACAAGTTAAGAAACTTGCCCAAGGCTGCCACACATTGTAAGGCAGTGGTGGAGCTGGGAGAGAACCCAGGAGCCCTGACTCCCAGTCCTTTGCTGTAACCACCAGAGGGTGCTAGATGGGTGATGCCTCCCAGGTGGCAAGTCAGTCATGGAGATGCCTCATTTTTTCCTTTCCTCCCCATAGACCTCCTGTTTGCATGGAACATGGAAGAAAGCAATTCTCCATACCTGAGGCTTCTTCCTGGGTCGTCCCCGTCCTCTCTTCTCAGACACGTCCTCCTCCTGTTTGGAAGCCAAGGGCTGGCTGGATTTTGCACTAGATTCACTCATCGTCTTTCTTCCAGAGGACAAAAGAAGAAGAAGAAAGGGTAAGTACAGAACACTTGTCTAGATGACCCCTGTTATATAGGTCACGATCAGACCCATGATACTGATGGGGAAATGGGGGCACAAAGAAGGGAAGGGTCATGTGCGTGGTTGATTTAGTTGGTGTTGGCCCTGCTTTGAGCAGGGGGTGGGACTAGATGACCTCCTGAGGTCCCTTCCAACCCTGAGATTCTATGGTGTCCTAGGGAAAGCCACCCAGGTCCTGGCAGTCAGAATTACAAACTGGGGGAGGTCACTGGTCAGTGCATTTGCCATGTCCAATCAGAATCTTGCACTCCCCTCCACCAGTTCTCACCCTTCTTTCCCCACAATGACCTGTGTTGGATCTGTCAGCAATACGTTTCTTGGGGCGCAACAGTGCAAGGAGTCTTGGTGTTTCCTTCAGAACATGAAGGTTTTTGTGCCTCGCCCTTTGCCCACCTGTCTGCAAGTACCCAAAATCAGAGGCCCCTTTTGAAAGCCTGGGCCCCGCTGTTGCATGTAGTTGTCCACACACTCCACTGCTTAGGTCAGGGTGGGGTGGAATGGCAGGGGTGTTAGGAGTGCTCAGTGAAGGAGGGAGTGAATTATATACAGTTGCTTCCTGCTATGCCTGGTGCTAACCAGCAACCCTTCACTGCATGCACCCTCTGGTTTTTTACACAGGTAGAGGAGTGTAAAGGCACACTTGGACAGAGCTACCAGGAAAAGAGCAAGATGCATGAGGGCTATGGAACAGTCTCCCCATGGAAAGTGGCAGGAGCCCCATTGCTTAGGGAACTTAAAAGTAGCTGCACAGAGTACTCCACCAGGGAATAATCCTGCTTTGGTAGGAGATGGTCAAGGTAGGACCTCAAAGGGCTTTTCTAGCTACCAATTCTGTCTTCCAGGCTGATCCTCTTCCTATCGGGTTTTTAACCCATGGTCTGTACAATGCTCCCCTTTCTTGTCTTCCCTAAGGCTGCTGGAGAAGATACTCCAGTGGGCATTTATGCTTCTGTTGTTTGTATTGCTGAGTTCAGGGTCCCCACTGTCCTAGGTGTTGTACATGTGCAATAGTAAGAGAGAGTCCCTGCCCTGCCTTGTCTTACAACCTAAGATAAGACGGAGAAAAGGAGGATTATTTACCCCTGCTTGGCAGATGGGCAACTGAGGTGTAGAAAGATGAAGAAACTTGCCCTGGATTGCACACTGAGTAGTCAGGGATCAAATTTTCTAAATCCCAGCCCAGTGCCTTTGCTATAAGACCTGCCTTTAGCTCCAGTGTATCTCATGCTGATCCCAAGAATACCCCAACAGGATCCACACCTTGACCCAGTCAGAGTGCCTGGCTCTTTTGATGCTATCCCGCAGCTCTGTACTGTCCCTCTCAAAGTCACAGGCAGATCTTAGGCATACAGAGCAAAATGCATCCTGCACTAGCCGTTGTCGCATCCTGCCAGGCTGAGACATGGATGGAAGGGGGAGTATGTTCCAACCTGTCATGGTGCTAGGTGCTGTACAGAGACCGTCCCTGCCCCAAAATATTTAGTCTGAATTAATTCCCTGCAGCACTGGAGCCAAACTGTACCCTCTGTGGAGGAGCTGTGTGTGGGAGAAGTGGTGCAAAGGTCACCTTGGGGCAGCTGTTAAAGCCAGTCAGAAGGAAGTGCCCCTGGGCACCCTCAGCTGGCTCCCTTGTTGAGTTCTCATGCTCCTTGTCTCCAGCTGTGACTCCTAGCACTGGGGGTGGAAGCTGGGATTCCCCTGTCCTCCACAGCCGCTGCTCCCCTGAATTCCCTCACCCCCGCCGTGCAGTGCCCTTCACACACATTGCACGCACCAGAGACTCCCTGCAACTCTAAATTCTCTGTGTGCCCCCAACCACACTCAACAAAAGAAGTCCATTTTTCTAGCAGTTAAGCCACTAACCACCAGTGCTCAGAATAACGTCTCCTCCAAGTCAGCAGTGACTAGAATGGGTCCAATTCCAAAAGGATCAGCAACATTCAGGAAACAAAACCCACGCCCAGCAAAATGCCTTCGGGTTCACTAAAACAAGTGATACCAGCATCTAAATTACTTTGTCTGAATAAATCTGTGGCAGAGCAGTCGGCAAACTCATCCCCAACTGATCACAAGGGAAGCCTTAACGTAGTCCATGCAAGACCATCTAGAGTTAATGGACTCCCATCCAGCTCGAGGAAGCTAACACCTTGGTAAAGGTTAATCCGGATACTTTAGAGTAGTAAAAAAAGTTTCAAGGACCCTCTTCCCATCTATAAAGAAGGGGTGTTTGCAACCCCCTGAAACCTGTTCACAATCCCCCAATGGAGAACCCATGTCCCAGGAAAACAGGTGCTTAATGATATTAGTTGTCAGCAACTGGATCCCATTCAAATGATGTTGAAAGTTGTTTTAGGAGAGGACAAATCTCTATCCAACACTGTTGCATGCCTAAGACAAGCAATGGTCAGTCTCATCTACCCTCCCAGCTGTAGCAACCGAACACGGTCCCCTTTGCAGACAATTGCCCTCAGCAACGGCCGGTTTGCTCAAATTCACACCAACAGTTTTCGTCCCACGGTGATGGGCATGTAGCCATCCTCAGCAGGGCTTCACTGCTATGGCCTGAAATGGCCAAGCTGGGATGTTCAGATTTCTAAACAAGTTGCATAGTGTGATGAAAGCCCAAGGAAACCACACACACATCCTGAATGCACAGACCTTCTAGGTTTTTAAAACAGTACATATGGGCTCATGTTCAGCTGTGGAAGTGACTCACAAGTAAGTAAACCTCAGAAGCCACAGCCTCATGTAAACACCCCTATGTATTACTCACTACAGCCAAAAGCCCTTCAAGGATTCTCTCCCTCAGAAACATGGTCCCAATGTTTTGGGTTGGGTTTGTTTTTAAGTAAAATTCTTGGCCACTTGGGTATCCAGTTAAGAAGTCAGGACGCTTGTCAAATGAGATACATCCTCCGAGCACTCCCTTCCATCTCTAACAACCTGGGCATGCAGGCGTGGGGAGCGCTGGACCCACAACCTAGTTCCCTCCGCCCTCTGGAAAAGCCCCTCATCTGGGGCTGCATGGGGCAGGGCTCAGCCCTGTAGCAAACAGCCCACTGTGCTAACTCAGGGTTCCTGGTCCCCATTCTGACCCTGTAGAGAGGTTTTTGGCAGAGCTGTGCTGCCATGGAGGCAGGGGCGGCTCTAGACATTTCGCCGCCCCAAGCACGGCGGCATGCCGTGGGGGCAGTCGCCGGTCCCGCGGCTCCGGTGGACCTCCCGCAGGCGTGCCCCCCCCGCAGCATGCCGCCCCAAGCACGCGCTTGGTGTGCTGGGGCCTGGAGCTGCCCCTGCATGGAGGGAAAAGAGCCAGGAAGTATCCTAGAGACACAAACCTCTCAGTAGATGGCCCTACCCTCCAAAGGGCCACTTCAAGAGCTGCATGGACCAGTGCGGAAGAGATTTGCAGGTTCTCTGGGCTGAACCCCCTGCCAGTTTTTGCAGGGGCCCTAACAGGCAACCTCATTGCAGGATTATGCTGCATTGGGAAATGGCCCTATATCTGTGCAGGGATGTGATAGGTCTCTTCCCTGTCTCAGGCAGAGTCTACACTACAGCCACGTCACTGTAGTGATGTAGAGTAGATGTTGCCTGTGTCGACGGAAGAGTTTTTCCCATCAGCATAGTTCATCCACCTCCCCAAGAGGCAGTAGCTAGGTTGAGGGATGAATCCTGTCTACATCCATATCCCCACCCGGGGTTAGGTTAACCTAACTACATACAGTGCTCTGGGCACAGCCCCGAATGAAATAGGTCAACCTAAATTTTAGGTGCAGACCAGGCCTCAAGCTTATGAAGAGAAGACTTCAGGGGTGTGGGGAGGATCTAGTCAGATCACCTGGTTGTCTCTCTGTCCTCTGTCCTAAACCTCAGCAGCCAGGAGAGCAGGAAGTTAAAGCACAGCAGACACACACAACTGGCTGGCACCTGAGGAAGGGACATGGCATTTGTAAGAACAGCCATACTGGGTCAGACCAAAGGTCCATCCAGCCCAGTATCCTGTCATCTGACAGTGGCCAGTGCCAGGTGTCCCAAAGGGAATGAATAGAACAGGTAATCATCAAGTGATCCATCCCATCGCTCATTCCCAGCTTCTGGCAAACAGACGCTAGGGACACCATCCCTGCCCATCCTGGCTAATAGCCGTTGATGGACCTGTCCTCCAGGAACTTATCTAGTTCTTTTTTGAACCCTGTTATAGTCTTGGTCGTCACAGCATCCTCTGGCAAGGAGTTCCACAGGTTGACTGTGTGCTGTGTGGGAAAAAAAATACTTCCTTGTTTGTTTTAAACCTGCTGCCTATTAATTTCATTTGGTGGCCCCTAGTTCTTGTGTTATGAAAAGGAGTAAATAACACGTCCTTATTCACTTTCTCCACACCAGTCATGATTTTTTAGACCTCTATCATATCTCCTTTTAGTCCTCTCTTTTCCAAGCTGAAAAGTCCCAGTTTTATTAATATCTCCTCATTTGGAAGCTGTTCCATACCCTTAATGTTTGCTTCTCTCCCCAATCTCCACACTTAGGACTGATTTCACAGTTCCTTTGCACCAGGCACTAGCCCCACCAATCCAAGCCCAGTCACCAGCTCGCAGATTAACAAGGAGAGAAAAGCAATATCCACAGGGGACAATCTCTTGCTTAGATCTCAGTCGCCACGCGCCCCAGAAGTCCTGTCAGAGCAGTGTCACAGGGACACCACCCAGAAGACAGAGCAGGGCAGTCCCAACAGCAAGGGGATAAAATAAATAAAAACCGGTTTTTATTGACGAGCACAGGAGGGGCTCAGGACAAGAGGCGCATGCAATTCCCTCCCTATAAACTTTACTAACATTCCAAGGGGCTGCTTTGAAGACCTCCGCTCTATTAGAGCAGCCATCCCTTAAAACAAGCATGATAAAAAGCGGGGGACCCCCGGAAGGGACAACACCATAAACCCTTTGAAAATCTCTGTGTCTTAGAGGTTATAATTAAAACCACCCACAGCGAGAATGGCTTGACTTCAGGAGTAGGGTCTAGACCCCTCCTCAGGAGGGAGTGGGAGTGGAAAGAAACCTTGTAAGGTTTACGGTGGGGAAGGCTATGGTGTATCTTCCCCCACCCCATCATCACACCTTTGGATTGCAATTGAGTCTAGCCTGAGCCTAAACGGGACAGAAGGAAAGACCAACAGATCTCTTCCTCTCTGGACCCATAATGAAACCTAGCCCTGGCCCGCAGCTGGAAGGGAAGTTTGGGAGCCAGGGAGGGCCCAGAGCTGCTGGAACTGGGGGTGCTGCACCCCCTGGCTTGAAGTGGTTTCCATCCCATACAGGGTTTACAGTTTGGTTCAATAGCTCTCAGCACCCCCACTATACAAATTGTCCTGGTAGAGACTCTCTCTCCGCCCCCCTCAAAAAAGGCACCTCTATGGAGAGAGAGACACCTTTGCTTCTCCCTGCCGGCTCTCTATTTCCCCCTGAACAAGCCAACCCCCCCCGATGGGCAAATCAAAGAGCCCCAGCCCTGCAGAAATAAAAAGCCCCCCCTTGCCATATGATCAGCCCACCACAGCATGCCGGGAACGTTGCACACCGGCCCAGCACCCAAAGCACACAAGCAGACAAGCAACCCCTTTACATAACGAACAGCACAGAGCCACAGGAAAGCGTCCGCCCCCGCCCCAGGCACCCCCAAAACACAGCAGTGGATTTACCACAGTCTCTTCTTGGTTGGAGAGGGGGAGACATGGCTCTGGGATCTGCCTCTTTAAAGGGCCGGGAGGAGGCGGGGTTTCTTGCGAGCCCAATGCACTACCTGCTCTTTGCAAAATAAATGAAGGGGGGGAACCCACCCCAGCTCTGCCTGGCTATTGGCAGAAATGCAATGCAAAAAAAATGAATAAGTGGAGGAAAGTGCTGTCGCGCGATTTGAAAATGAAACCGGCTCGGAGTGTGCGTATTTGCAAAGATCGCAAGGGGGCGGGGGGGACAGGGCAACCAGGAGCAGCACCATCACCCAAGCCGGCCACCATCACCCGAGCCCTGCAGGAGCGAACTCCGCGAGCAACCCGGAGCCGATTGCAAGCTCTGAGCTCTCTCGCAGGGCACCCCCCGTCGCTGCTGCTCCTCCTCCTCCCCAGAGCTCAGCTGTTGTCTCCGGAGGGGCTTCCATCCATCAGCTGGGAGACCTGCTGAAGAAATAGCAGTCCCCTCCCCCTCCCCAATCAGGTGCCTTAATAATAATATAAAAAAAAAATAGAGGAGGAGGAGGGAAGGTAGCATTGCAGATTGTGCCCACCCCAAGCCCAGCAAAAGCCCTCCCCACTTCCATTCTGCAATGCATGGTGAGAAGGAAAGCAAAGGGCATATTTATTCCGCATGCCTTGCTTGCTTCTCTCTGCACATTCGAAAAACCAGGCTTCATTATTAGTATTTGCAATTTGAAAATGATTTTTGCCCCCCCCAAAGGTGCCCATTCGACTACAAAATAACCATCAAAATAAACAAAACACCAACTTACTAACCCGCCCCCCCACCTCCACCCAAAACAAAACGAAAAAAAAAAAAAGCCAGACACTCACAATTGCTCCCGATCTCGGATCTGTGTGGTGTGTGTGTTTTTTTCCTTGTGTGTCTGTGTTGTGATCAAATTAAACCAAAACCCCCCTTCTGGTTGCTGCTGATTGCAAATGCGGATCTGAAACAAGAAGGCAGGCAAAGAGAGACTCACTCACATACATATACAGACCAGCCAGGGCTCTCTTATTTATATAAATAAAAAAAATTGTTCCAAGAGGAAGGAAGCTGGGTCAAAATCATTTGCACGGGGAGGGGGAAATAGGAAAGGGACCAAAAAAAAAAAACCCAAAAAACCCACCCTCCAAGTCTTACTGGAGGGAATCCAGTTGCTAAAAATAGCAAAATCACACTCCAAATTAAATAAGGTCAGGCAGGCTAAGCTAAAGGGAGCTTTAAACCCTTCCAGTTGAGGGGTGGAGCCCAGCAGAGGCTACGCTACGCCATCACCAGTGGGTGGGGAAGATGCAAAGAAGGGGATGGGAAGGGTGATTTAAAAGGGCTGCTGTGGTTAAAGCCAATGTTGGAAAGTGGGTAAGAGGGAAAAAAACAGCGGTAGCAAAAAAGCAGCAAGAACCGCCTCCTCCTCTCCCCCCGCCCTTAACAAAACAAACCTGGTCAGATGGAGGAGACAAGAAGAGAACTATTTTTCAGAGCTGTCATTTATACATATAAACATTAAAAGAGGGTAGAACCCCCCCATTGTTCTTTTGTTTAAAGGAAAAACAATTCCTGTGTAGTTGGGCATCCTGCTGGGGGGAAAGGTAGCGTGGGAACCTTGTCGTTTTGAGACCCTGGTGCTGTTTATTATTTTTTAGAGAGATGCTCGCAGGTAGCTTTGAGCCCTCAGTTTTAAAAACACATTTCCTGTTTTTTTTCAAATATACAAAATCACTTTGATCGTGAGCTGGGGCAGGACCTGGTTTTGTTACCTGCTTGTGCAGCACAGTTGGGACTGATCCTTGATTGGTGTTCCTAGGCTCTGCTGTAATAGAAATAAATAATTATGAAAGGGATACAGTCAACTTTGACCTGCTAGGGATCCCTTACTGCAGTTACTCCTGATTTGCACCAGTGTACATGAACGAAAAATCAGGGCAATATACTGTAATGTAGGGAACTCGTTCACAGTATGGACTGCATATCAATAGATGGTCTTGTGGCCATCTTCCCTTCTATTTGTGATTGTTCAGGCCCACCTCTGACCCATGTTCGCCACTTCATGACATGCTTATAGTAGCTATGGCAATTGCTTTTATGGTACAGTAAGAGTGTATTTAATGTATTTTTAGCTTATTTTAATGTGATTTAATGGCTGGAAATAATGAAAAGCCAGCACCATATGACCAGCCCCGACCACCAGCCCCCCACTTTTTTTTCCAGAACCATTGTTGTAAACAACACCCATTTCTTTACCTAGGTTATTATAGCATCAGTCTATTAAAAGTGAAAGAATTTTTACAATCCGATTCACTTGTCCCTCTTTATGGTCTGTTTGTTTTGCATTTCTCCCAGCTTGGATAATGAAAATGAATTGAATCGGTTTCTCTTTTTCTGAGGGTCATTTTCCCATCCAGGCTCTTACTCCGTCTTTGTGTTTCAAACTCTGCAGTTAGTTTAAGTTATTTCGTTGTCCTGTTATTTTGAAACAGCTGAGCTATTTCTGAGAGCCAAAGTTTTAAAATCTGCATGCCTACGGTTAAGTTCCTAAATAAAGATTTAGGAACCTAAATCGAAGTAGCTGGATTTTCAGACGTGCTGAGTAGCTGCAGCTCTCACCAGGTCTGAGCCTGCAATGAGCTCAGTGTGGCTACATACACCTATGCAGAATTCAGTGCAGGATTGGGGCTATGGATCTGGATGGGAGCTGAGATTCTCAGTATCTCTGGAAATCAGGCCACTCTTATAGGAGGGATAGGATTTTTGGCCAGCGCCTAGCATAGTGGAGTCCTGGTCCCTGACTAGGGCTCCTAGGAACTAATGCAATACAACTACTACTAGTGGTAGTACTTTTCAAAAGCACATAAACCCTTTAGGAACACAGAGCAGGTTTTTTTTTTAAAACCTAAAGGAGTTAGGTACTGAGCTCCCATTGCAATTAAATGGGAGTTGGGTGCTTAACTCTCTGATTTCTTTGAAAATTCCAATCACAAGTCATAGTGGACGTCAGTAACCTCGTTTCTCAGTTCGTCACCCTTACAGCCCTGAATGTAGATTTAGGCGCCTAACTTTAGGCACGGACGTCTGACATTTTTTAATTTGAGTAGTATGTTTTTAATAAAAGCTTTTTTTTCCCCAATACAAAATTAACATGTTATGCCAAATTGTAAGTTGCTCTTATCTTCTGAATAGGATATTTTTCATGACCTTAAGAAACAAATACATATATGTAATGAAAACAAGCATATCCTGGCTTTTCTGTTTTGATTTAAAAAATCCCTTGCAAATTCCCCTGTATGTTCCTAATTTAAACACACAATATTGTTCCTGGCTGCTGGAAAGTGAAACAGACTAAAAATGAAAGGGAAACTGATTAGTCTATTTTTAATGTTTAGAAAAATGCAGGGAAAAAAATTAAACAAATGGAAAAAAGTAAATATTGGGGTGTTTCTCCTCTCAGACCAGTTTTACACTAGGTAACTCCACTGAGTTCAGTGGGGTTACTCCTGATTTACACTGATTTGAGAGAAGAATCAAGCGCATATAATGGGGTTTATCTCAATTTACACCAATGCAGATGAGACGAGAAGCAAGCCCACTCTGATGTGCTTTTTGTTTTAAATCTACTTTTTAATAATATAAAGCTTTAGTAACACAGGTAAGGAACTTAAAAAAATACACCTGGTGCTATGCAACAGTAAATAATAAAATCACAATAGAAGTACCAGCTCTGATTCTCTGTTGCTTTGCAATTTGTGTTATCATTTACACCTGTGCAAAGTGAGTTTAAAATGCTGCCATTCTGACTGGAGATTTTTTTTTTTTAAATGTGTCCTTTCAGGCACTCTTTTTAGATCCAGGAATGTGATTATGGGGTGTGTGTGAGATGATTTTTTACTCACCTCTATAGTCCCTCAATGAATTCATCAAATGGAGACTGCTCTGTAATGCATCATGAAGTGTTTTTCTATATATGTTTTTAATTATAGTGAGGTCCTGTGGAAAATACAGGATCATGGAGGAATTCATAGGGTGCTCGTTAAGAGACCTGTACATTATACGTGACAATGTCAACTACTTATCACAATGTTAAAAAATTCTCTATATTGACAACATCCATATGGAAGATTGAAAATAAAAAAGCCATATCTTGCTGTCTGGTTTTAAGCAGAACTCCCTGCTAGAACCAAAGCTTAAAAGCCAAAGCATTGTATAGCCCAAAATATATTTTTCACTATTATTTTTGCCATCTGGTTTTCCTCTTTCCTGAGCTAAAACCAAAAAGACACTGCATTGATAGGCTGTAGGTGTAAGACTTATAAGGAAAAATAGAAGAGCTTACAAACCTGATTATAACAAAAATGAGCTCTTTGGAGAACCTGGCTCTATAAAGCAACATTTACAAATATGGATTTAAAACATTTACCTCAAGAGTTTCCAGTCCTTAAATTGCAGCCCTGGGCTATTGCAAAACCAGAAAGTGAAGCTGCCTAGAAACAAAGCTAAAAGTGACCCACTTTTCCATAGTCCCAGCTGAGTGAAAGGCAGAAAGTAACTGAGCAGCATACATTATTAAAGGTATTTTTAAAAAAAACTTCCTTTGTTTTAATAATTTCTAGGCACTCCTACTAATGCAGGTAAGGAACTGTTTGTTAGGCAATATTTTTAACCTGATTGTGTCCCTGACTATGTAGCAGAGGTGAAATTGTAAGGGGATTCTTTCATAAATAGCTTCAGATGACACTGTGACTCATCATGCCAAAGCACTCTGGTTCATGTGCCTCATCATTCACCATGACTGTGGGAGGAGTTTTTGTCAGAGAGTATGATTTATTAATTATTTGTATTGCAGCATCCAGAGGCCCCAGAGGCAGAGATCAGGGCCCCATTGTGCTGAGCACTGTCTGCTGCCATGGGAGAAGACGGTCGCTGCTCTACAGACTTTAGGCAAGACTGACAAAGGAAGGATTAGTACCCTCATTTTACAGATGCGGAACAGAGGCAGTTGGAGATTGGCTCAG
Organism: Mauremys reevesii; assembly: GCF_016161935.1. Classification (NCBI taxonomy): domain Eukaryota; kingdom Metazoa; phylum Chordata; order Testudines; family Geoemydidae; genus Mauremys; species Mauremys reevesii. Next base: position 128,974,257 of record NC_052626.1, on the reverse strand, counting down.
GGGCGTATGGAAAGGAATTTCTACTGCACAGCCAACAGGGAAGCACAGAATTTTGTTTTTCAGTGGGTCCTACAAAATAGTAGCTATGTTTTGAAACTGGCGATTAAAAAAAAAAAAAAGAATGTTCAAGGGGAAATTCTATTCTTGGATAAACTGGTGCCAGTCTGGAGTCATTCTGATGGAGCTACTTGGGTGTGAATGAGCAGAAATTGGCTTTAAGAATCTAGCAGATTCCACCCCCCACCCCACCGTTGGTTTATTAAAGTAGGTGAAGTTTTGAGTCGCTCTTTAAAGCTGGCAATGTTATGTAGCCTTACATAATGGAACGGAAACTGGAGGTGATGCATTTTATGTGAGTGTTCCATACTTTGATCCAGCTTTAGTATCAAACACTGTAGCTAATGAGTGAATGTGGGCACAGACACAGAGCAATCCTGATCATTTTCCTATTCCATTTATCCCCAACAGAAGAGGGGGAAAAGGCTGGTGCTCCAAGACAGGCGAAAGTGAGAGTTAGACCTGGGAGGCAGAGGACCCTTCAGGGGCCCTGTTTAAATGGACAGTTTTAAGGAGGTCTTTCACCGCTGCACTAACAGTGTAACTCAACTGGTTCTAATGCCAGTGGAAGCGTTAGACCGAATGCTGGCAGTTTTATATGACTGTATTGTCTAGAAGATCTACTCTGAGCAGGCAGGGCATGGTGGTAAAAATGACTAAGCCCTGTGCATACTAGCACCCCACACTGCAGATCCCGCTGGTGGAATGGCACCAACACTAGTGCAACAGTGGGAGATAGCTCTAAAATTGTTGGGTAGATGCAACATAGGAGGGTTTGTGGGGTATGCTGCTGTCAAGATGACAGGGCTGTCTGCCCTTCTGTCCCCTTCCTGGTCTCTCTGAGTGCATACCTTTGGGTATCGGGCCTTGTGCCATTCTCTCTCCTGGGGTGGAACATCACAGTTCTCCCACTCGTAGACCGAGCCTTGGGCTACAACACCCAGTGTATCGACCGGGCTTACCCAGCAGGTCCAACTGCGTTTGGCACCTGTGGTTCTTCCCTTCGGGAGTCTGTGACCGGTGGTGACCAACGTATTGTTGAATTTCAACAGTAGGAGCGCAGCATTTAGAGAAACAAGATTTTAAAACAACACACCATCTACACACACGTCTATCTCACTTAAAGCCCTGCCATCCTGTGATGCTGACCTAAGCAAGCCTAGCTTCTTCGGACACCCACCAGGTGTCTGTGAGTCTGAACAGCGTCCCAACAACTGCCTGTCCTGGAAAAGAGTGTTCTTTCTTCTCCAGCGATAGTCCCATCTTCTGGTTATCACCCCTGGCTCCACACGGCAAAACAAGTTTTGCAACTTGGCTAGAGGCAGGAGATAGAATCTTCACAGCTAATATCTTGGGTATTGTCTCTTAACACCAAAGTGTTTACTGGGAGTGGAGGTGGCTTCCCTTGAATCGTTTTTCTTTCTACAGTAAAATTCCCAATAACCTGGCCAACTCCCAGTATTCCTGAACTTTTATGGAGCAGCTCCTCTTCCATTGCAACTGACAAAGCTATTGTTCATTTATTACTAGTAATATTGTATTTTTATATAGTACTAATGGGGATCTGTGTGTGTGTATTTATAGACCCAGGTTAGCTAGTTGGCTATCATTTATGAAAGATTTTCCAAACTAACTGGTGATTTGGAGTGCCCAGCCTGAGACATTAAAGGAGCCTAGTTTTCAGAGGGACGGGTGCTCTGCAGTTTCTAAAAAACAAGTTGGTTTTAAAAATCTTAGCTGTGTATATTCCAGTGGATATACTGTGTCGATATACAGTGGATCATTCATCCATCATTAAAACGCAGCCGCCTCTGGGTTGGAATGTGGCAGCTGCTCTGGGTTTGCAACACGAAACAAAAATGAAGAATGTACCATATTCAGTTCAGATGACGGAGAGAATTTAGGGAGGCAGAATTGTTGCAATCCTGTTGAGCATCACTTGGAAGACTACAGCTCCACTCTCCCCTTCTTGGTGATTAAGGCAGATATTTGCAAAGATGCATAGGGGATTTTGCACTGTTGAGGGGCTATTGATACATTATGATTGATAGCTATTAATATTACACCCCCAAAAAGCTACATAGATGACTTGGCAACAACTGCAGGCCACGCAGGGCTCAAATGTAGTTAAGCCAAAACACACATCCTTGAAGTTCACACATCAAGCCGTAACATCATATTAGAAGGCGAAAGCATCAATAAAGTAGAACAGCGTTTACCTGGGCAGCACCATACTAGCCAGCAGAGATCTCAAAAAAGAAGTGACGCCAAGGCTAGGAAAGACAGCCCCAGTATTCACTAAACTCTACAATGCATGAAACCACAGATCTATAGTACCAAGAGATAAAACGGAGAATTTTTGGTGTAGATGTAACTTCAGTGCCAACCCGTGACTGTGACCACTGGAGAGCTATTAAAATGTTAGATAGAAAGTTAGACGTGTGTGGAAAATAAGTGCCCGTGAAAGATTCTGGGCATTGGCTGGAGATACTTTGCCACCACCAAAGAGATCTGAGGAATCACCAACCGGCAGCTCATCTCCATCACAATTAGAAGGACACAGTTGGAACATATACTCCTGAGGCCAGCACACAAACTCCCACATGAAGCTGTCAAGTGGAAACCAACTGGTGTGAGGAAACAAGGGTGCCCAAGAGAAACCTTCCGAAGTACCCTTAGCAGGAAGGGCAGAACAGTCGATCTCAGCACAGAGAGCAGGTAGAAGCAGCAGCTAGTGATCGAGAGGGATGGAAGAGACTGGTTTCTGCCCTGTGCACTGACACTGGAGTGAGGATGTAATAATACAGGACATGAACATAAGTATAGTGTTTGTCATCTTCAAAGTCTTATGGGACAATAGTTAATCCCCACAACTGCATTGTGAAATAGAATCTGATTATGCCCATTTTACAGGTGGATAACCTGAGGCACACAGGTGAAGTGACATAATAAATCAGTAGCAGAGTGTGAATCACAGTTCCTGGCTCCCAATCTGGTGCTCAGCCCACACCTATTTCCAGTAGGAGGCTTTGACTCTCTGTTCAGCCAGACCCTCTGGGAACACGGCCTCCATCCTCTTTCTTCATGTGTTCACATGGGTGAAAATACTGTCGTCTGCCCATTGAAATAGGTGCTCAAGCATTTCAGAAACAATTTGGGCAGGGCGCTCCTGGCTGAACTGGTTATCCGGTGGATGGTTCATTCTCAAGGCCAATAAACCAGGTTAATAACACTTGGTTCTGCTTTGGTGCCTTTTATTGGAGGAGTTTCCAAACACTAATGAAACCAAACAGCCCTGGGAATTAGCCATGTATGTTCCAGTGGATATACTGTGTAGATATACAGTGGATCATTCATCCATCATTAAAACGCAGCCGCCTCTGGGTTGGAATTAGGTGAGCAATGATGTTCCCATGTTATAGATGGACAAACTGAGGCGCACAGAGGTGATGAGACAAGCCCCCAGGGGTAGAACCCAGGAGTTCTAACTCAGAGTCCCGTCATCCTCCTTTTTCTCTTGTTTTTTACTGGCAGGCCCCTACTTTTAATCATTGCAAAGGAGTTCAGGCCCCACCTTGGCTCATGCTGGAGACCATACTCACATAGATCAGCTACGAGACATAGCGTGAGAAAAGCCTTACGGCGATCTGTCTTACTTAACTATAGAAACTTAGAGCAGCCTGGGGAGTATGGGGGAGTAGGAACTGGAGGAGGGAGCCAGCCTGATGGTGAGGGCTGGTTTGTGGGGAGTGGGAGCCTGAAAACTTGGAGATTGTGTGTGTGGGAGATTCTGGTGAAATTTACCTATTGTATCCCTGCCTCCCATTACCCCCCTGGAGCCACCTATCCCACCCTCTGCCATGATGAGCCCTTTTCCCCCATTGTACATCCCACTATAAGCCTCTTGCCACCCATCAAGACCATCCCCCCCATTGTGCACCCCCTCTAAGCCTCTTGCCCCCAATGAGCCCATCGCCATGATTCTGTTCACCCTCCATGGAGACTTTGTCTCTCCCCTCCACTGAGCCCCTTGGACACCTGAGCCACTCTCCTTACCCAGCCCCCTGCTGACAGGGCCCAGAAGCAGACACCAGCTGCTGGGGCATTCTTCAGCCTCAGGTGCTGCCCACTGTCTGGGCACCCCCAGGGGGAGAACTGAGAACAGAGACGAGACAGGCTCCCTGCTCCTCAGTGCTGCAGTGGTGGGGAGTGGCCAGGGCAACCCTGTACAGCAGCTGGGCAGTGCCTGCAGCCCTGCTGGATGTATGTCAGAACCTTCAGCCGGAGCTGGGACAAAGACCCAGTTAGTCGTAGCAATATTATGTGTACTGAGTGAGGTCCGGGTCCCACTGTGCTTGGTGCTGCACGTGCGCGTGCCGTGGTCAGAGACTGTGCCAATCAAAAATACGCACAAGACTGTAAGTAATAACAAAAAAATAAGATGAGAGTTTCAGGTCCCATGCAGACCCCGTCTGGATTTCACCAGTGGGGCTGGCCCCATAGTCTGAGAGAGCCTGCAATTGTCTAGCCGCTAGATAGAGATGCTCTTGGGGACTGAAAAGTGAGACTGCCATTCGGAACCCTCTCAGTAGATCAGCTCCCATCCTGGCTGTGGCTCCTGGGGAAAAAAATTTGCAAGGCCTAAATTGTCAGAAGTGACTAGTGATTTTGGAGACCCAACTTGAGAGACCTTGAAAAGGGCCTGATTTTCAGAAAGTGCTGAGCGCCCAACCCCACTGGAAAATCTGCTATCTCAGGGTAGGCACCCAGAATCACTGGTCATTTTTGGAACATTTAGGCCAAAGCTCTTTCCAAAATGTCCAGGAACATTTCTTTCTGTTGGGAGAAATCTCAACACTTGTGCTATACAAGAGTCCGGACTAGATGACTACCTCCCTGCAATGGAGGAGGTCCTGGCTCTACTGATGTCAATGGCAAAATTCTAGTTGAGTTCACTGGGGCCAGGATTTCACCCTATGAATCTATGAACGTAATTATTCAACCACTACAATTATTGCTGAGGCTTTCAAAAGCCTAAGAAGGACCACACCTCATATTGATTTAGATCAGGGGTCGGCAACCTGTCTGAAGTGGTGTGCCAAGACTTAATTTGTTCTGTCTAATTTCAGGTTTTGCATGCCATTTTAACATTTTTAGAAGGTCTATTTCTCTAAGTCTATCATATATAACTAAACTATTGTATGTAAAGTAAATAAGGTTTTTAAAATGTTTAAGAAGCTCCATTTAAAATTAAATTAAAATGCAGAGCTCCCCGGACCGGTGGCCTGGACCCGGGCAGTGTGAATGCCACTGAAAATAAGCTTGCATGCCGCCTTCGGCACATGTGCCGTAGGTTGTCTACCCCTGATTTAGATGGAGAGGTGGGACGGTTGGCCTGAAGAAGAAACATGTTGGTCCTAGATACCGATTCTTGAGTTTGAGACTCATTCCAGGCTGGTTGTTGTCTTGTGTTTTCAAAGCTGGATTAATGGAAGGCACTCAAGCCATCCAGGCTCTCTGGATGGATGGTGTGACGCATCTGGATCTGTTTCTCTGACTGCTTTGGAAGTGCTTTTCAGAGCCTGTGTACTTTACTCCAAAGAATCCTGTGGCACCTTATAGACTAACAGACGTTCTGCAGCATGAGCTTTCGTGGGTGAATACCACTTCTTTCAGTGAAGTGAGAGTGAAGTTCACTCACACCTACGCTCTGTTAGCTATAAAGGTAGTCTATAGATCTTTGTTAGACTATTTTTACAGATACAGATCTAACCCTCTGATACTTTACTCCAAAGAGCTGATCTATTAGTTTTTCAGTTGTGTGAAACTGGTGACATTTTTTTGGCTCTGGATTTTGATAGTCGTTCTCCCTGGGTCTGCAGTAGCTCAGAAAAAACCCTTCCCAGATGTGCCGGTTCAGGCTATAACTGTCATAACCAACCTTGCAGATGGGTTTTATAAGGCCGTGCTTCTGAAGCAGTAGCCAATGGTTCACCAGTGACCTGGCCAACCCTTCGTGGGGCTCCGTAGAATGAGTAGTCTTGAGAACCAAGCAGTGGTTGATTGGTGACGGTCCATGAGAACATTTTTCTCCTGTGAAGTGGTTTGCAGAATGAAAAGCTCAAGCTCCCACCCAGTAAAGATGGTGGTTATTCTGATGGTGAGCCTGCTTGTCAATTGCAGCGGGGTGCTGGGAGTCTGTTGTTGTTTGCATCCAAGTGAAGGCAGCGTTTATTGAGATTATGCTTCCTGTGGTGAGTCTGTCTAGCTAGGTTCTTATGCGGCCCCCCATCCCTGTACTATCTGAGAACCTCAGAAACGTTAATGATCGTATGCTCACAACACCTCTGTGTGGTAGGGAAGTGTTACTGCTAACAAGGACAGTTAAGGATGGGAGCCAGTTACCTAGGGCAGTTGTGGAATTCCTGTCATTGGAGGTTTTTAAGAACAAACACCTGTCCAGGATGGTGTAAGTATACTTAATCCTGCCCTAGTGTGGAGGGGATGGACTAGGTGACCTCTTGAGGTCCCTGCCAGCCCCGCATTTCTACGATTTGCATCTCTATTTAACAGATGGGCAAACTGAGGCATGGAACAATTAAGTGACTTGCCCACGGTCACCCAGGAAATCAGTGGCAGGGGGTGTTAGCCTCAATGTACAACTGGGATATAGAGAGATTGAGAGGCTACCCAGCTCTTTGACGCAGAGCTCCTCTTTTCATTATATGTGCGTATAGAGCTGAGCACAATGGGGCCCCGATCTCTGGTACTAGAACAAGGACAGATGAGCCAGAGGTTGTGCAGGAAATCTCTGACAGAGCCATGATTCAAACCTATCTCTCTTGAGCACAAGTCCAACGCCGTAACCACAAGCCCATCCTTTCTCTGGAAGCCGAGCAAAAGGTCCCTCTTCCCTCACCGGGGACTTGATTATTCAGAATAATTAATTACATGTGTCTTTCATTCTAATGCAGTTTAAAAGGCCAGGTGCCACATCAGCTTTGCACTGTACTGCTCTTCTAAGGCAAGATCTGCTGTAGTTCAGAGACTAAATTCCTCATCCATGCTAAAACTCAGCCGCTGTTTGGCTGTTGCCTATTGCACCAGCACTGAGACCCGATTGGCTCTTATACGTTCCATGCGGAGGAAGCTTGTCCGAGTGGTTAGAACAATTAAATGTCCAAGCTGGGAGAAAAAAACTCTTGTGACGAGACGCCTCCTCCACGGCGTGCTGACGTGATGGGTGAAGGCACAGCCGGCCAGTTATCAGGGGCAAGGCAACACTGTTGTGCTTACGGCACACAACGATCGTTAATGGGTGCAGCAGAAAGCTATAGCTTGACACAATAATAATTTGCTTTTCTCCAGAGCTGCTCAGCTGACAAACTCAAGGTGCAAACATTAATTCAGCCTCTCGGCCCTCTGGTGAGGCAGGTAAATATTACTGATGATCTCTCCATTTGATGATGGGCAAACTGAGGCACAGGGAAGGGAAGGGACACGCCTGGGGTCATTATTATGGATTTTTGGTCACACTGGCAGGCCCTAACAGAGCTCAGGGCCCAGTTGTGCTAGGAGCTTTACAAACACATAGTTAGAGATAGTCCCGCCCCCCTAGAGCTTACAGTGTAAATAGACAAGGCTGATGAAGCATTGTTATCCCCATTTTACGAATAGGGCCGGCAGGCCCTAACAGAGCTCAGGGCCACTTTACGCTAGGTGCTGTACATAGACACAGTGAGAGACAGTCCCTACTCCGGAGAGCTTACTGTCTACATAGACAAGACTGAAAAATGGTGGGAGGGGGAAATGACTTGCTCAAGGTCACCCAGCAGGCCAGCGGCAGAGCCACAATCACACCTAGCTCTTATCTAGCACTTTCCATCAGTAGATCTCAAAGTGCTTTACAAAGGAGGTCACTATCATTATCCCCATTGTATAGAAGGGGAAACGGAGGCATCAGGCAGTCGAGTGACTTGCCCAAGGCCATCCAGTAGCTGAGTCAGGAATAGAACCCAAGTGTCCTGAGTTCCAGCCCAGTGCCCTTACTACTAGAATAAAGGCATCAGAATCTGTCCCTCAGTGACTTGCCCAATGTCACTCAGAATTGTGTGTGTGTGTGTAGGGGGGTGCGGCGGGGTTGAAGCCAAATTTCTTGACTCCCGATCCACTGCCTTAACCACAGAGCCAGGAAAAGAACCCAGGTCTCTGGACTAATTTTTCACTGCGCTAACCATTAGACAGACTTGTTCCCCTGAGGGATAATTCCTGAATATTCACGATGGAAGACGTGGTATTTGTGGGTTTCGTTCAGAAAAGCCTGCCGTTGACTTTGATGAAGCTGCTCTGGATTTACCCTGGTGCAACTGCTTAGAATTTGGTTCAGCAGGCCTGATTCTGCTCTCACTCACACTGATTTTACAGCAGGACAATTTCACTGGCTTTAGCAGATGTGCTGCGTATTTACAGCAGAGTATGTGAGAGGGGATTGTCATGAGGTACTCTCTTGGGAATTACATAAAATGACAGGATGGATCAAAAGGGAAGCTCTTGAAGAGTGACACTTAATGCACCGTAACTACCTAGCTTCTGGGCACGTCAACCTGTGCTAAATGCAGCTACGGAAATGCTTAGAGTTTTGCTATCAGGAGGAATTCATTATTGATAAAAATGAAGGAAACCGCCAACAAAAGTGGATGCTTTGTTTGAAAGTGAACAGCTGGGACCCTTGCCTCCTGTGTGCTGTCACACCACCTGCTGCTGGGAAAGTGTGAGGTGGAGGATGCAGCTACCCAGACTGAATGCGTTCAGCAAAGAGCTAACACGTGTGCTTGTGAGTTGGAGAGATGTCATGCCCAAGGGGTGGGAACGCTGCATGGAACCCACCACCATGTTCTTTCAGGAATGGCAAAATCCGTCGAATTCCATTTCTGCTTGATTTGGAGATGCCATCTGGAAGGATGCCAAGCCAGTGAAGCAATAAGAGGAGAGTCAAGCTGACTGTGGCAGACAGAGAGCCACGCTAACATAGACTTCAGACCTGGTAGGGCTTCCAAACTCAGCAGGGTTTGGCTAGATCCCTTCTTGGATATTCCCTCTGAGTCAGCGCCTCGCGAGGGAGGTAGGAGCTGTTACGCTGCTGCTTGGCTCTAGCTGTTAAAACGCAGAATTGGCTGGGAAACAAAAATTCCAAAGCATTTTCACCAAATTCCCTTTGTTTTTCATCCAAATTTGAGTGAAATTTTCAGTCCAGCTCTAGCCAATACAGACTCCTTAGCACTTTCTGCAGGAGTTAGGCGTGATAACCTGGTTAAATCTTCCCTGCAGTTTCTGGATACGGTATTCTCCTTTGCTCTCTCTCCCCACTAAGCTGTTGTAGCTTTGTGCTGTTAGAGAGCTGCTGTGTTTCACTCCAGAGGACGTTGAGTTTAGATAGTGAGTGAGCTAATGCTGTTTTAAGAGAGGATGATAAATGCTTTAGAATTAAGATCCTAGGTAAAAAATTGAGTTAGTACTGAACATTTAAATATGTGGATTTAAAACTGTATTGTAAATACCAGGAAGCCATAACACGATTTCTTGTATTAAAGATTAATTTTTTTCCTCTAGCAAAATAATCTCTTCTGTACATCAGAATTTTTACCTGCATAGTTTACAGATTTTAGCAGTGTGGTGCTATGAATTCATACGTTATTCCTATAGTTTTGTTGTGTGAAGCTGTGTGGGTGGGTGAGATTCTGTGGCTTGCATTGTGCAGAGGTCAGACTAGATGATCATAATGGTCCCTTCTGACCTTAAAGTCTATGAGTCTATGAGGTGATCTATATATACAATGGCCAAAACTGTTGAATGTGGGCGCCTTAAGTTATGCATCTAAATCTGTTATTCGGTGCTTAAATAGGTGCCTAACTTTAGGCCCCCGAGTTTGACAATTTGGGATTTTGAAGAATCTTGGTTTTAAATTCTTTGAGGAGCAAGGTGCTGTTATTATGTATATTACAGTAACACCTACAGCAGTGCTCCTCAGACCTCAGTGCTTCAGAGCCAAATTAGCAGCCAAAATTACCCAGAAGGGCCACAGTTGTGCGAATTCATTGTTTACTGTTTATATATATAATATATATAATCTTAATGTCAGAGCAGAATGACTGACCAAATATTCTACACCAAGCCAAGCAAGCATCCCATTTAGGTGCACCTGTGGAGCATGCTGCAGCTGGAGAAGACAAGCTTAAAAGGGTGAAGCAGGCCACAGATTATTAGGGGGGAATTTGCGCAAGAAGAGAGGCTGGTAGCAGGGCCTGTGCAAGGAAGTTTCGCGCTCTAGGCGAAACTTCCACCTTGCGCCTCCTCCCCAGCCCTGCGGCAGCTCCCCGCCCCCCGCTCCGCCCTGAGGCACCCCACCCCCGTGGCAGCTCCTCCCCCTGCCCTGAGGCGCCAAACAGCTGATTGGTGCTGCAAGCCTGGGAGGCGGGAGAAGTGGAGCAGCAACCGAGCGCTCAGGGAGGAACCACTGTAAAAAAAAATTGGGGGCACCGCTTTTTGGTGCTCCCAAATCTTGGCATCCTAGGCAACCGCCTAGTTTGCCTTAATGGTAGCACCGGCCCTGGCTGGTAGGGAACCTTCTAGCCAGATCAAGGCAGTGACTAGCCTCCTCTCCACCGCTCCGTTTTAGGGCAGACAGACCCTGTAGCCCTGAGAGGGGCTCTGGATGTCGGCCGTCTGTTAGTCTGAGAAGCAGTGCCAGGGACTGGATGTAATTAGACTCAGAAAGGATCCCAGGAGTGAGCTCAGCTCCTGAAGGGAACAGTGAGCTTGTCCAGGAATGCAGGCAACGGAGGGGACCCGGGGCAGGAGACTTAGAGAGGACGGCCAAGCCCAGAAGGACTGTACTGAGCCAGAGAGATGAAATGATTCTCCCCAGGTCGTACAGGGAGTATTCAGTAGAGATGGGAATTGGACGCAGGTTTCCTGAGTGCTAGGCCAGTGACTTAACCCCAAGGCCAGCCTTCCTTAAAGGAATGCAATAATAATAACAATAATAATTAATGCTACCTAGTTCTCATGCCCTTATTTTCATCCCTAGATCTCCCAATGCTTTACAAGGGAGGTCAGTAGTAGCATTATCCCCAATGTGTCTATGTTCTTAATAATAAGTTGCATTTACAATCAGGATTAATAATCCTTCATGGCATAGTGGCTTTTAGCCATAAATCACAAAGGTGGGGCAGCATCATTGTCATCATTGTCGCATGGGGAAACTGAGGCACAGAGAGCAATTTTCCAGGTCAGTGTCATGATTAGAACCCAGCCTTCCTGATTTCCCAGGGTAGCAATCATTCCACAAGGTCACTAACTAACTAACTGAGAAACGACATTCATTACCTCCTCTGCTGTTGCAGTTCAGGTATGTGCTTTCTCAGCTATAATAAATAATTAGCTCCTCAGGTGGTAATGTTCTCCAGGCCAGATGCTCAGCTGGTGTCAGTCAGCATAGTTACAAAGCAGATGTGAACTAATGAATCACTTTATCCAGGTCTTGCTTAAGGCCTTTGATGTGTTTTCAGAATGTCCATCTCTGGAAGAGAAAACATGATTGAAATGTACGTGCTGGTTTGGCGTCCCAGTGTTCATGGAAAAGCTTGGCTGACCAATATTGGTCACACAGGATGTGTTCAACGTTTGTTAATGTTTATGTGGCGGGTCCAGCCAACCACAGCGAATCTGGTGTTTATGATGGAGACACATATAATGTTGTTCTTTGTTTACCTAGAACAACCTTATTCTGCACCTTGAATTAGACCGGATCTCAGCCATGCTACCATGTACAAGGCACGCTTGCTGTAACAGTGTCATTGATTGAACCAGCTGCTGCCAGGCTGATTCAGAAAGCTAGCACCGGTGGAAAAACATAGTCACTTGTCAATATCATTTTGGAGGCTGGACAAGTGCCACTGTGTGAAAACCACAGAGGCACAGTCAGAACTATTACAGGTACCTGAATCAACCTCTCCCATGCCGCTTCCGGGAAATGACCACCTCGTCCAGGCTTCATGGACACTACAACTTCAATCCAGCAAAATGCATCAGCATGTGCCAGGGCCGGCTTCAGGGGTTTTGCCGCCCCAAGCAGCCAAAAAAAAAAAAAAAAAAAAAGCCGCGATCGTGATCTGCGGCAATTCAGCGGGAGGTCCTTCGCTCCGAGCAGGAGTGAGGGACCCTCTGCCGAATCCCTGAAAGTGCCACCCCACTCCCGAGTTGCCGCCCCAAGCACCTGCTTGATAAGCTGGTGCCTGGAGCCGGCCCTGGCACGTGCTTAACTGTTAAATGCCTGCATGATGCAGCCCTGATCTTGGCCGAGGTCTCTGTGCGCTGCTGGAATATAAATGATAGTAATATAATAAATGGAACCTTTCATCTAAGGATCTCAAAGCACTGTAGAAAGGAGCCCTTCAAGCCGCTAGGGATTTCGGGGGTGCAGGGATGCCTGCTGATGTGCCCTTCCCCAGGGAGGGAGTGAGCTGGCATTGTGCCCTTAACATAGGGGCAGGATCGGGCTCACCGCCTCTCTCAGAATGTAAGTTCATCGGGGCAAGGATTGTTTTTATCTTTGCGTCTTGTACAGCTCCAAGTGCTTTGTCAGGACTACTCAGGTAAATAACAGTAACGCCGTACTCCCTGCATTGTTGTTAGGCAATTTGCTGCCCTATGTTGCGTCGCTTGAATCGTTGTTTTGTCCTGTTTATATAGATCTTAAGGACAGAAGGGACCACTGGGATCTGACCTGCTGCACAACATAGGGCAGAGAACCTCTCTCAGTGATTCCCGTGCTGAGCCAGCTAGCTTGCAGTGGTTCTCGAGCAGTGGTACACATACCCCTGGGGGTATGCCAAGGTCTTCCAGGGGGGAACTCATCTAGATATTTGCCTAGTTTTACAACAGGCTACATAAAAAGTACTAGCAAAGTCAGTACAAATGAAACTTTCATACAGACAATGAGTTTATACTGCCCTATATACTGTACACTGAAATGTAAGTACAATATTTATAATCCAAATTATTTGTTTTATAATTATATGGTAAAAATGAGAAAATCAGCCATTTTTCAGTAACAGTGTCCTGTGACTGTGTGACACTTTTTTGTATTTTGATGTCTGACTTTGTAAGCCAGTGGTTTTTAAGTGAGATGAAACTTGGGGGGTGTGCAAGACAAATCAAACTCCTGAAAGGGGTACAGTAGTCTGGAAAGGTTGAGAGCCACTGAGCTAGAGTGCAGCTCTCTACCGTATCCTTGCTGATGAGCCTAGATATCCCGACAGGCAGGTGAGTCATGTGTTTCTCTGTGAGCTTTTGTGTGCTGACTACGGGGGATGTATCAGAAGAGCATGTGGGAGTCTCACCTTGGACTGTTAAGATAGAGGTGGGAGGAAGGGTTCTTCAGCGCTACAATCTAAGGTGTATTTGAATGAGAGCGCGTCAGCGCATGCACCTCCCTGCTACAGTGTACCCACCCCGGCCCTATAGCGCACACTAGCTCACCTCTTACAGCCAGTGGTACCTATAATAGTTGTGACTGGCTCATCAGCTCTTCCCTTAAGCTCGCCCCAGTGAGACTAGCCTGGGTTTTCTGTGGTGTCCTGGGGAACATCCCTTCAAAATCTGTGGCCAGGACTTTGGAACAGTCAGAGGCCTCGTCTACACTATAAATGCTTTGCCCGTAGAGCTATGCTGGCAGAGCCCACCAGCCCCTTCCCTGAATGACTCTTCTGTTGGCACTGCTGGGGTTTTTACCGGAAATAGCTGTGTCACTGGGGGACTCAGGAGAGACAGATAGACATGTCTGAGGGGCTGACAGTCAATTGGGCCATCCCTCCCTCTGCATGCATTGAGGTTGCTTCTACACAGGTAGAAATGGGACCCACAATCCCTCAGCGGTGCAACTCTATCGGTGGTGGAGGCTGTAGTGTAGACAGGGCTCCGTCTTTTAACCACTAAGTTAGGTGACGCCCCTGTGCCCTGTCTACACTAGCACTCCCAGAGGTGGAGCTGCTCTGGTGAGGAATTATGAGTCCTGTTTTGTATCTATTCTCTTTCTACCAGCTAAAGCTGCTCCTGGGTCCTGCTGATGAGCCCTGATGATGACACAGCTATCCCCGGTTGCTTGTTTCTTGGATAAGCTATGGTTGCAACTAAGCCCTGTGCAGTGGCATTGCAGGTGGGAATTTGATTCAAGAGGAATGTGGGAATTTTATACTTACAAACGTACTGTCTGCTTACAGAATACTTCTGTGTCACTTCCCCAGCCATCTCCTGGCCCTCAGCTGTTCTGCAGCAGGGATGAGTTGGGCCCAAGCTTTGGGAGAAGCTGAGCCTGGTGGGACTGATACCCCGTTTCTGCTTTGTACCCCATAGTCTGCCTTGCTCAGGAAGCATTTATATTGTCTGAGCCTCCCCAGGTTAGCCAGAATTTTCCCACATGGGAGACACGATTGTGAAAAAGAGCTCAGCATGTGGGACTTCAGAAATTCTGACCCCGACTCTGGGTGCTACTCAGCATTTGAAAATCCTTTCCTGAGCTCTGTTGGAACTCTGGCTTGGTATCGCTGGGCCAAGTTCTCTGCTGGCATGACTCCATCAGTGTCAGTTACAATATTGCCAACACTAAGCATTCAAAAATAGCTAGTCAGGCCCCCCTAAAAATCATCCGATTGGCTTCAAAATCAAGAGTATTTTTGATTTATTTTAAAAGTTGGTTCTTTTTATGTGCCTGCTGGTTTCTGAACCTTTAGCATTCACGTTTTCAGACTTTGCCACCAAAATACAAGGGTGAGGAATGTACTTTTAAAAAAAAAATTACTTAATCCCATGACTCCAGGAGCTGGGGTCTTTAAGAGACTCGCCAAATAGCAAAAGAGTTACCATAGAATCCCAAGAGGTGGCAACGCTGCATTACACTGTGGGGGAATTTGGCTCACGGAGGCTGTCCAATGGATTTGCCTCCTTGGGAAATAGAATTGCGTTCAGGCCCAGAAGATGTAGCATCCCAGCTTCACCCCTCTTCGGGGCAGAGACTGTCTACTACTCTGTGTATGCACAGCGCCTGGCACAATGGGGCCCCATTCTTGGTTGGCCCTTAGGCAGTGCCGTAATGCACATGATTAAATCACCAGGGCTCGAAGGACCTGGGCTTCCAGGAGTGTTGAACAATTGCAACTCCAGTTGACTTGAATGGGAGCAAGAAGTGCCCTGCAAATCCGACCATAATTGTACCAATGGGGCACAGGGTCAGTGGGAAGGGACAGGGGTGCTGGAAATAATTTCTGACGCATAAGATGGGCCTGAATTGTACAGCCAGGCCTAAAAGGGAGTTGGCAGTGGGAATCCAGAGACAATCTATTTACCTTGCCGCACCTACGAGTGTTTGTCTATCTCCTCCTCCTCCCATGCGTGCTCAAACACGCTAGGTACTAACCCATAAAAATCCCTGCCCTCCACCCCCAGGGTCTGGGGTGTCTATTCTGCTGGGAGCTGCGGCGGCTGGCCTCCATGCTTGTTTACCCAAGAGCTGCACTTTGCTACTTAACACCTGCCAGTTCGCTGAGCTGCGGTTTTCCTGGAGGAGGAGGAAAGAAACATTTCTGAAGCATGTGGGGGTGGGGGTGGGGGTGGGGGTGGGGTGGGGAAGGGGCAGGGGATGCTAGGAAAAGGCCCAGCCCAGCTTGTACAGTTTAGCTGCCACTGTCTTCCTCTCCCTGAAATCTCAGCGTCGATGTACCCAGGATTTAAAAGTAAAAGATTTAGAGATGAGTCTGGTTTGATCTGAAATTTTGTATCCAAACATCCCAGAGCTCGAATCCCCATAATAGGCTGAACCAAAATACTAAATGCAGCAGGCTAGGATGCAGGGGAAGTTTGAGTCCAGGTTCTGATCTAAATTGTGTAGCTGGGGTCCATCTCTTTAAATAAAATAAAGAAATCTGTTCATGCTGAAGGTATCACTTGATATTTCTCGGAGCAACTAAGTGATAGTTCGTTTTAAAAATCCCTATGCCCCGCCCACTCTGTACCCTGGGTCCCGCCCACACCATCTCTTTTGCCCCTTCCACTCTCTTTGTCCCTGGACCTTGCCTACTCCTGAGCCTTTGTTTCCCCAAATCCGTCCTCACCCTTCTGCCCACAACACAACTTCTCTTTTCTCCCACTCAATTGCTCCTGTGCATTTTTTTCCATCCAAGAGGCATCTGCATTTCAGATATTAAGTGAGTTCTGCATGTCTAATCTATGAAGTGTTATGAAACCTTCAGATGAAAATGCTCCATAAATCTCATTGTTAGTCAGGGTGGATTGATTTAAATTAGCCGTTTAAATTATGATTTAACTCAGCAAGCAGAAACCCTTGATTTAAATAGTTGATTTTAATCTCATTTTACATTGCGCTTTTTATTTTCCTAGGGAAATGTTCATTCTGATTGGTTGGTATGATCACTAAAACATAGAATCATAGACATGTAGGGCTGAAAAGTACTTTGGGAGGTAATTTAGTCCAATCCCCTGCATTTAAGCAGGACCAAGTATATCTAGATATATGCTGATTTGCAATTAACTTTGGACTAAATTTGGGACTACTTTTTGCTAAGCAGGAGCAAACGCTATATCTGTATACATTTATTTAAGAATTTATATAGTTTAACGTGTGTGGACAAATTCTTATTTTTTTATGATGTTAGAAAATAGTGAATGATGCATTCTGTATGATGATTTTTTACTTGGGATTTGTGTCAAGCAGTATATGGATGGAAATGAGATTTCAGTGGGAATGTGCAACGTTGTTTTTAATTAGTTAAATAAAACTACCTGTTATGTACTGGATACATGAGGAGAAAAAAGTAAGTTTATCAGAACATGTTTTACATTTAAAACTCATTTATTAAACAAAGGAAGTATTAATTGCAGCTGGTGAATGGACGGATTGCTTCTGTTCCCCAAGGGTTAGAATTTCAAAAGTATTTAGATGCTTAAAGATGCAGATAGATGCCTGGTGTAATTTTCAAAAGTGGCTACCAGGTTAGGTGCCTATCTCCACTGAAATCTAATTTGCTTATGTGCTTCTGAAAATGGCACCTCTCTATAGCTTTAGATGACTAAAGTCCTTTGAAAACCTGGCTCCATGTCCTTCAGGTTTTTAGAATTAGTAGATCTCATCCTCTCCCACCTGGTTTTTATTCATAGACTGGAAGAGGAAAACAAGCTTTCCTGCTTTTTCCATTCAACTAGTCCAAAGGAAGAAAGTTTTCTCCCTCCACCTGCTAGTTAAACTGAAAGCCAGAGTAATTAAGGCAAAAGTTTTTCAGCCCACCAGAAACTGAAAGTACTTACATTTGAATAAATCTAAATGCCAGCCTTTGCTCCATTGTGAAGACTGAAAATCACAGCGATAGTTAATGCAGCACATGACATTGTGACATATTCATACAGCTCGAGTTGACCTCAAAAGTTAAAGATGTTTTCCCCTGATTCTGTGTATAATTTAAAAAGTAGCATGCTTTAACTTGTTAAATATTGAGGTGTGCTCATTGATGCAGCATTTATTTATTTAGATCATTCTAAGAGAGTACAGTAAATTTAGGCCTTCCCATAGGTTGGCAAACTTAATTTTAAGCAGGTGTATTTTAAAAAAAGAAAAATGTATTTTATTTAAATTTTAAAAAAATCTGATTTTTATTTATTGTTTTTTAAAATCAATTTCTATCCGCTCTGTTGTTAGCAGTACTAATAAGAGAAACAGGTATAGCTGTGATCTCATAGCTGAGCTGCAGAAATGCTTCCTCTGGATGCTGTCCCCTTGTTCATTTGCACCAGCATTTCTCAAACCTTGGTCCAGGGTGCATGTGGTGGTCTGCAGAGAGCTGATTGGTCACAAGGTGCTGGCTGGCCCCTCCCCTTTTCTTCCAGCTGCAAAATTCCATTAAAAACAGCTACTCTTCTGATATTACAGTGTTACCTGTGCTTGCAACAGGTGGTGTTTTTGTTAAAGTCACTGGATTACATGAAAAATTCTGCCTCTCTTTCTTTTCTTTTTTCTTTCTTTCCTTTTATCTTTCATAAAGTTTCCAGATTGTGCGGTTGTGGAGAAGAACATGACCTGGGAAGGGTCAGAAACTAGAAGACAACTCAAAAGAACTCCAGATTTTATTAGTTTTTGAAGCAAGTTTTTTAACTCAGTCTCACGGTTTTTGGGGCCTGACTAATGATCTTTGAATGCCTGGGACAGGCAGTACTTCACTATTCCATCCAAAGCAATTGTTGTATTGTTCACAATGATGTTACACAATTGGGAATGGGATGAGAGGCATCCGTGAGATTATCCCTCTGTTAAAATGTGGTTACCAGTCAGAGAAAGTATCAGAGCTCTAGCTTTATTGGTAGAGCTGACCGGAAACATTCTAATGAACCATTTTTCATTGGAATTTTCCAATTCATTGAAATGGAAATAGTTTGCAGAGTCAGTTCAATTTTGATGAAGTTCCAACAGAAACCTGCCAGCTTGCCTGCGCATCTCCAGGGCAGCCTGCCTGCTGGGCTGTAGGGATGCCAGGGCTTCCAGATGCAGAGCTGTGGGTCAGCCCTGGCATTCAGAATGCTCTGGGGCAAGGGGCACCAAGGCTTTCAAATCCAGGGCTCTGCAGTAGCCCGCTGGGTGTGCTCCCCAAGAACCAGGGCTCCATTCCCATTTGCAGAGAATTTTGGGTTTTGTTCCAAACCGTAATGAAACCAAATTTTGAAATATCAAGCTCCTCCCCAAAATGGAACAACCTTTATATTTCCATCTCTCGGCCTGCTCCGAGATAGATTCACTCTTGTCTCCCGCTCACATGGAACCTTTGTTGAGCAGCCTTCTTGACCACAAAGCACAGGCTGGTGGTCGCGATGAACCTGCTGCTCCGCATTGTAAATGCGGATGATGGATTGCGGAGTTGAACTTTCCCAAAATTTGAGATGCGCCCGCAGGTATGTCGAGGCATGATGTGTGGGCACATGTATGTTTGGGGTGTGTGTGTGCGCATGCATATTGGTGCCTGCGTGTGCATTATCCAACACGTGGCTCTGGAGCAGGCCAGTCTGACAAAGCAGGGGTAGTAAGGACGTAGGGTGGTGAGGCTCATGAACAGTGAGTCTCACCTTTGGCTCAGTGAAGATGTTCACCCCCGTTGGAGTCTGTATCTGAGGCTGCTGCCATGTGCTTGGAGGCTAGTGAGCTGATAAGTTGCATTATGGCCTCCTACTCCTGATACTGAGATTGGCCTGTCAACCCGAGCCCTTGGTTCCTCGTGGGGTTAACAGCAGCATGAGTCACAAAGGCAGCATGGGGGAGACTGAATCTGCTCTGGGGAGCAAAGTGCTCCAGCAAGAGGATACGGGGTGGGAGGACAGAGCTTGGAGACTGTATACAAGAGTGTATCTGCCAGCCTCCTCCCACTGAACATATCCTCCCCAGCTCCAGCCAGCTGGCAGGAGGGATACTAACAAAGAGTTGTAAAAAGGCCAGAGAGGAAAATGATTAACTTGGGGAATGGCTGCTAAGGAGGAATGCAAAGGGACAATTAATTGAGGACTCAGTGCTTGGCCCAGAGGTGGTCTCTTGCAAATGGAGCATCAAAACTAAGCTGCAGGAAAAATATTGTAGCAATTCCATGAGTGCCTACAACATCATGTCTCTCATAGTGCTGCTTGCCACAGCCACAGGGAACTTTGCAGCAGCAGGGATACCGCACAGATAGTCCTGGTCTGAGAGCACTGGCCTCTACCCTTTGTGCTGATGGAGAATCTCCATTAGCTATTGGCAGTATAAGGCCTATGATACATAGTTGAGCAGTTCTGACTCCATCCAGTAGAGGGAAAGAGACACACACATGCACACGCTAGCCAGCTCCTTATCTGTCATCACATTCAAGTATGCAATTAAATTTTACAGTTTCCAACAAGCTGTGCAACGTTTTTATTTATCCAGCACCTAACATTTGTTAGTGCTGGAGAGGTAAACAGAGAAACAAGGCTCCTGCTTTAAGGAGCTTGCAATGAAAATATCAGCTGATGGCACTTCCTGGTCTGATTCTCCCCTGCCATGCGTTATGGGCAGTCATTCTTACCTGTGCAAAGTAGGTGTAAAACGCATTCTCCAGTCATGGTGGTGGGATGGTTTTGCACCCCTTGTAAATTACACCTGGGTGCAAAGCAGTGGAGAATCAGACCCGCTGGCAATAGCAATAGAAAAAAGCTTGTGGAATATTTGAGCAGCTGCTTGTGTTTCTGTGAAGCATATTCAGCTTCTAGCTGGATTTCTGCAGCTGCTCTGTTTTGGGTCAGTGCCCCCTCATCTCCCCCCACATCCCCGGGGCTTTTGGTCTCTGCTAGTCACACAAGTTCACTGTGGCAAAGGGGAATAACTCAGGCAAACAGCGAACTTGTCCCAGCGCCAAGAAAACATTCTTTCAGGCCAAATTCCTTGACACTTTCCCTTTTACTCAGCTCCGGTTTGAAAAGTACCCTGGTGGAGGGACTTCCCTTCTGTGAGTCACCCCTTGGTCATGAGGGGTGACTCAGCATTCGGACACGAGGCCAGCCACTGGCCTGGGACTCCTGCAGGAAACTGGAGGGAAGGCAACTGGAGAACAAATGCTAAGGGGAGGCGAGGCGGGAATGGAGGAGGTGTGTGTGTGTGGGGGGGGGGGGGGGGGGGATTACAGGCGATAGGCAGGAAGTGGGTGGCCTGAGAAATGGAGCTAATGTCAGGGTAAGAGAATGAGCAAGGGGGATTAAAAAGAGACCAAAGGAGCCAAATTCTCTGCGGATGTAAATGGATAAACTCCACTGATGTCAGTGGAGCTGCTGTGCCTGTTTACACCCGCAGAGAATTTGCCTCTCCCCCGGCTACTACAGCACGGAAAAGGAAAACAAAACAAAGAAAAGGAGATGGACGACGGGGCCAGATCCTCAGCTCGTGCCCATCCCACAGGGTGACACTGATTTACACCAGCGAGCGAGCGAGGAGAGATGGAAGCGAGAGACAGGTGGGAACAAAGGGAAAAGCGAGACAGATGAAAAGACGAGGAAGAGGCAGGGATGGAGAACCAGGAAGTAAAAACAAGCACTCAACTAAATTAGTTTGTTATGGCTTGTCTAGACGGGAGAAATGTATAGTGATGTCGTTACACTGGTAATACACTAGCAGACATCTGCTGCACCAGTGCGACCCCCCCTCTTCTTGGCCCCCCAGCATAGGGGCTCTGTGCCAGCTGATTCTATGGCTTTACCTAAGCCACACTCTCTTGAGGCGCTGCACACACCTGCTCAGATACAAACTACCACGGACTCAGCTGGCCAGAGCCAGCCCTGGGACAAGCCCACACCTGCAGTCAAAGGAAGTCAAGTTGGGCCCAGCGTTTCAAAGCCCATGGTCTGACCCAGGAGTCCATCTCCTTTTGCACATTGTACAAAGTGCCATCGATCAGCTGGGAATCACTGATGCTCTATGGCATAAGCTAACCTGCTGCAGACACTGCTCAGAGTTACAACTCTTCCAAGGCTCCTCCGGCCTCTGAAAGGATTAATCATTATTTCTGCCCTGGGAGCAAAGAAAAGGCTAAGAGCAGGGACCCAGCATCTCATCATCTGAGTGATGGCTTGCAGAACCACTTGCTTCTAGGCTGCTGACCTGAGTCCAGCCCACATCAGTAGTGAGGGGCTAGTCTCACTGTGTGAAATAAGCTGGGGTGGGGGGAAGTGAAGGTTTCAGTCTAATTTGCTACTGGGACAAGTTTCTACATCAGAAAAACCTGCAATTGGTGCTATGTAGGGTGACCACGTAGAAAATGTGAAAAATTGGGACAGGGGGTGGGTGGCAATAGGTGCCTATATAAGGAAGAGTCCCGAGTATCAGGACTGTCCCTATAAAATCGGGACATCTGGTCGCCCTAGTGCTATGTGGTCTCTTTTTCAGCAGCTGCAGCAGAGTGGCTGAAGAGACTGAACTCCCCTGTAATTGCTAACTCTGCTGCTGTACTTCAAATAAAAGACTGCAGGGCCTGATTTTGGTTTACACCAAGGCCCCTTTACATCGCTCTGCCCTTAAGGAGGTGTAAACTTGACACCTGATGTAGTATTATTTGTATTCCAGGGGTACCCAGAAGCCTCATGTGAGATCAAGGCCCCACGGTGCTAGGTGCTGTACGTACAGCTTTTAGTGCTTTTCACCCACACTCAAATTCACTGACATTTATTTTAAAGAGAAAAGAAAGACAGGCCCATGCTTAGCATACTGGAGTTCTGATCCTTGACTGGGGCCCCTAGGTGCTACCACACTGCAAATAATTAATAAGGCTTAAGCTGCCGCTATATGTCTAAAATGTTCATCACCCCCCCCCATATTTACTGTGCTGTTACTTCTCCTTCACGCAGTACCTCCGTTTGAAATGATTGAAAACTCAGGAATCATATGATAAAAAACATAGCTTCCACCATGCATTTGAATTAGTTTGGGTCGCTTTCAGCAGGTTTCATCTGATCATTGGTGATAGAGATTTGACCTTTAATTAATAATATAAAGACCAAAACAGAGACAGAAGGGAGAAAAAGAAATAGATATGTGGGATAATTTAAAAAATACTCCCACTCCATGTGGCATTATTCAAGCATTGCCACTTGAGCTGTTTGAAACTTGGAATTTCCATGCCAGGGGAAATATCAGCATTTTGGGGGAAAATAAAGTTCTGGATCAGAATGAAAAGTTGAACTTTCAAAAGTTTCTGCCACATAACATTTCCAATAAAATTCAGTTGAAATGTTTCAATTTTTACCTTTTAATATATGATTTTTATTAGTTTTCCCTTTGATTTGATTTTTTATTTGATTGTATAATTTGGCAATTGGTTTGGTATTTGGTATTCTAATCAGTTTAGTAATTTTCATTGTCACTGGTCATTTGTAATTTGTTCTCTAATTGGTAATTGGTATTGTGATTGGTATAATATAAACATAAAATTAAAAAATATACAATAACCCTGGAAACAAAAAAGCATTTTGAAATGAGAATTCAAAACAATCCATTCTGAGAAGGTCAATTTGGAACATTTTGGATTGATTGAAATGCTCCATTTGGATTTTTGTTCTAAATGAAATTACCTTGAAATTGACATGTTGCCGTAGAATGTTCCCAGTTTGATGAATTGGCGTTTTCCGACAGAAAAACATTCCATTGGAAAAATTTCAGCCTGTTCTAATTTCTACTGATATTATGGCATTGCTTTGTGCCAATTCAGCACGCCCCAGTGGTCATGACAAGATTATGGGGCATGACAAGATCAGGGCTGCTTTCAGGCTGTGTAAATCAGTGTAGCACCATTGATTTCAAGAGAAATGTGCTGATTTACACCAGCTGAGAGTCTGGCCCAGGGGCGGCTCTATGTATTTTGCCACCCCAAGCACGGCAGTCAGGCGGCCTTCGGCAGCATGCCTGTGGGAGGTCTGCTGGTAACCCAGATTCGGCGTCACTGCCGCCAAATCACCACCAAAGCTGCGGGACTAGGGGCCTTCCCGCAGGCACGCCGCTGAAGGCTACCTGACTGCCGCCCTCACAGCGACCGGCAGGCCGCCTCCTGTAGCTTGCTGCCCCAGGCATGCGCTTGGTGTCCTGGTGCCTGGAGCCGCCCCTGGTCTGGCCCAGTATATTTAAGCAAGTGCTTGACTTGCCATCCTTGCTATATCCCAGATATTGTGTGCGTGAGCATGTGTGCGTGCGTGTAAATTTGTCAAGAGCCTTCGAGCAGAGGACTAAGGACGGTGTGGTCTGCAGGAATGTGAATCAGAAGAAGAGCCCTTAAGTTCCATGCCGGATCTGTGACTGACTCACTCTGTTTCCCGGGGCAAGTCACTTCATCCCCCTGTGTCTGTCCCTCCCCACGCCCAGCAAAAGGGGAATACCAATATTGACCTAACTCATGTGCAGCTTGAACTTCTACTAGCACTGGCAGTGCAGGCACTGACACAAAAGCAAAGAGCCTAAGGGATGCACAGGCTTTTAAAGAGCTGATTCTAATTTTCTGTGTTGCTCATTCTTCCTCTGACCATGCCTTTCTCTACTTTTTACATGCAGCACAGTTAGCCTGTGGAACTCATTGCCACATGAGATCACTGACAGCAAGAGTTGATCCAGTCTGGCAGCCCCTGTGTTCCTATCCTCTGTATGGCACTGTGCATGCTACCAGCATGCAGCAAATCATCAACAATAATCAGGTTGAGTTTGGAGTCAAAGGTTTCTGAGCTTTGTGTTTTTAACTTTACCTGCATCCAGCTGTGCCACTGACTTGCTGCGAGATGAGACCTTCAGAAAGTTATTGCCCTTCTCCAGGCCTCAGTTTCCACATCTGAAAAATGGGGGTAATGACCCTGAGCTGCCCCCAGAGTGGCTGTGAGGCTTAACTTGTTAACAAGAGCCTCAGATGAAATAGACTCCATAAAAAGGCAAAATTAAATCTTTTTTTTACAAAACAGAGGCAGTGTGGTCCCGTGGATAGAGCATTGGACTGGGACTCAGAAGACCTGCATTCTGTTCCTAGCTTGACCTGGGGCAACCACATCCCCTCTTTCTGTCTGTTTCCCCTCCCACTTGTTGTCTTGCCTGTAAGCAATTTTGAGACAGGGATTGACTCTCACTATGTGTCTATACAGCTCCTAGCACGATGGGACACAGTGATCTTGGCTGGGACCTGTAGCTGCTACTGTAATACAAACAATTAATCAGACCCAGGAAAGATGAGCCATATGGGTCCATCGGCCAGACTGTGGTTTCCTGCTGCCATCTAATGTGGAAATGGGGCAGCGCAGCCCTAGCTGCCTGGGAGGATCACACAGGCAGGATGTACAGCAATTTGGCTTGTGGAATGCAATGAATGCAGGGGGATAAGGTTACATTCCCCTGTGGGATCTGTGCTCTCTGTTCCCTTGGGAAGGTTTTTGCTTTGCAGCGTAGGAGTCAGCTGGCCTCAGAGCTGCTCTGCTGGGCAGGAACTGCCACCGGCCCGGGCCAATCTATTTTATGTGCTCGTGACATTTGCAGCATTCACTGGAAGCGCCGCAGGAGCTGGCCGCTCTGGTTCTCCCCTGCCTGGCCCCTTGTGGAGTCATTTGCACCTGTGCACAATGAATGCAGCGCAAATGCTGATCCGGTAGCCTGCTTCACATGCCCGCTTTGTGGAGATGGCACAAGGCAGGAGCCAGCGGGGAAGTGGGTGCATGGAGGGCCAGAGTATCTCAAGAGCTCAGCTCCCATTTAGGCCCCAAGGGTGGGAGTTTGGGCCAAAGCTGAGTGCTCTTGAAACGTCCACCCCAGAAGAGCTGTGCAGGCTGGTTGCTAATTTAGGTGTTGCACAATGGGGGCTGAGCTCTTGTGAAAACCTTGCCCAAGCTGCAGGGGTTGGAGGGCTGAGCCCTTGAAAATCTAGCCCTATGTCTCTCTTCCTCTAGGGTGAGAAGTTAGCACTTCCTTATTTGCCACCCTACCCGGTCGGATATGAGTACCTCCCGTTGGAGTCAGAGCTCACAGGGGAAGAATGGAGCCCTTGCACGAGATAGCATGGCTACTTTTCATCATGTCCCCTAGTGGATCGAGCAGCAGACTGGGATTCAGGAGACCTAGGTTCTAATCCCAGCTTCACCACTAGCCCAGGTAAGTTGCTTCCTGAGCCTCAGTTTCCTTATCTGTAAAATAGATACTGATGTTCTTTATAAAGTGCTTTGAGACCTACTGGTGAAAAGTCCTCTACAGGCGCTTGGTATTACTATGAGTGAGATTGTATGGTAATGTGGCATACCAACACTGGCGAATCATGGTGCCTGAGACACTGTGCTACCCTCTGAGCTCAAAGCAAAGGCCCCGTCCTTGAACAATGGGGCAACCTCACGGATTCTGCGGTGGAGGGGTGTGCACATAGTGACAATCTGGGCTTGAAAATGCAAAGTGCTTCCAAGTCCTCCTGCCAGCCTCGGGCAGAAACCGGGAACCAGGAGGAAGGAGGGGCAAGCTGGCAATGCGAGCAGCCAGGAGAAACAGCAGTGCCAGGGGCCAGACAAGCAGTCAACATCACTTAGGAGTGGAAGCAGTGCCAGCTAAGAGAAGCTAGAGTGCCAGCAGAGCAGGTAATGCCAGCCCAGAGGAGGTATTAGTGGCAAGGGGTGGTTGCATTGTTATTCCCAATATACAGGCTCCTGGATAATTTCCCCACATGTAATTTGCCATGTTGAGTCTTGCACTCGAACGCAGGGCAAGAGCACAGCTTGGCATACGGAGTGTCTAGATATCTTAGTATTTATATGACCCCTGTCACTGGAATATTTGAGAATTTCACAGTCTTTCATGTATTTATCCTTACAACACCCCTGTGAGGCAGGGCAGCCCCACGATACAGAGGGGAAACTGAGGCACAGGGCGACTCAGATCCTCAAAGGTATTTCGGCTTCTAAGGCCCATTGATTTCAAGGAGCTTAACTATCTTTCAGGATCTGGGCCTCAGTGAGTTGCCCAGGATGTTGGTGGAGTACAGATTGAACCCAGGAGCTCCTACGGTCTAGGCTAGTGTGCTGACTGCGGGACCCTCCCCAGTATAGCTTGTTCATCTACAGGAAGGAGAGGCAGCTATACCAGTAGAGTGGCGTCCACCCTGGGTGCTGAACTAATATCTCACTAGAAAATCCCATCCCTGACCAATATGGTCATGCCAAGCCAAAAGCTGTGCTTAGGCCAGGCCTAACCCATTGTGTTAACACCAGCCAGCTGCTAGCTCACACGCAAATGAAGCGGTCCCGCCACAGCTGGCCTTAGAGCGGAATCACTTAGCCCAGAAGGCTTCGCTTCTTGAGACACACAGTTATATAAACCCCCGATGTGCAGGGCCTGCCTGCTGTACACAGTAAGGTAGCGGTGGCCTGGAGCTGGTGGGCTTGGCTGCTTTCTGTGGGCCAGAAAGTCAACAGGAGAGATGAGCAGACAGGTTTTCCCTTTGTGCAAGGTAAGCAGTGTTGTATTTGAGATTCTGCCTATACAGTTAAGAGCAAACTCCCATAAGACATGGGTTCCTGACCAGTCCCTCATGTCTGTTGCATCCTGGCCAGCCCCGGGGAAGAAACTAAGAGAGAAAAGGGAGTGCTTGATATCCACCCCCCACCCAGAGCTCTGCTTTCAGGGTCCCTCAAACAAGGGAGCAGCCCCTCTTGCTGTGAGTTTGCTGCTACTCAGACCCCAGCTGTTCCTGAAAATTAGCTCTTCTCTTTCCCTCCTTTGCATTCCCTATTCATCTCAGTGTGGTGATAACGCTTGAGCCTAATGAAGATCAGGGAAGTGGGCAGGGCTGGCAATGACAGAATCCCTTAGTCTGCAGAGAAATCAGCTGAACATGAGGCAACTGGTAACTTTCTAGACGGGAAGTTTAATTTGAAGTCAAATGGATGAACACTGTTGTAGTTGGTTGGTGTCCTGGGCAGCATATTTTGCATGGAAGGGAAACTGAGTCAATATGTGCTTTAATGGTCCTGTGGTGGAAAGCTAGTCTGACACATTGGCATCTTGGTAAGAGAGTGATCTTTAGTATCTGATCCAAGCCGCTTCTGGGTAACAGAAGGTTAATACAGCAGGAGAATACTGCAGTAGCTACTGTTGTGTGGAACAGCCATAGAATCTGGTGTTACTAGGACAGAGCATGGGGCGGTTCATTTCCCAACTGATATGGGAGCATTATTTGTGTTGTGGTAGCACCTCAGAGCCCCAGTCATGGGTCAGGGTCCCGTTGTGCTAGGTGCTGTACAAAGACGGCCCCCGTCTCGAAGATCTTACATTCTACGTATAAGAAAAGGGATCCCAGGTGGCTGCAGGCAGACAGACTGGGAGCACAAGGAAACAGGGAGGTAGTATTGGAAGTGTCATGTGATGACTCTACAGGAAAGCAGTTATTAAGCTAAAGATGGGCCCATAGCCTTGGTTCTGAACAACCCCAGCATGGCTCAGGGCAGCATCCTGACCCAGATTTAGCTACTTGGGTCTACCTTTCGATGCTCAGAGATGCATCAAGTATCAGAGGGGTAGCCGTGTTAGTCTGGTTCTGTAGAAGCAGCAAAGAAAGGTGCCACAGGATTCTTTGCTGCTTCTAGAGATGCATCAGATACTCTTTAGCTATGTCTTTTGAGGGGTGCGGCGGTGGCGAAGGAGAGTTGGTACTTTAAATATAACAAAGACCTGTAGAAAGGGAACAGGCAAATGGCCAGTGGTTTGGGGAAGATGCTTCGTTGATCAAAATAGGGGTGCATGGCGAATTCTAGCACAGGATGGGTTTCCATGGGATTTGAGTGGGGAAAGTGTATTCATATGTACCTGTAGTTATACGATTCAGCTGCTAGATGTCTCTGTGCGCTGCATAAACTTTTAGACAGCATATAGTGCCTGTTTTAAAAAAAAAAAACCCACCAGCTGCAAAGCTGGAGCTCAAGCTGTGTGGAAGGCAAGCCTGCTTCTCTGTAGTTGACGTTGTTTTGGATAACTGGCACTTGCTGTTTAAGCGGGACTGTGATTCCTTGTGTCCTGATGGGAACCTTTCCTGTAGATTTCCATTGAGCCTTGGTGTGCAGTGCTCTGAATTAACAACGTGCTCGGAGACGCTAGTAAGCCCCAGTGTCTGTTTGATGCTTTGGCCTTCACTGCAGTCTTGGCACCATGGAGCCTGCCCTGAACTAGGGCTCATGCTAGCTTTTGAGGGCCCTTGGTGAAGTCAAGTTGTGGGCTGTCCTCCAGCCCCATCCTGTCACCAAGAGAGGTCCCTCTGCATACTCCCCTCCTTCCCCCCCCCATACCCATCACCATAGGCTGTTTGCTTGCAACCCAGCCCAATGGGATGGGGAGAGCATCTCTGCCCCAGTGAATGAGCCTCCGTGTCGTCTAGAGTGATTCTTTATATGGGCAGGAGAGCAGGAAGAGGAACCCAAATTCATGTCCTTATGGTGGGCAGCTAGGGAGTTTGCCATCTGCTGTGATAAAGCTGATGCAGGGGTTGGATGAAGCCAGAAATGGGTCGGGGTGTGTGTGCTATACACACATGATCGGGGACAGATCCTGTTCACTATGGAGATCTCCTTCAGTTTGAGTGATAGGGGCTGGTGTCAGAAAGGAAGGACCAGGTTCTTGTCTGGGCGGTGCAGGTGTTTGTGGGTGATGCAGCTAATAACTGTGTCTGATGCGGATGTTATACCGGTGTCAGGTGCAGGCATGTAGTATGGGCCATGGGAAGAAGGGACTCCTGTGTGGACTGTGCAGGCCAATCGGCCACCCTGGCTCTGTTCTCCCAAGCTTATTGCATACTCCAGTCTCCCACCATCCATCATGCGAGCAGCTCAGTGGGCGTTTACAAGGCTGTAATTTACCTTCCTGAATGGCTCTCAGACTGATTAATTACTTGCTTAGCAACTGCTCATTTGTATGTTGCTGGTGAAGCCAGGAGAGGAACAGAAGGGAAATGTGTATGTCTTACCTAGAACGGGACACTCACCATGGAGCAGGATGTCTCTGCACGGCTGAGCAGGGGTGGGAGGTGCAGATGAGGAGTTTTAAAAACAAACCTGGGTATTTCTTGCTGATGAATGAGCCTAAGAACTCAACAGTGCCTCCTCCATAGGAGATGAAGTGTTAAACCTCCATTGATACAGGGAATGTATACCAGCCCTAAATGAAACCATCTGCTTTCAAGCATAGTCATTCATGGGTGAGATGAGTAGTTAAGTCTCAGCTTGGCAGTGTCACGTGGAACTGTCCCTCCTTGTGGGGGATATGGGGAGAGTATTTATTGTATTGATTTATTTTTATTGGGCAAAATGTTTTTAATTTTTCAAGTCTCTCCTTCCAACACCTCTGCCCCCTCCCCCCGATTGATCATCTGTGCTATGGTAGCCCGGAGAAGTCCCATTGTGTTAGGCACTGTACAGGTAGCCCCTGAAAACGGAAGGGTACTCCAGGTGGGGAGCTGAATGAGGAAGTGACTTGCCAAAGGTCAAGTGGGGAGTCGGTGGCAGAGGTGGGAATTGAGCTCAGCTCTCCTGAGTTCTAGTCCAGTGCCTTCACCATGGGGTGGTCCTTCTTCTCAGGGCACTTTGGCAGTTAAGCCCTGTTCCTCTCTGCAAAGGCCCTGAGCTGTAGACTTCAGAGCTGGTTGTTTTTATGTGCAAGCTCATTGGCTGTAGAGTGGTAGCTGCCTCCCTCGTTCAGTTCTGGGCCATCTTGCAGTCTGTGCCGTACGTGGGAGCTGTCGCGGTCCCTGGAGTACGTCAGGTTTTGCTGTGGTTGGGAGCAGCTAGTGCAGGGACTGGAAGGCGTGGCTGATCTTTCCTAGGCATCGCAGATGCATAAGCCGTTTCTACGCGGAGGTTCCCCATTCACGTCAGCTTTGGACTGTGAGGAAACTGAAGGTGAAGTTGGGACTTGAGGGCTGGAGTCAAGGACAGGTGGTGATTGAAAGAGGTTTCTTTTAAGCAACTCTTGCTCTGTTTCAAAGGAGCCTGATCTGGACAGCGCTTGCAGTGGGGAGGGAAAGGGCTGCTGGGAGTATAGTGGGACCACAGGGGCTGATGTGATGATTGGAATGAGCCACTACGAACTGTAGACACAAAAAGATCCAAAGGGGCCAATGAGTTCTACCGACCTGTTGCAAGGCTCCATCGCTGTAACATCTGGGCACCTCGTAGTGCTTATCTTCACAATGCCCCTGGGCGGTAGGGCAGTGCTATTAGTCCCGTCGTACACATGGGGAGCTGGGGCATAGAGAGATGAAGGGACATGCCAAAGATCACTCAGGAAGTCTGTGGCAGAGCTGGGCCTTGCGCCTGGCGTCCCCAGTCCCAGGGCAGTATCCTAACCACTGGACCAGCCTTCCTGCTTCCACTGATTTCAATGGAGGAAGATCAATCTTGTGGCAAGGAGAGATGGGCCTGAACTAGAATGGGCCCCAATCCAAATAGCCTCAGTGTGTGTGTGTGTGTACGAACCCAGGTTGCAATGTGTGTGTGTGTGTGTACGAACCCAGGTTGCAATTCCGCCGCTGGTTCGAATGGATTGGAGCAGAGAGAGCCCCAGACCGGAGCACTTCTGAATTTGGGGGATGTTTGAAATCTGGAGCCAAACAGTGCCTCTCGGCTCTTCTTTCTTAGGAATAAATCACCAAGGCCCTTCTCAAAGTCTGTGATCATCTCCGGAACCCCGCAAGAAGGCGAAACCCCAGACCCAAGCAGCCCTGAGTCACGGGAAAGTCTGGGTCTGGAACTTAACATTGCAGGCTCACTCCCAGCTCTCGTCCTTACTGACCTGCACCTTTGCTGGCTTTCAGCCCAGCAGCATGGACCCGTCTCACCTGCCAGGATTCCAGCTCCTGCCTGCAGCACGAAGCACAAACCTCTTTGTGCCATTCTCCTTTGCACAAAGTGCAGCGAGTGGGCTGCGGAAGGAGAGAGCCTCTCAAAGCGAGGGAGTGAGAGCTCTGGGCATGGACTGAGGGCAGCTTGTGGCTTCTCGGTGTCAAAATAGATCTAAGCGCTGGCTTCAAGGAACAGTCTTGTGTGAAGCTTCAAAGACCTGTTCCATGAATCTTTAGTGACGCCTCCCCTTCGTGAGCCATCCTGTCCTAAATTGTTCAAGATGGGTACTAAACTCTAGACTCAAACACCCCCTGCCCCAATTTTCTGCAGGTTGGAGCTCCTTAATAGCAGGTTCCTGGCTTTACAGCAGGTTGAACCAAAACTCAGGACTTAAATGCCCCAGGTATAAATCTTGGTATCACAACAGCCCCTAGAGTATTAGATGGTTTGCATTATCCCAGTCCCATCCTGCTCGGCGCTGTACGTGCACATCGTGAGAGACAGTTGCTGCCTCCTAGAACTTGGTCTAAGTAGATAATACAGAGAAAACACCCATTATCTGAGGCACAGAGAGATTGAGTGACTTCCCCAAGGTCATACAGGCAGTCTGTGGCAGAGCTGGGAATTGAAGCCCGGTTTCCTGGAGAGTCCCAACCACAAGACCATCCTTCCTTTTGTTCTAGGCTCAGGATTGTCCTTCATTCTGAGCTCCTGTGTATGATTTGTTTAGACCAGTCTACATATAGTAATAGTTTACAAATGCCTTTCAGTGACTAATGCCTGGTCTACACTGGGGGAGGGGGCGGGGGGCGGGATCGGTCTAAGATACACAACATCAACTATGAGAATAGCGTAGCTGAAGTCGACGTATCTTAGATCGACTTAGAATCACCTACTTCCCATCCTCGCAGGGATCGACCTCCACTGAGCGCTTCCACCTCTCACCGAGCTGGAGTTCAGCAGTTGACGGGAGAGCAATCGGGGATTGATTTATCATGTCTACACTACACTCGATAAATCGATCCCTGATAGATCGATCGCTACCCACTGATCCGCCGGGTAGTGTAGACGTACCCTAAGGAATGCTTCAGTGACTCTGTGGGAATGCCACATTGCTGAAATGCAGCCACCTCTAGGGTGGGGTGCAGCCCCTGTAAAACAGTGCACAGCAACACCATGCTACAGCTTCAGATGGCAAGTGAGAACTTTGCTCCACTCCCCCTGCGGTTTCAAATGGATGCAAGTACCCAAGTTGGAATTTGGCCAGGATCAAGGTAAATACCTTTAATTGTTGCAGTGAGCGCCACGGGATCCATAATAACCAAGTGGTTGGGATCTTGCATTTTCTGAACAGCTGCACCTCCAGCAGTGCAGGGTGGCTCCCTCGCCAGGATGGGGCATGGAGTCTAGGGGAGAAAACCACCTGCGCAAGAGCCAGCACTGCGGCTTGTAGCAGCCTGTTGGATTTTTCTTGCGGGTCTCCCATCCAGGTAATAAATCTGGCCTGACCCCGTTCAGCGGGTGAGATGGTGGCTCGCTGGAGCTGGGCTGTAAGTGGCTTCCTGTTAATTAACCAGCCTAGGTCCCTACTGAGTCTGAGTCCCTGGAGTGCCATATGGTTGACACCTCAGTGCCATGGCTGGAGCCTGTGTGCAGCAGCCTCACAGCTGTGGCTCATCCCTCCTGGTACCTGTGCCTCTCCTGTTCTCTTGCCCGTCACGCTCTCCGGCTGCCCACCTGGCTCCTGCCATCCCCCATCCTCTCTGGCATCTGCCTCTGCCGTCCGACTTGCGAGCACCTTGGTCTCCCCGTATCTTATTTCAGTCTCAGGTCCGCTTCCAAAAAAAGGTGTCCCGGCTCCTATTGAACTAACGGGAGTGTTTCCAGCTAGTGGATTCCACGGTTTGCTTGTACGCCTGGCTACTGCTGCATCCCATGTCTAACTTCCATATCAGTCCCCATGGCACGGCTTGGGCCATATTGCTAGGGACGGGTGCAGGCTCCCTGGGCAGACTCTGACCACTGAGGGTCCTGCAACTACAGGCCCCTAATGTGACTGTGTCCTAGCCTGGTTCTGGGAGGCAGCAGGCCCTGGCCTGTTCCTCAGTGGCCTGCACTAGGGTGAGACCAGACCCAAGGGGACCCACCCTAGAGGAAACCGTGACCCTGTTGGTTGGCTCATTCTCAGGCTTCACCAGTGCCAGCCTCAGCTGCCCTGCAGCCTTCTCCCACCATGAAACCTGTCTGACCTGCCTAGTCCGCTCCTAGCCTCTTCAGCTCATCCGGCTGTGGAGGCTATTGTCAAATGCAGAGCTCTTCTTCCTGGCTCCTTCCCAGCTGCTCTCTCTCACGAGGACTGACGGCCACTGAATTTAGCAGGGCTAGAAACTTCTCTGCCCTTGGGGCCCTTGGAAAGTTGCTTAGAGTCTCTCTCCTTCAACTCCCCACTTCACCCAGGCACCAATGAAAGGAGCCTCCCGAGCATTTTCTCTTTGCATTTGCTCTTAAGTGGAACCAGTGGAACTGCCAGGGGTTGGCATCTTGTTTTTCATGTTGCAATTTGTAATGGAAGTCTCGGCTGGATGGGAGTGAACGAAAATGCATTGGGTGGATGGAGGGTGGAGAGCTCCATTTACTCACAGCAAGCAACACGGCACCGCCCCGGCAGTCTCTTCCACGCCACCCTAGGATGGAGCTTCTAGAGGAACTCCAACTGCTGGGAAAAGCAGTGCCACGCCAGACTGTAGCTTAGAGATGTGGGCACCTGTCTGCGGGACGCTAGGCTGAGGCCCGATACTGGCATCTACACGGGCCACCGACACCAAAGCTTTTCAGTCATTACCAGCGTGGCCAAATTTGGAGGTGAAAGGCTCTATGCCTCTCTCTTTCCACCACCTGAGCCTCCTGCATGGTGGGGCAGCCCTTGGCTGCTGAAGCCAAGAGGCTGGCCACAGTGGGTACATCTATGCCGCAATAAGACCCATGGCACGGCCACGGCTGGCCCGGGTTAGCTGATACGGGGCTCCGGCCGCAGGGCTAAAAGTTGTAATGCGGGCGTGAAACTCTGCGACGGGGCAGGGTGCCACAAGTCTGAGTCAGTTGACCTGGGCTCTGAGACTCGGTGGTGCAGGTTTTCTATTGCAGTGTTCTGTGTAGACACCTCCCCGACCCTCCCCCCCTCCCCCCGAGCTGCCTTGCTCTGAACATGGCTCAGGGCTTTTGCCTCTAAGGCAGCAGCCTCTGGTACCAGTGTCTGGGGCTGAAAAAGGGATCACGTCAGTGCAATTCACCCAGTGCAGCAGGCTCTTGAGTGAGATGCTCTCTCTTTTACAGAAGAGCCTAGAGATGCCTAACCAAGATCAGGGCCCCACTGTGTAGGGCGCCGTACAGACCCATAGGAAGAGACGGTCCCTGCCCCACTGACCTTGCACCCAAGAGGCGGGAGAGCACAGAGAAACGGCGGCAGTGCTGGGAATTGAAAGCAGATCTCCTAAGCCCCCAGTGCATCCCGGCCTTCCCTTCTGTGCCTTGCTGTTGTACGTTCTGCCTTTCCCTGCGCCGTGACACCGGCTGCGTGGACTGCAGGTGGGTGGGTGGGGGGAGAGCTTGAGTTCTGTTCTCTCCACTCCCGCTCACCTGCCAAGCAAATAAAATGAAACTAATGAAGCGCAGCGCACCTACCGGCACGCGCTGTCATGCTCAAGTGACTGCAGAATGAGTCATGCGTGCTGCTGGGGGCTGTGCATGGACCAGAACTGCCGCCGATTATGCTGCTCTGTGGGTACCTGAGTGCAGGGGCAGGGCGAGTCAAATCTGATGTGGAGCCCTACCTGCAGCTTTCTTAATTTTTAAAACACAATGAGCTGCCCTCCCCCGCCCAGCCTCGTTGAGTTCCTGGAGTGATCCTAGCTAATGGCTGGTGCCCCTCGGCTCACACGCTGCCACCCCCTGTGCAATCCCTGCCTGGTGCGAGCCAGCCTGCTAGGATGCTGACTTGTGCCTCTATTGCATGTACACGTCAGTTCACTTCTCCCTGATTTTACTCCACTCCCGTCTCTGCACATCACTGCCCCTTTCTGCCTGTAGGACTGTTGCACCCCTTACTCCTCCTGCATGAGGTGCCCCCCAAAGGGGAGCAGCAGGTAGAGACGACATGGTGCACGAGGGGTTGATGCACTCTGAGCAGCCCACCCACCACTCCCTTTTGTGGGGGTTCTGGAGGTGCGGGCCCATTGTACACTGACCTCTGGCTGCAGCAGCAGCCGCTTTGCTGAAATTGATGAGACTGACCCTACTTCTAGGGCCTGATCCAAAGCCCCCTCGTTCCGTTGGCTCCAACGGGCTTCGGATTTGGTCCATAATGGCGGAGTTGGATCTGACCCAGGAGCAAAAAAATGCCTCTCTGCTCCCCTGTGTGTGTGTTTCAGGTGAATTGACACATTTGTCATATTGGTGAGCAGGGGGGAAATGTGCTGTAACAAGATCATCTTACGACAGCCGTATAATCTGGTGTGGTCTGGCTTGCGGCATGGCATAACGTGGAGTGCTGGAAGCTCAGTTCCTATATGATCCCCAGACACTGTCATTCTTGCTGTGCAGGGCCCCAGCTCCTGACTTGACTGACACAAACAAGCCTTGCTTGCATCAGCCCCACAGAGCGAGCAGGCTATGGGAGAGCCGGCAGGAGTCTCTTCTGCTGCCTCAGCAGCAGCGCTGTTCCGAGGGCAGCACCTGTATTTGGGGATGATGTGAGAAGCGGAGAGACCCAGCTGCATCTGGCAGTTCTGTCAGAAAAATCCTCATCTCTTTCTTTTTTTCTAACCGGTATTGCTTTTTATGTAAAGTCTTGCCTAAAGATCAAATGGATATTACATTTGCAGAGAGGCTGGGCATAGCTTCACACCTAGGAGACCGGGAATATCATTGTTTTGACTCCTATGCTTTGCTGACAAGATCCGGATTTGCAGGGAGGCTCCATGAGGCATTTCCAACTGAGGGCGCAGATGGGAGTTGGAAGCTCTTTGGGGCAGGGACAGTTGGACTGTGGACAGAACCTGGCATGGTGAGATCCCAAGCCCCATCCAGATGTGGAAAGATGCTAGGTTCCTCTTAGATTAATTCTGGCTCAACAGGACCTAAGAAGAATCAGAAACCTCCTCAAACCGAGGCGAGATTCCCGGTCTGATCCCCAAAGCGCAGAGAGATTGCGTAAGCCACTGAGCTTCTTGGTGTTTATCCAAATACAGCCATCAAAGCCCATGGCATTCTCCCTTCCCTGCTGCTGCGAAAAGCAATATCTGCCTGGCATCATCTCTCTATTGCAGCGCTTAATTTTCCTCTTTTAAAACAAAGGGATCTCTCTCCTCCAGATGTTTGGGTGGGGATGGGGAAGGAAGCCATCTGTTCTAGTCAGAACCCCAAATCCAAGCGTGGGAAATTTAGACACGGAACCCTGGTCTGTTGTTCGTGTCGCAGTATAATGTCTAACCAAAATCCAAGGCCTATGATGCTGTAGGTGGAGTAAGACAGTCGTGGACCCCAACAGCTTCTAATCTAAATAGACCAGACTGATGGGTAGGAGTAAGGATTATTCTCCCCATTTTACAGGTAGGGGAATTAAGGCATAGCAGTGAAGTGACTGACCCAAGGCAGAGGGAGTCTGTAGCAGAGCCAGAACTCTGTTCTCTTGCCTCCCAGTCCTGTGCCCTAGCCTTGGTTATCCTTATTTTGTTTTCTCACTGGGGGTGGCACTGAAATTTGCAATTGGTCCCTGCCTTTTAAATAGGCTGCACCAGAATTCTGGGTCCAAATACCCCGGAGCTTTGACATTTCAATTGTGTGTTTGCCCTCGGCTTCTGTTTTACTGTGCAATGAGTCTGGACAACCCAGGCCCTGGCAGAACTGGAGCAGAAGCCACGTGAACCCATTTTAAGCACCGTCCAAAGCGGACTCTTAATCCTGGATCACGTAGTGTAACGGTTTCTCCAGATCGTTTTTCATCGTTAGGTGAAAACTAATCCATCAAGCTGATTTTTTTTTAACCTGTCTCCTGCGGCTTTTTGTCTGGTTTTATGCCGTCGTCTCACATGATCGTGCAGAGATTTCTCCCTCTCCTATTGCTTGACCGCTGGGACTCGGCAAGGAGCCTCTTTGCTGTGTGATGTACTTGATTTACTCTTTCTCTGCTTCTCATGCACAGGGATCTCTTTACATGGGCTTGTTAAAGTTACTGCTGCTGCTAGTGTTAGAAATCCACCCACTGAAGGAGGTCAGCATTGTATCCAAGTGTCTTGCACTCCCATCATGGGGAGGGAGGTGTTGACTGAGAGTGGTGTGTGTATGTGTGTACACACACGTATCCCCTGATTCTCCAAGTTCAAGGCAAGGCTTGAGTAATTAAAGCAGACCTGTTGTCAGAGGCAGTTTTTTAATTGGCTTATAGTGTGAAAAACCATGAAATCTGGGCCATGTTTTATTAGCGTGCATATCACTCTGAACAAGATGGGAGTAATTAAACTAATGCTGTCATTTTCACTCTGTTCCAAGAGAGGGTTTACTTTTAAGCTGTATAGATACCGTGTAGCCCTCTGATTGCAAAGTCAGGGATATCTTTTTTTCCTCTCTTTGCACATATCTTGGCGCGTGCTTATACCCTGGATGGAACTGCAGCTTGTGAAACAATGGGGCCTATCTCTTTAGCCAAAAGATTTAATCCCTCAGAGTGGGCTGTGAGCAGCCGATTGTTCTGCAGCTACTGAGCAGAACAGTGCTGCAGAATCTATTTCATGTAGCCCTGAACTTAAACAGTCTTTTGTGCAGATGTTAGCAGAGCGACTTGAACCAAAATAGCTCACTCAGTACAACACCTAGCGTAGATGCGGGTTTATTGATATAAAGGTGTCTTGTGCTGGTATTGTTCCCCGACATTATGGGAATAACCTATAGCAGTGTAAGCATCGTTATAGCAATGTTATTGCACCCACACTTGGGGGTTGTCACTTCAACTAGATCTGTCTTAAACTGATATAGTTAAAGGCATAAAAAATCCTGTTAGACAAGCCCTTGGGGTGCATGTGTCTGTTTCTAGCCCTCATCACTAAGCTAAATTTGAAAACATGAACTGACTGTAAACTGCTGTATTGTCATCTTGGACAGAATTCTCTGCCCAACTTGGTGGGTTTTTTGTTTTTGTTTACTGTGGTGTAACTTCATTGACTTCAGTGGAGTTACTCCTTGTTTACACCCACGTGAAATCTATGTCTGCAGAGGTTCTGAAACACGTGCGACGTGCGAACGATCTCCGTTCCTCTGTGGGGTGGTGACTCTGGAGCCTAATGATGGCAGCTGATTTTTTTAAAATGACTCAATTATTTCACAGCCGCTTGCTAAAAGAGAAGCCTCTAGCTGGAGCATTCCTCACCTTCCCTGCCAGATAGTCTGCTATTCAACTGCTCAAAGCTTCACATCCCCCTAGGCAACTTAATACAAAAAAAGTAATCCGCAGCATGTTGGACGCTGGTGGCTTGCAGTGAATTAGCAGTGGGAGGTTGGAATCCATGCTGTGTGTGAAGGAGTGGTTGGAAGACCCTGCACCCACACTAGCACCTCTCCCTCCCCCCCAGTGCGGAGGCCATTGTGGTCTCTGTGCTCCTGTGAATGCAAGGTCCGTACAGGGCTCTTGCCATAATCCCCTTGGGAGGGGATGGGTTGATGGCCCAGCCCTTTGGAGAGGTGGTGGGCTGGGAAGGAGGATGCACGCTGCTTTCCCCCTGCAGGCTGCACAGTGCCCCCTGGAGCTCCCCCCGGGGCAGATCTGCTCCGCTCCACCCAGAATGCCTTAAAGGCACAGTAGCCCCCTTATTGTATTAAGTCTATTTTCCTCTCCCTTAACCTGCACAAATGGATGTGCCCCCTCCATCGGAGCCGGTATTGGGGCAGTGTGGTTGTTCTGTGCCTAGGCTCTAGGCCCCTCTTTCCCGGGAATGGTCCCAGCCCTGAAGCACTTTCCAGCCCCAGCATAGCAGCCTTGCTGCTTTTCCTCTTTCTTTCCCTGGCTGGGGAAGGGAAGCTGCGAAAGCCTTCCTGGCTCCTTCCATGGATGCCGCCCCAGTCTGCGCTGCTGCTCTGGGGAGGTATTTGGTGTCAGGAGCGCTGGCTTCTGTCCAGAAAAGGAAAGAAAGGAGAGGTTCCTTAAGGATACACCCTACTTGGCAGCCAGCCAGCCTGCCTGCCTGCTCCTCTTGGAGACGAGGAGGGAGGAGACAGGGGTGACTGGGGTGGAATGCTGTGGGCAGGAGCGATGCCAAGAGAGGAGAACTCGGTGCCCGCTCTTGCTATTAACGGGATTAATCATTTGGGCCAGGGTGGCTGGATGCAGCTCCCAACTGTTTTCATCGCTTCAGTTCTCATGATACTCTGAGTCCCGGGTTCTGCCCCAGTGCAGCTCACTCAAACTTTTGCTTCTAGATCTGAAGGCCCTCTCCCTTGGGGTAGCTTCACAACTGGAGCTGGCATGACATGGTCCATACTGTGCGAATGGCTCTTCTCTTCAACATAGCATGGACTGAAAACCCAGATCCGAATGCCCCTGAATCTGAACCACTTGATTTGGAGACAAAGCAGGATTAATTTGAGATTGTCTTTCTTAATGGGTATTGGTCTGAGATCTGCTGTCAGTCTAGTCCCATCCAAAGCAAGAGGAGTCTCACCCAGTTATTTGTTATGGTAGCACCTAGAGGCTTACCTGAGATGGTGCTGGGTGCTGCACAGACATTTTGTAAAGGATAGGTCCTGCCCTCAAAAGGTCTCAGTCTGAATAGCAAGAGACTTGAAAGGGGTGGGAGGAATACAGGATTGTTCCCATTTTATAGATAGGGGAATTGAGGCACAGAAAGGCTAAGTGACTGGCACAGAGGTACAACAGAAGTATCTGGCAGAGCTCAGAAATGAGCCCAAATCTCCTGTCTTAACCACAACCCCATCCTTCCTTGAGTGGAAGGTGTGACTCCTCTTCGAAAATCTAAGCAATTATACTCCCAAATAACGAAGTGGTCCATAGCTTTGGATGCCTCTGTTTCTGAGTCTCCTTTAGTCTGATTGCTGGGAGCTGAGCTCCTGTTATCCGCTGGAGCTCTGGGTGCTCAGCACCCAACCCAAGAGCCTTTCTTGGACCACTGAAAATGAGATGAGATTGGGCAGGATCCCATTTTAATAGTGATTGTCTTAAGCAGGGCCGGCTTTAGGAAGTGCGGGGCCCAATTCGAACATTTTTGGCGGGACCCCGGCAGGGATGATTAAAAAAAAACCCCCATATTAAAAAAAAAAAGCCTTTCATTTCTTAGCAACGGGTTCCCTATAAAAAGTTCTGATTTAGGGGATGTGCCACAGTATGGATTTTTTGTACCAGTAGGGTTACCATATGTCCGTATTTTCCTCCCATATGGCGATTTAAGAACCAAAAAGCCTGACATGTCCGGGAAAATACGGATGTATGTTAACCCTACCTAAAGTTCTTTTTTAAAAAGATGGGCCTGAACTAGAAATGAGCTCTGTTTCACATGTCTGGGTCCCCGCCACTCCCTGGGGGTGTGTGCACATGTGTGGGTCCCAGCTGCTCCCTGCCCCCCTCATTGAAGCAGGTGTGCAGGGTTACTGCCCTGGGAACTGCAGGGCACCAGTGGACATGGGGCTGGCTGGAGGCAGGGCAGGGGCTGACAGGAGGTAGGGTCTGGCTGCAGGAAGGGCAAGGGGTGCGGGGCTGGCTGGAGACAGAGGTGTGTGGGGTGGGCTGGCTGGCTTCAGGCAGGGCCACAGCAGGGTGCGGCATGGGTTGGCAGGGCTGGAGATAGAGGATTGCGGGACTGGCTGGCTTCAGGCAGGGGTGTGTGGCAGGGGCTGGCTGGAGACAGGGCAGGGGGTGTAGGGCTGGTGCGGGCAGGGCAGGGGGTGCGGCAGGGACTGACTGGAGACAGGCTGGCTGCGGGCACGGGGTGCGGGGCTGGCTGCAGGCAGGGGCTGTTGTGGGGGTAGCAGCAGCAGCCCCGGGCTTGGGGGTTATTTAAAGGACTGGGGCAGCAGCTGAGCCCCAGCCTTTTAAATAGCCCCTGGAGCCCCACCGCTACCCCGGGGCTCTAGGGGCTATTTAAAGGGTCCAGGGCTCCCCTGCTTCTACCGCCCTGGCCCTTTAAATAGCTGTGGGAGCCCTGGGGAAGCAGTGGGGCTCTGGGGGCTATTTAAAGGGCCGGGGCGGTAGAAGCAATGGGAGCCCTGGGCCCTTTAAATAGCCCCCAGAGCCCTGCAGCCCTACCTTAGGGCTCCAGCAAGTGGGGCTCTGGTGGCAATTTAAAGGGCCTTTAAATTGCCCCCTGGGGAAGCTGGGCCACCCCGGTACAGTGCACCAGCTTTTGCTGGTACGCTGTACCGGGGCTTGGGTGTGGGGCCCTCTTAGGGGTGGGGCCCGATTCAGGGGAATTGGTTGAATTGGCCTAAAACCGGCCCCCATCTTATGGGCCCCACCCCTGCCATTAGTGATCACAGAATATCCCTGAAGGCAACTCCAGCCCCTGCTGTCATGGAAAAGCAACCCTAGGGAAGTCCTGAATGTTTTCCCAGCTACACTGAATGCAACCCAACATCTGGAAATGAAGAGAACCAGCCCCATA
Source organism: Mauremys reevesii (assembly GCF_016161935.1). NCBI lineage: Eukaryota > Metazoa > Chordata > Testudines > Geoemydidae > Mauremys > Mauremys reevesii. Next base: position 128,932,102 of record NC_052626.1, on the reverse strand, counting down.
GCTCAGACCCTCCAAGATGCCAAATCCCCATAGGGCGTTTGAGGCCTCAATATCCTTGAGGATCTGGTCCTGTGTAGCCAGCATCACCAAGTGCTCTGCAGATAAGTTTGGGAGCTGCTGCCAACAGCGAGCGGTGGGGGAACAATGCGTCTTCTGTCACCAACATTGATGGAGAGAGACAAGCACGTGCAATCTTAATTCGGGCATTTGCTGACTTTGGAGTGTTTGGCTTTGCAATCTGCATGTTCTTTAATGTAGCTTTTTGTGCGTAATTAGATCTAGGACTGTGTGAAGGGAATGGGGTGCAGCTGCCCCCCTGAATCCTCCCATCTGTCTACACTCCCCATTCCCTAACAGAATCACCTCTATCCTTGACACAGCAGACGGGAGCTCTGTTAACTGCTCACATATGAGGACGAAGACCAGGCTGTTGTGTGCTCAGCCCTCACAGTTGGGGCCAGATATTCAGCAGGGCTCAGAGCCCAGTGCTCAGAGCCATTCTGAAAACCTGACCTCTTCTCTGGGTGCCTTAAACAGGAGCTGAGCTCCTTGGGAAATTCTAACCCAAGGGACTGGTGGGAAGATGGGCCAGGAACAGGTCAGGGAGGGGGATCAGCTGGGAACATGATGAGGATGGATGCAGGATCCTTGCAGATGGGGAGCAGTGAGACAGCAACGCTCCAGAGCCGGGAGTGGTTGGAGGGAAGTTTTGCCTTTGCCATGGGTGAAGGTTTCCTTGGCAGCATTTCAGTCCCTGGGATTCATGTCAATAATACCCAGTGGCTCGTTTGGAAGATGGGTGGGAGCCCAACGGACAGCTGAGGAGTGAGAAGGATGGAGATGGAGCTGATGACAGGGATGCAGCTTATGGGGGGCTCTGGGCCGGCAGGAGGGCATTGTGGACCCTCCGATATGGATGAGCATTTTTTGGGGGGTAGGGGCTCAAAAGGGGAGGAGACCTTGGGCAGATGACCGTAGCCCATGTCTAGGGGTTAAAGGGCTTGATCACTCAGTGGGTCAAGGCCGCTTGTTGGTAAAGGGCTGCTGATGAGGTGGCCCGAAGGGTTTCATCATCTGGAAGAGGGATTGGGAAGGATTTTGGTACATGGGGTGGGGGAGTGTTGTGTTCCTTAGGGGCTGTTAGAGAGCTCATGGCAGCTACTGGGGGGTTAATGGTTTATGGTGGCTAGTGGGAGGTTCATGGGAACCTATTGTTGGTGGGGCTGGAGGCTGCTGGGAGTAATGGGGTGGGGTTTGATGGTGGTTTGGTGGGATGGAGGTACTGAAGAATGGGTTTCTGGTGCACTGTTTGGGTGGGGAGGTGCTGGGAGGCCTTGCTGGAGGTCCCTGGAGGGCTCATGGGGAGGGGGTAGTGAGGAAGCTGCCCCCTGCCTGCCCAGCTCCTGAGCTCCCCTGACGACAGGCTCTCCCTGGGGAGCTTTCAGCTGCTGCTGGTTTCTTCTGCCACGACAGAATTGGCCAAACACAGAACAGCCCTGAGCTGGCGCGAGGTGCGGCTGGACCCATGACTGTGGTGAGCTCGGACTCCTAGCATCAGGGGCATCTCCCTTCCCCTCTGCCAGCACCCTGGCTGGCTGGTGTGTGTGTGGCCCTGCATCCCGGGGGCCTGCTCTGACCCAGCCACTGTGGAGCTGGCTCTGTGGGCGGCACACGCTGTCACCTGCTGTGGACCTGGGATGGGAGAGCAAGGAATGGGGCCGTGGGGAGCCGGCGCTGTACGGGGGGGTGGCCTGACTCTGTACCAAGTACCAGGCAAGGGAACCAGCATCTTCTTCTTTAGCCTCCCAGGCATTTGTTCCTCTCCTCATGTTTGTGTTTAACCCTTCTGGTGCCAGGATGCTCCGAGTGAGGTAGGAGAGGTGCAGATTAACATGGGATCCTTTTGGGTCTCAGCATTTGGTGGTGGTAGTGGTGGTGGTGAGCTGGAATGTAGAACCCAAGGACTGGTCTGTCCTGAGTGAAACAAGGGTGGCTGGATGATTGGGGGAAGGGAGGGGGAAGGTTAGTCCAGACTGGGAGAGAGATTTTGTCTCTAGTGCTGGGAGGGGGGATGGCTATGAGGGGTGTCCTTGACTTACCAGTGAAGGACTCCTTTTTTGTCTCAGTTCATGAGAAGGGGATCCCCAATGGCTGGGTTCGAGGTGGGAATGGGAGTGTGTCTCCAAACTGAACTCAGAAGGGAAGTAGAGAATAGCCCTACAACTGGTGGCCACCTGGGACTGCATTAGTTAACATGGCGTTACCAAATCTTGCAACGTTTAGTGTGCATCTTAAAGCCCCAGCTTCTGGAGTCTTGTGATGTTAGGAGAATCTCAGCTTTCATTTACTAAAACTCTAGCCCTCATGGTTGCAGAGAGACACTTGGAGAGATGACTCGTTTGTTCCCTGATTGCTCAGAAACTAGAAGGCAAAGAGAAAATGCAGAATACTTTTTTTAAAAATCTCATGACTTTTAAACTAATCTCATGGTTTTTGAGAAACCTGATGTGTTTTTTTCAAATGCTTGGGGTTGGAGACTGTTTCCATGGCCCCAGTAAAGAATAAAGTTAGCAGACCTGAGGGTAAGACAGGCTTTGGGCAGGCAGCCCTGGAGCACTCAGGAATGCGAGAGAGAAGGGCTGTGCTGTCTTACTTCCCAAAGTGCAGCCTTTTCATCATAACGCTGAATCAATAAGAAACATAATTACTTTAACAAAGGAAAATCCATGCTGGCCTTGAGGGTTTGGGCGTGCCCCGAGGAGGAGGATGTTTCATTACAAAGTATTAGGACATGAATATTTTATGCCTGAGAGGATTTTTCTTTCGGGAGATGGTTGTACGAATTATGAAAAAGTTCCAAAAAGAACACAAGCCATTATTTCTGCAGGGCTGTTTCCCCCTGTGCTCCCAGGGCTGTCTCCTCTCTCATATCACTGGTGCCTTTCACGAGCACTGGCAAGCATCAGAGGAAGGGGGGTTCTGTGGTTGAAGAACTGGATTTGGAACTGGAGAGACCTGGGTTTGTTTCCTGGCTCTGTCAGACTCCCTGGGTGACCTGGGATGAGTCGTTTTAAGGGCTGTATATGCTACAGGGACTATACCTATGGCGCCACAGCTATGCGGCCATAACGTCTTAGCATAGACGCAGTCTGCAATGACTGAAAGGGTTCTCCTGTCGCTGTAAGAACTCTGCTCCCTGAGCACCAGTTGCTACGTCACTGGGAGCATTCTGCTGTGGACCTACCTGCATCTATAGCCGGGGTTAGGTCGGCTTAGCTATAGCACTGTGGGGTGTGTGAATTTTTCACACCCCTGAGTGCCGCAGCTATGTCGAACTATATTCCAAGTGTAGGCCAGGCTTCCATCTCTGTGCCTCTGTCTCCCATCCCTGTAAAAGCAGGCTAAATTGTAAACTCATGGCCCATCTCACTCTGTCTGATAGCACCTAGCTCTGTGGGCCCTGGTCTCTGTTGTGGCCTCTAGGGGCTTCTGAAATAGTCAGTACCAGTGTCCTCAGGTATTTTCCATGCATCTTGCAGCAGCGTTCAGGTAGCCAGTCACCATAGGCAGTTACTCCCACCCTCAAGTGTATAACATTGTCAGGAGGACTCGAACACAGGCCCTTTGATGCCAAAGCAGAGCTTCTCTCATGTGTTGCCTCCACCAGCTAGTGGACAGAACGCTGAACGAGCCCGTTTCCTCGCAGAGGCCTGAGGAAGAGTAGTCCATAGTGTCATAAGCTGTTGAATATAAAAAGCACTGTAGAAATGTAGGCCTGTAAGGGACCTCAAGAGGGCATCACATCCAGCCTCCTGTGCTGAGGTAGGATCTAATACACCCGGACCATCCCTGACAGGCGTTTGTCTAACCTGTTCTTAAAAACCTCTGGTAACAGGGATTTCAGCTTGTTCCAGAACTTAGCTACCTTTCTAGTTAGCTTTTCCCCTTCACATCTAACCTAAATCTCCCTTGCTGCAGAGTAAACCCAGGACTTTTTGTGGCCCTCATCACCATGGTATCTGAGCACCTTCATTTATCTTTGCACCACCCTCTGAGGCAGGGCAGCGCTGTTGTCCCCACTGGCTCAGCTCCTATCTGTACACAGGGACCGAGTGCATCCTCACTAGGAAAAGAGCTGGGTTCTGACCTTGGGCTGGCTCATGTGAGGTAAAAATCTAGTGAAGACAAGGCAGGCTGTAGCTGTCACACAGGTTAGCAGGTCCCATTAAAGATCAAGGGGGAGCCTAGGTCCCATACCTGTCCCTCAACCTGCTAACTCATGTGAAAAGTACACACTACCTGGGCTTTGCTAGGATTTTTACCTCATGGTGGCTACCATGTTTCAGTGAATATGAGTTTAAATGCACACTCCCCCCCCCCCCCCGCCAAAGTGACTTGCCTGAGGGCATGCACAGAGTCTGACAAAGCAGAGGATTGAACACAGGCCTCCTGAGTTTGTGGCTAATAGCCTACCCCCTACACCTACTTTTTCTGTAAACCAGACTGGCCAGGTACAGCAGTCTGAGTGGATTAATCCCCCTCTCCTCCCCCCACAGCTTTTGCTTTGGCTAATGTGTAAAGATTTTCCTCTAATCATCCTGTCAGGAGCAGAGGGAGCGTGTGCTGTCTGGCCGTCACAGTTAATTTTACTACCAAATGCTGCTGCTGCTTTCTTTCTTTATTTTTTTACTGCTACTGAATGATTGCTGCGGGTGGAAACAGCCCCCACACATCAAATGGAAACCCTAACGATGTGTCTGTTCTCTCTCTGGAAATCTTCCGAGCCAGAGTTTGAGGACACGAGCGCTTTTCTGGAATATTGCACATCCGCGGGATGAAGGGAAGCTTCTTTGCCTTTTTTTTTTTTTTTGAAAAAGAGACCGAACACTGTGCAGAATACTAGGCAGAGTTTCAGGGCAGCACACACAGGAGAAATCCAGATGAAGATGCTGCTTTCCTCTCATGGATCTTCCAGGCCTCCAGCTTCCACTCCACCCAAGATAATTCATTGCCCTGCTGATTATTTTATGATGTATGACAGTTTATGTGCCTGGGACTCCCATATTTGCTTGAATCTGCTAGGCACTATTCAGACGTGAGTCCATGCCTTTGAAGAGTTTACAGTCTGAACGGACAAAAGGATTATCATTAGCCCCATTTTACAGATGGGGAAACTGAGGCATGGCATGATGACGTGACTTGGCCAAGGTCAATCTGTGGCGCAGCCCGGAGTAGAATCCAATTCTCCTGAGTCCCAGTCCCCATCCTTCCTCCTACTGCTGAGGGAAAAACTTTAAATGATACCTACTGGGCCAGGTGTGCTGGAAACACATTTCCCAGTGAAAAGTCAACATAGAGGGGATGCCTGGGATGTGTTTCGTGTGCACTGTCATTGCTTGTTCTGTGTAGTCAGGTCACCCCCCAATGGCTGCCCCCTGCGGGTACAAAAGCCTGTTCCTTTTTTAGGTATCTGAAGGAGTTTTTAGCGGATCTGGTGCCAGCTGATACTTTGGGTGCTGAAGGAGCTAGGTCTGAGCCACACTAACAACCGTGATCGCTGTACCACTCCAGTAATGACTCGTTACACATTGTGTCTTAGAGTGGGGTCCCCAATGGTCCCCTTGTTGCTCTGCATCTCAGATGCATAAATGCAACCCACAGAGACTAATGTTCTGGGAGGCCAGAATTCAGGCTGTAAAACAGATTTGTTTCTATGCACAGCTTTTGTGGTAAGCTGCAAGACCAGGAATGGCTGTGGAGACTGGGCTAAACTCAGGCCTGGTGTAAGGAAGAACAATGGAGTTGCACCCACTTGCATTAGCCCTGGAAGGTATATTAGACTCCGGGGTGGATGAAATCTTATGGGCCAGATTAATCTCTGGTGTAATTCTCATGGACTAGTGAATTTCGCCCCTGGGTACAGAAGTGTCACTTTAATGCATGTGTCAAGCCCCCTACCATTCTGCAGGTGTTGGGCTGTGCGGTGCATGTTGCATGGAAACCCTTTTAAAGCATCAGGCGTGAGTTGTAAGCTCCCACTTGGGGCTTCTGCAGCCATGTCCATGAGATGACTTTTTAAAAAAATAGACAGGGAATAAAAACACCCCCAGTCATCGCCCTGGGCCTGCTTTTAAATTGAGATGAAAATGGGTTTTGCTTTGCACAATATTTAGCCTAAAACAAGTGGCAGCTCTAATGATATTCGCCTGGCCAACGTTCTGTGCTTATTAGCCAGCTCTGTCACTGGGGCACTGGAAGGAATCCCTCCAGGGATTGATGCTCATTGGCTTCATGTTATTACTGTAACAGCATGGCTGCTGCTCCAGATCCCAGCCAAAGGGAGAGGAGAACAGAGATGTTCCTAAACGCAGCATTGGCTTCTTTCGTTTTCTTTAAATTCAGTTTTCTGTGTGACCTGGGGTGAGCCACTTAGATCCCCTGAGACTCAGCTCCTCACCTGTGACACGGGGATCCGAAGGCTTTCTCGTCTGGTGCGTCCATATTGCAAGCTCTTCGAGTTGCTTACTATGTACCTGCATAGCACAATGGATCCTGGTCTCCAGGTAGTTGCTGAGATGCAAGTAACTGCTGGCTTCTAGGGATTGTCTGATGACCTTTCACCCTCATGCTTGTGCCTCTGAAGTGCGTGTATCATGGGGGTCTGTAATGGAGGATGTGTCACTGCCGTGGACGTAAGGTGACTCGGGGTGAGTGCTCCCTTTTTAAGCCAATGGCAGAGGGGTCTGGTTAGCCCCAGGGTTCAGTCACTGTCCACTGAGCTATTCATTTCTAGGTCAGTGGTTCAGATCCAGCTCAGGAGTGACGGGAAGCTGTTACTGCTGGGTGTGCGTGTGTCACTCCAGGCCTTGGTGGCGAGGGTCCCCATTTGCTCTTGGTCCCAGTGGCTGGCTCTCTCAGTAGAAGATTGAATGGGACTCAGACTGAACCCCTCTGTCTTGGACGGAGTCCCACTGTCAGAGCTGAGGCATGCTGGCAGGGAAGTGTGGGGGAAGCATAGACAACTGCACTCCCCAGGGCTGTCAATCACACAGCTGATGCCAGCACAGATGTCCTTGGTGAGCAAGGGGGTGATAGGACCCCCGCCCCCAGCCTGTGTAAATGGGCTCACGGCCCTTCTAAAGTATTTGCAAAGCCTCCTGCATGGCTCTGGGCTGAGGCCCATCTGCCCTCGTTTGAATGTGACCAAGTAATCCGCAGCAAAGTTGGGCATTGTTCTAATTGCTGAGTGGGCGCTTTCCTGCCGAGCGCGAGGCTATTGAGAGATGCTTGCCTTTCTCTAGCTTTCTGTCATTGTGAAGTTAATAAGCGTAAGTTTTAACATCATCTCCTCTGATCCCACGGTCTCAGTTCGTTAGTGTTGTAAAGAGACCATGACAAGCGCTAATAGAATCCCCCCTTCCCGCAAATTCCATATGAGGTTCCTCTATCCACCTTTGCTGGTTGAGAGACGTATACAGAATGATCCTACTCTTCCCTATCTAGTGTAATGCAGAAATCACCAAAGATTCCTCTCCTCTAGCTTTGTACATAGGGTTTGGAGGGAAAGAGGCACTGGTCTCTCTCTGAGATGGGTCAGCTGCTGGGTTTCACCAGTTCATGAGAGCCTCATTCATTGTGCATTTTATGGGTGAAATCCACCCAAGTCCTATCTTAAGTGGCACATGGGCCTTTGCAGTGTTGTAGCACCCAGAGGCTTTAATCAGGGATCCGGGCCTCATGGTGCAAGGTGCTGTATGCATGCTTGGGATGTGAAGATTCCACACCCCCAAGGAGCTTGCAGTCTAAGGGCCAGATGCTGCTTGCGTGGGCCTTTCTGCTGGGGGTGAATTTCACCCTCTGGCTTCCTCAATCTACTGCAGAGGGTTTTGCCTGCTAACTCATGGATTTCGCTGTGTCTGCCTAACAATTTGGTGTCTGCTTGTCCTTCAGTCAGTGACTTGACTTGTCTCTGTCTGCCCATTTGCAAAGAGGAGGGGAGACTGCTCCAGTTGGGAACAAAAATCCACATGGGGCTCTTTTCTTCCTATCAAGACTTCACCCCAGAGTCTATTTCAGGATGATCCTCAGAGATCCAGTGCTGGTTCTCCCTTGCATCCTCAGCAGTTCTGTCTCATCATGAGGCAGAGGTGATGTGCTGGTGGCTTGGGGAGTGTGTTAAGATTTCCCAGCAAAATCCTGTAGATATAGAAATATATTTGGTACAGAGAGATGCTGCCAGACAAGGGCCAAGCAGCTCAGAAGCAGGGATGACACCCTTAGCTCACCCGCCTCCTTCAGGTCCCCAACACTCCAAAAGGTGTGATTTAAGGATGGATCTGTTCTGCAGCCAGGTGATCTGCAGTCAGGTGACCTGCACCCTTGGCTATGCATTCCCTGCTGACTGTCCAAACACTCCATAGCCCTAGTAATTGACACGCACTTAGTGCTGGGGAAAGCTGCTGGACTGACAGCCCTGGAGACTGAGAACTATTCGCTCACAGAACTGAGACAACCTAGGTGCCAGCAGGACAACCTGCCCTGCACAGTTCCCTGCTGATGTGCCTCAATGCGAACGCTTTGGATGAGTCTCCACGACCCACACAATCCTTCCAGTTTTAGGTCTTGATCCTGCAAGAATCCACCCACTTTGCTGGATCGGGGCGGAGTATTCTGCACCTTGCAGGGTTGAGCCCTATGCAAGTTCTTATCCTGCACCCATCACTGGATCACCTTCCAGAAGTTCGTTGAGCACCATGGATCGCATCTCTGGCTATTTGACCTTTCTGCTGAGAGCAGGAACTGGCCCCCTTTACTGGCTAATGGATGGTGTTTGTTTTTTTTCACTGAAGAGACCAGAAAAGTCTCAGACCAGATCCTCAGTGGGTGAGAATCAGCATAAAGGGCATTGGTGGAGATGAACTGGCTTCTCAAAGCTTGGGGGCTGGCTCCAGGGCCGGCTCCAGACCCCAGCGCGCCAAGCACGCACTTGGGGCGGCATGCCGCGGGGGGTGCTCTGCTGGTCGCTGGGAGGGCGGCAGGCGGCTCTGGTGGACCTCCTGCAGACGTGCCTGCGGAGGGTCCGCTGGTCCCGCGGCTCGGGTGGACCTCCCTCAGGCATGGCTGCGGATGCTCCACCGGAGCCGCAGGACCAGTGGACCCTCCGCAGGCACGTCTGCAGGAGGTTCACAGGAGCCGCAGGACCGGCGACCGCCAGAGCGCCCCCCGTGGCGTGCCGCCGTGCTTGGGGCAGTGAAATTGCTAGAGCCGCCCCTGGCTAGCCCCTCACTATTCTTAAACGTCCTCAGACCCCTAAATGTACAACTTACACAGGATTCACGAATGGCTTACCAGGTACGGACCATGGGCAGAGCTGGGTTTTTTAATAGAACGGGTTCAATGAATTCTCTGCCTTTGGTGTCTAATTTCAGAACTAGGCCACACGTTCTCCTGAGCCCTGTCGAAAAATGTGCTAAGAGTGCACAATGGGAGGTATTTCAGAATTAACACTGTGTCTCAGCTTTTCTTGTTTCTTTGTTGTTTAGACTAAAAAAATGGGGTAGTCGTTTACCCAAAATAGCCTCTTTCTTTCAAACCACGTCACTGGTTTTGAACCATGTAAGAATCTTCCCTCCAGAGGAAAAAAAGGCCTTTTAATAACCAATTCCTGTGACAAATTTAGTGACATAAAGACTACAGTAGGACCTTAGAGTTACGAACACTGGAATTACGAACTGACCGGTCAACCACACACCTCATTTGGAGCCAGAAGTACACAATCAGGCAGCTGCAGAGATTAAAAATTTTTAAAAAAGCAAATACAGTACAGTACTGTGTTTAAACTATGAAAAATATAAAGAGAGTTTTAAAAAAGACTTGACAAGGTAAGGAAACTGTGCTTGTTTCATTTAAATTAAGATGGTTGAAAGAAGCAGTTTTCTTCTGCATAGTAAAGTTTCAAAGCTGTACTAAGTCAATGTTCATTTGTAAACTTTTGAAAGAACAACCAGAACATTTTGTTCAGAGTTAAACATTTCAGAGTAACTAACAACCTCCATTCCTGAGGAGTTTGTAACTCTGAGGTTCTATTGTTGTAGCAAAAAAAGTTAATGTGGAGGAAGAGGCTTTTGAACATATTGATACAGAGGTGAGACACCTCTACCCCCATATAACACTGTCTTTGGGAGCCAAAAAATCTTACCGCGTTATAGGTGAAACCGCATTATATCGAACTTGCTTTGATCCACTGGAGTGCGCAGCCCCCCCCCCCCGGCGCACTGCTTTACCGCGTTATATCCGAATTTGTGTTGTATCAGGTCGCGTTATATCGGTGTAGAGGTGTATAATGCACTTAGATGTTCTTTATTAATTGCAGCAGTGATTGGGAACCCTAGTCATGGACCCAGGGCCCGTTGTGCTCAGAGCTGTACAGACAAAGAACAAAAGATGACCCTGCCCCCAAAGAGCCAACAGTCCAAATAATACCAGGTTGGGTACCAGGTAGAGTAGGTTGGGAACTTTCTAAGGGAACACTTTTTCCACCAGAAAACGTGGATTTGTCAAAACTGAAGCAGTTGGTGAAAACGGGTCGGTTTAGACAAATCTGACTTGAAACCATTTTGAAATGTCCAGTGTTCATATTTTGAAAATGAAAAGGTTAATATTTCGATTTGAAGTGATTTTGGGGGGTTTGAGATTTTAGTTCAGCTATATTATTTTTTTTAAAGTAAATAAAGTTCCTAAGCAGAGATTCAGCATCTTGAAATGTTTTGCTTGACCCCCAATCCAAATTGTTTTTGGGTTTCTTGGTTCACAGATTTTTTTGAGATTTGATGTTTTGTCCTGATGTGAGAATGAAATTTCAGCATATTTTCCTAACTCTTGAGGATGTGACTTCCTGCTCCTCTCTAACTGGGATACTAGGAATTTGGCTGATGGGTTGGGTAGGCAGGGTGGAACAAGTGGGTAAATCGAGGAAGAATAAGTTTCAATTAAGCAAAGGGAAACATAAGTGGAAAGCCTCTACTGGTGAGCTGTATCGAGGTGTCCATGAGTGATATCTGGCCGCTGTAAGGTTGGGATGTTCTCCCCAAGGAACATGGTAGCAACCCCATGGCTTGGAATCTTTAAAAGTGGCCTGGTAAAAGCATTAAAATAGGCAGGGGCTGATGGCAGTGGTGCTGTAGCCATGTTGGTCCCGGGATATCAGAGGCGCCAGGTGGGTGAGGTGATATCTTCTATTGGACCAATTTCTGAAGGTATTGCCTCACTCACTGTCTCTCTAGGGGCTGGTTGTCAGTTCATCTAAGGTTCCCTCTTATGCCTCTCTAGCCACACAAAAGGCCTTAAAGTGGGTGAAAAGGGCCCTTGAGAATCCTCCCCAGCTGGCATAAAGGAGGTAGTTCTGCCTCCTCCTGGATTGAGGGCATAGAAAGAAAGCCAGACAGTGTTGCAATTCTCTGCATCTCATGGCACATGGGTTTAGAGGCTGCTCGTAGCGGGGGTGGGGGTGATGGTGGTGGGCAGGGCCAGAACACGAGGAGTGCAAAGGTGCCTGAAAAAGCCAACTTTGCCTCTTCCTCTGTGTGCCTGGCCCAGGTGCGGGAATGGAGTAAGTGAGAGTCAGGCTCTTAGTGTAGGGACTAATCCTAGATTGGAGAGGCATTTCCCTGGGTTTCCGGTCTGACTCGCTGAACTCCTAGGGAATTATGGTGAGTATTCTAAGCTCCTGACTGAGTGTTTGGCATTGCTGTGGTGTGTGTGTGTGTGTGTTCATATCGTCAGCTCTAAGCATTTGAAAATCATGGGAAGTGGTGTCTCTGGGCTTTGGTGCCTGGTATTTAAATGCTGTCTTTCTATTTGCTCAAGCTCCAGAAACCAAACTTTTTTTTTATAGCTTTTTATTTCCTCTCTCTCTCCCCATGCACCGTTTGGTTGCACTTCAAACCAAGAGACCCTTAATAAGATGACTTATTAGTCACCTTTCTGAAACAATTGCGAGAAGCAGCTACGCCGTTTTTTTAATACCGGCGTCTCCGACATGTTATAGATTGCACAGGTGATAAATGCTGAACTGAGAATGCTGAACTCTTATAAAGATTGTTACACGGTGTCCACACAGTGTGTGTTGGCTGAATGCATGAGTTTGCTAGTTGAAAGCTGGCTATACGATTTAACTAGGCATTGTTCCCTGTTGTTGGGCTCACCACTACCTAGCAACGTGCCAGAAAAGTCCCAGTCCTGTATATGGGGAACACTCAAAACTCCCACCCAATACTCCTGGTATCTTTCTTGCTCTGATCCTAGATCCACTAGTGCACTGAGTCTGATTGGCCTCAGCTCCATCCTTCAATGACAGGTGTTTCTGGGACTAGGTCTATGACAATGGTGCAGGCAGAAGTGAAGACGTCTGATGTGCCTCTCTGGGATGAGTCTCGGAGGTTGGTTTTAGCCGAGGAATGTGCTAGCCCAGTTTGCTTCTCTTTACGGCAGTTCCGCCTTTAGGTGGAAGTGTTGCTGAAGAGAAGAAACCCGTTGCTTTATTCTGCCTTAGGTTCGCAAAGCAGCTCAAACAGAGTGTGAAGGTACAGCGAACTCCAGAACAGATTCCCCACTCTTTTTTCCCATAATGTGGCAAAGCGGTATGTGTTTTAGAGGATGACAATGACCAAAGGGAAAATTTTAAGCTGAATGTCAGCCAGAGCAATTCCTGCCAGTGGGAGAGTCTGGCAAGGGGAAGGTTTAATGCCCAACTGCTTGAGTCATTTAAGTCTCAAGCCCCAGTTGCAGGAGGGTACCCGTTACCCCAGCTCCCTGATCATGGACGATCACTTCTTCATTCAAGGACAACCCTTAAAGACCGAAACTGAAGCAAATTCTTTTTCCTTCCCTCTACTATCCAGAACCTCCTGAAACACAGGCTCTAGGGGACTCTTCCAATAAGGCTTTACGATGATCAGGTGTATTTGTGAACTTGCCCACAAGTTATTATTTATTATTTGCATTAATGTAGCATCTAGGCCCCTTGTCATAGACCAGGCTTCTCTTCTACAGCGCACAGGTTGTGTGGGTTTGCAAACATCTGTGTGTGTGTACACACCCCTATCGCTGTGTAATGTGAGTGCATGTTTCTGTGTAGGGATGTTGTATCAGTCCATGCACAGATGCTGTTGCATTTGCAGTCTATTCTCATTCTTTTTTCACCGCTTCCATGCACTTTTCGTCTGATGGGAGCAAACTTTTTTGCCTGAGCCCAGCAGTTGTGGATTTCAGCAGGCGTCTGCGCAGGGAAGCTCTCAGACTGGCCCTGCTGCAGCCTGGATGCAAATTTAAATAATCCAGCCAGCCACGCAGACTGCATCCGAGCACTAGACGGCGCCTCAGTCCACAAAAGAATTCCCTGCTCTGCACGCGCCGAAGAGTCTGGGTAGCATCCCAGCCTTTGCAAAGTAATGCGGGTGTGGGGGAGAAGGACTCCCGAGAGCATTCTGCACGGCAGTCCCTGGAAACCTGGCAGATAGTTGACACTGCTTTCTTCAGTGAGTATCACTGACTCCAGAGGAGGAGGTGTCAGACAGAGAACAGACATCCCTCTTTTCATTACTGATTCCTCCACATGAGCCCGGATGCTTAAAATGCAAGACTTTCTATAGAGATCTAGTTGAGTCATGAGGCACATACGAGGTTTTTTTTTAATCTCTATGTCTATCCAAAAATGGTCTGACATGCAGCATCATGTTCTTTCTGTTCTGGGGAAGCATGGGCTAGATGGGTGACTGTTGATCCAATAAGAAAGCTGTCTTCTTCACTGAAATATCCATATCTATTACCCACATTCATGTGCTGTTTGTGTGTAGGAGTTTTTTTTTCTTGCAGAAAGAAATCAGAGACTGATTTTTTTTGCCTGTTTATATTTTTATATATATTTAATGTTTTGGCAAATCTGTTCTCACTCCCTGTCACTCCACCCCCACAACCCTTGGTAACTTAGATCTAGGCTTTCATTGCAAAACATAGAAATGCTGGATTTTGCAAGCAGCTCGTTCGATTTCAAAGTGCTGGGCCAGATGTTCGGCTGGAGTATTTCTTTGTAGCTCTGTTGACTCCATTGACCAACGCTGGTTTACACCGGCTGGGGATTGGGCCCATGGGCTCAAATGGAGTGATGCTGATTTACATGGGCTGAATATCTGGCCCTTAGACATTAACCGGAGTAACTGTGGTGAAGCTGACAGAGCTGCGACATGAGACTGAGCTGTGTCTGACCCAAGAGTTTTAGCAAAGCCTTTTTTTGTTTTTGTTTTAATGGGCCCATCTTTTCGTTTGATGTAGCTTCCCTGCTTTGCTCCAGCTGAGGATCTAGCACGCTCTTCTCTAATAAACCGCTGAACAAAAATGGCATTGTGTTTATCTTTTTGTCTTCACTTCTTTTTTCCCCCTTTTAGAAATTGGCCCTTTGACTTCCACTGAGTCACTGGCACAGAACAGGAGCCTTGAACTGAACAACAAAAATGCCTCGTTCCTCTGTCTAATCCTGCGGCAACTCGAGCGAGATGATTTCTAGTCTTTGTTCTATTTGCTCACAAGGGGGATGCTCTTAAAGCAATGCGCCCCCCCAACTTTACATATATGTGCACGCGTGTTCTTGCCAGGACCCTTTATGTCTTTAATTGTGTGGATATTATGCCTAGTTATAGTTCTATTAATTAACGTTTCAGACTTTTTTTGACTGATCCATAAAGAGGGGTATGAGGCTGTGGCTTTGGCATAAATCACTGAACTGTTTCTGCAGAACAGAGGAGGAGAGACCACTCCATACAATGTGGTTTTAAGTTTTCCTTTTATTAAAGAAAATTTGCAGACGGCACCTCTGCCTTTGCTGAAATGATATGAGCCAGTGGACGAAATGACCTTTGGGGCTGGAAGGGAGCCAGGCACTTTGAGGCTGGATAATATTTGTAGTACAGATTTTTTTTTTAAATTGGGGGGGGGGGGAGTTGGTGCCAATGTTCCCTGCGCTTTGCTGATCTCAGGCTTCAGTGACAGCGATACCATTTATACAGGCCCTAATCCTGCACTGCGCTCGCTGTGGGTTCATCCTTGTGCCAAGCCTCAGTGGAATGAAGGATTAAGTAGCACCTGGGCCTCATCAATGAGGCTTTGCGATGGCTGCAGGTGCACATCCATGCAGAGATTAGTGAAGAGCGACACTTCATGGCCACTTCCGCTTGCTGGGAGTGGTACCGTCCTCTGGGATTAGCCCCATTTGCAACCAGTCAGACTACTGATGGAGTAAGGAGCTGCTTGGCTGGTGGAATTTCCCAACCATTTCAGAAGGCCAGCATTTGGGTCCCTCCGGTTTACATGTTGCATAGGCGTGGTGCTTGCCATTTGCACAGGGGTGAATGATTCCCACTGCCAGGAAGGGTGGCAGAGCCATGACCCTACAGGGACAGCTCCCAAGCAGGTGAAAAGCAGCAGGGTACGTGGAGCTATTCCCATTTATACAAGCTGTCCCCTGGATTCCAAACCCCACCACCGGGGAGGTTGTTCTCCAGTGGCTTAGTGCCCTGCCTCCCAAGATGAGCGAGCAGTTGGTGATCTGTTTGAATTCCTGTCATTCGACTATGATGAAGCCGTATTGATCTTTGCGGATGATGAATATTGTATTTCATGCTGCATACAGCAAGCCATTTGCTGATAGGACTGAATTCACGTTGAGTATTTTATCCTTTTTTTTTTTTTATATGATCAGCCATCTGAAGAATCAGATCTCCGCAGCCCCATTCAGCAATCATTTTTGCATTATTTGATAAACGCTTCCAGTGTGCTCCAAACAGCTCAGAAGATGAGCACAGTCTGCGGCGGAGGAAAAATATTATCTTAAAAACATCCCCACTCAAACGATGCTTCACTCAATCCTTATGAAACACACATACCTTTATTTTATTGCAGTAGAAACTTGTCTCTTCCTCGTGACACACTGTGCTCTGAGTCAAACATGCTTCCCTCCTTGACTGTCACATTTAGGCCTCTCTACTTCTGTGGGGAGGGTGGGGTGGGGGGGTGGTACGCCACTGAATGGCACAACATGTGCTGGGAGTTGGGATGAGCCAGATTTTTAAATGTTAATTGTATTTTGACATTTTGCTTGTGACACCCATGTAGAGGATGGTTGACTCCAGGCTGACAGAGTGCACACAAAGAGGAGAAGTCACAGCTGTTTTGAAGGGGAATGTGCTGTCCATGAGTCTTGGAGAAAATCAGGAAGTGACAGTGTCATAGAAGGATGCTTTGGAAAATGTGGTTGCATAAATCTGAGCAACTCTGTTTCTGGGTCCCCGGGTTGAGGCCCCTCCGGCCTGAGTTTTTTTTGGCTGGGCACTTGAAGCTCTGACTTCAGCTGGAGTGACGGTAGCTTAGGACCTCTGTGATTCAAGGTGAGCAGCCAGAATCAGTGGCCTTTTTTGAAAAGAATGGCCTGAGTGCAGAATGAATCAAATCTGCTGTTTGGGATTTTTGGAGTGGGAGGGAGGATGACAGCGAGACATGCACAGTGGGAAAGTAGAGGAGAAAACTTAAAGCTTCCACCACAATCCCTTGCTTTGGGATTGGTTCTTTCTCTGTCATGGTTGCCTGTGGAATTAAATGCAGGAACAAACTACTTGCCCCACTGTATCCAATGGTACATTACGTCCAGTGATCTGCTTCTGGCCTTGGGAAGTATGTGATGCTTCAGAGGAAGTCGGTTTTCCACTGCCCATGCAGTAGATAGGGTTGGTTTCCTGATGCTATTCGTGGTGAAAATTGTTCCTTATAGCTGTTTGTGGGCATGATGTTATGTTCTACTATGACATTGGCTTACCTTGCTTTAGCCTACTAAAGAAAAGATGAAATTACTTTCCTCTTACCGTGTGCGCTGTATCTGTAGCTCTCAAAGCACTTGAGTCAAGCATGTAAGTGCTGTTTTCCCAGACTGAATAAGGCACAGAGAAACTAAGAGCCTTACCCAACTCCCCCTGGAAAGACTTGAATGGGAGTTGGGCCAATCACTTGAGACCTGGCCCAAGGTTGACAGCCAGGAATAGAATCCAGGTCTCCTGACTCCAAGCTTTCCATTCCTTCCACTGATTCCAGCTGCCCCTCGGCTGTGGTGTCAGACTGGGGCTGGACCAATTGATCCACCACTCTAGTATCTAGGCACGTTCATCATCCCAAGCATGAACTTAGGGTATTTGTATTGTCCCCACTGAGTCCCCAAGCAGTGTTAGAGCCAACAGTCAGCCAGGAACTCTTCACCATATGGTAACTGCAGGAGAACAATGTCACCAGCTGAGTAGATTCATAGATTAAGGTCAGAAGCAACCAACATGATCTAGTCTTTACCCAGGGATTCTTCCATCTAGCCCTTATCGTGTGTGTGCGTGTGTGTGCGTGTGTGTGCGTGTGTGTGTGTGTGTGTGTGTGATGAAGACATTGTCCCCTTTCAAAGCAAAGATCTTTAGTTTTTGTTTTCCTCTATTCAACTGTCCTTATTACACAGGGACTAGAGCCAAAGAATTTGCAATGGGATATGGAGACTTTTCACCTGTTGCTCATCGTTGTGAATTTACTTGCCGCCAAGGAAAACTGATGCTTGTGCCATCGCTGGCTGTTCACTGGCCCATGGGAGCTGAGTTTGGTGGGACTCCATCCAGTCCCTGGTTGGTGTTGTGAAAACCACCACCAGACCTGGTCCTGTTGGCATCTTGGCTGAAAGCTGCCAGTGACTGAATGGGAACAGACAGTGAATAACTCACTGACCTTTAGAATAGCTCCTCCTTCCCTGCCTGGTAGGGTTGACGTGAGGTTAAGCCATGCTTGCTTGTGAGCTGATCTGATAGTATGATGAGCATTATAGAAAAGCTCATGTTAATAAATATGCAAAAATAGAGCCCCTCCAGGAGAGGGTATCTGGTCACTGGCATGGGGGAAAGTCGGGCTGTCTGGGCCATACCCATTTTACAGAGAATTATGGCCCTCCAGGGCTGTCAATCTACTTTAAAATCTGTGGTGCTTTCTAGTAGCCACTTTATTTAAACTGATGTGAAGGGCCAGTCATCACTCGAATGTTGTTAAATGAGAACTGTCATCCCTTCGTGCAGTGGAGGCCCAGGACCCTTGTCTTTGGCAGGTGGGGCTCCAAAACCACATTAATGAACGATTTGCAAGCTCTGACGGCAGCTTTTGCTATGGGAATTGGACTCTTAGGAAAAACTTCTACTTTGGGCTGTCACAACCTTGGTTCCAGGCGTGCGGGAGTCAGCGGGGCTCATGGAATGGGGATGGGGAGTGGGTGGAGTCTTGGCCGGAATATCTTGATCTTAATCCCCCAGGGATAAGGAGAAAACAGGGGAGAAACTGGGTCATTGTCACACTGCTTCCTATGGATATATCTGAGAGTGGGGAGTACAGCTTATCCTGTCCTTTCCTTAGCCTCTTAGCTCCTTTTTTGTAACCACCCCATTGCTCAGGGATGCCTAATGTCCCAGTCCATCCGTAAACCTGCCATTCCACCGAGGTCTGGCTGCGGCTTGTCTCAGAGGGCCCCATATTCTGGATTTGTAGGGGTCGGGGGAGGAGAGGGCTGCTTCTCTGTGTTCCTCGCAGTCACGACTAAGCTGCTCACGTGGTGACATTCCCTTCTCAATAGAGACGCTATTGGGTGCACATGTTCGGTATTCTTCTCAGATGAGTGAGGCGATTCCCGCAGCCTGATTGGCCAGTGTCCCAGGCTTTCATTGTCTTCTAGGGATGCTCCACTGACAGCGATAAAGACCATGGTGCAGGGTGCTGGATGTCTTGATTGTGTCTCTAGGATCATCCCCATCCCCACAGTCAGTCACTGACCCCCAGCAAATGCCTTGCACTGGGATGATGGTTGTTTTAAGTAGCCCCTCCTGATGCAGGTATTTCCAAGTGAGGGTCTTCTCATGGGAGTGGTTGGGTTCAAAGGAGCCCCAAGGGCTATATTATGTCCTTAAGCTGCTGCAGGTGGGAGGGGGCAGCATGGACGTAGGTACTAGCCATTCAGACCAGATTTCTCACCATCAGCCCTATGGGATCCTGACCTCTCCACACCCATTATAGAAGGGGCAGGGTGCAAGCTATACTGTGTAGGCTTTGAGGCGGGATTGTGGTCCCACACTCTCTCTCTGCCTTTGGAGAGGTTAGCCCTAGATTCCAATAGCTCTCAGGCTGAGAGGTTTGATCCTGCAGCTGTTAGAATTCAATGGGATCTGTAGAAGTAGAAGCCTGGCCATTGTTGAGAGGAACAAAGTAAGAGTGGCTCCTTGTTGTAGCCTCTTCCCTTGTGTACTCTGGGACCAGGCATGTCGGAGCAGCGTGACTGCAGGATGTATCCAGGTGAACAAGGCCGTTGCTGGGAGCAGTAATTAATATGCTATATAAAATGCCTGGAGATATTTTATTCTCTTCTTTAGGTTCTTTCCCCCTGACCCCCCCATCTCAGAATAACTTTGAAATGGCCCACTATACTTTCCATCATGAGACGTTCAATTCTTCACAAAAAAAAACAAAAAACCCCAAGGGCTGGGTTCTGATCCAGGTATGCCAGTGTAGATTTGGAGTAACTTCACTGCCTTCAATAGAGTTACTCTGGATTTACACTGCTGTAAATGAATGGGAGTTGTCCCAAGGGGTCTGAATCTCCTCTTATTTGCACACACTTTACAGGTTGAATGTTTTGGGAGGCTTTGGGGATTGATTTGATTTCAGGCTTGCTCCTCCCTCTTCCAAACCAGAACAGAAACAACACTCCCAACTACTGTAGCTTTCTATAAATGAGATCATTGTAACAAAATAAGCAGCAGGGCTGAAGTTGGGAACATGATCCTGCGGTCATCCAAGTCAATGAGAATGTTGCCATTGGTTTCCTTGGGAATAGGGGCTATTGACCAGATTTTTCAGAAGAATACAGGCTTTGGGTGCAAGGCTCTGTTCCAACTTGTTGATGGCGCATAACTGGGAGCTTCTGGGTGCTGAGGTCTCTTTTTTCAGTTCCTCAAAGGGCTCTGAGCTCTTTGGGAAGTCCAGCCTCTGAGCATTCACCTATCAAACCCTGTACTCTTGAAAATCCAGCTCTGTAACAATATCTAATGGATGAAGCACTGGACAGGGACACCGGAGACCTGGGTTCTGCTGCTTTAGGCACAGAATGGTGACATGGATGTGCCCCAGTTTCTCCAACTGTGAAATGGGGGTAATGACACTGACCTCCTTTGTAAAACATTTTGAGATCTATAGATGAAAAGTGGTTATATAAGAGCTTGGTGGTGGTGGTGGTGGTATTATTTATTAAGGATCTTACTTAATCCTGCACTGGGGCATAAGCTACCTTGGTATGTGCTCAAGCTCCCTGCTGTACACCTAGATACACTTACATTATTTCAGGCAGGCCTGAGAAGCACATTTCAGAAAGTCCTAATTACCTTTGTAGGTGAAAACCAAGCTCTAAACCAGGGACTAGCAACCTTTGGCATGCGGTTCGCCAGGGTAAGCATCCTGGCAGGCCGGGCCAGTTTGTTTACCTGCCGCGACTGCAGGTTCGGCTGAGGGCGGCTCCCACTGGCCGCGGTTCACCACTCCAGGCCAATGGGGGTGGCAGGAAGCCACAGCCAACCTATCCCTCGGCCTGCGCTGCTTCCCGCAGCCCCCATTGGTCTGGAGCAGCGAACCACGTCCAATGGGAGCCGCGATTGGCCAAACCTGCGGACACGGCAGGTAAACAAACTGGCCTGGCCCGCCAGGGTGCTTACCCTGGCGAGCCACGTGCCAAAGGTTGCCGACCCCTGCTCTAAACCTTTATTTTAAGAGTTGGTTTGTATTTAATTTCACTCTTTAAAGGTGAGGCAGAGAAGCCAAATTAGCGACTCCCAATGCAGGGCCAGCTGCTCGCGGGGGTAAGCAGCTGGCAACGGTGCAGTCAAACTAGCTGAGGATCTAGTCCATGGTTTCTATTGTGTTCTTAACTCCTTTTGCTTTAGGTGGCTTAAAGAGATACTTTGCTACACAGTCCAGTTATAGCTTTCAGTGGTCTGCCAGCACCATACTATGGAGTGAAAGGCACATTTCAGAAGAGCTCTCATGACCGATTAGCTATCAGTCATTACCATGATGGATTAAAGCAGTTGCTGTGTCAATGGTTATTACTAGGGGGCTCTTCCTCCCCACCTCTGGATTAATGAATTGATAGACCGCAATGACTTCTTCAGAGCCACTAGAGTCTGCCAATGAGTTGGTTTATTATCAAAACAAGATATTATACAATCCACGTGCTATGCTGACCATGTGCAGGAAGCAAAATATTTATTATTTGTACTGCTGGAGTGCCTGGGGGACTCGGACCCAGGCGCAGAGATCAGAACCCCATTGTGCTAGCCCCTCTACATATACCTACTAAGAGACAGTCCTTGCTTCAAAGAGTGTCCATCCAAATATGTTGTCCTCCTATAACGCCTTTCAGTTGAGGATCTCAAAGTGCTCTCTGTAAAGAGCGATTGCTTAAATTTGGCCACACTCCTGAGCGGTAGTGGAGACCATTATCCCCATTTTACAGGTGGGGAAACTGAGGCAAGGGGGAAGGGACTTTCTCAACACTCTTCATTTTCAACCACGGCAGAGCCATGACTAGACCCCAAGAAGTCTGAGCGTTCTAACCACTGTCATACTTACTGTAAAAATACTCACGGAAAATTAGTTGTTGCTCACAGGCACTTGCTGCTGCTTAAATGATCTGTCTAGATCTGTCTATCAAACACATACTGCTAGATACCCAACCTCCTTAGGGACAGCAATATGTCTTTATTTTAACCAGACGTTTCTTGTATTAAAGGAGTGAAAAGATGCACTAGAAATGATAAGCCACGAGGCTGTCTGTCAATCCCATTCTTCCTAGAGCTTAGAGAATTGTGGGTTTAGTTCTAAACAGGGAGTCTTAGCAGGGCCAACTAGCCTAAAGTTTTAGACCTGGCTTGGAGGGGTGCGTTGTTTTTACAGCCCTACTTAAAAAGGGGCTCGAGTGGTGTGTGTGGGAGGGGTGAGGGAGGGGAATGAGGTTTTCTGATGGAATCCCTGCCTTCACTTTCGGGTGTGTGGGTTTGCAGAGATGCCGAGGGTGTGCTGGGTGTGAGATGTGTCAGGGTTTGTGAGTGTAGGGCGTGTGCGTCGGCCTTTATGGATGGGTGTAGGATGGATGTGCAGTGCATTTGCACACACGATCCTCTGAGTCTCCTTCCCCCCCACCGCCAAGGTGTACTAGTGCTTTAAAAGGCTGGCCAAAATCAGAGCCTGGGGCTTCACCGCAGCTCCCAATGCAAAACTTCCAAGGCTGGCTCGCTCTCGCTGGCTGCTGTGCATGCTGCTGAGCAGATGTTATCCGACTGAATTTAGTTTAGCGTGACTGCAGCTCCCTTCCTCTGGCTCATCTCCTACATCTCTCTCTCTCTCTTTGCAGTGCTGGGGGGGGGGGGGGTTCATGGACCGTTCCCTCGCAGCTGATCTCTCTCGTTCTTTCTGGAGGACCTTTGAGGTTTTAAATCAAGCACTGATGGACAGCAAGGATTCTCCCTTTCCCCCGACGCCAGCCAGCAGCTCCCTTTTCTCTCCCCCTCCCCAGCGGCAGTTCCACCGCCTTATGCGTCAAATTTAAAGGGCTTCTTTTAAATTAATAAAGCAACTGGATGATGCGCGCTGGCGGAAGCGGGATCAGCCTCGTTGCCCCTGGAATACAGTTTTATTTCAGCAAGATCTGGGGTGGATAACAGAGCCCCCTTCCCGCCTGGCTTTGGAATCTCTTTCAGCACCATGCAAGTGGGCAGCTCCTCCGGGTGAGCCGTGTGTACCTAAACCGGCTTGTCCAAGGGTGTGGGTGTGTGTGGGGGGGGGGGGATTGGCACCCCCACAAAAACAGGACCGAGTCTGCATTATTCCTTGCTATCAAGGCGTGGAGTGGAGGAAGCCGGATCTCCGCTGCAGCCCCGGGTAAGGGCTCGGAGATTACTATTGCAGGAGGGGGGAACTGGCCGTGCCCCCGTAAAACAAGCCAAATAAATTAGCCACCGCTGTCCGGGCTGCCCTGGGTGCCAGGGGAAGGAGGCGAGTGAAAACTGACATCGATTGAGCTGCTGGGCAAAAGGCAGGCGGAGGTGGGAAGGCAGCCAGAGGTTTCAGCACCACAGGATCCGTGGACAGCTCCTTGCGAGGCTGCTCGGGGCAGCCAGGGGCTTGGAAAGCGCCGAGAGGATTCGGATTTCGCCCAACTTGGGTGCGGAGGGGTAAGTTCAGTTTCTCTCCCCCCCCCCCCGCCCCAGACCCTCGTCGGTGCGTTTCTTGTGGGGTGAGGTTTTCAGTCAGGTCCGGACGGGGCTCCTCACCATGAGCCAAAAGTGGCTTTTAAGGAGCAATCCCGAGGACAGATCACCTTCTCTTCAAGACCAAAAAATGCCCCCTCTGGAAACCATCTGACCTGCAGGGCTAATTAACGAGGTGTGTGTAGCGGGCGGGGAGCCTGGGTCCCATTCAGCTATCCTATCCTTATCACTCTTCCGTGGAACAAGGAGAGAGGAGTGGGAAGACGGTTTACCTCTGAATTGGGGGCTTTGCTTGTTGGAGGACATGCTAATGAAGCCATCAGCACAGCCAGAATCCTGCTAATGGGTTGCAAGGCATCATTGGGATTGCAGGTAACGGTTTGAACAGGAAGGGGACGGGGGCGGGGGGAACCTTCCCTCTCCTGCCCAGCATTCAAATACCACGGGGCAGAGAGAAATGCAGCAGAGGAACAGGCACGTAAAACCTTAAGTCAACATATATCTTCCGCAGCAAGCTGGGTTCAGTTCCCTCTCCCCCTTGTTCTTTTCATGTGGCATCTGCATAAATACGGAGGGATTGTTTGAACCCCGCTAACATTTTTAAGGGAGGGGGGAGGCAGACTGCGCCGAGCTAAGGTGCCGCAGAAAGACTTTAAACAGGGATTAAATCAAGCCCAACGTGGAGACAGATGCTTGCCAGGGGAAGCAAATGAAAGGAACTAAGGAGCAGACCATTGAACCTGATCCGGACACTGGCGGGGTGAGCGGGCCGCTGCTAAGCGAGCCGGATTCAATGTGCTTTCCGAGGCTGCTTGGCTGTTTCAATTTCACTCTTTCCTCAACTGATTTGCATCGTTAGTAGTTTGCATCCTCAGCGCCCCCAGTAGTGCTCGGGACTGTCTTCCCCCTCCCTGCGGGTCTTGGCGCTTGGCTAATCCTGCCTGGTAATTAGCCCCACCACCTTCCCCGGAGCGTGGCTCTGGGACTGGAAAGCAGTCTCTGGTTCTTGCTAACCACTGGCACCCCCTCGCCCCCACATACACTCGCTGCCGTCTGGTGCTTGCTTGCTGCTTATCCTGCCCAGTCCGTCTAGCGGAGGCTGGACTCCTATTACAGCTGTTGGGGAGAGGCTGCATTTCCCAGTGCTCTCCGCAGGGGACAATGCGAACCGAGGCTGGGGAAGATCTTGCCAATGCGAGAGCAGCGGCGTGTGACTCATAGCGTGGACCAGTCCAATAGATCCAGGCACCTGTAGTTACTGGTCAGGCTGTCTCTTCCCTGGCCTCCGCTTTGCATTGCTGCCCTGGGCTCGAGCCCTCCTGGGGAGCCAGGAGGGATGGAAGAGGCTGGAAGGACTAGCTGCTCGGGCTTCCAGCCACAGCAGAAGGGCAAAGGTGCGTGTTGCCATTGCAGAGTGAATAGCAGCTACCCTTGTCAGGCCAGTGGAGTTGTAAATGGAGTGTGAGGAGGCCGCGTGTTATCTCGGTTGTATGTAAAGATCAGGGGCATGAGGCTAGCTTCCCATCAGCCTTTACATTTCCAATAAGCCAGAGGTGCTGGTGCTCTGCAGAGGAACGGCTCCAGAAGGTTGGATCCACGCCTTGCCTGTATCCTGGGTACAAACGCATCCCTGTGTGTGGTTCTTTTGGGGGCTGTGGCCGTCTAGTCAGAGCTGTTGTAACAGCAGAGCTGGGGTTTCTTTTTAAGAGAAAATCTGATTGGTATCTGACAGCCCAAGGGTAACTTGTTGGATGCCCCCCCACCCCTTACCTTTCTATTATAATGTATTTTAAATGTCATAAGTTTGTTGTGCTCCGCTCATCCACAGCAGGGTGCTTTTGTCTCAGAAAACCTCCACCATCATATTGCTTGTGTCTGCACTTAGGAGGCTCAGGGATGAGTCATCCTTGTTGCTGGCTGACCTTTGGCTCTAGGTTTGAAGCGGGAACAATACAAGGCTGGGTTGGAGGAGAGAAGTGGAGTGGTGGAGGAGGTCCCATGCGCTGGCTGGTTGCTCTAGGCACAGCCTGTGGGTGAAGAGAGACCATCAGATCGGTTGAATGCCTCCAGGAGCTCAGGGAAATGCCAGTAGTTAAATCAAGAGCTCAGCTCACTTCTCCGTTCCTCAGACAGCATCTTGGTTCCTTCAACTGCCAGGGAGAGCCTGAGTTCAGGTCTCCTTCCTTGCAGAAGTTCCTGCTGCTCCGGGGGAGAGAAGGCATTGGCCTGGGAAAAGGTTCACCCCTGCCTTGCAGTGCAGCTCAGGACTTAAGGGGACAGGGTGAGGAGAGAGCCCCCCTCCTCTCAATCCCCGCTGCAGTTTCAAAACATGCTCCCAGATGCAGTGCTGTCTAGGGGGGAAATTTTTGCAATTGCTCCTTTTCTTCTTCCAGAAATACATCACACTTCTCCTTCATTCGGATATTGGAGCCCTTTAGACAGTGAGTTTGGTCCTGGGGTGGGAGCTGGCTGAAGGGAGTGAGGGGTAAATCACAGGAACATAGGTCAGGCCACGGATCCTGTCTCCCACAGTGGCCAGAACCAGTTGCTTCTGAAGAAGGTGCCCGATGCCCCTGCAGTTATAATAAAACCTCCTCTGAAGGCAGGTTCTCCCTGACTCCCATCAGTTTGGGCAGCCTTCCCGCTTCATAGCATGCTCTGAGAGAGGAAGGGTGGCCCCATGGTTAGCGTGCTAGCCCTGGATTTTGTAGATCCAGCTTCGATTTCCTGCTCCATGTGCCCTTGGGCAAGTGTCTCTGTGCCTCAGTTCTCCATCTGTACAATAGGGATAATAGTCTCCGCTACCTCACAGGATAAATGATTGTGAGAGGATGAGATACTCTGGTGTTGGATCTAGAGATACAAAAAGCAGAGAGGGAAGTGAACTAGAAGTTTAAACTCAGAACAAAATCCCCCTTCCCCCCTCTTCCTTGCAGTCCCAATTCCCCAGCTTCCCTGACAGCTTTCTATGTCCTCAGTGCTTAATTTGTAATGAACGAGATGATGGGGCTCAAGCAATTTTTTTACGTTGCTAACTGACGCAGCAAGCCCAGAGGTGCCGGGGCTCTGAACTGCCAAGCCCTGGCACAAATTAAGCCCTGCGTTGCCTCTTGTCGATATCAGACTGGCAAGTGCATGGGGCTATTGGCTGACAGTTCCTCTGTCAGCCGAGGCCCAGAAATATTGTCACAAAATATCAGGGGGAAAACTGTGCTTTTCAACTTTTACATTGCTTGCCTGATTGTCTTTCGTTCTCCTGAATCTTTGAAGGCGGTGGAAGAAAATCAGTGTGCTGAAAACAGCTTCACCTAATCATAAACCACCATAAAATAAGAGCATAAGAATGGCCATACTGGGTCAGGCCAAAGGTCCATCCAGCCCAGTATCCTGTCTGCTGACAGTGGCCAGTGCCAGGTGCCCCAGAGGGAGTAAACCAACAGGTAATGATCAAGTGATCTCTCTCCTCTCCCCGCTCCTCTTCTCCCACCCTGAGTATTCTTCTGCTAATTTTGTGCTGGCCCCTTAATGTTGCTGCTTGGCTCACTCAGGCTCACCCATAGTCTTCTTGTAGCAATAAGGGTGCCACCTCTCTGAAATGTAACGACTTTACATGCACATGCATTACACATCACGGCCCAGCAAGAAGCCTCTCTGGGGACATCAGGATATGCTCCACTGAAACTGGCTTGCCTATCTGCCAGCACTGAAGACTTCCAGTGAAGGCTGGTTGGAAAAGGGGTGTGTGGACAGTGGGTTTTCAGTTATTAGTAGAGTGATATCCTGGGGCTTGCACATGGGGTGGGGGTGATGTGCATGTGGCAAGATCCTGGGCCCCTGTTTGCAGCTGATGATTTCTGATGAGATGAAATTTGGGCAGTTCTGCCATTCTACGCCTGAGCTGCCCCAGTTAGCAAGTGGTTATCAAAAATTAATGTAAAGGTTTCATTGCATTTGTACAAGCAGAAATGAAGACCGACTTCTTCCAACGCCGATGCTTCGGTTGGGATTGTTTATTAGTATAATCAATGCTGGTTCAAATCAGAAACCCTGCTTTGCTTCTCTGCCTGTCACTCTGTCACATTCTCTGATCTCTAGCTGATACATTCTCCCAGTCCGCCTTGCTGTTCCTTTTTGGTGCGATACAATCCTTGAAAGCGAGGGATTAAAATTGGCTCTGTTTTACAAAGAACAGGAGAGGGAGAACTTGCCTGCAGTTACATATATTCAGATAGCCTGATCCAATGCCCGTTGGGAATCTCTTTCTATTGACTTCAATGGGCTTTGGGTAAGGCCCCACGTGAGGGGGAGAATAGTTTTATAATGACCTAAATGAAGGCTGCTACTTCCCTTTGGAATGTTGTTGTTATTTATGAACTTTATTTCTGATGAACAGTATGTTTCAGAGATTTCTACTTACTAGCGCTCCGCTTTCCTTTAAATAATGAGCATGCAGAAGATGTTGCCATTAGCTGGACCACATCCAATGGAGGTAGATATTAGCTCTCTTTTAATTGGGTCATGATTATGTTGGAGCTCATGGTATTGGCCTTGCTAGTTAATCCAGACATCATTGAATTGGGGCCTTATTTTAATTAAATGGGTTTTTTTGTTTTAAGTACAGGGCCTGTGTTTTTCTACTAAGAACTCGCTCATAGCCCTGGGGCTGCTTTTCTTGCTTAGGCAAACAAACACTGGGTGACTTAACCTGAATTCTTTAGGCTTCCACTTTGTTTAAGCCATTTCTTGACTACTTCTCCCTCCCCCCACCCCCATTCTGCTGTACTTAACACAGGCTTGGCAGCAAAATCTACAGCCAAAGCAAAGTCCCCCATAATAGCCTCTCAAGTGGGGAAAAACTAGTGTGAGCTAATTGGAATATTATGCTGTGATAAGACTGTCCTCGCCCTCCAAAGGATTAGCAGGTGGAGAAAAGGGTCTTGATGCTGGTTTAAACTCACAACAGCCGCAGCAGCGAAACCAAGGGAGGATCTCTCCTTGTTGAGCTTTTGCACTGGGGAGTCCATGCTGTTTAGGATTAGTGGATTTTAATCACTTCATTGGCAGCACGTCTTTCCAGTAGAGAGGAGGAAATGTGGTTTAAGGGTTCGAGCGGGGGACTGGGAGCAGGGGCGTAATTTGCTATGGGTCAAGGGGGGCAGTTGCCTCCCCAGACCTTTAGTCTGGCACTTCCTCAGACTTCTGACAGGTCTATATGCTCCACTTTTTGCCTCCCCCGATGTCGCAGGAAATAACATATTCACATATAATTTTCTATACGCTGACACATCTTTGCTCCCCCTGCTGCCCCGTTTTTTTTTTCTGAAATAGTGGCCCTGCCTGGGAGGCAGGACTTGTGGGTTCTCCTCCCTAGCTCTGTAAAGGTATGGATTAGTGGTTAGAGCAGGGGACTAGGAGGCAGGACTCCTGGATTCTATTTTCAGCTCAACCGGTGACTTTGGTGGGTGAAGTCACTTAAGAACGGCCATACTGGGTCAGACCAAAGGTCCATCTAGCCCAGTGTCCTGTCTTCTGACAGTGGCCAGTGCCAAGTGCCCCAGAGGGAATGAACAGAACAGGGAATCATCAAGTGATTCATTCCCAGCTTCTGGCAAACAGAGGCTAGGGACACCATCCCTGCCCATCCTGGCTAATAGCCATTGAGTTGAGCAAATCATTTCAATTGCTCTGTGCCTCAGTTTACCCATATGTAATTTGGGTGCAATCTTTTCCTTCCTACCTTGCATGGGCT
Organism: Mauremys reevesii; assembly: GCF_016161935.1. NCBI lineage: Eukaryota > Metazoa > Chordata > Testudines > Geoemydidae > Mauremys > Mauremys reevesii. The sequence continues at coordinate 128,902,987 of NC_052626.1, read as the reverse complement.
GGCGAAGCTGAATGAATGCCTCTACAGCCCTCTGAAATCATGGGGCAGTGGGCACATCCGTGCAATGTGACAGTGTTACAATACAGCTCCAATAAACTCAACTTTCTATCGCAGAGCTGTTATGGTGACCTAAATCATAACCGTTTGGGAACCCCAGGCCAAATTCTGCTCCCAGGTACATGGATGTAATTGCATAGAAATCAATGCGGTTGCACCATTCAGAGTAAGAGTTCAACCCCTCCTAGAGCTGGTATGTAGCATGCAAAGAACTGCCCCATTGTTGTGAAATCCTGTGATCTCTGCATGCTACAATCGCCCTTGCTTTCCCTTAGGGTATGATCTAATCCTTGAAAGCACTAGTAGGACCATTTGGCTTATGGTGTTGTGGAAGAATTTCACTTAACTGTTCTGTAATGAGGACCTCTAACCACTTCTGGTCCCTCGCTAAATTTCTACCCCCCTAATTCGAAGGCTCTGCTTGTGCCCATTTCACTTGTCAGGCAAACAATGTGGCTTCAGTATGGATGTTTGTATTTACACCTTAAGGGCCAGATCCTCAGCTGCTGTACATAGACATGCCTCTAGTGAAGTCAACAGAGCCCCATTCATTTCCATCAGCTGAGCAAATGGCCCAAGATTTTCAAAGGGGCTCAATCCTGCTCCCATTCACTGCTGAACTTCCACTGATTTAAATGAGACCAGGATCTGGCCCCATAATTCTCGCTCCCGTTACTGGGAGCTCTGTGGTTGGAATCCCAGAGACTCTTTGGAAGCTTGGCAGTTGCAGTGTGGCTTCTGCTCCAGGAAGTCTGACGTTGTGGGGGTGCGATATTTGTTGTCTATGCCAACATACCTGTGCCAGTACAGTCTCTGTAGCATAGACATACCCTCAATGATTGCCAGACCAAATTGGCTCTCTTTACAAGTCAAAAGTGGATGGCCTCTTGCTGCTGAAACTGCCAATTCCAGCTGAGGTCTGAATAACCCTGCCAGGTGTCTTCTGCTTGGTACATGAGGGCCGGCAATAAAGACTCTGGAATTGGAGTTTAACTGTTAGTGGTGGCCTAGGGGGATGAGCAGTACAGTCTGCTTGAAACTGCATGGAAAAACCTTTGTTGGGAGCAGATTGGTCCCTTCAAGAACAGTTTGACTGAAACCTCTGCAGACAAGGCACCACAGGCTTCAAGTGTTTCACCTTCATGCCACTTTTGCTGAGTTGATGACTAAAAAGACTTTCCCCCCCTCCACACACAACTGCCAGCCCTGAAAATTCACCCTAAAATCTGAGATTCAAGTGAGGAGTTGGGGTGGGGATAGAGGTGGTATCTTTATTACTCATGCAGAATTATCATTGGTAACAGATTCTGTAGTCAAGTGGTCATGATAGGGTTAACTGGGATACCCAGAGTATTTAGGGTGGAGCTATGTTCCACCCTTCTCTTACTTCCTGATTTAGTCCTCCCCCCCCACTTTTTGTTGTGATGCAGTTAAAATAAAGCAGCAAGCTCCCAGCCTGCAGTCTTGAGTAGACTTAATTTTGCTACCCTGAGTGGTCCCTTTACAAATGATTCCGGGGGCCTGTCTGCACAGCTCCAACGCAGGGCAGAACTTGGCTCGGCAACGAGAACCCTGCCAAAGATTTTGGTGCTGCTGCATGAGCCGGAGTGGAATCCGCTTCCCTCTCCCAGAGCTGTGTTGGATCAGCTGGCTTAACAGGAGTTAAAAGGAAAGGAACTGCTGATGTTTGTAGGTCTTACAGGGAGGAAGGCATTTGTAACATGGCTGCTTTTCAGAGCAGAACCCCACTTTAATGGAGACCCATATAGCCAGCTCGGGGGGTGTTTAACATGAATTCAGCCTCTGTTGCAGAAGATGGAAGGTTTTCCAGCAGCAACATGGGAGCAGGAATGTGCCCTGAGTCTGTCTGTAGGATACAGTGAGCAAGCCAAATTCTGCTCAAACTGCACGTCTGCACCCTTGTTGACTTCAAAGTGCCTTTGGGCTTTGAGAGCTTGGATAAAAGTGCCCTTGAAGTTGCCCTGTAAGGAGTGTACTCGATTTAAACTGAAGGTGGAATTTGGCCTGGCAAGTTGATGTCTCGCTCCATGGCTTAAGCACGAGGATACTGTGGCCTGACTGTTTCCCCTGGCTCTGAAGTGCTTGTGCTCCACTGGGAGTGAAGGATGCCTCTTCTTGTGGTGATATCTTTAAATCTGAGGTAGCTGGGACAAGCCACAGCTACCGTCTAAGTGCAAAGCATCAGCCACTCACTTGCATTGGAAACCTCGCTGCCCAAGATCTGCCATGATTCCCACCCCAGCTTCTGACTTATTGATACCCGGTGGGTTTGCCTGGCACATTGCGACTTCGGAAAGCTGAGCAAATGGAAGGTGCAGATCTGTTAACATTTGTTCCCTCTTTGTCACATTCACTGGACAAAGCTGTCCACGAGGGAAGCAACCGCACTGCAGCCGGGACAGAGCCGCTCACCCAGGCCATGTCTCGCGCCCTTTATTGAAAAGCTTACGCAGGTGGAGTGAGGTTTTCAAAAGAGCCCAGCACCAACATAAGTGGTCAGCTTTTTCACAAGAGCTCAGGATGCTGGGTGCTGAGCTCTTGTGAAAATCCGGCTGTCGGTGTGATGATGCCAGCTGCTGGGAGGACCAACCTGTCTTAGAAATCTGGCCTTTCTTTAGGTGCCTAAATGGGAGGAGAGCTCTTGGGGGAATCCAGTCCTATTTATGGATGCTGAATCCTTAAAAGCATGACACCGAGGACCCTGGAAACCAATCCCTGTTGGCCAGAGATGCTGAGTGGCCACACCATCAATTTATTTCAGTGGGCACGGAGCATCGTAGGGCCAGATTAACTTGGTTGCATAACATCATGTCTCTGAGTGGGTCTCACTGGCAGAGGGAATTGAGCCCAGGAGCTCTGGTCTGAAAAGCAGGGGCCTCTATTGCCTAAGCTAAAAGACCCAACTCTTCTAGCTACGGCTGTAGCAGGGTCTGTATCTGCAGCCCTGGCCTCCGCTAGAGGGTGACAGAGCGCCACAGTGAGTGGGCTACGATTGCACCATTTGTCAGTGATGTAGGAGCAACCTGGGAGCCCCCTAGAATCCAGTAGGGACAATGTAATAATGCTCTGTATCGAGATGGCAGCTTGCAGCTGGGGATCTCCAAGCGCTTCATGAGAGGTAGTGGTGTGTTAGGAGGGACGGGTATCCTGTTTTACAGATGACTAAAGAGAGATCGTCTATTACTCTCGGGAGGTAGGTGAGTAACCAGTCCATTATAGCAATGTACGTAAGCACCATTGCCCTGTATTGGATGGAACTGTGTGACATAGGTCCTGTATGGTGAACAGCTAATGGAGATTCTCCGTCACAGAGGAGCAGGGCTTTTGGAGCAGGAAGGTCTGCGTTCTACCCTCACTGTCGTTGTGAAGTGGCCAGAGGCACAGGGGGTGGCATGGTGACAGCTGTGAACCACTGGATGGCCCTGGGGTTAGTATAATATTCCTATGTAACAGGGGTGTCTGTGGAGGGGTGGGGAACACAGAGGGTGTTGTCATATCTATGCTGCATTCAGATGTGTGATTGCAACATGTGGAGACATGCCCAAGCTAGCTTTGATCTAGCCAGCTCCAGCAACGAGAGCAGTTGAGGCAGCATGAGCTAGCCTAGAGTACATACCCCAGGTGGGTTGTACAGCCTGGGCTGCCATGGCTTCATGCTATTGTTACTCAAGCTAGCCTGGATACGTCTGCGGGCTGCAGCCACACCTCCGCTTCCGGTGCAGACAGACCTTAAGTGATGGGCATGAGTGAGTCACCGGCAAAGCCAGGCGGAGAACGCAGGAGTCCCAGCTCCTGGTCCTCCAGCTATCAGGCAACACTCCTGCTACGGAAACCATTGATTGTAGGCAGCTGGAAGAGACAGCTCTAGAGGAGTTGGGCAGTCAGATGCCAGCAGGGAAGTTAGTCACGTAAGGGGCCTACAAATCAGGCTGGGAAGTACGAACCCTCTAGAGCGACAGCTGTAAACCACCAGCACTTAATGCAACGCAGTGGTTTATTTAAAGCATCCTGTGTTCAAGGCCATTGCAATCAAGCTGAGTGAGAAATGATGCTACGTAAAAATGGGTCGGGATGACGCCAGTGAGAGCCAAGGTGCGCTATAGAGGACGAGATGCAGGCAGGATCCCAGGGCTATATAGACTAATGGGCAGTTAGGGCCAGGTCCTCAGCTTGTAGAAATGACCAAAGACCCACTGGAGTCAAGGCGGCTCTGCCTATTTATGCCAGCTGAGGATCTGACCCAGTGTAAAGATGGACTCAGCCCCTCAGCTTGAGGGTGCTCGGAACCTTACTGGGTTGGGCCCATAAACCCTAGCTACATTGCTATGAGGTGGGTTAGTATTTTTCTCTTCATTTGGAGAAACTGAGGCAGGGAAGGGCTGGGAGTTGTCTAAGTTCCTGCAGTGAGTCACTGGCAAAGCTAAAATCAAGGATAGAGTGTTCCTCGTGGTGTGCTCCGCTCACTAGACGCTGCTGCTTCTGCCCGGCTCCCCCGCCTCTTGCTGTCTTATGGCCAAGACACAAGTTCCAGGTATAATTTAGTTTGCAGCACAAGGCAACTTGCAAACAAGCTACCACCTTCAGCAGCTCAGTAACGGAGCGAATGCCACAGCGGTAATATGGATGCGCTGCCCTCTCCATCCAAAGACAGACCTGAGCTATTCATTTAGCACTTTAACACTGCCCAGGCACTTTTCCAACTCATCATTTTATGGCGTTGTCGGTCGGCAGGAAGTGCCACCCAGCTGTGTGCTGGGGGCACTAAAGCGGGCCGTTTTGTCGAGCATTGAAAGAGGGATGTTAAAAACTCCATAATCCCGTGCTTCCATCTCCCTTCGCGGGATAATGCCATCTCCCAGCCAAGTGTCATTCGCCCACTGCTGGGCCCAAGAACTGCAGCGTGTGCTCTCAAGGAACAGGCACAACCAATGCAACTACTACTGAGAAGCATGATAGAAGCGGGGTATTTTTGCAGTTGGTCGCATCAGGTCTCAAAGACCACACCTGTGGTGGTAGCTGTTATGGAGGCTGTGGTGTTGGCAGGACTCAGGTGGGCTCAGGTTAGATGACCACGTGTTCAAATCCCAAATCCTGTCTACACTACAGCCTGTGCCAGTGGAACTGCACCCATTGAGAATGAAGGGTCCAACCCTCCCTAGCCTAAGGTACCATTCCCACACATCACCTTCCTCCGCACATCACCTTCCTCCGCTTCCCAGGCGAGCAGATGACACTAACAAATGCTAATTAACGGCTCAATAACATTAAGCTGAGCCGCTCTCCGAATGCTTCCATTGATAATCGAGTTAAAGAAAGCCAGCCTAGGAGCGGGGCGCTCAGGGCGGGGTAAGTGGACTTGGCAGTTCTTTCCGAGCAGGATAGATGGAGCAGGCAAACCAGAACTGGCCAGCAGCATTAATATCCACTTGTGAAAGTCCTAATGTTTGTTAAGTGGGTTTGACTTGGGCAGAGCGACAACCAGAGCTGCGGATTTACAGCCCAGGAACCTGGAAATGCGCACATCATCCGATTAGTTACCGTGCCTTTTGCCAGATTTCGGATCCAGCCTTTGGAGTGGGGGGTGGGCGGGCGAATCTCTCATTTGAAATAGAACGAGCCATCAAGACGGGCTCATTATGTGCTGATAAAGCGCTCGCCTGGCGTGGAGAGGCTGGGGTTGTGCTTTGCTTTCCTCTTGCTTCCGTGAATAAATCCCAGGCTCTCTCGCTGTCCAAATAGCTCAGCTGCAGCTGAGCTCAGTGGAAACCGAGAAGGGGAAATGCACCATCGCACACTTTCCGTGCGTTTGCGGCTCTGCGTCTTTTTTGTAACTGAAAACCTGGGATTGGAGGTGGGGGGGGGGGGACACAATATTCTAGATCTGTGGATGTAACACTTACATGGCCGTTGTTCCTAGAGGCTTCAAACAGATCAGGGCTCTGTTGTGCCAGGTGCTGTACAAACACGGATGCTGTATTTTGAAATGGTAAACAGGAAGGGGGGCCTATCTTTTGCTGTAGTGACTCATGGGCTGTCACATACAGCTGCTCGTGTGGATCCTCTGGTGGAATGAGCAGAATTACCTTTGAGCAGCTGCTCCTGTATCGTTTTGGCAAGCGCTGGGATAGGTGCAGAGCACGAAGATGGGGGGAATCTGTTTATTTAACTCGGATTTTCTTTTCTTATGCTTCTGAGTGGGGTGGGTGCCCCAAGGCTAGAGCCGCTACTGTAGCTTCCCAATGCCTTTGAACCAGGATGCCCCCCGTCTTAATTTTGCAGCTCAGACTCCCCTCCGAGTCCAGCTATTTAGGCCTTGCTGAATGCAGAGGATAGCTGAGTGCTTTTCAGCCGGAGTGAAATACCTACAGAGCTAGGCTGGCTTGCTCCAGCTGAGGATCTGGCCCCTTGGCTCAGTGGAATTACACAGTCAGTATCTAGATGACTCCGTGCCAGCTTTCGGTGGCGAGGTTCAGTCTGCATGGGGATTTGGGCATTTGCCTCTCTGCCACGTGTCTGCATCCAGAGGCACTTTCCATGAGAGTGGGGGTTTGCCTCTGTATCCCGATACAAAATACCTCCTCTCCCACATCCCCATGAGCGTGCTATGTGCTGTGCAACTCCCACCCCCCACCCCAGAGGTGGGTGCATTTCAGTGGGGGTGTGATTCTTGTTTAAGTGCTTTGGGATGCAAGTTGCTAGCTAGATATAAGATCCAGTTATGTAAAAGGGTAACCTAGCTCCAGGGGAAGAGTCCCCAGGCCTGTAGGATGCACCAGTAAAGCTGTTAGCAGCTGAATTATTCATCCACTGAGTATGTTCGGCTTCCTGAGTCCTTTCTCCCCATCCTCCCCGCCCAGTGCTGCTTTCGTCGTCGTTCAGCTTCCCGGGACTGCAGGAACCAGTGGGAATGGATGGGAAGAGCGGCGGGTAACAGCCAGGTAATCGGGACTCTTCGCAGAGCTTGAAGAGAGGAAATCAACTAGGGCTCTGAAGCACATTGGTCATTTTAGAGCTGGGGGTAGGGGGCAGAAAGTCACTTTCGAATTTTGCCTGTTTGGACTCAAGATTGTATCAGCTTTTTGGAGCAAGAGGAGAGGGTGTGTGTGTGTGTGTGTGTGTTGGGGGGAGGGGTGGAAATCACTCCTTTCCTGCCCCATTTCCAACACACTCCTTGGACCCTCTCCTTGTAGCATCTCACTTGAGACTGGGAGGAGGATTCAGGGGAGTTCTTGTCCTCTCATTATTTGCATCTCTTTGTTACCTGCTGTGATATTTTTACCTTCAGCTCATTCAGATCATATGATCAAAAGATACATGAAAGAGAGAGAGAGAGAGAACAGGAGGGAAATAATCTTATTTTAAAAGAGAAGCTGCTCCCAGGCTCTCTGGGTGCTCCAGGCTCTGCTGAGCTTGGCTGCTGGGCCTCATTCCAGGGCTGTGATATTTCCCTTGTGGTTCCATGGCTGACGTGACAGAAGCTGGCACCAGCTGAACAGGGTGTCTCTCCTCTCCACCCCACTCCACCCCGAGCCCTCCTTGCACTATGCAAAAATGTTCTGGCTCATTGCACTTGCAGTCTGAGCCAGTGAGATGGGCTTTGAGTCACTCAGTCCTCAAAAGGAAACCCACTGAACGGTTGGCTGCTGAGTGGGTCTCTAATCAAAGGGCGAGCTGCACAGGGATGCTTTAGCGATCACTAGATAAGGGATTTCAGGACCCCGGGCACATCCCTTCCCACCCCTGCCCACTGCATTGTGACCCTGTTTCTGCCATGGTGCCAGCTCTGACTCTGGCCTGATTCTCAGCTCCTTGCAAGTCAGCTGGGGGAGGTTGGGAACAGGCTGTGTATTGAGAAGGCTGCATTTGCCAGCAATGGGAGCTGGAGATGTTCAGCATCTCTCCTGGCGGGTTCTCTTCTACATGATGCCAGTGCTCTGTAGACCACACCAACTTCCTGGGGGGCAGTTCAGGGTGCCTACACTGATCTTTGATACCCTCTATGGTTTGGGTCCTAGTTGCTGGAGCCCCCAACCCCTGTCATGCAACTTGACATCAGCTGATGAGCTCTTGCTAAGAGTCCTGAGATGTGAACATCTGGGGCCTGGATGGGTGTGGGGACATGGGGCATATCTGGTCCTTCATTGCCCATCAGTAAAAAGTGCACAGCTCCCCTGGGTTTTGCCTGTGGCCTTGGGCTAGGGGCTACATGTATTAGTTTTCTTGTTACAGGTCGAGGCTGTTTTACTCGATTAGCATCTATTCCTGTCGTTTTGCGTTGCTGCCCAGAGAGGCAGTTCAACACACTGGAAATAAACACTTGTCCAGAGGGCTCGGGGACTTCGTCTCGGGCTCCGCCCTGACTGGATTTGAACCTGCTGTAAAAATCTGCTTGCGTGTCTAATGCAGCAGCAGCAGCAGAGGGCGAGAGGAGTGAGCAGCACAAAGCCTCTCATTAAGGACTGAACCCCGAGTTCCTTTCCCAGCTTCTGCCCTTGTACACAGGCTGACTGAGCTCCATTTGAGGTCAGTGGGCCAAATCAGGTGTGATCTGATTCCTATGCAAGTCCATGCCACTGGGATGAGGCCCTAGGTCTTCACTCAGGGCACGTCTATGCCGGAGGTGTGATTTCCAGCCCGGGTAGACGTACCCAAGTTAGCTCTGATCGAGTGAGCACATTAAAAATAGCAGGGTAGCTGTGGGCAGCGGGATGGGCTAGCCGCCGACAATGTACCTAGGGGCTCGGATGAGATGGTGTTTGGGGCAGCTAGCCACTCCCGCTGGCCGTGCCTTTGTGACGATGCTGCTATTTTTAGCACTCTAGCTTGATTGAAGCTAGCATGGGTAAGTCGAACCAAAAAGGAAATGACACCTCCAGCGCCGGGTGTATGCATACCCTTCGTTTTGGCCTTAATAAGGGCTGAGTTCGAAGCTCAGGATTTAGCCCAGGGACTTAAGCGGGTTCTAGCTTGCGCATTCCTAGTGTTAAAACCAAACCCACACTTGTTAGTGTTCTTAACTAATAGAACAAAATTGTTGTTACGTTTGGTTCAATGCCAAGATCAAGCTCCTTATCTGCTCCAAAAGTGGCTGCATTTTGGTGGGGGAAGAAGTGGTTCCTGTATATTCACAGACCATATAAGGAAGGCCCCCCCTTAAGTACAGGTCCCTAAACAGGCCTGAAAAGTTCTGATGAGCCTGCAGCTGCTGCATTTGTGCACCAAAATGTGGGTTTGAATGCGAGAATCAGGTGTTTGTGCATATGTGTGCAGGGATAGTTACCTATGTGATTACCTAAGCTGTGTGCACACACAGGTGGGTTTGGGCAAGGTGCTTAAATGTACAGAGCAAAGATAGCTTAATGGTTAAGGTAGTGGGCTGGGACTCAGGATATCTGGGTTCTGATCACTCGATGTATTTAGGTCCTGTTCTGGGTAGAGGTTTCTAGGCACTACTAGAATGCAAATAGTCAATAAGTGTTGGATGCTTAGCTTAGGCATGTGCATAGAAACGCTTTGTTCTGTAGCATTCCAGGAGTTATGTACCCGTGCAACATTTATTATTCAGATTGAGCAATGAATATTTATCTAGCTCAGCACTGCAAGAGTGCAAGGACAACATACCGGTCCAGGCACAGAATCTCAACTGCCCTTTTGCAATGACGCTTCAGCGATGAAGAGAAAACTAATTGTGTTCACCTGTCTCAAAAATATTCTGGACCCAGGGTGAATCGAGTTCTACAAGGGTGTATTACCTAGACGTGGATCCCAAGCCCAGTCAGTGTGGCCAAGTAGCCACTGGTTGTACAGTCCTTTGTGGCAGGGGAGATAGGACTTGCCAATAAGAGCAACTCTTTGAGGCTGCTGGACACAGACAGAGCCCGAGGTGCTCCCTGGAACCCTGGTTGTGTTGTCTAGTCTCTCTGTCTAGGGTTTCCCGCAGTCATGGACCAGACTGCTAGCCATTCTCCTTTAGCTCAGGAGTGAGGAGAAATGGGTCTGCTCTCCAGTGATTGGCTCTGAACACTAAACTTCCCTAAAGGTTGGAAGCGTCTAGGTCTGGGGTTTGGGCCTATGGCCATTTCTATTGGCAATAGATTTTTGGGTCTGATTCTCCATTTTCCTGGACCCTGCCTAGTTACTTGCATTACCGCCAGGGGCGGCTCCAGGCCCCAGCACGCCAAGCGCGTGCTTGGGGCGGCATGCCGCGGGGGCACTCTGCCGGTCGCCGGGAGGGCGGCAGGCGGCTCCGGTGGACCTCTCGCAGACGTGCCTGCGGAGGGTCCGCTGCTCCCGCGGCTTCGGTGGAGCATCCGCAGACACGTCTGTGGGAGGTCCACCGGAGCCGCGGGACCGGCGACCGGCAGAGCGCCCCCTGCAGCGTGCCGCCATGCTTGGGGCGGCGAAATGGCTAGAGCCTCCCCTGATTGCCACAGAGGGAGTGTAAACTGCTACCGGAACAGAACGGTAGCGTTTATACTCCTTGGGCATTGGTGCAAACTGTCCTGAGCTGATGTAAAGAGCTGCACAAAGGAATCCACTTGCAGCGTGCAGTTCAACGAGAAGTTTTATGGGTCCTGCAAAACCCAGTAACTATGCTACATGTTCTGGAGCACCATCTGATGGCAACTTACTAGTGACCTCTATACACATCCAGAGCACTCTTGTAACATCAAGGACAGCCCAGGAGACCTGGCAGAGAACTGGACACTCTGCCTAATGTAGAAATAGGGTGGATCCCTCATTGGGAGAAACATCACTTCAGACTTCATCCCTGCGAGAACTGCCATTATTGCTGCTTAATTAAATCCTGTCCTATTGACAAGGCCACTCTGAAGTGCAGGCCTGGCCGGGGTAGCTTTGTCAATCGAAACAATTGATTGCTTTGTCGTAAATTAATCTTTGGCTTGGGTTTCTTTTGTGACCAAGATTTAGGTGTCAACCCTCATTATACAAGGACACCATTCCTCTTCAGCCAGTCAGTGTGGTGATGCATGGATAGGACAGGAATGAGAGTATCTGGCACGTTCCATTCATGGGTCTGAAAGCCAGGTCAGCTATCACTAGCCACGTTTAAAGGTGGGGGGACTGAAGCAGAGAGAGGCTAATGGCCTGATTTTAAAGTGTAGTGAGCGCTGGTGTCCAGTTACCCTCGCAAGAGCCCATGAGCTTGTGTGTGGCTAAAGCAGGCCTGCACAACATGCAGCCCGCGTGGGCTCACTGTGCAGCCCGCGGGGGGTGAGAAGGCAAGCGGTGGGTGAGGGAGGGGGGCTGAAGAGGTGGGGGCTGAGTAGGCGAGCTGGGGGTGGGAGGCTGAGGAGGTGAGTGGGCGGGCAGTGGCGGGGGTGAGTAGGCGAGCGGGGATGGGTGGGGTTGAGCAGGCAAGCGGGCAGTGGCGGGGGCTGAGGAGGCAAACTGAGGGGGTGGGGGGCTGGGGAGGAGTCAGTGGCTGACTTGTTCTTCTGATCTGGTCTGGCTCCAATCCCCTCTCCAAGGGTTGCAGCTGTCTGGAGGTGCTGCCTTCCACGCCTTCCTCATTCACACCTCATTCATTCAACAGGGCAATTGATTACAAAGTTGGGGGAAGATCTTATTCTACTTCTAGGAAAAAGACATTTTTCTTTTACCTTAATTATACTACCTTAGGGGCCCACTATAACATATTACCAAGGTTCAATACCACTGTTTCGGTGGGGCAGCGCTGGGGAAGGAGGGTTTGTTTGAGCGGTGCTGGGGAGTATTTCAGGGAGGCTGGGTGGCACTGCGGGGGGTGTTGTGTTTCAGGGGGGCTTGGCGGCACTGGGGGTGGGGTGGGGCTTGGCGGGGCTCGGCTCTCAGCAGTTTTCTTTGGAGTAATATTGCCCTCGCCGCTTTACGAGTTGTGCAGGCCTGGGCTAAAGCATACCTCCCAGAAAGGCAACCGGCCTGGATCTGAAGACCTCTGGAGAGAGCCAACCACTTCCTGTGCTAATTGTCCTGGTTACCTTTCACTATGTACCTTCTTTCTTAATTTGAATTTGTATGGCTTTAACTTTCCAGCCACTTTTTCTTGTTATGGTTTACTGTAAAAGCCCTTTAGTACCTGGTATTTTCTCCCCAGGAAGGTACTTACATTTAAGTGCTCAGCACTTGTGAAAATCAGGCCCTAAGGGATTTTCCCAGAGTTCGGCACCAAGTCAGTGGAAGACTGGAAAAAGAACCCAGGAGTCCTGACTCCCATGACCCCACTGGCCTGTGCTGCCTGGTCCCAGCGTTGCATAACTTTGTTGAGGGTTGAAACTCACAAACCCCTTGTCCTGGGTGTCCAGGAGTTCTGGATGTCCATGGTTTTGGATCACTGGGTTCTCCATACGGTGCCAGCTGACCTTTGAGCTAAGCCTCCCTTGCCTAGGACCATGAGGCACTGTTATGATGTGCTAAGCACGTCTTCCCAGCATGTGAGATCCAGGGCTTTCTGGCTGGGAATTTACTTTGAAAATACAGCAGGGCCAGCCTGGGAATCAGAAGCTTTCATGCTGCAAAGCTCAGATGCTCCTTCACTTTTGAAGCAAACAGCTTGGCTCTGGGTAATTCTGATTGCTTAAAAGCCCCGGCTGTCAGAAATGCTTTGGAAATTGGCCTTCAGAGCAGCTTTGACAGGCGGAGACGTACATAATTTATTGGGTTAGTTCAGGCAGGGCCCCTCCCATCTGGGAAAGCCACAGATCAGCCGGATCCTCAGCTGGTGTAAATGGGAGGCGCTTGGGTGGCTTCAGTGGAGCAATGCCCATTTACATCAGCTGGGGATCTGGCCTGACACATCTAGCTCAGATACCAAGTTCTGTGTTTAAAACAAGATTAAATTAAACTGTTTCCTTGTGCTAAATAGTCAAGAGCTTCCCGCTCAGGGAATGCATTTGCCTGCTCTGCCTTTCTGTTTTTCTGTGGTTTGCATTAATAATGCACCGTCCCTAGAATAGCCAGCAGCTCTCATCCCTGTATCTCAGAGGCTTTGTAAAGGTGGGTGAGAATCATTGTCCCCATTATCCAGATGAGGAAACTGAGGCACAAAGATGGAGTGTCTCAAAGGCAGCTAGGGCATTGAGCTACACAGCTCCCAATGAAATAAATAAGAATTGGGTGGCTAAATGCCTTAGATAGCTAGAGGATTTGAAAATCTATCTTTTTGCTTCAGTTTAGCCCCTTTCTCCAAGGGGGCTGATGATATTGCCTAGCAATTAGATTGTGGTCTTCATCAGTAGATTTCAATGTGTTTTGCAAAAGAGGTCAGCATCCTTATCCCCATTTTATAGCAGGGGAAACTGAGGCACAGAGGCACAATTACTTGCCCAAAGTCACCCAGAAGCCAAGGGAGAACTAGGACTCAGGTCTCCTGAGTCCCAGTCCAGTGCTTTAGCCACTAGGCCAGAAGGGCTTTGGAGACAAATTGATGTTTGAGGTCCATGGACACATGAACATCAATGAGATAAGGAGGGCAATAAACCCCCTGGTGGGTTTTGAGACTCACAACTGAAGAGGTCATGTGACTTGTCCTAAGATACACAGGAAGTCAGTGGGCAGAATCAAAACCAAACTTAGCGCTCCTGACTCCCAGACCGTTGTGTTAGCCACAAGACCCCCCTCCTCCTCCAGTTATAATAGGTTAAGTATATGATGTGCTCTTTGGCCCACAGCTTTGGGGCCCTTGCGGTGGCTATCCAGGACAAACCTCAGCTAGGTCGAGTATTATCTCCGCCACACAAGTGGGGAAACTGAGGCACAGAGGTGCAGCAACTTGCCCAAGGTCACCTCTTGAGTCAGTGTCAGAGCTGGGGGTGAGTTCTGTCTCCCAGCCCCCTGCGTTAAGTCCTAGACCGTCTTGCCTTCTCTAGCGGGGGCTCGCATACAGTGCACTTTGAGTGGGCTGGACTTAAACAAGGACATAAATGAACTGAATGGGGGAAAGAGGGTTGAGGATGGAGGAGTGCTTAAAAAGAAAGTAGGAAATAGCTTTATAATGGGAGGAGTTTCTTGCAGCCAGGGATCCTTTTGAGAGCCTCCAGATCACCCCAGGTGAAACCCAGCTGCTACGGTTGAGGCTGCCTCAGCTGTCAGCCCCTAGAGTGATCCATTTGTGTGTTAGGCTTTGAGAAACCCGGGGGCTTTGAGAACCAATGGGGAGAGTCAGAACATGTGGTTATGCTGCAGCCTTCCCTCCCCCCCGTGTGCCAATACCAGCTGGGGGGGTGGGGGGAAGGTGGGACTGAGCCGGGGCTTCTGTAGCTGCACAGCTGTCAATGCAGGTAATGGGGAAAGAGGGACTGGCTCAGGGGAGATCTCTCAGGGGGGATACCATTTGCATGTGTAGACTGCTGGAGCGCTCTTGCGAGGCACCGCAACCCAGCTGGCAGGGCGAGAAACAGTGGAATGTGAATGCCAGAGAAGGCTTTGGCAGTTAGGATGCATTTTCCCTACGTTCTAGCAAAGGTTTAAATGCTAACCGTTAGGTGCACTGTATCTTTGCCTGGGTGCTCTTCCCTCGGAGTCAATGCCCCAGCATGGTGGGGAAGGGCACTGCTCTGCATCGGAGGGCTTGTCTTTCGCAGGAGATGTAAGGTGGATCTCCTGCTCATTTGTGGCCATTAAAGAGCCCGTGACCCTTAAGAGTACAGGCCTTTGGGGCTAGTGCTTTGATCCGATTCTGGTAACGCCCTGTTCTGCCTCCCTAAAATGAATCCTTGTCGTTTCAATGTAATAAAACCTCGTTCATCGCTTTCTGTCCTAAGTTGCTTTGTATGCCTGAGAGGTGGCTGCCTGCTATGCTGGGGTGTGTAGACAGATGATAGGCTTGCAAAGTGCTTTGGGATGCAAAGTGCTGGGGCAGGGGGTTCTCAAACTTGTTTTCCGAGGGCGAGCTAATTCTTCCCAGAGAGCCAGTCTTGTGGACACCTTCCTCCCGCTCCCCTGTTTTGCCTCTTTCTCTGCTACCTGGTCCCCTGCTCCCCCTTCCCACTGCAAGTGCTACCTAGACACCCTATCATCTCCCCTTGCTCCCTGGGACCATCCTCTCCCTCTGGCAGCTTCAGTCCCCCTAGTGACTCGTGTGGTGGTCTTTACCTTCCAAGCTATGAATGCTTTTGAACAATTACATTATTCTTTTATTCAAACATTATATAGTCCAGTAGCCACAGCCTGCTGTTATGATGGTCCCCATAGTCCCTCCGCCTACCAAAATGGAGGCCCTGCCCACCTGTGGTCTCTGCAGCCATATTCTTACCCCTGCTCCACACAGGCCCTACAGGGGAGCTCCTGTTTCCTCCCCTTCCTCCTGGAATGGGGTTCCCAAATACGGACAGCTCGGGTGGCTTCTCCTTATTTCCTGCTCCTCCAGTGAGGAACTTGGAGACCTGTAGTGGCAGCCCCATGTGGTAACTAGCTGGCTCTCCCTGTCCCATCAGCCCATGTGGATCACTGTACTGTCACACTGCAAGAGGTTGTCGTGAAAGTGACTGCTGCTGGAGTATCGTCGGTTGGTTTGCTTACCCAGGGATACAAACAGCTCTCTGTGTACGAGTGGTATAAGCAGGGAAGCGCCTACATCTTCTCACAGAAAATGGCAATGGAGCAGAAAGCACCGAGATCTGGGCTCCCGTTAGAGGGGTGTGTGTGAGAACTGATGAATGAACATGGGACTTGGGGAGGGAGCGTGTAATCGGCAGTTGGTGCAATATTTTGATGTGTGTGGTTCAGGCATGAAGGAATGAGTCTAGCCCGTGGGAAATCGAAGCTATGGTAAGGGATGTATGTGTTTGCAGGGAGTCTTGGTGAATTGTGCTTTCATGAAAAAGACACTGAGAGAGACCAGCATCCTAGATAATTTCACACTCCACATCTCATGCCCATTTGCCAGCCCAGTGTCACTTTAGAGGGGAAATTTGAGAGCACAGATACGAATTTCCCTCTACATGCAGCTAGCATGGAAATGAATTGGAGAAACATTGACGTGGCTGGCTGCAGTGGGGTTTGCGTGACCCAGAAAGACGATTCCCCTGGGGTCACGGGCAAAGCCGATTGTGGTAGCGTAGCACTGTCTCTGTTTGTATTCTGATAGCTTCTCGAGGTCTCATTGTGCTGGAGGCTGCATGTACACAGTGTGTGAGACAGTCCCTGCCCCAAAGGCTAAATAGAGCAGACAAAATTTGGGAGGAAAACTGTTATTAGCCCTGCTTTACAGAGGAGAAGCTGAGGCACAGAGAGATGAAGTGACTTGCCCCAGGTCACAGAGAGAATCTGTGGCAGAGACAGGAACTGAACCCAGGTCTTTTTGCATGCCTGTCCACAAGACCAGCTGTCCTCTCTCACCACTTTTGACAGGCTGAGCTGGTGGTCTCATGGCAGCCCTTATGGGGAATCTCTTGCTCCTTGGGGGTTCATTCCTACAAGGTGCTTTATTTCAGTGATAGTTGGGGGTACTCAGCAGCATCAGGAGTTGCTCAGCTCCTTGGGGAAGTGATCCCTGGGTCAGCAGGGTCTGGGTGTGCTGTGGAGACAGGCATGGGAATGCTTTGTATGGCTTTCAAGAGGCCTCCTTTAGCCATGCTCTGGGAGGAACTGAAGAGCTCTAGCAGGACCAGGGTCCAGCCCTAACGAGGTCATGCCGGGCACTGGCAGAGATGGCCTTTCTGCTATGAGGCAGTGTGGGAATTAGCCAGGGAGGGTCAGGATGAGGCGGCCATTTTGTCTCGCAGCTGTAGATGAGCAATTGGTCGGACAGGAGCATGGGGTGCAAGGGGCCATGTGAGTTCGCCGCAGCTGGAAGGAGAGTGGGGTGCAACCAGGTCCCTCTGGGAGGAAGACTGATTTGGGAAATGGTGGAGAAAATGGGGGATTATTTCTCCTCATCCGCCGCAATCTCCCACACATGGATGCCACCCTCAGCCAAGTGTCAAGGAAGACCCGATCTGGGAGAAAGAGAGGACCTGGAACCTGGATTGTGACTGATGGAGGAAAGAGTGGTTCCTGGCATGCTCACACAGCAATGCAGGGTGGGGAGGGGATGCTGTATTGCTTCGGCATCACTTTACAGCAGCTAAGTGCAGCCCAGGTCACAGTCAATTGAAGACCTGAGCAGGGACCAGACGGCGGCAATGGAAGCAAGGTATGTGGTGAAGTGTGAAACCGTCAGGTCCATACAAACCGACACTGCTAAGGGAAGTGGCAGCAACAGCAAGGCCCCTTAGATCAATGGGCCGAGCAGGATCCGCTCCATTGAGCCCACTGGGCCAGATTCTGCTTTATTCTCAAGCAACTCAGTGTAAACGCAGAGTGACCCCTCCAGCTTTGCTCGAGTGAGCTGGATTGTTTACCTCACTGTACAACTTGCATTGTACTGGTTAGTGCAGTGTTCAGGAATTGGGAAGTATCCCTTTAAATAGCTTGTGAACCCTCTACCGGTGCTCACTGCCTTCTACCCGTTGCTCTTCTGGGGGCTTCCCGTGTGTATATGGGACAAGGCCTGATATGTTGTGTTGTGTATAGTCAGTAAACATGGGGATTTGGATGCTGCTGTGCCCAAAGGTTCCTCCCTGGCACCTTTGTGTCGAGAGTAAAAGACGCAACAGCTCGTTTCCTGCTAAGTCACTGAATCAGGGAAGAGAGACGGTAGCCGCGGACACACGTAACCAATAACCAGCTTGGTGCGGATGTGGAAATGGGGACTGTCCCGCTCTTGTTCGCCCTGCAGAGCCAGCATGGCTGGGAGGAGAGGGAGTCGGGTTCCAGCCTGGCTCGTGCATCTTCAGTGCAGGTGTTAGCACCTGCTAGTTAGAACACTGCTGTCCAGCACTGGCAGTGGATGGAGATGGGGTGGTGGGGGAATCTTGGGCCACACCTGGCAAGAGGGTAGAGGGTGGAGCTGTGTGGAAGCCCTGCCTTACCCAAGCCAGGGATGCGGGGTGGGCTTCCCTGTTTATAGCATGGGAGAGGTGGCTGTGCTTCCCTTCCCCATCCCCTCTACTTAAAACACTTGGCCATTGTATCCCCTCATGAGGTAAAGACCTATGGGGGTGGGAGCCCATGGGAGAAGTTGTCAAGGTTCCCTCCCCACCCTGAACTCTAGGGGACAGATGTGGGGACCCGCATGAAAGACCCCCTAAGCTTATCTCTACCAGCTTAGGTTAAAAACTTCCCCAAGGCACAAATTCTTCCTTGTCCTTGGAATGGTATCGCTGCCACCACCAAGTGAGTTAGACAAAGATTTAGGAGTTCACTTGGAGTTCCTGTTTCTCCAAAATATCCCACCAAGCCCCTTCACCCCCTTTTCTGGGGAGGCTTGAGGGCAAACAAGGTGAGCACAAACCAGCCCCTTGGGTTTTTAGGACACTAGAAACCAATCAGGTTCTTAAAAGCAGAACTTTACTATAAAGAAAAAGTAAAAGAAGCACCTCTGTAAAATCAGGATGGAAGGTAATTTTACAGGGTAATCAGATTTAAAACACAGAGGATTCCCCTCTAGGCAAAACTGTAAAGTTTCAAAAAAAACCAAAACAGGAATAAACCTCCCTCTTAGCCTAGGGGAAATTCACAAGCTAAAACAAAAGATAATCTAACACGTTTCCTTCCTATTACTTACAATTTGTAATCTTAGATGCTTAGTTCAGGTCTGGCTTTAGGAGATGCATTTTCCCTGCCCTGGTTTCTTGCTGTCCCGGAGAGAAGACACAAAGAGAGCACAAAACAAACACCTTCCCCCACAGATTTGAAAGTATCTTCTCCCCTTATTGGTCCTTTTGGTCAGGTGCCAACCAGGTTATTTGAGCTTCTTAAGGCTTGACAGGTAAAGGAGGGATTTTGTGCTACCCTTAGCTGTATGTTTATGACAGAAGTGGACTCTGAGGCTCTCCCATGTGGGCATGGAGAGGAGGAGGGCTCATTTTCTCACACACCCTCCCCATAGTGGAAAAGGCCATGAAGCCAAACCTCGGGGATCCCAAGGGTTCTGCTGAAGGCCAGTGCCCTCTATCTGGAGGCCCTGCACCTCCACACTAGGCTTTGATCCACAAGCATCCCCATCAGCACTCCTTAGCCACACGGCTCCCCTTGGGGGATGGGGTTGGCTCTTGGGGGAACAGATAAAACAGCTCTAGGCTTGGGGACGGTGTGTCCCCTGCCACCCCGTCCACCCTTCCCCCTGACTCATCATCTCTATCCTCCTCTCTCTGTGCAGACCTCTGAGCCGTGCAGGGCCTCGGGTCTGCAGCACATGAGGGGTAGGGATAAGAGGCAGTGCTGTGCAGACAGCTGAGCCCTCCCTTCCCCACTGGAGGGCCAATGTCGGTGTCCCCTCTGTGTGCATTGTTCCGAGGGGACAATCCAGGGGAGGGACTCTGCATCCCTGGCGATGGTGCAGGTACCACAACGTGCCGTTTGACTCCTGGAGCCCAGGTAGAGTTTGTGGGGCTGGCCATTGGTAAAACCATTCCTCTCCCCCCGCCCCACCCCCTGTGTAAACTGAACAAATCTAATCTGGAGTTGCTGAGACAATAAACCTGGAACCCCAGAGTGCTATTTTCAATGGGCCGCTCTCCAGAACTGAGTTGCTCTTTAATTACGTCTTTTCAGGGGGACCCACTGTTGATGCTAAAATGGTTCCAGTTTCATGGGTTTCTTTTGTAGACTTTTTTTTTTTTTGGTGCTGGAATGGTAATATTTCATTTTCTCCGATCTCCTCCCTCCTCTTGGTTTTGACTCTGGGCCTATAGATCTGTGAGCAGATGATATAATGGGAGTCAAATTCTGCAGTCCTCCCTTGAGCAAAGCTTGCAGCAACTCCATCTCCAAAATCCAGGCCTCCAGCCCTAGAGAACTGGCCAAATGCTCGTGCCCTTTTGGGAGCAGTCAGTTCTCGCTGGAAGTTTCTTGCAATCCAGATGCTCTGCTCAGCTGCAGGCACATTCTGGCCTGGCAGCTTTACATTTCAAGCAGCCCTCCAAAGCCTCCCAAAGGAGTTAAAGGCCAAAGTGAAATTAGCTCGTAGCTAAGGCCAGTCCTTTTTGTTCTGTCAATACTTGGCTCTAGGCACCGCCAATACCTGATGCTTTCAAGGAAAGTGAACGCACTTCAGAATGCACCTGGCCAATTGTACCAGGAGATACATGGAGATGTTTGAAGCAGTGTTGCACGTTGGCCATTTTTTGGTGGGTTCCCCCCCCCCTTGAAACTTTAGGTCCTGGAATCATGTTATTACATGAGCATCTTAGTTCACATTTAAAAAAAGAAGTTTCTAGCCCTTGTGGGTTGTGGAGAAAAGCTCAAGAACATGAAGTCTAAAGGCTCAAAAGGCCAATAAAAACCTCAGACATACTCTATTTTAAAATCCCATGGGGCTTGTAAGCCTGACGAATGATTTTTGAATGCTGGGGAGAGGCAATGCTATAGGATAGAATAGGCAATGCTCCTCCACAAGCCCTACAGTTCCAGTTGGTTCCCTGAAGCCTGAGATTGGATTGCCCCCTCCTCACGTCTTGAATAGCTACAGCTGTTGCTGTGGCAGATGGACAGTTGCTCAGTAATAATTTTTTAATGAATCCTGTGTGTGACGGAATCATGGAGCTGGACTGTCTAGCTAGATTGCCGTTATGCAAGTTACCCACCATCCATGTGTCACTGTATGACCCCTTGGTCTTGTAGGGTGGGACCGTGTAAAAGGGAGTTTTATGAGTTTCTATGAGTTACATAGAGCCAGATTTTCTGAAACACTCAGGCCTGCCTCAGGTACCAGGGTGCTGCATGCAATGAAAAGAACTAGACTAGGTAGATCAGATCGAGTGTGAGTCTTAGGGCTGGTGTACATGAGCAGTGCTCCACTGAAATCAGAGCTACATGGATTCATACCAGCTGAGGACCCGACAGCGTGCATCCATCATGGATATACTGAGCGCCCCTTGCCTCCCCTCTTCGGATTTGTGCCAGATGTGGTGGTGGGATGCATCTGGAGCATAAAGGGGTGAATTTTTCTGGGCTGGAGGAAGAGAGCTTTCTGGAACAGAGGCACAGCAGCCTTCGCTAGAGGAAATTTCAGAGGCTGTGTCCCTTTGCAAGACATGTCCAAGTCTGGATCTGTATTGTCGCTGCTTTAGGAACCCGTATCCCCTCGGATGGGTTGTGTGCGTGGGATCTGATTAGGATGTGGTCCAGCAGTTGTAAAGCTAAGAGTGACACTCCCAGCAATGACACCTCTTCAATGGCACCAGCCAAAAAGAAAGAAATGAATAAAATCGTTAATTTAAAAAAAAATTCCAAACCTCAAACCCTGCCGCAAGCCAAGCTTTTACCCTGCAAATGGAGAAGAGCCAGAGACTCCATGGAGTCTGCTAGGGACTTCGCTATTGCTATTGATTTTACAGGGAAGTTGCTCGGATACTCTAGCGATAGGCAGCAGGATAAAACTCTCTGACAGACCAATAAAGCAGCCCTATGCCTGGTGCAGTCACCCCCAGGAGACTGCCTTCTGTACAGCATTACATAGCTGCCTCTTTGGGGATTAGTAGCAATAGAAATCAAAATAAACTATAGCATCAGGAATATTTCCACTGGGTGGAATTCACCCCTCTACACCAGGGCTGGCCCCAGGATTGATTTTCACCTCCCAGTGAGCAAATGTTTCTTCTGATGCTCTCGCTTTCTGCGGAAGTTCTTGAGACTCGACCCTTGCTTTCCACGGCATTGGTGCACTGGCAAACACAAACGAGGGCGTGAATCCCTGCGGGTAGGGGGGACCCAATTCTTTTGCTCTATTCGCCCAGCTCTGATTGAGGTCTAGGGTGACCAGATGTCCTGATTTTATAGGGACAGTCCCAATATTTGGGGCTTTTTCCTATATAGGCTCCTCTTACCCCCCC
Source organism: Mauremys reevesii (assembly GCF_016161935.1). Lineage (NCBI taxonomy): Eukaryota > Metazoa > Chordata > Testudines > Geoemydidae > Mauremys > Mauremys reevesii. The sequence continues at coordinate 128,881,034 of NC_052626.1, read as the reverse complement.
CAACCCGCTGTCCCGACTTTTCACACTTGCTGTCTGGTCACCCTGTTGAGGCGGGTCAGCCCAAGGTGCTTTGGCAGAGCTGTGCGTTTGCAGCTCAGGACTGGGAGGGCGGAAGGGGTAGTGGGCCAGAATGTGAGGGGCTTGGGCAGAGCGTGTGCGTGGGAGCTCAGGATGGTACAGCCAGGAATGCTGCAAAGCAGGCTGAATATAAACCAATAATTCAGGCCATGCAATTTTGGGTGACTTTATTTAAAAAAAAAAAAAAGTACTTGGAGGATTTTTCCCTCCCTTGTTGTTTACCCGGTTGTGATTAGAAAGAAGGAGCTTGGGTAGATCTGCTGTGGACCGGGGAAGTGTTTCAGGATTGGAACTGCAGACCGAGCCGCAGGTCAGGGCATGTGTGCGTGAGTGCCGATTGGATCCTGGCTGCACTCTGCTTGGCTCTTATCTGCCTCTCAGCTCCATGATTGAGGAACGTCACCATTTGTTCCCCTGTACACAGCTCTGCCCCCCTCTCCAGTCCCCAGGACCCTGGATCTCTGCTGAGGCTGGGGGAGATGGGTGACACAGTGGAGGGAGCTGTTCGCACACTTGCGTTGAGTTGCTCTAGGAAGGAGGGAACAGAAGGTTGTGCCCTAGGATTTGTGTTCAGCTGTGACTAACAACTTCTCCTGGAGGGGCTTTCTTTGTGGATGTGTGTGTGTGTGTGTGTCTGTCTCTCTCTCTCTCTCTCTGTCTCTGAGGTCAGGGTTGTACCATACACCAATCCTGTTCCTTCTGCTTCCCTGCTCTTCTTTAGAGTCTTTCAATAAATAGCAGCATCCAAAGTGGGGCCTGAGGATCAGATTTACTATGAGGTGTCTGTCTCCACAGAAGCCCAGTCAGCAAGGACTACCGCTCCCAGCATACAATGCTTCCTCTTGATCTGAGGAGCCTTGAGCAGGGGAGAAAACAGACTAGAGGAAAAGAGCTGGCTCTGGAGAGTTGGTGGGTGCCCAATAGAACAGACTGAGGGCAAATTCCATCCCGATGGATGGAGGGAGGGATGCATTGTCCTAGCTCAGCAGGTTATTAACTCCTGTAGCTGACATGGTGCCTCTCAGTAAATGAGGCCTGACCCTGTAATTCCCCAGCCCAGCGAACTCCAGTTAACATTGGTGTAATGCATGCACCCTCTGGGCTGACAGCCGTGAGGATGCATTTCCTAGTGGTTAAACCATGAGGCTGGGATGGGAGGAGACATGGCTTGCACCCATCTGCCGCTAGCTCTGCATAACTGTTGTCCAGTTGCCGCCCTTCTCCATGCCTCAGTTTCCCCATGTGTAAAAGGAGGAGACTGTTTTCCTAACAGAGTCAGGCGTGAGGCTTAATTAAAGCTTTGAGATCCTTGGCTGTAGAAAAGCCCCTCCCAGAGCAGTCAGCATCTCTTCCATGGCTGCTGAGCCAGGGTCAGAATTTAGGGAGAGACCCAGCGTGGTGCCACTGGGCAGCACAGGCTGGGGGCTAGAGAGAACCACAGGGTCTAGCGTGTTCATTTCTGGTGAGCTCCCTGATGAAAGATCTGAATAACTGATGTCCTCTTTATGCCTCTATTTAATTCTCTCTCTCTCTTTATCCCTTTCAAGGATTGTGGAGACAGGAAGAGAGGGTTTTGGTTGGTTTGTTTCTTCACCCTCTTCTCCTTAACGGAAAGTTATGCAAAGCCCAGCACCTTCCTCCGGCTGCTCAGCTGGAATCCTCCAAAGGGCAGAGCAAAGGACCTTGTAAAAACCAGCCCACGCTAGGAATCTCCTGTGCTTGGACATCTGCTGTGAGATGGATTCTGGAGCAGATCAGAGCTGCTGATGGGAAAGTGACGGAGAAGGAAACCATGCTGTGTCCCCTCGGAAAGGCTGCAGCCGGACTTGACGCTGCCTTTTCCTTGGCTCTCTGAGAAGCTACCCCCACGCTCCCTCCTTGGTAAGTCTTCAAGGTGGAGCCGGGCTGCAGAGCCAGGGAGGTGAAGGGGGCTTGGTGCCGCATGGCTGTCTAGGCTGCGTGTCGGGGCAGGGTTTTGGTGTGTTATTGGCAATGCCTGGGAAGACCCTGGGATCTTTTTGCATGGAGCAGCTCTCCTTCTGCCTACTTCTGAGTGCTTGCAGCTGCTGGTGGAACCTGGCTGGCTCGGCTAAACCAAAGGGCCAGGGGCATCCACACATGAACTCCATCCGCCTCGACGGGGATATCACCCTGGGAGGCCTCTTCCCCGTGCACGGCCGGGGCGCCGAGGGCAAGGCCTGTGGTGAGCTGAAGAAAGAGAAGGGCATTCACCGGCTGGAGGCCATGCTCTTCGCCCTGGATCGCATCAACAACGACCCCGACCTGCTCCCGAACATCACCCTGGGTGCTCGCATCCTGGACACCTGCTCCCGGGACACCCACGCCTTGGAGCAGTCGCTGACCTTTGTCCAGGCCTTGATCGAGAAGGACAGCACTGAGGTGCGGTGCATTAACGGCGGGCCCCCCATCATCACCAAGCCGGAGCGTGTGGTGGGGGTGATCGGTGCCTCGGGCAGCTCTGTCTCCATCATGGTGGCCAACATTCTGCGCCTGTTCAAGGTAATGTCCCATGCTTGCCATCCCCTGCCCTGCCCCTGCGGGGAACCCCTCCCGCCTTCCCTCCACCCCCTTTGTGGCTGGGGAAAGGAACACATGGGGTGACCGATGGTTCAATCTCTGCTGTACCGGCTAAAATAATGCACCAGCGACTGTTAAGAGCAAAGTATTGCAGGCCTATTAACAATAACAAAATGCACTAACTGCTCCCACTCAGGCAGTGGAGGGAAGCTAAGAGGGTGGGTGGGAGGGGAGAGTGAACTCTTTGCAGGTGTCCAAAGAATCCCCTGTCTCTCCAGGGGATTCTGGTTCTGCCCTTCCCCACCCCAGCGGTGGCTCCAGGCACCAGTGCTCCAAGTCCTTGCCTGGGGCAGCAAGCCACGGGGAGCGCCCTGCCGGTCCCTGCGAGGGCAGCAGTCAGGCAGCCTTCAGCGGCTTGCCTGCAGGAGGTCCGCTGGTCCCACGGATTTGGTGGCAATTTGGTGGCAGGTACGCCGAATCTGCGGGACCGGCAGACCTCCCGCAGGCGCGCTGCCGAAGGCAGCCTGCCCGCCGTGCTTGGGGCGGCAAAAAAGCTAGAGCCGCTCCTGCCCCACCCCACACCCTGCAATGATGATGCCTTTAGTTAAAGGGCTCCCCCCTGCCCCTTCGTTCTCTCCTTCATGTGCCCCTGATTTTAATGCGGTTGGATGCTCTGCGGAGGGCACAGGAAGGGATTATCGTAGGGCTCTCTTTACAGATGAGAGAGGTATGCATGCTGCTGGTGTGGGCGGGTGGGAGAAGGGAACCGGAGGTTTGCCGTGTGAAAGGCATTCCTCACCCGCAGGAGGAGGGAGATCCCTGCTCCATGCGTGGGGTAATTTCCTTCACCTTGCGGGGGCGGCTTACCTGGTTCACGTTTCGTCGTCCGCTTTAGAGGCAGAAGGGACGACCTTGTGATGGAGACGTGAGGGCTCCTGGGTTCTATGTCCAGCTCCGCCACTGATTGGCTGTGTGAGCTTGGGCAAGTCCTGTCACTTCTGAGTCGCAAATTCCTTTGTCGGTAAAATAGGCAATAATGACACTTGAAGGCTGGCCTACTGGTGGGGGCGCTAGCCTGGGCCTTGGGAGACCAAGGTTCAATGCCCAGCTCTCCCAGACTTCCTATGGGACCTTGGGCAAATCACTTAGTGTCTCTCTGCCTCAGTTCCCCATCCGTGCCATGGGGTTAATAGCACGGCTGGGCATCGCAGGTGAGGATCAATACAATAAAGAGTCTGATATGCTGATTAGATGGGGGCCATATAAGTTACAGACATTTGCCTCTTCTACCATCTGGGGCAGTGGTGCTGGAACAGTTTGTTTAGTGCAGGTGCTGAGAACCATGGAAACAAACGGTAAACCCTGTATATGATGGAAACCACATCAAGCCAGGGGGTGCTGGTGCACCCCTAGTTCCAGCACCCCTGGTTGGGGGTAGAGCTCCGAGCTTCTCCTTTCCAAAGCTCCTAGCGCTCGAACTACAGGCAAATCACAGGTGGTGGTACTGGGCCTGTGACACACAGATGATCAGTTCTGATTTCCTCCACTAGAGGGCAGTGACCACACACAGCAGGTTGCTAATAACCTCAGGGAAGCAAAATTAACTCACTGTTTGCAGACCATAGTTCCCGCTCCCTGATAGAAGGTGCTATATCAGGGCAAAATATTGTTACCTTGTGGTTCCCTGCAGATCTGGTCCTGTGGTCCCTCCCTGTCCACCCTGAATGAGTATCTGAATCCCACCCCTCCTGCCTGCTTGAGCAGGCTTGCAGCATCTCCTTTCTCTGAGGACAATTGATGAGCAAAGCCCTGTTGGGTTATGGGTGGATGTACTAAGTGTCTTTTGTGTCCCTCTGGGTGAGCGCTCCCTGGTGCCTCGTGGCCTTGCGGCTTCATTATTGAGACAACTGGTCTTGGGACACTTCGGGAGCCTAATCAGAGCTGGGTGTCTGGGGGGACACACTGCCAGTGGGTGTGAGAGAGAGAGAGAAGGAGACTGATGAAATGGATTTGGAAGGGCAGCTTCAAAATAGAAACACTGCTCTGCTGCCCTGGGGGGTGATCTCCCAAGCTGAACAGGTGCGGGATGAGGGACCCCAGGGAAAGCCTGGGCGCACCATAGGAAATGGAATTGGGGGCTCAGTGGACGACACTGATCAGTTCCCCACATTCCAGCAGGATTCCATGCGGTGCCAGCTCCAGGCAGGGGCGGCTCTAGAAATCAGGGGGCCCCCAGCGCAGCGCGCCGCTCGCCCCCTCCCCCCGCTGGTCGGGTCCCCTCTTCCTCCGGCGGCTCGGTTGCCTGCCGGCCGCTGCGGCAGCGGTGCACCGAGCAGAGCCCGGGACGGGACGCCGCCGCCTGCATGCCTCCTCGGGGAGCTCGGGGGAAGCGCCGGAAGCGACGCATACCTGCCTGGTCGCTCCGCCGTCCGCCCGGGGGGCGACGGCCGAGCACGCAGCCGGGAGCAGGCAAGCCGAGCCAAATACCTCTCCTGGAAGCAAAACCGCCCTGCCGCGCTGGCGGCGCGCTGGGTATCTAGCGCCCGGCTCCAGGAGCAGCTGTGAAACTGAGGTCCTGACCTCTCAGGTCGTTAAAGGTCCCGTAGCAAGTTTTGAAAGAGTTATGGCTGAATTCCTAGTCATTTATAAATGGGGGAGGATAGCACTTCCCCACCCCCCAGGGTGCTGTGAGGATGGTGAAGCACGGTATTGCTAGTGGAGACTCTCCTTTAGCTCAAATTGCAGGGGTGTGTGCTTTTAAGAGTGGGAGCTCAGGGGGGAGATCAGAGACCTACATAGGCTAATCAGAGACCCACAGGGTGCAGCCTAGTAACAGCTGTGAATTTCCTAGGGGGCGGGGGAATTTTGTTGCACTGCACGGTGCAGTGAGAAAAGTCAAGTCGGTACCTCGTGTTGAAACCCCACTATGCTGTCAGGGGACAACATGCAAATTCCTCCCCTGACTCGTATTCCACTCTCATTGCAATGCTGCTGCTTGGTTGCATTCCTGCTGCCTGGGGCAAGGAACTTGGCAGCCCTCCTGAACTAGCAGGCTGGAGCCGTGTGTGGGGAGGGGGGAGGGGGTGGACAGGAAATCTCCAAGGGAAACTCAGAGTGCAGCAAGAGGGCTTGATTTACCAGGCTGTGCTTTTCCTCTCAGGGTCGGTAATGAGCTAGTGCCCCATGCTGCCAGAGATGCCTTCTTAGGGGTGACACATAAAATTGAGGTCCTGACCAAGAGTTCTTCTAAAACAAAACAGCAGAAGCCAACAAACCCAGGGCGCTTTTCATAAAAGCAGGTCTGTTAGCCCCAGTGGCTAAATTCCAACCCAGGTAACCTTTTCAGGAGCTCAGAGCTCATCTGGTGGAGACTGGTTCGCTAATATGAACAAATTGCACAACAGAAATCAACCTAGGAGTCACTTGCAGGAGACCTTTTTGCAGAGTGTTGTCAGAGCGTTCTAATGGCCAGTTGGAGCTGTTCATCACTCAGCTCTTAGTCATGCATGGATTCCAGGGAGGTCATTGGCAGGGTTTTTTAATAAAATACTGTTCCAGTGAATTCTTATGGTGGCTGCTTGGCAGATGGAGGGACTTGGTAAAGTCTATACCCCCTTCTAGGAGAGAACAAGCATGTCGGCAGGGCCGGTGCTTCCATTAGGCGACCCTAGGCGGTCGCCTAGGGCGCCAGGATTCGGGGGGCGGCATTTTGCGCGCTCCCCACGGGGCGTGCGGGAGCTTCGGGTTCTGCTCCCGTCGCACCGCCGAAGAAGGACCCTTTGCCGACGTGCCGCGGAAAACAGCGGCAGGCAATTGAGCTGCCGCTGACGTTTCGGCAATGACTGCCGCTGTTGCCTGCGACATTTCGGCAGAGGGTCCTTCTTCGGCAGTGCGAGGGGAGCAGAACTGGAAGCTCCCGCACGCCCTGTGGGGAGCGCGCAAAATGATGCCCCCGAATTCTGCCTAGGGCGCCAGAAACCCTGGCGCCGCTCCTGCATGTCGGAAATGCTTCCAAAAGGCGAGGCGTGTTCTACTGTGCCTATGATGGCATTATGGGATCGGGTCCCACTGTGATAGTTGTTGTACAAGTAAAGGACAGGCCCGTCCCAGCAGAACTTGCAGGGGAAATAAAGGTGGGCTGTAACAGGTGGGCGTGGGGGAGAGAGAAAGAGAACCCATGGCTACACAGACTAACTGTATAGCTGCATTGTAATGCATGTGCAGAAAGGGGCAGACTGAAGGTTGCAAGGCCAGCCTAAATGCTGGCATTTCTAACTTGGGAGTGTTTGACTTTACAGCCTATGTAATTATTTGTATGACAGAAGCCCCTCGGGTTATGTCTGTGCTGCAGTCAGGGGTGCAACATGGGTCGACATACATAGGCTAATGCTACCCACACTAGCCTGGCTAAAAATAGTAGTGTGGCCACAGTGGCCCTGGCAGTACAAACTTTGCAGGGACCCTGCGTGCATACTCGCATCGCTAGCCTGCACCGAAGCCCTTGCTGCTTTGTCTATGCTGCTGTGTTTTAGCCCTGCTACCTGGAGTATGTCTACCTGAGGTGCAGTAGTGCCTCAGATTGCAATATAGACCTACCCATAGAGAGCCCGATTATACACATAGTCCCTTCCCCAAATTGCTCACCATCTGAATAGACAAGATGAGCCAAGGGTGAGAGAAAGGAAGGATTATCATCCCCATTTTACAGATGGGGAACTAAGGCCCAGAGAGATGATGTGACTTGACCAAAGTCACCTGGGCCGTCTGTGGCAGAGGCAGGATTTGAATCCAGATCTCCCAAGTTTGAATGCGGAGTCCTAACCCCAAGATGATCCTTTTTTTCAGCTAACTGTGGGGACTATAAGCGCCGTGAAACCATTCTGCTTGGGCTCTGTTTTCTCTCGCATTCTGTGGTCTGATACGCCCTTCTCATCTTTCACGGTTGCGATGGCATCAGTCAGATGAGTTCGAGACTCCCTCCACACAGTTGTCATCTATAGACTGATGCACTCCACTCATCTGCCTGCAAACAGATGGCACACTGAGGCATTTTAATGTATGTCATCATGACACCAGTTATTGCGGATGATTGGATAATGGGCTTTGGATTATATACCCAAAGCTTGAGATCATATCTTCCCTTAATTCCTGAGGAGCAGAATGATTGCCATAGCTTGACATGTTTATCATTGGGCGATGAAGGCAGCTATCTGTTACAGAGTCATGGTGAGGACACCATTATGAAGCCTGCATCTGTGCTCCAGGGGATTCACGGTATCCTGTAGCTCCTGGGATTTGTAGCGTATGAGGCTGTTGTGGGAAATGTACCCAAGGCTTGAATAGTCACAGGATGGACTGATGCTTCTTGGCACCTCTGTCTTGCTGTTGTGGGCTGAAAGCTTGTGGCTCCATCCGCAGGTGCCGCATGCCTTCTGGGAGTTGGATGAGTAATGGCAAAAATGGCATTTTGGTTCTACTTTGGGTCTAGCTTTGTCCCTCTGAAAGGCCAGGTATGGATTAGCTAATCGGGTTCCTATGGATCAATACCCCCTGTTGAAAAATATTATTTACTTTAGGTCTCTAAGTATCCTGCCCTCCCAATGATAAACCTCGTAGAGGATTTTTAGCGGCCGATCTGACTGCCTTCTCTCACACCTGGTGTGTGTTATCGTATTACCAGGCTTAGTATTTTACTCCTGGGGGAATTCTGCACCAAAAGAAATAAACAGTTCTGCGCACAGTATTTTAAAATGCTGCATGTTTTATTTGTCAAAATAACACAATATAATCATGCCAGTTTTCAATAATTTTGGTCATTTGCAGACCAAAAAAAAAAATTTCTTCAAGAAATGTTTTTTGACAAATAGATTCATTACTAGGTATATTAATACATAACTCTGAGTATTTCATTTAAATTACAATACAGAAATGTATTTCCTGCACCCCTCAGAAGCAGTTCAAAGGCTTGGGGCAGTCGGGGTAACGGAGGAGATGAGGAGGGAGAGGTATGGAGCCTGGGAGTGAACCTGGAGAGTTGTTGGGTGTGGGTGGGAGAAGTATGGAACAGGATTTTCTTTTGGGGGGGAGGGGAAATCATAAGGGAGTTGGGGAGCCTCCCCCATGCAGATGTTGGCTGACCCCAAGCCTCTCCCATTGAGTCAGGCACATCTGCCCCTGTCCCCATGTGGCCCTGCAGCCCCCCCTCCCATTCAGCCCCTGGCTCAATGCTGTCACCCCACTAGCTCCTGGGTCTGCACCCCAGTCTATTCCCCCCACTATCCTTTCTGAATCCCAGTCTGTAACCCCCAGGTGCCCCACTCTGTCTGTTGTAACCTGGCTCCACGGGGTCAGGGTGCTGTGATGAATGCAGCAGGCTCTGGGCTGTTCTAGCCTCTGGCAGGTGAAAGGCAGAACTGCAGCACTTCTTGGTTCAGTATATTTTCTGAGGGGGCGGGGAAAAACTCTGTGCCTGACATGAATTCTGTGCACGTACAGTAGCACAGAATTCCCCCAGGCGTAGTATTTGTTAGCCATTTGGTCTAGCCATTTGTGTGGCTGGCCTGTTGGTTGGTGTATAGGATGTGGCATTACCATAGGAACCTCTGGATTCTATGCCTGGTTCCCCTGTGAAGCCTTTGTGTGACACTGAGCAGCCAGGTGGCTTTTCTGTGCCTCACTTTCCCCATATGTAAAATCAGGATCATGATGTGGCCTGGCAGATAGAGCACTGGGCTGGGACCCAGGAGACTTGGGTTCTGTTGCTAGTTCTGCCCCTGGCCTGCTATGTGACTTTGGGCAAATCATGTAATTTCCCTGTGCCTCAGTTTCCCCATCTGTAAAATGGGGTAAGGATACTAGCTTCCTTTATAAAGCACTTTGAGATCTATGGATGAAAAGTGCTAGATAAGAACTAAGCCTTATTAGTATTATTTGTCTTGCCCCATTTAGATTGAAAAGCATTTCAGGGAAGGGTCTGTCTCTTACAAAGGTGGGGTGGATGGTCATGGTGTTCTGGAATCCTAGATGCCACCGTAAAACAAATAACAATGAAGAGTCTTGAAACTCTGATCCTTCTGGGTGGAACGGGGCTGTTTCTAATGCACAAAGTTCTGTTCTGATTTTTGTCCCTACCTCCACGTGATCCCAGGAGAATTCCAAGGACTCTTTAATTACTTTCTTTCTTGCTGAGCACTTATTTATATGCGGCAATGTCCCTGGGCTAGAAAGTGTGTTTGAACAAGAGCCCCCTTCGCAGCAACTGGCAGAAGCATGTAGATAAATGTAAATATAATGCAAACGCAGAAGCAGCTGCAGTGGAATATCTACAAGCAGAAAGCGTGGACCAAGAGCAAACTCTTCACCTGGAGTGCAGGTTCCCAGCTCTGGTTCCCAGCATCTATTTCCTTTCCCAACATCTTGGAACCCACTGCCTTCTCTCCAAGATGGGTTTTTTGTCCCCCTCCTCTTCGTCCCTTTGCCCCGCAAGCTGCAATGAGTTTTGTGCTCTCCTGGGAGAGCTGGAGGCTGTTAGCTGAGACAGAAAAACAGATCGCTGATGGAGTTTGATTTTTTTCCTGGGTCCCTTTTTAAAACGCGTTAATGTTCCAGGCGATGAGTGAGAGGGCTCTTCAATAATTAAAATAATATAAATTAGAGGGAACGGGAGAAAACTTAAAAGCCATTTGCTGAGACAAAAAAGATTGAATGCGTTCGCTTCAGAGAGGAATGGGGAGGGAGGGGGAGAGGAGGCAAGAATGAGAGACAGGTGGAGGAGAGAGGAGAAATGTTCTTTAATTTTTATTATTTCAACCTCAGTCCATTTTTATTTTTATGCAAAGAGCCGTGTAAAAGGGTTGTGCGGCCTCCTTCCTGCCACTATCTAGGTTCAATCTGTCTTAGGTGCTTATCTGGACTCTGTCACCATAGTTTAATCTGAGCGCCTCACAATCTTTTACATATTTATCCTCACCACTGCCCTGGGCAGGGCTATTACCCCATTGTACAAATGGGGAACTGAGGCACAGAGGTGGTAAGTGACTTACCCAGGGTCCCACAGGGAGTCTGTGGTAGAGCAGGGAATTGAACGCAGGTCACTGTGTGTCTTGGCTACACATTAACGGTTTAATGGTGATACCAGTGTAAACCTCTGTGTGGACGCTTATTTTGATCTCAATGGATTTTTTTCTATTTAGCATAACCCCTTTCCCAAGCTGCATCTGCCATACCAAAGACAGGCACTTTGATGCTGGAATAAGTGTCCAAATGGGGGGTTATACTGGTATAACGACATAAGTTTACATTTACATCCCAGACTACAACATTTTTTCTCATGTGGGCAAGGCCTAAGATGTGGCTTTGACAGACCTTGCAGGAATGAATCTATTGCTTTGCCTATGCTAGAGGAAGACAGGAATTGTCACACTGGACCTAGTCTAGTATTCCGTCTCCAACAGTAGCCAGCAAAAAGCTGCCTCAGGGAAAGGAGCAAGAGCCCCCTGGAGGAGCCAGAGGTGGGATAACCTGCTCCCAGGGGAAGTTTCTTCCTGACCCCCAGTAGCTGGAGCCTACCCTGTTAAGCTGGGTAACCTGCTATGGTCTAACGGGTAGGTTTCGATTGCTCCCCAAACTCTTGGTGGCTTTTCATCTGTCACTGTTAGAACACTGGATATTCTCATGATCCATATAAACATCCAGTCTTTGTATGCTGGTAAGTTTTTAGCCCCCCTGTGTTATCTTGTGGCAATGAGTCCCACAGGTTGATAATGCATCGTGTGGGGAAAATCTCTCTCAACTTTTCATCTGGTTTAAATTGGGTGCATAAGTAGCCTTTGTTCCCTCTAGCATGATTGTGGAATAGCCCTTTCTGCCTGTCCGTGCACACAATTTCCCCAATTGGTTAGCAACCATACTACATGCACTGGGGTATTCTTAGGGCTCAATATCAACTCAAACCCAGTCTCAGTATCCATCTCTGTCCTTTTAGTGGCAAAATAGAAAGTGGTCCTGGGTGCAGTAGCACAACTAGTGTAAATGGTTTTCCTGCTGCTATCCCACATTGCCCTGGTTCACGGCTGAGGGGGCTTGTGTGGTTTCCTTTCTGATCTTCATTGCACTGGAAAGAACTGGGCACTTTCCAGTACAGTGTTGCATGCGCCTGGCCCCTCTGTGGTGACCAGCTTCTATTGGCATTGGGCTGTGATCTGACCTAGAAAATAACCATTGTTAGTAGCCACTCTTCCTCTGGGACCAGGGTTGCATCAAAGAAATCTGGTCCCTTGCAAAGTCATGGGCTCCAGTCCATGGAGAGACCCAGATTCCACTTGTGTGAAGTCGTCTTCTTCTGCCTGCCCCAAACTCCTACACCATGTAGGGTGTGTGTGTGTGTGTAGTATTGGGCCTTGCAGTGCATGAATGTATCCCAGTGTGCCTGTTATGGCTGTCTAAAACGGGGCTGTAGTCTTGGCATATGAGGAGGAACAGGCACATGACCTACAGGAAGCCAGATGTAAGGCTTCCTGCTTCTTAGGCAGGGGCAGCAGTCACAAGAGGCCCGAGAATAAAGGAAACCCTGGGTGTTTCATGTATTCATGGGAATTTACATGGAAGGACTCCATGTTTGTAAAGTGAAACTGTCTCTTTGTTAAGAGAACTGTTTACAGAGATTCTGCAGCTGCAGCAAGCATTCTAGCCATGTGCACACAGACTGACTTCCCCTGGTACCTTCTCCAAACACATCCTCCCTGCAACCTGTACTTCTCTCTCCAAATTCTGTGCAGAATTGATACACTGTGGGTAGGGGTTGGGGGATCTCTCCATAATAGTCAGCAAGGGCTATAATAGAGGGAGGGTGTGTCCTCTCCCCTCCCAGCTGGGAAACCCTTGGGTGGTTAGTCTCTGGTATCTGAGTTTATTTGGCATCTTGTTAGCTGATGATAAAGTGAGCCCCAAGCCAGGGCTGGTGCAAGGATATTTTGTGCCCTAGGTGAAACTTACACCTTATGCCCCCCCCTCCCTGGATCATCGCTTATTATAAACTTTCAAAAATGAATACTGCATAATGTGGCATTGTTCATTAGAATTAATACAGGGGGGTCAGAGGAGATGATCACAATGGTCCCTTCTGGTCCGGGGGAACCTGTGAGCAAGGAGGAGGCTGAGAATGCCCCCAGCTCGCAGGGTGTCTAAATGTTCCCAGGCTCTGAGTACTTCGCCCTCCAGGGGGGACCCAGGTGCAAGGAGGGCAGAGCCGGGCTTACCCAGGGAGCAGGTGAGGATTGCCCTGGAGGTCAGGGCCGGCTTCCCACATTGGCACAACGCCACTGGGTGGGGGGGAGGGTTCAGTGTTTGGAAGCGGCACCTGTGCCAGCCCTTTCCCCTCCATCGCGCTGCAGGGTTTAGTTTCACTTTCTTTCACCCCAGGAGGCGGCTGCACCAGGCCCCAGGTGCAGCGCGTTGGAGGGCGACGCTCACCTGAGCTCAGGACCACGTCTTGCCTCCCCCAATGGCTCCGACCCTTGGCCACGCTGGTCGCCGCGCCCGGCCGGCTGTCTCCTCCTTGCTCTGCCGCAGGCTCCCACTGATTGTCCTGCGTGCCGCCCCTCGCTGCGGGGTGGGTTTGTTATGGAGGCCTTGCTCCCTGCCCTGCCCCGCTCAGCTGACTCCCGTGACGCCGGCCACTGCTTTTTGGTGCCCCCAAAGCTTGGCGCCCTAGGCGGCCGCCTAGTTCACCTAGTGGTTACACCGGCCCTGCCCCAAGCACCGGGACTTGATGTGCCGTGAAGTTGGCTCTTTATCTTTGCTCCCGGCTGTTTGAAGTTGCATACCAGCATACACTTAAAATGTAGGGGTTTGCAGTGGGGGAGAGAATATAGGGAGCAGGCAAGCCCCCTGTATCTAGAGTCAATGGGACAGAACCAGGGTCCTCCCATGAGGATCAGATTGCGTGACTGAGGCCTGAGCAGAAAACTAACATTTCTGGGTGGTGAAATGACGCTGAATTTTACGGGAGGTCTCACCTTAAAATTTCCGTGTGATTCTAACTACCCTCCCCTCCCCCATGATCTTGAAGCCTGGGGGATTTTTAATGGTCAGACCACGCAAAGGTCGGACAAGTGTCCCTTGTGCTGGAGAGCATCCTGCAGAGAGAGGGTTGCTGGTAAGGAGCCCTGTGGGCTGGTGCTAAAGTCTGCTCAATCAGTCAGGATGTGTGGGCAGCTCGTGGTGGTGAAGGGGTTGTTTATGCAGATGCAAGAATTTTGTCTAAGAAGACATTGACTGAAAATAAAACGGAAAAGGAAACGTGAGGGAGGGAAAGAGAGAGAGAAAAGCAAAGCTTCTAAATGGAGCCGTAAAACCAATAAACAAAGCCTAATTATTGTACAGCTAAAAGCGAGATCTTAAGGAGGCAACTTCCTCCTTTTGTTCCAGGGAGAGTCTTTTGTGGTGGCTTAATTAAAAACAAGTGCTTGGTTTTGTTTGCAGTGGAATCTGAACACTCCGATTTGTGCTGGCACGTTGGTTCCTAGCCGGACCTGGCAGTCCTTGGGAAAAGTTGGCTATGGAGGAGCTGGGTGGATTATGCTTGGTGGAATGGGCGTGTGGGAAGAGGAGAGGACAGGATGGAAGCTAGCACTGGAGCGACTGGGTAATTAAGAAAATGATGATGAGGACAGAGAGAAGAGGGGAGGTGGAGTAGACGGAAGGGTGGCAGAGAATGACTAGGCAAGGGGTGGTGGTTGACTGAAATGATGGGGTGGTGGGAGAGCCTGTTGTATAGACTGCAGAGAAAAGCTTGGCTAGCAGAGCAAGGCTCCTGTCCTGCAAACTGCTCCATGTGTGCTAAGAGCGGGTGTGAAGCCATTCTGTAGGCTTTATCAGGCCTGCAAAATCCAGCATCTACAAGACACGTTCTTAAGCACCACCTTCTCCATTAACCAACTACTTATATGTGTACAGACACTGAGCTCTCTGGTAACACCATGGGGATGGGATCCTATGACCGAGGGCTTCGGTGGTGCTTGGTGTAGGTGCAGTCCCAGTGCCTGGAAGCCTATCCCATTAGCCAGTTCTTCTCTCCTGGAATGCAACGGGATGACTTGCTTATCTTTAAACATGCACTTTGCTGGCTCAGGGTCCCCAAGAGAATGTGAGCAGGATGTCAGCTGTTCCTTCCCTGCTCCGCCATCTGATGGAGGCTGTTCTTCCTCCCGGTATCCGCCTTGATCATAGCCAGCAAGGGTGGGATGAGGAACAGAGCTCCCCACCTGAACTAATTTCAAACCCTTGCTGAATTCTCCCCTTCTCTGACAGCCAGTCCCCCCACCCCCCGTGGCTGATGGACATGTGTGGTAGCTTAGCTTGGATACGCTCGCTAAGCAAGCAGGCCTCTTGTTTTGTATGCACCGTACCTAAGGAATCTTTATTGATCTCTGAAATTTGGCTGCAGCACCAGGTTTCCTCGAGGCCTGGAAGGCAATCCCTGGGTGACCCATTAAGTGAGGTTTGCATTCCGGGAAAGGAGGAGTGCATGTGAGTGACAGGTGGGGCTCAGCATTGAGTCTAGACATTGTTTGTTTGGCTGCAGGGCATATGCCACACCAAACGTGGTTGCTGCTGCAGCTGTATTTCGTCAGAATTAAATTGTTTGTGAATTACACTTGCTGCTGCTTTCGGGGCCGAGCCAAAGCTGTTGGAGATAATTGCGGTGAGGCCCAAGATGGGCTTTCTCCATAAGGGCCCCCTCTGAGGCAGGCTGAGGAGGGTAAGTGCCCCCACACAAGGCTGTAATGGGAGCAGGTTCTTTGCACTCCGAGTATGCCCATGGCATGGCTGTGGCTGGCCCAGGTCGGCTGCAGGGCTATAAAATTACTGTGTAGATGTTCAGGCTTGGGCTGGAACCCAGGCTCTGGGATCCCGTGAGGGGGGTTGGTTTGAGGGCTGGAGCCTGAGCCCAAATGTCTCCATCACAAGTTTTAGCTCCACAGCTTGAGCCCTGGGAGCTTGAGTCAGGTGACCCATGATCTGAATTTTGGTGCCATGGGGGTTTTGTTGCAGTGCAGATGTACCCTGAAAGGATGGGCTCTGAGCTCAGCTATCCGTCTCTCTCTCTCGAACGCTGGCTTTCTATCCAAGCCATTGCAAACACGAATGAGTCAAGTCTCCCAGCCCCCTTCCTTGAGGGGCAGGTTAGTGTCAATATCCCCATTGCACAGACGGGGACCCCAGGATAGACCCTCTGTCAAAGAGCCTGCAGCCCTTAATCGCTGACTTCACTGGGACTCCTCCCATGAGCACCGCGCTGTTGGTGACCTGCACCAAATCATGCAGAGAGGCCGTGGCGGAGAGGAACAGAATACAGGAGTCCTGCTCCCCAGGCCTGTGCTTGCAAGGTCATAATTTCTCTGTGCCCCTGACAATCTCTGAAGCAGAGAAGTCAGGAAGGCCAGGAGTGGATACACTCAGTCAGGTGCATTGTGGCAGCGGATAACCATCTTCTCAAGGAGCAGGTACAGGCTGCCACTGGAGGCAGGATCCCAGGTTTGATGGAACTTATGTCCCTGATGCTCCCTCTGTTATAGCTGGGGATGGGGAAGCCGGTTGGGGTAAAATAATGGGTCTGGCTGCGAGAGTTTAATTCCCTTCCCCATCACTTCCTGCTCTGCACTGCCTGGACTAACCGAACTCGTAGCAAGAAAGCACCAGTAAGAGCCTCCAATTGGGAGATCTGTGTCCCAGTTCTGTCTGCCTGAGCAGACAGTTTGGATCCAACTTAGGGCTGCTTCTGTTGAGAGCATTATACCTCACCCATCACAGCATCGCTGAGGGTAATGTCTATGCAGCAATTGGAGGTGTGTGCTTGCAGCCTGTGTACGCATAACCCAGCTAGCTTGAATCGACCTAGCTCGGGTACCAGAACAGTGATGCTTCAGCACAGACTACCCGCCCAAGTAATTACCCAGTTCCCCAGAACTAGGAGAGCTCACACTGAAGCCTGCCGTGGCGTCACTGCTCGTGATACATTAGCTAGCTAGACAAAGCTGAGCTAGCTCTCGTGCGAGCTGCAGTCACTGCAGGGGAGACATACCCTGAGTGCTGCCTGGTACTGTTCCCATTGCACGTGGATCCAATCTCTCCCTGTAGTAGTGCGCTCTGTTAGAACGCTCCCTCTGTTATCACTTGGTCTCAAAAGGCCACTCTTGTACCCTGAACCCTGTTCCAGTCTGTTGGTGTAGAACTTACTCGACACAGACGTGTCTGCCAAAGTCATCACCACGGTGGCTGTGGGCCCTTATGAGAGGCCGTCATTAGACAGTGCTCAGCCCACTTGGCTGGCATTTTATGGGGGTTGGCGACAAGGAGAAGGGGCCAGTCCTTCTCCCAAATGAGTTTTGCCCCAAACCATGCCTGGTCTTGACCTGTTGTGGGATGTTTGACACTCTCTCGTGTGTCCAGATGTCGTCTTCTAAGCGTGCTGCCCTGGAAACCAAACGGAAGAGCCTACGGATTCCAGGCAGAAGTGCCCCCTTGATTCAGGGCTGGGTGAGTGTGCGCACACCCGCAACAGCCCTTTTGATTTGAAGGAAAGCACCTGTCCCCTGCAGCCAGCGGAGCTTGCTTTCCTTTGCATCAGATGCGGCTGCATTCACTTCTGAGGAGCTGGATGACATTGGCATTTTAATGCATGGTCTTGTTGTCTTTCATCTCCTCCTTCTTTTGCAAACTCCTTTGATGGCAGAGCTAACACCCTCTGGAGGTTACTCCAGTCGCGTTTTTCCTTTAGGCCCATCTGTCCTGCTGTATGTTGTTTCACTCTATGGAAATACAACTCCCAGCCCACCCCTGCTCTTGCATCAAAACTGTGAGTGTTTGCTCCTTCCCTGCAACCAGGACCAAAGAACAGAGATGGCCCTATATGGCAATGTCCCTGTTTCAAAATCAATCACTGCTCTGTTCTTCTTTCCTTGAGTCAGATCCCAATTCAGCTGTTACTCAAGATTTACTATATTCTAGCACAAGCAAAATTCCTGCTGAAGCCAGTAGGAGCTTGAATGAGTAAGGCTGAAGTAGAATCTCCTTGAAGGATGTCAGGATTTTGGCCTTTTGTCTGTATAATTCCCTACTTCAAAAGGGTTTCCCTATTTCTGCTCAGTGGGGAGGGCGGATAGCTTAAGTTCCAAATCTGCTCTGAAATCACAGACAATAAAAATGAGCCCCTTTGGGGCCTGATTCAGATTTCACTCCATTGACTTCACCTACCCCTGATTTACATCAATGGTTATGCTGGTCAATGTTTCACTGGAAAAAAATTTAATGGAAAAATAGCTTGGTCATCAAAATGGAAAATCCCCCTGGAAATGGCCGATTCAGCTCATATTTTTGGGTGGTTTTAGTTGAAAAAACAAACCCTGAAACACTTAAGGTTTTGGGCAGTTGAAAATTTGTGGCTGAAACCCGCTTGCATTTGGAACTGGCTAGTACTCGACACGTGGCTGTCTTTCACGGCCGCAGCCTGAAACACGAAGCTTGCGTTTTGTTCTTGCTGGAGGAAGGAACCCCTCCACGCTTACAGTAAACACACACGGGGTAATTCTATCCGGCGTGCGGTGCAATCGACAGTGCCAAAGTGGCTGTTAAAATTTACAGAACTTACCATCAGCAGCGTCTCCCTTCTTCCCATACCCCAACCACCTATGCGCCTTCACTAAAACACACCACTGGCGCAAGTTCTGTCTGAACTGTACGGGTGGAATCCTGTAGTCCTCACACAGGCGGAACTCCCTTCGACATCCATGTATGTGTATATTAGAGATGGGGCCCCAGACAACTGCCCGCATCCAAACCATGCCCTGTGTGAAGTCCGGAGCTGAGAAGGAGCCCAGAGAAATGCACCAGACACTGGACCTGGGAGCAGAATTGTTTCGAAATGGGGAATTTGATGCCATGTGCACTGCAAAGGCCCAATCTTGCGATGCACCGCGTGCCTCCCTATGCCTGTATCGATGACAGCTGCGACTGAAGGTGCTCTGCATGTCGCAGGATCGGGGCCTTGCTTGGCCCAGTAAGGGAGGGCAATGAGAATGGGAAGCTGAAAAGGAAGAGGCCTCTCTGTTCTTGGGGCCAGATCCTTTGCTGGTGTTAATTGGCCTTGCTGAATTAAATGGAACAGAGGCTAATGCTGATTTATACCTGCTGGGGATGTGACCCCTGTGTTTTATAGGAAAGCCCACAGGATTAAACCTCCACTGTTCTGGTTACATTTTGTTATCCCCCGCCACCCTCTCCTGCTCCTTCTGCCAATGGCGGGCATCCGGGCTCTCTCCTGTATCAGATCCATGCACCGCCTAATCAGCCTTCACCAAAGCAATTAAAAGGGTGGGGGGGATCCACCCTAAAATGCACCTGCCGCCAACTCAGCTTTCCTGAGAGTGACTGATTCTCCGACACAAGCAGCAGGAGACACTGAGAGCTTTTAGGAAACATTTGGGCTGCTAATGATGCTGAGCAGCAGCCTGATCTATTAGGCAGTGGAATGGTCTCCTAAGGGAGGGCCTTTTGTAGTCGGCCTGGAGACCAGACGGCAGGGAATGATCCTGCACTCCCAAGGAGATAGCTCTTTCCCACTGCTAAAGTCTGTGGCTAATTCGGCAGCCTTCACTCATGTTGAACAGTGCTTACTGGCCCTGAGCTCAATGGCTCTCTGTGCATGAGTCGTGATGGGGTTGGGGCTGGTTATGTACTGGTCCCAGGGTCCATTAGTGCAGCCTTGAGGCTGCTCTAAAGTATTCTAGCTGGTAATGGCTCGTAAGGGGTTGTGCACGGGCTGGGGAATGCTGGAGCACAGTTATCTCTGGCCATGCCCCTTTGCACTCCTCCTCTGTGCCTGCTATGCACCATGGCAGAAGAGGATAGGGTCTGGCTCTTGTGCAAGCTGGTGTGCCCCCCCCCAACTTTTTCATTGGAGAAAATCCTTGTCTGTGGAGGTGTGTCCAAGTTATGGCCCATGTTTTGCCACTGAAGCAGCGCAAAGGGGCTGTATCGAGGTAGAGGATCCAGCCCACAGTGAAAAAGGGATGGAGAGTCGGGTAGGATTTGTGAAAATGGCGGAACAGCAGCCTGTAATTACCGAGTGTAAGATGTATCCAGGGGGCTTGGATGGGATGCTGTGAGGGCAATGGAAACGTTAAAACACTCCTTTGTCGTGACACCTACAGAAAGCTTGACATTGGTTTGGCTGCTAGTGTGTAGAGACCACTGCCTCGCGTGTTGCCCACGACTGTCTCCTTGTACTCCCTTGCCTCCCTGTATCCATCTGGGGTCTGTCGTCTCAGATTGGTAGCTTTTTGTAGCAGGAGCTGTGTGTTTGCACTGCACCTAGCACAGAGGGGCCCTGGTGCATGACTGGAGCTCCTAGACTCTTCTGCAATACAAATAATAAATAAGAAGCATAGAGCCACAGCCTGAAGAACAGAGGAATCCAAGTGGAAACAGGGACATGAAAAATGAAATAAATCCTCTCCTCTAACAAATACGACCTGTCAAAGGATAAGGCCTGTGAGTCCATTCGACCCCTTCCTTTTCAGCGTGTTTCCTGGTTACGGCCTGGCGTTGAAGCTTAGCAGCTGGCCGGGGGATTTTATAGGAAGTGTGAAGTGTTGGGAAATGTTAAGTGGCTTATAAGTACTTTGATTATTTTAAATGGCTTAAGTGCCTTTCTGAGATGATCGCCAGGCAGCCGGGTAAGCGACACAGACACAAAATCAATGACAAAGTACAACAAACTCATTTCAAGAAAACCGATTCCCTTCCCTTCCCCACCCTCTGATGTTCTGTGGTTTGGGAATTCTCAGCCAGATGGGAGGGGTTCCCGGAGCCAGCGTTTATCAGCCGATTCTTGAGCTGTGTTGGGAATTTGCCCCCTTCCCATCAGTGCCAGGAACGGGGATAAATTGCACAGGTGCAAATGGCAGCTTTGTCTGTCTGCGTGTGGGGTTTGCATTGGTGCAGCTTTGAAAACCCAGAAGGAAGAGAGATGCCATAGCAAGCTAATGCACCAAGGAATTGCCCTCACGGATGTTCGATCCAGATCCTCCTCTGAGCCATCTTTGCACTCTCCAGATCCTGGATCAGCTATGAGCCAAGCTACTTTCCTGATACAACTTCCCCTAGTGGTGATTCAGACAACTGGGGATTGCTGTAATACAAGGAAACCTGAAACACACCCTGTTTCCTAGGGCCAGGCCTCTTGAATAGCCCACAAGGAGAGGGTAGGGAGGTAGGAACCGCTACACCAGCTCTAGACCACGGGGAGGTCTCTCTAGCACTGCAAGCTGGTTGTGTTGGCTTTGCAGCTGCTTTTCCCCAGTGGCGCTGCAGGAAGCAGCCCAAGTGCACAGGAGAATCTGGGTCCTTGGTTTCCAATTGCTGTTTTTAAATATTCGGGGGTGCATTTTAGATCTTACCAGAATGGGAGACTCAGCCAAGCTCGGTGCAGGCTGTTTTTACACAGCTCTGTCAGTGTACCTCCTTTATGAGCTACAGTTCCACCCGTGTTTCAGTTCTGAGCCCTTTCCCCTGCCTGTCACCTTCACTGTTCCAGTCCCAGGTCCCCTCACACTTGGCTAATGCATCTGGCTCATGAAAGACAAATGTTTCTGCTGTCCCAGAGGCCCAAGAGCTCTTCTGATGCATTACATTCCTGATCTGCAGCCCTCCCAGTTCTGCTAGTCCAGGGGCCCATAGCTCTGCCGTGGGTGTTTGTATTACCATAATGGTTAGGAACCTGAGTCGTGGACCTGGATCCTGCTGTGCTAGGTTCTGTACCAACCAGATGAGAGAGACTCTCCCTGCCATTGTTCATCATTCATAAACCATGAGCCCAGGGCTCTCCTAGCACTCTGCTAATTCAGAGCTGCCTAACTGGTAAGTCGGTCTTGCCTTTTACTTAAATGCCTCCCACCTGTCCTCTGCATTGTCACTAGCTCCAGCTTGCAGGAGCAAACACCATTTCTACGCTTCCCGCCAGCACTTTCAATATTTGATGAGCGGTTTTTAGCTGCTGTTCAGAGTGTGTTTTGTCATTTTGTTTCTATATGAATAAATAAAGTGCCCTTTATTAGATGCCATGGACTAATTAAAGCTGTACATCAGCAGAACAACTTACAGATGTGGAGCCTCTTCTGCATGCTGGTTTGATCAGCCCTGGTGGTTTGGTATGCAAGAAAATCTCGTAGGATATGAGCGCTCGCAGTCTCCCGTCTCAGCTGTTGCTTGCTCACTGTCACTTCCCCAATGCACGCTCCCCCTCCAGCCAGCTCTCACTGTCGTCCATGCTCATCTCCCTTATCAAAAACACCTCCTTCCCCCAAGTCTTCTTGCCTGACACCCTCAAATGCCCCCACCTCACCACACTATCCCAATCCCGACAGTGACACTGTCAAACAAGGAAATTCCCATGCCGAAAACATCCTTAGCAGAGGGTTCAGGTTGCACGCGTGCCCTTCCACCACACGGGAAAAACGTAGGAAGTCACGGGCTAAGGCAATTTTAACACTGACCGTCCTGCTCGAACGCCCCCTGCAGTGCCGCGTCTCACTAATGGATAGCTGCCGAGTGGGGTGGGGAGAAGAGCACTTTCAGAAACCGCCGTGGTGAGACTGTATCCCTTGTGTCAGGAGCAGTGCTGTGGTCTCTGGCTGCTGCTGTTGGTTCGTGCAACTGGGGCAGGGATACGATGGGGAGGGAGAGGCAGTGGTGGGAGTGCTGCTGTTTGCAAACAGGGCTGACATGGTCCATAGCAGCACTGGGCTAAAAAGGCCGGATGGGGAGGAGGGGGCCACTGATCCTGCTTTAATGAGAGCACTGCTGCCTGCATGCCAGGCCTCTGTGTCCCAGCAGGGGTGAGGCCTCAGATGGGAACACACTAAGCTCCTTGTTGGTAGGATGAGCCATGCTCAGCCTGGGTCTCCTCAGCCAGAGCCAAGGAGAGGAAGGGTGATCTTGTGGATCAGGCGCTAGACTCATACTAAGACGACCTAGGTTCTGCTCCCAGCTGTTCTGCTGATTTGCGATGTGGCCGTGCCTAAGTCACTAAGCCATATGTTTACACTGCAATAAGAGACCTGCAGCACAGCCACGGCTGGGGCACCTAGCTCCTATTTAAGTCAATGGGAATTAGGCACCTAACCTGCTTTGGGACTTAGGCACCTAGTGGGATTTTACCAAACTCTGTCTTTAGGCACCTAAATATCTTTGTCTCTCTGGCCATTAGACTCTGTGCATCAGTGTCTATCTGCAAAAGGGGGATAATGATTCCATTTTGTGTATCGCAACTGTAAGTGGTTCGGAAAAGGGAATGTCTTATTATGGATATGGACAGCACCTTGCACAACGGGATCCTGGTCTCAGTTGGGGCCTCTCGGTGCTACAGTAATTGACATAACACAGTCCCCTCCCCCTTGTGCTTTTATGGCAGCAGGTGTGCAAGGGGTTTGGGACTGCTCCCTGTCGGGGGGGCCATGATGCCCAGTACTTGCCCTTGTGTACCTGTGCCCAGGTGTAACCTTCCCAGATACTTAGATGGGCACCCAGATACTTAGATGGGAGTGCGTCTATTCTTTTGCTGCATGACGTGGATCAAGGCCAAGGGATGTCCTCGCTCTCTTGTGTAGGTTTGTAGCTTCCCTCCTCTATTTTTTTACCATTCAAGCTGTAATTTGCTGCTGTCTGCAAGAGGCAGGAAGGCAAGACCGATTTCTGTTTTTCGCTGGTGTCCACCGCTGTGAATGTCGCCCAGCCCTGAACTGGAACAGTGCCCGTGGTTTCGAAGAACCCCACGCTTAGGAGGTGCTGTCCGCTGTTCTGAAAGAGCTCGCATTCCTGCCGCTGCCATTGCCACGAGGCACAGAGACAAGCAGGCAGGCTGTCAGCCGGACTGGAAAGAGGCACAGATCTCTTGATGTCCAGAACGCTCTTGCGAGGGAAGAACGTGTCTTAGGAAAACATGTTAGACAAATAGATGCTCTTGATGTTTTAATTGAAGCCTAGAGGGAGCTGCTATCTTTAGCATGCTAACAATGTATGGAATAAATAATTCAGCTAATGGAGGATTTGCCGTCTGTCTGCATTCATGGAGATGCGCGCACCAACTTTTTTGCTGGAAGATTTTGTTCCTGGGTAGAAGGCTAGTCTGAGATGCAGCATGGCCCGGTGGCTAGGATGCTGGCTGCAGACCCAGGAGCCCTGCCTTCTGTCTCTGATTCGGCACTTGCCTGCTGGTGACCTTGGGCAAGCCACTTCCCCTCTCCGTGCCTCAGTTTCCCCTCCCAACCTGTGTCTGTTTGGAGTGCAAACTCTCAAAGGGCTGTGTCTCACTATGTGCACTTACAGCGCCTAGCGCGAAGGCGCCCTGACCTCCACTGGTGCTGCTGTAACACAAATAAGGAACAGTTAGGGCCAGAGGCGGAGCTTTGCGTAGGATGTAGACACACTCTGGCTCATCATGCATGGAGGGGTTAGGAGTGGAGTGACAGAACATTCCCTGTAACCAGCACCCTCCACTTCGCTACTGGGAAAAACTGCATGAGACAAAAGCAGCTTCGTTCTCTGTGGTGGCCAGCAGCTGTCCTGTATGGATTCATACTTGGGCTGTTCGTGGTGCAACCCGGTGCGGGAGTAGCTGTGAACGCCTTCCTCTGCCTTTATAGTGACTCCTGCTGGCAAAGGCTGGGATTGGCGTAGCCGGGAGCTCGCCAGCGCCTGTGCCCCCACACTGTTCCCTGCAGCGTCCTTCTGGGCGAGGCTGGGAGAGGAGTAGCTGGAAGCTCTCCAAGCCAGCATCCCTAGTCTAGTTGCTGTGGGTGCTCCAGCAGGGAGGGGCTCTGACTGGCAGCGCTTCCAGGCTAGATGGTCTTGCCCTGCATGTACGCGGGAAGGTGGTGCTTCTAGGTAGGATCCCTGTTCCTGTGCTGCCAGCTTGCAAGGAGTGGGTGTGTGGGAGTGGGGCAGTCTAAGGGTGTAAGTGGTGCTAGGAATCCCATGGAGAGAGGCCTGAGGGACCCTGGGGTATGATGGGGGTGGGAGGAGGAGTCACCCCAATGCATAGATTCCAAGGCCCAAAGGGACCATTGTCACCATCTAGTCTGACCTCCTGCAGAGCACAGGCCAGAGACCTGCCCCACAATAATCCCTAGGGCGGTGCTAATAAAAGGGTGTAGCAGGGTCCACTCCTGTACATAGTCCCTCCTCCCACTGATTGCCGGCCTCTGGATGTGGCCCTGTGCCTGCAGCCCCTCGCCCCCCCTCACCCTTTCTCCCTCCAGGCTTGCAATCTCGCTCTGCTGCAGGGGCCTGGAGGAGCCCGCAAAGGAGCATCCATGCTGTTTTCGGTGGGTCTCGTGCAGCGAGCGCAAACCTCGGGAGCGAACTGCCTGCCTGCCCCCTCCATTGAACATGTTCAGGGGCAGCATTTGAATACCCCCGCCCGCACCTCCCCTCAGATTCTGTGTAGAGAGAATCCAGCCAGATGTTTAGCCTCCCTGGGAACAAGGGAGGGAGGAGAAATAACGTAATTCAAGTCCATGTGGTCTCACTTAGCGGATAAATAACCTTCATTAAGATGGGAAGGTGGAAATGGGACGGGGAAAACTGATTAATCTCCAGCTTTCTTCGCACTTGTTAATTTCCTTGCGCTTCACTGGGATTATTAAAACAAATTGCAGCTGCATTCCTCCCCCCCTCCCAGGCTGCTCCAGCGAGCCGGCCTCCGCACGCAACCCCCACAAACCTGTTCCCTTGCAACTTTTGTCTTGCTTTTGTTTTCCCCTTCTTCCTCCCAACCAGTTGGTGACAAACAAAATCAGCCTGCACGGCTCCCGAAAGCCCCACTTCCCTTTGTGGGAAGCCTTCCATTTCCCCCTCCCCCCACTTGAGATCCTGGGGCGCATAATCAGACAAAGAAGAATAAGGGCCTGATTAGCAGGGAAACAAAGCAGATGGCAGCCCGCGCGACGCACCGCTCCGGAGCATGGGCCACGTGTCTACCGCCTCCATCGCTGCTGGGTGACCAGGTGTCCTGCTTCTGTGGAACAGAGCCGTCCGGCTACACTGGTTCCATTTCTGCTGTCATCCCCTTGT
This sequence comes from Mauremys reevesii, assembly GCF_016161935.1. Lineage (NCBI taxonomy): Eukaryota > Metazoa > Chordata > Testudines > Geoemydidae > Mauremys > Mauremys reevesii. The sequence continues at coordinate 128,855,288 of NC_052626.1, read as the reverse complement.
GCCACTCTGCCAGTGCAATGGGTCTGACAGCTTCAGCGTTATCTCCCTAGCAGCCCCTCATATGGGGCTCAGGAGTGGCCATGGCTGGTGAAATGGCCACAGGGGCCATAGCCAGCGGGCGTAGTTTAAAGCAGCCCTGAGACTGCTCTAATCTATGCTAGAGCCAGCATAGCATCTGCTTCAGAATCCGGAAGAAGCCATAGCCCATTCCTTTGTAGCTACTCCTTTCAGCAGATACCAGGCGGCACTGAGAATCTGGCCTGTAGGATTTGCCCAGCCATCTGATACCAGGCCCGATGGTCTTCTGCTGACACATCAGCTTTCCCTTGCTCCAGAACGTGCCTTGCCGATTATTATGGGGGTGCCCAGAAATGGCTGCCTGCCTCCTGCAGCTACATCCTGAATCATGAGACATGATGGCCCTTAGCTTAGCTCGAATAGCTGCATATGTTAGAACTGCCCATAAAACAATCCTAGCCGGTAGTGCCGGGAAGGTTAATAGATCTGCCGTCCCTTCTAATGGGGATTCCTTTCAGCGCACTCATGAAATATGGATTGGTTTGACGCATGGGAAATTCATACCTCTGGTCGAAGCTGTTCCTTTTACCCGGCTGGCTTTCTAATACAGCTTCCCCCCCGGAGTGGTGGGAGGGTATTTTTATGACTGGTTTGTCCCTTTCTCAGTTAGTCATTTAAATGGGCCCTCACTTGCATAGCGGGACTTAGTGCTTCCATGGTGCATTTCATCTTCAAAGCACTTTGCAGCGCCAGGCCTGTGTCAGCACAAGCACCAGGGTCCCAGCAGCAGAAAAGCTGCTGGCGGGAGACCAAAGCAATCTGAAATCTGGGGAGGAGTGGGCAGGGAGGAGTCAGTGGCCGCCCTGGGCTCTATGGTTGGAATTAAAGCTCCTTTCCATAGTAGAGAGATCTTCCTTCACCCCCCCTTCTTGAAACTCTCCTTTGCCCCACCACCTACAAAAATCTTGGCATTGATTGGGGGTGCTGAGACCCTGGCCCATCCTGCTGGCCAATCCTGTCTAATTGTTTCGTTGTGCTCCCCCCATCTGTCTGTCCCCACTTGTTGTCTCTTGGGGGCAAGGGCCATTTTTCTGCCGTGTTTGTACAGCGCCTGGCACAATGGGGTCCTGGGCCAGGAGTGGGGCTCCTTCAGGGCCACAACTAGTATGTTCCTAAGGCAGAGGCCCAGAATACTGCCACACTGACCTCTTGCCCTGTGTTTCCCCCATGCCCAGCAAAGCTTTCTCATGCTGTCTCTCTCCACCCAGACCTACGTTCTTCCCCCTGCATCTAGCTCCACACCTGGTCCCCTCCTGGTGCCCCACACCTGTCTCTGCTCTTCCCCACTCTCCTGCCCCCTCCCTCCCCAGCTCCATGGTCTCCTCGCCCCACACCCGGCCCTGAGCTCTTACCCAAAGAGGCTGTCACGCTGCAGAGCAAACCCCCAGCAGATGCCAGGCAGTTCTGGGAACTGCATCTCTGCTTCCCCAGGAGGCACCAAAAGCCCAGATCCAGTCCTCCCATTCTCCTGGGACCTGGGGGTTCCCAGCCTGCTGCTCCCCAGGGGCTGGGAGTGCCCCGCAGCCATGGGCACTGGAAGGATTGTAAAGGTTGCGGGGGAGGAGGGAACCACGGGTTGCAGCACCACTCAAATTTGGTCCAGTTGCCCCTCTGTCCTATCAGCAGGGAAGGGGGTCTGCCACTATGCCCCTTCCCTCCCACCCCTGTTGTGCCCCTGGGCTCCAAAGCACTATGGCAATACAAATACCTGATAGAGAACCCGGGGCAGGGAGATGCTGGGAGCATCCACCGCCCCTGCCCGGGGAGACCCCTCCCTCTGGCTCACCTCCCTGTGCTAGGTTCCGTGAATCATCCTATTGATTGTTCTGTTCACGTTCTCCTCCTGCCTTCATCACTGCCTAGTATCTGAGCCCTCTCCAGTCATGCATTAATCGCAGTGACTAATACCTGTCATGTGTGTCTCTCTCTTCCATTGCTCTTCAATGGGAAAATCATGGGAGGGGAGTTTTGCTTTTAAATATTTTGTGTGTGTGTGTGTGTGTGTGTGTGTGTGTGTGTGTGTGTGTGTGTGTGTGTGTGTGTGTGTGTGTGTGTGTGTGTGTGCGTGCGCGCTCTGTGTTGTTGAAGAAGGATTCTATGCACTCAGAACTTCCTCACACCCAGGGCCGTCCTTAGGATTTATGGTGCCCTAGGCAGGATTATTAAACTGGTGCCCCTGTCCCTGTCTTGCTCTTAGCAACACAAACATAAGCTTACACTATTGGAAGACTTGCCACATGCATGTTATTAAAACCAGTTTAACTTAATTAAGCACGTTGTAATGCTGCTGGACTAGCACTAAAGAAGTAGCACTATAGAAAAAATTCTGATTTGACAGAATGATGCAAATAATATAATTTTTTTAATTTGTCAACATTTTATTGGAAATTTATATGAAGAGGTATTGAAACAAGGATCTGTTTTTAATTAAAAGCAATCTTTCTGGCTTTTTTGGCTGCAAAATCAGTAATAATGTCATCGTATGACAAAGACAAAGTGATGTCTTGTTTGATTGCAAGAATAGCAAGACCAGTCAAGTGTTCCTGACTCCTTGTAGAGCGGAGATGGTTTTTAATGAGCTTTAGTTTTGAGAAACTCCATTCTCCTGATGCTACTGTTACAGGACTTGTCAGTAGAATACGAGTGGCAATGTACACATTAGGATATATGTCAACAAGTTTGCTGGTATGAATAAACTGTGCAATGTCCATCATTGATTTTGCATGGGGCAACATTGATGACAGTGTACTCAATTCTTCATACAGTTCAAGTCCATTTAAATCAAAACGATCGCCGTGCTTCAGGAGGCTCTCTAGGTCAGGGGTCCCCAACGCGGTGCCCATGGGTGCCATGGCGCCCGCAGGGGCCTCTCAGTGCACCTGCATACTGGCTGGCGGACGAGCGTCCACCAAAATGCCACCAAAATTCAGTGGCATTTTGGTGGCGACGCCTCTGGATGACGCCGCTTGCCGCCAACAAGCAGCGTCATCCAGAGGCGTCTCCGCTGAAATGCCGCCAAATTTTGGCAGCATTTCGGCGGATGCTCATCCACCGCCACGGTCCTTCGTCTGGCACCCGCCAGATGAAAAAGGTTGGGGATCACTGCTCTAGGTTCTTGCATTTTGTCATTAGTTGCTCTTGTTTTCCTATTTTGTTGAATTTAATCCCGCTCAGCCTGCCTACCAGCTGAGTGAATGGAATCCCAGGCCGACAGCAGGTTGAGTGGTTCAGCCAGGGTCTCAGCCGCTAGCCTGCTCAGCCCGCTGCCAGCCTGGGGTTCCTTGGGGGTCCCCAGGCCAGCAGTGGGTGCTGAGTGGGGCCAGCAGCCGGGACCCCGGGTGACAGTGGGGCAGCAGCCGGAACCCCAGAGCAGCAGTGGGCTGAGCCACTCAGTCCACCGCTGCGTGCCATCAAAAATCAGCTCACGGGCCACCTCTGGCACATGTGCAGTAGGCCGACCGCTGCTCTATACACTAGTAAGGAGATGAGCATATCACAGTTGTTGGAGGGCTCTATTTAGCAGTAACAGGGCTATAGGAAAGTCAGTCCACATTTTTTGTTTCTCTGATGAAAACTGGCCCACTCCCTTCCCCATACCAAACTTGTCACAAATAATTGTCAACAACTTAATTTTCTGTTTTTGGCTAAGATATTGATTTTTTAAAAAAAAACATTGAAATTGAATTCAGGATTGTTAGCAAGCATTTTTGGCGAACAAATTTGTTAAATGACAATCTAAATGGCAAGACAGTACTGCTTTCATGCTTGGCTCACCCCCCAGCCTGCTGGTCCAACAGCTGCAGTAGACCCCAAAATCCACCTCTTGGGGTGCAGAGCTGCAACAGCAGCAGCAAACCCTCAGGTCCGATCACACGCCAATGGGCACCACCGCCAGCCTTACGGACCATGGTGAAGTTAGCCCAGCATCTGATCTCAGGGACGGGGCACCCATGGAGCCACAGCAGCTCATCCTGCCCTGTGCAGCTCCCCCTGAATGAGATGGATCACTGCCAGCCCAGGGGAAAGACATGCTCCCCAGCTAGGGTGACCAGATGTCCTGATTTTATAGGGCCAGGCCCGATATATGGGCCTTTGTCTTATATAGACACCAATTACCCCCACCTAGAGTGACCAGACAGCAAATGTGAAAAATCAGGACGGGGAGTGGGGGGTAATAGGAGCCTATATAAGAAAAAGACCCAAAAATCAGGACATCTGGTCACCCTACAGGTGAGTTCCTTCCCCCACCCATTCCCAGAGACCCCAGCAGCCAATCCCCTCCCTCAGACTGTGCTGCATTCAGCTCTCTCTAGGACCCAGCAGCCTGCTCTTACATGCTGCACTGCTTCCAGTCTGTCTGGGCTCCTAGCAGAGCGGTGCCCCCAGACCTAGTGGTGCCCTAGGCGGCTGCCTGTTCTGCCTATGGCTAAGGACGGCCCTGCTCACACCTCCTCCTGGGTGGAGATTATGGGTCTCCGAGGGGGAATTACTATTAATTGTACAATGGTAGCATCTAGGGTCCTCTGTCATGGCCCAGAACCCATTGTACTCGGTACTGTCTGGACAGAGACCAAGTCATAGTGGCTCACAAGCTAAATGTGAGCGAACAGCGTAAGCCTGTTGCAAAAAAAAAAAAAGCAAACATCCTTCTGGAGTGTATTAGCAGGAGTGTTGTAAGCAAGACATGAGAAGTAATTCTTCTGCTCATTTTCACACTGATAAAGCCTCAACAGGAGTATTATGTCCAGTTCTGGGTGCCACATTTCAGGAAGGATGTGGACAAATTGGAGAAAGCCCAGAGAACAGAAGCAAAAATGATTAAAGGTCTAGAAAACATGACTTATGAGGGAAGGTTGAAACAATGGGGTTTGTTTAGTCTGGAGAAGAGAAGACGGAGAGGGGACATGATAACCGTTTTCAAGTACATAAAAGGTTGTTACAAAGAAGAGGGAGAGAAATTATTCTCCTTAACCTCTGAGGACAGGACAAGAAGCAATGGGCTTAAATTGCAGCAAGGGTGGTTTAGACTGAACATCAGGAAACACTTCCTGACTGTCAGGGTACTTAAGCACTGGAATAAATTGCCTAGGAAGGTTGTGGAATCTCTGTCACTGGAGAAGCAGCAAAGAATCCTGTGGCACCTTATAGACTAACAGACGGAACCAGAACCAGACTAACAGAACCAGACTAACACGGCTTCTACAGAACCAGACTAACACGGCTACCCCTCTGATATCTGTCACTGGAGGTTCTTAAGAGCAGGTTAGACAAACACCTGTTGGGGTGGTCTAGATAATACTTAGTCCTGCCATGAGAGCAGGGGACTGGACTAGATGACATCTCGAGGTGCCTTCCAGTCCTACAATTCTATGATTTGATTGACAAAACGATGGCCCCTGCCCCAAAGAGCTGACGATCTAAATGACACGAAGCAACCCTCCCAAGGCAGCAGCAGCAGGATTTGTTTTTGTTGGAGCTGGGATGACATCTTGGGAGCTCCTGGCTGCCGGTCCTATGCTCAGGATGCTGAGTTATGCCACCTCCCTTCATGCTTGATTGGAAAACGTGTGCTCTAGATACCTGGGTGAGTCTTATACCCCTCACACCTCAGCTGGGCTCCCATCTTTTGACTTCACTGACTCCATGTTGTACTCCTGGTTTAATGTACTTTGCTTTGCATTCAAGTGGCCTCACTCAGGAAACACTACACAAAGTTGCTTTGCGTCTTGGGTCTGTCAAGCTCAGCTTCTCCTCTCAGGTTGGGCTCCCAGGCCGATTTGGGTTCGATTGCAACCCCTTCCCCTCCCAACGTCTGCACCCAGAGAGAAACAAAAGTCCATTTCCTGGTCTTTTGCTCCTGGGTGCTGTAACCAGAGCCCATTCCAGGTGGGCAGATCCAGTCCATGTCTTGCTTCTAAAGAGCGAGCTGAGGAATTCTTCACCTCTACAGCTTGGGCTCTGGATTTCTGCATACAGCCCCATGGAAAGGGGGAAGGAAGGGAACTGGATTTCTGTGGCCACCTGGAATGGACAACAGCAGCAGTTCCCCAGAGCTCGTTTGGCTCTTTGCTCTTTCAAGGGTGCGGTGGGAGTGGGCAGAGAGCAGCTGTCTAATCTTCCAAATTTATATCGCGCCAATAGCCGCTGTATTGAGATGCTGGAATTTGAGCCAGAAAGAAAATGGAGGCATTTTGAAAATGGGAAAAGGGTGTGAGGGCGAAGACAAAGCAGAGGCGAAGTTGGAGTCTTTTCCAAGGAAGGGAGGGCGTCAGTGTGTGTACAGCATTATCGACAAAATAATAGGCCGGCTGCAGTATCCAGTTACCTGATATCTTAATGATCGATTGCACCACAGTGAAAGCCGGTCTCCATACATTAAAACACAGGCTAAGCACTGGTGCATGGTGACCGATGGGGAAATGGACAGTCCTCGTTGGAAGGGAAAGCAATCCGCACGTGTGCTGAGAGCCCCCGAGAGACTGGAGGCTTGGGTGTGTGTGTGTGGGGGAATTTTGGTCCTGTTTTCCCTGCATCCTTCTTGATCTATACCCCACTTGGAGCTTGGTGGATCCGCCACGTTCCTGCCAGTCGATCACCTCACTTCACTTGCCTTTTGCACCAAGAGATGACATGTATTCCCAGGGCTGCCCGGGGGGGGGGGGGGGGGGGGGAAATGGGGCAATTTGCCCCAGGCCTCGCAGGGGCCCCCACAAGAGTTTTTCGGGGCCTCTGGAGTGGGGTCCTTCACTCGCTCTAGGGGCCCCGGAAAACTCTCGCGGGGCCCGGGGCCCCGAAGCTTCTTCCGTTCTGGGTCTTTGGCGGCAATTCGGCGGCGGGGGGTCCTTCCGCTCCGGGACCCGCCTCCGAAGTGCCCTGAAGACACACGGCAGGGGGTCCTTCCGCTCCGGGACCCGCCTCCGAAGTGCCGGGTCTTCAGTGGCGGGCAGACTCCAGGCCCCCTGAATCCTCTGGGCGGCCCTGTGTAGTCCTGGCCTTGAGCGTAACCCATCCTCTCCGGCTCTCTCTGTCCCAGCTGTGCAGCCAGCGAGCACCAGGGCCGGTGCAACCATTTAGGCGACCTAGTTGGTTGCCTAGGGCGCTGGGATTTGGGGGACGGCATTTTCTTCAGCAGCGACCGTGGCGGCCAAATCTTCGGCCACCCCGGTCACCACTGGCATTTAGGCGGAGGGAGCTGGAGCAGGGGAGCGCGGGGAGGGCTGCCTGCAGCAAGTAAGGGGGGGGGGCGGCACGCAGGGGAACTCCCCGCCCCAGCTCACCCCTGCCTCGCCTCCTCCTTGAGCACGCCATGGCTGCTTCACTTCTCCCGCCTCCCAGGCTTGCGGCGCCTAAGCTGATTGATGCTGCAAGCCTGGGAGGCGGGAGAAGTGAAGCAGCGATGGCGTGCTTGGGGAGGAGGTGGAGCAGGAGTGAGCTGGGGTGGGGGGGGGTGCCTCAGGGTGGGGGGTGGGGAAGCTGCCATGGGGGGGGCACCTCAGGGCAGAGGATGGGGGGATAGGGTGCTGCTGCAGGGGGGCAGGGCACCTCAGGGCGGGGGCTCGGGGACAGGGGAGGGGGAGGGCACAAGGTGGAAGTTTCACCTAGGGCGGGAAACATCCTTGCACCTGCCCTGGAGAGCACCAACAAATGCACAGAGGCTGGAGAGAATTGCTCCTGGCTTCTCATTAACCAGCAACCTCCCCGTGCCCCTGGCTTTTATTTCCCCTTCCCTCCTGGAGGGCTGAACAGAGGAATGATGAGCTGCTGGGCCAGGTCAGCCTACCGTTGCATGAAGCCTGCCTTCAGCAGGGGCTAGTAGCCGATGCTTTGCAGGAAGATGTAAATACTCCATAGACAGATGATGGAAACTTCTGCTGTTCCTCCTTCTAGTCGACAGGTGTTGGGAAAGTCATGTGTTCCTAGCAGGATGAGGCAGCAGCTACCTCCAGCTGTAAAGGAAAGTTTGCTTTATTGGCACAGTTTTTATGTCTGCAACAGATACTTACTGATGTGCAGTTTCACGGTTGACACCGCGAGCGTAAGCCAGGGCTAGCAGATGGCCCCGTGCCCTGCAGCAGGTGTGCTGGTGGCTCTAGAGATCTTCTCGCAACGGCTACAATGGTTTGTGCTTTCTTTCTTTAATAGGTCCCATATAATTCAATGATGCAGTGCAGATGCTCAGGGCCAGAGCCCCAGCTGGTGCAAATTGGCATTGGAAATGCGCCGATTTACATGGGCTGCGGATCTGGCCCTCAGATCTTCACTGGAATGGTGGACGATAACAAAAGTAGCAGTCTCTGGGGCATATTTAAAAGAATTGGATCAATCAACTGTGCAGAAAAGATGATTTTTGTTGTTGTTGCTTGCACATCTATTTGCCCACTCTCTCAGCAGGGAGCTCCAGGGCTGGATTTACCCACAACTAGTATAAAAACCCTGACTTTGTTAATGAATTAGCCCAAAGGCACAACTGATTACAGTGGGATAGAGTCATGGGATATAGGACACTTCGGTGCTTCCTCCCCATACTGTGTATGTGTTACACAGCTGCCACGGTCCATTCCAGAGGTGGCTGCTTTTCACTGCTGGGTAGAACTGGGTGAATTAATTATCTGTGATACTTATGAGACTTCCCCATTACTACAGTATCTGGGCATCTCACTATCTTTAACCTACTTATCCTCACAAGCCCCCTGTGAGGCAGGGCAGAGCTGTCCCCATTGTGCAGCTGCGGAACTGAGGCACAGAGAGACTGAGTGACTTGCCCAAGGTCACACAGGCAGTAGGTGGCAGAGCTGGGAATTGCTCTCGTGCTGCCCTAATTGTCTTCAAAACTACCACAATAGCTTCGGGCATCTGATTCTTTCAGAGGCACTGAGGGCTGAAGTCTGTGGAGCTGCAGAGCGCGCACCTTTATTGCGGATCAGGCCCTGGGTGTCTCCCTTTGCACAGGGTGGTCGATGTGATGCACAGGGGTTCTCTCCCCACCACCTCCCGGGATTTTGGTGGGGGAGCCAGGCCTAGAGGTTAGCAATTTCCCTTTGCTCACCTGCAAGGAGTCCGATAAGGGGGAGGAACAGCCGTATTAGAAGAGCCAGAGGGGAGATAAAAAGCAAAAGGGGCCTGGAGAGAGCTGCAGGGTAAGAGAGGAGAGAGAGAGAAGGGATTAAGCTGCCTGATTCTCCCTCAGAGAATGGGAAGGGTGGAAGGAGGTGACAGCTGCCTTCCTACCTTGTCTTACACCCTGCCCATGTGTTTCTTCTCTGGCTTGGCTCCCTTTCCTGGCTTGGCAGCCCCCTTTCCTTGGCTGATGTATCACGCTTGACAAGGTTATGGAGTCAGCATGTTAAACCTCGAAAAGTGAGTGTAATTTATTGATCTACATTTCGCTTATGAAATAGGACAAGTGCTGATTTGAGAATCTTGTTTCCTCTTTCTCTCTCCCATGCGTGCGCGCTCTCTCTCTCTGCTTCTCTTATCTTCAGTAATTCCTCTGAGCTTGCATCAAAACTCCCTGATCCTTTTGTTAGCCTTTTCGATTCAGCGGCAGAGTCTGAGCTGTCTATTCTTCCCCAGCCGCCTCACCTTATCTCCCTTCCCCTCTGCTCCCCCCCATCTCTTTTACTTCTAAGAAAACACATTGGGGGCCAGAATCATCCCTGCTGCAACTTCGTTGATTTCGCTGGCATTTGCACCAGGGATAAATCTGGTTCCCAATGCTTGAGCGAAGGGACTGAATAAAGTGGTTTCGTGTGGAATTAAGGCCCAATCCTGCAAGCACTGACTCTTGTGCGCGACCCTTGCTCACAAGAACAGCCTTATTAAAGTCAACAGGACTAACCTGGGTGAGTAAAGGCTACTCGGTTGAGTAATGGATGGCAGGATCAGGCCTATATTCATTCAAAAGCCCATCCTTGAAAACATCTGGGCTCCCTGGCAGAAAACATAATTCCGCCTTTATTCAGGGCCGGGTTTGGCTGTCAATTACGCTAGTGTCAATCGGGAGTAACTCAGCAGCAGTTGGTCTGTGGGCATTAATATATGTCCAGCTTTTCTCGTGCAGGGGGGTGGATCGAGGGCCTGTCAAGGTTTAGGAGACCAGATTCTGACCTCTTTCCCCACCCCCACAGCTGGAGTGACTCTACTTAAGTCAATGGAGTCACTCTGGATTTACACCAGTGTCACTGGGCTCTTAAGGCCTGCCCTGTCCTCAGGTCATGGGCAATCCTGCATTTCCCCAGAGGGTAAAGACATCTAACTAACTGCTCCTCCCCCCCTCCTCAGGCTAGACACCAGGACCCGTGCCTCTTTCTGAGAGGAGATTGAAAGCTCCGCTCCCTGCTTTGGGGATGCTCCTGATCTGGCAGGTGAAGTGTCAGAAGTAATGGAGGAGGGTGGGTTGGGAAGGGAGTGTTTTGAAGGGCGGCACCAGCAAACAGGCTGCTTTGTGACTAGGGAGGTGTGCCCGGGTCCCGTAGGTCCAGCCAGGTGTGGAGTGGGGCGGTTGCAGGAAGGCTGTACCCACTGCGAAGCCTGCTCTCTGGTTGAGACTCTGGTGGGGATACCCAGGTCCAGCGTGTTGGAGGGAGATGGGGCTGTTTCATGAAAGTGGTCTCTAGGCCCGTGTAATCGATCGCGCCAGGGCTCGACCCTCCTGAGGGCAGGAGGGGAGCCACACCGACTCACTCCACGTCTTCTGTGGAACCGGCTGAACAATAGTCAACAGGGTTAGGAAGCTCAGGCCCTTTGGTGCAGGGGCTGAGCAGCAAACAGTAGATAAGGAGGCTCAGGTCTCTAGACCGGAGCGGTGGGTTGAGGGGGAAGACTGCCACCCACGAGTGGGGTGGCAGGGGGGACACAGGCCCACCCACTCCACTGTGTCCCAGCCGGGGCCTAGCAGCAGGCTATCACCGCTGCTGGTCAGTGGGTCCTGACCGCAACACACTGACATCGGCACTCGTGGCACAGGGTCGCTACCCCCCGCTACTTTCCATTTGTGGCAGGTCTGACAGCTCCTCGGGAAGTCCGGCCAGGCCTGCTCAGGCGCTCCTCCGGGTAACAGCAGGGGTGGGGAGCTCCGGCGCTCTTCGTAGGGGGGGGGGTGCAGGGGCCGCGCGGCCCCCAGTACCTGTCACGGGGAAGCTCCAGCGGCTCCTCGTCGTACCGGGCGCGGGGAAGCTCCGGCCAGTCAGGACAGCTGCCTCGGGGCCTGGAGGGTTCCTAGTCAGGAGCTCTCACCGGCACATCTGCTCCCAGTGGTGGCTGGGCTCTGACTGAGCTCTGCTGGCCGGCTTTTCTACTTCCTGTCCCACCCCTTGACTTCCGGGGGGCGGGGACTGGTGGTGGTGGCTCCGCCCACTTGGGTGTCTATAAGGGAGCTCCCTCCTCAGGGCAGGAGGGGAGCCACACTGACTCACTACAGCCCGGCATGTGGCCCAGCAGCTGCAGTTCACCCTGCTGCCATGGCCCCTAGAGATTCCTCGGCCTAGCTAATCCCAAAGGGGGCTGCTGAAAATCCTACCCTACCTGGAGCACTGTGGGTGCGGACAGTGGCTCTGGGGCATGTCTACATGGCAGTGAGAGCTCAGTAGATAAACACCCCTTGCCTGGCTCTGCAGGGCACTCTCCCTGGCCACCCATAGTAGTTCCCTGAGGTGGGCTGGGCACTGGGAGGTTCCCCTGGTGGGGAGGAACAAAGGGGTGTGGCAGTCACTCTGGTCTTGCAGCTCAACTGGTGGGCCAGGGCCTGTAGGGCGGAGACACCCAGTGCTGGGGGTCGTGGGCTCATCAGCAGTGACTACAGGAACAGGTGCATTAGAAACGATGCTGGCAGGGAGAGCAACATGAGGCTCCCATGCATAGTCACAGAGCTTCTATCCCTGCAGGGAGGGGTTCCTGGAGGAGATCTGTCTTGGGCACATCCTGACCCCACATGGTGGCCAGCAATAACCTTCCCCCACCAGCCCTTCCTCCAGCACAGAGCAATGAGGTCCCTTCTCTCATGCCTTTCTCGGAAGTGCCTGGGGCAAAATATTCACTGCACACTGTTTTTGTTTTTTTTTGTTTTTTGTTTTGGGTGCCTTTAGATTTTTGGAAGCTCAGCTGGAGACAACTGGGGGAGCTGATTTTCAGAAAGATCTGGGCACCCAGACCTCCCTATGAAGCCATGGGTGCTCAGCATCTATGAAAAATGGCCCCCTACGATGTCCCAAGATGGGCCCCCAAAGATCAGTGGTCATATGGAAAAACATTGACCGGGCTGGACTGACCTTCTCTTCAACAGCATTGCCCAGGTCACAGGACCTGAAGGTGGCCCCATCTGAAGGTGCTCAGATGCTTGGGTGGTGATGTCCCTAAACAGAGAGCTCGTATGTGCTTGCAGCCTGCGGTCAGACTGGGTCTGCCTGGGATGCAGATACCTTTTTTCAAAGGGTTCTGCTGGCCACTGGAACAGCCATCTCAAAACGTCTACTGGTGGGACATGTGCATGGCGATTCCCTGAAGGTGGCCTGAAAGAGTGGGGTCTGCAGTTTGGCCTGTCGCGCTTCACAAGGCCAGATTTAGCACCCCATATCTCCGGCATATCCTGCGGGGAGTTGGTTGGAGTATTGGGCTGTACGAGGAGACTGCCTTACCTCCCAGCGCTGATTAAAAAGGCCAGCAGGCATCAGTTAGAAACCCTTGTTCCAACAGCCCCTGCGGTTTATTATGCTACCCTAATTAAAAGCTCCGATCCAAATGGCTTGATGATGGAAATTCTAATTAAATCAATCCCATCTTCTCTGTGAACCAGAGGTTAGTATAAGATAAGCATGAAATTAATAATTATGTTTAGGAATTAGCTGCTCCTAAAACCAGATCTGGTACATATCCTCCTCCTGCCTCCCCTTCGCTTCTGAGGGGGGAAGATAATTGTAGTCTGACGTGTTGTAACCAAGGAGGGGCGGAGAGAGTTAATTGAACAGAAGGGAAGATTCCTCTCAGAGAAGGGATCTTATTTTTCTCTGCACCGGTGCAGAGCCCTGTGCAAGGAGTGACTTCCTGGGCCGTTTGACACCCCAGCTCCTAAGAGCTGTCCTCACTTGGACTCAGCTGCCTGAAGTCTCTACAGACCTTGTAGCATCCAGGGAACAGTCAGGGCACAGAACCCCCAAGCCACATCATTGCATACACCATGGAGGTCTCCCTGGCTAAGATTTCTAGATTCTCAGACCAGAAGGGACCATTATGGTCATGTCTAACCTCCTGTATAACACAGGCCATAGAATGTCATCTCATTGACCCCATGAGATCTAGGACTCTAGATTAATGGAGAGGCATTTGTTATTGCTGCTGGAAAACTCTTTCTTTCTGGACTGGGTGGTTGGAACAAGCAGGGCAGTAAAGATGCTGTTAGTTAGTTCATTGGCCTTTTGGGGCTATTGGCAGCTTCCTGATCTTACAGAAGCTACTGGGAAACTGCAGCTAAATGGCATAGATATTGTAATACTTGCTTACAGAATCATGTGGATTTACTGGAACACTGCAAATATCAACTCCTGCACATGCAGGCAAGACTCAACTTTCTGTTAACACTCCAGGCCAGATCCACAACATCATAAAATCATAGAAATGTAGGGCTGGAAGGGACCACGAGAAGTCATCAAGTTCAACTCCCTGCTCGGTCGCAGGACCAGGTAAACCTAGACCACCCCTGACAGGTATTTGTTCAGCCTGTTCTTAAAACCCTCTAATGATGGAGGTTCCACAACCTCCCTTGGAAGCCTATTCCAGAGCTTATCTACACCTACACTTAGGAAGATTTTCCTAATAATAACCTACGTCTCCCTTGCTGCAGATTAAGCCAATTACTTCTTGTCCTACTTTCAGTGGACATAGATTGATCACCATCCTCTTTATAACAGCCCTTAATATATTTTCAGACTGTTGTCAGGTCCCCACTCAGTCTTTTCTAAAGACTAAACATGCCCATTCCCCCCCGCCCGTTTTCCCGTAGGTCACGTTTTCTAAACCTTTTACCATTTTTAATGCTTTCCTCTAGATTCTCTCCAATTTGTCCACAGCTTTCCTAAAGCGTGGGATGCAGAACTGGACACCATACTCCACCTGAGGCCTCTCCAGTGCCGAGTAGAGTGGGACAGTTACCTCCTGTGTCTTACATACATGTATGTTAGTACACTCCAGAATTATATTAGCCTTTTTCACAGCTGCATCACATTGTTGACTCTCATTCATTTGTGATCCACTATCACCCCAGATCCTTTCCAGCAGGACTGCCACGTAGCCAGTTATTCTCCATTTTGGAATTGTGCATTTGATTTTTCCTTCCTAAGTGAAGTACTTTGTATGTGTGTGGATTGAATTTCATCTTGTTGAATTCAGACCAATTCTCCAATTTGTCAAGGTTGTTTTGAATTCTACTCCTGTCCTCCAAATTCCTGCAACCCCTCCCAGCATGGTGTTGTCAGCAGATTTTATAAGCATACGCTCTACTCGATTATCCAAGTCATTAATGAAAATGTTGAATAGTGCTGGACCCAGGACTGACCCCGTGGGACCCCACCTAGATAAATCCTCCCAGTTGGACAACAAGCCATTGAGAACTGCTCTTTTTGAGTATGATCTTTCAACCAGCTGTGTACCTACCTTTTATAGTAAATTAATCTAGACCACATTTCCCTGGTTTGCTTATGAAAATGTCATGTGGGACTGTGTGAAAAGCCTCCTTAAAGTCAAGATGTATCGCATCTACTGCTCCCCGCCCCCGCATCCACTAGGCCAGTAACTGTCAAAGAAGGAAATGGGTTCATTTGGCATGATTTGTTCTTCACAAATCCATGCTAGCTATTCCTTTTAACCCTATTATCATCTGGGTGCTTAAAAATTGATTTTTTAAACAATTTGTTCCAGTATTTTTCCAGGACAGAAGTTAGGCTGACTGGTCCATAATTCCTTTGGTCCACTTATCAGCAGGAGGAAAAAAAACTTTCAAATGGGCCATCCTGATTAGCACTACAAAAGTTTTTTTCCTCTTGCTGATAATAGCCCACCTTAATTGATTAGTCTCATTAGAGTTGGTATGGCAACACCCATTGTTTCATGTTCTCTGCTTATATATATCTTCCTGCTGTATTTTCCACTGCATGCATCTGATGAAGTGGGTTCTAGCCCACAAAAGCTTATGCCCAAATAAATTTGTTAGTCTCTAAGGTGCCACAAGGACTCCTCGTTGTTTTTGCTGATACAGACTAACACAGCTACCACTCTGAAATAAGACGGGTCGCTTGACTACTGTTCAGAATGAGGATGACAGCCCTCAGAGTCTCCGTGACTCCAGATCCTGTTCTACGGGGGGACTTTCCCTCTGGCTGCTGTGGCATCTGGTCCTGAAATTTCCCTTTAGAACTCTGTTTTCCTGCCCCCCCCTTCTTTTTTTTGTGTGCAGCTATTACAGCTCTGGCTAATTGTGCCGGGGCTCAAATTGATGGTTTAAGTTCAAGAATTCCATCCCTGCAACCTCAGCTGGTGGGATAACAGAAAATTGCTGTCTTTGTCTAATTTTCTTCAATCTGAAATTGATTCAGTTAAATTGGTGCCTTCCACTGTTATTAAATAAAAACGGTCTATTAGCTCATAAACTGGCAGTAATGAAATACATAAGAAATCAAGGCACCTTTGCATTTTGACTGTCAGGAGAGAGAGGCAGCTTTTAAGGTAGATCACAATGATCCTTTAATAGGAAATGTTACCCACCATTTCACGCCAAAGACGACTTGCAGTCCCCGGGGCTCCCTACATGCTATCTAACTCTGCAGGTGACTCTGATGGGATTCCCAAGCCAAAAGGCCTTCTGTAATAATCTTCGGTCTGTTCTGATTAAGATAAGGAGGGTACGATTCTCCGTTCAGTTGTTCCCAGAGTAACTCAGTTGACTTCAGTGTATACTGACCACACAGGGGGGCTGGTGTAACTCTGTGAGGCCTGATTCTCAGCAGCTCCACTCGTGTGCTTGGGACAGGGCAGAGGGGAGGGCTGCAAAAGGGGTCTTTGTGCTCTCCATCTTTTGAGGATGGCCAGCATACAGCCTTAGGGGCACTCTGCTTTGCACGGCTCCACATGGCAAGTGAAGAATAGTGCTTTCCAACCATGCCCTCTTCCCACCCTGACATGCTGTCTATGCTAGGAGCTGGAATTGGGGCCACCGCCAGCACTATATCAGCCAGGGAGACCCCCAGCTACCAGCATAAAGGGGCCTTGTGCCGTTGACTTCAGTGGAATTCCTCATGCCCCACCTGGGTATCTGGCCCTGGAAGAGGATGGCATTGGGTCAGTTGCTGATTACCCGACACCTGTGTCCTTAGACAGTCAGGAGTGGGGAACGGGGAGGGGAGGTGATCAGGGATTCTCCTCATGGAACCCGCTCATCAATATCTCTGTTTAATAAAGATAAGCGGAGGATGGCGGGCGGCAACAGCTGCAAGGCCTCCTTTATGCATCCTCTGCTCTTAATGGGAACTGAATGGGGTTTCCCCCTCATCTCTCTTCTAGCTTCTGGGGGAATAGGGAATCGTGTGGCTGCTGAGAAACCGGGAAAGGAAGGGAGTGTCAGCCCTTTCTGACGCCGGGACAGTGGTTCAGGAGGATCAGCATTCGGTCATGTTGTGTGAGAGGCTGGATTTCAGATGCTGGTGTGTTTCAGGTTTTTTGGGGTCTCAGGAGGTGCTGCCTCTATTTGCAGTAGAATTGTCTTCTCCCCTCTTCGTTCTTTTTCTTTTAAAAACTTTGAATTCCCTGCCTGCGGTTGCTTTTATGTATCTAAAAGCACTTTTGTCTTTCATCTGAGAAAATAGCTGATGTCGGGAGTTAGGCTATTGTAGAACAAGAGATCAAAAAGGAAAAAAAAAATTACCCAGGCAGAAGAATTGTTATGAAACTGTCATTTGGGAACTGGAATCTTATTTCCCCCCTCCCCCACCCAAAGCAGGCTATAGAGGAAAAGTCCCTCTGTTTGTTTGTTCAGTAATTTAAACTAGAGCTTACAGTTTGTAGTTCGCAGATCAACAGGCATTTCCTAGGCTCGGTTTAGTAACAGGCTAAAACAAAATCTGCAGACCAAATTCTCCAAAAGAGGGACTTGACTCATGGCATTTTGCCTAAAGGGAGGCATAGCTCTGCAAACTCCTCTGCAGTCCTGCCACGCACTTCAATCCTAGCCCTGAGTGTCCTCTGCTATACCAGTAGTGAGGACCCCTTCCCCGCAACTTTCCCAGTGCATCTTAATTTTGACGTGCAGCACCCTCTGCTATTGCAGTCCTGGGCACTTGTATGGAGAACACCAACTGTAAGTAGCAAATCCTGCTCAGTTTGAGGTGTGAACAAGGGACTCCTATTAGCTAGGTTGAGGTCACTGAAGTTTGTGATCAAAGTCAGGTTTTTAAATCCAGCTGTGTTGAGGTCAAAGGTTATCTTGGCATATACCCATTGATCTTCTCTCTGCCCATCCATATTCCATATGGGAACCGTGTGAGGAGTTGGGTCTCCACCTTGTGTATGTACCGTGTGTGCATTTGGCATGTCTGTAGATGTCCGTGGGTGTAATACACTTGTACAGTTTGTGTCATCTTGCCTGGCCCCTCTGGCTATAACAACCTGCTATGTACTCACAGCTAGGGAAGGTTCTCTTTGGACTCTAGTGGTAGGGACTTGCCCGTGAAGAACCAGGGTTCAGTCCCCAGCGATGTCTCTGTACATAGCTGTGATTCCTTTGGGATGCAGGCGCCCATATCTCACATGGGAACTGTGTGTGTGGGCAGGTGTACGTGCCATGTTTGTATATGCACCTATGACGTGACTTGCAGCTGAGAAGACACAGGTCTCCGCGCTAATGAATATAAAGGGGGTTGTTTATTGAATCTCCAGGACACAGACAGACTCAGGCTCTCTCTAGCTCCTAGTCTGGGCCTCTCTACACAGGAGCTCCTTAAGTCCTGGCCTGGGTGAGGCCATCCTGGAGTGGACTGGTGTGAATTCTGCTAGTGCTGTTTCCCAAACCCACTTTGGGAAGCTAGGCCAGCCCTGTGTCAGTGGGTGAATCTCAAAGCCTGAGGCTGAACATGGGAAGCAGCAGAGCAGACTCAACCAGGGCATTTTCTTTCTTTTCCTCGCCCCTGCTCCTGCAGCCTCCCCCTTGGGAAGAGGAATGTTCTTGTTTCCGTCTGGCTGGGTTTTGATCTGAAGAGACAAAAGCAGAGACATGCGGCTCTCTGAGCGCCAGGGTTTTGTGCTGGCTCCCGCTCGTGGGATCAGGAACGAGGCACAATGCACAGTGATCTCCAAGTTGATGGATGAAAGATGAGGCTGCCGCTGGGAAGCAGATGCTGGAGGGTGGGGGGAAAGGCTGGGAGCCCAGACTCCACTGCTCAGAAACTCCTCTGGATCCTGAGACCCTGGGGATGCATGAGATAGGATGGGCCCACTGTGAACGTACTGAGTCTGAGCAGCCCACGGCCACTAAGCGCCCAGGGTGTATTGAAGTCTATGGGTGAGATGGCACCTTCAGGGGAAGGATGGTTGAGTGATTAGAGGGCTAGCCTAAGACGGAAAGACCTGGATTCAGTTCCTTGCTTCCCCATAGACTCCCTGTGTAACCTTGAGCAAAAGTCCCCTAGTCTCTCTCTCCAATGCGGGATAATAGCACTGCTCTATCTCACAGAGGCAGTGTGAGATAAATGCGTTGAAGGTTGGGAGATGCTCTGATGTGACAGTGACGAGGGCCAGATAGATTTCTTACAGGTTGGGGATGCTGACACACATGATGTTGGGTCTTGGTAGAGTCAGATGAAACTTTTTCATCTAAAACTTGTTTTGGCAAAAAAATATAGATTTGACGACACTGAAGTGTTTTGCCACCTGGTTCTGTTTTCGCTGAATTGCTCCTTAAGGAAAAACCAGCAAAAATTCTGAGTATCAGAGAGGTAGCCGTGTTAGTCTGGATCTGTAAAAGCAGCAAAGAATCCTGTGGCACCTTATAGACTAACAGACGTTTTGGAGCATGAGCTTTCGTGGGTGAATACCCACTTCGTCCAGGGCCGCCCAGAGGGGGGGGCAAGAGGGGCAATTTGCCCCAGGCCCCGCGTCCCGCAGGGGCCCCCAGGACTGTTTTGTGAGGCCCCTGCGGTTCCGGTTGAGCTCCCGCAGGCATGCCTGTGGCAGGTCCACCGGAGCCCGGGACGAGTGGACCTGCCGCAGGCATGACTGCGGAGGGGGTGCTCGTCCCGCGGCTCGGCTGTACCTCCCGCAGGCATGACTGCGGCAGGTCAAGCGGAGCCGCGAGACCACGGCACCCGCCGCAGTCACTCGTCCCGGGCTCCGGTCGACCTGCCGCAAGCATGCCTGCGGGAGCTCAACCGGAGCCAAATGCCGCCCCCCAGGGAAAGGGCCGTCCCACGCGCCTGCTTGGCGCGCTGGGGTCTACAGCCGCCCCTGAGCGGGGGCCCCCCGCCGCCGAAGACCCCGGGCCCCCGGAATTCTCTGGGCGGCCCTGACTTCGTCGAATGCAAGGCGTGAGTATTCACCCACGAAAGCTCATGCTCCAAAACGTCTGTTAGTCTGTAAGGTACCACAGGATTCTTTGCTGCTTTTACAAAAATTCTGAGGAGCTGAAATGTTCCAAATGTTTTGACATTATCAAAATGGGAACATTTGGATTTTTCAGCCTTAGCATGACTTTTGGTCTTGACTTTTCCTTCTGTTTTATTAAAAACCAGAAAAAAATTGGTTTGGCCCCAAACCAATTTTTTTCAACTATACGATTTGCTGAATTTAAAAAAAAATTGGTTTGGGGACAACCCAAAATGATACACATGCCCCCTCCCATGCACACAATTTTTTTGGAATCGCCTGCCAACCACTAATTTGTTTTGCGCAGCTGTAGTCCTGGGTACCAGCACATAGCTCCTTCTTTGTTTCGTGCCTACCTCCCTAACTGTAAATCTCTCAAGTGTCAGGGGATGTTAAAATGAGGCCCTTTTACAAAGGCAGAGTTCAACAGGATCTCAGTGGAGCTGGGAAGCCTATGAGCAGCTTCCGAATGTGGGAGCTGCACTCCATTAAGCAGCTGTGGGCCTGGTGAATTGGTGCTTGGAAGAAAGATGGGCAGCAGATTGGATTTTGCAGTGTCTTTCCATGATTCCCCTGCTATAGGGGGTGAGCTGACAGCAGGGACTTTGACGTTACCAACCCCACCTCTGCATCGGAACAGCCCTACTGCTCACACACACTCTGACACACTCATCCGTGGCACATTCTAATCCAGATGCACACACCTGCACACACTCATCCGTGGCACATTCTAATCCAGATGCACACACCTGCACACACTCATCCGTGGCACATTCTAATCCAGATGCACACACCTGCACACACTCATCCGTGGCACATTCTAATCCAGATGCACACACCTGCACACACTCATCCGTGGCACATTCTAATCCAGATGCACACACTCATCCAAACTCACACAGGCAAGTGTTCTCACAAACACACATAGGCATGCTAACCCACGTGTAAACTCGCACTCACAAGCACTCACCACTGCATACACTCCAATGCCCGCACACCATAAATCAGCTTCACAGCCATTCCTTCCTCATTCACTGCTGCACACACGCAAACTCACACCCATGTGGAGGCATTCACACATGCATGCCTGGATACAAATACACAGGTCTACTCCAGCACTGCTTCTCTGTCTCTGTCTCACCCCTTCCCTCCCCACCTTCTTGAAAATCATGCAATGCCTCTTTTGTGTGTGTGTCATTTTTGACTGCCCAACTTCCACCCTCTCTGTCTCCAAGAGAAAGGAAGGAAGAAGAAATGGAGGCAGGGACACCCCCTCCACCACCAAAAACAGTTACAAGATGAGTGCTTCATTGGCTGAGCAGAATTTTAATGATGTATCTCACACAGACACACACACTCTCTCCTGGTCACAGATATCCAATAAGCAGATCACAGCCTCTTGGAATGGAGCACAAAGCAGATTGTCACACACAATAATCCTATTTGTGCCCTGATAAAGATTCTGTCCCTCTCCTCTCTGCAATCTCTCTCTCTCGCTCTCCTTTTGCAGGTAGTTAAAAGAGAAGCCACCACTTTACAAGGGCCTTTTAACATTCTGGTGGAGTCGTGGGTTTACAACACGGGCATTACATTTAATAGAGAGAGAGAGGGACTAGAGTGAAAGAGAAAAGCAAATAAATAAATAAGAGAATCTGAGAGCTGCAGCGAGGGGAAAAGAGCCAACCAGAGTGAGAAAGAGAGGAGGAGGAGGAGGAGGAAAAGGAGAAAAGAGGGCTGTGTCCACAGGGAATGCTGTGTGTCAGGGGAGCACACACTATGGGATTTGGTAGAAATGGGGATTTGCCATCTGGGGTTCTTTTCTGTGAGAGCTTTCTTTGCGTGCTGCCCCCTTCAGGTCAAAGGCAAGAATGCAGGATGCTGGGGTGTTCCTTTGCAGGATAGCGTCAGAAGGCCATTCCTGTCTGTTCACCGGAGTGAGACCCTCAGCTGGGCTTTTAACCCCTTAGTGCTGGGATGCAGACACCCCACCGTGACAGTCCTGGGGGTGCATTGCTGGAGGACTTCAGTGGGAAGCTTTTGCCTGAGCCAAAGCCTGCAATCCTTGCTCTGTTATTCTAACAGACCACAGCCCGTGTCTGCTGTTCCCCTCTAATGGCTCTGTGAATGCCTTGTGTCTTTGTTTTCATTTACTGGTGACTCAGCCAACAAGTAATTTCTATTCATCTATCAAGGACAACATAAATACAAGAAAATATGAGGCTTGTGTGTGTTGATTTCTGAGAGGGAAGAGTGCCCACTTCTGTGCAAGTCCATGCTGCCCTTGAGTTCCATGCCATGTACCAATATGCTTGGTGCCAGGGCATTTGGGTGCCCCACTTAGCACAAGTCTTCCTGACAGCTCTGCCAGGCTACCTCCTAGCAATTGCCTCGTCAGGAAGGTGGCCTATAGATTCCTGGTTTTGAAACACACGGGCAAGGGCAGCTTGTGGGTGATCCCCTAAAGAGCACTGGGTTACACCACTAGTTATGCAGGAGCAAACAGCTTCATGTGTGCCAGTAATTAGAGGGGAGGGTATAATCAAGCTTAGGGCCAACAGTACAATTGCTTGATCTTGTAGCTTTCATTATGAGCAGCCTAGCGCGCAGCTCGTGGGCATCAAATCTGCTCCCCAGGCTCAGGTCAGACTGACCTATCCCTCCCTCTGCCTCCGCTTTTAGGCTGTGGGCTACCTGATTGCTTGACACAGGTGTTATGTCTCCTTCAGACTGAGCACAGCCTGTGCCAATTTGCCTGCATTCAGCATATATCCAAGAAGCTTGTGCTGATTGCAGCATTGCTATAACCTCTAGCAGTATTGTGGGGCTATTTCCTGTTTTTGAACTATATGGGGTGGGGGACAAAATAGGATAAAGGTTTAGGTTGTAGCTCCTAAACTGATGGTTTTGGTAACTTGAGTCAGATTTGACTCCTGGTTTCTAGAAGGGAAAGATGGGTTTAGGTAATATTCCCTTGCAACTCTAGCTCTCAATCAGTTCTGAACCATTGCTCTAGCATGGTGTTAGAGGGCACCATCTTTCAGATGAGATGCAAAACCCAGCTCCTGATCCTTTTCACCAAAGATTCCCGGGCAATTCAATTTTTTTGGCTACAATAGGAGTGATACCCTCATATCCTGGCAACACTCCAACTCAGGTAACTACATTCCCCTGGGCTTAAAAAAATAATAATAAAAACATCCCCTGAAGTTTTAAGTGGGTTTCTACTGTTCTTCACTTCCTGTCCTCAAGTGCTGTACTGTATTACTGTGTGCTGTTAGACAGCTGTTGAGTTCCACCCCAGAGGTGGCTGCATGTAAGTGGCAGAGGGATTGATTCCTGTGTGCATTGTTTGCAAAGTGCTTTAGAAAACCAGGTGCAGTAGCAACATCAGCTTGAAACCAACAAAACTGTAGCTGAGAAAGCGCATTACCAATTTAACATTGGATACATCTTCTCTATGGGAACAGCGGGTTGGTGAGGGGAGAATGGACTTGATTTAATAGGCCTTTTCTATCTCTAAGATTAATTAATGTCTGCAGAGCGTTTTGAAGTGCTAAGTAGCTCAAGATCATAAATCATTCTAATGCACCATTCAATGCAAGGCAGCTCTGATTAATTTAAAAGGCATATTTATTGCTTTGTTTGGGGAGAATTTCAGAACCCGCCCCCAGCAGAGGGTGAAGTCAGGGCCCTTTCCCTCTCCCAGGCTTGCTTGGATGGTGGACTGTGCCAAAACTAAATCCTGGAGAGGCTCTCTATGGCTATGGGGCCTTGCTGTCATGGTTGGCAGGTGGAGTTCCCCTTGGCATTGTCTGGGATTCTCTGTTTGGCCGCTCCTCCTGGTTGCCTTATTTGGTATCTCTGATCTTCACCCCATCCCTGTCTTTTCCATTGGTTATCCCAAGTAAGCAATTGATTTCTGGGCTCTGTGGCTCCTCCTGTGACTGAGGGGGGCGGGCCTTTTGTTCTGGTGGACTCCGTCCATCTGCTCCACAATTCAAATAGGCTGCCTCCACTCCTGTTCCCTGGCCCTTTCCTTGGTTGTCCCCCCTCATATTTAGTTTATCATTGTGGTTCCTGATGGGGAGCTGCTGCTGTTCTTGTGGTGGAGTTCTTTCCCAGAGGCCAAATGAAGGGACCTTCTCGCCTCCTTGTCCCCCTTGAGTTGCCCCAAGTTATCAGTCCACCCCAGTCCCTTTTGGGCTCCTCCCCTTCTCTGAGAGTGGGCAAGGTTGTCTCAGCAAACGGAGCCTTTTGGGGGCTTTTCCTGCCACCACAGGCTGGTGGTGGTGATATAGACTGTACTAAGGCCGGGCCTCTGCTCTTGGGGGTTGCACTTTTGCTTCCAAGCCTTGTCAGATGAGAAACGGTCCTAAGCTTGACTGGCAAAGAATGATTACGCTCTCATGCATGCAGAGAGCACACAGAGGAGATCAAAGTGGCCTGACAGGCCAATGCAGAGCATATACACAGAAAGCGGTAGGGGTGTGTGTGCATGTGGGAGGTGTTAACCTCTCTCTGCCAGCCAGCCAGGCACAGAGTTCCCATGCTACTCCAAAGGCAATCAAAGAGACTTGTTGATAGCTCAGTTGCTCTGGTCTCCCCCCTCTCCTGGGAGTTCTGGGCTGTCCCCTTTGAAGATCGACATAATTAGGCTCAAAGTGTGGGCAGAGGAGAGGCTGGTGGGGGGGGAAAAGAGGAGATAAAAAGAGGGAGAAATTAAAGCATCACACAACTATTTTGCCAGCTGTTTAGGCAGCATCAAACCCAGTTGACACAAGCCCTTTAGTTCCTCTCTTTTGTGGCAGGGCCTGGGAGAAGGGTTTAGAATTGATCTAGATTTGTTGTGTTCTCTTTTTTCCTTTTGTATTTTTCAGGAGAAGAGGGTTGGTTTCTTTTCTTCTAGGGGAGACTCTGGAGTCTCCCCTACGTGCTTGGCTCTATTGCCAAGCCAAGAACTTTTGTGGGAGAAAATACAAAGCAGCAACTGGTTTTCCCCCCGCCCCCCAGCTCTTTGTGTGGGTCATCAGACCGACCCTATTAATTGGGGAGCGAGGAGGAGAAAAATATCCCCCATCCTTTTTTGTTTCCTCTCCCAGGCTCCTCAGTGCAGGGAGCTTTCCAGAGCTCGGGGCTTGGGCAAGGATCAAAGCCCTGGGAGTGTCAAAAAGACGTGGCACTTGGAACCAATATCCCTCCGTCTTTTCTCTTCCCTCACTCTGTTCTCTGCTTGCGTCGTTGGTCTCTGGCTGCTGTGTTTGGAAAGCACAGAATCATAGAAATGACAGGCTGGAAAGGCCCTAAAGAGATCACCACATCCAGCCCCCTTTGCTGAGGCAGGACCAAGTCAAACCTAGCTCATCCCTGCCAGGTGTTTGTCCAATGTCTTCTTAAAAACTTCCAATGACGGGGATTCCATGAGCTCCCTTAGAAGCCTGTCCCAGAGCTTAACTAGCCTTCTAGTAATAAAGGTTATTTTTGCCTGATAGCTAACCTAAATCTCCCTTGCTGCAGATTAAACCTGTAACTTCTTGTTTTACCTTCAGTGGACATGAAGAACAATTGATCACTGTCCTCTTTGTAACCAGGGGCGGCTCTAGGCACCAGCGGGCCAAGCGCCTGCTTGGGGCGGCATCTGGGAGGGTCATTTTTGGCTCGGTGGGCTCCCGCGGCGTGCTGCGCGCGGCGGTCCACGGCCGGGCGGCGGGCGGACGGCGTCATGCCTGTGTTTTACCTTCAGTGGACATGAAGAACAATTGATCACTGTCCTCTTTGTAACAGCCCTTTACCTATTGGAAGTTATCAGGTCAACCCACTATTTCCTTTTCTCAAGATTAAATGTGCCCATTTTTTTAACCTTTCCTCACAGGTCAGGTTTCCTAAACCTTTGATCATTTTTTGTTGCTCTCCTCTGGACTCTCCAGTTTTTCCACATTTTTCCTAAAGTTTGGTGCCCAGAATTGGACACAGTACTCCAGCCTCATCAGTGCTGAGTAGAGTGGGACAATTACCCCCTGTATCTCATGTACAACACTCCTGTTAATACTCCCCAGAATGGTGTTAGCCTTTTTTGCAGCTGCATCACCTTGTTGACTTATATTCAGTTTATGATCCACTATCACCCCAGATCCTTTTTGGCAATACTTCCACATAGCCAATTATTCCCTCTTCTGTAGTTATGCATTTGATTTTTCCTTCCCAAGTGAGGTATTTTGCGCCTGTCTTTATTGAATTTCATCTTGTTGAATTCAGACCAATTCTTCCAATTTGTCAAGGTTGTTTTGAATTTTGAGCCTGTCCTCCAAAGTGCTTGCAACTCCTCCCAGCTTGGTGTCATCTGCAAATTTTATAAGCATACTCACCAATCCATTAGCCAAGTCATTAATGAAAATACTGAATCGTACTGGGCCAAGGACAGGATACACCCTCCCAGTTGGACAGTAAACCATTAATAACTACTTTGAGTATGGTCTTTCAACCAGTTATGCACCCACCTTATAGTAATTTCATCTACACCACATTTCCTACTTTGCTTATGAGAATGTCATGTGGGATTGTATCAACAGCCTTTCTAAAAATCAAGATGCATCACATCTACTGCTTTCCCCCATCCACTAGGCCAATAACCATGTCGAAGAAGGAAATTAGCTTGCATTGGCATGATTTGTTCTTGAGAAATCCATGCTGGCTATTCCTTATAACCCTATTATCCTCCAGGTGCTTACAAATTGATCAATAATTTGTTCCAGTGTCTTTCCAAGTATCGAAGTTAGGCTGACTGGCCATAATTCTCTGGGCCCTCTTTGTTCCCCTTTTAGAAGATAGGTACTGTTTGCCATTCTCCAGTCCTCTGGGATCTCATCCTTCCCCTATGAGTCTTTGAAAACCATTGCCAATGGTTCTGAGATTGCTTCAGCTAATTCCTTAAGTTTCTGTGGAAGGATTAAGGACACAGTGTGGTCCGTTGGATAGGGTGTTGCCTTGGACTAGACTAAAGGAGAACAGAGTTCTATTCAGCACCAGCTCTATGGGCAGGTGAGCAGAATGGATGCCCCGAGTGCCAATTTCCATGGGATTTTTTGTTTGTTTGTTTTTTTGCCTTGCTTCTGGTGTGGGCAGTGTGAAAATGTTTTCCTCTGCCCAGGCTGGCAAAACAGCTAGGGCCATTCCTGGTTCTATTCTTAACCTGCTGTTTGACTTTAGGCAAGTCACTGCCAGTCTGTGCCTCAGTTTCCCCACCTGTCAAACAGGGGCAATGATACAGGCCTGCCTTTATGAAGTGCTTTCAGCTGTGGATGGAAAGTTTCTGTACAAGAACACTTTTATGATCTTATGGCACCTAGCTGCATCTACAAAACACTTGTCCGCTCCCCAGCTTCACCCCCCTTATTGCTCAGGTGCTGGTAGAGAGCTGGGGAAAATTTTTGGTGTTCTGCTGCCACTGAGTTGCTTGCTCCCAAGAGCCCTCACGGTGCCATGCCTGGGAGAAGCCCAGATCGGATTCCTGAAGAACAGCTGCTGGAGGGAACACTAGCGTATCCCCTGGTAGCATGCAAGCAAAAGCCTTTGTTTTCTTCCGTCCCAGCCCCCTTATTTGAAGTCCAAGGCTTGGTGAACATATCTTAGTGCCTGGGAAGGTGCAGTATTATTGGGAATCTAAGTCCTGGCTTCTATCTCTAGTGGTGACCGATGATGAGTTTATTCCAATAGCGAGAAAAATAGGATTAAAAAATAAACAGAACTTGTGGATTTTAAAACACAAGGGTAGACAACGATTGCGAATGTGAGTTGACAATGGTACTTCAGATATCTACAACACCCCAGTCTTGCCTTCTTCAAATGTTGCACCTGCTGTGTGATTTGTGTGCCTTCCCTCAAGCCGTCCCGTGTCATGCTAGTGAGACGGCTTGTGGTCTAAGGCTCCTGCAATTTGCTCCTCTTTATTTCAGTGACCTTTCTCTCCTTGCCCCCGCAGATACCCCAGATAAGCTACGCTTCCACTGCCCCTGACCTGAGCGACAACAGTCGGTACGACTTCTTTTCCCGCGTTGTGCCCTCCGACACCTACCAGGCCCAAGCCATGGTGGACATAGTCAAGGAGCTCAAGTGGAATTACGTCTCCACCTTAGCCTCCGAGGGAAGCTACGGCGAGAGTGGGGTGGAGGCCTTCATCCAGAAGTCCAGAGAGGATGGTGAGTGAACTTCCTGCTGAGATATGGGCCATGGGGTTGAAATGGGGTCTGGGAGCAAAATACAGCTGGATCTCTTCGGGGTGAGCTGCATTATGGGTCATGGTGTCGGGAACTGCAAGGAAGTTTGGGGGTAGAACATATCTGGATATAGCTGGGGTTGAATTACTGAGGCTAGTCTTTAAGCTTGGACGGCAACTTCTTCAGTTTAGAAGCTGAAGGACATAGGTTCTAGGCCCACCTCTAATATCTCCCCATCACTGATCCATCCGTACGGCTGAATACATCAAGCAGGTGAGGAATGGCCCTTCTCTGGCTAGCTAGCAAGGAAAGTGGTGACAACTGGAGGGGAAAGGGCTGGTTTTTATGAAGCATCTTGTGTGTTAAGGAACATCCTAGGGGCACTTGTCCTCAAGTGCAAACTGTGAGGCAGCTGTGGCTCCATCTGCTGTGGTAACAGCTGCCCATTGGAGGGTGCTGCATTAGCCCGCGCCCAGGCCTGTGCTGTGTTACCAGCATGGCAGAATTGGGAAGCGCCTGTTAGCATCTGGGAAACAGCTACTGCTGCGGCCTGTCGGGAGAATGTTGCAGCTTCTTGAGGCCCGTCTGTGGCCAGGGGCGGCTCTAGGCATTTTGCTGCCCCAAGCATGGCAGGCAGGATGCCTTCGGCGACTTGCCTGCGGAGGGTCCCTGCGGGAGGTCCTCCGAAGCCGCGGGACCAGCGGACCCTCCGCAGGCAAGTCGCCGAAGGCAGCCTGCCTGCCACCCTCGCGGCGCCGGCAGAGCGCCCCCCGCGGCTTGCCGCCCCAAGCATGTGCTTGGCGTGCTGGGGCCTAGAGCCACCCCTGTCCATGGCAGTGGGGGTTAGGCTGCTTTTGAACTTGGAGGGGGGCAGCCTGTGGGGGACTTGTGTGCTAACGTGACATCAAGCTCTGTCCACGTGGTTAGGCTAATACAATTCAGCCTCAGTCGTGATCCACCCTAGGGGGCCTTAGGGTCTGGTGCACGACCCAGGTGCAATCGAGAGATGCCAGTGTTTGGCACGGGGCATGTGAAGAGTCAGGCCGAAGGGAACAATCAGGGTGAAATGCGACTAGAACACCGCACTGAGACGAGGCCCGTGATGGAGAGAGGAAATGTATGTGGAATGGGATGGATGGTGATGTCTTTGCTTGCTCAGGATTGGGCCCATTGGCGTTTCACTTGAACAAGGGTTTGTGGATTTATCCCTGTTTCCACCTCTTCCTCTTTCCCTGTGCTAAATCCCCAAATAGCCTAATGTGTGCGTTCCCCACCTCATGCCAATGCCTCTGTATCTGTGTGTTCGGCCCATCAACCGTATTGTAATTGCTTATTCCTGCGGACCACATAGTGACCAAGTGCTCCACATTGGTACCACCCTGAAGCTAGAATCCCACCATAAATCTTGCCTAAGCACTTTTAATTGCATAGCACTGGTCTTGTGGGGGGGAGGGTCCCTGATGGCTGGGACTCTGTCTGGGCTCCACCTGGGCAGTCCCTGTGAGACGAAGGGAGGCGTAGCAGTCCAGGGAGGAAGAAGCAATGCAGGGTGGGGATGAGGCAGAAAGACAGCCCTCTCCTTTACTCCTCTTCTCCCCTTCCAAGGGCTTTCACCCTAATGGAGGGGTCACCCTTTCCGAGGATGGAGATAGACCCTAGCTCCAGCACCAGAAGGTCCCGTGGCTCAGAGAGAGGAACCACTCTCCTGGGAAGAGAGGGGGATTTCAGTCTTCTGTTCAGTTGTTCCTGGTCCTTGCCCCTACTACTCAGGGTCCCTGATCCTAGCTCGGGGACTCTGCAGCCTTGCGGGGTGATTGGACAATTCAATCCTTATTTGTTCGCTTCTGCTGTGGGCATCTCTTCTCCAGGCAGATATATAGGCTCCAACTCATCCCTGGGCATGTACAGAGACCAGTGGGGTGGCAATGCCCCTCCCCTGATGCAGCCCCCGGCACAGGTGAGAGTAGCACTGGGGGCAGATTTAACCTGTCTGCAGCAGCTTAGCCTCTATTGGAGTGACTAGGAGTAGCCGCTCCCTCCCTCTCCTGCCCTGACGCCCCTCTGGCTCCAGGGTGGTTCCTAAGGGGCATATGCCAGCGGGGATATTCCCCATGGGGAGCGTTGCCTGGCTGCCTTGTGGCCCCCTTGCACTGTCACAGCTGACAAACAAACCCAGAATGTGGGGTTGCATCTCCCCCCATCCGTGGAGCATTGCATCTCCCTGTTAACTCTGAACTCTCCTTCCAACGGGGTCTCTCCCCAGGCAGCCCCCAGTACCCGGGCCCCTTCCGTGTTGCTAGCATGGAACAGGTAGCCAGCTAATCACAGCAGCACCTGTCTGCTAAATGAGGTTTGATGTTTCCAACGTCTTTAGCTGAAGCTCAAGAAAAGAAGGGAGGAAGAGAGGCGCCGATCTCCAAATTGAAATCTGAACGGAACGGCTGTGGGCTGCTGCCGACGTCCCCCTCTGCAGCCTAATCCTTCTGCGAGATTAAAGATGTCTTTGGCCACATATTGTATTGATTCATTCCCTGAAGTATAAATCATCCCTTTGCAGGCTGGCAACCAGTGACTACAGCTGGGGGATTTAAAAAAAAATGATTCTGGACCAACGATGAACCAGGCACGACATAAATTTCAAAGCCTTGATTAAGACTCTCTTTGTGTGAGCTGTGCTGCCTGTTGCTCCTGGAGGCCAGTGAGATGGGGGGATAGGATGCTGAGGAGGAACGTTAGGGGCTCAGGGAGAAATTGTCTGCAAGAGCAATGCAGTCCTTTGTAGTTTATCCCCATCTGGTACTGTGTAATCCAGGCCAGGACTCAGAGGAGACCTGGTGTTGGAGTCTAAAGTAGCAGAGGCTGCCTTAGTCTGGGAGTTGGCGAGCCAGAGAGAACCACAGGGATTGTCAGTGTCCAGCAGCCTCATTGGATCATGCTTTCATATTCGCTACGGCGGAGCCCTCTCTCCCTGCATGTCCACGGGGCTGCAGACTTGTGACAGTGTCCTGAGACATACAGCCACGACAATGCAGGGATGCAAGGTCATCGCCCCAGCTGTTGCAGTGGGGAAACTCCCCCTCCCCCTTCCCTCTTATGGTGAAACAAGCTCCCTGTGGCCCAGGCTGGTCAGGATGCTAGGCTCCATCTTGAACTTGCCATGACAACACAAGCACATTCCCCTCTCTCCCTCCTTGTGGCATTGGTAGAATGATGCCACCTCTGCTGTGGTATTACCAGCTCCCCCTTTCAAGAGAGGAGCCCCCATGGCTGAAATGGAAAGAAAACAAGGGCAGAGAACATTACTCTGTTATATGTATGTCTTGTTTCCAGTCTGATTGCTGGTGCTCAGTTGCCAACAGAGATGCCCCAGCTGTTCTCAAGTTGGTGATGGCATGCACACAACACAACACATTTTATCTCAAGACACAGGGCCAAATTATATGCTGCCTTTTTCCCATGCTAGTTGGGTTGTACAAGGGGTAAATCAAGGCAGAATTTGCCCTACAGAGGCAGTGACTCCTGTTGTTGTTGTTATGGTTTGTACTGGGGGAGCACGTACGAGCCCCAGTCATGGAGCAGAACCCTATTGTGCTAGATGTGGTACAATCACAGAAAGAAAAGACAGTGCCCGCCCCAAAGAACTTACATGGTTACTGGGGGGAGCATGGTCCATCCGTTGAGCCCCAGCAAGAGATCTAGATTCTGTTCTCCATCACTGGCAACTTTAGAATCCAAGATTGGATGTTTTTCTAAAAGATCTGCTGTTGGGAGGGGCAGCTCTATGGCCTTTGCTATGTAGGAGATCACACTGGATGGTCCCTTATGATCTTGGAATCTTTGAGTCAATCCATAGCAGTTTCTGGACCGTAGTGTCATCTGGCTGCAGTTCCTTCTGAGTAAGTGGCTAGGAAATGCGTTTGCTGCGTGTAAAGAGACTTGAAATAAGTTGGGGCTTTGCTGTGGCCCAGCCAGTGAGCCTATTCCAACGCTCCCGGCCTTTCCAGATCACTCACTGTGCAGGGCACTTTCCAGGAGAGGACTTTTCCTCAACATTACCAGGTTTTAATGGAAAATAAAGTTGGCACCATTGCTTGGTTCTCCCAGTTCAGTGGAATTATCCCTGTGGGCAGGTACTTCAACTTGTCTATAGACTTTGGACAGCCTGAAAGTCTGTGCTCAGCAAAACTCTTTGCAAGGATTTGTCAGGAATGGGAAAGCATTCTGCTGACGGGTGCTGCTGGATGCTTAGAAAGGATTATCGCCAGTGGGAGTAGGGGGAGAGCGCCGGCTGCATTCTGGGAGCTTGCAGCTGCTGCGGCTTCAGCCTCCCCCAAGAGGGGCTGCTGTGGAGAAATAAAGCGGGAGTCCTGGATGTGGAGGGGGAGCTTTGAGCCACACCAGGAGACTCTGAAAGGAGCGGGACAGGAGCCCTAGCTGTGGGGGTGGAGATTAGGTCTTGGCCTCTCCCAGAAGCAGGCTCTATAGGGAAATCTGCAGGAGCAGTGAGAGGGGGCGGGGAAGGGGAGAACAGAGAGCTACTCCAGTCCCAGCCTCTGTCAGTAGGAGGCGCTGTTGTTAAGAGCTGATATGGTACGTTATCCACTAACTATTGACATACATGTGAATACCGAGCACTCCTGTAACAGTGGTGCAAGTTCACTGGCTGGGGGCCATCTCACAGCTACTCCGCACCCAGCCTCTCCCGACAGAAGGCGCCATAGGAAACAGTGGAAGGAGCTGCCCAGGCGTGGGGAGTCCCAGCATCTCCCAGCAGGAGGCGCTGTGGGCAGCGATGCTGCAATACTGTCTGCAGGGTGCTCACTCGGTGCTAACCTCTCTTAGCAGGAGTATGCTACAGGAAACGATGTAGGACTGGCAGTGGGGAGAGCTCGGCTTGGCCTGCCCCTGTTCTGCGTTTCTTTGACTATCTGCTGCATAATAATCCATGGAGAGACGAGAACTAAAGAGTGTTTTTGGAGGCAGTTAGAGTCCTGCCGTGCACCGACTGCTGCCTATTACTAATTTAACTGTATCTGAATGGCACATTAAATTCTGGCAAGATCTGTGGGACACCAGTCCATCTAGTGCAAGTCAAACTGTGTTATGGCCTTATAAATGGATAACGGGAATAAAAACTTCTAGGTGACGAGCTTCTAATCAAAGCCCTATAAATAGGAACTGCGTTAATCCAATGTCTCTGTAATGCTGTGGCTCTGAGAACCGGCTGTGCTTTTAGTATGCAGAAGAGTCCGTCTAGGGATTCAGCTGGGAATCGCTGCTCTTTAGGATTTTAACTTGAAAAGCAGAATGTTTTGTCAGGTCTGCAGTCTTACGTGAGTGCGTGTGTGCTTCAGAGCAGGCAGGTGTGGCTGTTTCTGGATGCACTTGTACTTGCGATCATGTGGGTGTACTTTGTGTCAGGGGCGGCTCTAGGATTTGCGCCGCCCCAAGCAGGGCGGCACGCTGCGGGGGGCGCTCTGGTGGTTGCCGGTCCCGCAGCTCCAGTGGACCTCCCACAGACGTGCCTGCGGAGGGTCCGCTGGTCCCGTGGCTCCGGTGGACCTCCTGCAGGCCTCCTGCAGGTGCCTGCGGGAGGTCCGCCGGAGCTGCGGGATTAGCGGACCCTCCGCAGGCACGTCTGCGGGAGGCCCACCGGAGCCGCGGGACCAGCGGACCCTCCGCAGGCACGTCTGCGGGAGGTCCACCGGAGCTGCCTGCCGCCCTCCCGCGGGACGCCACCCCAAGCGCGCGCTGGGGTCTGGAGCCGGCCCTGCTTTGTTGTGTATACACCTGCATCTGTGCATGCGTGAGCGGGTCTGCGGGTGTTACTCAGGGCAAAGGTGTCCACACCTAGCACTGTGTGTACGTGTTGATTGTCTGCGTTTCTGCATATACCCAGGGGCGTATGACCTGTGGGTGCGTGCATAGGGGTGTGTGTGTGTGTGTGTGTGTATGTCTGGGTGCATCTCTGTAGGCCTTGAACGTGCATATGGATGATCAGGGATATGTGGCACATAGCGGTTAGAACATGTGACTAGACGTACCTGTGACTCCATAGATGTGAGTGACAGTGCTTGTGTGTGTATCTGTGCCTGTCTGGATGTAGGCTGTGTGTGCATGACAAAGTGGGAGGGAGGCAGGGAGTATGGTGTTAGCGTAGAAAAAGGGTTTTCTTGCTCTCCGTTAACAGCTTAGCTGCTAACCCGACTGGGGTTTGTCAGTGCTAAGCAGCAGCCTCATCTGAACCCTAATGATAACACGACTCCTCTGACAACAAGAAGAATAAAGGGGAAAGTAACTGTTTTTTGTTGTCGCTTTGCATTCTCTCTCACACAGATTTGCCATCCAAGAGAAGAGCTCTTTTCTGCCCGACTTGCAGAGGTCTGGGGGTGGGGGGGGGGCTCCTGTTCCCCTGGTGCTGTGTGAGTGCCTGCCCTGGAGCCCTTGAGCTAGACAGTCTGTCATGCTGTGGTAGAGGAGGTGTTAAGAATATTGGATTTGCAGTACTGCGTCAGAGCGCTGATCCGTCAAGT
This sequence comes from Mauremys reevesii, assembly GCF_016161935.1. Lineage (NCBI taxonomy): Eukaryota > Metazoa > Chordata > Testudines > Geoemydidae > Mauremys > Mauremys reevesii. The sequence continues at coordinate 128,820,850 of NC_052626.1, read as the reverse complement.
CCAGCATCCGGCCTCTGCTAGTGGCCGCTGACTGATGCTTCCGTTCCTGATGGATGTGCCTGGCGCAAAGACTTTATTTTAGAGGCAAATGGCACCTGGATTCTATCCCAGCAGGGTGGCTTTGCTGTCCTGTGGCTCAGGCCTGTTCCCCCAGTGCGGTAGCCCTTTCTTTAGGGATCTGCCTCCAATACGGAGTCTGAGGGTGTGTCTACACTGCAATTAGACACGCCTGGCTGGCCTGTGTCAGCTTGAACTCATGGGGCTACGACTTAGGGGCCATTTAACTATAGTTTAGATGGTGCAGCCTGAGCACCGGGATCCTCCCACCTTGCAGGGTCCTAGAGCCTGGGCTCCAGCCCAAGCCTGAATGTCTACACAGCAATTAACCAGCTCCTTAGCCCGAGCCCCGCAAGTCTGAGTCAGTCGGCCCAGGCCACTTGCGGGTTTTTAATTGCAGTGTAGACACACCTGAGCGAGTGGCATTTGTTGTTGACAGATTTTAAGGCCAGAAAGAAGGAACCATTAGATCATCCAATCTGATCTCCTGCATAGTGCAGAGCAGAGAATTTCATCCGGTTACTCCTGTACTGAGCCAGGATGGGTGTTTGATTAATGCATACCTCCCGGACAAGGCTTCAATCTCTTTATCTGAAGACTTCAAGAGATGGCAGATCCACCACTGCCCTTGGTAATTAGTTCCAATGATTAATCGCCATCAGTGTTAAAAATTAGTGCTTTATTTCTAATTTGAATTTGTCTGGCATTAACTTATAAAATCATAGAACATCAGGGTTGGAAGGGACCTCAGGAGGTCATCTAGTCCAACCCCCTGCTCAAAGCAGGACCAACCCCAACTAAATCAGCTTCTAGCCATCGGTTCTTGTGCCTTTCTCTGCTAGGTTAAAGAACCCTCTAGTACCTGTTGTTTTCTCCCTAGGAACATACTTATACACGGTAACCAAGTTGTCACTCAGTCTCCTTTTTGACAAACAAACCGATTGAGCTCGTCAAGTCTCACTGTAAAGCATATTTTTGTTTCTAGCCCTCCAGTTGTTTCTGTGGCTTTTCTCTGCACACTCCCTCCAGTTTGTCAATAACCTGTTAAAAATGTGCACACCAGGACTGTATGTGGCATTCTAGTATTGGCCTCGCTAGTGCCATATCCAGAGCTAAAATCGCCTCCTCGCTACTGCTCAGCATTCCCCTGTTCACATGTCCGAGGATCACATTAGACCCAGGGTTCTCAAACTGGGGGTCAGGACCTCTCAGGGGTCACAAGGTTATTACCTGGGGGGTTGCAAGCTATCAGCCTCCACCCTAACCCTGCTTCACCTCCAGCATTTATCATAGTGTTAAATATATTTAAAAGAGTTTTTAATTTATAAGGGTGGGGGTCGCACTCAGAGGCTTGCTGTGTGAAATGGGTCACCAGTACAAAACTTTGAGAACCACGGCATTTTAGCCACAGCATTCCCTGGGCATGCGTGTTGAGTTGCTTGCTCACTTTGACCCCTGCTTTCCAGGATACACCCCCGCTCCCATGCTGGAAGTGTGGCCTGTTGCATTCCTTGTTCCTAGATGTATGACCTTGCATGTGGCTGTGTTAAAATGTAGTTTGTTTTCTACCTGCCGACCCGAGTTGTGGGAGCTACAGTTTCCTCTTGGTGGGTCCCTCCCTTCTCTGGGGCTGGGTTCTAACAGGGTTCTCAATGTCTATAAAAATGTTCCTAAGGGGTGAATTTCAATGGGAGTTGCAGGCGCTCAGCACCTTGGAAAGGCAGGTCAGAGGGGTTTCTCGACTCAGGGCAGACCCTGGCAGGATCAGTTGGCATGTTCGAGGGGCTTTGTTTGGAGAGACTTCACAAGGTGGTGCTGGGTAATTGCTCTCTTGCCCTTAAGGAGACACTATTGCAAGAATCTGCAGCGTTCCAGAAGCTGAACCTGGTTTTGTCAGGGTTGAGAGAGGACTGGCGTGTCACGGGGGCAAGCTGCAGCTCTACTTAGGGTGGACTGAAGCTAAATGTAGCTCCAACAGATTGACTTGCACGGACCCTGTGCTGTTCTCGGTGAGAGCTGGGGCTGCTGGAGGGGGGGCAGGGAGAGGGAAATGCTGCTGGATAAGAACATTGTTGGAAGTTCCTCCTTGAGGGTTATGGCATCAGACCATGAGGCCTGGATTTGGTCCTGCCTAAGGACTTGATCTGAAGTCAGCAGAAAGACTCCCGTAGATTTCAACAGCTTTTAGATAAGGCCTCAAATCTGGCATTTTTCTAGTTGAGGCACTAAATTGCCTATGGACTCCCAATCAACCTAAAGCCAGGAGGAACCCACGGTTACAGTTCTGTGTCACCTTGGGGATTGTGTGTTCAGCCCCTCACCTGCCTCCTCCATCCATCAGCTTCATCCTCTGCCACAGAGAGGTCTATACATCTTTTCAGCACCACCTGTCCTTGCTGCATCACGCTGCGACGGCCAGAAGAGCTGTCTGCTCCAACGCAAATTCAGCACAGCAAGGGGATGGCTCTGAGGAAAGGTGTGCCAGATTTCAAGGGGCTTCTGAGGCTGGGATAGGGGCTGAGGGAACCCAGGTCTGCATCGAGGTCATAACTGCCTACTGAAAGGTTTCTTTTACCTTCTTATGAAGCAGTTATTACTGGCCACCATTGGAGACCGGATACTGGACACACCAAGGGCTAGACGGACCGTGGGTCGATACAATATGACAAGTCATCTGTTTTCATTGCTGTCCCCATGGAAGGGCTCTCGAATGAGGGGGATATTTAAGGGGCCAAATTATTTGCCTCCCCTTGGTTCTTTGCTTTGTTCCAGAGATCAAGCAGGTCACATGACCCCACAATGACTTTGCTCCCACTAAGCAACAAGTTCGACCTGATGTGAGTGCCCACGTGATAAGCTGAAATAGCATAGTGATTAGACCTGGTGAGCTAGCTGCACGAGGGGTGAAGTTCACTCCTGTGCAGAGGGACTGTGTCGCTGAGCCCCGGGATGTAAGTGATGCCTAAGTCTCATGTCTGCCCCCCCCACCGGCGTCAGGGGGAGTTTTGCCTTCATTGCAGCCGCCACTCCACTGAAGTCAGCCATGTTCCGCCCAATCACTCAACAGGGAATCCAGCCAGATCTTGAGGGTTGGTGTGGGAGAGACTTGATGGGGGCTGTTTTGAGAGATGATGTGATGGGAACCACAGAAGTGAGAGCCTCTTTCCTGAGCAACCCAGCTGCAAAGCTGTTTCTATTAGTCTCATTTCCCCATTGGGGGAATGAGAAACGGAGAGGGAAAGTGATGGGCTTAAAGTCACAAAGTGAGCCAATGGCACAGTCGGGAGAAGAACCCAGGAATCCTGACTCCCCCTTTGGCTTCCCAGTACAATGATTAGAATGACTGAGAGTCATCCTCCAAATCTAGCGTGGCTGTGGTTTAAGACGAATTAATTTGTGATAATTGCAGGTAACTGGACAGTTAACTATCTGACTTAGCAATTACAGTGTAAATTAATGTACTTGGAGTCTGGACACATATGTATTAACCGAAGACTGAGCGCCATAATTCGTTTATACAGTTAACCTTATGGTTGTGTGAATTAGTGTTAATTTGGTTATCAGAGAGCCTAATTACACTGTAATTACAGTATAGCCGCAGTGTAATTAGTCACTGTATTATCGGAAGTAACCCTGCTCCCCTGCTGTAACTACTGGAACACATTTATTTACGGAGCAATAGAATGTACATTACAGGCCAGGTTGTGTCACTCACCATAGTGAGCAGTTACTCAGTGAGCAGTGCTGCTGGAGTATTCACAATCCGGCCTACAGCTACTGGTGGAGTAATATGGCTGTATACAAGATAGGTATGCATCAAAGGGCATCAGTGCTTGGGTCATCAAGGAATGTGTGATCAGCCCCAAGATGCATGTCTCTTTTGTACACGTTTTCAGAAGGACCCAACACACACAACGAGGTTGAGATTTTCAGGAGAGCGCCACATGTTGGGTGCATGTTCAGCTCTGCCCAGAAGTGTCCCTTGAAAATCTGGCCCTTATTTAGGGGCGTAAATGGGAGCTGAGCTCTTCTGAAAAACCCGGCCCTTGGACCTTCTAGGTAGGATTGGGGTTTTCAAAGGATTCAGCGTTGGTCCAGCTCTGGAAGCCAATGATTCAGAAACTCCCATTGACTTCAGTGGGGCAGAGTCCGGCAGATTTTTCAAGAGCGCAACATGCGCCCAAGGTGCTGAGTGTCTGCAAAGAAAATAGGTTGGGGCTGATTCTTCTTTCTCTTACACTCATGTAAATGTGGAGTGGCCCCATTGAAGTCAGTGGAGTTACAGTGGTGTCAAGCCAGATTAAGTGAATGAAAATATACATAGGGGCCAGGTTTTTCTTTACTCTAAGGCCCCTTTGCACCACTCTGGTAGTATAAAGGGGCATGTAATGTATTCCGATGTCAAAGCCCCTTTACACTGCCGGAGTGGTGTGAATTAGACTCTGTCAGTTTGTCAAGCCACAAAGTTTACCTGAAATCAGCTTGCATCAGTATATTACGCCTCAGTCAACAGCCAGCTTGCTTGCCTTGGAATAATCGAAGTGAGGCAATGCTGCCTTTTCCCGGCATCGTTCTCCGCGAAATATTTCAAATTAAAGTCCCAAATTTCTTGGTGTGCCTTTATACTTCCTCTGCATGTGTGCAGGCCTGCCATCTCCTCCATAACACAGCTGTGCTTCAATTCTTTATGCCCGTCCTGAGTCTTTGGAGTACATTGGCATTTTCATAATGTGATAATGTTCATTATTGTAGTTACCATTGTAGTAAGCATTCAAGCTGTTTTCTTTCTGGTGCATTATCAACTTGACCTGCCGTTACAGTATTTACCAAAGTCTCGGATTAATGCTGTTGCATGTACATTGCTGCCTCAGGGCGTAAACCTACTAAAGAGCTGAGAAGAAGCTTCCCCTGGGGGCAGACTGTCCCATCACTGAAGGGTTTTTGCTCCCACCTGTGATGCAGATGGTACTAGCCACTGTCAGAGACAGGGCATTGGACCAGATGGACCATGGGTGCAAGACAAGGATAAGATAAACTTTGACCCAGGGCTGGCCATTAAAAGGTCAATATTTACCAGTAGTTACCAGCCAGTAGTATAGTTTATTTCCTATATTGAGAAAGCAGCATGTGTAGATAGATGACTATTGAAAGAGCACCATCAATTGCCATGTAAGTATAGGGTAATTTGTGGTGTTCGTAAGTCTGTAGGTTCAATAAAGTTGTTGTGCATTCCCGACTGTCTTGTGTGCAGCTTTTAATAGCTGCCACTTTATCCTAGTGCATCCTGAGTGCTTTACAAAGGCAGCTATTATTTCTGATTTTGCAGGCTGGTACTAAGGCACAGGGGTGTGTAAAGGTATCCACCTAAGGCTGCATAGGAAATTAATGGCAGAGCAATGGACAGTGGGTGAAGTTTCCCCTGGGGGAGGTTAGTGTACCATTCTGCCTCTTCTGCCCATGGCCCTGCCCACACTCCACCTCTGCTCCACCCCATGCTCCGCCCCCTTGGTCCCCTCTCCCACTCTCCATGTCCCTCCTCTCCTCCCCCCCTCTTCTGCAAGGCTCCCACTGCCCACAGGGACACAGCGGAGGGGGGTGTCTCGCGGGGAGGTGGGGTGGAAGAGGAGGGATGCGGGGAGTGGTGGGGAGCTCTGGAGGAGGGAGGAGTAGTGGAGGACAGGAGGGACTCACCAGGCAGCAGTGGGGGCCTCGGGGAAGGGGCAGAGCAGGGAGGGGAAGAGGTGGAGTGCAGGCAGGGCCACCACGGCCCAGGCATCTGGCATCCTCCCCAGCCTATTATAGGCAGTGTGTATGGGCAGACCCAGAAGTTGGGATGCCTTCCCAGCCCCCTCTTCTAGTTGTATCTGAGTCTGTCTCTTATCCCAGAATGGTTGACGCTGCTTCAAACACTCTGGGCTGGGAAAGGACAAAGCCCGCTTGCAATACCATAGGATCTGCAAACATGCATGCTCTATGGCCTCTTCTCGCTCTGTCACCAAACACATTGAGATGAAATATTCGCTTTATATTTATGTAATTTAACCGGTGTGCAACACATGTTATGCAATGCTTCATAATGTGCAGCTCTCTATTTTGTGAAGAGGGTAATATTTCGAGCCAAATGCAAGATTCCTTAGTCATCTGTCTGAATCAATTTCATATTGTCATTTTTCTCTCTCCGTCCTGTTTTATCCTTCACTGGGTTTTCTATATTTTTCCTCAAGAGGCCGATATATATTTATGATGCATTTGTTCATTACTATGTGATATTCATGTCTATTTCCAGTTGAGCTGGGTTCATTACTTGTGCTCGGTGCCTCGGCATGTCACGTAAAAGAAGTGACTCAGCTAGCAAGAATGTAAAGAAGGTTTGGATAATATTAAATGGAGGTTTCAGCTGCTCTAACGTCTTAGGGTATAAATGAGATAGGAGAGTAGTTGCAGGTCAGACTTGTGCATGCAGTTGCCATGATTGTGCATGAAAATTGGGAGATTGCTAATCCATCACTTCCACAAACCAATGTGATGATGCATGCAAAGGTGTTGCAGGATCATTTGTTTCACTTTTCAACATGTGGTTGCCCACCTGATGTAAAGATTGAGCACTTAAATGGTCATTGCTGGAAAAGGTGATGATATAAAAATGACTCTTCCTCATTACTGGTATTATGGTAGCTCAACCAAGATCAGGACACCATTGTACCAGACACTGTACATACACTTAGTAAGAGACAGTGCCTGCCCCAAACAGCTTACAGTCTAAGTAGACAAAGGGTGTGAGGGGAAAAAGACATGAAGAGGAAGGGGAGCGACTATAAGGTGGACAGAAAGCTGGCTAGATCGTCGGGCTCAACGGATGGTGGTCAATGGCTTGATGTCTAGTTGGCAGCCGGTAACAAGCGGAGTGCCCCGGTGTCAGCCCTGAGGCCGGTTTTGTTCAACATCTTTACTAATGATCTGGATGATGGGATGGATTGCACCCTCAGCAAGTTTGCAGATGACACTAAACTGGTGGGAGAGGTAGATACGCTGGAGGGTAGGGATAGGGTCCAGAGAAAAAGAAATCTGATGAGGTTCAGCAAGGACAAGTGCAGAGTCCTGCATTTAGGATGGAAGAATCCCATGCACAGCTGGGGACTGACTGGCTATGCAGCAGTTCTGCAGAAAAGGACCTGGGGATTACAGTGGATGAGAAGCTGGATATGAGTCAGCAGTGTGCCCTTGTTGCCAAGAAGGCCAATGGCATATTGGGCTGTATTAATAGGAGCATTGCCAGCAAATAGAGGGAAGTGATTCCCCATTCCTCTAGTCAGTACTGGTGAGGCCACGCCTGGAGTATTGTGTCCAGTTTTGGTCTCCCCCCTACAGAAGGGATGTGGACAAATTGGAGAGAATCCAGCAGAGGGCAATGAAAATGGTTAGGGGGCTGGGGCACATGACTTACGAGGAGAGGCTGAGGGAACTGGGCTTATTTAGTCTGCAGAAGAGAAGAATGAGGGGGGATTTGATAGCAGCCTTCAACTACCTGAAGTGGGGTTCCAAAGAGGGTGGAGTTTGGCTGTTTTCAGTGGTGGCAGATGACAGAACAAGGAGCAATGGTCTCAAGTTGCAGTGGAGGAGGTCTAGGTTGGATATTAGGAAACACTATTTCACTAGGAGGGTGGTGAAGCACTGGAATGGGTTACCTAGGGAGGTGGTGGTATCTCCATCCTTAAAGGTTTTTAAGGCCAAGCTTGACAAAGCCCTGGCTGGGATGATTTAGTTGGTATTGGTCCTGCTTTGAGCAGGGGGTGGGACTAGATGAGCTCCTCAGGTCTCTTCCAACCCTGATATTCTAGATTTTCACAAGGACGCTCAGCTGATCAGGAGCTGGGATGAGAAACCTGCTCTCAGGAGTGCCAGTCTAGTGCCCTACCCACTAGACCATGCTGCCTTGATCTTTATCACAGCAACAATCAGTCCAATCTGAACGGGAGGTTTCTCTGTTTTTCCACATGAAGACTCTTCAATCCACAATTCCTAGTTTTGTAATTTGCGCCTTGATGCTCTAATGAGAGATTCATTGGAAATGCATCTGTAGATAATCAAGAATGGCACCTAAGACAAAAAGAACACAGTGATTTTTCAGATCGCAGGCTGAATTTGTGGCACTGGCAGTTAGCAATATAATCTTCAGACTTGTAAACTAAGTGAATTAGGTATGGGAATCATTGGATGGTTCTAAATCCATTCCCTTTCAGTGTCACTCTTTTTCGGTGTCTCTTTTCAGCGTGTAATTACCAAAGTGAGCAAATACTGGAAACATACTCAGTTGGATTTTCAAATGAACTCACTTCCCCCATATTCACAGCCCTGTGGCATTTGTTCCCTAAAAATGTGTGCGCAATCTGGCTCTTAACAGCATGAATGCTTGGTGGAAAGTGAATGTGCGGGAATGATCATTTAACTGATGTGGAAACTGAGGCACACAGCAGCGAGTGACTTTGCTCAAGGCCAAATAACCAGTTCATGTGGCTCCCAACCCAGTGTCTTATCCATTAGACCACACTGCTGCCTCTACTTTTATTAAAACCAACCTATTTTCCTTGCATAAGACAATTTGTTGCAACATTGTTCAGCGAATGCACTTAAGGAAGGCTGCTCAGGTTCCATGGTGATGGGTGGCAGTACAAAACCAGAAGGTGGGTAGGAGCAAAACAAAACACCCCCCAACTTTCCTTTGTATTCTAATTACACTCCGTTGGATTTCAGAGTGGCTTGGAGTAGTTCATTGCATTGATGGCAACTCAGGAATTCATTATCAAGTTGACTTTTAAGGGTGCTTTTGTTTTCAGTGCACAGCTGTGAAATCTCCATCTATCTAATCACAAATGTATGGAGGTTTGCTTCGGCAGATAAGTCTTGTTGAGATTAAAATAAAACAAAACCTCCACGCACTTGACCTTGGTAAACTGCCTCCTGTAACCCTGGCATAAGGCTAATACAAATAACTACAATTATAGATCAGGCAGACAGGACAGCTGGGATGAATGGAGAAGAGGAGCAATCACCTGGAGCAATGCACATGGTGCTCTTCTTTTGTCAGCCCAACTTTTTCTGGCCCACCGGCAAAGAAGGTAGGAATTGGAGTGCACAACCTGCAGCCCGATGGTGAAAGAAGGGTGTCATTAGCAGCATTGTATGGTGCAGGGAGCAGCTGGCTCCTTTTTCTCTCCAAGGATTGCTGTTCTTGTGCAGCCAGCACTCAATTACTGAGTCTCGCTGGAAGACTGTTTGCTGCAGGAGCTGCAGCTGTCCCACTGAATTCAGCACCCTGGACAGAACTGTAATTACGCTGTTGCCAGGGCCTGATCCACACCCTGGTGGAAAGGCGCCTGCTGATTTCATCGGGCTTTGGATCAGACTCCCAGGTGAGCTGAGGGGGCCCCAGGATTGGGCCCATAAATCTGTCCGTTGGAGGCTAGGCAACCTACGCTCTGTGCAGTGGGGGCCATCTCAGCCACTTGTGGGACTTGAACCGGGGTGGGAGCTGCCCAGGTCAATTAGAGACTTTAATATCCCACCTTAGAAATGTTCCATTTTCAGGGCCTGGAAGAACACCGTCTGGGGTTGGTACTGTGCTCCCTCGCTCGTTGCCAGCTTGGCCTGGGGTTTGCTGCTCCCTCCGTGTCTCCCTCTCCCAACACTGCCATGGCAGAGCGCCCTGATGGGCGAAATGCTTAGCGAGATATACGAGGACCGTGGAGCATTTTAATCTCTCCGGTGTTTGTCCCGTGGCCTCTGTCCTGCTTCTGCCTCACTCATAAATTAGCTCCAACACTTGCTGGAATGCGGCGCCTGCTTGTTCCTGTTAATGGCTCTGTGCGAAAAGGCGACTTCCCCTTGGCTTGTATAACAGGCTGATAGGAAATTACCTTAATATGCCCACGTGGGAGCTTCTGGAGAGAGGGAGGGTGCTGCATATTGATCACCCTCAGCCTGTTAATATGGTGGAGTCAGTGGACAAAAATCCTTATTCACTTTGGTCCTGATCCAAAGCCCAGTGGACTTGAAATTGGTCCCTTTGCAACCAAGGAGCTTTGAGCAGCTGCGCCTCCCGCCACTGTCTTTGCTCCCATTGACTTCAGTGAGACCTTGCCCGAGTATAAGCCTTGGGATTTGGCTCTAGTATTAACACAAAGGCCTAACTGCTCTATCCAGTGGATCGGCGCTGGCAGGGGATGACCCAGTATTACTTACATGGTTCCAGTGGGCTAGCCCAGCGTGGACTGGGCCTTGGATAGACCCTTCATGGGGTGGGTGCTACTCCAGTGGCTCCAAAGTCTTAGTGAGGAAGCCAGAGTGGGGTCTTTGCAGGGTGTTGTGTGGCCTTCCAGAAATCACATTTATTCAGGGAGATTATTACCTACACTTCTAGTGCCTTTGTCTGAGGACCCTGACGCTTGGCAGTATATCTGAATGGTGCCCCTGCCAACAACCTGCTCCAAGCAGCCCTGATGGGCGGGAGCATTGTCCAGTGTGACTAGATGGGGCAATCAGACATCAGGACCTCTGGGTTCCATTAACCATTTCCTTGCTGTGTTGGGAGCTACCGATGCTGTGCACTTCTGGGAATCTGGCCATTATTTAGGTTCCTGTGTGGGAGCTGAGCTCTACTGAAAATCTGGGCCCAGTTGTGGGGGCTGAGCACTTGGAAAAACTGGCCTCATGTGTTTCTTGGGCTCACTGTCCCTACCTGTAAAACAAGGTCATACTTTTCTAATGCAAGGAGTTGGGGTTTATGAAGCGCAATGAATGACAGTGATAGCCTGCGTGGAGAGGTGTGGATGGAAGATACTGGTGAAGGGCTTGAATCCCTTGATCTTTCACAGCAGAGAAATCTCTCGTTAATTACCCCACTGTTGTGTTCAGAGGCAATGGTCCTCCTGCCTCGGTTCTGGAGGGGCTGGGAGCCTTCTGCTCACCATCTCAGGGAGCAACTGTCCTCCCTTGCCCCCGGGTCTCATCTCTCCCTCTCGCGATGTGTACGCTGCACACGTAGGTGTACCTGAGATAGCTTTGACTTAACCAGGACTTTTCCTGCCTCTTTGCTCTGAGGCTCAGAGGCCCCATTGGCAGAGTAAACTTCAGTCAGGGCAGAAGTTCCTCTGGCAGCACCTGTCTTTCCCCCACCATTCCTGGAGCCGGCAAGCAGGGCAGTGCCTCTTGCTCAGGCTCCGTGACCGTGCTGTCCAGCAGAGAGGATGGCAGGACATGCCAAGCTGTCAGCCCCTTTCTTTCTGGCTGCGAAAGGGGCATGCTGCTACTCTTTGTGGTCTCTCAAAAGCCAGGCCAGAGCACGCTGGCAGATAAAGGTTAGACGGAGAGGCAGTGGAGCCAACGTGCTCACTTGGAGAAGGGCACTCAGCAAAGGTCGCTCGGCTGAAAGAGGAAGATTATGTTTGCCGAGCGTGGCTGGTGGAATGGAACCTCCGCTGAGCATCCTTTGCACAAGATGCTTTATCTTACAGGTACCAGCTGGGTGATTGATGGCCCAGCGGACGGGGGAGCTGCCTCTGCCTCGATGCAGCTCATTTGGCCCTGGTTTTGGGTGGTGCTTAGAAAAGTCACATTCAAGGACACCAGGTGCGGGGCTGTCTATCAGCATGAGCCAAGTAGGGCAGGGACATGGCTGGCTTGCAAGCTGGCCCCATCTCAGTCAGTAGACTAGAGAGTGAGGCAGCCTGGCACCCCATCTTCCTCTCCATCAGTAGGACCAGAGCAAGAAGCAATAGGGAGAAAATAAGCAAAGTCACCAAAATGAGCAGGTCAGGTGGCTAAACCTGGGGGGTGGGGAAGAGGGGAGGATTAGGGATAAAACAGAAGCTGTGGAGCCAGAAAGCCAAGAGACCAAGTAGAGAGCAGGAAGAGACTCAGGGGAGTCCAGGAGGGGCTGAAGGGTGAGAGCAAAGCCTAGGGGATGGGGGCTGAAGAGTGTTGAAGCTTGAGGAGGGACACAGACAGCCACCCTCAGGCAGGAGGGGCTATGCCCAGCTGGAGGCTGGGGTGGAAGATGGCTTTTGTGTTTGGACTTGGTGACCCCAGAAGGGATGGACTTGAACAACCTAGTCACAGGGCCGAACCACAGCAGCAACCAAACCAGGCTGGAAAGTCGGGAGATCCAACCGGAGTGAGGAGAAACTGAGGCACCAGCTAGCCTGAAGCCACGTCGGCTTGGTGGTGTCGCACCAGCTCTCCACATCAGCAGTCAGTTTAGCAAATCTTGGCCGTGTGTGTAGACACAGTATAATGGTATCCAGACATTACCCTAGGAAGGTGTATATGTGCAGGTATAGGATACAGACTTTTTGCTATTTTGATTGTTGTTGTTACTGTATTTAAAGTGTGGTAGGACCCCTGGTGTGTGACTTTTCAGAATCCTGGTATTTCTCATTAATAGATATTACAGCAGCTCCTACCTCTCGCCAACACTTTTCTGTGCCTGACTTAATTCATTCATTTCTATTATAAATGACCTTGCTTTACTCTCAGGAGCTGTTTGGTCTCTTTTCTCTTGTTGAGATTCGGGGGGGGGGGGGGGAAGAGAGAGAGGGAGTGGGAGTACATAAGTGGCCTTGAGATGGGGACCTGTGTGAAATACACTGCTTTACTCAGGCTAGCACAGTCAAGATTTCACTGTGTCACCTGGTTATAGCAATTGGGGGACATGCCACTGCCTAGTTAGACCAGCGCTGGTGACTAATATTGCAAAATATTTTTATTACAGGAGCACAAATGGTCCCCTACCAAGGTCGGAGCCCCATTGTGCTTGGTACAACAGACACCCAGTGAGAGGCAAGACTGCCTCAAAAAGCTTAAAAACAAAGTTAAGATAGAAGAAAGGGAAAGTTTTTATTCCCCATTGTACAAAGGGAAACTGAGGCACAGAGTGATGCCGAGGTCTCACAGAGTCCATGTCCCACACTGGTGTCATAGCTACCGGGCCATCCTTCCTCTTCGGTGGGTATCTGGAGGCCAGCCGTAGGGTCGGAGTGGTTCTCTTTCCTTCATCCTTCATTTCCCCGCTTTGGCTGCTTGTGAAAATAGCTCTGCCAGCCAAGGGAGGCTGTTGCTGTGCGAGCTTCCTCTGCACTGCTCAGCCAGTGCACCTGAATCGGGACCTGCAACCCTGCCCCCCTGTTAATGCAATTCCAGGCCCCTGTATGTAGTCCAGCCAGTGCAGTTCAATTGCAGACTGAAATTCCTTCTGCATACTGTCCAGCCCTGGGCCTCACTTGAGAGAATGCCGCTTGTCCTGTGGTCTGTCAAGAGAGGGGAATCTCCACTGGGTGGAATAGGTGGACACTTGTCACTCACTAATGCCATTTCCAAGTTCCATCCTAAGCCAGCCTTGCTGAAAGATCTCCTAGGTTAGTTTGTGAACGTCCCTTGTCTTGCTAAGTTCTCCCTAATGCCGCTCTCTCCTGCAGGACACTTGCTTTGAACCAGCATGTAATCAGCTTTTAAAAGACTGTTTTAAACGCCATTCAGACAGAAATAGGCCCTAAGATGTAGGGCAGCCCGTTCAGGAAAATGAAGCATACGGGCAGTGTTAGTAAAATGCGGACTTTGCCGCCTGTCACAGAGACACATGAGAAGCACTGGAGTTGGATAATTGCAGTCAGATTGGGGAAGGGAATGCTCAGGACAGTACCACTGGCTTTCTGTGGGTCGTTGGGCAATTCACTTATCCCTCCGTGCATCAGTTTCCCCATCTGTAGCACAGGGTGGAGCTGACCTGAGGATGGCGATTCTGTTCTGCAGCAACTCCCGAGGGTTTGAAAGCTCTTTCCGTTCCACATGGGAATGAAACCGAGCCTTTCGGATGCTGTTGGGAAGATGGAATTGCGTCGAAGTGTCTGTTTCTGTTTTGGTAAGAGGTGGCGTAGTGTTAGAGGCAGTGTCCCCAGCTGGTGGGTAGAGGAGTAATTCGGCATAGGCCAAGGATGTGGGAGACCTAGCTTCAAGGCCATGCTCGGCCTGATTCCAAGCAGAGTTTTCCTTCCTAGATCACTCTGATTCAGTCAGAGCAGGGACGTGAACCTGGGTTTTCCACATCCCAGGGCAGGGTCCCAACTACCCAGCTAACAGGGTGCATGAGAGAGGGGACTCTCTCCCCTCCCCCAGACCCAAAAAATCATTTGGATAAAGTCTGCATTGAAGCCAAAATGTTCTGGTTTCGGCGAAATTTTATTTTGTCAAAAACATTCCACCCAACTCTAGCCCTTCCCTCCGAGGAGTTGTGAGGTTTAATGTATTAATGTGTGTGAAGTGCTTTGAGATCCTCTGATGGGCGGGGCTAGGTGGTGGGGGTGGCACAGTGGTTTCAGTACTGCTCTGTGCTCCTTTATCATCCTCATTCCCAGGTCGTAGGACGTCTCTGAGAAGGAACGTTATCAGTATCATTGGCAGAGATCTGCAAATCGCCTCCCGTGTGCAGGTCCGGTGCTTTAAATGGCATAGATCTTTCCCATTAACTCAGCTGCTTAGTATCATGCCTTAAAATAATTCTTTCTTGTGTTAGAGGTAGAAAAAGATGAGGGTCAAGGAGGTACCACAGAGCAGGCTGAGGCTGGTGCATTGGACTTAGTTTGGAGGAATCCAGGGGAGCGTTTGCTTCAAATCCAGATGCATTAAAATCCCACAGCTTATGAAATACGGTAATATCTAGGGGCCCACCAAGAGTGGGGCCCCTTTTGTTAGGTGGGGTACAATCAGAGAGTAATAGTCCGGGCTCTGAAGAATTAGCAATCCAAATCCAAGGTGTCTTGTAGAGTGTTCAGACACATTAGAGCCAGGAAACAGATCCCCTTCAGGTTTTGGTTCTGACCCCGATCCAAAAAAAAAAAAAAAAAAGGATTGAAGAATCATCTGGGGGCTTTGAATTGGAATGTTTTATGATTTCAGCTGGGGATTGAATTTAATTTTTTTGACTCATTTTTAGATATAAAATACACAACTTGCATAAATACCCCTGAATAAATGGATCATGCAAGCGTGATGGTCACACTAGCTCATGCGTCCCTAAACAGACACGGGAAGAAAGACCTAGAACCTTAGCATAGGCTGGCTTTTGGGTGTCTAGGTGACATGGGCTGGCAGATCTCAGCCTGGTTACTAATAAACTGGTGCCCCCCATCACAGAACCCCCCACCCCAGCTGGCACTAATTGGCTCTGTTGCTAATACCAGGGCACAGAGAATGAATGCCCTTGTTGCCAGATAGTCAGTCCCTTGAGAATAAGCTTGAGGTGCACTGGAAGAGCAGCATGTGGGAAGATGTGACTGCTGCCACCTGTGACCCATCTCGCTGGTCTTCGACCCTTCTCAACAGCTTTTGGAAATTCAGATGTATTACTTCCATTTTACACACTTGTGTTACGGTAGCAGATAGAAGCTCCAACCAAGAGCAGGACCCACTGGGCCATGCTTTGCACAAAACACCCCACGAGAGATGGCTCCTACCACAGAGAGCTTACAATGGAAACAAACAAGGCAGACAAAAGCAGGGAGGAAGAAAGCAGCATTATCCCTGTTTTACAGGCAGGGAACAGAGCCACAGAGAGGTGGTTGTTATTCTGGTGCTACCTAGGGAATAACTGAGAATAGCCCTGTTGTGTTAGGTGATGTACAAACACAGGGTAGCACACGGTCCCTGCCCTGAGGAGCTGACACTCTGAGTAGACAAGACATGCAGGAATTGGATAGATGCGTTGAGTGAAGGATTTGGAGGCAGCAAGTGACTTGCTGGTGTAATGTGAGGTGGGGATCAGCTAAGTGGAAAGACAAGGGCGGTGTTACCAGCTCTCATGATTTTTATCATGAGGATTGACGGTTAACGTTGTCAGATCACCCCCAGGAGGTGAGAGTGGGCTCCTCATTCTCTGGGCAGCTGCAACCCTGTGGTCTGGTTCTGGGGTATGGGGTTCAGTCCTCCAGCTGTGCCTTCTAGAGAAGCTGACCCCTTTCAAGTGAGATACAGCAGCCCACACCAAAGGAAAATACTCCTTTGTGCAAGGGGGAAGGAAGCGAGGTCTCAGGCCTGGCAGGCAGTCTCAGTCCCTGCTCCTCAGTGCAAGTCAAAGTCAGGGATTGATCCTTGGGGTCTTTCAACAAAGCAAACCAGCCCGGCTCGTCTTCTGCCTGAGAGGGCTTGGGCTGGTGGCACTGAAAGGCAGGGGTCAGTTAGTGCCACAAGGACCACAGCCCAGAAGCTCTGAACCTGGGCTCTGTTTGCCACATCTACTGCCCTGAGTTCCTCCTCTGATGCAGCAGGCTGGGGCTGATTGCAGCCACAGGATGTTCCTTAACCTTGCCTGGCTGCTGCTGGTGATGGTGGGGTCATCTGCTGCACCATGGTGCACCGTTCTCGCAATATTTGCTGTTTTCCTTAAAGCCTCAGTTCCTGGAGTCATGTGATTAGGGGAGAATTTCAGCTTTCATGGGCGGGGGGGAGTTCTAGCCCTCATGGTTGCAGACAAAAGGTTGGAAACGTGAACCACTTGTGCCCTAAAGACTCAGACACCAGATGACAAAGAGAGAGAACCTAATATTTCAGTAACTTTTAAAAAGAAAAATCTCATCATTATTTGCGGCCTGACCTGTGACTTTTTGAACTCCTGGAGTTGGCGAGACTGACGTGGAGCAGAGTGAGGGGGACATGTCAGAGGAGGGTCTGTGGATCTGGTGAAGTTGCCATGGAGGGTCTAAGACAGAAGCAGGGATTGAATTCAGGGCTCCTGGGTAGTGCTTAGCCACAAGACCATCCTTCCTCTCAAGTCAAAATCTGTGTGAAATCTGAATGTCACACGTGAGTCCCATCTCGCCGGGCTGGCGTGTTAAACTCAGGTTAGCCTTTGAGCCGCATGCCACCTTCCACCTCCAGGCTTTCCACTGAGGGGTTTTACGTTTCAGTCGCCTCCTTTTTATTTTTTGCAAATTCATTAATTACTGATTTAGCCGAGCAACGCCGGCAGTTGAAAAGCCGGCGAAATTGCCCAGATTCATAATGTCTGATGAGATTTCAAAACACAAAAAGAGCAGCAATTGAACGGGCTCCAGAGAGAGGGAGGCATAAGATGCCAGCGATCTGTCTGTAACCAGTGATGAGAGGGAGGGTGGGCGGGAGGGAGAGGCACGTGGGTAGCTCAGCATGGCTGTAGTGCAACTAATATTTAGCCTTATTTCCCTGGTTCTGTCACACTCTTGCCCTCCTTGCCCTACTGAACCTGTGTTGCTGCATTTTCCCATGCAAAAAGGCACTAATGGAAGGTCACTCTGGGTATGTCTACACTGCGTTGCAAACCTGGGTCTGTGGGACCCAGGCTTGTGGACTTATTGTTTCCAAGCGTCCACACTGCCTTGTATTCCTGGGTTTACAATTGCTGGATCCGGGTTTCGCAGCTGTACTACGGTGTCCATCCTGCACTTGGCAGACCTTCTGACTCACGTCTGCAGCTTCACTTGCCTCCGTCTGGCAAAATGACTGGGATGGGCCCTGGGTCTCAGCAGGACTTGGGCTCTGACTCGCCCCCCAGCAGGGTGCCAGGACCCGTGTCCTGACTGCCGGCTGACCCACGTCCGACTGATTTATGTGTGGACAGAAGCGGGGCTTGGGCTCAAACCGGAGTTAGAGACGGGGTTTAGTGTACAATGCAGACATAATCTGGAACTAGATTGGGAGAGACATTTAAGGCCTGATTCTGTCCCCCTTCGGGAGTGTCCACATTAGGAAGAAAGGTGGTATCTTACCACGTGTTAGCTGGTGAAGACAAGGCAGTTTGTAGTTTCCTCACATTAGCAGGTCAAAGTAAAGCCGATGGGGATGGGGGTGGGTGGGTAGGTGGGAGGGAGGAATAAGGTTTACCTGGGCCTACTAACACATGTTAACACTACAACTCCTTTGTCCTCACTGAGCTGTCACCGCCTGTTAGCCAACACATGGTGAGAACACACTTTCTTTCCTAGGGATGCTGACTACCCCACTCGTCCCATGGGACTCACTGGGTTGACTCATACGTTAGCGCTACTCTGTCCCGGCGGAATGGGGTGCATAGCTGTACAGCTTTAAAGACCACCTTTTTGCAGAATATGAGCAATGAGCATGAGGTTGGGTTGCTGGTAGCCCTGGTGACATGGAGCTGGAGATCTGCCAGGCAGCCAGACCCACCCTCAAAAGTCCAGGCTTGCAGATGTTTGCAGATCTCGTTTCCTGGATTCTGCTAAGTGGGCAGCCCCTTGGAAAACCCCTGCAAGCGACCCCCACACGTGCAATGCTGACCACCGGAAAGGGTCTTGTCAGGGGGCCGAAGGAGCTTGGATTTCAGGACTTCTCCATTTGTTTCAGTTTGGAGAATGAGTGGGATGCACAAGCTCTGGTGTGTCACGAGACCCTGATCTCCAAGAATTGGACCCTGAGCAGTTGTTGAGAACTGGCAGTGGGGTCAATGGGATCAACTCCAAAATCCTTACTGGGGTTTTTCCGCACAGGCCCGACTCCCAGTGAAAGCCTGATCTTTCCCCACTGGAATCAGCCTCAACCAGAAAATGGCTGAAAAAGTCAAAGTTCGGGCTGGCACCCCTGATATAACTCCCTCCGGTTCTGACCGTCCAGGAGTCCCACTCACTTGAGATGCTGAGGTGGGAAGCGAGTTGGAACTGGGGGAGCCATTTGGCAAATTCTCAATGTTGAACGTAAATCTATGGAAATCTACTTTTAAAAAATGGAATTGGGTGGGGCTGGCTGGCTCAGTCGTGTAACAGAACGCACGAGCTGTCAAACCTTTCAAAGTTATTCATCCCAATGCAGATCATGGGGTAGTTCCTTGTACTCCTCTTGGTCTGTATCTATCTTCTCAGATACTTGGATTGTCCGTTCTTTGGAGCAGGGACTGTCTTTTTGTTCTGTGTTTGTCTAGTGCCTAGCTCAGCGGGGTCCCGGTCCGTGACTGGGGCTTGGAGAGGCTAGTGCAATACACATGATAAATAACCGTAATAAGAAAGCAGTGTCTGAAAGTCATTCCCATCCAGTGGCTGTTGTCCGAATCCTTGTGGAGGGATGCCTGCATCGCCCAAACCAATGCACTTTAGCCCCCTTGCTGGGAGTCTTGGTTTTGAATGGGCCATGGAGACTGACTCACAGCTAGAGATGGTTCCCCAGGAACCATTTGTAGACAAGCATATGTGGACACTGCCTGTATTGTGCCTGTAGCTCTGATCCTATGATGCTTTTGGTTTTCTATGTCCTGTCCATTTCTAAGGACGATCTCTGGGTGCAGAGTCCAGCAGCCATTGTGGGCTCAGAGTGGGTTGCAGTATGTTCGGGTGTGTCTTCACTGCATTAGCTCCAGCTATAACTCAAGTTTTGCCCCTAACCCCGTCCACACACAAAAGTCTCTAGCTTAAGTTAAGTGGAGGTTTAGGCTTAAGCTAGGTAAGGTAATTGGTCGTGGACCTCGAATGCTGCTGCGCCAGTAATGCTGTTGGGCTACAGCAGCTCGAGTTACCACAACTCATCACCTGCTAATCTGATCATAGAATCATAGACTATCAGGGTTGGAAGGGACCTCAGGAGGTCATCTAGTCCCACCCCCTGCTCAAAGCAGGACCAATCCCCAATGGAACCAATCCGATCACTCTCTGCTAATGCATTCGCTAGCCAGATCACTCCAGCTTGTTTCACAGGCTGGTTACTCTCTCTCCGCTCTCAGGGTATGTCTATACTCAGAGCTGTAACAAGGAATTTTTGTGCCCAAGGCAAGGGCCGGCTCCAGGCTCTTTGGATGGCACAGCCCATGTGCATTGCCCCTGTGTGCAGCGTCTCCTGGATGCAATCTCTCCCGGTGATCTCCAGGCTCTTTGTCCCTGAGTCCCTGTCAGAGGGAAGGACCTGCCGCTGAATTGCCGCCACCGCTTCATTCATCCTTCGGTGGCAATTCGGCAGCGGGTCCCCGAGTCCCCCTCGGAGAGAAGGACCCACTGCTGAATTGCCGCTGAAGAAGCAGTGGTGGTAGAGCTGCCACCGAAGCGCCACTGATTGTGGTAGAGCTGTGCCCCTCCACTTTGAGCGCCCGAGGCAAGTGCCTCACCTACCTCACCCTTGTTACGGCACTGTCTATACTTTAGATGCTACAGTGGCCCAGCTGCAGCTCTTGATTGTGGACGCTCACTATAGCGGCAGGAGAACCACCTCCTCGAGGGTGGTAGCTGGGTCAACATGGCCGCTGAGAGACAGCGGGGGGATGCTGATGTCAGTGTTCAGGGTAGTGCGGCCCTTTCTCTAGCTAGGCTGGCACGAGTGGAATAACTCGAGTGTGGTAAGCTGAGCGAAAGCGCTGTCTCCCCAGCAAATGCTATGGGCTAGCCTGCGGCCTGCCTATATTACAGGGCTAAGTCGACTTGAGCTGCCTTGCGTCAACTTAACTGTGGAAGCGTCTTCACTTAAATTTGGCGCCCGCCGATGTAAGTGCCTCTCTACAACACCCTTACCCCCCCACCCCCGAGTGGTGGACATAATTAGGTTGCCGCAATATCAGGGGAGACGCTGAGTTGCTTATGTTGACTGTTGCTGGCTTTTGGGAGCCAGCCCACGATGCTCCATGCTGACAATGCAGTCGATATTGGTGCTTCTGGTGAGGACACGCCCCACCCACGCAAGCAGCCAAGTGGGCACGCACAAGCTATTTGATACATGCGGTGGCTGTGTGCTGACGTAAGTAGGTTGATGTCATTTTGTAGCCTAGGTGTGGCCTGTCTACGCTTGGTGGAACACTATGCAGCCTACCCATTGCACTGCCAGCTCTTGGGTGCTCGTCCGTCTGGCTTTGCAGGGAAGTGAGTTGGCCGGCGGAGTGCCTCTGCAGCAGCAGGTGTTGGGAGACGTGGGCGCATCGCGCTGCTGCAGCACCAATCCGGGTCTCGCTCTCATTGGGGCTTGGAGGGGAGAAAGGAGGGGTCAGAGCAGCACTTAACGTAGGGCTTGGGCAGCTTGCTGATTGTCCGTTTGGTTTGTCTCCCGTTCTGCTCTGAGCGGGACAGAGGAAGAATGTTTGCCAGGCAGCGGCAGAAGCTGCCTCCTCTGGGTTCTCCCTTCGTGTTCATCACTGGGTCCGTAGCCTGATCTGTTGCAGAACTGTTCCCGGCCACCTGCGGCTGTGTCCAGCTGTCCTCCAGCAGGAGAAAACAGGGCCCTGTCCTGAAGTCCTTACCTGGAGCTGGATTGCGTAGTTGACACACAACCCTGCTGGTTGTGTTGTGGAGTTCCTCTGCCCCTTGGAGATCACCGGGAGACGCTGCACACAGGGGCAATGCACATGGGCTGTGCCATACATTCGGCAGCAAGCTGGTGCTACTTTGCAGGTCGGATTGGTGAAGCGGGGTAGGGCGATAGCCTCCTCTGCTCCTCCCCCCAATTCCCTCGCCCTTTACGGCAATTTGTTCCTTGCACAGTGCAGTCCTTGCTCACAGGAACAGCTATTGTGATCAGCTCTTGTATGAGCCATGCAAGGAGTGGGAGGCTGTGTGGGCACCGGGGCTATTCACAGTCTCGCCCTCGTCTTCAGTCCTGCAAAACTCAATAATGAGGAAAGATGAAGGGCTTGATTCTTCGGGCCCTGTTTGTGTCTGACTCACCGGGGTGAGTAACCCCACTGCATCCCTCCGTAAGGCTGGCAGTGAGATTCAGCACTCAACTTCCCCCTCCCCCGCAGCTAATTCTGTAGGAATAACGTGGGAGAAGGTAAGTGGTCAGCAAAGGGCCTTGCTGATTTGTCCACAGGAGGAACTCATGGTAGGGAAGAAGCGTAGCTCCCAGCAGACTGAGTTGAGGGCTAGTGATTAGCTTAGTTGGTGTCTAGCCCCCAGGTTCCCTCTGTGGCCGGACAGGCCCTGGATATCCAGGATGGTGTAGGTGGGGAGTGTGAGTTAGGAGACAAGCCCTTGTGATGCCGTTTCTGGTCTGGCAGCAAGGAAGCCGTGTGAACGTTAAGCTTGGTTTGCCGGACATCTCCAGCTGAGCAGTGCAGGCCCCACAAGCTCCGGTTTGTTCAGGAAGGACACCTGAGCTTCTGGTGTCTTTTCTGAACATCCCAGCCTCCCCCAGGGTTTCCTGTCACCCTGTTTCAACTTCCCATGGCTGCTGTGAGAGCCGGTCCTGCTGGGGCAAGGTTAGGGAGAAGGAAACTCTAGTCCAGGCTTTGTCTAGGCCAGGATTTCTGCTGCAGGCCCTGCTGCACTGGTGCAAAGTCCTAGCCTCATCGTGATTTATGTTGGTGCCCCGTGACTTGCAGCTGGGATCCCAGTGTGAATAACACTGTAATGGCCTCCCGTCCCGGGCCCTATGTTCTTTGTGCAGCTGCAGTTCCAGAACTGCCCCCGTCCTGCAGTTCTTGCTCTCAGGCAAACTCCTGCTGACTCCAGCGGGAGCCTGGCTGGCATAAGGGCAGCAGGATTTGTTGCCGGTGAAGTCTTCTCTAATGAGTTGGTTCCTGGAGGCTTTGAGGTGACATGAGTGATGAATCCTGGGGCAGGGAAGCGTGAGCCTCGACTTGCCAATTAAAAGACTCCGGGCTTCAAAATCTAATTTAAATGGACCCATTTAGGAAGTGAGGGAAGGAGGTGCTGGGAGTGGAGGGGGAGGGAGCCCGAGATAGGGCAGGGAGTACAGGTGCTGGATAAAGGAGATTAAATCCACAGTATTAATTCACGGTTGATTTGTGCTACCTGAGTAATGTGATGTGATGGTGCCAGGGGAGAAGCCGGATGTTCCCATTGGCAGCTCCGGCCTGTGGGTCCGCTGCTGGGCCCTAGCACTCAGAGTGACGCAACAGACCACTGGCCAGGACTGTAAATAACCCGTAAATAACACACCTAGCTACACCCCCCTCCCTGTATCACTTCCTGGCTGAATTTCCTCCCGTGCATATTTGGGGAACTGTCTCTGGAGAATCCCCCCCGGCACGTTTGTTCCCGTCTGTTTGCGCTCCCAGCCCTGCAGTGCTGCCTTCCCTGGCCAAGAGGGGCTGGGGACAGCCACCTCGACCGCCTCCCCTAGCTCCGCCAGCAGGGGCACCAGGGAGCAATAGGAGACACACACCCTTCTCCCAGGGGCGTTCACAGGAATAAATGTCCCGGCCACTGGTTTAGCCAGCACGCTGGGGATCTCCGGAGAGATAAGCATGGGCCTGCATAGCTGGCACTAAAGAGCCAGCTGCTGCGGTTCAGGGCTGTAACACATTTGCATCCACTGTGGATCGGGCATTGAGGGAGACCCGTGGGTTTACGCAGTCACAGTTTGCCGGCACTCCGGCTGCTTACAGTGGGGTTGAATTTGGTTCACAGCTGACTGTCCTGAGGATTGCTGAGGTGCCTCCGTCCTGTTGGTCTGGGTTGCGTCTGTTCCTATATATTCCCTAACTCCGTCTCCCAGGTTCAGCTGTCTGCAATTGGGCCCACACATGAACTGCCTGCAGCTCGGAGATGTTGCAAGCATTCCGGGCACTGGCTGTCACACCACCTTGACTGAAAGAAATCTGCCTTTGATCCCGGGGGTGTTTTCCCAGAGCAGGTGGGGATTAACCTCCTAACCTTGCTCCACACTCAAAGAGCAAATGAAACCTTCCATCTGCCTGACTTTCCTTCTAGCCTGAAAAACAGCAAATCAAGAAAGAACAAAAGCAAAGTCCTCACAAGAGAGCGCATGCTGTTCTGAGACAGTCCGCATGGTGGTCAGTGTACAATGCCCTCCTGTCTCTGCAGACGGCAGAGGGCTTAGTGTCTTTAAAGGTGCAGCACACAGAAAAACAAGAGTATAACTGTTCTTTGCTAATGGCCTGGGCAAAAAAATCCAGGCTGGTTCCTGGTTTTATTCCCTAAGCTGTGCAGTAGGTTTGCTGTGTGCAGTTATGGTTCAACCCAGATGTGCTAGCAGTGCAGGGTTAGGTGGGCTCACCTGCCAAGCCACTCCAGTGCCCCCTCCCAAAATTAGCTGCTCTGAGGATCGGGAAGCCTCTTTACAAAGCGCTGCCACAGCCTGGCTATGCTCAGCCAGTCAGAAAAGCTGAATTGCCCCCTGCTAGGCACAGCAATGTGGGACAGAAACAAATGGCTGGTCCCCCTGGCTCCTTTCCTGCAGTGAAAGCTTAGTGCAGGCTTTAGGGTATGCTCCCCTGCCAGCCCCCTGGTACCAATCCAATTGAATTTCTGCCCCCTCCCTCCCATGCCCCCCCTGACATGGTGGCCTCCCCAGGCTGTTTGATTGCACGGCCTTCTGCGGGGCTCCTCACGGTAGGGAGCCTGGACAACTCGTCCCTGATTGATGGTGTCTGTTAGAGACAGCAAAAGCTTATTATCTACCTGCAATCAAGAGGGCACTTCAGTGGTGAACTTCTCCAAGCAGCCGCGGCTCCCACAGAGCCCATAATGCTGAAGATTAAACCCTGACCTGTGTTTGACAACACACATTAACCCCACTTTAATGAGGAGAATCCCTGGAGCCCTGGCTCGCAGAGTCTTTAGTGGCACAGCAGAGAGCCCCATCTTAATGGCTGGGGGAGAAAATTACAGGAACGCTGTCTTCCCAAGCACAGAGAAGCCTCAGATTTCTACACCTCTGCACACTGAGCTGGGAGACTCTCAGTGCCGGGGAGGTGTGTCACTTTGGCACCCTTGTGTGAGGGTTGACAGCCCCAGCCCCCGGGTACAGGGAAGTGTCACACTCCGGTGTGCTCATGTGAGGGTTGATAGCCCCAGCCGCTAAGCACAGTAGAATTAATCTGCCAGCACACTTGTGCCTGGGTTCATCCCCCAGCATCTTGAACACGCGCACCATTGCATGACTGTCAGGATCCACATCCCCATCTTCTGTCGGATTCACGAGCGGGTGCATTAGTGCCAGGCTCCCAGAGTTCATCTTCTCCAGCTCCTAAACACAAGCAGGATCCTTGGAGCGCAAGCCTTGCATTTGGGCATCCATGTGGTTTTTAGCCCTTCTGAGTGTGCAGCTCTCATTGATCTCAGGACTCTCACTCCCTCCTATTGAAAATTCTATGCTTTATAGGTTCTTATGCTGTGCTTGTCACCAGAGTATCTGAGCGTGATCCAGTCGTGCACTAAGCAATGCGAATTTAAGGTCTATGGATGCCAGTGGAGAGTGGGTCTCACTGTTGCGGAGGAGACACTGCAGAAGCATTTCTAGGTATATTGCATTGCTTGCGGTTCTTAGCTGGCGCCATCCACATCCCAGAGCACCGGTACCTGGATTTGCACAGAGCACAAGAGCTGTGAAATTAAAAATCATTATATTTGAGTTGGATCATTTCTGAGATCATCATTTTTATTGCAGTTTTTTAAAAAGTGTATTGCTCTACCCCGCCCGGCTATGCCATTCATTTTCTCCAGGCTCGAGGCCTGGGGCAGCCTGGGAATAGTAGTTTTTATTTGTAAAACAGTAGCAGTTCTGGTCCATGACTGGGGCTCCTCTTTCCTGTTCCGTGTGCTGGGTAGTCATAGAATCATAGAATCTCAGGGTTGAAAGGGACCTCAGGAGCTCATCTAGTCCCACCCCCTGCTCACAGCAGGACCAATTCCCAACTAAATCATCCCAGCCAGGGCTTTGTCAAGCCTGACCTTATAAACCCGAGTCACATGAGAGGACTTCATGCTTGTAAAACCAAATTCTCTTTTTATTAAGAGAGCTATTTACAGCGTGTATTCTAGCCAGTTGCACACAGACTGACTTCCTCGTACTTCCGTCAAACTCTTTCCCTCCTGCAACCTGTGTTCCTCTGTCCAAGTTCCATGCAGGTGGCTACTGACCAGGGCTCCATTGTGCTAGGTGCTGTACAAACATAACAAAAAGTTGGGTCCATCCCCAAAGAGCTGACAATCTAATCTAATATGTCTAACCTGTTTTGCTCGAATGGATATTTTGATCAAAAGCAGCCTGGAGTAAGCAGGTGTGGCTCTCATGGAAGCCTCCACTAGCACCAGCAGCTTCTCTGTCTACACAGTGTGCGCCTTCTCCTCCGGCTCCAGTTCAGTGGAGATATTCCATAAATGATGGTGTAAACTGGCCAGAAAGTGGGAGTTAATGGGTATAAGTGGCTAATGAGTGTAGCTATCCCGATTCCAAGCAATTGTGGCTTACAGGCCAAGGGGCGGAGTGTGACAGGAGCAATGACTAAAGGAGGGGGGTGCCAGCTAAAGCAAAACCTCACATACAGCCACCGCTGGGGCCTAATCGGGACCCTGGTGTTAATAGGCACAACTGCCTTTGACTTCGATTGGAGTGGTTGCTGCCTATATGGGCTGAACTGGATGTCTGTCTTGGAGCTAGCCGTGCCGATTTTGCATGACTTCCTGCACCGCTGGTGCCAGCTGCGCTGCCTTTGCCACTTGCACCTATTTCCTGCCCAACTGATGCCCAGGGGCTCGATTTCTGCAGCTGATGCTATATACAAACAATTCCAGTCACCTGGAGCCACTTGCATGCAACAGCTGCAAGAATCTGTGACGTGCTACTTGCATCTCTGCCGAATATGGCTCCTCGTATTGAAGCTCTTTCTCATCTAGTTCATGGTGCAGGTGAGCTCTCAGAGGGACAGATGCCCACCTGGGTCTGTGTGCGTGGACAGGCGTGGGGATCTGGCTTCCTTTTCACCCAATGGCCGTTTTGCTTTTAGACCAGGGGGCAAAGGAGGGAGGGAAATAACTTTATTAGCTGATGTCCACTTGTTAAGCAAGTCATTTCATGAGCTAGATAAAGGGCTTGCCTGCGGCCGGCCGGCTGGGAGACATGCTTGGCCTCCTCTGGTAATTACATTTCCAACATTTCATTTTGCTTGTCAGTTTCCACTTCTCGGGATGTGAGCTCCTGAATATTTCATCCACCGCTAGCACCAGCAACTTCTCTGTCTACAAAGCCTGCACCTTTTCCTCCAGCTCCAGGGCAATTTGGGTCCCTCTAGCCAGTCCCCCAGCCTCCTTCCAGAGGCATGCAGACAAGAGAGGGGTCAGAACCTGAACCCCACATTCAAATGCCTCCAAACTTGGGGAAATTGTGACCCTGGAGCCGAATTTCATGGTTGGTCCACTGTGAGCTCAGCGTTGACCCCCAGCGGGGTCCTGAGTCTTGCTCTTGGAGTGAATGCTCCAAACCTGCTCAGGAAGCAAAACACTTCTGTGGGGGAGCTTAGTGATAGCATACCAGCTCAGGGAGCTAGAGGTCCCTGGTTCAAATCCCCGTCTGGGTTCTAGCCTCAGGCATGAGCCTAGATCCCAGAACTCCCCCAAACATTGGGAAAGCCTGGATCTAAACTTGGGGTGTCAGTCCTGTCTCCAGCATGACTAGCTTTAGGTGCTTCACTGAACAAAATCCCTCATCCTTTTACGTTCTCTTATTAGTGTCTACTCCTCTTCCTGGAATTGTGGGAGCGGGGGGATGAGGACACAGTCCTTGAGAGGGAAAAGCTTTCTGGGAATTGTCACCTCCTGGAGAGTGAGATGTGGCGACTTAGCATCCCAGCAGGGCAGTTTAGAGGTGGGGCTAGAAAGCTGGACCCTGAAGTTGGGAGTGTTGAAGTTCGAGCTGAATGGTCTCGTGCTGGTTCCACTGAGGGAATCTCTCTCACCCCTGAACCATGACCTTGTGCTTCCCACCTCTGTGGCAGGAAGAGCAGTAGGATGCTCTGTATAGAAAGCAGTTTAGCTCCTGTGTATGTGAACTGGGGGGGAAGGGGCACTCAGCCCCCAGTCACTATTACTCATGTTCTTCAACAGCTTCTACATGGATTGGTGTCATAACAGGTCAGTTTCAGCCAGGCTGTGTGCACTTCTGTGGAACACCCTTCAAACATCCCTGAGGAAGCTGGGGGAGTCTTGCAGCCTGTTCAAATTCAGCCCAGGGCTAAAATTTTCAGAGGTGACTAATGATTTTTGATGCCCAGTTGGAGATGCCTTGAAGGGCCCTGATTTCCAGAGGGGCTGGTGAAAAATCAGGCCCCTTTGAGATGTGCCAAGCTGGACCCCCTAAACCCCTAGTCGCTCCTGAAAAGCCTTGGCCTAGATCACTGTGGAATTTTTGGCCCTTTATGGAGCGGGCTCAATTAATTGAGCTTGCTGGGCCTGTTCTGTCCTGAACAGGTGTTGGCCACCGCTTCAGTTAGCCCTGGTGCCAGCAGCGAAGCCCAAGTTTGGTTGGCCACGGGGCTTGAGCTCCCCTCTCAGCTCTAGCCGGGGATCCCTCCAGGGCAGAGTGCTCTGTGGCTGGGCATGCTCCAGGGTAACCAGAGCACCGTCAGGGCTGCCAGCCTGGCACCTCTCCCCAACAAGACTTTGCCCCCCTCTCCCAGCCCCCTGCAAATCCCCGAAGCAGCGAAGTGAGAGGAAGAGCTAGGGCGGGTTTTTGCCTTGTGAAGAAAGGAGGATTTGAATCCCACTTGCCTGTTTGGTTTTTCAATAAGGGGAAGAGAGAGAAAAGGAGGGGTGTGAAATGGGTCCCTCCTCCTCCTTTATTTCTCTCTCTCGAAAGAAGTATTTTGACTAAATGGGTTTTGTGCTAAGTTATTAGGAACATCACTCAGCAAATTCCCCTTCCTGGTGTGGCGCCGAGAGGCCATGAATAATGCAGGCGTTAAAAACCTCGTCTGCTCTAGGTAAACGGTCTTGCAAAGATGAAATATTCCATGCTTTCGTTCTGCTGAGGACTGACCTACCTGCCCAACTATCGCCCCCTCCCCTGCTGCTGACCCCACCAGCTCCATCCATCTGTCCTTTCCTCGGCACCTGTCACCTTGGTATCTCCTGCCCTTGCCTCTGCATGGCTCCTCCACTCTGCTATTCTCTCTGTGCACCCCACCTGCCCCAGTTCTACCTTCATAGCCTCTGACCGTGTCTGCACAACACCCCCCATGGCCTGAACCCATAACCTTCTCCTCTGCTCCTTCCATGACACCCCCATCTGCCACTTCACTCACCTGTGCACCCCCCATCTCCGGTTCTGTCTGCACAGCATGCTTCCCCCCCCATGCTGCCCCACTTGTCCACCCCCCCTTGGCTCTGTCTGTGCCACACTCCCTACCAGCGTTCCCCAGCCCATCTGGGCACGGAAGCTGGGAGCGCTTAGCTGCAGGTACCTGGGTGTCTGGCAGCAGCTTGCTGTGTATGTGGTGGTGGTGGGGAGGAGCAGGTTAAGACACCCAGTGCACTCTGGGACACAGGTGGAGTTGGACATTTGCTGGATGCCAGCTCTCTGGACTGGCTTTTCTTCCTGAGACCTTTTCCTTTCCCAGAGCAAGAGTCCTGCTCCCTCCCGAATGGGGAGGCTGCATGATTTATCCATTTATTTTGATTCCTTTTTCTTGGAAGTGTGGAGGCATGGCACACTGATTCCCACAGACAGCTGGAGAGTGTGTAATTTCCATTGAGAAAATGTGACCATTCTTCACCCAGTGAAATCCTACAGGGTGGTAATGTTTGATATTAGTGCTAACTTTTTCCACTGTGGCATTTATCAAAGTGAAGTGAGTGATTTCCATTCTGGGGCTGCTCCCTTGATCTTTGCACTGACAGCTCCCCTCCCTGTGCACCCCAGTGCTTGCTGGCCAATGGAAATCCAGAGTGCATAGCCACAGTATCCAGTGTGTATACTGATTTCCCCTGCTGCAGGCTTTGCCCTTTCAACAAGCTTCCCCCATGCTGTTAGCTGTGTGGAATTGGAGTCACTGAATCAGCAGAATCCAGTACGCAGTGCCTTCACTCCACAGCCCATGTTCCGGTTAGGAAGAACTTTCCCTAAGGGTGGGTTAGTGTTTTGACTAACCTGGTCCGAATTTGGCGTTTACGATGCGTCTCCGTCTTTATAGCGTCTGTGGCTGGAAGTGACTGTTGTGATCATCTACTCTGACGTCCTGCCTAACATAGGCCATAGGACTTCCCTGAATTAATTCCTGTTTGCTGTAGCTCCAAGCGTGCGTGTGCGTGTGCGCATCCACGTGGCTCAGACCAGAAGGGAACATTTGCCCAATCCCCACCCTCGAAGTGAAGTCACTGAGTTCTGTGCTGTTCTGACAACAATCTGGATATTTTTACACCTCGGAAGTTTTGGGCTTGTGGTTCAGATCCATTTTAATTTGCTAGCCCTTAACAATGGATGGGCTTGGGGATAAGCTTCTAGGCTGGGACTTACAGGAAGCCAGCGTCAGAGCCTGTGACCTTGGGTGAATCACTTACTCTCTCTGCCTTAGTTCCCCATCTGCATAATGAGGTAATAGCCCTGCCCTGCCTCACAGGGGTTTGTGATGACTTTGAAGTGCTCAAATACACTAAGGATGGGGCCGGATGAGGACCTAGATTGGTACTCAAGATGCTCACCTCGTCTACCTATGCAGTTTATCCAGGGTAGCCAAGAACAAGAGCAGAACGTGAGTTACTCTGAAGCCAGTACTTCTATAAACCAATGTCAGCAAGAGAAAGAGAGAAGCTTCTGCAGTCGAGAGAATGTTCCCACAGCTGCTGATCGAGTGGCCCTTGAGAGAGGGATAGGAAAAAATTCCCCTGCTGCCTTTACCACTTACCCACCCAAAAAAGCTGCTCTCGGTTGAAAGAGTCCTTTTTATTCGGTGAAACTTTCCCAGGATCTTTAGAAGATCAGCTGCTTCTATTCTGGAGAGGAATGACTCACTCTGGAACAATACGAGCCGGAAGCCTCGGCACTCCCGCATTGAGAGTGTTGGGGGCAGCTGAGGGATGGGCACAAATGATCCTGGATAAAATTAAACACTGGCTAGAGCTGCAAAGCTGGGATGTGGAGTTGGGCCGGTCTGAAGGTCAGGATGAAGCGGGGGTTGGTGTTCAGAACTCTGGGGTGTGTGTGTGTGTCTCTTTATAAAGAGAGGCACTGTTTTCAGAACCTGGTGTCTGATTTGCACACTCTAAAATTTGGAGCTGGAGTTGGAATGCTCCATATTTCGGGGAAGGGTGAGGGGTGCTGGGGTGCAGAACTTGGGGGAGGAGGGATGGGTTATGAAGTAGGCATCGTTTTCAAAATCGGGGGCCTGATTTTTGCATGCTCCAGAATGTGATGTTGGGAGGGTTTGGACCATTACAAAGATAGGCTCCATTTGCCAAATTTGGGTCAGGTGGGTGAGATTTCAAACACACCCCCAATATTGGGAGGGTGGGGACTTGCATCTGGGGGTTTGGTTTGGGCTCATTTCTAAATGAAACGAGAATGGACTCAAACTCCAAACCTAAACGAAACCCAGCCCTTGCTGAGGGCCCAGGAACACATGACGACTCCTTCTGCCTGGCCGTACCCCCCAACTTAAGCTTCCCTCTTGTTTTTCATCTTTGCCGCTTGCCTCGGTGCTTCCCGGATCCAGACAGAGCCAGACACCTAGAAATGCCCCCAGAAAGGCAGTCCCTGTGATAGATCCAGCGGGAATGACTGGGGATCCTGTTGTCAGCCTGCTTCAGTGTGATTTCTATACTCCTGTTTTGCAGACCCAAAAGATTTAGATAAAGCCCAGGTTCAAGACCACCTGCAAGATCTGGGAATACAGATCCAGGTGCTGCAAATGGCCCCTGACCTTCCAGCGAACAGAGCCAAAGCCGCACCTGCATTCCCCCCCTTCCCTCAATTCCGCATATGAATGTCATGTCTTGGGCTTCTTTCTGCTTCCGAGCCCTGCCCATCTCAGCATGACCACTATGCCCCAGCTTCCCCTGGAGCAGGTGCAGCAGGACTGCCCAGCCCTGGTTTGTTGACCATATCTAGGGTGTTAAGTGCTACTTCATGAAAATCCCTCCTCTGCAGCTAAGGGGAAGACTCAGAGATTTCTCTAATACTGATTCTCTGTTCCACCGGTGAGCTAGTCAATAGCTTCTAGCCCTTCTGGAACATTTCCTGGCTCTGGGAAGCTAGAAGGAAATGTGTCCCTTTAACCCTTTCAGATCACAACGCCAGACCCACTAGCTAGTCACTAGTTTTTGCACAGACAGCATTGCCTTGGCTGGATGTTCTGTGGTGCTCGGACGCAGGGCGATGTACGTGTGGCATGTGCCTGCCGATTGCCCTGCACTGGAATCAGCAACGCTCTCCCCACACAGTCCCTGCCAATGGTTGATTAGACAGGCTGTGTGTTTATTTCACCGCAGCTGGGAGGCTGAAGGGGACTTTGGGGACTCTAAGGCAGCTGTTTTGTAAGCGGAGTGTAAACTGGTGGGCAGATGTGCCAGCGCAGCTCAAGTATGGGTCCATTTATACTCCCTCATGCTCAAGTGTAGGTCCAGACACTTGCCTCGGGGCGGGTTTACTAAGCGTTAGAAGAGAAAAAAGCTCAAAAAATAATGAGGCCCCTAGGAACAGACTTTTCCTGCTTTCCGCAGCTGTGAAGCGGGAGGCCTGTCCTTCCCTTTTGGGTAGCCCTTCCTGGCTACTGGGGAGAGCCCCCCCACGGTTCCATCCGTGAGCCTGGCTCTCTCCTATCTGACCCCCAGCTTAAGAGGCAGGATGCCTTCGATGGGGCTTCTTGTAGGGCATGTGACTAGAGGCAAGCTTGTGACCTGCAGCCACGGCTCCCAGTTTGAAAGGGTCGTGGCAGCCACTCTGGGATGCATGAGCCCCAAAGCCTCACGCCCTGCACAGTGAGGCTAAAGGGAGCTGCCTTTAGATGGCAATGGTCAGTGGGGTCTGGAGCGCTGCCAGCTTTTTTGCCACCCTAGACAGAGGCAGCGGAAGGTCCCGCCCCCGAAATGCCGCCCCTGACAGAGGCGGCGGACGGTCCGGCCGCCGCGGTCGCCGCCCCCCAAATGTTAGCACCCTAGGCAACCGCCTAGGTCGCCTAGTGGGTTGTGCCGGCCCTGAGTGGGGTCATTTGCAGCCAGAGGCCAGCTGACATAAGCAAAAATGTCCTACCCGTCCATCCTGCTGAATGTCATGATGGGATGCTAGTCCCTGGAATATCCGCTCTCCTCCTCCAAATGGGCTCCGAGTCCATCCACAATGTGCCTGGAATCTCTTTCTTTATAGCTCTCTGGGCCCAGCGCCATTCTTGCATGCCTGGGTTCCTTTGCCCCCTGCTCCCAGGGCAGACTCCAATGGTGGGTTTGACTTGTGGATCTTTTAATGCAAACTTCTCCTCCTCCCAGTAACTGGGCAGGTTCTGTGCTCCCCTCTCACCAGCCCAGGGAGTGAAAGGAGTAGAAATGGGGCCCCTCCAGTGCCACCCAAGATTTCATGGCTGTCACCGGACTGTAACAACAGGGGACGGAACTGATTAGAGTGGCAGTGCCCAGGGTGGGATGGGGGGTTTGCCTTCCTCTGCAGTATGGGTCATGGGTCAGTTGCTAGAATTGCTGGGCATATCTCATTTAATCACTTCCCTGCACCTCACTCACTCCTGTTTTCTGCCTGTGGCATGTAATAGTTTAGCTCCTGAGGGCTGTAACGCTTTGGTCTAATTCCAGTTGCTGTGTTTTAGTGGGTGCTATTAGTGGCCTGTGATATGCAGGAGGTCAGGCGAGATGATCTGGTGGCCCCTTCTGACCTTAAACTCTGACTCTAGGAGGGTGTGACCTCATGCTTTGAAGACGCAGTCCCCCGATGCATATGCTAAAGGAGAATCTCTGCTGGGTGTTAGCACTGCAGGGCCTATGGGATGCAGTTGAGCAGATCCGGTTCCTCCCAGCAGAGGGCAGTGGCACACGCATTCCAGCTAGTTTATTGCCTGGTAACGAAGCTGGGAGGAGGGAATGGGTGGTGCCTGGCCCTCGTGGAGAAGAATTTCAGTCCTTTCCCTGGTAACAGCAGCATCTCTTTAACAGGAAAAGTCTCTCCTCTCACAGCAGCAGAAAATGCCTGACAGCAGGAGTCAGTTTCCAACTCCTGGCCCCATTACAGCCTCTGTGTTCATTTTGAGAATCGGGAGCTGATCCAGAAGCAGCAGCAGCTATATTTAGAAGGTGCTGCAGCCGCCTCCTCTTCCTGATGCCTTGCAGCGGTTCAGCTTTAGGGCAGTTGCTGCTTTTCTCAAGTCCCCAGGAGGGGAGGGGGAATCCAAATGGGCAGATCATCCGAGTGGAAAATTGTGGCTGGTTTTATTTGATGATCTCCTGCCTCAAACAGCAGTGCTGAGATGTGGGAGCGAGCAGACCCCTTCTCTCCACCTGCTTCCCGCCCAGCTGGAGGAAGTGTGTTGTTTCTCTTAAAATGCAGGGCCTGTGACTGTTGTTGTGCTCCAGCACTTGGGGCAAGGGCAGAGGGGAATGGCTTGATGCCACCTTTGTCCTGCTCATGTTCTAGGGTGGTGCAGGGGCCTGCTCATCTCCCAGGATAAGTTAGAGCAACCTCAGGGCTGCTTCATCTCTTGAGGCCCTATATGGGCAGTGGAAAACAGCCATCATGCACTACACTCTGGCTATGCCTCTTTGCTGGTGGGAGCACTGGTGGGAGCAGAGCCACCTGTTAGAGCCCTTATCCCAAACAGGGAAGTCCCCAGTGCAGGGATTCTTCTCAGGGGGCCATTACCACTCTTTGTGCTCTCATAGCATAGCAGTGTAAAAGGGCCTTAGCATGACCGTGGATTAGGCCCATAGTTTTGTGGCATGGAGTCCCGAGGGTCTGAATGGGAGTGGGCCAGGTCCTGCCCTGTCCACCTCTGACAACACTCCTTCTCTGGGGGAGCTGGTATAAAGTAGCGTGGAGCTGGCTTTGTGCCAGCTGGGATTCTCCCCGTGCTAGTATAGCTGTGCATTGCTAACCGTGTTGAGGGGGAAAATGCTTAAAGAGCAGAACTGAATGACGGGAGACCTGGGTTCGAATCCAACCAGTGCTGTGGATGAGTCATTTCATCTCTCTCTGCCTCAGGTTCCACACCTCACTTACATGTGGGGTTGTGAAGTTGAATTACTTAAGGCTTTGTTTTAGTTACAGGCTCATGGTGGAGTGTGTGTGTGTGTGTGCTTATGGCAAATGGCATCCAAACAGCAGATATACATTACATGCTTCTGAATAACCATCTTTGCTTAAAAGTCCAGAGGGGATGGCCTTGGGCTACAGTCATACCCAGAGATAACATGCTGAAGAGAGCTTGTAACCACTAATCAGCACCTTGCCACACTAGGAAGCTCCCTGGGGATTGTTGTGATGTGAGAACTCACAGCCCTCCTTATGGAAGAAGTGTTTTGTTAAAGAAAACAGCTGTAATTGCAGAGTCAGAAACAGGCTTGCACATAGCTTGAGTGCCAGCTTTGTCTTGTGTTTACCAGGGGCCCCACAGTGCCTGGAACTCTCTGCAGCACACAGGGACATCTGGTGGCTGAATTATATAATGGCAAGCAAACATAATACAGGGATGGTGTCTACGAGCAAGTTTTCCGGGCAACTCTGGAAATGAGTGGGGAAAACAGGAAAGAACATGCTGATTGCTGTGGCTGCTCTGAGACACACCTACATTGGTTCCATCTATACAAGCAATAGACGGGGTGGCTGCCTCTGCCAGCCTCTCTTCTGGACACTGGCTGCTCTCCTTGCTTTTCTGTTCTGAGTGAGCTCTGCTGCAGGCAATGGACGTGGTGCAGACTTTAGTAATCTAGAGGATGCCAGCAAAGATGCTTTCCAAACAGTCTCTGAAAACAGCCGATCTTGCTTGTCGCCCTCCTATATTCCACCTCCCCACACTGTCACTTTACATTTTGTGGCCAAATGACACACGTGGTCACATTTCCTGGTCTAAGGCATCGCTCCTGCATGCTGGCTGCTGTGCAGTGGGGAGGCACACAAGTTTGCCCAGTGACCCCTGGGAGTTGGGCAGCTTGGAGGGGCATGTGTCTTGCTGTAATTCTTCATGCAGATTCAGGACTGGGTTTGCTAGAGCAGGAGGGCTGCAAAGCTTCATGGAGGCCATCATGGGGAGAAAGGAGACAGATGAGCTCCCGTCTCTGTTCTCACTTGCCCTTTGCCATTGTACAGTAGGCACTGGTACAGCCAGCAGATACCCAGGTCAGCTGAGTGCTGCCAGTTTTTGGGTCAGACAGAGTCCTGGGCATCTCTCTCTCTCTCTCTCATATCTGTGTTGCAGCTGCCAGCAGGTATATCCCAGGGCACTTCCCTAGTTCTGCCTGATCCAGTGCCCGGGATAACCTATGCCTCCTCTAACCTATGCCTTCCTCTGGGCTGGACCAGAGCATGGATTGATGATACACCTTCTGTCCCTGCTCTGCCCCCCTTGGCCAAATCCTGGTATGGTCCTACCCCAGGGGCTGTGGGGAGAAGTAGGGTAGGGCCAGATATGTGACCCCACCCCGTTCCTGCACTGGGGGAATTCCCCAGGCATTCTTTCTGGCCCCTTTGTGCCCCAGGAGGTGTGTAAAGGAGCTATTGCAGGGACCAGAATCTGCCTCCATGTAATTATAGGTATGGATGGGGACAGATTCTGGCCCTTACAGTAGCTTCTTTACACTGCTCCCCTGGAAAGGGGAGCCTGGGAAAAGGGATCCATTCTTGCCCCGTATTTATAGGGGGGGTGCTGGTTGACGGGCTGGGTGGGCACAGTGCCCTCTGCTGTTATAACCTGTGCCAGGTGTATAGAATGAATGGCAATGCTGCGGGCGAAGGATCTTCCGAATGGGTCATCCAGCCCCACCCCATTTACCCATCGCTTTCTCATAGAATCATAGAATATCAGGGTTGGAAGGGACCTCAGGAGGTCATCTAGTCCAACCCCCTGCTCAAAGCAGGACCAATCCCCAGACAGATTTTTACCCCAATTCCCTAAATGGCCCCCTCAAGGATTGAACTCACAATCCTTGGTTTAGCAGGCCAATGCTCAAACCACTGAGCTATCCCTCCCATTCCTTCACTATTGAGTGGCACCTCCACAGGATCAGGGTTTGCACGAGCATCCCAAAGATCTGTATGTGATCTTTCACCCCTTGGGTGTTTCCCTGCTGTACAGCATTGCAAATTCCCATCCAGTTTGCTGACCGTTCTCATCCCTAGGTCACGGGCAGCATTACAACTGTCTGAGCCTCTCCTTCCAATTTGAAATAGCTACAGGAGTGAAACTCGCTGGCTGGAGGTCGGACGAGATGATCTAATGGTCCCTTCTGGCCATAAAAATCTGTGCATCCCTGGATTATTTTTCTATTTGTTCGCATTTCTCCAAGACTGAGAAGCTTGTGTTTGATTTCCAGTTGTGTCCTGCCAATACAGCTAACTCCCTAGGTCCCTTTGCTCATCTGTCCTCACCGGGCCTTGCAACACCTCTCAGTTTAATCTCGTCTGCAGACTTGATTAGCCCGCTGTTTGCCTCTTTTTCCAGGTCATTAATAAAGAAGTTAAATAAAACCAGCCATAGCACCTGTCTCTTGCATTTGCCCCATGGGGCATCTCACTCAGCTCGCCACAGTGCTGCCTAGTATTAAAGTGTTTACATTCCTTCTGCTAATTTCAATTTCGAATTAAATTTCCAAGTAAAATTATGTGAAGATCTATAATTAAACTTTATTAAAAATCTGGAAACATTATGTCGCAGACTGATAAGATAGGGACAGTTGAGCTTAGAGAAGACATGATAAAGGCATACTAAATAACCAGTGGGAGAAATGTTAAATCAGGAACTTATATTCATCCTTTTTCACGCTAAAACAAGGGGACATGTACAGCATTGCCAGCTCTTGCATTTGTATTGCAAGCTTTGCAATATCTGGTGTTTTTTGTTAAAACACCATCTCCTAGAGTCATGCAATTATGAGAGAATCTCAGCTGTCATGTAAAAAAAAAACTTTCTAGCTCTTGCAGTTGCAGAGAAAAACTTTAAAATGTTATCTCAAAACCCAGCAGACCAAACAAACAGAAGTCCACATTGGTTATTTTAAGAGCTCATGATTTTTAAACCAGTCTCATGATTTTGGGGGGCCTAACTCATGATGTTTGGTATGGTGAGGGTTGGCAATGCTGCCTTCAGTGAAACTGAAATGAAGCTCATTTTAAAGAGAGGAAAGGTAATCTTTCCCACAATGCAAAGTTGGCCCGTGGAACTCCTTGCCACAAGGCATCATAAGGGCCAAGAACTTAACTTTTTTTTTTTTTATTAAAGGATGGGACATTTATATGCATAACAAGGACATCCTGAGTCACCATAGTAAATATATGAAGAGCTCCAAAAGGACTATAAACCCTACTGTTTCAGGGCACAAACAAACCTCTAATTAATAGGGGACAGGAAGAATTTTTTTCCCTGGGGGCAGGTTATCCCATAGCTGTCCATGCAGGGTTTCTTACAGCTTCCTGCAAAGCAACTGGTAGTGGCCACTGTTGGGGACTGGATACCAGATTATACAGACAGTTGGTCTGACCCAACCCGGCAATCCCTATGAATTCAGTGGGTTTTCTCTATTGAGTAAAGTTACTCAAATGCTTGGAGGATCAGGCCCTAGTTCTGTTGTTCAGCTTGTGTTGTGAAAGCGTATCGACTCTCTGGCATGAGCTGCTTTTTACGAGCCCTTCCTGTGTATTTTTCATTGGATACCGTCTCCTCTTTATCCTGATCAGTTACCTATTCAGAGAGAAAGTAACGGCTCCCTTTTGCTAAGGGTTGGCATTAGATTAACCAGACAGTAACCACCAGGCGCAGGCTTTCCCCTCTTTATTAAAGATTGGTATTACTCTAGCTTTCCCACCCTCTCCTCTGCCACCTCCCTCTGAGATGCAGCCAATGGCACATTAACTAATTTTCCTAAGGCCTTGCCAGGTGCATCACCCAGAGCTGCTGCTGTGTAGATATTCAGTTTCCCCTGTATTCCCTCACCTGCTTCCTATCAACTGCCCCATTGCCAGGGTCTTCCTTACCCCCTAATTGTCCATATCCCGTTGTGTTGTGTTAGGCTGATTTTAATTTAGCTTCTCAGCAGCTCAACCATTTCAGAATCACCATTGATGTAGTCTCCCTTATTTACTAATGGGTCTACGGCCGCCGAAATATATGAAGAAACACTTCACCCCCACAGCTAACCTGGCCTCACACAGCCTTCCTTGGGCCCCTCTCTCTCTCTCTCTCTCTCTCTCTCTCTCTGGCAAACCTGACTTGGCGACAGCCTTGTTTGGGTCTTTGCTCCCTATAAAACCACAACGCCATCACGTGGTCCTGCTGACAAGTCTCTCGGGCCGCACTGTCTACGAAATGCTCGACAACAGCGAGGCAGCTGGTCTGCTCTCATTGCTGCTTATTACGTCATTCAGGCTCCTCGCCTGTGGCCTTGTTACTCCTAAATCGTTGCTTCCTCCGTTGATGTCTTCTCCTTTCCCGTGACCCTGCCTAGGTGTGTAGGCTGTCTCCTGTAGCTCTCAGCTTTGGGCTCCCTCGGGCAGCGCCCCTCGGCTTGCTCTCTTCTCACCACGGCTTGCTGGGATTGCGGGGCCTTGGCTGAGCACCCGCCTGTCGGTATCCGTCATGGTCCAGACTGGACTTGGCTATAGTGAATATAAAGGGGATTCTTTACTGTGGCTGCTGGACACAGACAGACCTTGTGGTTCTCTCTAGCTCCCAGTTTGCGCGGCCTGTGTCACTGCACAGGGTCCCCCTGTGTCTAGCTTGGACTGGGGAGGCATTATTATTTATTGTTTAGTTGTGTTGTGGTAACACCTAGGAGCCCCAGTCATGGACCAGCACCCCACGGTGCTAGGTGCTGTACAAACACAGAAGGATACATCTTCAATGCAGAGTCAACTTAAGCCCTTTACCTAGCTTTTAGCCTTAATCCCCCTACTGTCCACACAGAAAGCCTCTTGGCCGAGGCGTGGAGGTGTTTTAAGCCTGGGCTATCTGAGCCAGCTGGGGAGGCAGGTGAGAGCCTGGGTTGCACTTTAAATGATGCTGGAACCTGCCAACTTTGCAGTGAGGATGCAGGGAAATCATTCCAGGGCTGGAAGTCTTCCAGTGCCTTCCCACAATTCCCCTGCAGGTCAGACAAGTTCTCCTGCAATTGATACAATTGACTGGGAAGGAATCCTAGAGCATCTCAGCATAGAGAACGAACAGCAGGCACCTGGTTGTTCAGAGCCCAGTGCCACTGACCCAGGCTAACTGCAGTGAAGACAGACCCAGAAAGACAGTTCCTGCCCCAGAGTGCTTCCAGTCAAGTAAAGAAGGCATGGGATGGATCACTGATTCTGTTAGACCCCTGCACAGGGCTTCCAAATAGACATCCATCATTAAACAGATCGGCCCCAGCTCCAAAATCCCTCCCCTGCTTTAATTGGCTGTGCATAAAACTGCCCTCCCCACAAAGCTGCCGGCATCATTGGTCTGATTCCCTTTGGTCACTGCTGCTTCCCTGATTATTTTGCTGCGTTGTTTTCAGCGCTCAGCTGTGTTAGTCACTCTGCTCCTTCGCCCACTCGGCCACACCCACCTCTCATGCTGTGTCTGTCTCAGGTGGCTTTCTCTCCCTCTGCTCTCAAGGCCTCAGTAAACCATTCAGTCCCTCCCCATGCGGCCTGCTATGCCAGTCACGGCAGCTCCCATTCCCACTCCACCCCTTCAGCAAGCTTGACTTGCACGTGATAACAGGTCCCCCCCACCGATTCACCCTGTTTGTGCAGTTGCTGTCCACCGCATCGCCGTTCTCTGATGTAACGTGGGACAAACGGTGGCCAGCCACTCTTTTTCAAAGGAGCTCCCCCTCAGCCTATCAGGGCTCCCTCAGCTGATGCTCACTCCCGCTGTCCTCGCAGCGCTCGGGTGGCGACTGACAGTGGATGGGTGAAACTGACACACACAGGGTGTTTGGAGCAGGTAAAGCTCATGCCTGATCTGATGCAAAGGCTGTTATTTTGGACATTTGCCTTGCCTGCCCTTGGGAGCCTGCACTACAGAATCGAGAGCAAGACGCATGCTGCATTCTCTTGTCTTGTTTTTTTTTGTTTTTAAACCTGCCAGTTTAATTACTTTTTTTCTTTCCTAATTTAGTAGCAGTGGGACTTGAACCCACAGAGGGAGGAGTGTAATTGGAGGGGGAAATCCCAGCCTGTTCTTTGGATCTCTGCCAACCCCCACTGTGATCAGGGCAGCACTAGCCATGGCGGAATCAGAGCTTGAGCCAGTTAGTGTGTGTGACAGCAGGGACGACAGCAAGGAGTTAGAAGTCAACGGAGTCACATGCCGATGAAGATTAGAAGTCCCTTAGGTCGCCGATATAGTGCAGCAGGAGAGAGAGGCTGGTCTCTTGCCAGGCTCCGACCCACAGGGCTTGTGGGATGGAGCTGATGCTGCTTGTGTGGGGTTAGCATACACTGCCCTGTCCTGTATCCTCATCCGGCAGGTGCTCAGGTTTTTGCATTGGGTGATCAGATATAAGGTGACAGCGTTTCCCCACCGACATGCCCTGATACGTGGACTCAGCCTCTCAGCCCCTTGTGGTGATGGAGGTAGGGTGATGCTCAGTCGGGGTGGGGCAGGTTCTGATCACTCAGGAATGCAGCTCCCCACCACAAGCAACTGGGGTGATGGGCTCCAACACAGCCCACCCTAGACCCAATGAACGTGGAAGACCTAAAATGTCTGAGCTGCCTGTGGACACTCTCTGCATTGGGGGAAGGGTATGGGTCTCCAGGGGAATCCTGTGGCAATCTGCATTTCAGAGCCCTGGGCTTGCTTCTGTGTCCTGATGTGCAGGTTGCGTTGTGTGTGTGTATATGGCAGCGCTTGTGTGGGTAGACAAGTGACTATGGGAACGTGGACTTATGAACATATGAATATGTATGTATGAGCGTGTAAATACAAGTGTGTGTACATCCAAGTGTGATTACATGCGTGCGCCAGGACTTTTATGAAAGACTCTTATGTTTGCAAACTGCTCCCTATGTTGGATTTTCTCTCTTGATTGCCATGGAAACAGTAATTAAGCTGCAGCGGCTCCTTAAAGAGCTGGTGTCTCTGATGCCTAAGCAGGTGTTAGCCCCAGCCTGTCCCGGGGGCTCAGGAGCCAGGCCTGGTGGGCTAGCCAGTCCCCGATAACTCATCATGGGACGGATCATCCAGTATGTGTTGACACTGCCATGTGCTGTGTCTCTGGTTTTGCTGGTCTGCCTGCCTGTCCTGGACTCTGTTTATCCAACTTCCTCCTCTCCATCCATCTGCCTCCCCATATGGGAAACAAAGATAAAATTGGCCCAGTTTCCTCCCATAAAAATAGCCTGTACTTGGCGATATTTGAAGTGTAGCAACTCTGCTGATGAGACAGGAAGGAGAGGCTTGTGGTTCACACGCTGGCCTTAGGGTTACTGCAGCAGGAGGTATAATTTCCAGCTCATGCAGACATCCTCGTGCTAGCTTTGACTGAGCTAGCGGGCTAGAAATAAGAGTGTACCTGCAATGGCACAGGTGGTGGCTTGGGCTAGCTGCCCAGATACAATCCCAACAGAGATCCTTGCTACGTACATGGCTGCTGAGGCCACACTGCTATGTGTAACCCGCTCACTCATTTAAAGCTAGCGTGTGTACACCTGTCTGAGTTGGAAATGACTCCCGTGTCTCCAGTGTATTCGGACTGTACCCCTAGAGTCTAGAGACCTGGCTTCAGCTCCTGGCTCTGCCAGCAACGCCCTATGGGACCTTGGACAAGTCATTTAATCTCTCTGGGCCTCGGTGCTCCCATTTGTAAAATGAAGCTAATAATACACTTTGTCTTGTCCAGCTAGATTGTAAGCACTTAGGGGCAGGAACTGTCTTTCACTGTGTTTGCACTGCGCCTAGCACAATGTGGCCCTGATGTCTACTGGTGCTTCTAGGTGCTATGAAGACTAATTTATATTAGACAGGTCTTTTGGGTTGTGATTCTGGTCCAGTTGAGTGCATCTCTCCTGTATTCCACAGGTGTCTAATATACTGGAGGGCTATATGGGGGTGGGATACAGAGAAAGCTCACATCATCTGGGGATCTGTGTGTCTGCTGGTAAAACCCTGGTAGATTTGTCCCTGCAAACTTGTTCACTTTCTGAGCGTGCAAATCCCGTGAATGGAGATAATATATCCCACATATTTCCATCACCCACCTCTAGCTGCAGGTGGAATCCTCTTGTTTCTGCCTGCCTGACGGCTGTGGGGTGCAATCTCTGTTGGAATTTGGGGCTGGGAAGGGCATACAATTTGACAGTCGGGCAGAGTCAGCGTCATGTGAAAAGCCATGTGTGGGGAGGTTTGGGGTTTTTTTTGGTCTGTTCTCATGGCAGTGTAAATCCAGAATAACCCCATTGAAAACCATGGAATTACAGCAGTAAAACACCGGTATAAACTGTGATTATTTATTATGTGTATTGCAGCAGCTGCTACTGTCTCAAGTCCTGGAGCTGGAGCCCATTGTGCTAGGGGCTGTACAAACAGAGACCCAAAGAGATGGTCCTTGTTCCAAAGAGTATACAATCCAAGTAAATGAGATCAGACTTCAGTGGGGGCATGGGGGTGTGTGTGTGGTGGTGTCAGGTTTGAATTCCATGCCAAAAATTCCCCTCCAATATTTTTCTTCAAGGGGTGTATGTGTGTGTGTGTACATGGAATGCTATTTCATCAACTCGCTTTCCAAAAATATCATAGAATCATAGAATTCAAGCTCAGAAGGGACCATTATGATCATCTAGTCTGACCTCCTGCAAGATGCAGGCCACATAAGCCGATCCACCCACTCCTGAAATAATTCTCTCCCTTGACTCTGCTGTTGAATGCTCCAAATCATGATTTAAAGACTTCTAGTAGCAGATAATCCACCAGCAAGCGACCCCTGCCCCATGCTTTGGAGGAAGGCGAAAAACCTCCAGGGCCACTGCCAATCTACCCTGGAGGAAAATTCCTTCCCGACCCCAAATATGGCAATCAGCTGAACCCCGAGCATGCGAGCAAGACTCTCCAGCCAGACCCTCTGGAAAAAGGCTAACAATATCCTATCATTGACCCTTTGTACTAATTACCATTGTGGCATGTTATTGACCTATTGACTAAACCCATTATCCTATCATACCATCCCCTCCATAAACTTATCCAGCTTAATCTTAAAGTCACGGAGGTCCTTCGCCCCCACTGTTTCCCTCGGTAGGCTGTTCCAGAATTGCACTCCTCTGATGGTTAGAAACCTTCGTCTAATTTCAAGCCTAAATTTCCTGACTGACAATTTATATCCGTTTGTCCTCGTGTCCACGTTAGCACTGAGCTGAAATAATTCCTCTCCTTCCCTGGTATTTATCCCTCTGATATATTTAAAGAGTGCAATCATATCTCCTCTTATCCTTCTTTTGGTTAAGGAAAACAAACCGAGCTCC
The DNA here is from genome assembly GCF_016161935.1 of Mauremys reevesii. Lineage (NCBI taxonomy): Eukaryota > Metazoa > Chordata > Testudines > Geoemydidae > Mauremys > Mauremys reevesii. The sequence goes on along the minus strand of NC_052626.1, from coordinate 128,776,450 downwards.
TCAAGTCTCCTTTCATACGACAGGCTTTCCATTCCTCGGATCATTCTAGTGGCCCTTCTTTGTACCCGTTCCAGTTTGAATTCATCCTTCTTAAACATGGGAGACCAAAACTGCACACAATACTCCAAATGAGGTCTCACCAACACCTTATACAACGGGACTAGCACCTCTTTATCTCTACTAGAAATACCTCGCCTAATGCATCCCAAGACCGCATTCGCTTTTTTAATGGCCACATCACATTGCCTACTCATAGTCATCCTACGATCAACCAGGACTCCTAGGTCCTTCTCCTCCTCCATTACTTCCAACTGGTGCGTCCCCAACTTATAACTAAAAGTCTTGTTAGTCATCCCTAAATGCATAACCTTACACTTCTCATTATTGAATTTCATTCTGTTACTAATACTCCAGTTTACAAGGTCATCCAAATCTCCCTGGAGGATATCCCGATCCTTTTCCAAATTGGCAATACCTCCCAACTTGGTGTCATCTGCAAACTTTATCAGCCCACTCCTACTTTTGGTTCCGAGGTCAGCGATAAATAGATTAAATAAAATCGGACCCAAAACCGAACCTTGAGGAACTCCACTGGTAACCCCCCTCCCGGGAGGACAGCATGTGCAATACATGTGCCTTTTTTTTTTTTTTTTTGGAATGGGCATGTGCAGCTGTGTCTATGTGGATGGCTGTGTCTATGTGAATGTGGTTGTGTTGGACGGGAGCTTGTCATATTCAGCAAATTCCACAGTTTCCCAGTAGAATATTTGCAAAGATCTATTTTTTGTCACTATTCAACCAGAGTTTTGAGTGGGTTTGTACGCCTGCGTGTGTGTGTGCACGCATACAATGGTATGTTAGCTGTTGTATACCTGTGTGCGTGTGCAAGTGTGTGTGTTTGCATGCAACAGGGCCGGCCACCTGCTGCACACCCCCTCATGGCCAGGGGTGGCTCTGTGGCACCCTGCCTCAATTTTCCTTCTCTCTCAGGGCTCCTCAGTAGGGGAGTCACTGGAGGATCCCAGGCTGGGTTTGGAGTGGATGATTCACTACTCTCTGTAGCATTTGCTGGCCTGTGATCCTGTAGCAAATAGGAATTCCCATTAGGAGAGGAAAGCCAGATGAAGCTCTGCATACACTGAAGCGTCCCTAGCTTGTTTGCTCCCTAGTTTTGTGTAGGCAGCTGACAGGAGGAGAGAATCATAGATACTGTGTAGTTGAAGGCTTCCCTGCCTGTCAGCCTGAATCAAACTGAACGTAAGAGGATGTGGCATGACTTGCCATGCTCTCTGTGTGTTGTTAAAAGGGGTGCTCAGAAGTTCCAGGCATAGAGCCTGGTGACAGATAGCAGATGTTGGGACTGGAACAGCTCTTAAACCAACCTCTTGCTCTCTGACATCTCCTGGCTGGGGCCGGGTGAGCCAGGCTGGAGAAGATACAAGGAGCTGAGTCTTGCGGCCCTGAGCTCCAGCTGGGGATCATTACTGAGAGCTGGAAAATATCTCAGACCTCTGATGGCAGGGGGGTGTCTCTGAATGTGAACCTTCCAAACCTTTGGGGGGTCACCCGGGACTAGCAGTCACTTACCTTGTTGCCACTCAGCGACTAGCTTTCTGAGGGAGCAGCAGCCAAGTTAACATGCTCCCACCTTGCTGGGCCTGATTGTCAGCGATGCTCTTCCTGCAAGACACCCAGGCAGCTTCCTGGATTCTGGGCGCCGGTGGGAACCTGAGGTGGCATCAGAGTTTCTCAGACTACGCCCACCACAGGCCATTCACGAGGTGATGGGGCAAAGCTCAGTCCAATATCGACTGCAGCGGTTCTCAAACTTCATTGCACTGCGACCCCCTTCTGGCAACAAAAATTACTACAGGACCCCAGGAAGGGGGACCAAAGCCTGAGCCTGCTCAAGCCCCACCACCCCAGGGGCGGGGGGCAAATCCAAAGCCCCATATGCCCAGGCCAGGGGCAAAGCTGAAGCCCAAAGGCTTCAGCCACAGTTGGGGGGCCTGTAACCTGAGCACACCCAGGGATGAAGCCATCGGGCTTCGGCTTTGACCCCAGGCCCCAACAAATCTAAGCCAGACCCATTTTAATGGGGTCACGCCCCACTTTGGGGTCCCGACCTACACTTTGAGAACTGCTGATTTACTGGATTCCCAGGGGAGAGGGAGATGGCTTTATATTGGGCAGCACCATGCCCTTGAACTGAGTAATGGAAGGAATGGAATGAAGGTGGGATTTGTCCTTTTCTGCTGTGCCCACGAGACTGACGCTAGCAGCCAAGTCCTCTCCTGGCCCTCGGATCTGTGTCTCTTTTCCAGGGGAGAGTGAGGCTGAGGGACACAGGGATAACAGAAGCAGCTGGTGGATTCCTGCCGCTCACGCTGCCAGGCACAGTCAAGGTGGTCCCTGGCAAACCTGGGTGGGAAACTGTTTGTTTTCACATCCCACAAAACCATTTTTGGATTAAAATAATAATAATAATAATAATTAATAATAATAAAATTAATTAAATAAAATCCTGATTCAGGAAGAAAAGTCAAAATCTGGAAAATTTCCGCAAACTGAAAATCATGAAACACAAAAATTGGGTTTGGGTCGATTAGAAATGTTTCATTTAGATAATTCTGGAACATTTTGTATCACTGTCAAACTGTTGTAAACTTTTTTTAATATAAATTTAACTTAAATTTTGAACTGGAAACCCAAACATTTATGTTTAATTCCTTTTGACAATTCCAAAATGCGTTTTCCCCCCAATTTTGTTTTGGAAATAGGACACCCATCCAAACTGATCCTTTTCCACAAAAAGGTCTGGGTTTGAGCTGGCATTTTTTTTAACAGAGAACCATTCTGTGGAAAGGTGCCCGACCAGCTCTGGTCCCTGGAAGCAACCTGCTGTGAAGGGAAGGGAGAAATCTCTCTCTGTGGAGTAGTGAGTTATGGAAAAGTGCAGAGATCAATAATTAATTATGGCTCCTTGTTGGAGAGCCTTCTGGTTACCATGGCTCCGTGGCCAATAACATGTGCAGGGGGTCGGGATCTAACAGTTACCTAGGGGCTGAGGGATTCCTGGTTGAGCCAGGCTACCCATTTCTGCCTATGATGGGGACTCGCTGACACAACCAGATCTCATCCCACTACACATGTCAGTACCACCGCTCTAATGGGGCTTATTCCTCTCCCATCAGTGTGCACACATGCACAGATCATGTTGTGCACTAGGGGACAGACTGAGACAAATACAGAGACCCAGCTGCAAAGAGACCAACCTGTGCACAGTGAGATCACACACTCAGACAGGTGCACAGGGGCCTGTTGTCAGTCTGTCTTTCATAGGCACAACTCAGCCTTGTCTCAGTCACTGTGTGTGTGTGTGTCTCACACACTCACACTCTCACACTCACACTCACACACACACACACACACACACACTCTCTCTCTCTCTCTGTCATGCTCTTTCCAAGGTTCAGGGTGTAACCCGCTGGAGACGAGGCTGCATGATCCTTATGGAGCAGCTCCTCCAGCTGCTGCTTCCACGCTGACATCTGTCACCCTCCCATCTCCAGCATGCTCGCTCTTTGGGGTGCTACGTACGGGCTGGACCCCAGGGGGGTTTGCAGTGCTGCACACAGTGTGAAGACCTAGGAAGAGCCAGGATGTGGTTTCAGTAGCAAGAAATGGTGCTTAGAAACCCAAGGGAGAGGCACCGTAGGAATACCTGAGCTAGCTCTGTGCATAAGGTGGGGGCAGCCATGAATCCACCACAGGAAAGACAGCTGCATTCAGTGCCTATGGGGTGTTGCCTGTTGGACCTTATGAAAGGCCAGTGCATGGCTTTGTGCTCATGGTTATTCATGAGCTGCTCTCCATTAACCTTTCACCTCCAGGGGCTCCTCTTGTCAGGGAGATGCCATTTCTCTCCTTTGCTCTGGCAATTACAGCCAGCAAGCAAATGAGCACGTTGCAAATGGCTTTGTCTCTGAATAGGGGGATGCTTAGCCAGGGGTGGTGTGAGAAGGGAGCGGGGGAAAGAGATACAGAGAGAGAGAGAGACACACACACACCAAGGATAGAAGAGGCAGAATTAAAGAATGGTGAGGTGACCCCATCTCCATGGGTTAGCCAAAGGGTCTGAGCCAGCACCCATAGGAAGCAATGGAAAGGCTCCCAATGGGAGATCATTGGATCTGGATCAGCTCAAGATGGAACCAGATGGAGAAAAGGGAGGGAGGAGAGGGAAGAGCTGGTGAAGAGGAATGGAGGAGTCTCTTACCACTCATGTGCAGCACCTAGCACAACAAGGCATGATACGGGTGATGGCATGTTGGATCCATGTGAAGATATTGACTGGTCTGATTGTTCTCCTTGTGCTGTCCATGAGGTCAGAGCCACTTCTGTCCCCAGGGGGGGAAAAAAGGAACTCCATCTGATAAGCTTAATAAAACAGCTCTGGAGCCATCTGCCTTTCCTCCCTGTGTCCCCTGCCTTCCCTTGCTCTGTCTTTGGAGGGATCTCCAATCCAATGCAAGCCCTTTGCCCATGGTTCAGTGTGGGACCATGGGCTGTTCACATCTCCTTCCCGTGACTCCGTTTTCCCCATCAGTCAAATGGAGATCATAAGCCTTGCCTACCTTGTGGGAGTGGGGTTAATGTGTAATCTGCCCCTTTGCAGAGGACCAGCACAAGGTGTCAGCACTGCTTAAAGGCCACTTAATCCCTCCAATGGGACCAAAGTATGCACAAGCCAGCTGCACTGGTGTGAATGTCACCCAACTGTAAAGCACTTTGGGATTCTCCGATGAAAGGTGCTATAGGAGTGGATAGTGGTATAGGAGGCAGTGTGCCTAGTTGACAGAGCGCTGAACTGGGTCTCAGGAGACCTGGGTTCTATTCCTGGCTTGGCCTGCTGGGCAACCTTGGGCAAGTCTCATCCCGCCTCTTTGCCTCAGTTTCCCCATCTGTAAAATGGGGATAATGATACTGTCCTCCTTTGGAATGAGCTATGAGATTTACTGATGAAAAGTGCTAGATAAGAACTGGCTTTTATTATTCTCTCTGATACTGATGGAATAGCCACAGTCCCTAAGACCCCCACCAACCCTCGTCTCTGCTTGGAGCTCCTAGGCTCTACAAATAACACTTATAACCCCATCTCATGCTTCAGGCTGCAGGTCTGAGCCAAGAGGCAAGCTGCTCTGCTGGTGCTCATCAGTGGAGCTGTGCTGACTTCCGCCTGCTGAGGATCTGGCCCTGAATGCTCCAGTTTAAGAATTCCTTTGCATCCCAGCGCCTTCTGCTGTTCCTTTGCTGTCATTCCCCAGCTGCACGGCTGCCAGATTCTCGTCTGGAGGAGGGGGTTGTCCTCTCTGGATGGCAGGAGTTCTGGGAAATCTCTCTGCAATGGCAGTTGTGTGCTAATTACTCTGACCTTTGCTTAAGCGGGGATCCTTTAGCGGCAGGCGAGGCATCAGCCGTGTCATTTACTATGCAAATTGAGACCATCAATTATATCCAGAAGGTCCTGGAATGTTTAATTTTCTCTCTCATCTCTTTTCCATTTTTTTTTTCTGGTGCCTGCCAAAAAGTTGCAGCGAGGAGCCGTTGGCTTTTGGCGGGGCCAGGGCTGGCAGGCGTTCAGGGTTAAAGCCCAGCAGACAGAAGCGTGGTTACTCATCCAATTTTCTTCTCATTCTCTCTCTTTTTTTAAGTTTTAATTAGCTGCTATTTCAAATGCTCAGCAGTTGGCTTGGTGAGTAGGTTACAGAGCTCCCATCTCTGTGATCAAGAGGTCACTCTAGTCCAGGGAGGAGTGAAAGAACTGCTATCGCAGAATAGGTCAGAGAACCATCTGGTCCTGTCACCTGCCTATTACAGCAAATGTGGCCAGATGCTTCAAGGGAATACGTCAAACCCTTGCAAGGTGTGAAATGCTCCCCTGGATGGAGACGCCAGTCTGAGGCCTTGCACCATGTAAACTCCTAGGACTTGGTGCATGGGCCTCGTGCTGGGGTGAATTTCACCCAGTGTTCCTACGGGCTGGCTATTCTGCACCCACAATCAGTGCTATCTTTTTCAAAGAACTCAGCAGCCCGTGAGCGGAGCCCTGCTGGAAACCTGCCACCACTTATTTTGGTGCATTAAATGGGCGCTGAGCTCTTTCATTGAATTTCTTCCTGACCCAAACAGGAGCCTGGAGCATGAGGATGAAAAGCCTTTATTAGCCTACCTGACATAACTGCCAATTATAAACCAAGCCCATCTCTCATGAGATTCAACAGGGTGACACCTGAGATGAATTTGGCCCTGTTATTTAGCTTGTAAGCTTTTTGTTCTGTGTTTGTACAGCACCTAGCACCGTGGGGTCCTGATCGATGACTGGGGCAGCTAGGTGCTACCATAATACAAATAGATCATAATTGTACGTACATTATATGTATTTCTAATGGCCCCATTGCCATAGTATTCCAGAGCCATTCTGTAACTAGAACAGTACATCTGTGGTCCATCGCTAACCAGAATAGGGGCTAAACTGGTGATGCCTATTTCTGGGAGGGCAGGGAGCTCGAGCCCTAAGGGGCCAAGCCTCGGGCGATAGGTCTGAAATCCAGAAGGTGATAAGGCGGCATTTATGCACACAGTTGCAAGAAGCTGGGCTGGGACTCAAAAAGGAGAATCCGAAATGATGAGCTCAGCTGAAAGCTGTTTGGGAAGCAGGACCGAAGAGTGGCAAAGCGAGGAGGGGACGGGAGATCTGAGATGATGGAAAGCGTGAATGCAGAGGAAGGCTTGGAGGAGATGCCAGAGATCGGGGAACGGTGGAAGAATTGAGACTGGGAGGGGAGAGTGCGGTTATGGCTTGAAATGACAGATAATAAAAGGAGTAGGCGGATGTTAGAGATTAGCTCTCGAGACGGCTGATCAGAGGGAGCAACACGACAAAGGGATGATGATACAAATCAAAGTGATGTGTGAAAAAACAATCTGTGGCAGTGGAAATAATGGAAAGATTTTTGTCGCTTCCTGGGCATGCACCGTAGGAGGGAAGAACGCACTGAGCAAATATATTCAGAGCACTAGGGGCCCACTCCAGAGCCCGTTGGTGTCAACAGGTGTCAGCCCTTGGTGCAGAAGGAGGAGAGAGGAGGAGAAAGAGAGTCCCCTGGCAGTCACCGGTACCTCTGGCTGAGTAAGGGCTCCAACGCTCACAACGGCACTGTGATTGTTGTTTATTCCAGTAACATCCAGAGGCCCCATGTGAGATCATGGCCCTGTTGTGCAAAGTGCTTTGTGCACACACCCACAGAGTAAAGGATGGTCCCTGCCCCAGTGAGCTTACAGTCTATAGACTAAACAGACACAGGAGAGGAGAAGAGATCTGAGCTCAGTTCTCGGTGCTGCCACTGACTTGCTGGGACAAGTCACTTCATCTCTCCACGTCTTCAGTTCCCGGTCCACAACACAGGGGTGGCCGTACTGCCCTTCTCCCATTGCCGTCTGCCTGGTCTACTTAGGCGGTGAGCTTTTTGGGGGCAGTGTTGGGAATAATTATCCTCAGGAGTTTATGAAGCTTTACCGTGACTCAGTTTCCACACACGCTTCCTTGATTAGTCTCAAAGGCCACTTGGTTCTGGTTACATCCAAAATATCAATACAAGCGTATACAGCCTTCTATTCTATGCCCAAGCAACAATACTCCTATAAATGTTGGCCAACATAATTACACTAGGGTCAGGCCCGGGAGACCCCTTGCATCGTGGCGTGACTCCAGAGGGTGAGGCAAAGCTCCGAGAAAGAGCCCCCAAAGAACCTTGCTTTGTATACGCTATAATAAACAAGTGATGTTACTGCCGGTTATTGGCCCTTAGCCAAAGTTAGATGAGGGAGTTTTAGGAAGCAGGTTCCCAGTTTCTGTTACTTCCGCCCCAGCCCTAAAGACAGTAACGGTGGTATTCCCCAGGTCACTGCAAAGTTAACTCAACAGTTCTTCTTTCTCAGGATTTTGTTCTCTTTGGTCTCACGCTGGGAGCCTGTTTCTCATGCTAACATCCAAACTTACCTTACAACCATAATTTATGTAGGTCCCATGTAGGCCTAGATTCCTACAGGCAGGCCAGTCTCTCGTTATGTGTTTGTGCAATGCCCAGCAAAATGGGTCCCCCTGATCCTGACTGGAGCCTCTATGTGCTGCTGTAATACAGAGTATGTTGGCATTTGCTGCTCCTACCCATGTTAAATGGCCTCACGCTGGTCTTTTGCTGGTTTCCTTGGGTTATCAATAACCGGCATTCCACACAGGCGATTAACATAAGAACATAAGTGATCTCTCTCCTGCCATCCATCTCCATCCTCTGACGAACAGAGGCTAGGGACACCATTCTTACCCATCCTGGCTAATAGCCATTTATGGACTTAACCACCATGAATTTATCCAGTCCCCTTTTAAACATTGTTATAGTCCTAGCCTTCACAACCTCCTCAGGTAAGGAGTTCCACAAGTTGACAGTGCGCTGCGTGAAGAAGAACTTCCTTTTATTTGTTTTAAACCTGCTGCCTATTAATTTCATTTGGTGACCCCTAGTTCTTGTATTATGGGAATAAGTAAATAACTTTTCCTTATCCACTTTCTCAACATCACTCATGATTTTATATACCTCTATCATGTCCCCCCTTAGTCTTCTCTTTTTCCAAACTGAAGAGTCCTAGCCTCTTTAATCTTTCCTCATATGGGACCCTCTCTAAACCCCTAATCATTTTAGTTGCTCTTTTCTGAACCTTTTCTAGTGCTAGACTATCTTTTTTGAGGTGAGGAGACCACATCTGTACACAGTATTCGAGATGTGGGCGTACCATGGATTTATAAAAGGGCAATAATATATTCTCAGTCTTATTCTCTATCCCCTTTTTAATGATTCCTAACATCCTGTTTGCTTTTTTGACCGCCTCTGCACACTGCGTGGACATCTTCAGAGAACTATCCATGATAACTCCAAGATCTCTTTCCTGACTCGTTGTAGCTAAATTAGCCCCCATCATGTTGTATGTATAGTTGAGGTTATTTTTCCAATGTGCATTACTTTACATTTATCCACATTAAATTTCATTTGCCATTTTGTTGCCCAAGATTTGTGAGATCTTTTTGAAGTTCTTCACAATCTGCTTTGGTCTTAACTATCTTGAGTAGTTTAGTATCATCTGCAAACTTTGCCACCTCACTGTTTACCCCTTTCTCCAGATCATTTATGAATAAATTGAATAGGATTGGTCCTAGGACTGACCCTTGGGGAACACCACTAGTTACCCCTCTCCATTCTGAGAATTTACCATTAATTCCTACCCTTTGTTCCCTGTCCTTTAACCAGTTCTCAATCCATGAAAGGACCTTTCCTTTTATCCCATGACAGCTTAATTTACATAAGAGCCTTTGGTGAGGGACCTTGTCAAAGGCTTTCTGGAAATCTAAGTACACTATGTCCACCGGATCCCCCTTGTCCACATGTTTGTTGACCCCTTCAAAGAACTCTAATAGATTAGTAAGACACGATTTCCCTTTACAGAAACCATGTTGACTATTGCTCAAGAGTTTCTTTTTCTATGTGTCTGACAATTTTATTCTTTACTATTGTTTCAACTAATTTGCCTGGTACCGACGTTAGACTTACCGGTCTGTAATTGCCGGGATCACCCCTAGAGTCCTTTTTAAATATTGGCGTTACATTAGCTAACTTCCAGTCATTGGGTACCGAAGCCGATTTAAAGGACAGGTTACAAACCTTAGTTAATAGTTCCGCAACTTCACATTTGAGTTCTTTCAGAACTCTTGGGTGAATGCCATCTGGTCCCGGTGACTTGTTAATGTTGAGTTTATCAATTAATTCCAAAACCTCCTCTAGTGATACTTCAATCTGTGACAGTTCCTCAGATTTGTCACCTACAAAAGCCAGCTCAGGTTTGGGAATCTCCCTAACATCCTCAGCCGTGAAGACTGAAGCAAAGAATCCATTTAGTTTCTCCGCAATGACTTTATCATCTTTAAGCGCTCCTTTTGTATTTTCATCGTCAAGGGGCCCCACTGGTTGTTTAGCAGGCTTCCTGCTTCTGATGTACTTAAAAAACATTTTGTTATTACCTTTGGAGTTTTTGGCTAGCCGTTCTTCAAACTCCTCTTTGGCTTTTCTTATTACACTCTTGTACTTAAGTTGGCAGTGTTTGTGCTCCTTTCTATTTGCCTCACTAGGATTTGACTTCCACTTTTTAAAGGAAGTCTTTTTATCTCTCACTGCTTCTTTTACATGGTTGTTAAGCCACGGTGGCTCTTTTTTAGTTCTTTTACTGTTTTTCTTAATTTGGGGTATACATTGAAGTTGGGCCTCTATTATGGTGTCTTTAAAAGGGCCCACAACTTGCAGGGATTTCACTTTAGTCACTGTACCTTTTAACTTTTGTCTAACTAACCCCCTCATTTTTGTATAGTTCCCCCTTTTGAAATTAAAGGCCACATTGTTGGGCAGTTGAGATGTTCTTCCCACCACAGGGATGTTGAATGCTATTGTATTATGGTCACTATTTCCAAGCGGTCCTGCTATAGTTACCTCTTGGACCAGCTCCTGCGCTCCACTCAGGATTAAATCTAGAGTTGCCTCTCCTTGTGGGTTCCTCGTACCAGCTGCTCCATGAAGCAGTCATTTAAAGTATCGAGAAATTTTATCTCTGCATTTCGTCCTGAAGTGAAATGTTCCCAGTCAATATGGGGATAATTGAAATCCCCCACTATTATTGGGTTCTTAATTTTGATAGCCTCTCTAATTTCCCTTAGCATTTCATCATCACTATTACTGTCCTGGTCAGGTGGTCGATAATAGATCCCTACTGTTATATTTTTACTAGAGCATGAAATTTCTATCCATAGAGATTCTATGGAACCTGTGGATTCGCTTAAGATTTTTACTGCATTTGAATCTACACTTTCTTTAACATATAGTGCCACTCCTCCCCCTGCGTGGCCTGTTCTGTCCTTCCGATATATTTTGTACCCCGGAATGATTGTGTCCCATTGATTGCTCTCAGTCCACCAGGTTTCTGTGATGCCTATTATATCTATATCCTCCTTTTATCACAAGGCACTCTAGTTCACCCATCTTATTATTTAGACTTCTGGCATTTGTGTACAAGCACTTTAAAAACTTGTCCCTGTTTATTAGCCTGCCTTTTTCTGATGTGCCAGATTCTTTTTTATGTGACTGTTTATCATCTGATCCGGCCCTTACATTATACTTCTCATTCCTCTGCTCCTGACTATAACCTGGAGATTCTCTATCATCAGACTCTCCCCTAAGGGAAGTCTGTGTCCGATCCACACGCTCCTCTGCAGCAGTCGGCTTTCCCCCATCTCCTAGTTTAAAAACTGCTCTACAACCTTTTTAATGTTTAGTGCCAGCAGTCTGGTTCCACTTTGGTTTAGATGGAGCCCATCTCTCCTGTATAGGCTCCTCCCATCCCAGAAGTTTCCCCAGTTCCTAATGAACGTGAACCCCTCCTCTCTACACCATCGTCTCATCCACACATTGAGACTCTGAAGCTCCGCCTGCCTACCTGGCCCTGCGCGTGGAACTGAGAGCATTTCTGAAAATGCCACCATAGAGGTCCTGGATTTCAGTCTCTTCCCTAGCAGCCTAAATTTGGCTTCCAGGACATCTCTCCTACCCTTCCCTATGTCATTGGTACCTACATGTACCACGACCACCGGCTCCTCCCCAGCACTACACATAAGTCTATCTAGATGCCTCGAGAGATCCGCAACCTTCGCACCAAGGCAAGTCCCATATGCTCTGGTCCCGCACTGTGTACCGGCTGCGTGTGCTGCCATCAGCAGCAGGGGGCACTGAGGTTTGTTCATTTCCGGGGTCGAGCCGCTTTCAGAGATGTGTAGATCTCAAGCATGTGGACCCCAAGAGTGAACCCTCCTCTCCGCCCCCCCAGCAGTTAGGTATCCCCCCAAAGGGAGCTTGAGTAGGGCTGGCTGGTTCGAAGGCCTCTCTAAACGTGCCGTGTCTTGTCCGCCCACAGGGGGAGTGTGCGTGGCCCAGTCGGTCAAGATCCCACGGGAGCCCAAGGCAGGAGAGTTCGATAAGATCATTCGCCGTCTCCTGGAGACCTCCCACGCTCGGGCCGTCATCATCTTTGCCAACGAGGACGATATCAGGTGAGGGGAGAATGGGTTGGCCTGTGGGTGGAGTGTGGGGCAAACCAGAGGAAGTAAAGAGGGGGAACACAAGGTTCTCTGTGTGTTGGTACCTCCCAACACTGTCTCTCCCCCCCCCCCCCAGTGTATCCTATAGATCCTTAGCACTCCTTGGACCCGGTAGCCTGTTTTACGAACCACATCACAGCGCTGGTGTTGTTTGGTGCATAGGGTACATAATTATAATGAGGAGAGTGGGGGTTAATGGTTAGAGAAGCAAGCTGGATTTGGGGCTCTAGGATTCTATTCCTGACTCTGCCACTGACTTTGTGTGACCTCAGGCAAGTCATTTAGACCCATGTTTCCAGAAGACGCTGCTAGTTTTGGGGCCCTCAGTTTCTGGGAGCCCCACTTGAGTCCCTTAAGAAAATGCTCCATCCCTGCAGTGCAGTGGGGAGCTGCAGGATTACAGGCAGCAGGTAAATCAAGGTGACATAGTGCGGCTTACATTGTTTACGGAGCCTAATGATTCACATTGATTTACAGCTGATTTTTGTAAGTGTCTAATTTATTAATCAGCAAACATTATGTAAATGTGGGTAAACCAAGATTTTAAAGCAGTTTACATCATATATGCAAACGATCAAAGTTTCTTTTCCCTCCTTAATAGAAATGTCTGAAAACCTGACATTTATGCTCGCTCGCTTATGCGCTGAGGAATCTGGGATTTACCTTGCTGTGTAAATGGCAAGCACCATTAAACAGGGGTTTGTAAACATTTACCCAGGCGAGGGGTGTGTGTAAATGGGGGAATTACATCCCATTAGCACTCACTGACACACACCTGGAAAATGTGGGGGGGTTTTCTGTGCGGCAGCAGCCTGCTGCCCGCTGCTGCCCAGGTTCAGCTCTGTTACACCAGAGGAATGACACTGACATCAGTGGGATTGCTCCAGATCTACAGCAGCGTAAATGAGATCGGGGACTGGCCCCTTGCCTACCGTTCAGTAGAGATGCATGCAGCACCAGCTCGCTTATTCTTTATGGGCCACCTGTCCTGCTGATGTAAATCAGCATAGCTCCATTGACATTAATGGAGCTGTGCCCACGTACACCAGCTGAGGCGTTGGCCCAGGCCTGGGTGTTTAACCCTTTTGTAATGCGCCTGTCACAAAGCTGGGCAGTGCCTAGCACAAGGCGGTCTTGGTTCTTCACTAGGGCTCATAGGTACTAGGGTAATTCAAAGAAAGTCTAAATTAATCATCTTTCATTAGGATTGTGGTCACATGCCAAGACCCTAATCGAGAGTGGAGCCCTGTTGTGGTAGGTGCTAGACACAGGAAAATACGGTCCCTGCACCGAAGAGCTTAAAGTTTAATTTAGTGACCTGGAATAAAAACCGTGGTGGAAACTATTTAAGGGCCAGGTGTCATTTGGTGTAGCTCCATTCATTGGTTTCAACAGAACGACACCGACTTACACCCGCTTAGAAGCTGGTCCTATACGCCAACTGGAAAGAACCAACAGAAGCAAATCCACAGCCAGACCAGTGTGCATCAGCTGCCCCCAACTCCCTCCCAAAGCCACTTGGTCTGAGTCCCATGGTCGGGCTGGGATCGTGCCACTTGCTGACCCTCCCATTTGGCTTGGGTGATCCTCATGCTTGTCACTGGGCTGCGGGGAGCCGGCACTGGGAGCTAGGGAAGTGGCAACGCAGCCGGGAGTGCTGATTGGCCAGTGCCATGTCACAGATGTTCGGCATCCCTGCGGCTCGGTGGAGTGTGGCTTTTAAAAAAAAAATAATAATGCCATCTGGACTCGGGTAGCAAGTAATTAAATCCCCGACATAGGATGTGTGAGTCATAAATCTGCCTTTATGCTTAATGAGAAACAACTGGGGGTGGGGGATGCATAAATTCTCTTCCCAACACTGCACCTAGGGCTCACTCCAAAAGGCAGTGAAGTCAGTCTCCTCAGTGAGCTCTGGATTAGGTCCCCCCAGTTACCTGTGCAATGCTGCAAATAGAGGCTGATGTGGGAGGGGTGGCAGGGAAAAATGGAGAAGGAGACAGATGATGAGACAAGCAAGGGGGATAGGAGAGGACCGAAGTGCTGCTGAGGTTGATGGGCCCTGGTATGAGAGCTTAGATAGACAGACGGCTGGATGCTGAGTGGTGCAGAGTGCTCCTGACATGACAGGTGTCTAGTGCCTCTCAGGATCAAGCCCTCAAGGGAGTTAGAGAGAATATAAGGAGGTCACGTTTCAGGGCCTAGGAGGCCAGAATCAGTGAGACCGGGCCAGAGATTCAGGGGCTGTTCCAACACATGGAGGAATGCAGGCCCTGCCCCAAACAGCTTACAATGTACCTGAGGGCCATGCAATAAAAATCATGGTGCAGAACATTTCAAAGAAATACTCCCAGCGGGTGTAAGTCGGCACAGCTCTGCTGATCAGCGGATCAGATCCTTAGCTGGTGTACGTTGATTTCAGTGGAAAGATGCCAGTTTGCACTAGCTGAGGATCGAGGCTGGGGAGAGAGGGGTGGCGCTGGGTGGCAAGGATCGCCAGCAGTTTGGCAGTGGCTGTCTGTCTGAGTGGCACTCAATCACCCGGCAGTGCCCAGTTGAGTGGTTGCGCTGGCACCGGTAGGAACATTTGTCTCACTCCAGCGGCTCACAAGGCTGCTCCAAGTTGCCTTCCTGCACGCATGAAACCCTCTCCTCAGCGCTGGAGCCTTTCCAGCCTGCTGCTGTGTAACCTGATTTTCCCTAATGTTCAGTAATTAAAGGGGGAATTCAATTACCTGTCAGCAAGTATGCAAATGGGGCTGGAGAGCCAGTCTCTGCGCAGCTCCCTTGGGAAGCTGCAGCCGTGCAGTGGAGTCGGAGACTCGGCTGGCTGCATGCTCTGTCGCTCAGCTGGGGCCTCTGTACATTTCACGCCACTGCTGCAGCTGGGCGGGGGAGAGGCACAGAACGATGCAGGTCACTGTCGCTGGCTGCAACATGCACCTCAGTGTCCCAGTTCACCTGCTCGCTTTACCCATTGCTATGGCTTCCTGCCATCCCTCTTCACTAGAGATGGGCATGAACCCCAGCCCCATGCTCTGTGGGTCAGGGCAATCTCCCTCTGGCATCCTCCCCACTTTTTCACTCAGCATCGTGTCTCCTCCTTTCTCCCTCTCCCTACTCCTCCTCCTGGCTCTCCCCTTTTCTTGCCCCTCGCTTGCTCTATCCACCCTCCCTCTTCCTTTCTTTCACTCTCATCCCATCCCTCCGGCCTTCCTGCCCAGCGGGCCATGAGCATGCCTGCCCTGCAGGCTGGGTTAGAATCACAGGGCAGACACCAATGGAAGGACAGGGCAGGGTAAATTATTCAGTGAATTTTCCACTGATTGCCTAACGCTCTGCAATATTTAATAATTCTCTTGCCTGCAGCGCTTCCTTGCGTAAATACCAGGGGTGTCATTCTCCCTGGCCTGCTGCTGGCACAGTCCTTTCCATCCTGGGCAGGGTGGGGACCATTCTAACGGGGTAGCATGACATTGCTCCCTTTGAGCCTGTGCAAAGGGACAGCACGTGGCAGGGCAGGACTGGGTCTAGTCAGAACAGGGAGTGGAGTTTTCACCTCTCTTTCCCTGGGCAGCACTTGAGCCCAGCAGCTGCGATGGCAGGCAGGAAAGGGCTGGAGACAGGGAGGGGTAAATGGCAGGTAGCATGGCAGGAAGGGGGGTAGACAGAGTATGTGATAGGAGAGGGGATGGAGACAGCAAGGAAGAGGGTGGAAGAACAGAGCCCATTTAAAAGAATCAAGGCGACACATCTGGATCAAGCACTTTACTCCAGCCCAGCTGCATCGCATCTGCTGTACGCCCTCTATTCGCTTTTCTTGTTATGCCATTGACACAAGTGCATCCAGCCTGTCTGGTGTAAAAGGCAGAAAGTCAGACCCTCTGCTGGTGTAAATCAGGGTGTGCCTTCATGGAGCGCTGCGCTGGTTTGACTAGAGGTTTGAACTGATCTTGTTAAACCAAAGCCAAAGGCTGTGTCGACGCTCTAATTTTGGTTTAAACAGGTTTGTTATGATGTAGCATAAGGCACAGTTCGCCTGTGTCACTGAAGGAGTGATGTTAAACTGATTAGGAACAGGTTTCAGCTAAACTAAAATCAGCCACTCCTAACGCAAAATTAGACCATCCACCCAGAGGTCTGCACCGGCTTAACAAACCAGTGCATGCTTGTGCCTAGACAAATCCTTGGCACAGCTCCGGTGAAGTCAATGGGACTGCTCTGATTGACAGCAGCTCAGGATCTGGCCCATAGCATCAAATTCTGCTCTCAGATCAGGGTGCAGAGTGAGCAGGATTTTCTTAACCTATTGATCATGGCTCTCTCCTCCTCTTGCTGCTTACATTTTTAAATAAATATTTGTCCCATCATTTTCCTAGGGGATGAAGTTAGACTCACATCACAATAATTGCCAGGATTTCTGTTTTTTCCCTTGAAGACTGGTACCGCAATGTCAGTTGACCAGGATGAGGGCAGTCTAGCCTTGTGGCCGGAGTGGGCAGCAGACCTCGTGGCCAGGTCAGAGCTGTAGTCAGTTGTCAGGAGCCAAAGCCGGTGGGAAAACCTGGAGGTAGAAACTGGGTGCCAGAGGCCGTAGTCAGGAGCCAGAGCCAAGGGTCAGACTGGGGGACAGGAACTAGAGTGAGCAGGGTAGCAGGCAATGAGGGATTCAAGGCAGGGGTAGGACAGAGGCAAGGCTGGATGCAAAGCAGGAGCAGCAGGAACCAGGTAACATGGGAGCAGGCACAGTGGTAAGCAGCACGAGTGTTGAGAAGCCAGGGAGCTGCTGCTGCTGCTGGCTTATAAACCGGCTTGCTGGCCTCAGCAGACAGTCAGGTTTTGTGGCTAGTCAGGCAGCCTGCTGCAGGTCAGCTGTATTAATGAGGCTGCCTGGAGACTATCTCTGCTGCAGGGCCTGATTCCTGACACACAATTCCCCATCCTCCACTGCTTCCTGCATTTCCTTAGAGTGATTTGGGTTCTCCATCCTGCCCCTGCTTTCTCTCTCCCACATTGACCTGGGTGCAAAGACTGTGAGCTCAGAACCTGCTCTTTGGCTTTTCTCTGCACAGGAGGGTGCTGGAGGCGGCGAAGAGGGCCAACCAGACCGGGCACTTCATCTGGATGGGCTCAGACAGCTGGGGCTCCAAAATCTCCCCTGTGCTCCACCTAGAGGAGGTGGCCGAGGGATCGGTCACCATCCTGCCCAAGCGTGTGTCTGTCAAAGGTACGTGGGGCCGGAGTCTGCAGCTCCCCTGGGGTGGAACTGGGGCAGGTTTGTGGGCGGAGCTAAGAGAGTAGGTGGGACTTGGGTGAGTACCGTCACTTATGTTTTTTTTCCATTTTGAGTCCTACCGCTTCTGACATAGGGGTCATCCAGTACCTTCCCTGTCCACTCTACTGGGCTGTGCCACCCCATTCCCTCCGCCCACCTGCCTGTCCCCTCTGCCTTTTGCCTTGCGACACACCCGGTTATACCATTGCTTCTCTCCTTTCTCCTTTGCAATTGCACCAAGCAGAGGCAAGTCCAGAATCCATTCCACACAGACACACAAACCTTGGTGCATCTGCAGGAGTGCCCAAAGACAGAAGGCTCCCTTGATCATGCAATGACCTTTGAATAGCGAGGAGAGTAAGGCGAGTGCCCACCTGGAAAGAAATCTAGGTGTAGCCCTGGGCAGCGGGAGGAAGAACCCTGGAACTGGATTTCTGTGCCCTGCTGGCGGGGGTGCTAGGCATAGTCCCTAGGGGAGGAGGAAGAGCTGGAAATGGATTTCTGTGCGTCTCCAGAATGCAGAGAGCCCCCGCCTCCCTCTCACACATGCTCGGCTTAGAGAATTCCTCTCGAAGAGCCCAGTAATTATTCTGAAGCTTTACGGTGAGAGATGGATCCCAAGCAAAGTGGATGAAAGGCTGGCAAATGAAGGCATTATCAGGGCTATTGCAGTGAATTATTCAATGAAGTATCATCATTCCTTTGCTCTGGGTGGGTGGCCGCTGAACATTCACTGAGTGCCTCTCCGCACAGGGTGAGAGCTGCACAGTTAGCAGGTCTGTTACCCGAACACCAGGCTAAGCATCCGTGTTTGGGAAGCTTGAAGCAACCCCATCTTCCATGCCCAGCCAGCTCAGCCTTAAAGGCCCCCCCTCCTCGTTGGCTCCCTAGAGATGGGGAATACTGCTCCACTCTGGCTCTACCCTGCTCCGTGCTGAGGCCCTTTTCCCCCTTCCTGGTGCAGTCCCAATTCCTTTGCTGAAGTGTTCACTCAGCCGCTGTCAGAGGTGGTACCATAGACCAGGACCCTGCCAAGGCACTGATTGCAAAGCCAGCAGCTTTCCCGGGTTCTGTACATCCTCTGCCATCGTGGGGGTAGGTAGGGCCACCTGGGGAGAATGGCAATGAGAAGCTCTTGCGTTACAGTCTGGGCACCATCACACAGCACTGTGATAGCAGCAAGAACACCGGCGGCCAGAAGGCCCCTATGAGCTTTGCGGATTGTGGGCCAGGTCCTCAGCTGGGGTGGATCAGCATGGCCCCATTGCCAGCAGCACTGTGGATCTGGCCTTTAGAATGGCAGTATGGTCCAGTGGTGAGAGTACAGGGGGGGGCCGCTTGGGTTCTATTTGTGGCTCTCCCACTGACTGGCTGTATGACCTTGGGTAAATCAGTTCACTTCCCTTTCCTTCAGTTCCTCGCCCCCTGGTAAAACAGAGATGTTCATGCCTGCCTCTTTGGGTGGGTCGGAGGATTGGTTAAGGAGTGTTTGGAAAGTACTGTGAGATATGTGGTTAGAAGATGCTGTGGAAAGACAACATAATCTGACAGGAGTGACTGCCCGTCACTGAAATGCAGCCACCTCTGCGGTGGAAGGGGGCTGCTGTTTAACAGCACACTGCAATATTACCGAGTAACTTAGAGCACAAAGCGAAGGGGACTATCCTACTCAGCTGATCCATCAGTGATACTTGATGTCAGTCACATGTGACTGGAGCCTGCCGTGCCACGCTCAGGGCTCCGGGGGCCAAGCCAGGCTCCACTCATTATGCTCAAGGATTGAGCAGAGCGCTGGTTGTTGGGGAGCACAGAGGATGTTGAGCAAACTTGTTAGCACTGCGGGAACTGCTGGGAGCCACACTCCCTACGTCTGCTGTGTGGGGTAAGGGTGGAATGGCGGGGATTTCCCCCTCCCGGAGCAGCCACAAGACGAGCAGAGATGGGTGGGGTGGAAGATGCAGCAGCTGGAGTGTGTGTGAGTGTGAAGAGCCCCCAACTTGGCCAGTGCGTATCCTGCTGCCATCACAGAGTAACTGTTTTAAAGCATAATTATTCTGTGGCTCTTCATCTCTTGAACCAAAGATCCCGACACTCCCAGTCCCAGCTAGATCAGGCTTGGGTGCCTTGTGGCTGGCTCCACCTTTATAACGATCTGAACCAAAGCCCTGGCTCCCAACGCTCCCCTGAACTTTGGGAAACCCTGGGTCTGGATCTGAGCTTGGGATCTATTGAGTATCCCTAACTCAGGGGATCAATATTAGATGAAGCCATGTGGTCACTAGGTCCTGCGATGTACCCCCCTCCCCCAACCGGGATGCTTTGCCTCTCTCATGGGCAGCGGCTCCCCGTGACATTGACAACCCCAATTTTCTTTTCCTTGTTTGTCCCCTGCTCAGTGCAATGACTGCAAGACACAGAGCTTGTCAGGGCACATTACGCTCCCTGCCGTCAATCACTAACCTGTCTAGAAACCTAACCGCCAAGCGCCTTGATCTGCTGAAAGCTTCTGATGGCTGCTCCCCGAGACTTGGGGGCAGGACGCTGATGCTCTCTGCCCTTTGCAGCAGATGCTGCAGAGCAATGGGGTGAAAGGGCCAGGGTCACTGTGGCGGGGGGCCCTCAGTGTCCATACCTGCGTACGCTTTGTTGCATCTTTGAATCAGAACATGGGGGCAGATGCTACCCCAGGGACCTGCTTTTCGATGTGTGGTCCAAGGATCAGCTCCTGTCTCACTGCACAAATGAAACGACTCCCATTGACATCGGGGGAGTCACATGCACATGGTGGTGACAAGACAGCACCTTTCCCTGGACCTGGTGCTTCAAAGGAAGGTGAAACACAAAGGGGAGGCAGAGAACCAGGACCTGTCTCGTATCACTGGGCTTGTGCTCGGGTGGCTAGCTTGAGCCACTGCCTGCGCTGCTGTGGCCACGTCACTATTTGCAGCTCACTGGCGCAAGCAGAGCTAGTGTGTATCTGTCTACACCAGGAAGTGCCCTCCCAGCAGCTATGGAGATGTTCTCCGTCATGACAAATGGGAGGCTGCCAGGGTGGTGGGTAAGGTGGAGGGCTGGGAATTGGAAGACCTGGGTTCTATTGCTGCTGCCGACTCACTGTGGTGCCTCATTTACCCCATCTGTAAAATGGCGATACTGAGACAGCTCTGCCTTTGTGAGATCTGGGCATGCAAAATGCTGCACCGCAGGGCCAGCAAACATCAACATGTGCAGAAGCCACCATCCGGGTCAGCTTTTCCAAAGAGCAGAGTCTGTGCTGAGCTCTGTTCAACATCTGCCCCAGCTGCCCCTGCCGAGCACTTCAAACATCTGTTGCGGGGCTCTTGGGGAAAACCAGCGAAACAGGAGCCTGATTAGCCTTCTCTGTGTTCCGCGTTATTTTCAGCCCCTCCATCGTGCTTGTCTTTTGTCATATTTTTCCTCTTTCCTGCTTCAGATGCCCTTTGCGCTCTCCCACTCGGATGCCTTTTATCATCCTTGCCCTCTCTTTTGAGAGAAAGTCAGCACAACTAAATACGTGACCGAACGGATCCTCGGCTGGTGTAAATCGGTGTGGCTCCGCTGACAGCGAGAGCTGTGCCAGTTTGCACCCACTGGGGAGTTGCCCCATGGCATTTAGTGGGAGAATGGTGCTGTCAGTTTCTATAATGCCCTCATCTTTCCCGTGTTGCCTTGAATGCTTCTTGCTGGCTTTTCAAAGCAGAGAGCAGGCCCCTCCACTGACTGGTGTCCACAATGGCACCTGGATGTTTTTTTTCCCCTGAGAGGTTACAGGTAATTCAGACCCTATCACTGTGTAGCGACGGTTCACGTTATTCCTTCCAGCATGCCATGCCTTGTACCTCGTTGCACTGAATTCCGTTCCATCACAGCCTTGTCTCATTACCCACTGTTGCCAGCCTCTTCCGGGCTTCCTCTCAATCCTCCTTTATCTTGGCTCTTGCCTCTTGCAAGAGACTGTAATAAAAGCCGACTGAGAGTCTACCTACGCTCTGTCCCCTGCATCCCGTGCTTTGGGGGAAACCGTCTACTCAATGCACAGCCTAAGCCACCAGGTTATGGGGCTGGGAGGGGAGAAGAAACCCTCCCTCCTAAACAGTAGAGCAGCCCTCTAGCTGTTCCATGGAGGGGCTGACTTCTGCCCCAGGTCCTCCCTTACCCTCTCCTGCCTCCCACGTCCCCTCAAGATCTGCAGTGGAGGTAGCCCTCCCGCCGTGGGCTCTGTGGGGCATGGTAGGAGGTTGCATTCCCTTTTCAGGCTTCTGGAATGCTGCCCCCATAAGCAGTGGGACCTCAACAGTTCTCTCCTGGCCTGCATAAGGGGACATCAGGATCTGACCCTATGCATAAAGACCAATGGCACTCATTGGCAGATGGGGCCTTGGCAGATGCTATTCTCAAAGCCCATTCCAGGGGAGGGCAGAGGGTCTCGTTCAGGTTTTTCCTCCCAGGTGGTTGTACCCAGAATCCATTCCAAGAGCTGCAGTTGCATTAAGGGGCCAAGTTTGGGGTTGGAGTGTGGCGGGGAAAATAAAAGTTAATTGTGAGAGAATAAGCTGCAGAGTCATTGCAGCTGTTCAAGGAGACACAATTGCATGCACTGGGCCAGTATGCGCCTGGGTTTTTGGGTTAGTTTTTTTTTTTTTGGAAGGCTTAGTGTCAAGCTGCTTGCAATAATCTTATCTTGCCCACTGGGGATGTATGAAGTGTTGAGGGTTATTTATGCTGTTGCATTTATAAGCAAAGCAGGGAAATACGATCTAGATGAAATTACCATCAGGTGGGTGCACAACTGGTTGAGACCATATTCAAAGAGTAGTTATCAATGGTTCTCTGTCAAACTTGAAGGATCAATCTACTGGGGTCCCACAGGGGTCTGTCTTGGGTCAAATACTATTCAGTTTCCTTAATGACTTAGATGATGGAATGGAGAGTGCGCTTATTAAATTTGCAGATGACACAAACTGGGAGGGGTTGCAAGCACTGTGGAGGACAGGGATTAGACTTCAGAATGATCTTGGTAAATTGGAGGATGGGTCTGAAATCAACAAGATGATGTTCAATACAGACAAGTGCAAAGTACTACAATTAAGAAGGGGAAAAAATCAAATTCCCAAATACAAAAAAGGGGGAATAAATGGCTTGGCAGCAGTACTGCAGACAAGCGTCTGTGGGCTGTAGTGAACAGCTAAGTCACTGAGTCAGCCATGTGATGCTGCAGCAAATGTCCTTCTGGGGTCTGTTAACAGGAGTGGCGTAGGTAAGACATGCGAGGGAATCACTTTGCTCTACTTGGCACTGGTGAGGTCTCAGCAAGAGTCCAGTGTTGGGCACCACACTTCAAGGGTCAAACTGGAGAGAGTCTAGAGGAGAGCAACAAAAATAAGAGGTTTAGAAAATGCGACGTAGGAGGAAAAATGGGGGCAAGTTCAGTCTAGAGAAGAGAAAGCTGAGGAGGGGCCTGATAGCGGGTCTTCTATGTAAAAGGTCGTTGAGAGGAAGGTGAGCAACTGTTGTACTACCCTGGGCGGAGATGGAGAAGAAGCAATAGACTCAGTTTGCAGCAGGGTAGATTTAGGGTAGGTATTAGGAAAACCTTTTGAAGTCTAAGGATAGGTCAACACTGGAACAGGTGACCTAGGCAGGTTGTGGAATCCCCATCACTGAGGGGTTTTAAGAACAGGTTGGACAAACACCTGTCAGGGGTGGTTTAGGTTTACTTGGCCCAGCCTCAGCTCAGGGGGATGGGCTAGACGACCTCCTGAGGTCCCTTCCAGACTAGATTTCTGTAATTCTGTGAAATATCCAAGTCCAGGACATCATCTCCCAGGGATTATACTCAAGAGGGCCACGTCCTTGGCTGGTGTAAAACATGGTAGCGCCACCAAAATCCGTTTCACATTAACCGGCCCAGAATCCTCCCCTCCCAGAGCCCATCTCAGCTGGTCCCAGGTCCCTTCCCTCATTCTAAGCTACAAGTTGGCCAAATGACCTAAATATTACCCCAGTCCATGCAACCCTTGGGTCCAGGCTTGCAGAATGCAGAGATGGGAGGTGCTGCTGAGGGCTTTCATCTCCCATTGTAGCCCGTGATGATGCGTCTCCCTGGCTGCTCTGTCACTTTCTGCCCAGGACAATTTTTGTGGTTCCCTGGAATGGTCCCTTCACCCTTCACTTGCCTTTTCCCTCTCCAACTTGTTTCAGACTCAGCTGCGCCTGTTCCGGCTGACTCTGGGATTTCACGCTTCTCTCTATTGTTTCTCTTGGCAGGTTTCGACCGATACTTCTCCAGCCGGACACTGGACAATAACCGGCGGAACATCTGGTTTGCTGAGTTCTGGGAGGACAACTTCCACTGCAAGCTGAGTCGGCACGCGCTGAAGAAGGGCAGCAACGTCAAGAAATGCACGAGTAAGAGGTGGGGTGGGAATGGGAGGGGTTTGGAGCGGAGCCCCATTGGGCCAGCGCCAGAAGGAGTGGGAGAAGGGGCCCTTTGTGACCATGTTACAAGGGGAACTCTGGTGTCCCAGGAGGGAGGGAAGGTGAGGGACTCCCTGTGAAAATAGACTGGAGCAGCCTGGAAGAAGCCCGGTGGGGTTTGTCATTTGTGTTCATGAGTCACTCTGCTGGGTAAGTGGAGATGACGTTCTGACAGACCTCTCAGCCCTGGACATCTGGGGTCAAATGGGGCTCATGCAACGGGGCCTAGATGGCCATCCTATGACCCATACAGCTCTGTGGGCATTTGTGCATATCATGAACAACCCCCTTACCAGTGCTGTTGGACTCAACCTCTCACAATCTCTACCCTACAGAGACAATCAGGCGGATAGGGCTAGAAAGAGGTGATGTGGCAGAGGGAGATGTGTGTGGGGTCTAGTGTTGCAATATCTGGGGGTGCTACAGGTGGGGACTGAGGTGCATTGGCAGAGCTGTGTGGGGAGTCCAGGGCTGGAATAGCAGGGGTGTTGTAGATCAAGCTTAGGGTGCACTAAAAGATCTGGGCAGGAACTAAGGATGTGACTAGTGAGGGGGTACTACCGGTCAGGATTAGGGTACATGGGGAGGACTGCCTGGGAGCTAGGGACTGGAGAAGCAGGCATGTATTATATGGGTTGTAATCCTTGTGCATTGGCAGAGGAGGGTGGAAGGTGTGAGGCTGGAATAGCCGGGAGGGCTGCTGGTCAGGATTGAGCTACGTTGGCAGGGCAGTGGGGGCTGAGGACAGACATAGCAGGGCTTGTGGCTGGGCAGGACTGGGACATGTTGTCTGCTGGGGTGGGAAAGCTGTGGAATCCCTCATCTCTCATGAGCAGTAAAATAGCATCGATTGCACTTACCTAACCACCTCCCTAAGCTCCTTTTGCAGATCCCCTCTCCTCCCGGGGGGGCCTTTCTGCTCTCTCCTCAGGGTCTCCTTCCCACCAAACAGCCCTTCCCTTAGGCATTAATTTCCCTTTGCACAAATTCTTCCTCTTGTCTGCTCGTAAATTTCTGTTAAACCACCAGATTCATCTGCACAGTTCCTTGCCAAGTTGTTGGCAACTTTTTTATTCCCTTGAGAAAACTCGTTGAAAATAGTTTATTAAAAAATGCATTCAGACAGGTTAGAGAGTTGCGCTGGGTAGGGAGGCAGAGCCATAGAAATGTCCCTCCAGCCCGCTAGATGATAGAAAATATTCAAGACACTCATACTACTTGGAGCGGCTTTAAAAATGTTTCCTTTTGGTTTCCTCTTCCAGCCTCTCAGATCTGCCTGGTTCTGCTCCTCATTGGTTTGGAGCTGCCTTTGATTCTCCTCTGAAATGGGAGCTGACAGCCAGGAATCTCTCTTAGCCCCCTCTGCTCCTGTTCAGTGTTTAATGCTTTACCCGCAGCTGGGAATGCCACAGCGTGAGTTGCATCATGTCTTTCAACTAGGCCATGCATCGAAAACTGCCCAGGCGAGCAACCCAGATCAGACCGACACGGGGCCCTTTCAGAAGCTGTCAATTTGGCAGTGTACTGGGTGCGACTGTGAGCATAGTCTCACACTGATAGGCACCTATGCATGGCGCTCACGGTCTCCGCGCACACAGATAACCTGTAATGTCCATGTGCCATACACAGATCTGCTGTAACCCCTGCACAAATCACACTCCTCTGCATGTATGTGAGCACACACCCAGCCATGCTTTAACACACGCACACTCAGATGTTTGCACATGTGCTCATTTGCATGCACCCTCACACCCACTGAAATGCATGTGCCGCCTTTCTCACTCCATCTCTCACTCTTTTTCTCATCACCCTTGTGTCCCCTCTGCCTCCTCCACCTAGAGCCAATGAGGTGCTCAGCACTGTTTTCTGGGATCTCAGACCCACCACGATTCAGTGTGTGTCCGCCCTGCGAACAAAAGGCACGTTCTGAACCCACATTGGCTAACACTGCAGTTAAAACAGCAGTGAAGACGCAGCAACTCGGCATTTAACTTGGGTTAGCATCTCAAGTTCAACCCCAGACTCAGCTAGGGGATGTCTACAGTGCGTCTTGACAGCGAGGTAGACAAAGTTGTGGTAATGGGGCTGGCACTAGCGTGCTAACGGTAGCAGTATGGATATTGCGGCTCAGGCTCTGAAACCCTTCTAAGCCCCTAGGCTTGAGAGCCCAAGCTGCAATGGGTGACTGGGTGATCCCTCCTTCCGCCTGTGAATGGCTGTGATTGCTTGTAAATCCTTTGGTGTAAGCCGCTAATTTCCCAACGAGGTTGTGCCTTGAGCGATAGCGCCGTGTTGACCATTCCCATTCTGGCAGCATGTTAATCTGTAAGCACATTGCAAAGGGGGCTGGAGATGGGGCAGGGAACATTTCACCCCCGCGCTGGAATTTGGTTTAGTGATGCTTCTGCGAGCTGTTTGGTGGAACGAGCTGGGAGCTCTCCGCACAGATGCTGCTGGGCAAAGGGCAGTACTGTGATTTTTTTGAGCACACACATAACGTGCCCATCGCCGCAGGGCCAGAGCTAAAAGCCGCCCTCGCCACTGGCACTGTCTGTCTAGCTCGACAGCCGCCTTGGTAGAGAAAACAAGGGCTGAATGGAGCACGGAGCCTGTACTCCTGCCTAGAGATGGGTCTGGACTGAGGCATATGGCTGCTGGGCTGGCTGCTTTCTCTGCTGGTGTCAACTGGTGCAGTGCCACAGGGTTCATCCCTTCACAATAGCTGAGTATGAGCCCACGCGCTGTGCGTCTGCTGGCCCTGCCTTTCCCCATCCCTCTCTCTCTCTCTCACACTCACAGTGCTGCATGGGTCTGATTCCCATTTACACCCAGGCCCCTTTATGCTGCTCCAGCAGCACAAAGAGGCCTTAAATCTGGCGTAAATTACATTTACGCTCCCTCCAAGTGCCCTTCACACTGCCAGGGGGTATGTGAAGGAGCCTGGGGGCCACTGAGAATCACAGCCACCTTGTCCGCCTACGCTCTGTGCCCCCAAGCAATGATCTCACCCTCTCTCCAATGTACCTTCAAACTAGCTTCCAGCCACACACCTGTCCTCACTCTTGAGCCCTAAGATTGCCCTGCGCTGGGTTTGCATTAATGCTTCCTCTCGGGTCAGATCCACAGCCGGTGTAAACCGGCCGTGGTGAGGGAACTGCACTGATTCACACCCGCTGAGGATCTGGCCCCATGTCGGGGGCCGCTTTGCTTGCTGCAGATTCTGGCATTCGGGTAGCGCACCCAGTCTAGCTCCTTGCCCTGTGGCAAGCACTCTGAACCGCAGCTGCAATGGAGCGTCTGGCAAGGAGCAGGAGCCGGTCTGACAGCCTTGAGATAAAGGGCTCCAGTCACTTTCTGTGCCCCTGGCTCCAGGACTCGGTATCATTTACATGGCAGCCAGTGTCTCCGGGGTTTCTTTTTTTCCCCTCTAAGAACAACTTTTCACTGCATTTCCCCGTGAGGCTAAGTAGTGTTATGGAGAGAAATGTTTTAATTGGTGCTGGAGGCAAAAGGTGGCAAGCACCAGGGAATCTGTCATTTTGCATCCATGTTTGTGCATGGCTGGATAACGTGTCTTCCCTGGCTGGCAGGGGGGATGTGTCAGCACAGTATAGAATAGAGGCAGACATGGTCTCTGCCCATGGGTAGCCTGAAGCCTAGTCTAGATATCGGTATCTGATTGTACGCTGCCCTGGTATGGACTGCAGGCCCATGGGCATTACAGGGGAGTCCAAATGCATCTGTTGCTTGTTCGGTATGAGCCCGCTGTCCCCTCTGTGCTGTGAGGATGGGGCTCTCGAAGGGCCTGGGAAGCCCCAGCAGAATGGAAGCCAAGGGAGCTCCTTGCAGCTCTAGGAGGCAAGGTGTGCATTTGCATGGTTTCTCCTCTCCCTTGTGCTGGCGTAAAGCAGGAGTGATTCCAGCGTGAAAATGACACAGGCGCAAGGGGCGAATCGGGCCCCGTCGTCTTTTGGAGCTGGGCTGTTCCAACCAGTGACGTGTGTCCCAATCTAGGTCCCTACCTGTCCCTGACCACAAAGGACCCTGGCACTCAGCCACCACCCTGACCTCCCCTTCTTACCTGACCCATCTGCATTTTTAGCCCGGGCCAGCTAGGGATGAGAGCAGTAAACAAGGCAAATAGGGAATCTGTCTTGGTGACAGCCCTGCCGTTGAGGTGACGGTTGGAGGCTCAAGGAGGTGACATGTTTACTGAAGGATTGGAGAGATTTACTGCTTGCCTGGTGCTGGGGGAAGACAGATAACAGCTGGGCTCTCAGACTGAGACAAGGAGAGATTTCAGGACATATGCTAGCTCACCTATGAGCCCCTAAGGGAAACCATCTTAACCCTTGGAGTGCCATGCCACATGGGAACCCAGCAGGGCAGGGATGTGGGTCTGTCTCTACCAGTCTGTGCTGGCTGGTGCTGAAAATTATTTGTGTGTGTGTGGGGGTGAAATTTTGGAAAATTCATGGCTTTGCCCACAGCCATTTTATGATCCAGAGACATTGCTTGGGGGGGAGGGGGATTGGCAAGGTGGCTGGTGGTGCACCAAAGTGCACCAAGGTTAGAATTTCTTCCTGTTTCAAGGTGCAAATGGATCTTCATCTCAGTGAAATCCTGACAGTTTTTTAACTGGGCCCATTTCCCTTGAAGAGGCTCCTGTTTTGAAGTGGAAACCCAGAAAATATCACTGGCATTTTGCCCCTCTCCATTCATGTGATCAGATCAACTTACACAGATTCACAGTTGTGGGGGGGAGGATTCTGGTTTGGTTGTATTGCACCACGTCGTAGCCCGGGATGATATGGGTGCACAGTGAACGACTCTCACGGGGGAAGGGAACATGCTTACGAGAGGAAGGATGGTCTCAAGGCTAAGGCACAGGATGGAGACTAAGGAGATCTGTGTTCCGATCCTGGCTCGGCCGTGGACTTCTTGGATGACCTTGGGGCTGGATTTTTCAGAAGAGCCAGAGGATTTGGAAAATCCTCCCCTTAATCTCTCTCTGCCTCAGTTCCCTGTCTGTAAAGTG
Source organism: Mauremys reevesii (assembly GCF_016161935.1). Lineage (NCBI taxonomy): Eukaryota > Metazoa > Chordata > Testudines > Geoemydidae > Mauremys > Mauremys reevesii. Next base: position 128,747,386 of record NC_052626.1, on the reverse strand, counting down.
CAGGTAACAATGTGCCTTTTCTCCCAACTCGTGTCTTGTCTGCTTGCATTGTCAGGTCTTCGATGCAGGGTCTGTACAATGCTCAGCACAGGGGGCCTAGATCTCAGTGGAGGCATGCAGGAGCTACCATAATACCTAGAGTAGTAATAATTACTGAAAAACCCTGAGTTACCAGTAGCTTTTCTTTCTTTTTCTGGGGTGGGAGTGTCTTTATAGGCCTCTCGGAGATTCCCCGTAATACCACGTATTCCTTCCACTCCCATCCTATCTCAGGCCAGTTGCCCTGTCCCCTTTTGAACTCATTTGCGCTTTGGCTGAGCAAGCTGCAGGGGCGCTACAGAAGAACTTGCATTGCCCCTGCTCGGCCCACTCCCAATCTCCATTCTGCCTCCTATGCAAAGGGTCTGGTTCAGTAAATTCCTGGCTGATAGGCCAGAAGGGACCACTGTGATCACCTGGTTTGACCTTCTGCATAGCATAGGAAGTGTAGATCTTTTAGAAAAACATCCAATCTTGATTTTAAAATCTGCAGTGATGATGGATCCACCACAACCATTGGTACATTGCTCCATTGGTTAATTACCCTCCCTGTTAAAAATGTGCACCTTATCTCCAGGCTGAATTTGTATCGCTTCTGTTTCCAGCGGTTGGATCGGGTTAGATCTTTCACTGCTCGATTTGAAGAGCCCGTTATCAAATATTTGTTCCCCACAAAGGTACTCTGAGAATGCGATGAAGTCACCCCTTAACCTTCTCTTTGTTAAAATAAACAGATCGCGCTCCTTGAGTTTAGCACCATAAGGCAGGTTTGCTAATCCTTTAATCAGTCTTGTGGCTCTTCTCTGAGCTGCCTCCAGTTTTTCAACATCCTTCTTGAACTGTCGCTGTCCCAGCAGTGGTCACCTCAGTGCCAAATGCAGAGGTAAAATAACCTCTGTACTTCCCTGAAGATGCCCCTGTTCATGATTCCCAGGATCACATTAACCTGTTTAGACACAGCATCACACGGGGAGCTTGTGTTCAGCTGATTAAGCACCATAACCCCCAAGTCTTTTTCAGAGTCACCACTTCCCAGGAGAGAGTCCCGCATCTTGTGAGAATGGCCTACAGTTTCTGTTCCTAGACCCGTGACCTGACATTTGGCTGTATTGAAAAACATGTTTGTTTGTTTGTTTGTTTGCACCCAGTTTACCGAAATAACCTTTGTTTTGCTCTGTCTGCATCCGGAAGGGTGATGCCCCCCCCCCCCACCAGCCTGGCTGCAGCTGGTGACTCTGAAATCTCTTTCCCCTCCTAGGAGGCAGGAACCGGGGGAGGCCCAGGACTTTGACGTCTCTGCAAAGGCAGCAGGGGCATGTAAAAGACACCAAGTGTGAAATGAGATGAAATGAAATTGAGCTAACCCCACCTGGCTCGTGGGGTCCACTCTCTGGAACAGCTACTGAGTTGTTTTTCATCGGCTCATTTCTGCCTGCACCACAGAATGTGCTTTCAGCTCTCTGGGTCTGTACAGGATGCATGCGTCGTCTGCATCTGTGCATTATGAGTGTATCAAGGTGGTTTGCAAGGATCATCTCAAACACCAGAAGTGCTCTTCTCCAGAGACTGCGTGTTTGGGCTTGTTCTAAATATAGCAGGAGTATTGCATAGCACCTTCATCTGGCGAGAGTTGCAACGTAAGAGGCACTGGTTAGGGTGTTGGACTGGACATCAGGACATCTGGTGTCTATTCCTGATCAGGGAGGAAGTGGTGAGAGCAGGCAGCAGGGGCTCATCTGTCCTAGGGTCTATTCCAGGCTTTGGCAGGGACTGTTGTCTAGGAATGAGCAGGGGGCTGGCACTCAGGATTCCTGGGTTCTATCCCAGGCTCCGCATGTCCCACTGATAGCAATGTGCACTAGTGACATCTCCTGGTGGATACAATGCCAGTGCGACTTCACTTGGACAGTGCCCCATGTGTGAGATGTCCCCATGCTAGCGAGATGGAGGTGTGATGTCATGCGGACAAGTCCTGAGATGTGCACTGCTGGCTGTCCTGAGGGACGCGTGAAAGCCAGATGCTCATCTTTTGTCCTATGCCCTGTGGGTCAGGTATTCAGAAGAGCTCGGAGCCAGCACCCACCGGTCCCAGTGCTCTGCTCCTTAATGCATCTGGGCGATAAATGAATAGCAGGTTTGGGGGCTGTGTCATCCAGCGGGAAAGGGGTTCTGGGCCCTGACACTGTAAATCGGCTTTTCTGAATAGGTTTCCAAAGAGTGAAACCCAATGAAAGGAAAGGGAAGGGGGGGAATCCCTTGATGTGGCCACAAACAATGGAGCTGAGCCGTGCTGAGCCCCTTGCACCTCCTTTTGACTTCAGTGAGAACAGAGGGTACTTAGTATCCCCTAGAATCAAGCCCTTTGTGGACATGTCCAAGGTGATGAATCTCCATGGCTCTGCATAGTTGATCTCCCAGTGCTTGCATCATGCCTCCTGGGGAGGAAAGCCATGGCCACCCCCCAGTAGTAAATTCCCCTTGCCACCCCCCACCCTGTGACCTGACAGGGGTGTGATGTCTTTCCCCAGGTACCATGAACAATGACGTGTTTGTGGAGTTAAATTAGATGTGCAGCCCCACGTCAAACCTGAGGATATGGCACATTCATGACAAGGGCTGCAGAAGGAACCATGTGTCCTTATTTCCTGTCGAAGGCGCTTGGCTGAGCTGCATCAGAGCCACTAGAGTAGATGCTGCATTTGACTCCTTGCCTCGTGCCACATGTTGTCATTCACGCCCGTGGGAACCAGAACGATAGAAATGACCACACATGGGGCAAGGCATTGGGAAACCAGGCCCCTACATCGGGGGCACGTGCATGGAACTCTTTAAGAAAATCACCCCACTCCCACGCTGGTTGGACCTTTTTCCTTTTTATTTGTTTATATTCCAGTAGCACCTACAGGTCCCATTCAGGGATCTAGGTCCTTTTGTGCTGTGTTGTAGCCTGCAGGGGACTGGTAAGCAGAGGGAGGGAAAAGTTTGGTTGAGGCAGCAGGAAGTCGGTCTGTGTGCACATGGCTAGGAAGATTAAGCTGCAGGTGGTGTAGCTCCGGAGATAGAAATACAGATCTGGTTTGGTTTAATAGACCTGTTCTCACCCAACATGCAGTACATGAAGCATGGTGGTAGAGGGACATCAAGCTTTAAGAAGACAAACCTTGCCCTGAAGAGTTTATAGGCTGTGTTAATGACAAAACGCAAAAGGTAAAGGAAACAAATTGTGGTGAAGGGTTGTCTCTTTCCCCTATACCCTGCGTCCTTTCTATCTTGCCGTCTCTCCTGCCTCCATCTCGCCGTCTCTCCTTCCCGTTGTCTCTTCCCCTTAGCAGTGCTTGTTATCTGCATACACTAATATTTGCATAGTGTCTGTGCCTTCATGAAATGCAAAACCTGGCCATGACCTTAAGGAACACTTCAGCGCTATTGGCTCCGGAAACCCTCCAGCACCGGGAAGCGACCCACTGGTTGCATTGTCAGTTGCCACAAACTGCTGAGCTCTTCATCTTAATAATAATGTAGCATTACACATGGTATTTTAAGGGCACAGTATCAACGGAGGCAGTTGAAATCCTGAGCCATGACAGATATCCTAGGGATCGTCTTTAAATTATCTGAATCTCTCCACAAATAAATTGTCTCCAGCGTGATTGTTTACCAGATAAACAGAGAGGGGAAATAATAGCGCTTACAGCTGGCAATAAATAATCTGGATGCCTGGAGCTGGTTGGTCTCGCTTCCCAGGGTTGTGCAAATGTTTCCTTTGGAGTTGTTCTGTTTGGGGTTCATGCCCCTGGGTTTTCCCTTAGGTTTGAGCAAACCCTCAATCTCCCAGTGAAACTCTCTCCAGACTGCTGTTTCAATTGCTCTTGCATCAAAATCCTACGGCTCTAGGGCCAGGTTCTCAGCTGGTGGAAATCAGGCAGCTCTGTTGACTTCAGTAGATTGATGCTGATTTACATCAGCTGGGGATCTGGCCCAATCTACCCCAACTTCATTGCTCTTGCTTGGGGAATAAGGCCCTAATGCAGGAAAGCACGTACTTTGGGTATAAGCATGTTCCCAAACAGAAGTGTTTTCCTGAATTGGGATCTAAGTCATGGCAGATCCTTGGCCGTACTAAATAATGTTTTGCTCCTTCTCTAACCCCTTCTTTCTGAGGAAATGAAGCCTCGCAACATCCCTGTTAAGCAGGTATTCTACCCATTTTATGAATAGGGAAACTGAGGCACAGAAACGGCAAGCTCTTTGGGGCCGGGGCTGTCTTTTTGTTCTGTGTTTGTACAGCACCTAGTACAACTGGGTCCTGGGGCTTCTACGTACTATGGTAATAGAAACAAATTATAATAGTAAAAGTGACTTGGCCAAGGTTTTGCAATGAGTGGCAAAGCTGGGAATAGAACCCAGGAGTTCTGATTCTTAGCCTTGCACTCAGACTGTTAGACTGAACTTCCACCTGCTATTAAAATAATTAGATTTTGGCCCCGCTGGTTCACATGAGCAGGAGCTTTCACAGTTTGTCTCAGCAGAGAAGCCTCTGAAAATGGCATTTCTGTCATCATCTGTCTCGGGCGGGGGTTAGCCGGGGAAATGGGCTGATGATTAAAACATAATGACAAGCCACAACAGTCAGAATGTCAGCAAGCTACTTCAACCATAGTCACCATGACCAGAAAAGACTCCATCCACAGTGATATGCTTTCCCTTGTGCAAAAAAAATAATAAAAAAATCCCTTCCTGATCTGAACCAATAGAGTGAGAATCTTATGGTTCCAAGGAAACCAAGTGCCCCAAAGTTCATTACATTTAGGGCCAGATTTTCAAGAGAGCTCAGCTCCCAGTTAGGCACCAAAATAAGTGTTCAGATTTCCAGGTAGGGTGACCAGGTGACCTGATTTTATAGGGATAGTCCTGATTTTTGGGTCTTTTTCTTATATAGGTTTCTATTATCCCCCCACCCCATCCTGATTTTTCACACTTGTTGTCTGGCCATCCTATTTCCAGGAGAGCCCTGCATCATGTTGTCTGGCATGTCTCATGAGCTTCAGGGCAGACTGTTAGGAAGCAGGGCACAAACCCCAACCTGGTTGTGAGTTCTACACTTAAATGTCACCAGCCAAGTAACACATGTAAACTCCTCAGGCACTATAGCAGCCTTAACATGGGGTCACAGACAGTGCCCTTGGGTACTCCGATCTATCTGGCCACCGAAGCAAGCTCGACTCTGGGATATATGGTCACTTTACACCAAAAATCACAAAATATTCAGGTTGCCCCCAGTCCCAAAAGGCTAGTCATTTACCCCAGGTCGATTTGTGCCTTAGATCTCTCATCAAAGACAACGTTTGAAGCCAATCCTGTAGTAAACGAAGGATTTAGTAACTAAGACACCATCAGATCAGGATTAAACAAAGACTGAATGGCTAGCCAACTACAAAAGCAGTTTCTCCTCCCTTGGTGTTCACACCTCAACTGCTAGAAGAGGGCCTCATCCTCCCTGATTGAACTGACCTCATTATCTCTAAACTGATTCTTGCCTGCATATTTATACCTGCCTCTGGAAATTTCCACTACATGCATCCGACGAAGTGGGTATTCACCCATGAAAGCTTATGCTCTTATTCATTTATTAGTCTAGAAGGAGCCACAGGACTCTTTGTCACTTTTAACTAAGAAAAGTTATTTACAAGGTTAAAACAGGTGACCATACACACACAAATGCGTTGCAATCTTAAGTTTCAGATAGTGATAGAGCCACTGAAATATGCCAGGGCTATAAATCCTCTAGGGCTAACCCAGGTTAATCTCTTGCTCAGGTTTAGGAATCTTTGCCCCTTAGAATTCAAACGGCATAAAAAGACCCTAATTCCTTCAGGTCAGGGACTTTTATCCCCCTCTCCCTAGATTCCAAGCTGATGGGACAAGCACTTTGGCTCATCCCCCTCTTCATGGGTGTGCTGGGAGCAATCAACGAAGTCCTTGGCTTACAATGGATTCAATAGGCCTTCCTGATGGGCTGGAGAAAACCCCTCCTCATGGGTGCAACCCAGTATTTTGCACTTGGTGATGTTTCCTTCTGGACTGGATTTACAGTTACAGAATAGACGCTTAAGTATTACCTTGCAGCATGGGTTTCAGATATTGTAAGTAAATTAATGCGTGCAGCAACTTACAAGCAAAAGTCTAAAGATGAAACATTGTTACCATTGTAATATCTATTTTCGCAGTGCTCCCACACAGGTGAGTCAGACTAGTTCTAGCTATGCACTTGAGTGTGTTCGCTTGAGGCCTAAGGACCTTGGCATAAGCCGGCACCTGGTCTACGAGCCTCACACCTTGCCCATTGGGTGCTGAGCTCTGTAGAACATCTGCCCACCCGTGTCCCAATGGGAGCTGCAGAGCTGTTTAGAAAAGCTGGCCCTGGTTGTGGGGGCCAAACCCTTGAAAAAACTGCCCGGTAGAGAATTTGGCCCCTGGTGTGTTGGCAGGCATCGTTGGGAAGCGTTAAATAGGGTATGTGCAGTGGGAGACAGGCCTTCTGCTATCAGAGCATTGTATGGACTGGAAATGTATGTTCAGCTGAGACAGACAGAGAGGAGTTGGGGAGAGGTTTCCTAATTCAATAAATGAAGAGAAAATGTTGCTGTGTTAAAATACACTTAAGCATACCCCCTCCCCCCCCCCGGGGTACGGCAACCCCCGCTGTTTGTAGTTTTCTTTGTCCATTGGAATGGCTTTTTGAAACAAAATTCTTTTCCTCTTGTCTTTCCCTTTCTTTTCTATTTTTTCCCCTTTTCCTTTCCTTTTTTTTTTTTTAGGGGCTTCTGATTATCTCAACCTTGAAAATTCGTTTCAATTACAGTTTACAACCTGCAAACAAAGGCTGCGGTCTCCGTAGTAACGGTAGCTGCTGCGCTTTGATGGGTGCGAATCCTCTGCGAGTCGGTTCCCCCAATTGTCACTCCTGCCTCTTCTTGTCTGGCTCATTGTGCCCCAGGACACAATTAGGATGTCTTCAAATGGTGTGTGTGGTGTTATCACTGTGATGTGTTGGTGAATTTACCTCCTCTAATAGCAACGGGATATGAGTGCCCTTATTGCTTCACATAACCACCGATTCCTGCGGTCACCTCCCGCCTCTCACCACTCTCATTCCAGCAATGCCCCCGCTCCCGTAAAGGGCGAGAGAAATCCTGCATCTGTCATACAGTCCTCCTCTTGTCTCTCTGTGACCCATCCCACAGCCTACGCTCACTTGGAACGCCTAAGGCAGTGGTTTTCAGCCTTTCACAAACTGGGACTCCTCTCCAGTCTGGCTAGGATCTAGTGGGGACCCTTCTCCTCTCTCGCTGGTGGTAGCCAAGACACCTCTCCCATCTCGCCTGTCTCCCACAGCCCCACATTCCCCATGGAAGCAGGGGCTACAGATGCTCTGTCTTTGAACTGGCGGTGGCTCCTGGCGCTCCTCTCTTACTCTGCCACGTGTGTGGCCCGCGCAAACGGGCCAAAGAGGCTCCTTGGCTGCTGCTGCTGCCTCTTGAATAATTCACAGGCTCATCAGTACAGGAAAGAGGTGGTGTGGGGGATGCTGCTATAATGAGACCTGCAGAGGAACTGGCAATGGGGTCTGAGGAGCAGAAGGGCAGTAATGGGGATCTTGAGGGGGGACAGGAGGGCATGTGGCTGGGGGTGGGGTTCAGAACCCCAAACCAAGCAGACAGCTCCAGGCCAGAAGAGTTTTCCCAGTGGCCACTGGCTATTTTTTTTTTTATTTTACTAGATAGCTAATTAATGACCTTACTTTTGCAAGGTTGAATGTTAATGCTGCCTTGAAATTGGGCCGGGGATCCTCCACGCAGCTGTGAAGCAGCTAGGATCAGGCATACTGATGGATGCTGAATATTAATGTGGATGGAGGGGGGATTTTTTGTGGGCTGATCTTCTTCGTGTTCTTTTGCCTTTATGTTTTCGTTCCTCCCTGGTCTCCTGCTGATGTGGTAGTGGCGGTGTTTTTTTCCTCCGCAGCATATATCAGTCAGGCGAACATATGTGAGGATTTGTCCTGGGCACCTCTTGCTTAAGTGGATAAGTCAGATGAGGCTGGCTTGGAGGGAGTTGAGAGATCCCTGGCTGGGAATCTGGGCTCCTGCACTAGCTCCGTCACTGTGGGCAAGTTGCTTTCTAAAGAGGCTGCTCATGCCTCCATTGTTTTAGATGTGGGACGTGATGTACCTGGAGTCTGGGTTGCGGAGGTGCTGAGCGCCCGCGACTCTGCCTGAAGTCAGTGGGGGTGGCGGGGGCTCAGCAGCTCTGGAAATTGAGGCTCAAGCTGGGCTCCCACTAGGAAATGGTTTCACTGCTGCCAGCTACTGTGGCCCCTTGCTGAATTGCTGGTGCACATAGGAAGCCATGAAAGGAGGGGGAAACTGAGTCCCAATTCTGCTTCCTGTACCGATGCTGAAAGCTAGGGCAGGACTCTCTGCTCCACTAAGGCTACTTTGCGCTACATGGCCCAGTCAGTGAAGAACTGTCCATGTGCAGGGAAACTCTCCACCAGGAGAAAGATGCCTCTGGCTGGAAGAGGCCAGGATTGAAGTAGTTTTGAGCTCCTCCAAGGCCAGTGTGTCTGACCCGCTCCATGTAGCACCTCTTGCTGGGAGAGGCAGGACAGGAATAGATGTCAGCGCCCCACAACCGGTGTTCCTGCGCAAATTTCTACAGGATCATTTGAAGGAGAAGCAGAGACTGGAGTATGTGGATGCCTCCCCTTGGCTGGTGACCATTCATTATTCTCCGTGGCGACTCTCACGCCAGGGGAGGTGGTGGTACAGAAGCTGCGGGTGATCTGGAGCACCATCACTTCAGCTCTCAAAAGAAGTATAGGGAGTGATTTTGATTAACTCCAGCAGAAAGCCAGTGCCGGGGATGTGATCGGAATTGCTGCTAATCCTTTCTCATGCATCGCTTGAGAAGATAGCTACGGCCGCTCTCGGTAGGGGTGCCCAGCTAGATGCATAGCATACTTGAAAATTAATTATCAGACCAGTGGAACGATGCATGACCCAGCTATTATAATCAGCAGGGTCACATTGGTTTAGCCGTCGTAATCTACTGAGAGCTTCAGAGTGAATTATTGTACTCTTGTCTGGAACATGCCATTGCAAAACTCTGTTCGCTGATCTGCATTTTTCTCTCCCCGCGCAACCTCATTTCCTTTTGGAAAACATTTTAGTCCTGATGAAAGGTGCTGGGTTGACAGTCCCGGAGACGTCCACTTATCTACAGCACAAGCTGCAATGGAAGCAGCAGGAGAGCACCCCGGCTAATGTAGCTCAACCTTGACTGGAGGGAGCCCTGCAAGTGATAAGAAGGGAATTCAGTCCTTGTGCTCTGTGCTCAGGCTGCCAAGGAGCGGGCCAGTTAGTGCTGGGAGAGTGAACAGCATGGGTGATTTGTAATGGGATCCAGGGCCTTTCACGAGTGCACAAGGCCCCTGTTCAGATCAGGACCTCGTTGTCCTAGGCACCGTACTCACATAGTCCTTGCACACAAGAGTTTGTCATCTAAAAAGCCAAGGCTGAATTCTTATCCCCATTATACAGATGGGGAAAGAGATTAAGTGACTTGCCCAAAGTCAACAGGATGTCTGGGAGCTGGGGTCTTGAACCTGCATGTCCTGAGTTCTAAGCCAGTGCCTTAACTGCAAGATTATATTAGTGACTGAAAAGTGGGGAACGGACAGATCATGCGCATTCCACAGGCTCAGAATCACGTGATAACATATGCATGCTCAGTCTTTCTTGAGAGCGCAGTGACAATGCCCGTGTCTTGTTCGCCGTGTCACATGGTATTTGCATACACTGCCCCACATGATCATGTACAAGGACAATGCACATAGCACATGCTCATCGTCATGTGAGAGCATATGGAACAATGCACATATGACGTGCTCAGTTTTATCTGATGGTGTAGTGCACATATCACATGTTCAACATCACCTGATGACGGGACAGTGCGCATGTGACATGCTTAGTGTCCTGCGGTGGCATAACATGTGTTAGCTGGAAGATAGCAGCCTCACATAGCCAGGCCCTGGGGGAGCAATCCCTGGGGCTTAGCTTTGGAGTAAAGTCTATTACACCTTTTCTTTAATGGGTAATTATCTTGGCAAGATAGAGTGGCTTGTCTGCCTGGTGAGAGATGAATGCGTGGAAGGACCCTATGCTGAGGGAGAAGATTAATAGCCCTTGTCAATAACGTGGAAGAAAGGATAACTTGATGAGTTTCACATGAGTAATCTCCATGTACTCCACAAGTATATGGATAACTTCGAAGAATGGGCTATAAGTTTACCTCCTTGATGCTATCTTATCTTGTTGGTCAGTTCGCTATCCATTTGTTTCAGTGCTTCATTTGTCTGGCACGCGTCCGCACTCTCATTCCAAGGTGAAGGTGGAGAGAGAGGCGCGGAAAGGGGGACACCGGCTCACATCACTCTTGCGACTCTCTCTTCCCTTCTGCTTGCCTGGGCAGGCAGCTGCCATTCTAGGTGGTGGAAGAGATGCCATATGTTACCTCCAGGGACGCGCACACCATGCTCTCTCTCACTTCTGCTCTTCCTGGCTTCTGGCCCTTTAGTCTCAATGGAGCATCGCAGACACTGGAGGTATTATGGTGGCTATTTGTGTACAGAGAAAAGCAGTCCATCCAGCTGGTTCTGGGAGCTGCCACCTCGCCACCAGGCTTTGCGCACATCAGAGCCCTGGGGGGATGGGAACACGAAGACCGTAAGCAGCACAAAGGCTTCTCTGGGTGGGTTTGGAGCAGTCCCCCTAGGCAGCAAGCCCTGGATGGGCTGGGGAGAAAAGGAACACTGCTTGTTTAGTCTGCAGAAGAGAAGAGTGAGGGGGGATTTGATAGCAGCCTTCAACTACCTGAAGGGAGGGGTTCCAAAGAGGATGGATGTAGGATGGTTTCGCTTTGCGGGAGCAGAGGGGACGTTTCACTTCAGTTCCCGTCCCCCGGGGCCTGCCCTGAATTTTCTTTGCATTCATGGTTCAGAAGAGCTGAGAACTTCCAATTTTACGTGTGTTTTCCCCCCAGGGGCTCCGTATGAGCCATGTGAACGCAGCGGAATCTTGATTCCAAACCGGCTCTGCTAGAAAAGAGAGAGAGGCCTGACCTGTAAACACAGATTCCCCCACCCCATCAGATCAGGAGCTTCGCTTGGCTGCTCTGGCCCACTCCTACCCGAAAAGGTCAGGACTTCCCATGAAGCGTCTCTAGGCTTAGGGTTGTGTAACCAAACCTGGAGGCTTTTAGCCAGCGCCTCTCTAGGGGACTCCCTTCCAGGCCAGCCTCTGGGGAGATCAAACCTGGCATTGCCCCACTGCTTAGCTGTGGCTAGAGTCACTGGGGCTCCTGCCTGGCACGTCTTGGGGTCTTTTGGCCAGGTTCCTAGCACAACGGGGTGGGGTAGGGAAGACAGAGTGGCGTGAGAAATCCAGTAGGTAGTGCAGGAGGGATTCCCTCATGGTGCAGCTTCTCCCTCACCCCTTTTGCTGGGTGCTGTGGGGAGCTGGGAACTTGCTCGGAAATGGGGAGGAGCAGAGACCTTTCATCGCCCACGGCTACACCCTGGCATGGGGGGTGACGGAAGCACATCTCAAGGCACTGCAGGCTTCTGAACCTTTGGCTGCAAATTCTAATCGACCGTTGCAATCTCCTGAGGTGTGCACCTCGCTGGGTTGGGTACTGAATGTCCTGGGGACATTTTACCCTTGTGCAAGGACTGCCACATGTAGCCTGATTCCTAGAGCCCCCCAGTGGCAGAGAAGAGACGTAGTGAATATAAAGGGAATTCTTGACTCAGGCGGCTGGAGTCGGACAGACCCTGTGGTTCCCTCTGGTTCTCTAACTCCCAGCCTGTGCTGCCTGGAGTTATCACACAGGGTCTCCCTAAGGCCCAGCCCGGAATCAGAAGCCCTGGAAGGAACTGCTGTCCTGTACAATCCAGTGCACAACACCCCGAAAATTCACCCCCATGCTGTCCCCACACAGTGTCTCCCTAGTACCATTCCTACCACTCCTCGGATGGTTCCTCACAGGCCCTCACTTCACAAAGCCCACTCCTTGCCCTGGGTTAAAGCCCCCATCTGCTTTGCTGAGCTCCCATGACTTTAGCCACCTGTGTTTGGTGTCACTCAGCTGGGCATCTGAAGGGTTCTGTTGTTGGATGTGATGCTGGAGTAGCGGGAAAGCCCCTATCGGCCACTCACTACTGCAGCGCCACACCACGGGGGACTCTTTCTTAGCTCTAATTAACAGCATGTTACGTTAATCGGTGTCTTTCGCTAAATGATTAACATGTTTCAAGTCCCATTAGGAGCGGTTATGACAGAGAAAGGCAGGCAGCTGTCGCTGGTAATTACTGCACACTTGAATGATTCCACCATCTAGGGCTGGCGGGTGAGGTGGGGAATCAATCTATGGGTCAGTGCCTGGGGGAGCGGAGAGGGCGGGTGGGGGAGTAGGATGGGAGGAGAGTTCAAGGGGGGTGGGGAGGGAGGTGGGGAGAGCATGGTAGAGGATGCGTGGCTAGTGATGGATGTTGCACAGACGGTCCCTTGACACTGTGGATAGCTCCCGAGAGACTGATACTGTCACAGCTGATGGTGAGATTGATGAGCCCAGCATGCTGGAGGATGAATAATATTTGCATAAGCTGTAGCTCAGGCAGTGACTGGAGTATGTGAACTTGGGGATGCCAGAGAATATGTGCCGTGTGGCCCAGTGCCAACTGCAGGCAGCTCTAGTGGGGTGTAAATAAAACAACCCACAGGCCAGGCTCAGGGGTGAAGTGGAGGAGAAGCTCAGGACGGGGTCTGAATTTAGGGGCTAGCCACAGTCCTGAGCTCCCCAGGGAGAGGCGAACAGGGAGCATCTTCCCATCGTGAAGTGAGAGTGTTGTGACTCCCTATGGGCAATCAGGAATCAAGTCTTCTGCTCAGGGCTGGCCAAAAATATTCTATCAAAACTGTTTTTGACAGAAAATTGGGATTTCGACAAAATGGAATTTTACGTGAACAGCATCTGCCTTCTGTGGGATATTTCAATTTTTTGTCTAAAAACAGAACATCTGAAAATGGAAGTGTTTTTGGCTGAAAATGAAAATAATCTGATTTTGAAATACCACCACGGTGCCTCCTGGAAGTTGTAGTCCAGTTGCATCATATGCCAGGTTCTCCAGTTGGACTTCATCTCCCAGGATGCACTGTGGCATGCGACTGCCATGATGCATGGCCTCCATTCATGGGGGTGGTGGCGGTAGTGTCATTATGAATCATGGGACATGTAGTCCAACCAGGGAGCCCAGCCTATAGAGGCATATGAGGTACCTGACCTACAACCCCCACTAGGCACCATGGTGGCATTTCAGAATTGAGATATTTTGATTTTGAACTGAAGTATTTTAGGTTTTGATTTTTCATTGAAAACTTGACATTTTCCGACCATGTCTATTTATACCAAATAAGCTCTGGGTAACACATTGCCTGCCTCCCAGTTAAGTATTTCAGGGGTCCTGTATAATGGTGATCACACTGACCAAGAAGGAACTGTAACAAGCTCTGCACTTTTAATGGCTTGCAGAGGATGTGCCAGGTTATTCTAATGCTCCTGGATGCCCTCCCTCCAGAAGGTGGGACTTCCTGGAAATGTTTATCTCAGTACTGGGAAGTTTGGCAGAGCTGGAGGAGGTATCTCCCTGAGGCAGTGCTTGCAGTGCAGTGAGATGACATCTTTCCACTCCAGCCATGGGTACCGGACTTTGGATATTGGTTATAGTTTGCCATAGCTTCAGAACTGTCTACTGCAGCCTCATTCAAGTTCCATGAAGAGTTTGGGGCTTGCTTGGAATATATTTTCACCCTGATGCTGTTTACTGTGTAAAGTTTATGAACCATAAACTTCCTGGCTGGGAAAGATGAGTTCTAACTAGCTGAAGAATTTTATGGGGTTTAGAGTAGAAATCAGTGTTAAGATGGAAGTGCGAAACAACTATAAGTGAATGAATGATGCTGCTATGCATCTCAGGGGAATTTCTGCACAATAGATGTCTAGCAGCTCACAGCTACGCCCAGAGAAATATATGTGTTAGAGATGTGCTCAGAGTATAAAATTCAGATCAGGATTGCATATACTTCAGTATTGGGGAGTATTCGAATCAAAGTAATGGTTCTATCTAGGAATTTAGATAGGATGTATCTATTATTATCTGTAACATATCTGCCTGGTATGAGGAGGCTCCTTTGAAATAAACAAGGCAGACAAAGAAATGACTGTTTTGCAGTGGTCGAATTGGGGTGCAGAGAAAGATTAAAGGGGCAGATTCTCAGGGATGTGGGGAACCCACAGCTCCAACCGCAGTCACCGTCACGGGATTTGCAAGCCATCATCTGTTCTGAAAAAAGCAGGCCTCTGGTGGCTGGTCTAAGGTGAGAGCAGGTGAGAGGCAGAGCTGGGAGTAGATTGCGTGAGTCCCCAGCTTTAAACCGCAAGGCTGTCCTTCCTGCCCGTTTATTATTCGGCCTGGTTTTCAGAACAGCTGAGCACCTGCGCCTCTGACTGAACTTAATGGGAGCCGCTCTTCAAATCAGAGCCTTTCTGCATTACTAGATCCCGCAAGCCTGGCTGTATTGGGAATGGTGTAAGGCAGAAGTGCCAGCTTTTTCTAGCAGCAATAAATAGCTGTAGTGAGCTCCCAGATACAGTAGTATCATCCCCATCCCAGATACTTGGTACCATAGGGACAAGAGACCATATGCTGGCTCTGGGGAAGCTCCCTCAGACCTGAGTTCAGTCTTTCCTTGCAGTAATCACTCTAGGAAATGTGGGAGGCCATCGGCAGCTCCCAGCTCTGCCAATCCCAGCGGGAGGAACTGTGGGAAGTGTGGTGGCTGCGGTGGGATTGGCTGAAGGGAGCGACCAGATAGCTGGTGCTGCCATGGCCCCGTGTTGTGTGTTTGCAGACCGTGAGCGGATCGGACAGGACTCCTCGTACGAGCAGGAGGGGAAGGTGCAGTTCGTCATTGACGCTGTGTATGCCATGGGCCATGCCCTGCACAACATGCACAAGAGCCTGTGTCCTGGCAAGGTCGGCCTTTGCCCCAGGATGGACCCGGTGGACGGCGTGGAGCTGCTCAAGTACATCCGTAACGTCAACTTCTCAGGTCTGTCTGTCTGCGGGGGGGTCACATTGTCTGGCCTTCAACATGGCGGAGGGATGGGGGTGGGGGGTGCAGTAAGAGAGGAACAGGGGCCAATTATGTTCTGAGTAACTAGAGAATGACTCTGGTAAAGTCACTGGAGTTACTCCAGTTCTACAGGGCTGTGAATGAAAGTGGAACCAGGTCTCTTCTGCTCCCGGCCTGGACTTTCTATTTATTATGTGTATTATGGTAGCAACTAGAAGCCCCAGCTGAGATACACATACACAGTGAGAGACAGTCCCTGCCCTAGAGAGCCTACAATCTAAATAGGCGCTGTGGTTTTATTATTGTCCCCACGTTATAGAGAAGGAGCTGAGGCACAGAGTGATTAAGAAGCAGATTTTCAAAAGAGCTCAGCACCCAAGCTGCTGGGTGCTTCTGAAAATTAAGGCTAGGAATTTTAAAGAACGCCAGAGTGACGTAGGAGGATGCTGGAAGTCAATGCGACTTGTGCTCCTAAGTCACATAGGAGCTTTCAAAAATCCCAGCACTGACCACTTATCTAAGGAGCTGACCCCTCCTGAAAACTCTGGCGATTTTTTTTTTCCAAAGTCACACAGGGAGTCAGCAGCGGGAATCAAACCTAGATCCTTTACAGTGCTAGCCCCAAGCCTTAACACAGCACCGCCCTTCCTTTTTTAGCTTCCATTTCTTGTTCTACTTCCATTCCATCTCTCTTTCCTCTCCCCCTTTGTTGAAATAAGATCCTCATCTGATTCATTCTGTTACAGCTTTGTCTTCCTTCAGATCTCCTCTGGAAACTCATCTCTTCCCTGTACTATATCTCTTCAATAAACATTTTCTGTCCCTTCCTTCTTATTACTTCTATTTATCTCTCCCCTGCAATCTCCTCTGCAATCTGTCTTCCTTATTTATTTTTCCCTCTTCCTCTCTTGCTTGATTTTCTGTTCTCTTCTTGTGTTCGTATTTATTTGCACAGTTCATTTGATTTTACTTTAAAGTACATTTTTTTTTTATAATGTGGCAAAGCCACAGGTGGCGAAACTGCCCCTTCCAGCAGCCATCCCTTGTGCGCTGCGGGAAATGTTTCTGTGCAGCGAGCAGCTGGTGTGGAGTCGAGGTTGAGCATTGGCCGCCACTGTTTTGAAGTGTTTGTATTGCGTCCCGGCTCCCACCCACTCTCCCTCCCCGGGCTACATCCCCGAGTGCCAAGCTAGGGCAATCCCCGCTGCACATTAGTGGCAGGAGATGTCAAAGCCAATCACTCTGTCTGTACTTCAAGCGTAATGAGCTGTGGGGAGGGGAGGGACCGGTGGCGGAACTGCCATTTGCAAACGGAGGGTGTCCACCCTGACCGGCATGTCCAGTGGGAGGCGGGCTGGCACCATGACAGCCAGTAAAAGCAAGCCATCATATTCCTTCCCCCTTCCTCTGCCTCGCTCTGTGGGCCACTGACACCAACGGAGATCCCCTTGCTCAGTCCAAGTCTGAAGCAAACCCTGCTTCTTTATCTGAAGGGCTCAGTAGTGCAGTGGGTTAGTGCAGCCCCAGGGGCCTGGATTCAAAGGCTGCCTCGAGTTAAACAAGCCTAATGAGTAATCTCTGCTCCTTGTCGGCCTGCATCACAAAGCTCAGTGCCTGCCTGGCAGCCTGTGTTGAGCAGAGCCCCAGCCTGAGGAATCAGATAGCATGGGGTGTTCAGGGAGCAGGGGTAGGGATGTGTTGGTCAGTTGTCTGCACTGTCTGTGTCTCTTGCAAATATAGTTGGCAGAACTGTGTGAGGTCCAGGACTGGAGTAGCAGGAGAATGGCAGGTCAGGATGAAGTGCTTGCAAGGGGAAGCCTATGGCTGGGATAGCGAGGGAGGTTGTGGGTCAAGATTGAGGTGTACTAGCAGAACTGTGCAGAGAAATTATGCACACCATCTGTCTGGGCTAAGCCTGCTTGTAGCCACTGCTTCCAGCCCCTCCATTTCACGAGGTCCCCGTTCGCCCAGCCTATATATAAATGTGAGAGATGCTGTGTGGTTGTTTTCCTCGGCAAGCTCCATAGCTGACTGCTGAGAGCAGATCACCACTCCTGCTGAATGAATGATGTAGCGTCACGATGCCCTGACACTGTATATGGATTTATTATTCAGTGCTTTAGGAAAGAGACTCCCAGACATCCGAAGATGGTGTGAGACCGTGCAGGCCGCTAGCGGGTGGGGAGGGAGCCCTGCAGAGTGCCCTTTACACGGGTAATGCGATCGATGGGATAAATGACACAGGTGAGAAAAAGCAGGCTGATTTCCACATGGGAGTGAATTAGTTCTTCTGGCATCTACTCTAGTCCTTCTCTCTCAGGCTATGTCTACACTGAAATGCTACAGCAGGACAGCTGCAGCACTGGCATGTAGACACTTGCTGCAGCGACAGAAGTGGTTTTTCCATCATTGTAGTAAATCCATCTCTCCGAGAGGCAGTAGGTAGGTGGAGAGAAGAATTCTTCTGTTGACCTAGTGGTCTCTACACTGGACCTTAGGTTGGCTTAGTTAGTTTGCACAGGGCGTGACATTTTGCACAGCCCTGAGTGATGTAGTTAAGCCAACATAACTTTGTAGTGTCATTTCTCTCTTTTCTCTTTAAATAATGTGCCCCCCGTCTTCCCCTCCCCCCTCTCTGTCATAACATCTCAGCTCGCCTCCCTACTTGACACCTTTTAGAACCGTTTGGACTTGTGCAAAGGGGGTGTGAACTGCTACCACCGGCGTGAGCGGAGAATTCTGATCTGGAGGCTTTCTGCACTGGCCTAAGGTTGCAATTCAACAGACCGGCCCGACCGGGCAAAGCACCTACGTTCATGCATCCGTCCCACTGGCCATGAGACTTCGGCACTTCCTAATAGTGAAGCGCCATGCTTGGCTGAAGAGGGATGGACTTACGCATGTGGTTTAAATGCTTTGCTGAGTTAGGGCCTAAGAGTGATCGCACAAGTGCGAGGCTGGGGAATACCAGCCCCAGAGTCTCTCCAAATGGTTCTGCCATTGCCAGGCCAACAGCCTTCCATATCAGGCCCAAGGAATTTCTAAGGATCCCCTCCCTGCAGCATCTAGGCACTGATGAGCTGATATTTATTAATTAATTTCAACCTTGCTAAATTCTAATCGCCCGTGGCCAAGGGCAATTAAGTAGTTGTTGCCAGGTGAGGAGGCCAGGTGCTGAAGGCAGCTGCACTGACATACACCAGCTGAGTATCTGACTCCGTGCGTTTTTGTTTTTTCATTATCTTCATCTGCATGGGCAAGCGGATTTGGTTTTTTTTATCTGTTTGTTTATTTTGGATGTTTTAACAAGTTTACAAATCCTTGCGGGTAAATATCAGAGACAAAACGATCAGTGTCAGAAGTAAGACATGGGGGGGGGGGGTCATTGTTACTCTCTACTCGGCACGGTTGAGGCCACCGCTGGAGTGCTGTGTACAGATCCAGGCTCTGCGCTTTAGGAGAGATGTGGAGAAATGGGAGAGAGGCCAGAGGAGAATAACAAAAATGCTACAAGGTTTAGAAAGCCTGACCTGTGAGGAAAGGGTTAAATAAATAAAAAAAAAAACTGGGCATGGTTAGTCTTGAAAAAAGAAGACGGAGGGGGACTGAACCTGACAACAGTCTTCAAATATGCTAATGACTGTTAAAAAGAGGATGGTGATCGATTCTTTTCCACGGCCACTGAATGTAGGACAAGAAATGGGCTTAATCTGCAGCAATGGAGACTTAGGTTAGATATTAGGAAAAACTTACTACCAGGGTAGTTAAGCTCTGGAACAGGCTTCCAAGGGAGGTGGTGGAATCCCCATCATTGGTGGTTTTTAGAAACAGGTTGGATAAACTCCTGTAAGGGAGGCTTGAAGTTTACTTGGTCCAGCCACAGTGCAGGGGACTGGGCTCGATGACTTCTCGAGGTCCCTTCCAGCCCTGCATTTCTACAATTCTACAATCGTCAGTACAACAGTGAGCTTTTGTTTAGAGAAACCTTCTGCATAAAGGATGTTGGCATATTGCAGAGGGAGCCCCTTTATACTCCCCAGGATGTGTTGTTTCTGTGATTTTATTAAATGGAGTGAAACTTCTGTTTATGCATATTTATCAAACCAGGCATTTCTAGCCAAATGTTGTTAATAAAAATTGGGACAGATGTACTCTTTGTTTAGAAGGCAAATGTAGTTTTGTCTGACTATTGAATTAATAGTAACCATATAGCTAAGTATCCATTTGTCCTCTGTCTCTACAGGCTGGTAAATTGTCCTGGCAGGTTTGCAAGGCTGGTTTATTTTTTTAATAGTATTTATCAAATGTCACCAGAATGCGTGACGCTGGGAAGAGACCATGGAAGAAGAGAATAATCTAAGGCAGTGGTTCTCAAACTTTTTTTTTCACGGACCCCTTGAAAATTGCTGAGGGTGTCAGCGAACCACTTAATGATCTTTCCAAATGTTGTGTGTACCGTTAGCTAACTATTGCAAAGTGCTTTGGATAAAAGCACTATATAAAAAAAACCCTTAAGAATAATTAAGTGTTTTTGTTCTACAAATAAAAGCACACAACTCTATTTTAATATCAGTCATCTTACCTTTCTAATGCAATGGATGTGCCCTCTCTCCCCCGCTGCAGCAGCCCCTGAGCTGGGGCTGGGAAGGAGCGGGGCTCTCTCCCCTGCCGCTGCAGCCCCCGAGCTGAGGCTGGGAAGGAAGAGGGGTCTCTCCCCTGCCGCGGCAGCCCCCGAGCTGAGGCTGGGAAGGAGCGGGGCTCTCTCCCCTGCCGCAGCAGCCCTCGAGCTGAGGCTGGGAAGGAGAGGGGTCTCTCCCCTGCCATGGCAGCTATTGAGCTGAGGCTGGGAAGGAAGAGGGGTCTCTCCCCTGCCACGGTAGCTATTGAGCTGAGGCTGGGAAGGAGAGGGGTCTCTCCCCTGCCGCGGCAGCCCCCGAGCTGAGGCTGGGAAGGAGAGGGGTCTCTCCCTGGCAGCCCCCGAGCTGAGGCTGGGAAGGAGAGAGGTCTCTCCCTGGCCGCCCTGGAGCTGGGGAAAGTCGCCTCTTTCTCTGGCTACCATAGCCCTGCATGTCCCAAATTCCCGCCACCTCCTCTTCCCACCTCACTGCCCCCTCCCAGCTACCCTCTATTTCCCCCACGGCCACCACCTCACCTCACATGTGCATCTTCTCCAGGGTCCAGGCACCTAATTAGTGGATCCACGCCTGTGGTGCTCCACTAATTAGGTGGGTGGCCCTTCATTCCCTCGTGTGCGACCACCCAGGTGTGCACCTTAGATGGCACTATCCGCGGACCACCTGAATGGAGCTTGTGGACCACTGATGGTCCGCAGACCACAGTTTGAGAACCTCTGATCTAAGGACTCCACTGAAGTTAATAGCAAAGATCCCATTGATTTTAGCAGGAGTTGAATTGGACAGTGTGCTAGATGGATCAGACACACTGCACATCACTGGAGCAGATGTTGCTTTGCTTTCTGACGTTAAAACTTTCCTGTCTTGCAGGCATTGCTGGGACTCCTGTGACGTTTAACGAGAACGGAGATGCACCTGGCCGTTATGACATCTACCAATACCAGATCAAAAACTCCACCGCTGAGTACAAAGTCATTGGGCAATGGACCGATCACCTGCACTTAAAAGTAAGACCTTGGACTGGTTTTGCATTTGGCTGTGGAGTCAGTGGAGATGGTCCCAGCAAAGAGACAGGGCCAACAGCTTTATCCCTGTGTCCTTAGAGCTTCCGTTAGGGAGCATTGCTTTGCACTCGTCGAAGAGAGGTGACGTGGCAGCTGGCTTAAAGGGATTGGGAATTCCGAAACTAGACACACCAACTAATTCCACTAATTGTGCCGAACCATTCCTAGCCTGTGCTTGATACACCGTTAAGCTATATCCTACCCCCCCCCCCCCCCAACAAACAAACCAACCCTCCATAAAAAGAACATTATTAAGTTTGCAAAATCAAGCTGTCAAAAGTTAGGAAACACCAGAGTTGAAGTTGCTTGTGCTACATTAATTCAACCCCCCTTACATGTCTGCGTCGTGATATTGTGTTTAATTATATGGTCCCATGCTACTTTTATTTTTTTCCCCCCCAAGGTTTTATAATTTGGCCCAAATCAGGCTGATTTTCACCCTGGGTGGTAAAAGGCACATCGCTGACACATGGACCATCCCCCCGTCTAATTGCAAATCCCTCCTCAACAGCACGGGGGGGCTAGAGCTTTTCAAAGAAAAAGTTGCCACAATTTTGTAATGTTTGGGCCAAACAATTTATTTTTTCCCCTCGTCTTGTTCTGGGCCTTGGGGCTCGTTATTCTCTCCCCGTGGCTCACAGCTTGGTCTGTGTTGGGTCTTTGAATGGGGACTAATGAAACCAATGATTCTCTGCCTGTAGCCTTTGCCTCCTTTCACCCCAGAGGTGGCTGCAATTCAGTGCCTGTTGAAATGGTCCTGTATGGTCTGTGAAGTTATTTGTGTACTTTAGCATCATGGGGTGGATGGTGGTATATTCACAGAAGCTGCTATTATATCATCACAGCCAAGAATAGGTTTTCAGGCAACAATTTAATCTTTCCCCCTGTTTTTCAAACGCTAGTTGCTCCAGCAACATATGGGTAGATCTGGACAGGAGAACGTTTTCCTGTCCCATGAGAATGGTTTTGGAATTCTCATTTGCACATTTGGACAAAAAAGTCAAAATCTTGAAAATGTTCATGAACTGAAAATTTAAAAAAAAATTGGATTGGGTCAGTGGAAACATTTTGATTCGATTATGCCTTTTTATTTTTTTCTTTAAATTAACTTAAAATTTCAAAGGAGAAGTCATTTCAAATGGAAAAATGGAACTTTTTTGGGTTTTAAGACTGTCTAAACAGACATTTCAACAATTTCAAATCTACTTCCCCCCCAGCTCTTTTCAAAAGAGGAAATTAGTTGAAACTGACTCTTCCCTACGAAGAGTTTCAGCCTTGATGAATCAGTATTTTCTGATGGAAAAATGTTTTGCCAAAAAATTCCTGACTGGCTCTGTTGAGGGGCCATTTTGCTCTTGTGTGTAGTCTTGCCTCCTGAACTGAAGGCTCTTTCTTCTTATCCATGCCCCAAGTGGTGTCTTAGGGCTAGGGTGACCAGATACCAACTGTGAAAAAACAGGACAGGGGATGGGGGGTAATAGGTGCCTATATAAGAAAAAGTCTCCAAACCCAGGACTGTCCCTTTAAAAACGGGACATCTGGTCACCCTACTTAGGGCATTGGGGTGTGATTCCCAGCTCAAGGAGACATACCTGCACTAGCTCTGATTGAGCTAGCATGCTAAAAATAGACTGTAGCCACAGCAGGAGGGGCTAGCCGCACTGAGTACATCCCTACAGTTGCAGATGGGATCATACGTGGGGAGGCTAGAACCTCCCGCTGCTTGTGCTGCTGCAGCTACACTTTATTTTTAGCATGTCGTCTCAATCAGAGCTAGCGCAGGTATGTCTCCTTGAGCTGGGGATCACACATCCAGCTTGAAGTGTAGGTGTAAGCTAAGTGGGTAACATGGATAGTCCATGGGTGGTGTTTGGGGTGGGGGGCAGGTGGGCATTGTCCTCAAACTTCAAGCCTCCAGCAGGCATGGAATTTGCCCCCCCCAACACGGCCCCATTGGTCTGACTGGAGCTGCCCCTTCAAATACAGAAGTCAAACTACGCCTGTGAGGTAGTCAGTCCTTCTACTGACTATAAGTGAAGGGTAGGAAGTATTGGGTTCTGACCCTCTCAAGCTGCCCGCTCAGAATAGAAGATGCTTGACCTGTCTTGCGGGAATAACTGCCTGCCTAGAGCCTGCGTTTTCCAGTGGTTAGGCCCATGTGAGCCCATTAGCCCTCTGTGATGGCTGAGATCATTTGGACCTCAGAGCTCCACCCTTTCACACAGTTTTCTGTCATGGTGAGCAGACAGGTGTGTGCTAGGAGATGAATGCACTGGCATTGCCATTCTAGGGATCTGGAGTCTTACCTATCTTAGGGCTTGTCTACTTGGGGGATTTAACCTGCAGCTTTTTGATGCGCGTCAGTTCACGCGCAATACGCAAGCTGCAGTAGAAGGCACACCATCCCGTGTGTCCGCTGCTATCAATGCATGTCATTGTGTATCTGTCGCGGCGGTTTGCTGCAGACTCAGGACATGGTATCCCATGGTGCTTTTTTTCCTCGCCGTGACTAGTGGGATGCAGAGCGGCAGCCAGGTGAATTAATATTTTTTAAAAATCCCATGATTCATCGGTCTCCACCCCGTACTTTCTTTCTGGGGAGGGTGGGGGGCTAGTGCCATTTTTTAAGTTCTGCTGGCCAGCATGGACCCAACAATGCTCTCTGCCACTATGCTGGCAACCTTGAACATGCAGTGGCCACTTGTGGGGTATTTCAGCACTCAAAGACAGATAAATTTGGCTTTGGACTTTGCCTACTGAACCAGCGACCTGTTGATGTCACAGTAGCAGCTCCTCCAGCAGCAGGAGAGTTTTCAGTGATGGTGGAACCAGAGTGAGAATGAAGAACCAGAGGAAGACACCAAGCAAGTGATAGTACAGGACTGATTCCTGGAGCAGCTTCACAGCATGCAGCAATGCTTTGGGGCTTGGGATTGGTGGGAGAAGTTTGTTCTGAGCTAACAGGAAGTTGCGAGAGAATTTCAGGATGGAGAAAGCAACCTTTTTCGAGATATGTGCTGAACTAACCCTGGGAGCTGCAGTAGCAGCATACTAACATGCGGGGCCCCGTACCCATGGAGAAGCGGGTCACCACTGGCATCTGGAAGCTGGCCGCCCCCAAATGCAACCGGTCCATAGTGCACCAGTACGGTGTGGAGAGATTGACCATTGGGGTTATTGTCATGCAGGTGTGTGAAGCCATGGAAGAGAGATTGTAGGACCGGGTTCTGAAGCTTGGTAATGGTCAGGAGTTTATTGATGGCTCTGCACACACAGGTTCCCAAACTGTACTGGGGCAACTGATGGGACCCAGCTGGTTATTGTTTGCTCTACCCGAACTCGGGGTTCAGAATTCATAAACACAAAGGGGTATGTCTCCATGGTGCTCCACAGGCTGGTTGCCCACCGTGGTAGATTTGGTGATAGATTTGCGGACATAAACGCAGGATGTTCTGCAAGGGATCCCAGTGCTAGGAGATTTTGGAACTCAGCTTAATTTATTTTAACGAAGAAAGGGCTGGTTGCCCCCAGGAACACGACGGACATTAATGGTGTGGACATTTCCCCCGGTTCATCCTCTGCTTCCCCGGCTAATGAAGCCATTTGCAGGCTGCTTGGACAGAAGGAAGGAGCTATTTAACTACTGCCTCAGTAACAGCAGAATGGCAGCAGAGTGTGCGTTTGGCTGTTTGAAAGGGAGATGGTGCTCTTGGTGGACTAGTTTGGAAGCAGCATTAAAAACAAACATTTCAAAGGTTATAGCAACACATTGTATTCCGCAGCAGCCAGTAGGTGTAGAATACAAAATACAAGCAGCCGGGGCAATGTTGTCAGGTTGCTCTTATTCTGAGTCTCAGGCCTGAAATTGTGCAGCTGCACATCCAGCTGTTAACCTGGGGGGAGGGAGAGTTGGAAGTTTTTTGAGCAGTTCAGGGTTTATGAGCCCTGGGAGTGCAACGCTGTGGCAGTCCCTATTGTATCTTGTGTCTTTGCCCGCGTGGTGTTGTAAAACCTTATGAATTAGTGCAAACTTAAGGGCTTTCTGTGGAAAAGGAACAGTCAGTGCCTTATAAAAAATGTTTTCCAGTTTTTTATTATTAAACAATCTATTATGTAACAGAGAGAAATGAACCTTGAACTGAAATGATGATAAAACAATGGCTTTTAATTATTAAATGACACATTAAAAAGCAGTCTATTCTCTAGTGACAAGGAACCATTTCATGAAATGGAGCAGCAACATGCAACATCATAGAACAGGGCACAAACAATGCAAGGGGTGGCGTGGAGGCTTAAAGCCATAGGTGAGTATACCTCTTCGCTCTGCCTCTTCTGGTTCACGGACCTTCTGGAGCGGAGTGCCAAGGCTTGATGTTACCAGGGGCGATAGAGGGCTCAGAAGAGCTGGGGTCCCAGTTGCCGTGGTTCTTAGCGCTCTGGGCTAGGGTCTGTGAAGGGAATGGCCTCTCTGGCACCATGATTTGGTGGCATGGTGGGATGAGTTGTTGTTGCCAGAAGCCCGTATTGCCCAGGGGCTGCATAATGTGGCTGGGATGCTGGTTTGCAGTACTGCAGTGCCTGCTGCCCAAATAGTAACCCATGCGGCAGCCAGTCATTTTAGCTTTGTATCACTTCCAGCAGTTGCCTCTCCATTTCCCTCTGTCTTTCTAGACTGTCTTTGGCCATGATGATGCTTTCCCTGGCAACTGCCATGCTCTCCTTGGCCACTGCAGTGACCTCCCTGGAGATGTCCTTGTCTGCTTCCCTCTCTATCCTCAGATACTGCCCTCACCTCTCTGCTTTGTCCAGGAGTTTGGGGCTCAGCAGTGATGTCCGTGAACTTTTCATCAGGAGTTTCCCCTCCCCTGATATCAGCCATTGATGGCCCCTCTCCTTGGGGGCTTGGCCAGGGCAGGTGCCGGGGATGTGGGAGTAGTAAATATATCACAAGTGGTTATTGTTTGTATTCTAAAGAGGCTGTGAGTGTGTGTGTGTGGTGTGGGAGGGGGTTGTATCTATTTCTGGCTTTACCTCCCTGCGATTTTTCTCAAGCTTGGGGAACCTTGGAGATGGTAAATGGTGTGTGCATTGGGATTTTTGTCTGTTCGGCTTCGCCTTTGTATCTTGGTGGCTGGAGGAGGAGGATTTAATGGGGTTGTGATCAGGAATTATGTTCCCGGGTTGGTTTTGCCTCGGAGGTACTTATGTGGCATTAGAGGGATTAGCGGGGTGAACATGGAGGCCAGCGGGATACCTCCCTTTTAGGCTGTGCTGATTCTGGATGACATACTGAGGCAGATGACTAGCGCTGCGTCTACACTACCTCTCTGTCGACCCATCAAAATTGAATTAAGTGCCATATCTCTTGCGGATGTGAAGTACAGAAGACAATGTTACAGGCGACTTAGGTCGGCGGAAGGGAGCTGGTAGTGTAGACGCATACATTATTAGGTCAACTTAAGGCTGCTTCTGCCGACCTAAGTTTGTAGTGTAGACCAGGCCTAAAAGGCAGAGAATGGCTTTATTTAAGAAGATGAAGGGCCAACAAATGAGATATGCTGGGAAGTTATTCCCCAAGATGGTCCCCTGGAATTGCTGCAGGAGTGGACAGGAGTCAGGAGTTATCCTGGGGGAATGGCTGTGCTGCCAATCCTCATAATGTCTAGACAAAAACTGAGAATGTTTCCAGCCTTAGATTTTGCTTTATTGCCCCTGCAGACTGGGGGAAAGTGCAGAGGAAAATAGATAGGCTTTTGCAATGATTGCCTGAAGCATTCACTGTTCCCAGTCTTTCTGTACGTAAGCCTGTGAAAAGCCACGAAGAGCTTTTCTATCCCCACAGCAAAGCTGTTTCACTGTAAGAATGCACGTTACAGGGCGTTTCTATCTCAGTGGCAAGCTGTACTCCCTGTAGCTTTACAGGCATGCAATGCTCATATCTATCTCACGTAAAGTGAGAACACTAGCTTATTTTGCTGTAACCACAGTCTCCTGTCACACAAAGGGGTGTTTCCATTATAGAATCATAGGACTGGAAGGGACCTTGAGTGGTCATCTAGTCCAGTCCCCTGCACTCGTGACAGGACTAAGTATTATCTAGACCACCCCTGACAGGAGTTTGTCTAACCTGCTCTTAAAAATCTCCAGGGATGGAGATTCCACAACCTCCCTAGGCATAAGCATTATGCAAATCTGCCACAGGTGGTGACGGGGTAGAGGCCACAGCTGCACCATGTTGCTGGCCGCCATTTTGAACTGGTAGACAGTGTGTGAGGAGGAGGGCAGGCATTTGCCGTGCAGGACAACTGAGGGAAGGGGAGAAGAAAATAGGTATGGGCATGTGCCCTCTAAAATGTGGGTCTGAGAACAGGCAATAGTTGGGGCTTTAGCATGAGATGGAGGTTGATAGCCCAGCCAGAAGAGCAGCCATTTTGGAAAGGGGAGCTAGGGGCCTGAACAGAAAGCGTGGATCGACAGAGGGAGGCATGGACCTCAGCTTCAGAAAGGCTTCTCGCTCACACCTGCCTACAATGGTGGTGACCATGGGGCACCTGGAACGGAAGCTAGCACGGTAGGATGGCATCCTCATAATACATTAACATTTAAATATTTCATTATTTAAAAAATAATAATAATTAAAATGTACATGCTGAGGTTCCCTCCATAAGATCAGCCTCCTCAGTTCCAGCCTGGGCTGTGCTGCCTAGGAATTGGGGTAGATTGCTGCAGGGCAGAAAAGGGGCTTGTCTTCTACATGGCTGGCATCAGGGTACTTGGTCCCAAAGAGATCCTGGCTTTCCAGGAAGATCTTTTCATTGGCCTCTTTGAGCTCATCCTCCGATGAGTCTTGCTGGTTATCCTTGGAGGGGACAGAAGATGTTAGTGGGCAGGAGGCTCCGCTATCTGCCTGGGTTGAGTGGTCACGTAATTATGCAAAGTCCTGCCCAGCTCCTCAAAAAATGGACCAGTTGCATGTTTCCCACCGGACCTTTTCCTGTCATCTCTTGTTTTAACGTATATTCTCCCGAGCTGTTTGCTCTTCATCTAGCACTGTTCCAGCATCCCAGTCAGAGCCCTCGCAGTCATCTGCCCAGCAACGTCCACAAAAAAAGGTCTTTATTGCAGTGGCTGGCATGAGAGCTTCCAGCATCGCGCTTCTCCCCAGCTCCTGATGGGATCCAGCATCTTGGCATGGCTCCACGCGGCTGCTTGAGGCATGCTATAGGGCTTCTTGGGTATTATCACAGCTGTTGTCGTTTATTTGAATCCAGAAGCTAATGGACAAAATGTAGCATCATCCCATCATGCATATTGGGGAGGGGACATCCGGTCAACTTGACCCCCGAGCAGGGGAGATCAGTAAAGGTTGCCCACAAAGCAGTGTGGGGTAGCCATTGGGAGACTGCCAAGGTAGTTTGCAGTGGCATTGCAGGCACACAAATGATCAAGTGGACTAACTCGATTTTTAACTTGACTTAATCCTGTTTAAATTCCCCAAGTAGACAATCTCTTAGGCTACCAGTGACTGAGGCAAGCTCACCCAACACTTGCCCACACTGGGCTCACAGCAAGTCAGTGTTACCAGCCCCTTGTGCACTCAAAGGACTGAGTTCCTTGTTGATCAGCGAGGCCTCTCCTCTCTCTTCCCACAGATAGAGCGCATGCACTGGCCCGGGGGGGCCCACCAGCTCCCCAGCTCCATCTGCAGCCAGCCGTGTAAGCCGGGCGAGAGGAAGAAGCTGGTGAAGGGCATCCCATGCTGCTGGCACTGTGAGCGCTGCGACGGCTACCAGTACCAGCTGGACGAGTTCCACTGCAAGATGTGCCGCTTTAACGAGCGCCCCGATGAGAACCACACCAGCTGCGTCCCCATCCCCATCGTGAAGCTGGAGTGGAGTTCGCCCTGGGCCGTGGTGCCCGTCTTCATCGCCCTCATGGGCATCATTGCCACCCTCTTTGTGGTGGTGACATTCGTGCGCTACAACGACACGCCCATCGTCAAGGCCTCGGGGCGGGAGCTCAGCTATGTGCTGCTGACGGGCATCTTCCTCTGCTATGCCACCACCTTTCTGATGATTGCCGAGCCCAGCATGGGAACCTGCTCGCTGCGGCGTATCTTCCTGGGGCTGGGCATGAGCATCAGCTACGCGGCCCTGCTCACCAAGACCAACCGCATCTACCGCATCTTCGAGCAGGGCAAGAAGTCGGTCAGCGCCCCGCGTTTCATCAGCCCCGCCTCCCAGCTGGTCATCACCTTCAGCTTCATCTCTCTGCAGCTGATGGGCGTATGCATCTGGTTCATCGTGGATCCCTCTCATTCCATCATTGACTATGAGGACCAGCGGACTACAGACCCCCTCTTTGCCCGGGGTATCCTCAAATGTGACATTTCTGACCTGTCCCTCATCTGTTTGCTCGGGTACAGCATGCTCCTCATGGTGACGTGCACTGTGTATGCCATTAAGACCCGCGGGGTTCCGGAGACCTTTAATGAAGCCAAACCCATCGGGTTCACCATGTACACGACCTGCATCGTCTGGTTAGCCTTCATCCCCATATTTTTTGGGACGTCACAGTCGGCGGAAAAGGTAAGAGGGAGGGGGCGGAGGGGAGCCTGTGGTTTTGGTTCATGCCCCATCTCCCCTGCTTTGCTGGAAGGTAACGGGATAAGAACGCACGGTGCGGGGAGCAACATGTCCTGAGAGAGGTGTGATGGTTTCCCCCTGTGAGCCTTCTGGATTCAGGATTCCAGTAGGTAAGGGAGCTCCCTCTCCCACTGGAGACCTGCCAGACTAGAGCGAACTCACTGCCTTTGCTGGTTCTCCCTCTTGCTCTGTCTTCCTTTCCACCGGCACCTTCTGTCTTTCACTCCATCTTTCTTGTGCTCTTCTTTCACTCCCCTGTTTCCTTCTCCCTGTGTGTCTCTCTTTATTACTTTCTCTTCCCCAATATTCTCTCTCTCTCTCATCCCCCCCCGCCCATCTACTCCCTGTCAGACAGGACTATTTTGAAAGCCAGCAGTGTGGGTCTTACTGGGCTGGGCTGGCTGAAATTAGACTCTGGCCCAGGATGCAGGGAGTCTGACAGAGGCAGAGCCTGGGTGAGTGAAATAGCCAGGCACGGTTCTCCCTGGCACCTGAAGATTCCTGCTCCCACAATCGATGGGTATCGCAACCCTCTCCCCAGCCTGAGCATCCCAGCAAATCGGGATTCTGGCTGCTGTTGTGTTCAGACAAAGTGGGCATGGGTGGGAGATCTCCCAGATGGTTCGTGGCTGTGTCCTCAACCCCATAGTTACTGGCAGTGCCTATAATATACCCCGCTGCCCTAACACTGACCAAAGCCAGATGCAAAGGCCCCCCTACCCAACCTATATATGCCCTCCGGATGGACTGGTTCATCACTGGTGAACGTGTGTTATAGGTCCCCCTCTCCGGCCGGATGAGCCCCCACTCGTGTGACAGCCGCCATCTTGGCTGACACAGAGGGGATTGAGCTGGGGATCTCCAGAGCTAGAAGGACGAGCTGCTACAGCCTGAGCCTCTCGGAGGGTGGGGGTGACTCAACATCTCCCAGACTGTTGTTCATGTCCCTGGTGCTGAGAAATGGGATGTGCTGCTGGTAGTGACTGCTGCCATTGCCAGGATGCTGAGGCTCTGAGCAGAAGCTGTAAGGGGGCCAGGTGTTCTGCTGCTACATGTGTTCTGGCTGCCCCCCATTGCCTCAGCCGTAGAGTAACCTCATTTCTGGAAACACAGCTAATGGCTGGTGGTTCTGCTGGGAATCCTGGGGAGATTCCCACCCTGTGGTAGGTAAATACTGTCCTGTTTGGCTGGTATTAAGCTCAGCCTGGAGATGAGCTGTGTCCTCCCAACACTAAGTTTGGGGCATTGGAAACATGCTGCCTCCCATGCCCAAAGGATCTCGTAACCCTCCAGCACAAGTGCAAATAGCTACCCAGGAGTCAAGTCTCAGCCCAGCGTCTAAAGGCCAAGTGTCCACTTTCAGTAGCCACCCTTGTGACTGGCAGCCTCAACAGACAGGTCAAGGAATGGATGGGCCCACGGAGCCTGATCTCCCCTCACTCTCTTCAAATGGGAGATGAGAATGAGACCCTTAGCTCCTCTTCTTTGCTCTCTAACTGGGATGACTTGTTTGTGTTCTGCTGGTGCCTAGCCCCATTGTGCCGGGTCCGGTACGTACCCCCAGGGCAGGGACTGTCTCTCCGTGAAAGCTGAAAATCTAAATGGACAAGACAGACCAAAGAAGGACCGTTCTCCTGGTTGTACAGATGGGGAACTGAGGCAGCGAGAGATTTAGGCTGCATCTGCACCGGGAGCGGAGGTGTCCCTTCCGGCTTGAGGAGACACGCCCGCATTGGCTCTGAGTGGGCTGCTTTGCTAGAAACAGAAGGGTAGCCCTGGGAGCAGAAGGGGTGAGCTACCCCAAATACATGCCAGCCTGTTGGATGGGATCCCGCTTGGGGTGGCTAGCCCCTCCTGCTGCTCAGCCCACCATGGCTACCCCTCTATTTTTAGCAGGCTAGTTCGATCAGAGTAGTGCGTCTCCTCAAGCTGGGATTGTCGTCTCCAGCTGGAAGTGGAGCCAGATCCTAAGCGACTTGGCCGAGGTCATGCCAGGAGACAGTGGGAGCAGAACCTGGATCTACCTCTTCTCTGCCTGGTCCTCTTCTGCTTCCATTCATCCTCTCTTCTCCCCTTCCCTGCCCCAACTTCTGTGCAATAAGCACCCCCATCTGACTCACTGGATAGTTTCAAGGCACTGGGTATGCCCGGGAATCTTGCCATGCCACCGCCCACGCTCTGTGTATAAACAGAGGGCTCCAGGGTTGCCAGTCGGGCGCCTCTGCCCAGCAGTAAACTCACTGAAAAACGGAGAAGTTGCGTAACAGTGACACTCTCTGCATTATCAGCCCAAGAGATCTGGGGAGAGAGACAAAGAGGAAAAGAAAAACAGCCCCTTGACTCTGCTGCTTCTCACTCGATTACTGGGTTGCTGTGATTTTAATTAACACCTGCATGTTTTGGCAACACAAGCTCCTTTGACAAATTCCTCCTCTTGGCTGTCGTGTGGGAGAGAGCGCATCTTGTAGCAGGGAACAGGGCGAGCGGAAAATGTAACCCTCTCGCTCCACTCACCATCACGCCTGGGCCTTGTCTACAGTAGCAAATTAGGTGGTGTCAGGCCATGACTCCAAGGAGCCCTGCTGACTAACATGATGTTAAAAGCAACTCTGCAGTCAGTGTAGATGATGATGATGTTCGTCCATCGTTGTCGATGAAGACCTCAACAACTCATTCGTTCGATGACCGGGCTCTGTGCGTCCGAAGATGACTGATCAGTCCGATTCGGGTGTGGAACATCCTGTCACACGTCGGGCAGACATGTGATGGCACTGTCGATGATGTGCGGGCAGCTCTGGACTTGCGCAGCTCATGCTTTCTTTCAGCCTCAGCAGTACGCCTCGCCTCAAAGGTATTACTGCCTGTGTGAATAAGGCAGCGCCATGCTGGACGGTTCAGTGTGAGGGTTTCCCATGTGGCGGTGTTGATCTCGAGGGACTTCAGAGAGGTCTTCAGCGTGTCCTTGAACCGCTTCTTTTGTCCTCCATGGGAGCGCTTTCCCTGGGTGAGTTCTCCGTAGAAGAGCTGTTTAGGAATGCGCTCGTCTGACATTCTCACGACATGTCCGGCCCATCTGGTCTGGGCTCTCATCAGCAGTGTGTAAACTGACGGCAGACTGGCTCTGGTAAGGACTTCAGTATCGGGCACTTTGTCCTGCCATCTGATTTTTAGAAGCTTTCGCAGACAGGAAATGTGGAAGTGATTGAGCCTTCGCGCATGACTCCGATAGACAGTCCACGTCTCGCAGGCGTACAGCAGAGTTGGAAGCACCACTGCTCGGTAGATCTTCAGCTTTGTTAGTAGGCTGATCCCTCGACGTTCCCAGACGTTGGAGCGCAATCGGCCAAATGCAGAGCTGGCTTTAGCAATTCTGTAGTTTACTTCATCATCGATTGACACTACTCGGGAAAGGGTACTGCCCAGGTATGTGAAGTGGTCCACTGCCTGAAGTCTCTGTCCATTTACAGTGATGGACGGTTCTGAGTATGGAGTGTGGGGAGCTGGCTGGTGCATGACCTCAGTTGGGGTGGGAGGGATAGCTCAGTGGTTTGAGCATTGGCCTGCTAAACCCAGGGTTGTGAGTTCAATCCTTGAGGGGGCCATGTAGCAGGGTGGTTACCCGCTCCTGCCCTTTTGGGGCTTTAAAACAGCCCTGGGAAAGGGCTTTAGGCTGGGCTGATTGGGGAAGTGGCTGCAGCTGGGGCCATGCCCCAAACTTAGCCACAGGGCCTTATAAGAAGGCCAGGGAAGCCAGAAGCCAAGACAGTCTCTCTCTGCATTCAGAGAGAGATGGGCCTGGCTGCAGGGAGCTAGACCGGGTACCTGAGTGGAGCACGGCTGGGAAAAGGCAGAGGAGCTGGGGAGCTCCAGCCTGGAAAGCCCCAGGCTGCCGCCTAGCAGAGGGCTAACAGGTACTGGGGGTTGCCAGTGATGAGTTGGCTGATACTGCAGTCTGCCCCAGGACGTGGGGCTAGACAATGACTGACGGTGGCCATACACTGAGGCAAGGTGGGGATAGAGGGTGGGGGTTCCCTGAGAGGGGACACCCTGAGAGAAAGGGGTTACTGCCAGGGGGGCAGCACCCCATGTAAAAGGGCACCAGGGTCCAGGGAGGGACTCGGGGCCAGAGAACAGGTGGATCACTGGCCTGCAGAGGGCGCTCCATGCTGGAAACCAAGCTAATTCCCCGGGTCACCAGCAGGAGGCGCTGCAGGGGTGAGTCCAACCCATTACAGGCCACTTAAGGATCTGGGGCAAAAATTGGTCCTGCTAGTGAAGGCAGGGGGCTGGACTCAATGACCTTTCAAGGTACCTTCCAGTTCTAGGAGATTGGTATATCTCCAATTATTATTTCTTGATGTTAATGGTGAGACCGAAGTTGTTGCATGCAGATGAAAACTTGTCCATACTGGCTTGCATGTCTGGCTCTTTACTAGCATTCAGAGCACAATCATCGGCAAAGAGAAAGTCTCGAAGTACAGTTTCCTTCACCTTGGTGATGGCACGCAGTCGCCTCAGATTGAATAGTTTCCCGTCAGTTCTGTACTGCAGGCCTCCTCCTTCAGTGCAGTGTTGAAAGGCATCAGTCAGAGTGGCAGAGAATATCATGCTGAACAAAGCAGGTGCTAAAACACACCCTTGCTTGACGCCGTTGGTGACTGGGAAGGCCTCAGATGTTTCACCGTCATCCAGGACACGAGCTATCATACCATGATGAAATTGACGTACCATTCGTATGAATCTGTCTGGACAGCTGAATTTTGACATGATCCTCCACAGGCCCTGACGACTGATAGAGTCGAACGCTTTCGTGAGGTCCACAAAAGTTGTGTAGAGTTCACGATTCTGTTCTTGACATTTCTCCTGTAGCTGACGCGCAGCGAAGATCATGTCAATAGTCCCATGTCCCTTGTGGAAGCCGCACTGTGATTCTGGCAGTAAGCCCTGCTCCAGGTGAGTGATCAGTCGGTTCAACAGAGCCCGTGCAAGAACTTTCCCCGCTGTAGAGAGCAGCGAGATTCCACGGTGATTGTCGCATACCGGGTGATTGCCCTTCCTCTTATAGAGGTGCATGATGGACACGTCTCTAAATTCCTGTGGAATGGATCCCTGCTTCCAGAAGGACTGAAACAGCTCAGTAAGTTACTGGTGTATGGGGTTGTCAGGGAGGGGTAGTACCTCTGATGGGGGAGCAGTCGTACTCCTAGGAGTAGTTCATCCACTTTGGTCCCCACTTGACACCCAGCTCTCACCTGTGGCTCCAAGTAGCTGTCAGCATGTGACAGTGGCCACACCCTGGAAACTGTCTCGACAGGTGGGCTAAATCAGGTGAGGGTAGCCAATGAGTCTGAGACCCTCGGTGAGTTAAGGCCAGTCTACCCATTGCATGCGAAGGCTGGATCCGGCTGACTGAGGAAACCCGGTTCAACGGTCAGGAAGGCGGTGACAGCAAGCGTTGTGGAACGCTCAAGAGCATGACAAGACACGTAGGCGTTCTGGTCATCCACTGCGCCCTGCCCTATCTCCAGGCATCTCGACTCTTGTCCTGCCACTGGATACAGATAGGAACTGGGAAGAGAGAGTGAGGTTGACGTCGTGCAACTCTCCCCCACTTTAATCCAATTCACGCGCAAGTCTCGACATCATATCATATCACATCATATCAAGTCCTGTGGCGATGGGTGAGCGACGAAGCAGCAGGTGTGGATACATTGGGAGCTGTAGCCGCGGACCTGCACGCAGGCGGCTCTGGTATAATGGTCGTTCCTCACTGACCGAAGCAGCAGTGGAGCTCGGCGTCTTCTTGAGCGACTGAGCAGCCTTATTCAGGATTGCACTGCTCACCTCCGTAGAACGAGGAGGGCGCTAGAAAAGGTGCCCTAAACATTGCCTGCTTCACCGTACCCTGGCCAGCATACCGCAGCTGGCGGGGATCCCACAAAAGCGGTCGAACAAAAACAAAACTTAGGGTGACACCGATCACCATTGGCACATGGAATGTGCGCACACTACTGGACAACATCACGGCAGACAGACCGGAGAGAAGAACAGCACTTGTCGCCAGAGAGCTCGCATGCTACAACATTGACATTGCAGCCCTTAGCAAAACTCCCCTTGCTAATGAAGGACAGCTGTCCGAGTCAGGCGGAGGCTATACATTCTTCTGGAGTGGCTGCAGCAGTGATGAGCGTCGCGAATCTGGAGTTGGCTTCGCCATCAAGAATCATCTTGTTCGGAAACTTGCCAGTCCCCCCAAGGATGTGAATGACCGACTCATGATAATGCAGCTTCCGCTTCAAAAAGGAAAACAAGCTACTTTGATCAGCGCATACGATCCCACAATGAATAACCCAGAGGATGTGAAGGATAAATTCTACGAAGAACTAGATGCTCTGCTATCATCAGTGCACCGCACAGACAAACTGATCCTGCTTGGTGATTTTAACGCAAGAGTCGGATGCAATGCCGCAGCCTGGGAAGGAGTCATCGGGGAAAAATGGAGTGGGGAAAGTGTAACAGCAGTGCAGATAGAAGTAAGACAGACAGACCAGTCTTGTGAATCATATTCTCAAAGGACTGTGGTTAACGAGGAGTATTGTTAATTACGAAAGTGTGTTGCTTCCGATATTCTGCTCTGTTCATCTTGGAGAGACGATCTAGGCCTGGTTGCTCATCTTTAACTCCAGTACTATGATGTACTGCAATAACCAATGGTTATTAACGTCCTTGAGCAGTACTATGTGCGGTGGGAGGGATATCAAAAAGGAGGCACTGATCAGCATTCGCTACACCCTGTGTGATACTAGAAACCTAGAATTCTTCTCTGTGGTGGAGTGTCACATTTTCAATAGCTGTGTCTATGACTCTGGGTGCCTATTATCCTCTAGCAGTGTCACTGTGTCAGCAGTGTGGGTGAGAAATGCTATTGAAAATGAAAAATTGAGATTGTAATTATGTCTGTCTAGCTATCTAGGTGCCTGTCTGTCTGTCTGCAGCATCTATCGGCGGTATCTGTATGGTGTCTGTCAGTTGCATCTGTCTGGCTAGTCTAGGTGTCTCAGTGTCTGTCTACAGCATCTATCGATAGTATCTATCTATATGTCTAGCGAGCTATCTGTCTAGGTATCTATCTACCTATTGATGGTGTGTGTACATGTAATAGAGTATCTGTGTATCTAAGGTTTCTGTCTATAATGGCGTCTGTCTATCTGGATGTCTGTCCACAGCTTCTGTGGATGGTTTCTGCATAGTATGTATCTGTCTATGGCATCTCTGTATTTCTCTATTAATGGTATCAACTTTCTCATCGTAAAGTCAGCTCTAAAGAAACCTCCTTTGTAATGAAGTGAGAATGAGCATCCTGAATTTGATAAAGAACATCACTGTCCATAGAGCCAGGGCTGGCTTTAGGAAGTGCGGGGCCCAATTTGAACATTTTCGGCGGGGCCCCGGCAGGGATGACTCAAAACAAAACAAAACAAAAAATTGTAAAAAAAAAAAAAAAAAAGCCTTTCATTTCTTAGCAACCAGTTCCCTATAAAAAGTTCTGATTTAAGGGATGTGCCACAGTATGTATTTTTGTACCAATAGGGTTACCATATGTCCGTATTTTCCCGGGAGGAATTTTAAAAATTCCTTCTGGATGGCAATTTAAGAACCAAAAAGCTGGACATGTCTGGGAAAATACGGATGTACGTTAACCCTACCTAAAGTTCCTTTTTTGAAAAGATGGGCCTGAACTAGAAATGAGCTCTGTTTCACATGTCTGGGTCCCTGCCACTCCCTGGGGGTGTGCTAGGGTGACCAGGTGTCCCAATTTTATAGGGGCAGTCCCGATTTTTGGGTCTTTTTCTTATATAGGATCCTATTACCCCCCACACCCTTCCAATTTTTCACACTTGCTGTCTGGTCACCCTAGGGTGTGCATATGTGTGGGTCCCAGCTGCTCCCTGCCCCCCTCATTGATGCAGGTGTGCACAGTTACTGCCCTGGGAACTGCAGGGTACCGTGGACATGGGGCTGGCTGGAGGCAGGGCAGGGGCTCACTGGAGGTAGAGTCTGGTTGCAGGCAGGGCAAGGGGTGCGGGGTTGGCTGGAGACAGGGGGGTGTGGGTTGGGTTGGCTGGCTTCAGGCAGGGCCGCAGGGGGGTGCGGCAGAGGTTGGCAGGGCTGGAGACAGAGGAGTGCGGGACTGGCTGGCTTCAGGCAGGGGGGTGCGGCAGGGGTTGGCTGGAGACAGGGCATGGTGTGCGGGGCTGGTGCGGGCAGGGCAGGGGGTATTGGGATGGTGCGGGCAGGACAGGGGGTGCGACAGGGGCTGGCTGGAGACGGGCTGGCTGGAGACAGGGCGGGGGTGCGGGGCTGGCTGGAGACAGGAGTTGTGTGGGCTGGGCTGGCTGGCTTAAGGCAGGGGTGTGTGGCAGGGGCTGGCTGGAGATGGGCTGGTACGGGCAGGGGTTGCGAGTACAGGGGGTACAGCCCACCCTGTACGGTAAGTGCCCCCTCCTCCTCCACTGGGGTAGCAGCAGCAGCCCGGGGCTCCCCTGCATCCACCGCCCCGGCCTTGTAAATAGCCGAAGGAGTCCTGGGGAAGCGGCTGGGCTCCAGTGGCTATTTAAAGGACCAGGGTGGCAGAGGCAGCAGGAGCCCCCCACTACCCCAGGGCTTCGGTGGCTATTTAAAGGGCCGGGATGGTAGAAGCAATGGGAGCCCTGGACTTTTTAAATAGCCCCCAGAGCCCTGCAGCCCTACCCCAGGGCTCCAGCAATGGGGCTCTGGTGGCAATTGAAAGGGCCTGGGGCTCCAGTCCCTGCTGGGAGCCCCAGGCCCTTTAAATTGCCCCCTGGGGAAGCCGGGCCAACCCGGGACAGTGCACCAGCTCTTGCCGGTACGCCAAACAGGGGCTTGGGCGCTGGGGCCCTCTTAGGGGCGGGGCCCGATTCAGGGGAATTGGTGGAATTGGCCTAAAGCCGGCCCTGCATAGAGCTGACCAAATTCCCTCTCCCAGCCAGAAAAGAAGTCCAGTTTCAAAGTTACCACCACTAACGCTCCCTGCCCCAGCTTGCGGTCTGTGACAATGAACCTTTACGCTGTCGTCCCTCTGAAATCTATGATGGATGAGCCCTTCCCTATCTCGCTTTCTTCTCTCCTGGCTGCCATCTTGGATTCCCTCTTGCAGGAGTGGGAAGCTTAATCGGGCCTGGTCTTTTCTCGGTTCCTCTTGTACCCGATAGTATCTCAGGGCACTTCCCAGGGCTAGAGATGGTAGGCAGGGGTGTGACAGGTAATAGATTCAACCCTGCTCCTCCCATCATATTGCTGTCACCCTCACTGATTCTTACTGCAGGGTCCACCTGCTCCACTCCCCTCTCTGGTCTCTGCTCTCCCAGCTCCGTGTGCTCTTCTGAAGATGTTGCACGTGCCACGATGTGCTACGTTCACCCCCCATTGCAGAGGTTTCTGTGGACTTTCTGGGAGTTGCTGGTGGTGGTTGTTGCACCAGAGTGGATCGGCAGAGGAATCTCCCTTGATCCAGAGCCTGCACTCAGGCAAGTGCCAAAACGTGCCTTCCTGGCTGTCTTCGTGCCAGCTGTCATGGTGGAGTAGCACTTGTGCAGGGAGACACAGTGGCGCCTTGTACTCAGTAATGGCTCCTTGAAGGCTTGGACGTTAGAACCTGTTACATCGCGGAGGAATGCCAGCTCTGGGCACCAGGCTTGTCCCTGCAGTCCTTTTGAAACCTGCCATGAGCTCTTAAACGGAGATCCTTTTCTCTGGTGCGTGTGCTTAAACATCCCTCCAGAGGAGATGGCACCTACCAGGGCACCAGAGCATGCAGATGAACCCAAACCCTGCCATGCTATTTAAACCTTCCAGCACCAGGTACCAGAGGTGAGATTTGCTACCAAGCCCAGCTGCTCCGGTTAAAAGTAGGAACGCGAATTAAAGAAAATAAATGGAGCCTTGAGCAGCATTTCCATTTTGATGAGCTGGCAGGGGAGATACTAACAAGAAAGCAGGTTTCTTAAGGAATTATTGCAAAACAAAAGCGCCCTTAAAGCTGCCGTAATGTGCTAGGCACATTGTGGGTAATAAAGATGGAAATGATAATGATTGTAGATTATGCGCAAGGTTGCTCACCTCCTCACTGCCACTTGTCATGGGATAATTTAGGGCTGCCAAAAGCTGGCTGTCAAGTAGCAATTCGACAATAAGGCTCCCCTCCCCTTAGGGGCTTGTACCGTGCCGGGCTCCTCAGCGCTCAGGCTGCTAACAAGCTGATTAGAGGCTAGCACCATGCTGTTCCCAGCTCCCTTTGGAGACAACACAGCCGCCCCTCTTGTCAAAGTGTGCCCACTCCCTCTGCAGCCCCTGGCCTGTAAGAGAACCGTTTCCTTCATGCGTGCGCTCCCCTGCTGGGGACGGTCGGCTCTGGGACGCACCTGCTTGGTATGGAGATTCTACAGTGGCTGTACGCCAGGCTGCCATAAGGGCGGGCAGGGGGGCTAACTTGATATTTCCACAGGCGATGAAGGAAGACAGAGCGCCTAACTCCCTCAGTTTCCGTTCAACAATCCCAGTCAGAAGATGGTCCAAATTGGCATCTCTTTTGACAGTCCCTCTCCCGCTGCTTTAATTTCATCTCTAAACCCCGGCAGGGGCCGACATTCCCTTTGCTTCCTCAGATAAAGCACTTTGAATTTCAGATGCTGCACCAGCGCTTCCCTGAGCATTTCCAAACATCCAAGGGGCCTGAGTCTCCTCTCGCCTCCACCCCCGGATCTCTGCTTTCCCCATCATTACACCCAGGTGGGAATGCATCTCTCTGCTCTGCATCTGGGGGCGGAAGACGCGTGTAGACCAGTCTTCTGCATGCTCCTGGGCCCAACTGGGCAAAAAAATGTTAATGAAGCTTTTTTGGCTGTCCCCCGGAGTCATGGAGTTCTGTTCAAGTTCGGAGTGACAGCCGGCGAGCTCTTGTCCATGGGAGCTTGTGTTTAAACAAAGATGTTCTTTCCTTCTTATCTTTACATCTGTCTAACAGCACATGAACCTGGAGCCTGCTCCTCACAGCTCTCTGCTCTGCCCTGCCCTGCCTGGCCGTGTGATCCTTTGGGTTCCCCAGCTGCACCCAGTGCTCGTACATAGCAGCAGTTGCTCCGCACAGGCGGCATCACACCTGAGCCCCCTGCTCATCTGTCTGTGGATCTAGGCCTCTGCCATTCTGCACGCTAAACCGAGGCTTATTGAGAATGCTGTTTCAACCTTGGGCCCTCCGTTGCAGGTATAGATGGTGGAACTGGAGTCTACTACTGTCAGAGGAGGAAGCTGAGAGAAAGGATGCTTTGAGGTTACAGTGCCGGCCTGGGAAACAGGGGTTCAGTTCTTAGCTCTGCCATGGATTCCCCATGTGACCTTTGGGCACATCACTTAGCATTCATGTGCCTCTGGGGATGATAATCCTTCATCTGTTCTGATTGTAAACTCATTGGGGTAGGAGGGACTGTCTCTTAGGGGTGTATACAAACAGTGCCGTGCACAGCAGAGCCCTGATCTTAGATGAGGCCTCTAGGTGCTACCACAACACAAATAATATAGCGCCCTCCCACATATAAGGATGCCCCCTTAAAATGGCTTCATGGTGGATGGGGGTGTTTTGCTGCCAGTGGCTGAGATTAAACCCTAGACGCTCCCTCAAAGCATCTGTGCTCAAGTCCCAT
The DNA here is from genome assembly GCF_016161935.1 of Mauremys reevesii. Lineage (NCBI taxonomy): Eukaryota > Metazoa > Chordata > Testudines > Geoemydidae > Mauremys > Mauremys reevesii. The sequence goes on along the minus strand of NC_052626.1, from coordinate 128,706,030 downwards.
TGGAGTTACGCGAGCAAGGCTGGCTCATTGTTTTCTACTGAAGGAGTCAGATGAGATCTCAATTTTATTTTACCCCCCCACACACACTCTGTGTCTACAATTTTGGATGGAGGCGGCATATTGTTATAACAAGTCCCCGAGCCCTTTCTCAAAGGAGCCTCTTATCCCTGCAGATCCCGGCGGATTACAGAAATAGCAATAACAGAGGATCTAAAGAATGAGACAATTTCCTGTTCCGATAAGGCAGAAGCTGAAGAGCGGAGTCATTGTAAATTTCTCTGTTTATCACATTTGCTTTCGCAGATGGAGAGAAGAGGATAAAATGTGGCCACTTGTTTGTTTCGCAAGGGCTCTTGGTGAAATGAATCATAGAATCATAGAATATCAGGATTGGAAGAGACCTCAGGAGGTCATCTAGTCCCACCTCCTGCTCAAAACAGGACCAATCCCCAACTAAATCATCCCAGCCAGGGCTTTGTCAAGCCTGACCTTAAAAACTTCTAAGGAAGAAGATTCCACCACCTCCCTAGGTAACCCATTCCAGTGCTTCACCATCCTAGTGAAAAAGTTTTTCCTAATATCCAGCCTAAACCTCCCCCACTGCAACTTGAGACCATTACTCCTTGTTCTGTCAAGGAGTAATGAAATCATGAAAGGGACTCTCACATGGATTGTCCATATCACCAGAGCCCCAAGATAGAATGTCTAGGGGATGGGTACAGAAGGGTAATGATACAAAGGATTTGATGGATGGGTATCAATGTAAAAGCATCCAGTGGAGATTTAACTGCTTGTTCCACTTATTAGCTCCCCTGGCTCAACCTTCTACCATGCCTGTGTCCTCATTTGACCTCCCATGTGTTGCACCCATTTACACTAGATCTGAGGCCATCTGACTACTCTTCAATTTTTAAAGTGAATTGAGTGCTGGTGACAGGCAGCGGATTAGCAACACCAGAGATGGGTGCTGTGCAGTTGGCCAGGGGATGGGAACTATGGGAGCTGAGCCAATGGCTGGAAGCTGAAGCTCAGACTAGAGATAAGGTGGAATTTTTTAGCAGGGAGGGTAATTAGCCATTGGCACAACTTGTGCCATTGGTTTGTGGAGAATTCTCCATCGCTGGAAGTTTTAAAATCCAGATTGGATGTTTTTCCTAAAAGACTATTTTCGTTTAACCGCTGCTATTGGGCCTGAAGCAGGAATTAATTCAGGGAAGTGATGTGACTTGTGTTCTGCAGGTGGTCAGACACAATGCTGCCTTCTAGCCTTAAAATCTATGACTCCGTGACCAAGAAGAGTGCAGGGGGATTATGCAGCCACTTAGGTTTGGATCTAGACTCTGTTGAAGCCAATGGGAAGACTTCTATTGAAGTCAGTGGGCTTTAGCGCAAGCCCTGAGGAGGCTGGTGCTCATGGCTTGGAGGCAACATCATTTTGTTGCTGTTTGTTTCTAATGTTCTTTGTGTGTAAAGGTTTAAGAGGCTCATAGCTTCGGGCCCCCTGGAAAAGGGTGGTTCGTGGAAGGCAGGAGATAGGGTTGCGGAGGGGAGTGCAACCTGGAGAAAGGCCCCGGGGCTGGCAAGGGAGCAGGGCAGAATGGGATGGGGCGGCAGCCAGACAAGAGGCTTGGGCCGAGTGAAAAGAGCACAGGGGAGGAAGGGGAAGGAGAACAGGGCTGAGCCAGGCGAAAATAGAGAACATGGCTGTTTGAATGTTCCCAGTGGCTGGGTTGCTGTGTGGACTCTTGGTGCTGTTTCTGCTTAACTGGCCTGGCTACCCCCTTCCCAGGCTCTGGCCCAGGGGAAGTGACCAGAAGGAAGGGGCATGGCTGGGGTGCCTTTGTGATGCAATGATCCCCGGCTGCATTAATGACCCTTGAGAGGGCCTGATCTAATTTAGAGTATCCCTGAGGCTGCTGTAAACTACATCATGGTCTGGGATGGGATCAGAGATGGGATCCTTTGCTCTCTCGCCTCCTTGGGTGCAGCCAGCACTTCTTGGATACATAGAGGATGATGTAGGCAGGCACATCAAAAGATCTCAGGCCCCTAGGTAAGGTGACTCTGAACCACATGGTCACCACACAAATATATGGATGGTAGATATAGGTGGGGTGCCATTCCCAGCTTTCCCATAGGCTCCCTCTGTGGCCCTCCCTGTAATTAACCCAGTTTCATGCTCCCCTTGGGAGGTAGGTCAGGATCTTATCCCCATTGTACAGGTGGGGAAACTGAGGTGCAGAGCTGGGCTGCAGAGTTCGGAACAGAACCCAGGTTTCCCGCTTTAACCACTAGACACGTTCCCTAGAGCAATGATTCTCCACTTTTTCCATATGGGGGATACACCCCTGCCCACCTAGCCAGGATCATGCTCCCATTTAACAATGTGGGAGGGGCATGGTGGTCGTGACCCCCTGGCACCAGTTCAGGAGGTTGGGTTGAGAACCCCTGCTCTGGACGGGTGGGCTGCACCTGCCCTTGGTAACTCGCTCAGAGGCTTTGCAGCCTTGGTGTCGTACTGGATTCAGTGCAGCTCTTGGATCCCCACGGACTGGCCCGTAATGTGATTGTTTCATCTGCGACTCATCCGCAGGCTGTGACTTGGCTGACCTCACTGCAGTGTTCCAGTCCTTTAAAATCCCCAGGCTGGATCAACTCAATGCGCAGTCTTCCGGGTTGCACTTGAAAAGAGCCCAGGCCAGCTTCGGCTGGCTCAATGCAGCAACCGCATCAGCTCATCTCTGTGGGCTGAGTCACTCTGAGCACAAGACACTGGTGCCCTGATCTCTGCACTGGCTGCCTATCTGCTTCAACGTGCGACTCAAGGGGGCTGGTCATGATCTAGAAGGCACTATGCCAGAGAGCGGTCTGAGTTCTTTGCGTGTGTCGTCAAAACGACAATTGGAAGATATAGCTTTTTAAAGTTGGAAGATGTAGCTTTTGAAAAGCCTCGGGACAAAGTTCCTCCCAAGAGGCTATTAAGGAAGCTAAGTTGTCTCAGAGTGGGAAGCAAAGTACTGTCGTGGATCAGAAATAGGCTCAGAGACAGGGAACAAAGGCTAGCAATTAGTGGTCAATTTCCAGTATGGCAGAAGGTTACCAGCAAGGTGCCTCAAGGTTCTGTGCTAGGTCCAGTGTTTAATATATTTATCATTGATCTGGAAAAGGAGGCGAACAGGAAGGGGAGACAAAGTTACTGATGTAGATCAAGGCTAGAGAGGACGGTGGGGAGCTTCAGAGGGCTCTTATAAAGCTAGGTGAACAGCCAGCAGGCTACGAGATGAAATCCAGAGGAGACAAATGCAAGGTGATGTGTGCTAGAGGGAATAGCTGGAACTAGTCCCGCACTTTGCTGAGTCTTAAATGCAACTGTAACCACTCAGGAAAAAGACCAGGGCGTCGTTGTGGTCAGCACAATGACAACCTCTGCTCAAGGCACAGTGGTGCTCAAAAAAGCAAACCGAATGTTCGGAGCGGTACAACGTGGGAGACAAAACAATACTGACAATCCCATAACTGTATGCACTCTCCTAGAACAGCGTGCCTCGGCTTGGCCACCCCAAGTCAACAGAGAGAAAGGTCAGCGGCGCTACACTGATTTATACGCGTTGAGGATTTGGCCTAAGGATTCTGAATGCAAATGGAGTTGACCAGTGCAGCTGCCCGAAATGGAGTGGATGCAAACAGTGTTCCAGAACATAAGGGATTCTTTAGTTAGAGCTTTAAAATCCTTTCACCTGGGTCGGCTAAAGAGCTATTAGCAATATGGGGCCAAATGAATCCCTGAGCTCAATGAGAAGTGTCACCAAGCACAAATTTGGTCCCGGTGGGCAAACTTTGCTCACAGTTACACTGCTCTAAATCTATTGAGTCTGCTCTTGCTTTCACTGGTGTAAGTGAAACTGGAGTGGATGGAGTGACACCGGTGAGAGGAGAATCAGGCCCCTTGACTTTAAGGGGATGAATCGGGATTCGCAGTGGGGTGAGCATGAGCAGAAAGTGGCCTATAGAGTCAGACCAGCAGCTAACGTACATTGATTGATACCAGCCGGGGATCAGGGCCCTGGGCAACAATGGAATTAAATCCATTGAAGCCAGCTAGGGGAATCAATCTGACCCTTTCCCTGCAATGGAGCTACATCCATTTATAGCAGATGGGGGTGTGGCCCATGATGTCTGTCTTGACAGTGTCCCTTTAAGGCTGCCAGCCTGGTCCAACTGCCCAGCTCCTGGCTGGCAGTGAAATCATTATGCTGTTGTTTCCGCTGGAGTCCCTCATGGCTAGCGAATCCAAATAACGTTTTGTTTTCCCCTTCCCCTGCCTGTTGTATTAATTGCTGCTAACAGCCCAACATGGGCCTGGCATGCAGAGATAATGCTCGAGTCATCTCGACATGGGTCCCCTTTTGTACATGACACACGTAGCAATTTGTACTGACCCCTTTTGTTGTTGTTGTTTGTGGTGTTTCTGTGGGGGCATTCAGAGAGTATTGGATTATATGCATCGTCAGAGCTCACGGGGATTCATGAGTCACTGGGAAAGTCTTTCAGAGCGTCTGGAAATCAGTCACACTCCTCGTTACTTTGAGTGCAGGGTTTAGGTCTTGTATAGTGTCTCACTTCCCCCTCCAGCCTGTGTGTTGTTCTTGATCTGTTCTTTCTTCCTTAGCCAACATACTTTGCTGCCTTAACAGGCCTGTCCTTTATTGCAATGATCTGACCCCAAGCCAGTTGAAATTAATTGGAGTCTTCCCATTTGCCTCACTGGACTTGGGATCCGATGCGTACTGCTGAGTTAGATATGTGGAACATCTTTCCGGATGCTATCGGGTTCCAACCTGCCTGCCTTTCTGGGTGCTTGATGATTTGAAGCCAGGTTCTTAGCTCACTTAAACTGATGTACATCCAGAGTGACTTGATGGCGTCTGGCTCCACACCTGTGTAACTCAGAGCAGAAAGTTTGGTCCATGAACTGTGTTTTGGGTCAAAAACAGAATGGGTCTGCTGGGTCTCCGTCTAATCCCCAGTGGACGTGAGTCTGCAAAAACCAGCATACTGTTCACAGACACGGCAGGCAGGCTCTGCTCAGGATTCCGGGGTAGGGGAGTTGTTTGTCGACAGTGAGGTGCACCGGCAGAACTGTATGTGTTAAATGAGGGCCAGCAGGGAATAGTGCTGGTCAGGACTGAGGGGCATTGGTAGCGCTGTGTGGGAGCCCAGGACTGGAAAACCAGGGCGTGTTGGGGGGAGGGTTAGGATTGAGGGGCATTGGTAGAGCTGTGTGGGAGCCCAGGACTGGAAAACCAGGGCATGTTGGGGGGAGGGTTAGGATTGAGGGGCATTGGTAGAGCTGTGTGGGAGCCCAGGACTGGAAAACCAGGGCGTGTTGGGGGGAGGGTTAGGACTGAGGGGCATTGGTAGAGCTGTGTGGGAGCCCAGGACTGGAAAACCAGGGCGTGTTGGGGGGAGGGTTAGGATTAAGGGGCATTGGTCGAGCTCAGTGGTAACAGGGTGCTGCAGACCAAGAAGGAGGTGCACCAAAAGAACTGGTTGTGGGAAGCTTGTACTGAGGCTGCCTGAGTGATTCTAACCTCCAGTGCCATCCATCTGCACTGAACACCCAAGAGTCTAAAATTCAGGTGGGTGTTGATATATAGGCCTAGGCAGGAAACATGGTAATTGCTGCGTTTCTGCCTCCACCACGATGCTTGTGCTGGGTCTGAGTCTGGAGAGAAAATGAGGGGGAACAAAAACCAGTCACCGCTGCAGCTGTCCGTTTGCAGCAACAATATGGAGTGGCAAGTTTGCCGCACTCTGGCCCAGGAGGCCTGGGGTCTTAGAACTTGGAAGCAAAAATGAATCTCCGCTGATCTGACTCCCCTTTGAAAGGCATCCATCAAGCGCGAAGGGAGAATTATGGATGAGAGAGCCGAGAGGAGCATTAATGAAAGCTGCTGATCTTCACCGCTCCACGTCTGTCCAGACCTCAGCAAACCTTGTCAGGTACCTGGAGCCTGCTGCAGGCGTGCGTCCCTTCTGCTGACCCCCACAGTGGGGTAACATTGCTCAGCAGGTGTGAGGCTCACGCAAGCTACATTGCTAGAATGGCAGGGCTTTTGTTTGCAATCAGCTGAACTGCTCTGGTCCACAGGGATTGGGGTCTGATAGAGCAGTTGTCTGGCAGTCAGGACACCAGGATTCTAGGGGAGGTTCTACAAGGAGTGTCAGTGACTGTCTGGCCAGCAAGATCTAGGACGTGGGCTTAGCGGGCCTAAAGGAGGAACCTTAGGAAAAGTGCAGCCAGGGGAGAATGTTTGGATCCAGTTGGCACTGGGAGTCTCAGCATTTCCAAAAATCACACCCGAGGTGTCTCAGTTTGGGCTGTTGAGACAGCCACAATTGCTGTCCACTTGTGAAAATTTTGACCCAAATGACTATCTGATGCTTTCACTCCCCCTCCTCCCCAAGTTCTGCATTATTCCATTCCTGTCACCAGTCCCGCTCTGGATCTGGTCACCAGTTCAATGTTAGCCTAGGACAGTAGTGATCAGAAATGGAGCGGGCCGGTGGCTGTCTGATGGTCCCTATTTGAGATGAGTTGACTCATATCCATCCTGTTCCTCAAGAATGTAGGCACCAGTGTAAACTGGTATTCTGGCAAAACACAGGGTTAACGCCTGTACTGCTGTGAAAAGTACCATGGGATCTGTAATCACCATGACTGGTCAGGATCTTGGTTTTAAATCACACTGGAAAATGGCAGCCCCCAACCTGTATGGCAGCCCCCAGGGCATGCTGGGGCATTGGTTTTCTATATACCAGGGGCGAGAGTCAGTCTTGGCCTATCCAGTCTGCTACCTGCTTTGTGACCAGATAAATGGGAGATGTTTTTTCATGCAAAATTGTCCTTAGTAGCCAAAAGAGAGGAAGAGAGGCAGGGAAAATACGAGAGCGAAGCAGAATTTTTCCTAACCGGGTGGGTTTTCCAAAGCTGCCTGCCAGACAGGGCTCTAACAGCCTGGGGAATTTTGGAATTCTTGGCCCTTTTGGATGGAAATTGCATGTCCTAGCAGCCAGGCTCACTCGCAATCCCGCCCCGCACCCTGGCTGTCTCAGAAGAGAAGCTGAGGAGTGAATGGACACCAAACTCCTTTCTGTCCCATATATGGGGCTCCCTCCAGCTCAGTTTGAAACATAGTGTCAAAGATCAGTGCAGGTGAGCTAGTACCAGTGCTAATCTCTCTCTCTTAGGTGCTTATACAGCCCCTTTACCGTCGTATTTGTGCACCTCACGATTTTTAGTGTATATCTCCTCTCCACACCCCCGTGAGATAGGGAAGTGCTATTAACCTGGTTTTACAGATGGAGAAACTGAGGCACAGAGTGACTGGGGAAATGACTTGCCCATAATCACCCAGCCTATCAGTGGCAGAAATGGGAATAGAACCCAGGAGTCCTGACTCCTAGAGCCCTACAACGGTCTCAGACAGGCTAAAGGTGGGATTCACAAAGGTATTTAGGCACCTAACTCCCATTAATTGAGTTAGGTGCCTAAATACCTTTGTGAATCGCACCCTGGGTTGCCATAGGTTTCCCAGGAAATCTATGGCAAAGCAGAGAACTGCAGCTGGGTCTCCTGAGTCCAGGCTAGTGCCCTAATCCGTGGGCCATCAGCCAGGAGTGCACTGTCTAAGTGCTGTCAACCCTCATGCCTATTGCCAGGGCTAAAATCCACAGGAGCGATGATTATAAAGCAGACACCATACCGCAGCTGAGCCAGAGGATGAAGTTCTAAAGCTGCCTTGAGCCTCGTCTGAATCCTTGTTAGCAACTGGAGTTCACAGCCGGGAACAAATCTGGAGCCGGCCTGAAATCCAGAACTTGTGGTCAGGGGCGGGGAGATGAAAGTAGAAGATGATGCCAAAAAGGGGACCGAGCAGGGAGGAGGGACATGTAACCGGGGTGCCATGGGGTTGCCCGGCCCTGCCCCCTTGTTGCGATAGGGCCAGATGTGGGTGCTCCCCCTCTTGATGCCAACTGATTGACACATCTCCAGTTCGCGAGGCGCCTGCCAAGCCCTTTCCATAGAAAAATGGATTATTCTACAGTCAGATTAATGGGCTTTCATTTTGCAAAACATCTGTCACCGTTAGTCCTGGACAGTGAGCGTGAAATTAGTTTTGACTGCAGAAAGGCTACGTCGGTGTGTAATATGTGACTAACATTCCAACGGCTCAGGGAGCGAGCTGGAGAATGAGAATTACCTGTTGAAAGAAGACTGGGCCGCATCTATATGCACAGGGAGAAGGGAGCATGTGGATGCTGGAGGGGCATATATGTGTTTCTGTAGTCAGGTTTCCATACCATGCCCTTTGCAGGGGTATCTGAGCCCCCGTCTGTTGCCAATGGTATGTGCAGACGTGGGTTTGAGCTTTTGTTCCAAGAGGGGATGTGTGTAGTAGAGGTGTGTGGGCGGGAGGACTCTGCATCTCTCTCTTGCGTGATTCTAGGGCTTTCTAAAGTTTGTGTTTGCCACTGATGCCTTGACAAGTCGGCTTGCTATGTCTGTACTGATGCTGTACGGGGAGAGCTGTCGGTGGTTTCTGCCCAGCGATCCGTTGCACTACTGGAGTGTAGCTGACAACCACAAAGTGGCTTAGAGGAGTGGGGAAGTTTCAGGATCAGAAGCCTCATTTTTCAGATGGGGGAAACGGAGATACAGCAAGTGGAAAGCGGCTTGCCTGCAATCACACAGCCTGTCAGTGGTGGAAATGGGAATAGAACCCTGGAGTCCTGATGCCCAGCGCCCTGCAGTAGCTACCCAACCATGCCTTCATGAGTAGCGTGCAAAATAATACATTGTTTTCCTACACGCTGGCCCCTGAGATGAGGCCAGATAGAGTCACGGAGTTTAAGGGCAGAAGGGGCCACCAGATCATCCAGTCTGACCTCCTGTACATCACAGGTCAGCAAGATCCCCCAGCGCCTGCACCTTAAACCCAACAACGGAAACTAGACCAACCAATGACAGCCCTCAGGAGACACTGTTCTGTGCCACAGGCAGAGAAGAGAAGCGACTGATGTGTGCCTGTGCCCGAGGCCCCCCACAGTGGCAGGCAAATGATGTTCTGTGTTTCGATGCACACATTAACTATCTGTACCTCTGTCTTCTCCCACCCAAAGTATCCCATAATGATTTCAGTCCTGACTCCCATTCGATGCTCAAGTATCTCCCCTCCCATCTTGGTTTCCTCCTCATAGCTGAACTATTTCGATCTGACCGCCCCACCCCTATCCCCACTCCTCTGAAGTGATGAACCAAGCCCCGGGGATGCTAACCTGTTGGTGCAATCACATTCCCAGGGCAATGAAACCATTCGCACGCCAGCAGAACCCCTCCTCCCAGCTTCCCCCAGAGTCCACATTGCTGACTCCCATGGTGAAGTGACGGAAGTACTGATCCCACCCCAGCACTGCTAATACTCTGATAAACTGGGCACAACATAACACACCCTCATTCCAGCAAAGCGCTGGAGATGCCCATTTTGATTGGATGGATTGATCCCATCTCTAGGTTAAACCCAACAGCTCTTCCCCCGCCCTACCCCCTTCCAGCAGCTCCAATGAATAACATAACACAGGCATGCAGAGTGGAAGCTGAAATGTCTTGCGTCCTGCTCTGGAGAAGAGCTGGAGGGCTCAGTTTGGTAAGGGTGCCTTTCACCTCCGGTTGCCTCTTCTGTGCAAGCTCACATGCAGTCCTGCCAGAGCATTAAGGCACGTTGAGGTGATCATATGGGTGGGTGTGGGGGAAAGCTTACATGGCTGCTTCCTGTATTTTATATGTTTGTGCTGAGGTCACGTAAGTTACTGCAGGTTTATACTGGAGCACTTGAGACCTGTTCCTGGCCTTAGCCTGAAGACTAATCTCTGCCATGTAAGAGGTGGTTATGGAAAACAGATGCACCAAAATGCAAGATCCTTACTTTAGACAGCAGAAACCCTTCTCCATCTCATCCTTTCCCTTTATTCTCCCGTCTGTACACCCTACATCCTCTGTAGCCCTACTTTCCATCAAAACAGCCATCTTTAATGTTTGTATCCATCTCATTGTTCATTTGCTTGTTTGACCTTCCATCCCTCCTATTTCCTTCCATTTAGCCTTATCCCAGATCTCCATCTGCTCCATCCTTCCTCATTTCCAACCCCAATTGGTTGCTCCATCATCTTTTTATCCACATCCCCCCTCTCCTCTCAGTTGTCTTTGTCCCTAGTTGGATGCTTTTCAACGTAGAGGCAGTTGCAGAGGGGAGGGGGGATGAATGTGTCTGGGAAGGGGTTCGCAGGCCTGAGCGCGTTACCTTGTGTCTTCCAGATGTACATCCAGACCATGACGCTGACCATCTCGGTGAGCCTCAGCGCCTCCGTCTCGCTGGGCATGCTCTATATGCCCAAGGTGTACATCATCCTCTTCCACCCGGAGCAGAACGTCCCCAAGCGCAAACGCAGCCTCAAGGCGGTGGTGACGGCCGCCACCATGTCCAACAAATTCACTCAGAAGGGAGGTTTCCGACCCAACGGAGAAGCCAAATCAGAACTGTGTGAAAATCTTGAAACGCAAGGTAACGTCCCCTCAGCTGCATGGCCAACCTTCCCCGCTGTCAAGGAAATGGGGCCAAGGCTCCTTGGTGGTGCGTGGGCTGCCGGTGGGTGACTATGGCTGCTCCATTTGACTCAGTGAAAAGGATGAGCTTGTTCCTTTGTAAAGCACGTTGCGGGTGACATTCAGCCCTGGGCAGAGGGGTCAGCACAGCGACTAGGCGTCCCTCCAGCCCTCAGAATGAGAGAAAGTGCTGCGTAGGGTTCGTGTGGCTCTTCGGCACAAGGAGTGAACTTCACCCTGCACGATACTGCATATTAGCCTAGTCCTGCTTCCATGGAGGTCGAGGGGCATTGTGCCGTTGGCTTTAACAAGAGGAGATGGGGGGCCCTGTACCAGGCAGCTGTGAAATCCAGGTGTAAGGACACTGAGGAGTTCTGAGGTCTGGAATTATGGGCCCAAGGCAGCTCCCATTGAAAATCAGTGGAAAGACGTCCACCGACTTCGGGGGGTGTGGGGGGAGCGAGAGATAAAAGAGCCATGCTTTAGTGGATTCCATCATCCCCAGACCCCCAAGGCAACGGCCTCAGTAGCTAGAGAGGGGGTGCAAGTTTCAGATCTGGGTCTAAGCCTCCCCAGAATCCAGGTGCAGGGAGTTGGTTTGGGCTGCTCTCTAATTATAGCCCCATAACTGAAAAATGCCTTGGCTGGTTTTAATGTGTGAGGGTATATAGATAGGTTTTAATTTTCAGATGTCTTCTCTCGCCCCTCCTCCCTCTCCTGCCCTTGGAGCCTGGAGAAGCAGTCAGTCAGAGCCCCTGCCTGACGCTCTGATAGAAGAGCTGTCCAGCTGACCTGTCCTGAAGGGCTCTGCCTGGGTTTTCGAAGCTGCATTTGTATTTCCCATGTTTGCATACTGGGGCTTCACAGCTTTCACTGACTTTTCGGAATGCCTCAGGGAGCCCTTTTGGAGCCTGCCTTCACGTAAAATCCCCACAGAGACACAAGTAACCTGTGGTGAACTACTGAGGTTTGGGAGGGTGGATGGTCGCATGGTGCCCGCGCCATGAACTGCAGACTCTGTGTTTTTAACTCATCAAACCACAGAATCATGGATGCTTGAGGTGGATAAAATGTGTTAGATCATCCAGATTATGCCCCTGGTTCCCAGGTGGGATTGTTGTCCCCACGCATCATAAAAGCCACAACCATAAATTAAGACTAGCTGGCTCCTTTTGTTGCCAGTCTCCAAGGACTAGATGATCACAATGGTCCCTTCTGGCCTTAAAGTCTCTGAGTCTGAGACAGATCAGGCCATGGGATGAGCTCCCCTTTAGAGGCGGTCCCTGCGGGTCAGGGGTGAGGCACTTTGGTGGTACAGCGACGTGGACGCTATGCTGTGGACAGAGGACTCCAATCTCCAGGGCTGTGAATCCAGCACTAAATTCACTGCATTTCCGGTTTTCTCCCGGTGGGCTTTGTGCCAGAGCCCTGCAGGGCAGGTAGTACAAATCAGTGGTTCTCAACCAGGGGTACACGTACGCAGAGGTCTTCCAGGGGGTACATCAGCTTATCTAGATATTTGCCTAGTTTTACAACAGGCTACATAAAAAGCACACGTGAAATCAGTACAAACTACAATATCATACAGACAATGAATTGTTTATACTGCTCTTATGCTATACACTGAAATGTAACTACAATATTTACATTCCAACTGATTTATTTTATATGGTAAAAATGAAGGAGTCGGCAATTTTTCAGTAATATTGTGCTGTGATTCTTGTATTTTTATGTCTGGTTTTGTAAGCAAGTCGTTTTTAAGTGAGGTGAAACTTGGGGATACTCAAGACAAGTCAGACGCCTGCTAGGGGTACAGTAGTCTGGAAAGATTGCGAGCCCCTGGTAAAAATTGACTTAAAAAGGCAGAGAGGGGAGGGTGACATTGTAGCAGATGAAACACCAAGACTGGATCTGGTTCCTCGTTGTTTCCTCACTTCCTGATTGATTTTGAGTGCAATGTACTTGAGTCAAAAAGCGATCTCTAAGGCCCTAATCCTGCAAAGACATACACACGTGCTTAACTTTTTTAACAATGTGGATAGCCCCACTGAAGTCAGTGACTTAAAGTTAAGCACATGCCTAAGTCTGTGCAGGATCAGAATGTAAGGTGTCACATTGGGAACTGGTCCGTTTCCTTAAACTCTCTTAAATCTCAAGCTTGGGACTTGCCCCTGGCCCTTTGGGAAATCGACAATTCATCAGAGCTAAGAATGGTGTTTGGTTTGTGTTACCTGTGTGAACCCCCCAGGCAAATCATTGGTTGTATATTTCACATAGGTTTGTATTATTCAGATTGGTGTTATTTAACGTGTGTATCACGATACCACCCAAAAATCACAACCAAGCTGAGTCCCATTGTGCAAGGTGCTGTACAAACACACAATGAATAGCCTTCCTTTCTATTGTCCATCCCTGTTCTCTCTCTTTCTCTTCCTCTTCTTTCTCTAAAATACAATAGTCAGCAGAGAGAGAGGTTGGCCAGTGGTTAGGGGTCTAGCGTAGGACACCTGGGCTCAATTCCCTTCTCTGCCACAGATTTCTTTTGTGACTTTGGGTTAGTCATTTAGCGTTTCTGGGCCTCATTTTCCTGCCTGTAAAATAGCTCGTCTTTACCTCACCGGGGTGTTGTGAGGACAAATATGTTAAAGATTATGAGATATGGCCCCCATCACAAGACGCACAGCACAAGAGGCTTCTATCCTAATCAGGGCTTCTGGCTGCTGCTGTAATAATCTAGTCATTTTTCTTAGTCATTTATTACTAGGAGTGAATGGGTCCAGGCCGCAAAGATGATCTGGGTTTTACACTTCCCAAATTTCAGGGGAGTTTGGATCCGGGGATTTAGTTCTGACCCACCTCTAATATAGAGGTGCTCTTGCATCCGACGAAGTGGGTATTCACCCACGAAAGCTCATGCTCCAAAACGTCTGTTAGTCTATAAGGTGCCACAGGATTCTTTGCTGCTTTTACAGATCCAGACTAACACGGCGACCCCTCTGATACTCTAATATCAAGTAGTTTAAATGATTGGCCAGTTGTCTTCCTCTGTTGGTATGATTGGACAGCATTGTAAAAACAGTTAGGCAACTGTGGGAGCACTGCTCGTTATGCTGACCGGTACTGTTTCGTTGTTTCCGTAGACGCCCCGTCTGCGTGTATTCACCAGTTGTCTCTTGTCATAGATTGTCCGTCTTTGGGGCATGGACTGTCTTTTTGTTCTGTGTTTGTACAGCACCAAGCACAGTGGGGGTTCTGGTCCATGGCTGGGGCACCTAGGGGGACTGCAATACAAGTAATAATAAAGTTTCTGTGTTCCCATCTAGGCCCCCTGTAGGTTCAACGTGCCTGCAGCATTTTGTTCCTAAACCCAACAAATACATGGGAAGTAGGCAAAGAAAAAAAAATTGGTATGAGTTTGTTTCCATAGCAACCCTCCCTCTGTTCTCCCCTGGGATGGGATCCCAAGAGCGCTCTGAAGAATAACAAACCGAGGCTAATCCCAGTGCAGGGGCTGATTGTCAGCAGAACTTCAGTGGGAGCTTGGGGTGGGTTGTGTGTGCGCTTGATGCTACTGAAAGCCAGAGCTTCCTGCGGGAAGACTCCTGGACCTGGTTCTTCCCTGTGCTGCACCTCAGGTCGCCATTTACATGAGTGCAAAGTATGTAAAATGCTACCCTGACTGCAAGGCATAGCAACTTTCTGATTCCATAGAGATTTTACACTCGGCAGAGGAGTGAACGGTGCAAGGGAGTGCAGGGGAGGGCAGAATCAGGCCCTCTCTCTTACTGTTGTGTTGTGCTTGCCCCTGCGGGCTCGCTGCTCATAACCATGCTCATACGGTAGAGGTGAAGTCTGAGCACAGGCCTGGGAGCTCGGAAAGCCGGAGTTGTAATCCCAGTTTTGGCACCGATTCCCTCTGTGACCCTGCACAAACCACATAACTTCTCCCTGCTTCTGTTTGCACACCTGTCATAGTACTCGGGTTCTGTGGTTAATGTTGGATGGCGCAGTGTGGAGGACAATCGCTGTGTCCTTATTGCCAGTGTCGCTTCCTTGGAGTGATCCATGGCCTCATATACGCACACCCTGTTATTGTCCACCGAGCCGCACACAGTGCAGTATGGAGACTAGAATTCACCACCTTTGCCTCTGAAATTAGCTCTCTAATTTCTAAGGCAAAGAAGAACCCACATGAGCCCTTGTAGCTCCTTTATATCCCGGCCAACAGAGGCCGAGACAACCACCAACTGATACACAATTTAAGGAGGACTGCCAAAATCCATCCAGTCATGGGCAGCATAACACTAACCCTCAAGCCGGCTTGGTTGTGTCCTGTCAGACCACAGAGCTGCTTGTGTCTCCCTTATTATAAATAACGGATGCTCTCATTGTAATGCCAGGAGCAGGCCTGGAGCATTCCTGGAGGTTCCCTGTCATTCCTGGCAGGAGATAGAGAAGATTGCCACAGGTGCCTGTCACCTTGCCTCAGACTTGCAGGCAAAGCCATCAAGTGGCATATGGGCATATAGTCAGGGAGCCCGGGTCGGTTATGCCCCCCAAAGACCCCACGCTTGCACCGTAACAACCATGCTCAGAAAGACAGGGCATCCCCCACTTTTGATCTCACGTGGTCCACTCTGTTCCTGGCATTTCCCAGCCCTCCAGTGGGCCCCTCCTATGTCTTTATTCCATAAAGATCATTGTCAGCTAAAAATAAGCTAGAAACCTACTAATGTTCTTGCTTTGTAAGAGATGCATTATCCATCTGTTCTGATACTGCAGATACACGGGGAAAGCCAGTAACGACTGCCCACCAAAGGAGCTGTTATAAACATTATGATCATTATGAACGTTATAATGTAGGGTACTTAGCATAGAGGCACTCCAAGAGGGCTGAGATTTTGTTGACCGATAGCGTGGCTGATCACTTTGCAGTCTGTCTGTGTGGGCTATTTACAGTGGGCCAGGTTGGGACAAACCTGCATTGACTTCAGTGGGACTGCTTGGGTGAGGAATGGCTCTCCAGTGGGAGGAAAAGCTTCACAGCCTGGCCCAGGAGGATTGGGGAATGCAGCCAAGCCAGATCTGCGCCTTTTTGGTTTGAATTTGCAAAAACAGGAGCTTTTGTGAGCGAGAAAGAGTCAATACCTGTGAAATGGGTAGAATTTCAAAATGTGACATTCCACTGGGGCAAAATTTTCACAGCAAAACATCCAGGGAATGGAATCTTCCCATGTTTAGGTGAAAAACCTGCCAATTCGCTAAAATTTCATGAGAGGTGAAATTTGTGGGTTGCAACATAACCAGGATAGAAACCGTAAATATGTTTCCATGCAATTTCACGGTTTGTTTTTCATTTCTATCTATCTATCTATCTCTGATGTAATGTGTCTGTCTGTCATACCTGCAATATCTGTCTACCTACCTCCCCCCTCTCTATGTGCTTTAAACAGATCTATCAACAATTTTTGCCCCTCTTTGGGTTCCGTTATCTGTACCTTCTTTTCTCCATGGCTACTGCCCATTCCCCTTCCATGTTAGAGTCTGAGAGGAGGCTTGGCCAGGATGCCTTAATTAGTGCTAACTGATGGCAGAGTTGTCCACGTGACTTCCCCATGAGTGGTTTTGGATTGGTCCCAAGTTCCCCTTGTGCTCAGACATCTCTGATCTTTTCTTCATGCCGCCGCGCCTGCAGCGACCAAAGTCCCATAGACAAGATTTGTTTTGTTGCAGTAAGGGCTGTTCTGTTCTGTTCTGTGTGGTTTTGTATCCCTCTCATCACTGAGGTATCAGAACTCCTTTCAATGGACTTCTTCTTTGTTCTTTCCTCTGTCCACCTTTGACTCCCTCCACAGTCCATTTAACTGGTTTGTGACTCATCACCCGCTGCAGAGTTCCTTTGGCTTTTGTGCCTTTCTCTGCGTTCTTGCCTGTACAAAGGACTAGGAGATCCGGGGGTTGCAGGAGCTATGAATTATCACAATATCTGACTCCAGAAGCTGCCTGTCCTTTAGTTCTCAGCCTGCATCAGCAACAGGAGGATGCGCAAAGTGTGCATGATCATGTCTCCCTCTAGTGGCTCCTCTGTGTATTACACTAATATCTCGGATCACCCCAATCTGGATCCTCTGAACTATATCAATTTGGGGCCCAAAGTCACTGGACTACGTCTCACTATTCAGCATTTGCTCCTAAGATGTTGCTTTTCCATTGGGTTGGCCTGACTTACCCCCTTTCAGAGATGCTATTGTCAGAGCAATAACAATACTTAGCACTGATATAGCCTCTTTAACTCAAGGATCTCAAGGCCCCATACAATCACTTTGTAAATAACCCTCTCACCACCCCACTGTGTTAGGTAGTCAGGTACCTGTTTAACAGAGGCAGCGGGAGGTTGACTCTCCCCCAGGCTATACAGTGCATCAGTAGCAGAAGTAGAAATAGAATCCAAAAGTCCAGACTCCCAGTGCCTGTTCTCACTCCTATCCCTGCTCCCTCTCAGCTCTTCCACCCCCAAACCATGCTGATCTGTTTTATGGGGGGGCTGTATTATGGAAACCAACCAAAAGCTGGGCCCCATTGTACCCTCTGCAGACCCATAGTAAGAGACAGTCCCTACCCCAAAGAGCTGACAGTTTAAATAAACCAGACAGAATTATTACCCCATTTTACAGAGGGGGAACTGAGGCACAGAGCGATGCAGTGACAGGAGCCAGGAACTGATCCCAGTTCACTTCCCTCCCTATGCTTTGAGGTGGTGGGCAATGGGAGCCCCTGCCAGCTGTATCTGTCAGCCGGCCGGTGGAAGCACACAGCAGCGAGAGGCAAGGCTCCGTTCTGCAGCATCTCAGGTTCCAATGCGTCTTGCATTTGGAATGTGGGTGCTCAGCCTGAATAGAAAGCTGGCACCGCGGCGTGTCAGGGACAGTCTCAGGAAGCCGATTGCATTATTAATTTGAGGGACGGGAGCGACTGTAGAGTTGTCAACCACGGGAAGGGAAGGGCTGTTTTTCATTCTGTCACTGGCAGGTCACGTATCTTTAAATAAACAACAGAATAAATAATTTACAGGGCTTGATTGCAAGCAGATTGGCTATGAAAACATTGCAGCTAACAAATAGCGCTGTCAGCTCTAATTTCTTATGGCCCATCTAATTGTTATCTGAGGATAACAGCGTCTGAAATCTTCAATAAGGTTCATTTGTCAAGGATGCACCGGCACCGGGTGGAGGGGTGGGGGAGAAATAAATAAATAAGTCTCTGACTGCCACAATCTGCCGGAGCTGCTGGAGGGAAAGGGCGAGGGAATCCTGGGAAGGCTGAGAGGGAGCGAGGGCCGGATGGACGCCCCTCAGGGATTAATTGCCATCATGTATCTCAGACACCGTAAAGCCGCCAACCAGGGGGCAGTGATATCAGCACAGCCCTAACCATGCACAGGGTGGGGGAGGTCATGGGAAATCACTGTGGATAAATAAGGAAGACTTAAGGCTGGGTTTTTAAAAACAATCTTTTTTTTTTTTAATGCATTTACAATATGTGGGCACAGAGCATAATCTGCTCTGATCATGCAATTGGGATGACTACGAGCCTATCTAGACCTGGAAAGGAGGCGCTTCTGTCCGTCTATAGTACCTAGGTGTCTTCTGGTATCTAGGTGTCTGCCTGTCTGTCTTTAGTATTCAAGGAATTTCTCCCTCTCTCTGGTCTTGTCTAATCTGTGTATCTAAATGACCTAAACTGCACCTACAAAATGTCAGGAACCAAAATGGAGGGGGGGCTGTTTAAGATGGGTCTGAAAATGGAGCCTGTAGTCTGTGATCATCCTCTCCTGACCCTGTGCCCTGCCGTCACCAGCTTTGCCTCCCAGAGGGGCTGGGGGCAGGTGATGAGGGGGATTTGCTCCTCTCCAGTGTTTTACGGGCTGGAGCACTCATGAATTTTCCCATGGTGTCTCTGTCTTCTCCCCTCTTTGTTTATGAATGGTTGCACCCATTCACTGAGGATTATGGTGGCAAAATTCAAGGAGCCGGAGGGCTGCGCCAGATTTGCATATCCATTTACATATATACATTTTTAATCAGTTGTAAATGTGCAGGCCCTAATATTTACTTGTGTTCGTGGCAAGCGAGTGGGAACCAGCAGCAGCAACTTTGTGCTTTGAACCACCCCCAGAGTTTAGCTGGAGCAGGCAGTTGTGGGTCACACTGTAGGGCTCTCGAGGGCTGCATACGTTTACTGAGCTGCTAGCAGTTTAGGTTGCTGGGCAGCACAGGGCACATCTCTACCTGGAGATCTAACGCACTGGCCAAGCGTGTCTTTGTTCCCCACTAGTGGCCAGACCACGTAAAAGGTTTCTGAACATGCTAAGGCCACCACGCTGATAGACCTGGTTCTTTAGCTCAGGCAGCAGCCAGAGGGTTTTTTGTTTGTTTGTTTTTATGTAAAGGTCCCGGGTTCAGCCTCTGTAGACGAGCTGTCAGGGGAAATGAGGCCATGTGCTGGCACCCACTCACATGCTAGCTGGATCCTGAAATTGAGGTGATCCTGGTTATTGAGTGAGTGGGGAGCTGCACCCTGACTTTACCCTACTTGAGGTTGGTTGTCCTGGGACAGGGGAGACAGCACTGAATCTGAGCTGCGTGGGGTGATACAAGCCCCCTGCTCTCCGTCTGCGTTTGTACCCTCCCCTCCTTCCATCTGACCAATTCCCGCACTGGCACACTCCCCCGCACTGCTCAAACTCCCCTCAGCGTTAAGGCTTTGGCTTTAGACTCCCTGCCTTGGCTCTGGCCATTACTGCACAAGCCCCACCTCTGCCAGAGCTTTGAAACAGATCAGAAGGAGGATGGGAGGCTGATGCTCAGGCTTTTGAAACTGACAAAGGAGCGGGAGGCTGGTCCGCTAGCTCTGATCTTCTTCAAAGGAAGGGTCAGCTCCAGCTGGAGCTATTTCCCCTTAAAACTGTAATTGAGGGCTCGGACCGGGGGCATATTCATATGAAAGTAATCTCACTGGAGAGGAGAACTCTTCCACAGATCCTCTTCTAATTAGAATCCCTCTTGAAATACAGAGCAGGTCACACACTTCATCCTCTCTCTCTCATATCATTTACAGGACAAATAAATAGCCTCCAGTTTGTTCCATAAAGGGATCTGTTTACAGTGCCACCTACATCCCTAGCTTTTAAAGGAAGGGGTTTGAGAAATGACCAGATCCCTGGCTGGGGTAAATAAATCAACATCACTCTGTCCAAGTCAGTGCAACTCTGTTGGGTTACACCTGCTGAGGATCGTGCCCAGAGTTGCAATAGTCAGAGCCAAACTCCTTCCAAGTTTGGAAGTTCAGGTTTTGGTGCCGTCTCCCATGCACTGGAGATGGATCAGAACCAAAACCATGGGTCCGAGCTATGGATCTTGACCAGGTTTGTGGGTCTGGTGCTGCTTTCACTTACACCAGTTTAACAATAGGGCAACATCATTGATTGAAGGGCATTATTCCTGCTTTACACCAGTGTCAGTCAGAGGAAAACCAGGCCCTCCATCTCCAGAATTGTCCCAGTCAAAACCCTGGATCCAAACACTGCCGAACTAACAGATTGTTAGCAGTGTGGGTCAGGGACCATCTCATTGTCATGTGTTTGTACGGAGCTTCACACAAAGGGGACTTGGCCTCTAAGCAGGGCCAGCGCAACCCATTAGGCAACCTAGGCGGTCACCTAGGTTGCTAAAATTTGGGGGCGGTGCCCGCGGCTGCCGGATCTTCGGCCGCCCCGGTTGTCGTCGGTATTTCGGGGGCGGGACCTTCCGCCGCCTAAGGTGCCAGAAAAGCTGGCAGCGCTCCTGCCTCTAAGCGCTGCCATGAAACTTGGGGGTCCAGAATCCAGATCTAAATCCAAATGGTCCTAGTTTTTGTGACTTTTAGTTTTGATCTCATGAGCAGTCGCCGTCCCCGCCCTGCTCCAGATAAGGTTTGCACCTGCTGTCTAAGACCAAACTCACCCTGTTTGGCTATATTGGGAACTCAGCTTGCAATAGCAGAACCTCTCCCCGAGCATGGCAGTTCCTACGGCTCCCTGCAGGATCTCTCTCTCTTTGTCTCTGGTTCCTTCTGACCCGAGGGCTGCTTGCCTCGTCTCTCCCCTGTGTTGATGGAGTTACAGGCTTCATCTGCCACCACGAGGCAGCAAAACTGACTCCCCAGCTGTAGGCAGGTCTCTTACTCTGCTAGCAGGGCAGCTCAACAAGCGAGTCACGCATCCCTCAGCTGGGTCTCACACCCTGCCACCCGGTCAGAGGCCTGCTTTCCAGCCGAGTTTCTCACACGCAGCTCGGACCTGGGCCCATTTGCAATACAGGTCTGGGTGCTGTCTGCAAAATTTGGTTCCAGACGCACCTGGGAACTTCCCCAAAGTTCAGCTCGAAAGCTCTGATCCAGCCCCTCTCTAGTCGCGATGTTCCAGACCTGGGGAAAACCCCCTAAGCCCCACCCTGAAGATGGAAGTGAAGATGGACCCCGGGGTCAAAGCACATGGAGTTTGGTTCTTTCAAGACCAAATCTCAATTTTCAGGGTATTGCAGAAACCAAAAGCGCCCCCCGAGCTTTGCCTGGCCCCAGAGATGATCCCACAGAGTTACAGGGCTTGCTTCTCAGCTACCCCCTTCCTGCTTCTGAAGTGGAGAGAGGGAAGAGCAAAAGTGGTTTTAAGCCACTTTTGTGCCCCCCCCACCCCTATTCTGGGGCCATGTGGAGCCGTGCCCAGCTCCTGGTGTAAATTACAGCAGCCTCTGGGCCCTGAGAAGCGGAGAACGGCCAGACTGCCGGGGATTCTGGCCATGCCCCTGATCCATCCCCAATGCTGGGCGCTGGGAGCAGGCTAGGGTAGCACCCTTACACCATCTCTATACCAGCTGGAGCGGAGCCGAAGGGTGGGGGGAGGCGGTTTCTCAGGGATCCAATTTTACCTATTCAAGCCATCAGAGCAGCATTAAAGCTCCGTAGAGTAACTGAGAATCTGGCCCATGTGTTCACACTGGAACATCAAAGGGGCCAATACAGGAAGGATGGGGAGTTGGGGAGGGGTGGGGGTTTCTCTGTCCCCATGAGGTTAATCTGTTACCATAAAAGAGGCAGGTTCCCACTGGGAAATGTCTATTTAATTACGAGTGACTCACGCGAACTCCGGCGCCCTGAGACCAACCTGGGAAATCGTTTGCCTTTTCTTTGGAAATCACTCACAGTTCAATGCGTGCTGCCCCCGGGGGGGGAGGTGGGGAGAGAGGTGAATTGCTCAGGACGAGCCTGATTGTCCAAGCGCAGCTGCTCGCTCACTTCTGACTCCGGAGTCCAGTTCTGCTGCGCTTGCTGGAGTGTTTGGGGAGGGGAGGGATACGATGGAGCCAAGGATTTGCCCACTCTCCACTGCTGCCCACTCACTCCCTGCGCACCTGCACAGGAGTGGGAGGAGCAGCTGTTTTCATGCCCCATCTCCGTGTGATCTTTGGTAATGCCAGTGGCTCACACAGGAGAGTTAGGAGCTGGGTACAGCTCCCTCCCACCTTACTCTGCCCAGCAGGCCTCACAACGAGCAGTATATTGGTTCTTCTAGTGGGTCTGCTCCAGCTTCAGTTCTCATAAGAGCCTAAATCTGAGATGAGCTTTTCTGCTCTGGCTGGTAATATTAATAATCTGATGTAGCACTTTACAGGGCTTTTGATGATATTCATACATAGGCGGTGCTACTTCTTGTTCTGTTTGTCCAGCCCCTAGCACAATGGAGTCCTGGGCAGTGAGTGGGGCTCCTAGGCGTTAGGGTAATATAAATGAGAAATAGCAATATCCATTTTCAAAGCACCTCACTCACTTTAGCTTGTTAATAACAGGGCCCTATGGGTTAAAAGGTATTTGGGTGCATGGCCTCTTTAAATGGTTGGCTAAAGCTGCCGGCCTGGACTCCTTTTAAAACACCCTTGTCTTGGGGGCTTGGCCTAAAACTAAGAGACTGATGTTCGCTGAAGGAGTTTCGATTCCTGGACTTTTGTCATGGATCAGCACTTGGAGACCAAGCGGCTCATTGTCAGAGGTGCTGATCCTATTGGGCCTGATTCTCTGCCGCCCTCCCACCCGTGCCTAGCGGCAGTGCCGTAACAAGGGCGAGGCGAGTGAGGCACTTGCCTCAGGCGCAAAAAGCCCAGGGGCGCAGAAAGTGGTGGAGGATAAAAAGCCGCTGGCAGGCACAGAGATATCTATAACCGAGGTGATCCCCCACCCCGTGCCGCCCCTGAGTGTCCCCCGGCCCTGACTTGCTTCTCCCCGCCACTTCAGCTCTGTGCAGCAACTGCTGCCGCAGGGTCCTAGTGTCCCCTATCTCACTGCTAGGGCAGGCTGACTGTGAGCCTGCCCTTCCCCCCTCAGACCCTTTCATTTTCCAATGGGACCCTCCAGCAGCACAGCCCCCCCTACCTGCAGTCACCGTTCCTGCCCCATGCTGGGCAAGGAGGCAGCCCCATCCCTCACCCCCAGTGAGGCTACAGTCAGGGGCAACAGCAGGGGAGGAGGCGCACGCAGCACCTCCTGGCACCCACCATGGGGGAGGCGAGGGAGATTCCTGGACCTGAGAGGGGCCCTAGAAGCACATGCAGTGACAGTGGTGGGGGTGAGTGTGCTGCTGGGGGGGGCAGGAAAGGGGGACTCCTCCCCCAGAGCTCGCTGCTGCCGGCAGGGAAAGGGCTAGGGGGAGTCCTCCTCTCTGGCCCCTGTCCCGGAGCAGCCTGTCTGCACCCCAAACTCATCCCCAGCCCCACCCCAGAGCCCACACCCCCAGTGAGAGCTTTCACCCCCCCACCACACCCTCAACCCTCTGTCCGAGCCCTGAGCCCCTCCAGCACCCCAAACACCTCATCCCCAGTCCCAGACAGAGCCCTCACCCTGACTCTCACCCTGACTCCCCCCCCACTCCAAACCCCTCATCTGCAGCCACAGCCCTCACCCCTGCACCCCATCCCTCTGCACTCCCTCCCATCCCCAAACTCCCTCCCAGAGCCTGCACCCCAATCCCCCTCCCAGAGCCAGCAGGGTACAGTTCTCTCGCACGGTGTGTTGCTGTACCTGACTACGCAAGGAGCAGGTGGGCTGAGAAGCGGGCCCATTGACTCCAGTTGCCATTCAAGCTCCACTCTCCTGCAACACAGGCCGTTTGCCTAAGGCACTCGCTCTTCTGGGTTTGTTGTTTTCTACCCCCACACGGATGAGCCGCCCCGGTGTAAGGCGGAACCGCCGCTGGTGCCACTTACAACTTGATGTGAGGGGGTGGCAAGTTGTGCGCGGTGCAAGCCCTGAGTTGCCTGGGTACACTGTGCCTGCATTAGGGGTTTGCACAGGTGTAACCTCATTGCCACAACTGCAGCCAGTGCACGTTTCCCTAGTCTAGCCAGACCCGAACGCCCAGAGATGGCCCGATTATCTGTAGTCAGGGTTTGTTCAGGCAAGGCTTCCGAACCACCGGCTGCAGGAAGTCTGTCTCCGCTTCTGTGGGCTCCACCAGGGCTAGCATGTTTGCTGCTCACAAACCAGTGCCATGAGGATTACATACCAGCTGCCTCCTGCTGACTTGGAGCTCTGTGGCTTGAGATCCCCAGGGAGTCAGGCCACCTCCCTCTTTATCAGTGGCTAGAGTATATCTCGGGATCCCCCTTCGTCCTGTTTCCCATGAAACCTCCATCCACTCTTGCCTTAACTCCCTCCACAATCACAGGCATCTGTTCTGGATGCTCAACTTATTCTTTCCCCATCTTCGGCAGCCCTGAGACTCCACCCTCTGCATCCTGTGTGGGGCAGGTGGGAGGTAGGAGGTCTCTCCCCTGCATCTTGGGCCTTGTAGAACTGGGGCCTAATAGCCTGCTTTGCGGAGGTGCTGAATGTCTGAGACTCTCCTTGGGCCCAGCGGGAGCTGAGCACTTCTGCAATCTAGGCCGTGGCTCACTGCCTTTGCATGGAGCTGCAGAATTGACCCTGGATGCAGCTGGTTGTATCTCTGCCTGACAGTCTTCAGAGACTCATAGGTGCTGGAACTAGGGGAGCTACCGCACCCCCTGGCTTGAAGTAGCAATTACAACCCAAATACATGGTTTCCGCCTTCAGCACCCCCACTATAAAAATTGTTCCAGCACCACTGCAGAGACTGAGCCTTATCTCATATTCCCACCCAAGCTCTAGTGGCGTGAAGGTTGGTTCAAGGTCGTGGTATGGGAAGGCTTCATTAATGATACATATGTGGTTTTTCTCTCCTTCCAGCTCTGGCAACCAAACAGACTTACGTCAGCTATAGCAACCATGCAATTTAACTCCAGCTGATCATAACCACCCCGGGCTGAGTTGCTGGGGAGGAGGAGGAGAAGCCGGAGAGTTGAGTCGAATTGCTCATCACAAGAAGTTGGGGGGTGGGGAAGTTGGATCCGATTGGAAGAGGGCATCGCGGGTGCCTAATTCTACTGGCTGGGCTGGTGGACAATGCTGCTTGGGAAGATGGCCATTAACGTCGGCAAAAAAACCAACCAACCAACCAACCGTCAAAACACACGCCTCTTGGGAGGAGGAAGAGGAACAACCGACCAGAGTGCACGTACAGTCGGGCAGAGGTGACAGACTTTAATAAATCTTTGGGGGATTATTTTCTGTATCTTGGAAAAATAAAATAAATTGCAGATACCTTTTCCCTTTTCCACAATTTGTGAGATCGTTTGTGGTTGTGAAGAATTTCACTTTCTCTCTCTCTCTCTCTCTCTCTCTTTATTTTGTTCATTTTCCATTTTTCTTTTGTTCTCTTCTTCCTCTGCCTCTCTTCACTTTTTCTCCTACCAAGTTCTATGTGTTGCAAAAAAAAAATTAAAGATTTAAAAAAAAAATAAACAACAAAAAATTAAATAAAATCTAGACTGTGTTCAAAGTGCTGATTTCTATAGGTGGTACAATTGATGTATGTGATGACCATATGGATTGAATTATGTCTGCTTTATGTACTGACCAATCGAAAAAAAACCCAACAACCCCCCCCCCCCAAGTTCAGTGCCTGGATGTTTATGAATTATTCGATGAAAAGTGTAGAGCATGATCATTTTTATACGAGGAACTTTCTAATAAAAGACCATGGTTTTGCACTCAGCTTTTGTCTTTTATTGGTGCATGTCGATGGCTAGCTTAAGGGAGGCTCTTTGGCTTATCAAAAAGAAGGTGAAGAGGTGACTTGATCGCAGTCAATAAGTACCTGTGTAGGGAAAAGGTTTCTTCTATCAAAGGGCTCTTTAATCTACCACACAAAAGCAGAACAAGATCCAGTGGCTGGAAGCTGAAATGAGATACATTCAGGCTAGAAATAAGATGCACATTTTTAAGAGAGGTTTATTAATAGGGCTTTTATTCTTCAGGGTTTGTTAATTTCATGGCGGGGGGGTGTTGATAACTTTGAGATTTATGAAGCTGTCCAAAAATCTGGGAGGATGCAAGACTTTTTCCTTGTTTATTATATACATTGCTCATTATATCAGTATATACTGTAGTGAGTGGTTGCTTTGTAATGTTCCCTTGTGTACTTTAACACAGTATAGTTTCACCCAGCACTATGTTAAAATGCCATAGGGAACCTTTAGTGCCCACCACCAATAGGGGGACACACACAGATCAATGAATGCACCACACGTCTGTGAGCTCTAGAAATCACAACCCTGTAGTCTGTGTTACAAGCCCTTAGCTACAAATAACCAGTTCTAGTGTTTATCCAATAAACATTTTTTTTGTTTGTTTTTGTACTGGGTTTTTTACTGGGGTTTCTCCATTAAAACTGAAAAGCCATACAGTGTACCTAGGATGCAGTGGATTCTCCAGCATGTGAAGGCGTGAAATTCAAGATCATAGGTGGGATTTTAAAACGTAGCCAAGTGATTTAGAAGCATAAATTTCAATGGCTTTTGAGGGCACCTCTACACTTTGGTCCCCAGCTCACTGAGACGTACCCACACTAGCTCTGAGCAAGCTAGCGTGCTAAAAATAGTAGGTAGCCATGGTGGTGTGAGAGGGGCTAGCCCCCCCCCCCCCCGACTACATACCTGTCTGTGACACTCTGGGTGGACCCAGGCAGCTGCTTATGTTGCCACACAGATCAGAGCTAGCGTGGGTATGGCTCCTCGAGCTGGAATTTACACCTCCAGATGTACCCTGAGACACTAGGGTGGTTGCAACTCCCACCCTGACTCGCTTTCTGAAAGATGTGCTCCAGTTCAACCACCCATTATCACTCCAGGAATTTCGGAGGGAGGGTCCCTGGCCTGTGTTTTGCAGGAAGTCAGACTAGATGCTCATGAGGGTCCCTTTTGGCCTGGAAAGGAGTAAGGCGTGGGCCTTGACTGCACTAGTGGATTGAACGGGTTGCAGTTGAAGAGGCTCCATTGAAGTACAAAGCGCCTGATTCCTCTCTCATCCCAATGCTGAGAGGCCAATGATCGGTTGGGCCATGGAGACAGAGCCAGCCTCTCACAGGGCCGGCTCTAGGGTCGGGCGAGCAGTGTGGTCGCCTGGGGTACCAACTTCCAGCAGGTGTCACATCCCAGGGCTTTTTTATTTTTCGGCTCTGCTCTGATTGGACGTTTGAGGGGTTTCCTTGCTCGGCGGCTGCAGCAAAATGGCTAGAGCTGCTCCTGTCCTCTCACCCACGTGGGATTCCCTCAGAGCGGAGATGAGGCGTGCTGGCAAAGCAGAGCGGGAGCAGCTTGCCCTGACGCTGCCTGCTCTGTAGCCAGACAAGGCGTCCGGCCTGCAAGGCTGTCAACCGGCCCCAGCACTGGGATTAAAATGGCTCCTAATGGCCTTTTTTGCTGGAGCCCTGTGGGCAGGAGGTGCACAGGGAAATGGTGCCAGAAGAGATGAAGGAAGCACTTGATGTGTCTGACATGGCTCATTCAGCTAATCAGTGATGGCTGGTTAGCAATGAAAGGCAAGATTCTAAACACCAGGTTTAGAAAAAAATCACTCTGCACTTGTAAAGCTGACTGCAGTGACCCAAGAGCGTGAGGCCCAACCTCAGGGCAGACTGTTAAGAAGCCAGGCACAACCCCCAAATTGGCTCTGAGTGCTATACTTAGATTTCACCAACCAGTTATCAGGTGTAAACCCCTTGGGCACTGTAACAGCCTTAACATGGAGTGTCACAATCCCCATGGAGTACTTCGATCTCACGTGCCACCCAGGTGAGCCCACCTTTATGATAGCTGATCCCTTATGCCAAAAATCACAGCAATATTAAGGTTACTCCCAGTCCCAAAGGGAGTTGCTCCTTAGATCTCACACCAAAGACAACACCCATAGTCAATTTAATAAACTATCTAAAGATACGTTAAATAAGAAAAGGAAATGAGAGTTACTTACAAGGTTACAGCAGGTAAACATTGCCACACAAACAAGTTACACTCAAGCTTAAAAAAAACAAAACTTGCTTCTTATAGAAGCTTCTAATGGGGCTTTAGGGCTATCCCAGGCTGAGCACTGGGGATCTCTTGCTTATGCCTAGTAAACCTGGCCCCCCCAGACTCCAAGCAGCATAGAGACCCAGTTCCTTCTTGCTAGGGATTTTTATCCCCCTCCTCCCTTGTGCTCTGAACAGCAAACTCAACTGATGGAAGGAATCCACTTGCATGACTCCTCTTCATTGGGGGGAAGGGGAACCACAAAGGTCTTTTGTCCTCTTTAACATCCCATGATAATCTGTCTGGTGTTAATGAACCTTTCCCATTGGGCAGGATGTAACACCTTCTGTTGGAGACCAGCACGTCACACTAGCTAATGGCTCCCTCCTGTCTGGTGATTTACCCAGTCTCAGAGCCTCATAAGACACCTGCTCAAATATTACCTTACAATGTGAGACACAACTGCTATAAATGAGCTTAATGCATGCAGCAGTTCATAAGCATTCAATAAAGTGTAAAGACTAAACACATTCTAATTGTAACACCTATGTTAACAATACACACAGATGAGCCGGACCAACTACAGCTATGTTTTGATCAGCGTTCAACTGAACCATGCAGACATTGGCATGAGCTGGCACCTGGTCTTTTAGGGTCACAGAGCTCATGAAACCTGAGAGCCTAGTAGCACTGATTGTGGGCAGCAGCCGCCTGGGCCGCTTCAGATGGACTTTGCCCCGTCCTGAAGCGCTTCCTACGTGTCCAGCCCTGAGTCCCTGCACTGATGAATCTGCTCCCCCCACCCCAGCCTGCCCTGGGGGAGTTGCCCTTACAGGGCTTTGGGTGTTGGCTATCCTTGGTATGACTAGCCCCATCCACGCGTATTTATTATTTATCGGTGTGGTGCACACAGGAGTTCCAGTCATGGCCCAGGACCCCCCACTGTGCCTGGTACTGTACAAATACAGACCCAAGAGATGGTTTCCCCACCCCAAAGAACATGCCGCCTCACTAACCCTCTGCAACACCTGCGCGTCACGGCTGTTACATACTGTTAAAGGGCCATTTGTCATTTATTGACCCTTTTGAAACTATTGACAAAGGCAACACTATAAAGCGAGACCCAATGGCTAAGAGGGACTTGTTGACATGACCAGGTCACAGGGAGCAAATTGTTTGTGCCACCCATTCAGTGGGGCCAGAGCCCTTCAGGGTCTGTTTGCACTGCAAAGAAAAACCCAGGGCTCTGAGGCCCAGAGCCAGGGTCAATTGACTCGGGTAGGGCTAAAACTAGCAGTGCAGATGTTTAGACTGGAACCCCAGCACGGAGCCCTTTGCTAAGTTTCAGCACCCAAGCTCTAGCTCAAGCCCAAACAGCGACAATGCAGGTTTTTGCTTTGCCACCCTAGTCTCGTGAGCCTGAGTCAATGGACCCTGGTGGCAAGACTTGGCACCACAGGGCTTGCTTTGCAGCCTCACCAGTTTCTTGGAGAGTGGTGTGGGCTAGTGGATAAGGCTCTAGGCCTTGTGTTAGGAGTTATGGGTTCTAGGCTTTGCAATGTCATGCATTAGCTAGGTCTTCAGCAAGTGGCCTAATTTCTGTAGGCCTCTGTTTTCACCCCCATCGGTTGTCTATTTAGACTCTAAGCTCTTAGGGGCAGAGAGTGTCTCTCACTAGGTGTATATACAGTAGCTAGCACAGAGGGATGCTAATTTGGAAAGATGAGGATGGTTTACAAATAATTCAGGATTGCAGCGAAGGACTCCTTTTTGTGGCTAGTTTTATTCACACTTAATCAATCAGTCAGCTGTCAAATGAATTAGTTCGGCCCTGCAACTGAACCTGCCCACCACCTCACGCCCCTTGCGAACCAACGCTGGCCTCTCAAGGGAATGGCTATGCCAGCGTAGAGGACAGCACGAGGAAACCTAGGTCCACGTGGCCCCTTAAAGAAGCTCAGAAGTTGCTGCCATTGATTTCTCGGGATCCCTTCTCCCTTGGGGTGTCAGCGCCAGCTGGCAATTAATTAAAGACTAAACATTGCAAAGAGTTTGGGGGTGACTCTGCTCCTTGTGGCTCACATTCCTTGTCAGGCACGCTAGCTGAAAGCAGTAAATCAGCAGAGATGAAAGGGGACAGTGAGTTGGAGAAACAGATGTGTGGAGGGACAAAACCAGGAAAGGAGAGAGCTTTGCTCATATGACCACCACATGCCTAGAACCTATCAAGAGGCGATCACTTTATGCTAGCATAGATTCCCCTGGGCTGGGCCTGCAGCCTCTCTTTGCTGCTGCTTTAGGACTTGGGCCTGTTTTCCTGTCCTTCCCCAACATTCACATTGTCCTCAGTCCCAGGCTGGCCAGGGAACCTATGGAATAGCTGACTTGCAATCAGGCAGTGAGACTGGAGCATATGTAGCAATACCCAAGCTAGCTTTGATTCAATGAGATTGAAGCTAGCACGAATAGCAACAGCAGTAGAGCTGTGCGGGCCAGTCAGATGAGTACAGCCCCGGGGATGTGGCAGGGTTGTATAACCCCCTGCTGCCACAGTTTCATTGCTATTGTTATTGGCATTAGCTAAGTCAAAGCTAGCGTGGGGATGTCTACATGTGCTGCTGTTACACCCGACTGCAATGCAGCCATGCCCTAAATCCCAGCGGTTATAGACAGCTAGAGCTGTAAGCTCCTAATGCAGGAGGTATTAGGGACTGAGCGTCCCAGCCAGAGAGGCTCAATGGGGTGCTGGTGGCGCACAGCCAGGTGGATGCAGACACAGAATAAAGCAGCGCTGTTGCAAAGGTATCAAGCATGAAGCACTCACTGAACACCACGCTGCTATGGTGCAGTTGGTTCATGCATCGCTGCTTCCAGCTGGTTCACCGGTCAGCTTTTTCTCAGCTACTGCGGCCCACAGCTCTGTCTTTGAGCTCCACAGCCTGGCCCAGGTTGGGAGCCCCTTGGGCATAAGTGTTCAAAAGCATTGACATCCAGCCTCACTTTCAGGAGCTGCAATTGGCGCATTCGCACCTGTGGCCATTTGCACCCGCAAGTGGGGCCAGCCTACAGCGCTGCAGCCACAATACAACTCATACTTCAATTGCAGGCATTAAAAATGTGTGGGCAGGTGACCTGTGCCCTTTTACTACATGTGCTTCCCCAGGGCCCTACCTGAGGTGAGGGGCCCTTGCATGCGAGATTCCTACACCTAGTGGCACTCCCTGCCCCAAAGCGCTCACAGGCTAAACAGACATGACAGGCGAAGGCTGGGAGACTGGAAGGCTCATTATGCCTTTACATATGGGGGACTGAGATGCAGTGATGTGCCCAAGGCCATAGAGGGAGTCAGTGGCAGAGGCAGGATTGCCTGAGTCCCAGTCCAGTCCCTTAACTACAAACTCATGCCTCTGTAAAGTAGGCTCCACTGGCTTGCTGCCTGGCCTTGGTCATCTCTCTCTCTTGCTTTACCCAGCTACATCTCCTTTGTCCGTGGGGCGTCAGAACTCTCATTAGCGTGTGGAGACGCAACGTCACAGCTTGATACATGGCAGCATTTCCACTGCTGCACACGCTCTCAAAGGGCCCGTCCCTGGGCACAGGAGCCTTTTGAAAGGGGCCTTTAGTCCCTGTTTACAGTCAGCACCTTTTGTTACCATTTCAAAAAGGTACATGCAGTGCAAACAGCCTTTCTGCGAGTCAGGTTTATTAGCATTTTAATTATGTTCTCGCCCCGGGAGGGCTGCCTGCCTCCTGCATGACTGCAGCTTGTACACAAAGGTGCAATACAACAGTTTTTGATTTGCAAAGAATCCGTAGGCGGAGCAGTGCCACTCGTCCTGCCCGGGCGTGCGCTGTTCTTTCATCACAAGTGCTAAGAGCTACAGCCTCCCACACAGCGCCTCCTGCTGGGAGAAGCTGAGAATATGGTCTCTGCGGCCATATTTCTGCAGTAAACACTTAAGACTCCTTTCCTTCACCTGGGGCTCCCAGCCTATTAGGGCACCTCTACCAGTCATCTAGGCTCTGGAGCTTGGAACACTCCACCCACAGAGTCACAATGGTTAAACACCACTGGTGGTGAAACTGGAGGCAGAGGTAGCCAGCCCCCATGGGGCGTAGAGACACCTCATTAAGGTAAGGGGGGGGTGAGACTGGGGAAAGAGGCTGTGTGAGAGTGTGCTAGCATCTGGGAACAATTGTACCACAAGGATTGCAGCTTGGCATGATACACTAGGGCTAATCATTAGCCTTCCAGATGGGCTTACAGCAGCTATGCCAGAGCTGAATGCCTCTGGGCAAGTTTGACACTGGTGTATGTGTTGGCCGTTTGGGGCAGGATGGATCTGGATCTGGTGCGTGTCTACACTTAGAGGCGTGGGGAGGCGGAGGCATGGAATCCAGATTTACTACATGGCTGCACTGTGGAGAGGGATGCATCGGGACCAGGTGTGTGGCTGCATTGTGTGGAGTGGTGAATCCAGATCTGGACCCAGGTGCATGGCTGCACTGTGGGGAGAGGGTGGGTCCAGCCCTGGTGCCAGTCTATTCTATGGGGAGGCGTGAAGCTGCTTCAGGACCCAGGTTGTGTCTGCATTTGGTGGCGCAGACCCATCTCTGCTCATGTGGCAGGTGTCATTAGAGCAGCTAGTCAACGTTCTGTGTGACCCAGCCCTTTACTATTCCACCCCGGTCCACCGGGTCCTGTTCATGTGACTCCACTGATGCCTGCAGCAGTGAAACTGACCCTCCTCCTAGTGCTCCCCCGTCACCAGGCCCCCTGGTCCCAGCACTCCTGGCTGCACAGCACTGAGGCTTGGCCAGTTTTCCTACCAGCAGGCTGCTCAGACGCTCATCCACATGTGACTCTTGGCATCTCTGAGCTCAGTCCAGTGTGCTGCTTATTAAACCCAGCACCAAACAATCCCTCCCCTGAAATGCTCTCAGTGGTCAGGAAGCAGCCAGAGAAATGGAGGATACAGCATGCAAGAGTGTGTGCTTAGACCAGCATTTCTCAAATGCAGCCACTGCGGCTTTTCTTGCAGTCACAGCCTCCTGGGCGGTGATTTGCGGGAGGGAGCAGTTGCCCTTCCCCAGGGGCCACCAGCAGTGGTTAGACCCTGCCCCCCTCTGGAGATGCACAAGCTGGAGGAGCAGGCAGCCAGTGAGTTCCCCACCTTCCCGGGGGCAGTGGGGTCGGGCTTCAGCCCTGGGGTGGCGGGTGGCAGACTCTAGCCATGGAGCTTCAGGCTCCATCCCCAGGCCCTGTCCCCTGGCGTGGGGCTTTGAGCTCCGTTCCCTGGGCCCCGCTGCCTCTGTACTCACCTCCCTATCCAGGGCTTAATTTGCCCCCGGGCTTGCCAGGGCTGAGTAAGTCTGCTGTGAAAAGTGATATTTGTCTGTTTGTTAATATCACTTTTCACAGCACACTTAGTAGCTAGCAAGTCGAAAAAAAACAAGAAAAAAGAAAGAACAGTCAACGCACCTTATTTGTGTTTCTATTCTGTTTAGGTGCAGTAAAGAATAAAGACAACGGTACATTATTTTTATTATTGAGTGTGCAAAACAACCAAAACTCTACATAGATTAAACTGCAATGATTGGGACGTGTATCTGTGCATATTTATTTGTTTTTCCTAAAGTTAATTAAATATTTTAGGCAAAACTGTCAGAGCAGCCACCAGCAAGAGTTGGTAGCCGCACTCTGAGGCCACCAAACATTTTGTTGTGAGAACCCCTGTCTTGGACTGCCAGAGTAAAGGCTGTGGCTGCAGGAGAGAGATGGAAACTAAAGATTGGACCCAAGGCCCAGAGCCAATGTTGGATGGAAGGTCTTTGTATCTCAGGCAATGGGGAGTAAAGTCCTATCTCTGTCACAGAGTCTCTGTATGGCCTTGGGTAAGTCACTTAATCTCTCTGTGCCTCAGTTCTCCATCTGTCAAAGAGGGATATTACTCCATCTGTGGTCTACTTGTAAGGACGGGGACTGCGTCTTACTGTGTGTCTGTACAGCACTGAGCACAATTGGGCCCTGAGTGTGGCTCGGATTTCTTTATGCTAGTGTAACATGAAGTCAGAAATAATCCTAACAAGCCCAGACACAAACTCCCTCATTTCCAGGGGAGGAGTTTGAGGTTCAGGTCTGGATGGAAAGTCTGTAGCCTGGGGGCCTCCTGTGTAGCTAAAGCAAGTGGAGAGTGAACCTCGACCAGTTCAGAGCTCTGGGTGCTTCTCTGGACTAGTCGGTGTTCTTGCGTTTGCAGATCTGGGTGGCAGATCCTGCAGTTTGCATGTGGAAATGTGACAGCAATGACAGTGCTGGGCCTGCACCCTGCTGCTGGGGAGCCAGAAAAACAAATGGGAGCATTTGGATCTGAGCACATACAGACACACAGTAAGATGCAGTCCCTGCCCCTAACTATAGGGGCTTTCAGCTGGTGGAGGGGCCTCATTCAATTCCCTACTCTGGCTGGCTAAGATAACAGCTGTCACACTAGGGGAGCCTAACTCTGCATCTTGCCAGCTAGGGCTGAGAGCAGCTCCTTTTGGGGCCAGACAATGCTGCTCCAAGCAACTGCTCCAGGTGGGTCGATGCTCCAGAACAGGGCCAGAAACTGAGTGCCTGGGGGGCTGGGGAAACAAGCCCCGAATTAATCACTAAGGGCTGGAGCACCACAATTTTAACTTCCTTTGCTGGGGAACTCAACAGCTAGGACTCCGAATACACAGTGAGTGGGGGGAGGTGGATCTGTGAGGCAAGAAGGTGGAATTTTACTTGGTTGATCTTCAGAGCAGAACGGCACACTGAGCGCTCTGGGGAGGCTAGTGTGTTGGGACAGTGTGTACAGGAAAGGGTTAACAGAAGGGCCTGCGTCGGAGCTCAGCTGCAGAAACCACCCCAATCATGGAGGACAGGTGCCCCAGCTGGGGCTAATTAGTAACAGGCCATAAAGCAGGAAGCTGGGAGGGTTTCTGGTTTTCTCTAGGGGGAGAAAGGCAGGACCTGTTCTCAGAACCAACAAGCTGCTGTGTATCACATTGGACTGCTGAGTCTGGTGTGTGCCTGGGAAGGTAGGAAAAAGGAGCATAATCCTTAGCCACCTAATTATCCACCTCCAAAGGTTTTTCTGTGTGCCACTCCTGGCTGTGAAGGGCTGTTTATTTTTACTTCCATGATGCCAGCAGTCTGTGCTGGACTTGTATACCAAGGATGCTACTTGTTCTCCAGGCTGGGTGTGGCTGTACATTGCAGAGAGGGTGAGAAACTGTCTCCTTGCCCTTAAACCACTATTGCCCCAGGATGGTGTTGGGAGGACTGAAAGCTGCTTCCATCTGATGGGTGGTGCATGTGTCTGCCGAGTTGGGTGGGCCTTTGCCAGGTTCCTAGTGGAGAAGTGGCTGCAGCACCAAAAATGAGTTATTAATTGTAGTCTGTGCTCCTGTTGGCAGCTGCAGGAGGCAGGCTGAGGACTGAATGGGCTGTGGAGACTTATTGCTAACTGCCGGCTCCCTGCATTGTGGCTCTTGCTGCAGTCTTGGCAGCTCTGGCAGTTAGGCTGTCCCCACTTGGGCCAGTGACAGGTTTGCTCATTAGACTTGGCTTTTCCATTAATACCCCTCTGATGCTGTCCCCGTCTCTCTCCTTCCTCTGCTGCTTGCTCCCTCATCTCGGCGCAGCCAGTGTTCTTGTGCTGCCAGAGACACCTCTGGCCCATCCAGCGAGCTGGCTGCTGTAGGGCTGTGGGAGAACTCAGGTGAGACCAGGGCAGCCCAACATCCCCTGGCGGCTGGACAGGCTGTGAGCAAAGCACAAGACTGGAGGTTAGGAAGGGAACAGCATTGCCTCAAATGGCTGCTGGAGGAGTAGGGAGGTGGCTGGTATGATGGGGTGGGGGGGAGGCAGCAGGGGAATGGATGTTTGTAGCTTGGGGGCTCCATGGGTTAATTTGCTGCCTTTCTTCCTCTGGCGCTGATTGTATCTCTGCCCCTCAGGGATCTCACTCACGAAAGCCAATTTGCCTTGATCTTAATCCTACATGCCGCTCACTGCTGTTAATTTAACAGCCCTCTCTGCAAGATGTAGGCACTGTGATGGGAGGGTCTGCTCCTGCATCCCAGCAGGGAGCGCCATGCAGCAATGGGTCCTGGGAGTGCTGCCTTCGCTGAGCAGCCCCAGCAGGGGCAAAGGGGGGCTGGGAGTGCTTTCCAAAGTGCTGTTTAATGAGTCCAGTGCAGCCCATGCAAGTCCCCAGTGTCCATGCCCCCAACATGGTTCACTAGTGTCAAAGTTAGACTCAGGACTCAGTTTGTCAGACCACTCTGTTTTATTAGCACAGCGCTCTGCTAATAACACCCAGATAATGTGAGCCCCATGCAAGACACAAACTATCTTATTTATACAGATAAAAGGGTGAGAACTTAACAAGATAACAAAGGAAGCAGAATCAGATAAGTTTACCTGGGCTAGGCATGCAGATCTTATTTCCTTACTAACTATTACCCATCTTCTGTTAATGTTTCGCCATTAGCACCATTGTTTATGCCTAATGTTTCTTTTCCTGGTGCCTGTATTTCAACATTTCTTATTTCTGCTTAAAGGTACATACAACATTTCTTTAATCCATTCTTATTTTTACAATATAATTCATTCTACTTTCACACTAGCAATCCTCTGCCACTGGTACAGCTACTGAATGTGGCTCAGAACTGCAATACTGGGACAGACAGGGCAGGACTGGGGAGCATCAGCACTGCTACGTGGGGGTCCAGGACAGTAATGGTATGGAGGGTCAGGGCAGGATTGAGGGGCCCTGGCAGAGCTGCGTGGGGGAGCCCAGGACAGGAATAGCGGGGGGCTGCAGGTCAGCGTCAAACTCAGGTGTGCGTTTCACTTCTCCTCCCTCATCTCCAGCAGTGCCTTGACTTGCTTGGTTGAACTTTGCTTTACTCCTCACGAGAACACGTTCAAGAGCTTTGCTAGGACTGCATAGAAAGTGCCTGTTTTTGCATGAGAGTCTGACTGTCCTGGCTCTCGTGCTCTGCAGCCAGCCAAGTGCGCCTGTCATGGAAGGCTGGCTGGGAAAGACCTCCTGCTTAAATGGCTTTCCAGCCTGCCTGAAAGTGTTGGTGGCTGGCTGGAGCCAAGGCCCCTGCTGGGTGGGGATGTCTGGAGTCCCATGGCAGCCTTTTGTTGTTTCTGAGAGGGGATCAGGCCAGAGATCGATCTGAGCTCAAGGCCCTGAGCATGGTGATTGGTGCAAGGTTATATCTGGCTGAACTGGGCCTGTCTGGTTTCTGCCTTGCTGTGTGCTCATGTTGTGTTGCCAGCCTTTCCAGACTCCTGTACCCCTTTCAGGAGGCTGATTTCTTTTGTACCCCAAGTTCCACCTCACTTTAAAACTACTTGCTTACAAAATTGAACATAAAAATACAGAAGTATCTCAGCCACCAGTACTGGAAAAAGTGCTGCCTTTCTCATTTTTACCATACAATTCTAAAATACATCAATTGAAATATAAATATTGTACTGACATTTCAGTGTGTAGTATACAGAGCAGTATAAACAAGCAAAGTCTGTACTGACTTTGCTAGTGCTTTTTATGTAGCCTGCTATCCAATTGGGCAAATATCTAGATAAGATGATGTGCCCCCAGGGGTATGCAGAAGTCTTCCGGGGGTGCATGTACCCCTGGCTGAGAGCTACTGCTCTAACCTGTGTTCAGTTGTTGGTGGCTACAGGTTGGTCTTTGCCTCAATGGTCCCCTCTGCTGCTCCTGACCTGTCACCACCCTCAGCTGTCTGTGCACAGAAAATGAACTAATCAGCCTATATGCACAGTGGCACCCCCCCATGGGGTCCACTCCTGTCTCCATGTGCACACATCAGGCACCTTATGTGCACATGGCCTGTAGTTACCTTCCCCTTCTCCCAAGGGGATGGGATTTGGAGGAGATAGAGGGAGCTGTATTTAAGAACAAGCTTCTCATCCCCATTTTTGTCCCAAGCTAGGCATCGCAGAGGCTTCGCTGGCTGCAGTTAAGAAGTGGGGTGGCTGGGAGCAGACATGCTGTTCTCCTTGGTTGTCTGGGAGTGGAGAGGAAAGGAGAGCTCTGTTCTGCTAGCTCTGCATGCAAAGGCAGGCTGGCTATGGGGAAGGCAATCAATCAATAGCAGAAAAAGCAAATGCTCTTTGCTAGCAAGGAGAGGACAGAGCGGGGCCTGAAGACAGGAGTTAAAAAAATAAAATAGAAAGCCTGAAATCTTGATAAAATCACACTTGTCGAAGGAGCTTCCTGGGAGGGAAAAAAATGACTCCATCCCTCCACATTCATCATCTTCTGATGGGATGTGAAACACCAGCTAGTTCAGGAGATTCACATAAACCGTAGCCTGCTTCTGATACTGTTTGGCGCTGTTACCACTGTGCTATCTTTACAGCAATTTTCTATCTTCAGTAGTAATAGGAGCTACTGAGCCCATCTGAATTACAGCAGCCACTTCTTTCCAGCATTGTTAGTGGTATGGGATGCCAGGCTCTTGCTGGAGAGCCCTTGACTAGGGAATTATGTGCATGGCTGCTAGTTGGGGCCAGTTGCTTTGAGTGTTCCCTAGTCATGCTCCTGTCACTGATGGAGCATCTTTCCTTCTAAAGCATCCAAGACCATCTTTGCCAGCACTGTACTGCAGCCACCTCTGAAATGCACCGAGCCAGCTGTGTAATGGTGTATAGCAGCATAGGGCAGCAAAGCTGAAGCCTGTGTTCAACTGAATCATAGGGAATGGGAAGGAGATAGTTACCCCAACTGGAATTTGACGCTAGTGTCCCTGTGCATATTGCAAAAAAGTATCATGGGACCTTTAGCAAGATCCTCTTAGCTCATCTCAAAGGCTGTTCTCCCTAGCCTCAGGCTGGGGAGGACTGACCTACAAGGAAACATGCCACCTACTGAATCATCAGTGTTACAACTTCTAGCCAATAGACTTTCTAAGTAGCTCTCCTATCCAAGGAGTGGTGGTTCCTCTGAAGAGAAGCAGAGCTGGTTTATACTAGGACAGCTGCAGAACTCCGGTGGCTGCCTGAAGAGTTGCTCAAGAGTTGAGTTTAGCTGCATTGTCTAACTCAGTCAACTGCCTCCTGCAAAAGCCCCATCCACATCTTCCAGGTGGCAAAGATGCAGGAGAAATTAATACTGGGAAGATAAGACCAAGGAAAACCTAGGTGCTATAGGAAGTCCTGTCAGTAGGTGGTGCTCATTCCTCTGTCAGTATCAAGCCACTGCCCCAGCACTGCTGCAGGTACCATCTATTGGAGACCATGTGAAACTGGGGTCCTGGTTGGACATGGGAAAGATCCCATGATGCATTTCACAAAAGTACTGTTAGCCTCAAGGTCCTGGCCAAATGCTAAATTGCTTGACTAACTTCTCTGTAGTCTTTCAAATGAATATTGGATTCAAATCCTCTGTTAAGCCTTGACTAAACCCCAAAGCCACACTAATTTAACTAAATCTGTTTAAAAATCAGCAGCCTCTTGTGTGCGAAAACTTATTTTGGTTTAAGGGTGCCTTATTGATTGATTCTTTGTAGGCTTAAGCTAAAACTGATATGAAGGCACTCTAAACAGATGTGTACCCACAAAGAGGTTCATGCTGATATTGTTAAATTGGTTTCTAAACAGATATAATAAAAATGGGACCAATTTAATTAAGTGTAGATAAAGTCTTAAATTTCTGCTTTGTTGCTGTGTGCCGTTAAATGGATGTAGCATTTAGGATTGAGGGCAATTTGTCAGTTGCCTAGTAAATGTGCTGAAAAACAACTATTTGTGAAATCTTCACAATTTTGTTCAGAAATTTAGGTAATTTAATATTTTTTTTTCAGAAAAGGGTAAAACACCCACCCAGAACCTTAAATGAAACACCACAAACAATGCTGCAGGTTGAACAATGCCTTATTCTATCAGAAATACATTTGTTTCTTCATCTTGTGTTGTGAAGAAACTGGAAAACTTCATTTCTAGTTTGAAATGAACCAGAAAAAGTTCAATATATTTTTGGTTCTGCCACCCGCCCTCCCCCTGCCCGCCACAAAAAAGTGTGCTCATCTCTTGGTGCATTTTACCCCAGAACTGTCTACATCACCAGTGCCACTGAGAATGACTTGTTAACTTTGCATGGCATTGCAGGATGAAGTGCTGGTAAAATGTAGACATTTGTTTGATTTGAAACATACCTGAAAGAGGGAGGTCTGTCTACAAGCATGGAGATGGAGGCAGAATGAGAGATCTAACAGGTGCTGTAGCTCATCTTTGTAGAGAGGTTACAGCTGCTTCTGAGGCTGGGATCTCAGTAACAGGTTAGCATCTATGAGGATCTAGATTGTTCTGCCAAATGCTTTTGAGCTCAGTTGTGCTGGTGGTTAAGCAAAATGAGGGAGATGCAATGGTTCTTTGAACTGAAAAAACCCCTCTTGGGAATTGCTAGTTTTTAATACTTCGTATTTTTAAACTGTTTCCCACTATCTTGAGAGATCTGCAATTTTTTCCTCCCCTTTCATGCAATCGGATGGCCTTGGCTTGTTGTTCTGAAAGGGTCAGTGAATTAAAACTAAAATAAATGCCAGAGTCCCTTAAACATCTGTGTTTTTGTTTTGAAACCTGAAAGCTTAGGGAGGGGGAAGAGACTGGAAGCTTCTGGCTTTGCATAGTTCTGTTGTGATCCTGCATTAGAGGGATGCTTAAGGGGAGAAGAGTTACTGCTGGGGGTTGTTTTAGTCTCGCTGTCCAGATTGGGCTAGATTAGCATTAGAAGCTGCAGGTTTTTGTTGGTGCCTTGCAGGAAAAGGGTGGGATGGGGAGAAAGCCTTGGGTTCTGTAATGAATAAAGATGCTACTTGAGACTCTCTTAAAGGAGATCTTAAGGCTGCCAGAAAAGGTGTCTTCAGGCTAAGTGGAAGTTAATGTAACTGGACAGACTGTGGGAAGTAGCAGAACAGGTAGAGGATAGGCAGGAAGGAGGAAATCCAGAGGGAGATTGGAATCCCACTGGCACTGGGGAGTGAGTGGTTTGGGTTTTTTTGGAGGGGGCGTGGGGAACAATAGGGAACACGGTTTTCATGGGGGAAAACACCACAAACTTGGACAGAACCTGATCCTTCCTGTTGAGTATTTTGCATTTACCTGACTACCAAATTGAGCAATTTCAGGGTGGAGTTGAGAACTAGAATCAAGCCATCCCCCCAAATACCCCAGTGAACCTGCAGTGGCAAGATTCACATGGTGGTGGTCATTAGCTTAACATGCTTTAACTGTGTGTGAGCAGGATTATTTTGGGAGGGCAGAGGCTGCACTCAGCCCTTAAACTCCCAAGTCCAAGGGCTTACATTGGGATACTGTCCCTTCCTACCTCGCCTCCTTTCAGCTCCCCATCCCCTGCTAGGGAAATACAGTAAAATAAGCCATTTGAGGGTGGAAAGTTCAGTGTCTCCCTGCTCTATTTATCTATTCTCATTCCCTTCTCTTATCCTACCAGTTTTCTCCCCTTGTCTCTGTCCTGTCTTTCTCCCCCCTCATCAATTCAGATTCCTTCTTCTCATTCCCCCTCAATCTTGCTTTCCCTTTCCTGGTCCCACTGCCCATATTTCATCTTCCCTGCCTCACTGTGTCTGTCTCCCCGCAACATACCTACCTGCTGTGCATTGAGCCCTCCTGCCACCTCCTTTCCCACTGCTGCTGTATAACAGGCCAACAGGGGCCTGGGTGCTGGCCTTCCCCATCAGCCACAATCCCTGTTCCTCTTGCTCTAGGGCTTTTCTGCAAGTGCCGCAAGTCCCTGCTCTTAGGGCTCCGCCTAGAGTGAAAGCAGAGGGCTGTAAGCATGGGGTGAGCAGAGCTGCTGTTTTAGGGATGCTGTTACTGGTCCAGCCATGCCTGGGATCCCCAAGGGCTAGAGATACTGGAATGGTAGAGAGAGTGTGAGTGTGTGTACACGCACACTCATCTATCAAACCCTGTGTGGAGAGGCAGCAATGCAGGGCCTATCATTAACTCTGCTCCGTGAAAGGCAAATTACAGACTTAGTGACACAATTAGGCCAACGCTATAGGAAATGGAAAAACCAAAATCATTTCTCTGAATTCTTTACCTCCCCCTTCTCCCTCTGCTTTAATACTACAGACTTGTGCAAAATTAGCTCCTGCTCCTCTCTGACAGGGGCTGATAGAAGCCGCTGGCGAGGGGCGGTGATGGAACAGTTGGTGACAGCGACAGCAAAATCATTATTCCATTAGTTGGCAAACCTGGGGAGGAGGACTGAAAGGAGCTGGGTCGGGCAGCTGTGGCAGGCGCAGGCTGCGTCCTAGCACTGCTGCCCATTGCTCCAGGGAGCTGCTGTTGCAGTTCTCCTGTCTGAGACTCCTCCAGGCAGGGCCAGATTTAGGGGCAGGCGATCACCTGCGGTGCCAGGCTTGGAGGGCACTGGACTCGGGGTGCTGTTTTTGTTAATGACAAAAGGGGAAAGAACATTCGAAGTGACGTGTTTCAGGTATTCCGTACATGGAGTCATTTCTCATTAGCCTCCTAGAATGTTTGTGGAATCTCATGGAACCTTCCAGACTTTGAGAGCTCCTGTACCTCAGAGCTCCTGGAACGTTGTCAGCCAGGCCCTCGTGGGTAGATGGGGGCAGGGTGTCGCTGGTCAGTGACATAGAAGAATGAACTGAAGTAAAGTGAGAGCCCAGCTGCAATATTGAGAAATGGGAGAAGCCATGCATGTGAATCGTGCATCAGCGTCGTGAAACGGGCTATGGATGCAATAAAAATAAGGTATTCAAAACTTTAACAAATAGGGGAGGGGGTGCCAAAGATGTCCCTCACCGGGGTGCCATTAGGTCTAGGGCTGGACCTGCCTCCAGGGGGCATTGCTGCTGACCCTGCTCTGGGTGGACTCCAAGGGGGAGACAGCCACCTCTCCTCTCCTGTGTGTGGCTCAGAGAGAAGGGGCATGGGTTGGGGCTGTAGGAGCAGATGAAGGGGTTTAGTCGTGCTGCTGCGACTGGAAAGGAATAGGAGTGATGTGGGAAATCCTCTGACTGCTCGACAGTCCTCTAGAGCAGGGGTGGGCAGACTACGGCTCGTGGGCCAGATCCGGGCCATGAGCTGGTTTAAGCTGGCCCGTGAGCTCCCACTGGGCAGCTGGGTTGGGGCCCGCACCACCTGGCTCCCGGAAGGTGTGGCATGGCCCCACTCTGAGGGTCAGGGGCTGCACCATGCATAGGAGCTGGAGAAGGGACATGGTACTGCTTCTGGGAGCCACTTGAGGTAAGCGCAGCTTGGAGCCTGCACTCCTGAGCCTCTCCCTATGCCTCAACCCCCTGCCCCAGCCCCGATCTCCCTCCCTTCTGCCCTCCGAACCCCTCGGTCCCAGCACAAAGCACCTTCCTGAACCCCCAACCCCACCCAGAGCCCACACCCCTAGCCAGAGCCACACACCCCTCTGCGCCCCTGCCCTGATCCCCCTCCTGCTCTCCAAACCCCTCGATCCCAGCATGGAGCACCCTCCTGCACCCCAAAACTCTCATCCCCAGCCCCACCCTAGAGCCTGCACCCCAGCTGGAACCCACACTCCTTCCTGCACCCCTGCCCCAGCCCTGATCCCCCTCTGTCCCAGCCTGGAGCACCCTCCTACACCCTGAACTCCCCATCCCTGTGGGGATGGAACACAGTAGAAGGGGACAGTGTAGGCATTCCCCTGTGCAAAGCACAAGTGGTGGGAAGCCCAGGAACCCAACAACCTGCCTTATGACAGGGGGTTAATATTCTTTATCCTCCTCTCCTGCCCTGCCTGGAGCTACAAATCAATAACCAGAGTGGCTGGAATAGTCAGGTCAGTCACAGGCTCCTTTGCTCCTAGCACAGCCAGAGGGCTGCTGGTTCTTGTGAGCTAGCATCTCTGGGAGGTTGGAAGGAGTGTCCATTCCCATCACACTCAGGGCTGGCTGTTCCTTTCCTTGTGCATGCTGAACTGTTTGCTCCTAGAAGAACTGGCTGTCTGGGTGATGGGAGGAGAGGATAAGCACACATGGACACAGATACCTGTAGGAATTTAGGGATGGTCTCTCAGAAGGGGGGAACTCTCTGGTTGCTTTCTGCTCCCCAAATGTGGCTAATACACAGCACTACTCGGCAGTATAGGTGGAACCAAGCCTCATGTCTGACTGTGTGTTTGCAAGGCTGCAGATGTACTCCAGAGCTTATTCCGAACATAATGATGTTAGGCTGAGATTTTGCAAGGGGCCTAGGGGCATCTGAAACCCAGAGTTGGGTGCCAAAATTCCTTTCAGCTCCTCTGGGGAAAACTCCATCCCTATTATAAGCTCTTCATGGCAGGGATTGTCTTTTCCCAGGTGTTTGTACAGTGC
The DNA here is from genome assembly GCF_016161935.1 of Mauremys reevesii. Taxonomy (NCBI): domain Eukaryota; kingdom Metazoa; phylum Chordata; order Testudines; family Geoemydidae; genus Mauremys; species Mauremys reevesii. The sequence continues at coordinate 128,661,501 of NC_052626.1, read as the reverse complement.
CTAGCACATTTAGAATGGGCCCTCGGGATGCCAGTGGAATAGTGTAACACTCTCCTGGTCCTAAATGGCGATGGTCCTTTTCTCCTGCTGCCTCAGTTGCTCAGTGACCCACCTTAACACCAGTGGGCCCTGGATTTTCTGTGCTCAGTCTCACCTGCTAAGGGCTGAGTGCAGAGCTGGATAAGGGCCCCTGTGAGTAGGCCTGGCTAGAAAACAGCATTTTTTTCCATTTCATGAGCATTTGAGGCTTTGAAATTCCTTTATTCCAAGGCACAAGGAAAATGAGACCTTTGGAAACAGTTCATGGCCAACTTTGAGAGAGCCCCTTGGGTGCTCCCCTGGGATGCTAGGGACCCAGGCTCAAGGCCCTGCTCTGTCTGGCTCTGGTGGATTTTTTTTATTTCAATGTCTGTATCTGAGAGGAAGCAGGTTAAAGAAATGCACATCGCCCTTAGTTTGGAAGGTGGGGCAGTCACGGAGAGGGGTGTCTTTAGTTCTTGTGGGAGCTCATTCCACAGTCTGGGACCAGCCCCTGAACTCCCTTACAGCAGCACTTTCCTTCATAAGAAGGAAGCTCATCTCTACCCTTCAGGCACAGTTCTTGACCAGAGCCTTCATCGGGGATCTCAGGGACTAGGCCAGGGAGCGCCTTGAAGATGAGGACTGAGGCCTTGAACTTGACACTCACCTGGGAAGCCAGTGCAGGGAGTAGAGGACAGGTCTGGTGTGCGCAGTTCACGGAGTTGCTGAGAAGATGGCTGTAGCATTCTGTACTAGCTGGAGTTTGCTAAGGGCTGAAGGCTTCCTGCCCAGGTGGGCTAAAGACCACAAACTAAGGAAAACTAACAAAAAGGCCCCTGTCTCACTGTGGGGACCTGGGCAGTTAATAACTTTAGCCCCATCGGCAGTGCAGAATGCAATATGTTAACCATGTTTGGGGGGTTGGACACCTGGCTGTAAACTGGTCCCTGTCACAGCTGGGTCTTGTAGTGTAAGCTGTGCATCAAGTTTCCTCTCTCCAAAGGAGAATGTATGATCTGCAGGTTGAGCCTGCTCTCTTGATAGAACAGTGCATGTGTGGCTTATGCACGAGGGTCTCTCCCCCGTCACCGCCGTTCTTGTGTATGACCGAACAAGTCAATGGCAGATTGTGTTAAAATCTCACTTCAGTGGCAAAAGCGGCAATTAGCATGTAATGAGGCTTCTTGCTTTTATTTTTAGGTAACCTCCGATTCCCTGACTGTAATTTAGTCCTCCATTGCTTGGGGATAATTAAAGTATGTCACTATAATTTACTTTTTTTAAAAGCCTGTAATTATGTTTTTATTGAGAGTAAAAAAAAATGGGGGGGGGGGAAATGAAAACAATGTTAGGGGAGGAGAAGACTCATGGTGGCTAAAGGGGGATTTCTTCTGGCTCTGCTACTCAAGGGGCCTTTCCAAGGAGCTGATGAGGTTAGGATCTGTGATGGGGAGAGAAACCTCCCCTAGGTTGGTTTGGCTAAACAGCCACAGCTTGGAGCTTGCATCTGCAGATGTGGATCATATGGACAGAGGGATTTAGCCTTGCCAATAGCTCCCTAATGTAGATGTCACATGTCTCCATGCTCTCGAAGATACTTACTTGACCCCCATCCCTGTAGCTTCTGAGGGTAACGACAGAAACACGATAATGTAAAAACTACTTGCTGTCTCTGCCTAGAAGGGACTTTTCTGTCAAATTCCCACTCCGTGGTGGTTAGATGTGTCCGTCTGTGTCCCGATCCAGTGGCAATGGGGTGTAAAGAATATGGAGTTGCTATATGACCTATTACAAAGATGGAAGCCATTTCCAAAACTGTCTGGCTTCATTGCTTCAAACCCTGGGTGACTGAGGGTGGCTGCATATAAGAGTTTGTTCAGGCCCTGTCTCAGTGGCTTCATTAAGACAAATGGGGTTCTGAAGCAAAAGGCTGGATTTCTGTTTTGCAAAGAATGCATGTAAACTGGAAACGGACACTGATGTGATGGAGAGCTACCGTCGGTGATACTGCTTGGGACTTGCAAATGATCAATGCAGAAGTTCCCCCTGCCTGACCCAAGTGGATAGATTATCCAACTCCACCCTAAGTTTTAGCTAAAGATATTGCTTGCCTGGGGTGGAGTACCTCAGGGTTGGTTAGTTACAGATCATTGCAGCTATCCAGTACAGTGGACCAGCTCAGTACAGCCAGTATCAACTTGTTCTGATGCTGGGTCTTAGCTTATTAATACCAGGCTCTGGCACAAAGCCTGCCATGTTGATGTGAGAATGCCAAGATGGAAGATACTTGTTTTCTTTCCTTGTGGGTCCTGGTGCTCCCCTCAATAAAGTCTCTTCCACAGATGTCAGATGTAGGTTTGGAAAGCTGCATGAATTCTGCCCCAAGAACAACCTTGGTTTCATACATGAAATACAGGGTGTGTTGGATCAAAGGAAGAGTCAGACTGGCAGATGCAGAGCTTGGTCTTAAGGGTTGTATCTTAACCCACCATGCAAAGCCATGTAGACAAGGGATACATAAATGGGGGGAATGGAATGCTCCCTCCTGACCAATGTAGGCTGCAGAGCATCTGTGGAACCTCTCCTTGTAGCTTCAGGCTCTAGTAGCATCTGCGGCTCCTGATGCAGGGTGTTTGGGAAGCAGCTCTGTCTAATTCTGAAGCCAGGGACTAGTTGCTCACACCCTACTCTCAGTAGTGCAATGCAGAGATCTGCTGTGATGCACTGCTCCATGACAGCTCAAGGGAAGCGGACTCCTGGTGTGGAACTGTTTGTGAGATCTCAACAATCCCATTTCAATGAGCTGCTCACCTGCAATTTACAGACTGGCAATCAGCTGCTGAATAATGTTGAGTAACAAATACATTTGAGGAAATTGTAATCGGCTCACTGGCAATTTGCAGCCAGAAACAGGCAAACCCCTGTTGAATCGCTTGTTACAAATTCTTCTTGCACTAGTTGAAATGTAGGAGGGATAGAGTGAAAACATTTTGTTTTAATTCATGAAATTAGTTGTTCAGAGCTGCAGAATTCAGAACGGTGCCCAGATTCATTCCTTGTCAGGCTGGGGAAGGTCCACCAGAGCCGTGGGACCAGTGACCAGCAGAGCGCCCCCCGCAGCATGCCGCCGTGCTTGGGGTGGCAAAATGTCTAGAGCCGCCCCTCATAGTTGTTGTGTTAGCCCGTGCTGGGTCCATGCCACTGAGTTTTTGCTGCTACTTTTAGCCAGGGTAACTAGATTAAAGCTAGCATGGGTGTGCCCCTTGGGTTACAATCACAGCTCTGATTGCAGTGTAAGCGGGCCCCCTGTTTGTACAGAGCCTAGCACAATGGGGGCCTGATCTTAGTTGGGGCCGACTGATGTTCTGACACACTAAGTTTGGACCCATCTTGTATTCAGATTTGGGTTTGTTAAAATGCAATTGCGACAATCCCTCAAGTGAGGCTCTGAATAAGGCCCAGTATCCTGGCAGGGGGTCACAGTAATGCAGTGTCACTGCACAATGTGTGCTCCCTGGGGGCTGAGTGGTCTCTGCTCTTCTGAATCATGAGCTGGTAGGAGCATTGCGTACCTGAGATGACAACTGTACACCCATGTCGCGGTGGATTACTTGCTTATGAGAACGTCACCCTGGCTTTGTATCAAACTCTGAATCCCCTGCATGGAAACCTCCCACCTCTTCTGCTGGGTGCCAGTCTTCCTTGATTACAAAGCCTTCCTTATCTTCATGGGAACAAAAGAAAGGAAAACACTAAAACCACACAGGAGCCCTTTTTTGGTGCTAGTTGCTATGGGAACCCCCCATAAGCTGGAAATACTGGAGTATGCAAATCAGTTCCTTAATTAGTTCTCCTCATTCCTTCATGCCTGGTGAGGTGATTTGATCATTAGATGAACATGCCATTTAATTATCCGAGGCTTAACCAAACACAAGCCAGGGTGACCTCTAGGAGGGCAGTGTGGGATGGGAGCTTGTGGGGGGGAAAAGAGAACTGAAGCTAATCTTTGTGTGGGTTAAAACTTTTGCTGGCAGCTTTCCAGAAGGCTGTGGTTTGAAGTGCCAGCTATGCTGCAGCTGTAACAGTCGAGGGGGTTGAGGCACTGGACTGGGATGTGGGAGATAGGCCGCAAATTCCCTGGGGAAGGCAAGTGGTGGCAGATGTTTAGCAGCTCAGCATCGGCAAGTGGGGCCAAAGGGTTTCAGAAGTGGATTGCCCCTCTGTGTGCTGAGCTAATCTGAAAATCTGGCCCTTGGTGTTTAGCATTTTTAAATTCTGGTCATCTTAGTTCACCACTGTACAATGGGGGTAGGGTGACCAGATGTTCCAATTTTATAGGGACAGCCCGATTTTTGGATCTTTTTCTTGTATAGACTCCTATTACCCTCCCACCTCTGGTCCTGATTTTTCACGTTTGCTGTCTGGTCACCCTAAATGGGGGGAGGGGTATTTCCCTTCCTGATGGAAGCACCTAGTCTGTACTATAGGGTTAACAATATTGACCTAATCTCACCGGGAGTTTGGCGCTGAGTCTCATTGTGATCTCAACCTCATGGAGATCCTTTGAGCCACAGACATGCCCAGTATTTTTATTAACCTTAATTTACATTCATGGGTGTACTTGGATGAAATCCAGCTGAGCAAACAATGCCACAATGGCTCTTAAATGATCTTCCTTCTCTCCCTGGGTGGGGCCAGTGCTTATGGACTATGATAGCCCTCAGCGGGACAATGTATGAGGTTCACAAGTGGCATGTCCAGCCTGTTTCAGTGGTAGGCCCTGTGCAGAAAGGAGAGGAGAGTTGATGGATTACCCTGAGCAGGACCCATCCATCTTCCACTTGTCAGAGCACCCTCTAGGGAAGGATCAGAACCCATGTCCTCTCCCTAAGTAGCAGATGGTCTGTGCATCTTGAGCCATAAACCTGAGGGCTCAGGGGGATGCCCCTAGGGCTATGAACTCTAGGCACTAAGGCAAACAATGGTCAGCTACACTGCTATGAATCTGGAGTAACTCCATTGAAATCAGTGCAGCTGCTCTGGGTTGGCCAGTGCATCAGATCCTAGGGTCTGACTTGCTGCAGCTTCACAGCAAGTCACCCTAGGACTTTAATAGGTGTTAAAGGGATGGATGAGAGGGCTAGGATTATATGCAGTATTTCTTACCACAGCCAGCCGCATGTCATGTGCAACTTTCGCTCTGTAAATGCTATGAGTTTTTCACCAAACAAGCTTCATTAATCGTCTAATAACCGGATTAATTAAGGACACTGAAAGTAAACAGCAAGAGTGTAATTTGCCTCTGATTGCCATGTAATTGCTGGAGGATGGCTTCATTTGCATATGCAAAAAGCATTGATAGAAGCAATGTGATAACCATTCATAGAAGACAAATATGGTGTTGGGGCCTTCTGACCCCCAGCTCTTCCCTTCACTGCCATAGCTGTTGGCATGTTGCTCTTCCCACTCTCCTGGCTTATTTCTAACTAGGCAACTCTACCATTATTCATGGATCTTCCCCAGCTATTGAAGAGGATGTTACTGCCCATGACTCCTGGGTTGATCTGCTTGGGTAGAGCCCTTCCTCCTAGGTCATAGGAGACTGCATCTGAGAGAGCACTGCTGGGTTGGTTTGGCTGAGGATTGTTTCTGCCACCGGCACTTCCCTGGTGGTGTCCATTGTCCCTGTGGTACAGCAGGCTGAAGTGTGGCTCTGTCACCAGTGCCATGCAGGAAGCATAATGGAATCCAGCTCTCCCAACCGGCCAGGGACCAAACATGGGACATTGACAAGGATGATGAGAATCTCTGGAGTTAGAATTAAATCAGACCATGGAGGAGCTTGAAGCTGGGCCTCTCCCATCCTAGGGGGAGTGCTTGGCACCCACCCCTCCCAGTTACGTTCAGAAATTCCATCCTGCACTGAACATTTTGTCCTGACCAGCTCTATCCCCCAAGCCTTTGTCAGCATATTTCCACCAGACCCTGCCAGCGGCAGGATTTGCATTCTGAGCAACGTCCTGGATCTGCTCTATTTTATGTGGTACATTGTGGATTTAACCTCTTTGGGGGCCTGCTCAGTCCTAGGAGTGATTCCTCCAGATAAGGTTCAAGGCAAACTCTTGGGGCAATACAAGGGAGCTTAGCCTATTAGAGCTCTATGGATATGAGACTTCGGGGCTCTCTGGACCTTCTGAGAACACTGAATTCACAATAGATATACCCAGTTCCCATGGACTGCAACAGGAACTCTGTATGCGATGGCCCAAGTAACTGAAAACACATATTTTGGCCTAGCTGGCTTAGTCGGGTTGTAACTGAAGCTACAGTCCCTCAGTCACAGGAGACACTTGGGTTAATCTCCACAAATAGGTGTTAAAGGGATGGATGAGAGGGCTAGGATTATATACTGTATAGGCTGGTAGAAGTTGTTTTTTTCCTAAGAATGTTTATTTGTAGAACTGGCTGAAACTACTTTGGCCAATTTCTTTATGAAAAATGGCTGCCTTCCAAGAAAATTTTAACTTCCAAAACATCTTGTTTCTCTTGAAAACTTTCTGGATTTTTTTTACTTGAGGAGGCATGGAGAGAGGAAATAAACAGTTTGCTTTAAAAAACATAAACCCCATTGTTTGGCGTTTGAATAATTGTGTTTTGGGTTGAAAAACCCACAATTTCCCCAACATTTAAAAATGTTTGGAAAATACCACTTTCCAAATAATTCCATTGTATTTGTTTTGTGGTAGCACCTAGAAGCCTGAACTGAGACCAGGGGTTGGTGCTGTACATACACCTGGTGCAAGACAGTCCCTGCCCTAAAGAACTCCTAGTCTGAATAGGCAAGGCTGATACAGGCTGGGAAGGGAGGCAGAAGCACAGAAAGGGAGAAGTGACTTGCCCAAAGTCACCCAACAACTTGGTGGTAGAGCTGGGAATACAATCAGTGTCTCCCGACACCTATTCCAGTGTCCTGTCCACTGGACTGTGCTCCCCTCTCTAAGTCTTGTATGCTTCTGTCTAATTTTTATCCTGTTTCTCTCTATTCCACTTCAAACATAGGTGCGTAAAGTGCAACTAATATTGCACCAGCTTTTTGCCTCCTGCCAGCTGTCAGTGAGTTTTCACCTAATGTCTGATCTTGTCAGGACTCTACTTAGCTGCTCGTGAAGTGAATTTGCGCAGGATTTTGCAGAAATAAATGTGCAACAACAAAAGCCATAGGAAAGAATTTATTGCAACACAAGCCCAAAGAGGTCCACAATAAGTTTTTTCCCAAGATATCTTGGCTGAGACCTAGGAAGTTGGAGGGAGCTGACCTTATTGTAGCAACACAAGGAAAAAACAGTGCTGTGACAAGTCTTTGCAGTGTATTCATTTTTCTTAAGGCAGTTGCAGGGCAAGTGCACTCCACTGGTTTGTGCACAGTATGTTGAGTGGGTGTATCTTGAGTAAATATGTGCATTGTTCATTCCTTTAAAACACCTGCTCATTCACATGTGTTCTCACACGTGTGCGATCATGGGTAAGAAACTGCAAATACAAACTTGCAATAAACACTTAAAGCCCTGATCATGGCCCATGTCCCCATTGTGTTTGGTGCTGTACAAACCCAGAACAAAGAGGTGATCCCTGCCCCAAAGAGCTTAGTCTACCTTTTTTATGGCAAACTTCCAATATTTTCAAAGGTGAAAGACTTAGGAAGAAATTAGAATTTTCTACCCAAGAGATATTTAGGAAAAAAGACTGTTTGTCACTGTTTCAGAGGATAAAATTTCAGTTAGCAGTAAAAATAAGACAAGGTCCTATTTCCATCTAGTTGTGTGGACTCCATGTATGAAGCATGACTCGCTTAACTTCATTGGAATGTCTAGGTAGGCATGTTATTCCAGATAAAAAGCTTGTTTCTGGATCCTAAGGTCCCCGGGTGCTTGTAGAGTGGATAAGGAATATACCTTTATGCTGAACAGGATATTACTCAGGGCCGGCTCCAGACCCCAGCGCGCCAAGCAGGCGCGTGGGGCGGCATTGTCCCAGCAGGGCGGCATTTCGCTCTGGCGGACCTCCCGCAGTCATGCCTGTGGGAGGTCCACCAGAGCCCCGGGACGAGCGGACCTGCCGCAGGCACGACTGCGGCGGGTCCCCTCTTCCCGCGGCTCCGCTTGAGCTCCCGCAGGCATGTCTGGTCCCACGGCTCGGACGGAGCTTGCACAGGCATGCCTGCGGATGCTCCACCGGAGCTGGGACCAGCGCACCCGCCGCAGACACTTCTTGCCCCGGCCGCGGGACTGGGGAAGGCGCACCGCCCTGCTTGGGGCGGTATAATTTCTAGAGCCGCCCTTGATATTACTCCATCTCCCAGAAGCTCAGATTGAATAAGGTTCTATAGTGGGTGTGATCTTCAGCCAGATATGTGAGGGGTGTGTGTGGGATTTTCAAAGCCACAAATGAGTGAGGCACCCATGCCTTTTGACTGTTAATGGGAGTTGGGGGTCTAAGTCCCATCTATGACTCTGAAAATCTCTTTGAAAGGGAACCCTAGCTGTCTCATCCTAAACATCCTACTGAACTGGGCCCTTTATAATGCTTTCAATAGATATGACCTTTCAGCTAATTAAAATCCCACCAGAAGGGGTGGGGGTGGTCTTTGTTCACCTCTTTAGTGGCTGATCCACACCCAAGGATAAGGGTCTACTATAGTTGTCAGGTAATGAAGTACTTTAGCTTAACACTAAAGACTCCATCTTTTGGGGCGATGGTCAAGGTTCCTATCCCACTGATGGCCATAGGTTGGTTACAACAGCTGTGCACCCCTGAGGCCAATTCAGCCATTGAAATGGAGTGGACAAAGGAAGAAAATGTGATCCTGGATTTGTGCCTAATCACCCCCCAGCCCACTCCCCCCAGGTAAAAGGCAAGCCCAGTTGCTTCCCTTGGATTTTAGAGCCCACTTCAACAGTCCCATTGGTATCTCTCCAAGGCAATGTTTCTCAGCTGGTAGGTCATAGGGTTTGAGGCCTTGAAAATTTTATTAGCATCTAAAGCAAAGAAAATCTGACTCCCACATTCTGACCTATCAAGGTCAAGTATTGTCAACTTCTCAAAATGCACAGTACACATCATTATTGTTCCTCTTCTACAGTAAATGTAAGGGTGTTGCAAAAAGTTTAGACTTGAAATAGTGTCACTGAACTGAAATGGTTGAGAAACACTTGGCTAGACCAAACTTGCCACCCGCATCACCTCTGTCTCTGGGGGGACTCCAATCCGAATGTTGCCACTTGGGGGCAGGCAGCAGTTTCCTTCTCTCCCCGTCATTATCTGACAAACTTAGGTCTTGTCTACTGGGCTCTGAGTTTCCTTAGCCCTACGAGGCTGCTGGGAAAGCTGTCTCCTGTCTGATAGGCAAAGATTCTTCTCTTTATTATATTTCAGATGCTTTGTAAAGGTTGTTCTGTGATTTACTACTCTGTAATTAGACGGGGTGGTGAGCGGGATAGGTTGCATTGCACTGCAGGCTTCTTTAAACAGCCATTTCACCACCAGAGAAGGATACTTTGTTGATTTTTCAGGCAGAAGAAAACCCAGTGTGTCCAATCTTGCTCTTAGGCTAATGCGGCTCTCTGGGCTTTCAGTAAAATAACTCCTGAAGTGAAAGTGGAGCTGGAAGCCAAATACCTATGGCTGGGTTCCAGCTCTGTATACCTGGCATCAGGCAGGGGTTGTAAAGCCCCCTGGGAAACTTGCTCTGATGCGAGAGCAGTGCAGGGCTAGTGTATGTGTGACTGTCCACTCTGTGTGGCATCCAATGTAAAGGTGTGCTTGGGATGCAAGGGAGTAGCTACACCACCTGGCATTTTATCTAGCTGGTAGAGGAATCCATAGGCTGCCATATCCCTCCCCTGTCCAGGGCAGCTTATGCTGGGGTACAGATCTATCCCCCAGAGTGGAATCTGTTGGTGCACAGAGCATAGAAAGTATCAGAAAGAAAGGGGTTTGTACACGAATAACAGGAGATGATGAGGTGGGGCAGCGGGTGGGAAGCAGGCACCCACCCTGCACACGAATTGGGATGAAGAGGTGCCAAAAAAGGCATCCCAAAACGCATAAGGTCCTGATGCGGTGTGTGTGTGAGAGAAATCATTTTGTGACTGGGAATGCAAAGCAGAATTATTCAAGCCTTGCTCAATAAGTGAGCCATCAAAAGTAAAAATGAAGGCAATTGTGCAGTCGATATAATGTGGCTGCAGGTTAAATAAATAACATTTGAATGACAATAATTGCAAAATGACATTCTTCCACTATAAACATGTGGTTAAATTCTGTTATCATTAGCTTAGACTACAGGCTTTTAGAGGAAGAACAGAACCTTGTAAAGCCAAGCGTTTTGGAAGCTTGTTAAGTTGCTGCTGCAGAATTCTGGGCTTGCTCTTGTATATATGCATGTGGATAACTTGACTCAAGGGAACAGCCCTCTGCAGGATCAGGCCTGTGACATGAAGATCAAAATTCTCACAAGCTCAGCAACCATAACAGAGGCCAGATATTTAAAAACTCTGCCCTTAGGATCCTGAGCATGTCTGAAAATCTGGCTCATACTTACAGGTCTAAATGGGAGCTGAGCTCTTCTGAACATCTGATCCTAATTGTGGGTGCTGGACCCTTGAAAATCTGACCCTTGAGTTTTCTAGAAAAATCTGCTCCTCTCCCTTTCCTCCAAAGATGCTTTCATGGTAGAATGAACTTTCAAATATCCTCATGTTAAACCTAAATCCTCTGAGTTCAGTTTGTTCAGTTGACTTTTGAACTCAAACATGAGTTTTGCCTCTAACTGGGACAGTGCTGGTTTTGTGAGAGTCACATGCTGGAGGGATAGGGAGGAGGCTGTATATGGAAAGGGGCAAGAGGGCAGGTAAAAGCGAGTAGATTGCTACAGCAGGAAGAGGAAAGTAAAGGTCCAATGGGAGCCTGTGTAAATAAAATCAATATTGGCCCCAGCCTGTGCCAACCTCACTTCAGACTAGGTTTTTCTACCCATAATAAAAAGCACAGGGTTTGCCTTAGAAATCAAGGTTTGTTTTTTAAATCAAATCCCCCTGATCTAAATGGCAGGATCAGATCTGTGATCTCATTCTGAATATTGTAAATAGCTAGAAATATTTGCTAACTCATTCCAAGCTGTGCTGCACTGACTGAAGAGCAGGATGGCCAACTTCAGGGCAGATTTAAGAAGCAGGGCATTTGGCTGTGAGTGCTACACTTAAGTTTCATCAGCCAATTATAAAGTGTAAACTTCCCAGACACTAGAACAACCTAAATGTGGAGTTGGAAAGTCCCCTGGGATATTTGGATCTGTCTCCCCAGCCAGGTGAGCCTGCCTTTGTGATAGATGGTCCCTTACACCAAGAATCACAGCAATGTTCAGGCTACTCCCAGTCCCAAATGACTAGTCACTTAGCCCAGGTCAATGGTATCTTAGAGCTCACACCAAAGACAATAGCAGTAGCCAATCTTATAATAAAACTATTAACTAGGAGAGGAAATAAGGCTATGTACAAGGTTAAAGCAGGTAAACATCATATATTCCCACATCCACAAATGAGTTCCAATCTTAACTTTGAAAAAGCAATAGATGCTTATATAAGCCAGCTCTACATGTCCTTTAGGGGCAACCCAGGCAAAGCACTGGGGATCTTTTGATTGTGCCTAGTAATCCTTGTCCCCAAAGTCCAAGCAGCAGAAACTTCCTCCATGTTAAGGGGTTTTATTCCCTCCCCTGCTTCAAGATGCAAACTCAGCTGATGGGGGAGGAATCCACTTGCAAGTCTTGTCTTCATGGCTGGGAGGGAGAATGTGAACAGTCTTTGGTGCCTACTAATGTCCCACTCTAGTCCGCCTTGTGAGGTAGGACATAACACCTCTGTTGGAGACTAATCTTTCGCGTAGTTCAATGCTTCTCTCCTGTCTGATCTACACAGTTGCAAAGGCTTACAATGCAAATGCTCATATAATCTTGAAAGAGGGGATATGGGCAGTGCCATACCTAGGCATTTTAGTGCCTGGGGTGGGCAAACTTATTTGGGCCCCCTACTGGTTTTTCACCATTTTTCTGCCCCCATGGCTTTGCATCCTGGGCAGCTGCCCTGCTTGTCCCACCCTGTTTATGGCCCTGGATACAGATGTTATAAGGGAGATTAATGCATGCAGCAGCTTGCCACTTTCGATGAAGTCTAAACACCATTTTGATAATTCTAAGAGCTGGAACTAATCTGGAACAGGTATTTGTCAGTGTTCAGCTGAGACATGAGGATGTTGGCATGAGCTGGCACCTGCTTTGCCAGTCACAGCTCTGATTCCATGAGTTTTTGCCCATCCCACAAAGTACTTTTCATGGACTTCTAATCTTTTCTTTCTTCAAGTAAGTCCTAGAGCTGCCTGTTTCCTAAGTAGTGTTCCTCCTGCCTCCGATGTCCATTTCTTCCATCTGATCACCAAGCGAAGTCCATTAAGGCTAGACTCCTCTTTAGGCCTTGTCGGCACTGGGGTCTTGGCCAGCAGTATCACTGCAGTGCTGTAGTGGAATCCGTGCAAAGCCCAAGCATAAACTGACTTGCAACAGTTTCCAGAGATTGGAAATGGCCTCCTATCCTGCTTATCAACCCAGAGGCCTGATCCAGATTAATCTGAAACTGTCAAACATTCCCACTGACTTCAATAACAATACCTAGTGTTATTCCCTGTTGGTCTCAAAGCAGGTTTGTTTTTACCCCCATTTTAGATGGGGAAATTAAGGCTTAGAAATGACTTGCTTAAGGTCATCCAGGAAGGCCTGGGATTAGAACTGATGTCTCCTGTTTCATGCCCTATCCACTAGGCCACACTGCTACCCTTTTAAGCAAAGGGTAGGTTTTAAACTCTGAGAACAATAGCGATGTCTCCACTGCAAATCTGCTGAGCATTACTCTTTCCCTGTGCCTCTTTCATTTTCCCGCTCTCACCAGAGCTAGGCTCCGATCGGGACTGTCTGGGTGACGGTAAATTGTTTTTTGATGGCTGACTCTGTATAACTGAACCCAATTTGCCTTTCAAAAGCAGCTAATAGTCGCATTAAAAAATCCATTTTCACTTGTGATTGAATTTGACTGGGGCTCAATCAATAAACGAATGGAGTGTTTCACACACTGTGCCGGGCGTTACCACGGAAACCGTGTAAGTGAGCATGGTTGGTTTAATGTCTTTGTGCTAATAGCTCTGCTGGCATTGGCCACCAGTCTCAAAGCCCCTGTAGAATGCAGGTCAGGTCTGGCAGCACTGGTTGCTTTTCAAGGCAGGTATGCTGAATGTCTAATGAGCAAGGAATCTCATCTGTAGGAAGGGGAATGGGGTGGCTGCCCGTTAAGTGACTCTTCTGGTCTTTCTCCTGGTCATATAAACTGGACACAGTATCTTCTGTTTCCTGTCCTAAACTACTGTGATGTTACCATGAGCTGTTCAGTGGGTCCCCTGAGGTGGCTGCATTTCAGTGGGGTGCATCTCTTGATGGTGATACTGCACCTTTAAATTAAAGAACTCTCCCTGCATGCAGAGATGGCAGCTATTTTGTTTTCAGAGGTGCCATCAACTCTTACAAAGGAAATATACACACACACACAGTGCTCTGTCAATTTGGGCTCATAATCTCACAGGTATGGCTAGGTAGGCTGGCCTTGTGATTAAGGCATTGGACTGGATCTTGAGAGAGTTGTTAGCTCAGTGACCTTGGGCAAGTCACTTAATGTGTCTGCCTCAGTTTCCAGCTGCCACCTCCCTGCAGATATAGTAGCCAGGATGTACCTGCTTATGCCAGCTGTCCAGTTCAGGTGAAGAGGCACATCTGTGATAAGCAGAATTCCCCCCCTCCCCAAAGGGTGAAGGGATTTTATGGGTCAATACCAGAACACAGAAGTGGAACCACATTGTAGCTGGAAGCCAATGCACTCCCTGGAGCACTGGTATAATACTTCCTGGTAAGAAATGCTGATAAGTGAGTGAATAGCCTCTGCAGGGCACTTGCCTCAAGTGCAGGAAGCCGTGGATATTTGTAGCTGCAGGTTCCTTGTACCAGGCCACTTGTAACACTAATTCTCCACTCCCACCTTTCCTCTATCTTGTTGCTGAGGCAGCGACTGTCTCTTGCTGTATGCACATACATCTAGTGCTATAGGGCCCTGGTCAAAGCTGGGCCTCTAGCTGCACCCATAATACAACTTGGAAGCACTTCTCACAGATGTGAGTAATCTCTCCCATTTTACTGATGTGTAGGAGGAACAGGTCAGAGTGAAGTGACTTGCAAAGCCAGGAAAAGAACGCAAGGCTCTAGAGTCCATGTACAGTACCTTACCCTCTGGACCACATTACCTCCATGTTAACATAGCACTTATTTGCATGCTGTGGTTCCTTTGCTATGGAGCGGGGGGAGGTCGTTTGTGTCTCAGCCCGCCTCTTCACTGAGGAAATTCTGCTTTTCACAAAGAAATGGCAGTTCCCATTAATTTCACAGGCTATTTCAGCCATCTTTGGGTTTTTCACTGATGGGCCTGAGAAGGGGGAGATGCTTCCTTCTTTCACAGCCAAGAAGAAACCAAAAGCTATTAAAATAGGGCATGAGGAATCTGCAGAGCTTCCAAGACAGCCTGCAGGTCAGGGCTTAGTTTCCGGACAGCTCTGGGTCTTCTCCACAGTGTAACTTCAATGTCACTATCTGCTAAAATACCTTCACTTGTGCACTTAACCAGCTCTGTTGTGAATTTCTTTTAAAACAAAGGGGAATTTTCCATCTGAGCACATTGAGCACTATTTCATGTTCTGTATGTATATAGCTCTCCTTACTATATGTTCCATTCTATGCATCTGAAGAAGTGGGCTGTAGCCCATGAAAGCTTATGCTCAAATTCGTTAGTCTCTAAGGTGCCACAAGTACTTCTGTTTTTGCGGATACAGATTAACATGGCTGCTACTCTGAAACCAGCATAGAGACAATCCACCCATGCGTGGCCTAGCCTGGAGGCATGGGGCAGAGGCATCATGGCCCAGTGGGTGACCTGCTATGACCTCGTGAATCCCTTGCCCCACCTGCCCCATGAGTCCCTTCCATGCTTAAATTGCAAGCTCTCAGGCAGGAGCTGTCTCTGCTTGCCTGTCACCCAGAGGCCCTTGATCTCAGGTAGGGTGTCTAGGTGCAAAAGAACAGTCAGGGATCAAATCAGACTGTAGGTGTAAATGATGGTGCAAGACTGGAATCTAGTGAATTGCCTGCATGCAGGGAGGGAGAGGGGGAATCTTATGCTGTTGCCAGGGTTGTACATCTGGGATAGACAGACATTCCATTGATTGAGCTGTTAATCCAGCACCTTTCAAGGGCACTGCATTCTCTCCAAAAGCAAAAATAAAACTTACAAAACAGAGCACAGGCAACAGCAAAACTCCCCATGACCTGCTCTGGGCTCTGCTGCAGCAACCTGCAGAAACAGCAAAGTGAGACAAATTAGAGCCCTGACCCAGAGCAAATGGTGTCAGGAGGCCAGCCAGACTCAAACTTCCTAAATGGCACCAGCCCCTGCTGGAGAACTCCAAGTGAAATTGTTTGTCAATGCCCCTTTTAGAGGTACAAAGCCACTGAGCTGTAATAACCAGAGTGGAAGGACAGGCCGTTAGGTCAACAGCATGCGTGTGCAGCAGCAGTGCCTCCTCTGCCTCAGCTTTTATAGGGTCTCCCTCAATAACCCTAGTTTAGAAATAACTTGCAGCTGGTGCTGCTCCAGGGGTTGGATTGCTAGTGGAGACAGAGCCATTGTATGGTGGTGACAGCTGTATTACAGTAGCACCTAGAGCCCTTCATGGAGATCAGTGACTCACTGTGCATACGCAGGACAAGAACCCGTCCCTGCCCCACAGTTTACAGCAAGGGAAGGATTATCCCCATTTTACAGGTGGGGGAAACTGACAGAGCAAATAACTTGCCCCAACTTGTCACATGGGCGATGGCAAAGCTGGGAACTGAACCTAGATCTCCTGAATTCAACTGCAGGACCAACTTGACGCTGTGCTATTGGTGTTCTGAATGCTCTGTCTAATCTTGCTCATGGCAGGTATGAATCACATGAAGCTAGATGCGCCCCTTGGATAAATTGACACGGCTCCATTGTTTATCAGTGAAGGACCTAGCCCATGATGGCAGTGGCAGCAGCCCTGCCTACACTAGGGCTCCCAGTGTTGCTTGGAAAGGGTAGACAATTCCTCCCCAAACATGTGGGCTCAAATGTGTAATTTACAATAGCAAATTTGGCTCCAGGAGCATGGGCTGGTGTGGCGGGGAGGAAGGGGGACTTGTATTGAACCAAATGGGTGCAGAGGGGTTTGACACCTGTCAGATGACTTGATCTAGTGCTCTGTCTTCTCTGGCTATGCAGTTAAAGATCTTCCCTTCACAATGGCACTGAGCATCATCTTTTTAGGATTAACATTACTGTAAAAATTAAATTCAACAAACATGCTTGAAATGACCAGTCTCTTACACACACATCCTACTACACTAGTCTTCAGAAAGAGACTTATAGCAACAGTGGAGCTGTAATTCATCACAACGCCAGCTCAGCCCTGAGCCTTCTTTCCACTCTTTCCAAGCAAGTCTGTTTCCACTGAGATGTAAAATCCTAATGGAGACAAGGCACAAATGTGGTTTTTTTTGTTTTGTTTTGTTTTGTTTCAAACCTCAATGTAGCTAGTAGGGGTCAATCCCATGAGATTTTTTTCTCTATAGATCTCTCTATATAAGAGGCAGTATTGCCTGTTGCAGTAGTTCTTAATCTTTCCAGACTAATGTATCCCTTTCAGGAGTCTGATTTGTCTTGCACATCCCAAGTTTCACCTCATTTTAAAACTACTTGCTTACAAAATCAGACATAAAAATACAAAAATGTCACAAGCATACTATTACAGAAATTGCTGACTTTCTCATTTTTACCATATAATTATAAAATAAATCACAACTCCCAGCTTGAGAAACACTAATGTACTATATAGAGCAGTATAAAGCCATTGTCTATATGGAATTTTAGTTTGTACTGACTTCACTAGTGCTTTTCATGTAGCCTGTTGTAAAACTAGGCAAATATCCAGATGAGTTGATGTGCCCATAGAAGACCTCTGTGCCCCAGGGGAGCATGTACCCCTGGTTGAGAATCGCTTATCTAGTGGATAGAGCACTGAGCTTCGAGACCTGGTTGTATTCCTGGCCCTACCATTGGCCTGCTGTGACCTTGGGCAAGTCACTTCCCTGCTCTGTGCCTCAGTTTACCATGGCGAAAACAAGGAAGTGATACTGATCTTGTTTGTGAAGTGTTTTGAAACCTATGAATGAAAAGCACTATACAAGAACTAGGTGGTATATGGAAGAACTTCAGTGGAATCTAAGGTCTGGTCTACGGGGGAGCGAATTGATCTAAGGGTATGTCTACACTACAAGAGTAGTTCGATTTAACTTAGGTCGAATTTGTGGATTCGACCTTATGAAGTCGAATTTGTGTATCCACACTAAGCAGGGGCGGCTCTACATATTCCGCTGCCCCAAGCAGTCATGCACGGGAGGCGCCCCGGAGCCCCGGGAGCAGCGGACCTCCCGCGGGCTTGACTGGTGAGGGTCCGCTAGTCGCCCGGCTCGGCTGGACCTCCCGCAGCTGCGGGCGTTTCGCTGGTCCGGCGGCTGCGGTTGAGCTGCCGCAGTCATGCCTGCGGGAGGTCCAGCCGACCCGCGCGACCAGCGAACCGTCCGCAGTCATACCTGCGGCAGGTCCGGTCGTCCCGGGGCTCCGCTGGACCTCCCGCAGGCGTGACTGCGGCAGGTCCGCCGGCTCAATCTGCCGCCCCTGCCGGCAAGTGCCGCCCCACGCGCGTGCTTGTCGCGCTGGGGTCTGGAGCCGGCCCTGACACTAAGGACACTAATTCGACTTTGTGAGTCCACACTAACGGGGCAAGCGTCGACATTGGAAGCGGTGCATTCTGGGCAGCTATCCCACAGTTCCCGCAGTCCCCGCTTCCCATTGGAATGCTGGGTAGAGCCCCCAATGCCTGCTGGGGGAAAAATGTGTTGAGGGTGGTTTTGGGTAACTGTCGTCATTCAACCGTCACTCCCGCCCTCCCTCCCTGAAAGCGCCGGCGGGAAATCTGTTAGCGCACTTTTCTGGTCAGTGACAGCGCGGACGCCACAGCACTGCGAGCATGGAGCCCGCTGTGATCATTGCTGCACTTATGGCCGTTGTCAACTCCTCGCACCTTATCGTCCACCTCTTCCACAGTCAGCTGCTGAGAAATCGGGCAAGGAGGCTCCAGCAGCGCGGTGAGGACATGAAGTGTCAGAGTGGCACAGACCTCTCACAAAGCACAGAATCCCGCGCCGCGGAGATCATGGTGGCAATGGGTCACGTTCATGCTATGGGATGGCGATTCTGGGCCCGGGAAACAAGCACGGACTGGTGGGATCGCATAGTGCTGCAGGTCTGGGATGAATCACAGTGGCTGCGAAACTTCAGGATGCGTAAGGGCACTTTCCTTGAACTGTGTGACTTGCTGTCCCCTGCCCTGAAGCACCAGGACACCCGGATGCGAGCAGCCCTGAGTGTGCAGAAGCGAGTGGCCATAGCTCTCTGGAAACTTGCAATGCCAGACAGCTACCGGTCAGTAACGAACCACTTTGGCGTGGGCAAATCTACCGTGGGGGTTGCTGTGATGCAAGCAGCCCACACAATCGTTGAGCTCCTGCTCTCAAAGGTAGTGACCCTGGGAAACGTCCAGGTCGTCATAGATGACTTCGCCGCGATGGGATTCCCAAACTGCAGTGGGGCTATAGATGGGACTCACATCCCTATCCTGGGACCGGCCCACCAGGCCAGCCAGTATATTAACCGAAAGGGCTACTTTTCAATGGTGCTGCAAGCACTGGTGGACCATAGGGGACGTTTTACCAACATCTACGTCGGGTGGCCGGGCAAGGTTCATGACGCGCGTGTTTTCAGGAACTCTGGTCTGTTTAGATGCCTGCAGGAAGGTAGTTAACTAAAATAACTGTTGGGGATGTGGAGATGCCTACAGTGATCCTCGGGGACCCAGCCTACCCACTAATGCCCTGGCTCATGAAGCCCTATACGGGCGCCTTGGACAGTGAGAAGGAGCTCTTCAACTACCGGCTGAGCAAGTGCAGAATGGTGGTGGAGTGTGCTTTCGGACGTCTCAAGGGGAGATGGAGGAGCTTACTGACTCGCTCGGATCTCAGTGAAACCAATATCCCCATTGTTATTGCACCTTGCTGTGTGCTCCACAATCTCTGTGAGAGCAAGGGGGAGACCTTTATGGCAGGATGGGAGGTTGAGGCAAATCGCCTGGCTGCTGATTACGCTCAGCCAGACACCCGTGCGATTAGAAGAGCCCAGAGGGAAGCGCTGTGCATCCGGGAGGCTTTGAAAGCTAGGTTCCTCAGAGAGCAGGGTAACCTATGACTGTCCAGTCTCTTTACAGAGAAGCTGAACCTGCCCCTGTTTCAGTTACTATTGACTTTTTTCAGCGGTTACATACCCTGTTCACCAGGTTTCCCCCCTTCCAACAGACTTTTAAAAATAAAGTTATTGGAACATTGTTAATTAACAAAGTTTTCTTTACTAATGAATTCGCGTTAAAGGGTTCAAACAGGCACACAGACTGTGGTGGGTACGGTGTGCAGTGATGTAGACCACTTCTACACTTGAGGAATGACAGGCTCCTGCTCCTACAGCGGTCTCTGCAGGGAGGACGGTTACAGGAGGGTTTGCAGGAAGGGGTGGGTTTGCAGGAAGGGGTGAGGGGTGTGTGAGAAGGGTGAGTAGGTGTAGGGGGATGATGGCTCTGGCTGGGGCTCAGGGCATCGGAGAGGCTCATGGCTAGGGTGGAAGGGCATGGTAAGGACAGCCTGCCTTGCCATTTGTGGATGCCAGGCGCTCGGACCCTGGGGCAACATACACCTCCCAGACTGACCTGGGGCAGCAGACACCTCCCAAGTGACCCGGGTGCCTAGTGACTGCACTCTGTGTGTGACCTGCTGTTGATCCTGCCCCCATGTCTGTACCCTGGTAATGGTGGCTGTCCTATGCAATTAACAAACCCCTCCCCCCTTCACACAAAGTCTTCTGCAAAGAAACATGACGGAAACAGTAATTAACAGCAAACTATTTTTAATACTCAACTACACAGTTGGGGGATGAAACTGGGATTGGGTGAGCCAGGAAGGGAAGCAATTCTCATACTTTAGGGAATGAGAGCTGTTTGGTACATGAGCGCTCTGCTGGGGTGGAGTAACAGTTTTCACAGCCCCTAGCGCCCCTCCTTCTTATTTTGGGCGAGGGGGGGACAGGACTTTGTGGCGGGGGAGGGCGGTTGCAGATACAGTGCAGGGGGGCGCTCTCCTCCTGCCGGCAGTCCTGCAGAACATCCACAAGGCGCCGGAGCGTGTCCATTTGCTCCCTCATTAGGCCAAGCAGCGTTTGAGTCGCCTGCTGGTCTTCCTGCCGCCACCTGTCCTCCTGTTCGCTGTGTGAGCACTGCTGCTGAGAGAGGGTCTCCCTCCACTGGCTCTGCTGGGCCGCCTCGGCTCTGGAGCAGGCCATCAGTTCAGCGAACATCTCGTCCCGAGTCTTTTTCTTTCGCCGCCTAATCTGCGCCAGCCTCTGTGAGGGGGATGCCGGGGCAGGTCGGGAAACAGCCGCAGCTGTGTGATGGGGGAAAAGGAAGTGATTTCCTTGCAAAGATACATGTTTGCGAACACTGAACACAGTCTAGTCTGTTTCTGTGAACAAGACCATACACGGCACCTATCTCATGCGCTCTCAGGACAAGTTCCAATTTTCGGCATTCGCTTTCATTGCCTCTGGGGTCTTGCACTGGAGATCAGACAAGCGGGGCAGGACAGCAGAATCCGTGTAGCAGCCAGGCCTGGTAAGCCGTAAACTTTAGGCTGCTTAACAGTTAATGGATAGCAGTGCCCTCCTGCTGCAGGCAATCTGGAAAGCATAAAGTCTGACCCTGTTCCAGCCCCTCACGGCTGTCCCCAGGAAAGATCCCTGTATGCTTTTCCTCTGCAGCCTCCACCACGTGGCTGTTAAACGGCGGTCATTGTTATGCAAAGGAAAAGTCAAGCATTCACAATAGTAACATTACAGTAATTCCCCTAATTAGATGCAGCAGTCGCCGAGCGAGATCACCCTGAGACGGGTCACTAGGAGAGACAGAGCGCATGCTGCGTGAAACCCTGCACAGACCAGGGCCCTATGCTGCCATGCTGGTCGAGGCAATGCTCCCACTGTACCTCAGGATGGCCTGGCGCGGAAGAGTGTGCTTCCACGGAGCACCCAATAAGGCACCTCTCCCCAGGAACCTCCTGCGGAGGCTTTTTTAGTACCTCTACGAGAGCTTCGTGGAACTGTCCCAAGAGGATTTCTGTTCGATTCCCTATATGTATTGACCTTCTTTTCATATAGTTTTTATTACTGTTTTTAAAAAAATTAATGTTTACATGTTTATAGCACTTACCGACTGATCCTTCCCCTGATTCAGAGTCCGGGTTAACGGCCGGGGAGGGTTGGTAGGGGATCTCTGTGAGGCTGATGAAGAGATCCTGGCTGTCAGGGAAAGCAGTATTGTAAGTGCTGTCGCCTGCCTCGTCCTCCACAAACGCTTCCTCATCTTCCCCATCGGCGAACATCGCCGAGGAACTGCCCGTCGACACTATCCCATCCTCAGAGTCCACGGTCACTGGTGGGGCAGTGGTGGCAGACGCACAGAGAATGGCATGCAGTGCCTTGTAGAAGCGGCATGTCTGGGGCTGGGCTCCGGAGCGTCCGTTTTCCGCTTTGATTTTTTGATAGCCTTGTCTCAGGTCCTTGATTTTCACGCGGCACTGCGTTGCATCCTGGCTGTATCCTCTGAGTGCCATGGCTTTGGAGACCTTCTCGTAGGTCTTTGCATTCCGTTTTTTGGAGCGCTGCTCCGAAAGCACAGACTCATCGCCCCACACAGCGATCAGATCCAAGACTTCCCGGTCAGTCCATGCTGGGGCCCTCTTTCTACTCTGAGATTGCATGGACCCCTCTCCCGGAGAGCTCTGCATCGTTGCCGGTGCTGCTGAGCTCGCCCCGATGTCCAACCAGGAATTGAGATTCAAACTGGCCAGACAGGAAAAGGAATTCAAATTTTCCCGGGGCTTTTCCTGTATGGCTGATCAGAACATCTGAGCTCGGACTGCTGTCCAGAGCGTCAACACAGTGGTGCACTGTGGGATAGCTCCCGGAGCTACTAAGGTCGATTTCCGTCCACACACAGGCTAACTCGACATAGCCATGTCGAATTTAGCGCTACTCCCCTCGTCGGGGTGGAGTACCAAATTCGAACTAAAGAGCCCTCTAGGTCGAACTAATTAGCTTCCTGGTGTGGACGGTTGCACGGTTAAATCGAATTAACACTGCTAAATTCGACAAACTCCTAGTGTAGACCAGGTCTAAGATATGCAACTTCAGCTACATTGACTTCAGCTACAAAATAGTGTATCTTCGATTGACTGACTTTGCATCCTCATGGCATGGCCACCACTCCCCCGTCAACAAGGGTAATGTCGTGGTGGGAGTCTGCTACAGACCACCAGACCAGGGGGATGAGGTGGACGAGGCTTTCTTCCAGCAACTAACAGAAGTTGCTAGATCACAGGCCCTGGTTCTCATGGGTGACTTTAATCACCCTGATATCTGCTGGGAGAGCAATACAGCAGTGCACAGACAATCTAGGAAGTTTCTGGAAAGTGTAGGGGACAATTTCCTGGTGCAAGTGCTGGAGGAACCAACTAGGGGAAAAGCTCTTCTTGACCTGCTGCTCACAAACAGGGAAGAAATAGTAGAGGAAGCAATAGTGGATGGGAACCTGGGAGGCAGTGACCATGAGATGGTCAAGTTCAGGATCCTGACACAAGGAAGAAAGGAGAGCAGTAGAACAGAGACCCTAGACTTCAGAAAAGCAGACTTCGACTCCCTCAGGGAACTGATGGGCAAGGTCCCCTGGGAGAATAACATGACGGGGAAAGGAGTCGAGGAAAGCTGGCTGTATTTCAAAGAAACCTTATTGAGGTTGCAGGAACAAACCATCCCGATGTGTAGGAAGAAAAGTAAATATGGCAAGCGACCAGCTTGGCTTAACAGTGAAATCCTTGCTCGTCTTAAACACAAAAGAACAGCTTACAAGAAGTGGAAGATTGGACAAATAACCAGGGAGGAGTATAAAAGTATTGTTCAGGCATGCAGGTGTGAAATTAGGAAGGCCAAATCACACTTGGAGTTGCAGCTAGCCGGAGATGTTAGGAGTAACAAGAAGGGTTTCTTCAGGTATGTTAGCAACAAGAAGAAAGTCAAGGAAAGTGTGGGCCCCTTGCTGAATGAGGGAGGGAACCTAGTGACAGAGGATGTGGAGAAAGCTAGTGTACTCAATTCTTTTTTTGCCTCTGTCTTCAGACAAGGTCAGCTCCCAGACAGCTGCACTCTGCAGCACGATATGGGGAGGAGGTGACCAGCTCTCTGTGGAGAAAGAAGTAGTTCGGGGCTATTTAGGAAAGCTGGACGAGCACAATTCCATGGGGCCGGATGCGCTGCATCCGAGGGTGCTAAAGGAGTTGGCCGATGAGATTGCAGAGCCATTGGCCATTATCTTTGAAAAATCATGGCGATCGGGGGAGGTCCCGGATGACTGGAAAAAAGCTAATGCAGTGCCCATCTTTAAAAAAGGGAAGAAGAAAGATCCAGGGAACTACAGGCCAGTCAGTCTCACCTCAGTCCCTGGAAAAATCATGGAACAGGTCCTCAAGGAATCAATCCTGAACCACTTAAAGGAGGGGAAAGTGATCAGGAACAGTCAGCATGGATTCACCAAGGGCAAGTCATGCCTGACTAACCTAATTGCCTTCTATGATGAGATAACCAGCTCTGTGGATGAGGGGAAAGCAGTGGATGTACTATTTCTGGATTTTAGCAAAGCTTTTGATACAGTCTCCCACAGTATTCTTGCCAGCAAGTTAAAGAAGTCTGGGCTGGATGAATGGACGGTAAGGTGGATAGAAAACTGGCTAGATGGTCAGGCTCAATGGGTAGTGATCAATGGTTCCATGTCTAGCTGGCAGCCAGTATCAAGTGGAGTGCCCCAAGGGTCGGTGCTGGGGCCGGTTTTGTTCAATATCTTCATTAATGATCTGGAGGATGGTGTGGACTGCACCCTTAGCAAGTTTGCAGATGACACTAAACTGGGAGGAGTGGTTGATACGCTGGAGGGTAGGGATAGGATACAGAGGGACCTAGACAAATTAGAGGATTGGGCCAAAAGAAATATGATGAGGTTCAACAAGGATAAGTGCAGAGTCCTGCACTTAGGACGGAAGAATCCCATGCACTTCTACAGACTAGGGACCGAATGGCTGGGTAGCAGTTCTGCAGAAAAGGACCTAGGGGTTACGGTGGACGAAAAGCTGAATGAGTCAACAGTGTGCCCTTGTTGCCAAGAAGGCTAATGGCATTTTGGGTTGTATAAGTAGGGGCATTTCCAGCAGATCAAGGGATGTGATCATTCCCCTCTACTCAGCACTGGTGAGGCCTCATTTGGAGTACTGTGTCCAGTTTTGGGCCCCACACTACAAGAAGGATGTGGATAAATTGCAAAGAGTCCAGCGGAGGGCAACAAAAATGATTAGGGGGCTGGAGCACATGACTTATGAGGAGAGGCTGAGGGAACTGGGATTGTTTAGTCTGCAGAAGAGAAGATTGAGGGGGGATTTGATAGCTGCTTTCAACTACCTGAAAGGGGGTTCCAAAGAGGATGGATCTAGACTGTTCTCAGTGGTAGCAGATGACAGAACAAGGAGTAATGGTCTCAAGTTGCAGAGGGGGAGGTTTAGGTTGGATATTAGGAAAAACTTTTTCACTAGTAGGGTGGTGAAGAACTGGAATGGGTTACCTAGGGAGGTAGTGGAATCTCCTTCCTTAGAGGTTTTTAAGGTCAGGCTTGACAAAGCCCTGGCTGGGATGATTTAGTTGGGTTTGGTCCTGCTTTGAGCAGGGGGTTGGACTAGATGACCTCCTGAGGTCCCTTCCAACCCTGAGATTCTATGATTCTATGACTCTGCTTCTGCTTCTTGCATACCCTAAGCTGTGAATTGAAACAGACATAGTTATAATGGTATAATATCCCCTCTCCTCTGGTCTAGAGACTTACTCTGATATAAGAGTGCGTTTTTGCTGTTCATCTTACTTGGCTTAGAAAGAGCTTAAGTTAAACCAAAAGAGCGACTCTGCTCCTGGAATAAGACCACACAGGAGGATGTAATTATACCCATATAACTACATAGCTATCACTGGTGAAACTTTCCCATGTAGATGAAGTTAGTTTTTTGCCCCTCCTCCTTCCATTCACTCCATTGTACACATACCAGCAATAGGAGAACAGAGATCTGGAATTGGTTCAGGCTGACCCAGGAATCTTGCGAACAAGGAGCTTAACTGGGGTGAGGTTCTGCTGTTAGTGGAACAGTAAGAACTGGGAATTGCGCCAATGCCCTGTCAACAGTGGGGATTAGACTGCATGTAAACAGTTGATCTGAACTGGATGAACTCTAGAGAAACATCATAATGGGAGCAGTGTGCTTCTGAAAACTTGGCCTCTAGTTAGGTGCCTGGGAGCTGAGCTTTCCTACATCTGTCTCCAATTACTGGCACTGAACATTTAAAAAAAAAAACCACTTTGGAAGGCCTGATCGATAACCCACAATGCAGTGAATGGGAGCCTATTGGTTTCAGTGGGCTTTGGAGCCAGTTCCTTCACCTTTCAATCAGTGCTACAAAAAATTACTGGCAGAAACAGTCAGTGTACTTAGTCCTGGCCCCAGAGAATTTCCAGTCTGTTCTCTGTTCAGCTCGTAGCACAATCTATAAAAGAGAGACCATAGGAGGGACATTTGTGCCCTGCCTACGGGGCAGCAGAAAGTCCTGCTGCTGACTGAGCAGAGTCCTTGCCACTAGGCACTCGTGTTAAGTACCTGCAGACATTCATCTGGGAAGCTAGTTCTGTGTCTTGAAAGCAATAAACCTGGCTGACCACCAGACCCCTTGCTCCAGGCTTCTTTCTGCTACATGGCACATGCATCCCACTTGGACTCAAACAAGTGCCTCAGCAGGACATGAGGTTTTGAACATGCACACTTCCAGCGGGGTGCTTCACTAGCCATATGCAAGAGAATTCTCTAACCCCCATCTCCCTCCTTGCACATAGACAGATGAATCTGGGTGCCTGCTGCTCTAAGCATACTGCTCAGGGCTGGCTCCAGGCACCAGCGCAGAAAGCAGGTGCTTGGGGCAGCCAATGGAAAAGGGGCGGCACGTCCAGGTCTTCAGCGGCAATTTGGTGGCGGGTCCCTCAGTCCCTCGGAGCGAAGGACCCGCTGCTGAAGAATGAAGCGGCGCAGTAAAGCTGCCGCTGAAGTGCTGATCGCAGCTTTATCGTTTATTTTTCGCTTCACCGCTTGGGGTGGCAAAAAAGCTGGAGCTGGCCCTGATAATGCTTGTGCCAACCCTGAGAATCCTGCCAGGCTCCATGGCAAAGATCTGGTCTCAGGGACGCATGCCCTTGGTGTCCACCTTTTCTGCAGACAAAGCCTGGCTGTATGATGCTGCAGAGCTGTGGTGATGCTTTAGAGTGAAAGGGGAGATCTCCAAGGAAATGCTAGGGGGCTGCCAGGTCACCAACCCATTTTCCTGCCTACCGGTAAACCTCCTCTAGCATATAGCGATACCGGCAGTGCTCTTTTCCTCTGTCTTCCCTGAAAAGGACATACCTTTCTCTTCAATCCACTGCTTCGGAGGAAACAATCTCTCTCCTGCAGTGCCTCTAAACAGTGCTCTTAGCCCTTTATATGGATCACCTCACACTTCCCAGCTAGGTTTGAATATCAAACCAGGCTAGGGGGAGTCCCCATTTTCTTTAAAGGGGCAGACCACCCTGTTAGAGGCGTGCTTGTTTTTTGCGAAAGGGAGTTCCTCACCATATGCACAAGCAGTTTCCCCATAGTATTCCAGTGGTGTTTCTAGTCTCTGCCAGTCCGAAGATGGGACATGTGGGAGAGAGTTGAACTGACCTCCTTTTGAGGTCCAGAAAGTTTGGTGCATGTTGGGCAAAGATTTGGTTGGTTCCTATTGTATGTGAATGTGTCTGCCCACCCCTAATCATAGCACTGGCACTTCCAGAGCTTGAAGTCTAAGATCCAAAGCAATTCTGACCTGAGCCTTTGTTTTCATTCCCCTCCAATGAAGATCTGAGTAGCTCTGCAGGATCTTGGCTCAGATTGGAGAACAAAAAATAAATCCCATTACATAAACAGAAGAATGGCCATACTGGGTCAGACCAAAGGTCCATCTAGCCCGGTATCCTGTCTTCTGACAGTGGCTAATGCCAGGTACTACAGACAGAATGAAGAGAACAGATAATCAAGTGATCTAATGAAAGGGGAGATAGCAATTATCCTTGCACTAGGGAAAACCCTGCATTTTTATGGGGGGCGGGGAAATCCTTCTGAAGGATTCCCTCCTTATCTGGGTCGGAAGCAGCCATCTGCATCTCAACTTGTCCCCATAGGCCTCAATCCACCCCATCTTCCTGCAATGCTAATTGCTAAACAATTTGCCAGCACATCTCCTGGTGACCTCAGGACCCTCAGTGGTGTCACCAGCTGTTGATGCAGAGAGGATTGAGCTGTTGAGATGACAGAGAAATGCACCTTTTCCCTTTCATAGCTGAAGAAGGGAAGGTTAAGGTCTGTCTCATTTAAATCCATTTATGTTAGTAATCCTTTCCTTCTGGTTTAGGGGAATCCCTTTCATGAAACACCAAGCGGAGTAATTGTGGAGAGGGTCTCCTCTGCTCCTTTGGTATTTGCAGTGCTATCTAATTAAATGGAGTCCGAGCAGCTCAAATCCATTGACTTTCATCAGAGGTGACCTTGATATGTTATCAGAAGTGAATAATCCCATCTTTAAAACTGACTTTGATAGATCAATAAAAGAAACATGCTGCATCTCCTAGCAGCTTCATCAACCTTGGAGTGAGATCTATGAAGGGCACGGCAGCTTTTTTCCAGGTTTTTTCTCTGCTTTTGCTTTCCTCTTTGTTCTGACACATTGCACATGGTTTGCAGTCCTGGTTCCATACTCCCTTCTGCTTCATCTTGAATGTTGGTAAGGGGCATGGTGAGGAGTTACGTTGGCCTTTAGAAATTTAGAAATGCCTCTTATAAACTGGAGATTTTTTCCCCACCCCCATACAGTGTGCTGAAAGTTTGTAAAGGATAGTCAAACCCTAGTCATCTCTTCTTGGTTCAATCACTCTAATAGTAGTAGTAGTAAAGGCCGGAAGACACCATTATGATCATGTAGTCTGCTCTCCTGCCTGACACAGGCTGTAGAATGTAGATACTTATTTGTCAATGTGCTTGGAGATCCATGGATAAAGGAGAAAAAGCTAAATATTACAAAAGTGTTTGCAGGATCATAGTATGTTTAATTTTACCATTGTGAGTAGCCCCTGTTTCATGTACTACATGCTGGGTAATAACATGGGAGGACTCCATGTTTCTAAAACTAAACGGGCTCTTTATTAAGAGAACCGTTTACAGAGATGCGGCAACTTCAGTGTTCTACCCACGTGCACTGATGCCTTCTCCAAACTCTTCCTTCCTGCAATCTTTGCGCTTCTCTAAGTTCCAGGCAGGTTGCTAATGCCCCCTTAAACCAATGATACTGCTCATGGTAGTAAAGCTGAGCGTGTGTAGGACTGAGGCCTTAAAGTTGGTTTCCTTACTCATGCAGAGTGCTGATGTCATTGAATTCTTAGGGACGGACCCAAAATCTCTTGGGGGAGCAAGAAACAAAATTGCTCCTTTCCACATTGGCTCTGATTTGGCTTTTTGGATGAGAGTGGCTGACTGAATTTGAGCTCTGGTGTGACGTGTCCCTGTATGCATGATGGGGGTTTCCTCCTACAGAAAAGGGTTCTCACTCCTTCCTTAACCCAAGGTGAAGACCTAAGAGGATCCACAATAGGGGTGGGGGAAAAGGTTTCATTTCCTGTGACAGCAGGCCTCTGTATTTCCATGGGTTTTGTTGTTAGTAATTGGTTGGGTGTCGAGGTAGGGTCTCAAGGCCCTATTTGGGTCAGGCTCCTGTTAGGCACCCTCTCCCACCTCTCTCACAATGAGAAGACAGTCCCTGTCCCAAAGAGTTTAAAATCTAAGCCTGAAATGGACAACGTATTTGACATAATTTAATTAGTGAGACTATTGGGATTCTTCTACGTAGCTGCAGTCACACTGCACCATTGTCAAGTGTTGTGTAGGTATGGCGGCACAGGTGGCCTTCAAGGAGAGATTTGAAGGAGGAGAAAGTAATAGCTTTGTGGATTCCTACACGACACCACTGAGAGAACACGACACTTGCGGCAAATTGTCTTGATAGAAAATTGTGGTACTTGGGCCATTAACTGCATGAACAACCACTCTGTGCCCCTCGGTATAATCGCTCTGCCTCTACGTAATTTGGTGCCTAACACACCACTACAAATACTGTGATTATTCTTAAGTGATATACAGTACATATAATTTAGTGCTGGATGCATGAAATGTCAGACGTGAATTTCTAGCCTGTTAAAAGTTGAAGGCCGTGTCAATGCAACAGGAACTTTCCCTGTGATTGCAATAAGGCTTCAGTCAATGTTTCCATGCCATGAGGGTTTGGTAGGTAGTGTGCAGGCAAACAAAAGTACAAGGGAAGCGGGGGTTGTACACACATGAGGTGTTAGGGGTGAGATTGTCAAAGGAGTCAGTGGAAGCTACGCACCCCAATCCTATTGATATTCAGTGGGACGTGGGTGCCCAGCTCCCTTGCACTCCTTTGCAAATCCCAGCTTTTTACTAGGATGAACTCATTTGGTTCCAGGAAAGGACTTGAGTTGGGGCAGAACTGCTCTGCAGACTGAGCTCCACTACCGAGTTGGTTGATGGGCAGTATTTGCCTCCCCAAGGACCTGCCCATTTCTACTTACGCTGTGTGAGATTAAGCTTCTGTATGGCCAGCGGGATGGAATTCGACTGCTTGCCCATTGATCCCTTGGGCAATTAAGTGTCTTTGCCAAGGTACCTTTGACAAATGGGGCTTAATTCTCCATTTGTTGTCTGCTTAGAGAGGGGTATACACCATGGAAAGGCAAACTTACCAGTTTAAGCGTCTCCGAGTGTGTCCTGAATGTGTCAAAGCTCCAACTTAAGGGTATTTGTCACTTACACAATTATTTGGTTGTTGTAAGGTAATTCAGCCAATGCAGAGTTCCAGCACCCATCTCTGCCCCCAATTAGGTCCTTAAGTCAGTGTGTTTCATCCATAGGGTCAGGTGTGGGACCTCATTGAAATGTATTTCACTGAACAGGTGAGGATTTCTGTAGAATTAAGTGCTGGAGGCTGAATGTAGGAGACTGCACAGGTCAAAGTCAGGAGACCTAGGGTCTGTTCCAGGCTTTGCCTCTAACCTGCTGTATGACTGTGGGCAAATCACTGCCCCTGTCTGTTTCCCCTTTCACCCTTGTGATGTTGCACTCCATATGTTTATGGAAATATGCTTATAAGTGTGAATATAATGCAACTAGAATATGCTTCATGTAAAAGATCTCTTGTAAGGTATCATTACAAAGCTTATAATCTACTGAGTGTGTTCATCCTACTTGTATGAATGTATCATTCTTGTATCTGAAACTAGAAATATGAAGTATTACTCTGAGGTACTATTGTAATTATGCAAAATGTGGGCCATTAATGGTGGTTTAGAATCTTGATAGCTCCCATTAACTAGGACAATTGGTTGTAAATGGCTCTGTTTACTTGCAAGCCTTCCTGCCTTTGAGTCAGGATGGAAAGAATAGAGGCTTGGGGTATCACAGGACATGTGACCATGTCATGTGATACTGGAATCCATCTTTAACCTGGTGCTTTTCCATTTAGGAGGAGGAGTGGAAACCCAGAGAGAGACAAAGAATTTCTGCCTTTTGCCAAAGATATAAAAGGGGGTGGAACAGAACAAAGGGGGCCAGTCAGAAGAAATCCTCTAGTTACCACCTAAGCTGGAACTAACAAGAACTGTACCAGGGAAAGGACTGGGCCCAGACTAGGAAAAAGTTTAGTCTGTGAAAGAAGCTTATTGGAACATCTGAGGGTGAGATTATCTGTAATCAATTTCTTAATGTATTAGACTTGAGTGTTTTGCTTTATTTTGCTCGGTAACTTACTTTGTTCTGTCTGTTATTACTTGGAACCACTTAAATCCTACTTATTATACTTAATAATCACTTTGTTTATTGATAAACCCAGAGTAAGTGATTAATACCTAGAGATATGCACAGCTGTTTGCTCTCCTATCAGTGTTATAGAGGGTGGACAATTTGAGTTTACCCTATATAAGCTTTATACAGAGTAAAATGGATTTATTTAGGGTTTGGATCCCATTGGGAACTGGGTGTCTGGGTGCTGGAGATAGGTGACCTGCTGAGTGGTTTTTGGTTAGTCTGCGGCTTTGGGGGTGTGGACCAGACCTGGATCTGTTGCAGCAGACTGGCATGTCATGCTCAATAAGGCAGGGTTCTAGAGTCCCAAGCTGGCAGGGAAAAGAGGCTCAAGGGTATAGTCAGCATGTCAGGTGACAGTCCCAAGGGGGGGTCTCGGTGACTGAACCCGTCACAACCCCGTCTGCCTAGACTACTTAGACTGTAAGTACAGAGAGAGAGAAGGAACTTCCAGGGAGCTTTTAGTGTTGGGGACAACTTCCTGGTGCAAGTGCTGGAGGAACCAACTAGGGGCTGTGCTCCTCTTGACCTGCTGCTCAAACAGAAGAATTGGTAGGGGAAGTAGAAATGGGTGGCAGCCTGGGCAGCAGTGACCATGAGATGGTTGAGTTCAGGATCCTGACAAAAGGAAGAAAGGAAAGCAGTGGAATACAGACCCTGGACTTCAGAAAAGCAGACTCAGGGAAATGATGGGCAGGAGCCCCTGGGAGGCTAGTAGGGGGAAAGGAGTCCAGGAGAGCTGGCTGTATTTTAAAGAAGTCTTATTGAGGGCGTAGGAACAAATGTCCTGATGTGCAGAAAGAAGAGCAAATATGGTAGACGACCAGCTTGGTTTAACAGAGAAATCTTAGTAACCTTAAACACCAAAAAGGAAGCTTACAAGAAGTGAAAACTTGGACAGAGGACTAGGGAGGAGTATAAAAAATATTGCTTGAGCATGCAGGGGTGTAATCAGGAAGGTCAAAGCACAATTGGAGTTGCAGCTAGCAAAGAATGTGAAGGGTAACAGAAGGGTTTCTACAGGTATGTTAGCAACAAGAGAGTGGTCAAGGGAAGTGTGGTACCCTTACTGAATGGGGGAGGCAACCTGGTGACAGATGTGGAAAAAGCCAAAGTACTCAATGCTTTTTTGCCCAGTCTTCAGGGACAAGGTCAGCTCCCAGAGTGCTGCACTGGGCAGCACTGTATGGGGAGGAGGTGAGCAGCCCTTGGTGAAAGAACAGGTTAAGGACTATTTAGAAAAGCTGGACATGCACAAGTCCGTGGGCCCCAATGCAATGCATCTGAGGATGCTGAGAGAGTTGGCTGGTGTGACTGCAGAGCCATTGGCCATTATCTTTGAAAATTCATGGCGATCAGGGGAGGTCCCAGACACTTGGAAAAAGTGGAAAATACAGCGCCCATCTTTAAAAAAGTAAGGAGAATCTGGGGAACTACAGACTGGTCAGCTTTACCTCAGTCCCTGGAAAAATCATGGATCAGGTCCTCAAGGAATCCATTTTGAAGCACTTGGAGGAGAGGAAGGAAGGTGATCAGGAGGTGATCAGGAAGAGTCAATATGGATTCACCAAGGGCAAGTCATGCTTGACCAACCTGATTTTCATCTTAGAAGGCAACTGCCTCTGTGGATATGGGGAAAGTGGTGGATGTGAGATACCTTGACTTTAGCAAAGCTTTTGATATGGTCTCCCACGGTATTCTTGCCAGCAAGTTAAAGTATGGATTGGATGAATGCAATATAAGGTGGATAGAAATCTGGCTAGATTGTTGGGCTCAACAGGTAGTGATCAATGGCTCAATGTCTAGTTGGCAGCCAGTATCAAGCAGAGTGCCCCAGGGGGTGGGTCCTGGGGCCAGTTTAATTCATCTTCATTAACAATCTGGATGACTAGATGGATTGCATCCTCAGCAAGTTCATGGATGACTCTAGGCTGGGGGGAGAGGTAGATACACTGAAGGGTAGGGATATGGTCCAGAGTGACCTAGACAAATTGGAGGATTGGGCTAAAAGAAGTTGGATGAGGTTCAGCAAGGACAAGTGTAGAGTCCTGCACTTAAGACGGAAGAATCCCAGGCACTTCTACAAGCTGGGGACTGACTGGCTAAGCAGCAGCTTTCCAGAAAAGAACCTGGGGATTACAGTGGTCAAGAAGCTGGATATGAGTGGAAAATGCAATTATTGGTCAGTGTCACCTCAGTACGCCACCTCCCGCACCCTTTGATTCCTGGGTGGCACCTCACAAATACAACCAGCCCCGCTTACTGTTCTGTAGGAACAAGGGTGACAGGAGTGGTGTAAGTACACAAACAGGACCCAGTTTGAGGGTGGCCATGAGGAAACTAACTGCCCTCTTGTCCTTAGAGGGTCCTTGCGGCTCAGGACTGAGACACATTGGCGAGGAGAGGGGCAATTTCTGTGAATAAAGGACTTCAAGTCCCATTGTCCTCACCAGGAATGGAATAATCTGGTTCTCCGACTCCTGGATGCGTCAGTCACCCTCTCATCCCTCACACATGCTTCTCTGCTACTGCGTACTAGGGAATAAAAGCCCCTAGCCTGACTGTTCCCACAACAATGCTCCACTAGCTGCTGTGAGCCCACATGTGGCTTTTCTCCTATAGTCTACTCACACAGCATCCCCCCCATGTCTACCATCCTTGTTCTGTTTGTGACTCATTCCCACCCCACCCACTCCATCAGTTTCAGTAGCACATCACACAGGCTAATCTGTCAAAACATCTCCCCCTGTCCACACCTGGCACTGTCCTAAACACTTCACTGAGGTGGTTGCAGAGCGAGCCTGGGGCACTGGCAGGGGGCTCTTCTAAAATTGCCCCCCAAAGATGCCTGATGCCCGCGCCGCCAGCCGGGGGCAGCGGAGCGGGAGCGGCATGACAGGGGAGGGTCCTCTGGTCGCGGTCGCTGGTCTTGCCTCCCCTTGAGCTTTGTGCTCGGAGCTCTGCCGGTCGGTCCCGGGGGACCTCCCCGCCAGCATGCGACAGCGCGACAGTGCTGCCCAGCCCCCCCCCCCCCTGGGAAAGCCCCGCCCCGGCCGCCGCTTGCCCCGCTGGCTTAGGGGCACTGGGATGGGTTGGTCACCTTGGGCTATCGAGTAGGGGAAATAACAGTGAGTGGAGGAAAGTGGGGAGGCCTTGCTTGGGGGGAAGGGGTATTTTCCCCAGTCTGGGCAGTTAAAAATGTATTGGCATGAGCCATTGCAACCTCCCTGTGCTTTAGGCCGCTCTGGGGTTTCCTTCATTGTTTAAATGATCTTTGTCAGTCTCCTTGCGAGACCTTCCTGACCATTCCCCTCTTGTAGAAGAGGCTGGCGGGCTGGGTTGCTCCTCTTTGGGAGGAGGCTGTCTTCATGCCCTTGGCTTCCAGAGGTCCCTAGGCTGGAAACAAAAATATGGCAGGTAATAGGCTCGCCCTCAGACTCCTGTGTGACATCTTAGACTGCTCCTCAGTAGCGCATCTCCCACCTAATGCAAGAGGCCCCTCTCCTCAACCCTCAGGCTGTCTGCTCAATCTCTTCCCCACACCCTTAACCTGAGTCTTTTACTCTGCTGGTCAAAGCCAGGATGTGGAATTAGAAACACTGGGAGTATCCAATCAAGCAAATGTGTTATTGCCCCACACACGTGTGCAAACCTTTCTAATGGCCTGGGGGCCCAGGTGTTCTATGCTGTATGCATGGTCCCTTGTATGCTTTAGCATGCCACTCTTAACTTGAATTTCAGCTCCTCAACCCCATGGCTTGTCAACTGGAAGGGGGAGGTGTAGCTTTTAAAATACTGCTCCCTCAGTGTAGGGTGTGTGTATATGGTGGGGAGAGATGAGTAATTGGAGGCCAAGAGGCAAGTCTCTGACAGAATAGGATTGATTGAAGCTTTTCACTGGAACACTTGCAAAAAATCAATGCTTATTCCCTGGACTCAGAGTGTTTACTGTATTCAGAAGCTAACATTAAAAGTGAATTCCAGCAATTGCAATTACAGCTTTCTCTCCCTCTTCTCCCCCCACCCCCCGCTCACCCTCTTCCTCTCTGGCTGGCTTTCGTCATGTTCTGGAGCCTCAGGCAAAGCTAATGAGTCAAACTGAAAGCGGCTTTATAAATTGTAAACCTCCCTCGCCCCCACCGCCTTCCTTTCCCTCAGGAGCCTTTTTTCCCTAAGCACTGTCCAACTCGATTCAGCTCAGAGGCATGGAGTTGCCTTGCTGAAGAGATTTCAGGACTGAGCCTGGGCTGGAGCATAGCTCAGTAGCTAGGCACTGAGCCAAACCATGTTAATTCTAATGCTCTCTGATATCACCATTTGATTTCCTTGTGCCTGATGGCAGAAATCTTTTAAATGCAGCAGAGAGGCTTCTGGGATGGGAATGTGGGTTATTTGGAGTAGGGGAGGGTGGAGGAAGGGGCTATGGGGTAGAGAATTGAAGTGGAATGGGACACCCCAAGGAAGAGATCCTGCATGCCTTGGGGTTTAGCAATGACGTGGCCACCACGGTGTAAACAGGCCGCCTGGCAGATAGCTGCAGCTGTCATGCAACCACAAAGGAACTGTGTCGAAGAGTGGGGTAGGCTCCACGGTCGCTCAGGGGAGGTGGGTTGGAGCAAAGCAAACCATGCACTGTGCTCATTACAATGTATTAGATGTTTCTTGTCGCAAATCTGCAGCCACCTGGGACTTGACTGTTGTCCCTAAAGGCAGCCCCTCCAGCAGAACTCTGGAAGAATCCCCCCCCTCTGTTAGCTGCTAGGAATATGGGGCCTAAGATGTGCCTTGAGAAGCAGTGATGAATCCAGTAGAGGACAAATATCAGAGGGGTGTTAGCTGTGTTAGTCTGGATCTGTAAAAGCGGCAGAGAGTCCTGTGGCACCTATAGACTAACAGATGTTTTGGAGCATGAGCTTTCGTGGGTGAATACCCACTTCGTCGGATGCATGGACAGTGGTGCATATAAGTATCCCCTCGTTACAGGATAACTTCTATTGTGTGCCCAACACTGCACTTGGCTGTGACAGAGCACAAAGGAAGATGTTGCCCTCAATGCTCCAAGATGACCTTAGTTGAACATAAAGCCTGAGATGACCATGTCTCTTCCACTTTCCTCAGAATTGCTCTGAGCGACTCGCTCACTGAGATCAGTATCTGGCTCACTGCGTCTGCGTGTCGCTCGATGAGTCATACAGAGGGAGTTTAATGAGGGAAAACTAGCTTTTTGCCTTTGCAGCTGGAATCGGCTCCGTACCACAAACAGATGAGCGAGCCAGGCTCTCTGCTGCCCCTTGCATTAATGAAGCAGTTGCTAACAGAGTTCTGACTGGAGAGTCTTCTATTGGGTGGCAGTAGCGATGTATGAAGTGTAAAGAGCACAGCTTGACTTGGCGAGCACAGCCTGCACTGGCAGGGTGAAATACATTTGCTTTTGCTTGTAAACTGAGCAGTTTTGATCTGGAAGCTGCTGTTGGGGAAAATGAAATATGGAATACAAAGTTCATTTTACAGACCTGCTTTTCTGACTGTAACTGTTCTGTAGGGGCCTCCCTGGAGTTACAGTAAGGGACTATCATTTACTCTGTCTACTTCATTTTAAAGTGTTTTTAAAATGTCAAACTTCTCAAAGCATGAAACTTTTGAAAAGTGCCTAAATCTCATTGATTTTGACTGATGTAGGGGCCTAAAATGCATGTTTCTGAAAATGGTGCTTTGAATAGCAATCTCCTTTTGGCCATAGTTCCCACTCAGTCTGACAGGCTGCAGTATTTCCTGTATGTTGTATACAGCAGCAGGTGCTGTGATCTTGTAGACTCAGCTCAAGGATGGGAGCCTAACAGCATAAGTTCTAATTTCTGCTCTTCTACTTTCTAACCAGGTAGCTTGGACAAGCCATCCCACCCCTTCCTGACTCAGTTTCCCTATCAGTGAAATGGGGGAAATGCCTACTTCCAAGGAGAGTTTAATTGGTGTTACATGAGTCACTGAACATGAAGCAGTCTCTGTGCTAGTTATTGTTGGTATGAATAACTCTAGGCATCCCATCTCTTGTGGAACCTCTGAACTGTTTGTAAAACTCCAATAAACATTCAGTTTAAAAGAAAATACTTACCAGTGATAAACTATTCATGTCTTTGCTTTCAAGTGCTTTGCTTTGTAAATGATGTGATGCAGACATACACCATTGCTTTGTAGTGATTTAACTGGTTTTGATAGCAGTCTTCTGGAATTTTCCTGTCCAGCTCTCACTTCCCTTTTTTCAGTCTTTTAGGTGAGGCAGCATGGTCCAATGGGTAGAGCAGTGGGCTGTGACTCAGGAAACTGGATTCTAATCCTAGCTCTGTCACAAACCTGTTGTCACTGGACAAGTGGCTTTACTTTTTCCCCTGCCATGCTTTGTTTTTTCTTTAGCTTGTAAGCTCTTTGCAGCAGGAATGGTCTGTTACTATGTGTGATCAGCATCCTGCACAGTGGGGTCCTTCCCTCATTTTGGACCTGTAGATGCTACCATGATAAACTGTTTAAACACACAAGTGCCAGTGGGTTATTAAAGGAGTGAGCAGTGCTGTCCATGCCAATAATGGGTGGCAACCAACATTATAATGTCTTGTAACTTTGATAGTGGAAAGAATCTAATGGCAAAAATGCATTGTCTACAAGCAAAACACCGCCCCCATATATTTTTGTCAAAGGTACTAGAAATCATTTGTTAGAACACAGTGTACTAGTGATAAAACATCCTGGGAACTTAGCGTTGGTTATTAAAAATAAAACTTTCTAAGGCAGTGAGCATGTTGGGTGCAGTTTGGGTGTTGAGCTCTTCTGAAAATATGGCCTCACAAGTCTGATCCAAAACCCATGGGAATGAATGAGCATCTCTACTCTATCCCTGGACATCAAGGGACGTGGCATTGGGCTTTAGGAAATACTCTAAAATGGCCTGTCATCCACTAATTCTGTCTTCGGTTTTCCTTGGACAGCTCCAGTGATGGAGAAATCATGTCACTTTCAAATGCACTCAGTGGGCTATTTCCATGCATTAAAGTGAAGTGGAAACAATTGTTTTCATGATTGAGACCTTAATTATCAGCAACAGAATGCTATCTAAGCTGCAGGCAACATGCTTGCAAAAACATACGGTGCCAATGGCAAGAAATTGCCAGCGACTGCAATGGAAGTAGATGTGGGTTCCCAAACCGTCCCCAACAAGTTAATAACATAGTTTGGTTAGTCTACTTCCTTCAGAGGGAACCAGAGCATGCGTTTCCACGGGCATGTAACTGTTCAGAAAGCTTGATGGCAGGGTTACTAGTAGCCACTGAGCTAGAGGGAGACAATGAAACCTTAGACAAAAAATTTAAATCCATGTCACTTTGTTAAATTACTTGCAGATCAAAAACTGTGGTGTTTTCGTCCAACTGCATAAACCTTTTCTTTGTCCTGCAGTGCAAATGTAGAAACTTTTCAGCCAAACTCATTTCCCAAGACAGTTATAGGTATAGGGGATGCAAAAATAGGGCTGCTTGTTGAAAGCTGTTTCCAATCTTGACTCTGGAGAGGCTGCTACTGCTTCGTCATTGACTGAGCCATGGTGAAGTTGCCCAGCTTCTAAGTGCACACAGCAAGTTAGCACTGAGACCTACTATTAATGGAAAATACCAGACACCCTGGGCCAGTGAGTTGGGGAGTAATTCAGAGAAGCTGGCGCTTTCAGGAGAGCTGCACTGTGGCTCAGTAGGGTGGCCTGTTCACAGGTTCTCCCTCTTCAGCTTCCTCCCAGCGAGCTATTCTGACACCTGGTTGCCTTTAAAGTGACTGCTCAGCATCTTCAGGCTAAGTAGCTACTGGCTGTAATTATAGAAACTAACTCGTTTACCATGATTAAGCGGTTCACTGAGAAAGGTGCTGGAAAGGTTACTGCCAAGCGCTGTGTGGCTTAGCTGTAATGAGGATAAAAAGCTTCCCTTTTCTCACAGGTTGCACCTTGTTCTACTTTCTCTCCCCCTCCCCACCCTCGGGGGGCTGGACAGTAGCTGCCATTGCCTTTACTTGACTTGGAGCGGATTTTTAAACTGAATGAGTTCATTAAATCCAACGCAAGCTTTAGGATGCAATTATGCTTTAATTACACAGCACGCTGTTCGCTCTGGCAAGACAACGCCCCCTCTGCCTTCGACAGAGGTTTCTCTGTCTCTGGTGCCAGCTCCCTCACATAGTGTGCTCAAGCATGAATGAGGGAATAAAGGAGCCTAGATTTCCCCAAAGACCCATCTTGCTTTGTCCTCATGCCACTGAGAGCAGAGCTGGATCAACGATGGGCAGACTATGGAGAACCTAATACCTGCTCTTTCGATGGCATGGGGAAAGGAAGAGAAGGTAGGATATTGACAGATGGAAATAGCCCTCGCCCCGCAGTGCAGAGAAAGGGTGCTCCAGTGGTTGAGATGCTAGCCTGGTGCTTGGAAGGTTCTAGCCCCTGTTCCTTGAGGCAGATCCCACAGATTGAGGCTTGTGCCATGGTGCTAAAAACAGCAGTATGGACACTAGGGCTCAGGCTCTGAAACCCACTGCCTTTCCTAGTCTTCAGAGCCCAAGCTCCAGCCTGAGTGTCTACACAGCTGTTTTTAGTGCTGGAGTGCGAGCCCCAATCTGAGACTTGGTGTGTGTTTTTAAAACAGTGTAGATGTACCCTCTGGGCCTCGGTTCCCCCCAGTTTGTAAGGGGGATAATGTCACTTGACTACTTCACAGGGGTATGCTATGAGGATTAATATGTTGAGGATCCAGAGGTGCTCAGATACTGTGGCACTAGAGGCCATGTAAGGACCTAATATAGGATAGAGGAGATGTCAAGGAGGAAGAGGGTACAGAAAGAGCCTCTTCTCAGGTTGTGAATCTGAGACTGATCAGTGTGGAGACAGCCCTGCTAGGGAGTGAGATGGTCAAACAAAAGGGCATGGTGTCGTAACTCTCAGTGCCTTCATTGGTGGAGTGTTACCTAGCAAAGCAAGCAAATTCAATTCCTTCTTCAAGAAACATCTGGCATCCTTGGTTCACCCTGGGATCCCTGGAGGAAACAATCCCACCAACGAGATAGAGAAACACATCTTCTCTTGTCAACAAATCAATCTGAGTTTCTGTGCCTGGATGGAGCATGTTGCCTTTAATCTCCCCCACTGCCTGTCAGGGGTCCAGTGATGCTAATTGCCTGCGAAGACTCTCTGAAGTGTTTTGCTCAGTGGATGTATCTACGCAATCTCCAAACAGCACTTGAGAAAAGTGGCAATCCACACTGCCAATGAACTGCCCAATTCATCATAAATTGATTTCCGTTGGCTGCAGTACATGACTTAGTGAGTGTCAAAGCCTGTTGTGAGGGGGAACTGCTGTCTACTGAGCCTTCGGTAGTTAAATTGTTACAAACAGATGCCCAGTAGGGGTAGTGGAATGCATGAAGCAGCAGTGATCCTTCTGTTTGCCTTCTTTCCTTGTGCTGTTCTTTCAGTACAGAAAAACCTAGGGGTAGACTGACTCTGGGAGGAAGAGATCCATCACCAGGTTGGGGGATCTTTCTGCAGATAGATTTAATGCTCTTGCATGCTGCTGGACTGACCTCTATGGACAGGGAAGTCTTCTATGTGCCAAGTATGTGTGGAACTGAATAGGGAATCATGTCTCCACTACAGAATTCTACAGGTTGGTTAAATTCTATAGCAAAGTTATTCTCTGTTCTACTAGACTTTCTACAATGGTTGCTTAGATGTTTGTAAATGGTGTTCTGACAACTGTGCGTTGGACATGCCATTGTGCCTATATGGTCTGGTGTAAGAACACACTCATAAATCAGACACTTTGTATTAGCAGCAAAGAATCCTGTGGCACCTTATAGACTAACAGACGTTTTGCAGCATGAGCTTTTGTGGGCGAATACCCACTTCTTCGGATGCAACTTGCATCTGAAGAAGTGGGTATTCACCCACAAAAGCTCATGCTGCAAAACGTCTGTTAGTCTATAAGGTGCCACAGGATTCTTTGCTGCTTTTACAGATCCAGACTAACACAGCTACCCCTCTGATACTTGACACTTTGTATTGTACACCTGTGGATTAATTTAATCTCCTTTCTTGATTTCTGGCTGGAATTTTGAAACCAAAGAAAAGGCTCCTTACCTTTCTCCCTTCCCCATCTCCTCTCCCCCATCAAAAAATCCAGCCCAAGCGTTTTTTGTTTGGGTGCACTCTGGCATTTTTAGTTACTATTGTGCATAGATATTCATGCAGTGCAGCTACATTGTGATGCTGACTATTATGTAGCTGTGCTATGTCCCAGTGGTTGGCTTTTTGAGGAGCTCTGGCTTCCTGGAACACTTCCACAGTCAGCTATGCATGGGTGCCCACGCAGCATGAACACTGTGTAATGGGACCATAAATATTCATACACAAGCCAAGCATGCCTAGCTAAAAGAAGGCTCGGGGCTGTATCTCCCATGTTTACACACACTATGCCTTAGAGCCTATTGCACAGAATTCTTTCTTCTCCTCCCCATAGGCAAAAACAGGGCTTGGTTCTCACTAGCCCTGCACCTTGTGTCGTCGCTCACTAGAGCAAAGTGGATGTGAAACTTGCTTGTTCTGATTCAATAAAGCTCTCTGCATTGCTGTAAATGAAAACACAAGGTTCAGGGCAACAGGGAGTCTTGCCCACAAAAGTCAGGCAAAACACAATACTGGGGATGCTGAAACTCCACTATTGAGTCCTGTTAATTCCTGTAACTAAAGAGAGCAGTGGGGGACACTCAGCACCCCCTCCTGAAGGTTGCCTGGTTCCATTTCAGTGAGGAGCATGAGTGGGGAGAAAGAGGCAAATCCCAGGGTGCCGACTAGTCAGGATGACAAGTGGCTGCTAATGAAAAGGTCTGGCACACTGGGAAAGGGCTCCTTCACTCTGTTAATCCTTGGAAGGCTTCATTGGCCAAACTGCCAGCCACATCAGTGTGTGTGACCGATCCTAGTGAGTGCCCCTTCCTGGCCATCCCCTAGGGCTGCTGTGAAGGGGACTCCAAGCCTGTCTGCTCTGGATCCCCTGGGAGTTGTTCAGTGTCAATGCTTCTCAAACTCTTGTACTGGTGACCCCTTCCACATAGCAATCCTCTGTGTGCGACCCCCCTCCCTCCATAAATGAAAAACCCTTTTTAATGTATGCCTCCATTTATAAT
Organism: Mauremys reevesii; assembly: GCF_016161935.1. NCBI lineage: Eukaryota > Metazoa > Chordata > Testudines > Geoemydidae > Mauremys > Mauremys reevesii. Next base: position 128,618,807 of record NC_052626.1, on the reverse strand, counting down.
GGTGTTACAAAGTGGGGTTTGGGGCGGAGGCTGACAGCTTGCAACCCCCCCATGTAATAACCTCGTGACCCCCTGTGGGGTCCCAAACCCCTGTTCTAGAGCCTCAGCAGGCAGCAGTGTTGGTTCCTCCCGTGAACCTTTCTGGCACAATTCCTAGGCACGGGTGCTGTCAGTTACCCCTTCTCAGAAAGGGGGCTTCTCAGCCCACCTGCCCTAGGCCCCAGGACCAGCGCTGACCTGCAGGATTGCCCAGTTACTTACACACTTCTCTCCCTGATAGCATCGAAAGGTGTGAAGCTTCTGGTTACAGTTGAACTCTCTGGGGGCATGCAGTAGCTGTGAAACAGTTCACGCTCAAGTGCCTGCTTGGCAAGAGTAACACCTTTTATGCTCTTTGATATTTAACTGCATGAAGCACAGGAGAGTACAGACCAAAACAACTAACATCTGAAACCACAACATCCCTCTTTCTAGCTCACACTTCCCTGGGGAGTTTTGGGGGAACTGTCTGGATCGGGGAAGGCAGGGGGGCCCTGTCATGACTGTTACATGGTGAGTGGTTTTTCCCTCATGGACTGGAGAAAATGTCTCCTGAGTAATCGGCTTCTGCCCTTCTAAAGCCTTCAGCCTCCCCATGGCAGGTGACCTCTTGGCTAGCTTCCCCACATAAGCACAGACCTGAGCCAGGTGACTTCATTGCCAAGGTAACCTCCTGCTGCTATCCCAGTTCTCCTAGGCAGGAACCCACCTTTACTCTGGACAAATGTTTGTAGTCATTGGGTACTTACGTCAGCTGCTCTTTATTCTTTTGCCATCAGCCTTTGAATTTTCAACCCAAGGTGGAGGGAAGTTGACCCTAGAGGAGGCAAAGGCTGTGTGCATGCAAGATGGGTTTGTAGTCTGACAGATGCACATTCTCACAGAACCCACAGACCTATTCCCAATTCCCCACAGTGTGTAAATGCATATCTACAGTGTGTTCCATGCTTCAATTCTGGATTTCATGGGACCCCTCACATCCAACACATCCCACCCCAAGTTGTGGCAGCTAAATTCTAATACTGGGTAGCAACAGTTAACATAAGGATTCAGATTCTGAGGCTAGAAGGAACCACTGATTATTCTAGTCTGACCTCCTGTATAACACAGGCCAGAGAACTGCCCCATGATAATTCCTGAAGCAGATCTTTTAGAAAAACATCCAGTCTCTATTTAAACATTCAGTGACGAAGAATCCACCATTGACCCTTGGTGAATTGTTCCAATGGTTAATTACTCACCATTAAAAATTGTACACCTTATTGAAATTAAATGAAAACCCTATTTGTCTTCTATTTCATAAGGATGACCCCCACCCCAGAGTGAGACAAGGTGGGTGAGATACTCTGTATTATTGGACCAACTTCTGTTGGTGAGAGACAAGCTCTTCTTCAGGTCTGGGAAAGGCACTGAGTGTAGGAGGTTGAACAGATAGAATGTATGTTAACTACTTACACTAAGCTAAGGGACCATTCAAGGTGAAGTGGCCCATTAAGACCTCCGTAGTCATAGGACAAAAAGGGGGGTTAGTGGGTTAGATGGTTATAATAAGCCATAAATCCAATGTCTTGCAAAGTTGTGAATTTATGATCCTAGGCTTGTCTCTTGAAAGTGTTATGCAGGTTTCCTTTTGAGGATGGGGACCGATGGGTCAGCTAAAGAATGATTGCTTTGTGAAAAGTCTTCACCCACAGGTGATTTTTGTCTTGTAATTTTCCTGAGAGTACATTTGCGAGTGTAGTTAGCACTTGCTCTAAGGAACTACTTATGCTAAGCTATTTGCCTCACTCACCTTGTCTCTCTTATCCGGGGACTGATACGCCACAACACTGCATATTTAAAGTGACAGTCAAACTAAAAATTGCCCTTATGGAAAAGCCCTGGAGAATTTAATACAGAACCATATCCATCCTATAGAGCTCTATAGAGACAAGGGTGGGTGAGGTAATCTTTTATTGGACCAACATAGAATTCTATAGGCCAGAAATGTCACATTCTGTAGGGTGACTTCAACTCCCATTAACTTAGACTCATAGACTTTTTAAGGTCAGAAGGGACCATTATGATCATCTAGTCTGACCTCCTGCACAATGCAGGCCACAGAATCTCACCCACCCACTCCTTTATCAAGCCTGTGTCTGAGCCATTGAAGTCCTCAAATCATGGTTTAAAGACTTCAAGGTGCAGAGAATCTTCCAGCAAGTGACCTGTGCCCTACGCTGCAGAGGAAGTTGGAAACCCCCCCAGGGCTTCTGCCAATCTGCCCTGGAGGAAAATTCCTTCCTGACCCCAAATATGGTGATCAGCTAAACCCTGAGCACGTGGGCAAGACTCACCAGCCAGACACCCAGGAAAGAATTCTCTGTAGTAACTCAGATCTCATCCCATCACAGGCCATTGGGCATATTTACTGCTAGTAGTCAGATGAATGAATTGCCAAAATTAGGCTATCCCGTTATACCATCCCCTTCATAAACTTATCAAGCTTGGTCTTGAAGCCAGATGTGTCTTTTGCCCCCATCACTCCCCTTGGAAGGCTGTTCCAGAACTTCACTCCTCTGATGGTTAGAAACCTTCATCTAATTTCAAGTCTAAACTTCCTGATAGCCAGTGTATATCCATTTGGTCTTGTGTCCACATTGGTACTGAGCTTAATTCCTCTCCCTCCCTGGTATTTATCCCTCTGATATATTTATAGAGAGCAATCATACCTCCCCTCAGCCTTCTTTTGGTTAGGCTAAACAAGCCAAGCTCTTTGAGTCTCCTTTTATAAGACAGGTTTTCCATTCCTCAGATCATCCTAGTAGCCCATCTCTGAACCTGTTCCAGTTTGAATTCATCCTTCTTAAACATGGGATACCAAAACTGCACACAGTATTCCAGATGAGGTATCACCAGTGCCTTGTATAATGGTACTAACACCTCCTTATCTCTACTGGAAATACCTTGCCTGATGCATCCCAAGACCGCATTAGCTTTTTTCACGGCCATATCACATTGGTGGCACGTAGTCATCCTGTGATCAACCAATACTCCGAGGTCCTTCTCCTCCCCTGTTACTTCCAACTGATGCCTCCCAGTTTATAACAATAGTTCTTGTTATCCCTAAATGCATGATCTTGCACTTTTCACTATTAAATTTCATCCTATTACTATTACTCCAGTTTACAAGGTCATCCAGATCTTACCGTATGATATCCCGGTCCTTCTCTGTATTGGCAATACCTCCCAGTTTTGTGTCATCTGCAAACTTTATTAGCACATTCCCACTTTTTGTGCCAAGGTCAGTAACAAAAAGATTGGTCCCAAAACTGATCCCTGAGGAACTCCACTGGTAATCTCCCTCCAGCCTGACAATTCACCTTTCAGTACGACCTGTTGTAGTCTCCCCTTCAGTCAGTTCCTTATCCACCTTTCAATTTTCATATTGATCCCCATCTTTTCCAATTTAGCTAATTCCCCTATGTGGAACTGTATCAAATGCCTGACTGAAATCAAAGTAAATTAGATCCACTGCATTTCCTTTGTCTAAAAAATCTGTTACCTTCTCAAAGGAGGAGATCAGGTTGGTTTGGCACGATCTACCTTTTGTAAAACCATGTTGTATTTTGTCCCAATTACCGTTGACCTCAATGTTCTTGACTACGTTTTCCTTCAAAAAATGTTCCAAGACCTTGCATACTACAGATGTCAAACTTCTATAGGCTCCATGCAGATGTGGGCATCTCAAGCCCAAGTATGATAGAATATATATATATGAGCTCTTGTATAATTCTGTTGCTGGATTTATCCAGGGCTCTGTGTGGGCTTATTACCAACATCTGGCCAGTGAGGGTAGGTTGTTAACTTTTTCTCTTGGAATATCCATTTGGTAAACTACGTGCTTTTTAGCCAATGAACTTTCCATGCCTCTCCAAAGAAAGGCTTTTTATTTGTGTTGAAAATTGGAAAAAGGCTTTGTGATCGGAGCTCTGCTGATGGCATGGATTCCTTTCCTCTTCTATCCAATTTTTATTCTATATTTCATTCCCCCCGATCAGTTTATGCCACAGGGGTGTGAGATTGTGCATGGCTGCTGCCTACTAGCCATCTGTAAGGCAGTGTGGGAGTAACCCAGCCGTGTATGTATATGTACTGGCCTCTGAGGCTATTGGAGAATCGGATATTAGAGATGGATCTTGGGTTGACTTTTCCTTCCCTGTCCAGGGCACGTAGTCCCCCGATATATTTTTTGGGGCATTTGGCCATCTAATTTTAAACCTCTTAAGTGATGTCTTGAGAGATACCCCCTCCTTTAATTTTTCATAGAAAGGGGTGGAAGGATGGTCCAAGACAGTAGAAGTGAGGGCCATACAAATAGTTGGGTTTAAGGCACAGGACTAAGCATCAGGGCTGCTGCCACCTCCTGTTGACTGACAGTAACCTTGGGCAAGTTACTTGTCTGTCTCATTCCCCATATGTAAGAAGGGATTGATAGTAACCTAGAAGGCTGAGCGAGAATTCATTGTAAAGCTCTCTGGAGATCCTGGCATGGAATCTCATCCATCAAAGGGCAGCACAGAAAAGAGTACTTAAAAACATCACCACCTTATTCCTCACCTCTGCCCCTCCCATGTGTGTGCCAGGCAGATCTGCTGACTTTAGCCATTAGGAATAACTGTCCATGATACTTTCCTCCCATTAGCTCTGTAAAGCCAACACAGCTGTGTGGAAGCTGGATTATAGGGCTTGGCTACACTTACAAGTTGCGGCGCTGGGAGTTACAGCGCTGGTCATGCAGCTGTGTAGGGCCAGCGCTGGAGTGTGGCCACACTTGCAGCATTTTCAGCGCTATATTGAGAGGTGCATTGTGGGCAGCTATCCCACAGAGCACCTTGTCCCATTTTGGCTCTGAGTATTGTGGGAAGGGGAAGGAAGTGTGTGGGTCATTCCGCTTCCTGTGCCAACGCCCCATGGTGCATCGCTTCACATCCCAGCATTCACAGTCTTTCCGGCCACGTTTGGCGCCATTGTGAGTCTCTCTGTTTTTTACTCTGTCTGTGAATCGTGATTTCTGTGGGAAATGGAGCCTGAGCTGCTGAGGACTGTGCTGATGAGTGTCGCCAGCACAACACGTTTGGCAGCTGAGCTATTCCTTCAGCTCCAAAGTGACAGTGAGGAGTCCGACGATGATATCGAGTCGCCTGCTGCGTGTGACACTACAGTGCTTGTGGCATTCACGGAAATGTTCAGCACCGTTGAACGCCGCTTTTGGGCTTGGGAAACAAGCACTGAGTGGTGAGATCACATCGTCATGGAAGTCTGGGATGATGAGCAGTGGCTGCAGAACTTTCGTATGAGAAAAGCCACTTTCATGAGACTGTGTGCTGAGCTAGCCCCCACCTTGCGGCGCAAGGACACAAGATTGAGAGCTGCCCTGACGGTGGAAAAGCGGGTGGCTATTGCAATCTGGAAGCTGGTAGGTTGGGAACCAGTTTGGAGTGGGAAAGTCGACCGTTGGAATTGTGTTGATGCAAGTTTGCAGGGCAATTAATCGCATCCTGCTAAGAAGGACCGTGACTCTGGGGAACGTGCAGGACATTGTGGATGGCTTTGCCCAAATGGGTTTCCCTAACTGTGGAGGGGTGATAGATGGGACACACATTCCTATTCTGGCACCCCCTGACCTAGCATCAGAGTACGTTAATCGGAAGGGGTATTTCTCTATGGTTCTCCAGGCACTTGTGGATCACCGTGGACGTTTCATTGACATTTACACAGGCTGGCCTGGAAAAGTGCATGATGCACGCATCTTTCGGAACAGTGGCCTGTTCAGGAAGATGCAGGCAGGGACTTATTTCCCAGACAGGAAGATCACAGTAAATGCCCATTGTGATCCTTGGAGACCCCGCTTACCTGTTACTGCCTTGGCTCATGAAACCCTATACAGGGAAGCTTGACAGGAGCAAGGACCGGTTCAACTACAGGCTGAGCCGGTGCCGAATGACTGTGGAGTGTGCTTTTGGGTATTTAAAAGCCCGCTGGAGGTCCTTGTATGGGAAGCTAGACTTGGGGGAAAGCAGCATCCCCGCGGTTATATCCGCATGCTGTACCCTCCATAATATTTGTGAAGGGAAGCGTGAAACATTCAGTCAGGAATGGACCACTGAGGTTCAAGTCCTGGAGGCTGAATTTGCACAGCCAGAGAGCAGGGCTACTAGAGAGGCCCAGCACAGGGCTACAAGGATTAGGGATGCCTTGAGGGAAGAATTTGAGGCTGAAAGCCAACAGTAATGTTTGCTGCCTTGCATGGGAGTGAAGTGCAGTGGTTACACTGTTAGGATTCTATTATTCCATAACATGATTTGCAGTGACTGTTTCTTTACTGGGATAAGGTATCTTTCACTATCTGCTATAATAAAGACTGTTTTCAAAGCCAAGATTTATTTTATTGTAAAGAAAAAAACTTCATTGACAGACGCACAACATTTCAGGAACCTAAAAGGGCAGGGGGGTGGGTTGGTGAACTGTACAGTCACAATTGTGCATATGTCCTGTCTGCAGTGCTGTGCAATGGCTGCTGCACTTCAGGGTGCATATACTGCACGGTGATGAGGGTTGAGTGCAGAGGGTAAGGGTCGTAGTTCTCAGGGCTGGTTGGTGAACGTACAGGTGTTGGAGGCAGCTGGTGGTGGTAAGAACCTGGATGCTGGGGAAGGGGGTTTGGAGCTGACATTGGGGCAGAAGAGAAAAAAGTTTGGGACGGGGAGGGGGTGCTGTGGGGCAGCACGGGACTGCTCTGCCTGCATGGCTACGAGAGCCTGGAGAGAGTCCGCTTGGCGTGACAGGATGTCTAGCAGCTGGTTTGTGCTTTTCCTCTTTGCCACAGTGTTTCTCCGCCAATGTCTCTGGCGGATCCTGCTTTCCCTTTCTCTCCACTGCTGCAGCTGTTTACTCTCTCTAGCAGAGTGATCAATAACTGTTTTCAGCATGTCTTCCTTGGTCTTTCGGGGCTTTTCCCTCAGATTCTGCAGTGGTAGATCTGGTCAGTCCAGCAGTCAAGGTTACTTTTGGAAGGCAAAAATGGCAACAGTTAACAGGGTAGCATTGTTTTCATTATCTCATCCAGACAGTAATTCCCACACACTGAAGGAGTTTTCAGTCCTCACCTTAGCATACTTTTCCCCCACACATAACACAACAGAAGCCACGAAATGGTGAGTGAGGGGTACTGGGTGCTTCATGGCTGTGCAGGGCTTTCTGTGCAGTGGGGACAGCAAACAGCTGCAGGGGGGATCTGCACTAAATGGTCTCCCAACATTTTCCACAGGAGTTACTCCTGGAAGATATCTCCCTGCTGCGGGTCACTAGGGAAGAGCGGGAAGGTCTTCTACAGCAATGCGGATTCCACCCTGGCCGCTATGCAGCTTGCCTGTGTGCAGCAATGGTCCCCCCCACCCCTCGCGGCACAGTGGTGCGGACGAGTTAGCCTGACTGGGACAAGGACCACAGCGGCTGTCCCTATAAACCTGCGCAGGCACATTGCCCACGCTCTGGCTGAAACTTTTGAGGAGATTACTGCAGCCGATTACCGCGACGTGATAGACCACATCAATGGGCTATTCCACATCTAGGCAGGCATGCATGCCGCCCTAACCCCCTCCTCTCCAAAAACTTTTCCACCCAGAAAATAAAAGCCGCTTACCGGTAACCCACTGCTCTGCTTGTCCTTCAGCAACTGCTGGCTGCTGCGATTGGCTACCATCCTCCTGGCTTGAAAAGAGCTCCTGGCTGCATGCCTCCTGGGACTCTGGGGTGTCTTCCCCCATCCCAGTAGCTTCACTCGCGGGTTCCACCCCCCCCGCCGCTGCCGCCTCCTCCTCCTGATCCTGTCCCCCATCCTGCTCAGAAGTGTCCATCGTGGTCCTCGGATTGGCAGTGGGGTCACCCCCAAGTATCGCGTCCATCTCCCTGTAAAAATGGCAGGGCGGGGGGGCAGCGCCGATCGCTTTGTAATAAGCACTCCGCAGCTCCTTTACTTTAACCCTGCATTGCAGCGCGTCCCGATCATGGCCTCTATCCAGCATGGACCTTGATACCTGCTCAAAGATATCATAATTCCTACGGCTGGAGCGCAGCTGGGACTGCACAGCTTCCTCCCCCCAAACACTAATGAGGTCCAGCAACTTGCCATTGCTCCATGCGAGGCATGGTCACCTGGAAAGATTAACTGATTGCACTCCACACCTGGCTGCAGCAAACAGGAAGGGGATTTTTTTTTTAAATTCCCGGGGCATTTAAAGGGCGGGGTCACCTGAGGCCAGAGCAGTAGAGTGCAAACTCCTGGGCAGAGTGGCTGAACAGGAATTCTGGGATAATGCCTTATTCCCTGGAGGCCAATTAAAGCGCTGGTGAGTGTCCACACCTGATGAGCAGCGCTGGATCACCAGCGCTGCATTCCTTATATCCCAACCCGATCAGGTTTTCAGCCAGCGCTGCGGACAGGGAGTTGCAGCGCTGATTGTGCCCTGTAAGTGTGGACAGGGTGTAATTGCAGCGCTGGAAAGCCTCCACCAGCGCTGCAACTTGTAAGTGTAGCCAAGCCCATAGTCTGGTTTGCACACAGGCAGCAGAATTAATCCTATTTGCATGGCAGGATATCCATTATGGATGGTGGAATGGGAGCTGGAATGAACAGAGCTTGGCTTTCAGATCCCAGCTTGAGTATGGAGTTCAGGCAGTGAGGTTTACAAATGCAGAAGGCTTTTTCTTTAAAGCAAATTGGATGTGGAATTACCAAGGAGAGAACAAATGAGAAGCCCCAGGATGCCTTTTTGCAGAACCAATGCTCAAAACAGGACTGCCCTTTGGACATGAATTAGCCATTGGATGGAGCCACTTTCGTCCAGGCTAATAGTTTAGGCATTTGCCCATTGACTCTTTTGTAGAGGCTAATCAGTCTAAAGCCAGGGCTGGATTTGCAATTTACCACCTGGCTGCCCCTCCACCACCTGTTCCTTTAAATAAATTCAGTGCTGAACTGATTCCCCAACCCCTGACTCTGAACCTTCCTACACTGTGCTTAGGGCAGAAACAAGGCCTCTGTTAAATGCCCATAAAATATCTCTCCAAGGAGTGTTGACAGAGGGATTATTTCAAATGGCCACTTTTGCATTTTCCTCCAGCTGCTCAATGGCAGACGCTCTGGCTTCATTCTTAACGTATCCCAAATATTGTGGCCATCTCCTTTTCTGGGTAACTTTTAGAGGTAAGAGGCTCTTGAACTCCCACCCCTATTACTGAAATTCTGTCTTTTCTCCTCTTCCCTCCCCCCAACATCTGAAGATCGAATCGGAATGAAACCTTGATTCTGTCGAACTAAGTAAAGAATGAGATTCTTTCTGTAGGGCTCTTTGCCTGCAGTAGAAATCTGTAGGATGGTTATAGAACTTGAGCTCTGTAGGTTGGGTGGGAGGGAAACCCTATAGAAAAGCTTATAACTTTCTGTTGCATTGTAGCACTGACAAGACCCCAGATAAGATTATGGCAATTGTGCACTAGGCATTGTATGTACAAATAGGGAGATCAAAGATCTTGCAAGCTAAATAGGCAAGACCCAGGATGGGGAGGGGATATAGCATCCCCCAATGCGGAAGAGACTTATTCAGGGTCACACAGCAGGTCAATGGCAGATGCAGGCAGGGCTTTGGAGCTGTGTTTTGGCTCCACTCCAGCTCCAGGTAAAAACCTGCAGCTCCACTGCTCCAGAGCTGCTCTGGTTTCCAGCTCTGGGCTCCGCTCCAAAGCCCTGCATGCAGGAACAGAACACTGATCTCTAGCATCAGACTAGCACCCTTTGCAGTTGGCCATAATCTAAGAATTTTCTGCTAAGGTTTATCCCCAGGCCAGGTGCAGCAACACTGCAAGCTTCCCTGCTCTGCCAGGCTAGTGTGTGTCAACTCTAAGCTGGGGGGAAATCTCCTGACAGGTGCGATGGGCTGTGAAATTGTAACAAATCCTGAATCTTGGCAGGGGGTTAGGCTAGACAATCATTGCGGTCACCTCTTAGCCCTGGGATTCTATGAACATCTGTTGGTTCTGCCAACAAGGGCTCCAGTTCATGTGAATGTGGTGGTGCTTCTTTGGTGGCATGGGTGGTGGAGTGGAATAAGACACCCACCTGCAACTTGCTTTACATAGAACCACAGAAGACATTAGCTGGGAGCGGCTTTTGATCACCAGTGCCCTCTGCTTCCATAATGGGCACAATCCCCAGTCCCTTCCTCCTCCTTGAGAGGAGTGTGGGGGGGTGTATATAGACAGAGCTGCTTTGGCTTTCTCTCCCCCATTAATTAATCTCCCAGTCAGCTATTCACAGTGCAAAGTCCTCCCACATGAGGGAGTCTGAGCTCCAGATGTCAGCTAGCTCCCTTGCTCCCCAGGCCGGCAGATGCTGGGAAATGGTATGGAAAAGCATCTTAGTGTCTCTAGGGAGAAGCAGATCCCCTGTCACGGGAGCACTCCTGGTTATCACAGGATGGGTTAGCTTCTGTCATTAGATGGTCATCCTGATGCGAGGTTAAACTAGTGAGACCCTTTTGGACTCCTCTCTGGGGCTGAAGGGGAGATGGGAGGTGGCTCCATCCCCTTCTACAGATGATGCCCTTCTCTTTGGGAAGGCAGTGTTCTCATCTGGGGAGGCTGCCTCCTTTTTCAGGGATCACGGACAGCAGCAGTGTTACCTGCCTGTAAGTCACAGCGGTGATTGTTATCCTTTCTGTATCTGGAAAGGAAGCAGAGCCAGCTTAGTAGGCTAAACCGGGTCCCCCTTGTCAAGCAGTGATATGGAGTCCAACAGTCCCCTTGGGTACTCTGATCTAGTTCACCACCCAGGTGAGTGTGTCTTGTGATAGATGGTCCCTTTTACACCAAGAATCACAGCAATATTGAGTCCCAAAGGACTGGTCTCTTATGCCAGGTCAATGACACCTTAGATCTCACACCAAAGACAACTTCTGTAGCCTGTACTATAATAAACTATATAAAGATTTATTAAGTAGGCAGAGGAAACGAGTTATTTACAAGGTTACTGCGGGTAAACCTAGATACACAAATGAGTTACAATCTTAAATTTCAAAGGTAATAGAAGTTTCTATAACAAGGAAGCTCTATCTGTCCTTTAGGACTAACCCAAGCACAGCACTGGGGATCTCTTGCTTATACCTAGTAAACCTGGTTCCCTGAGTCAAAGCATAGAGATCCGGTTTCTTCTTGTTAGGGGTTTTTAATCTCCCTCCTCCCTTGTGGTCTGAGCTGCAAATTCAGTTGATGGGAAGAATCCACTTGTCATTCCTCTCCCTGTGGGTGGAGGGGAGAACAAAATCTTTTGTCCTCTTGTCCCACAATAATCTGCCTGGTGTCCATGGACCTTTCCTGTTGGATAGGGTGTAGCCCCTTTGTTGGAATCAGAATGTCACAGTAATTTATCTTGTCTGATTTACACAGAGGTTTACAGTGCAAATATCACCGTACAATGTGGGGTACATGTTAAAAGTGAGATTAATGCATGCAGTAACTCACTCAGTGATGTCTAAACACTAAACAATTGTGATAATTCTAATATCTGAACTAACAGTACTAAGACGGGGGAGCCAGACTGATTGCAGTTATGTATTTGTCAGTATCCAAGGCATGGGGACTTTGGCATGAACTGGCACCTGGTCTGTCAGCATCGCTTTTCTGTTTTTAGGGTGCATGGAGGCAGAATACTTCCTCCTTGACCCTCTTGTCCAATAACTGTAAGACTCAGCTTGCTACCCCAATAACTGGCTGCTGGCTGCCTTGGGGCTTATACGTTTGCATCTTCAGACTTACATCTGCTCACAACTGCAGGGTTGTCAATGTGTTGACAGCAGGGGCTACACCAGTCAGTGTCTAGAGATGTAGAACCCTGTGGGCAGTAACTTTATAGGACGTACCAGTTCAAGTCCTGAGCAGGGGGCGGGACCTCAACCAGAAGAGGTGGGGCCTTTAAATCCCCAAACCCTTTAAATCAAGATTTAAAGGGCCTGGGGCTCCAGCTGCTGCCCTTTAAATCGCCCTGCCAGTGCAATCAGTTGTGTACTGGCTCTTAGTAGTACACTGTATCAGACCGTACTGGCTTCCTTTCACCTCTGCCTGTAGGAGCAGTAATAGATGCGTGAAACTTGGATTCTACTCCTCTACCTGGCTGCTGCTTATTCAGCTTCCTATCTGATTCTCTAGTCCATGGTTTGCCACTCAGATGCAACACCCAGAGTGGCAAAGCAGTACAATAAGGGGGAAGGGGATCCCTATCTTTTTTTTTCTTTTGAAAGTGAATTGAATGCTGGGTTAACATCCCTTTCCACCCTAGAGCTGCCATGGCTTGGGGAGTGGTAATGCAAGCTTCTTAGACTGTATCCCTGAGGGCTCTTGTTGCGGGGTGGCTGATAGAGTGCAGTGTGTCGCCAGTGCTCGCTCTGTCTGTAGATGATGCCAGCAAATTAGTGCCTGCTGAGCTGGTGGGTGTTGCCATAGGTATAACCTGTCTTCTGAAATCTGGGCTGAGATCCACTCACTGCACCTACAGCCCTCAAGAGGCTGCCTCTAAGTGGGACAGGTTTTGCTCCAGCAATGTAGAGGTTAAAAACACTCCATTTCCAATCCCTTTGAGTCACCCACTGCCACTCGTCCTTCTCTGGAGCAGTCTTTGGGAATGTCCATGGCATGCTGTAGGCTCCTGCTAACCCTGTTAGGGCCAACACAGGAATTGTTCCCTGTGTCTGTCCAGGGAGAAATAAAGACCTAATGGGATTCGTCATGGCAGGGATGGAGTCCCTAGCCTCTGTTTGCCAGAAGCTGGGAATGGGCAACAGGGAATGGATTACTTGATTGCCTATTCTGTTCAGTCCCTCTGGGGCACCTGGCATTGGCCACTGTCAGAAGACAGGATACTGGGCTGGATGGACCTTTGGTCTGACCCAGTCTGGCCGTTCTTATGGTGTTACGCCTGTCCCTTCAAACTAGAGGGTTTTGGGGAGGTATACAAGCTACATATTAAACAATTTCATCTTTGGCACCTTTTATTTTTATTGGCTATACAACAAATGCTTGGAAAGTGTAAAATGAATAAGTTGCCTACGAGATGGAGAACAGAGAATCAATGGGATATGCAATAGCTATACATCTAGAGTGCATTAAGTTTTTATGTGCCCCTTTAGTAAGGCTTTCATAGCCTAATGTGGGGTGTAAACTGTAATGTCAATCCTATGATGTGGGAGAACGGCTCTATTTGGTTCAGTAGCGTAGCCTCAAAGTCCATACCACACCAACTCTGGTTTCTTCAGGTCTCCTAAATGAAGCAGAGACTGGGCTGGTCTCTGCTTAGTGGAGAGGTGTGAGAACTCAGTTATTGCTCTTCCTCCTGGCAGCCTGGTGCTTGGAGTGGCTCATCTTACGGTGTTTAAAGGGTGAGGCTTAATTCCGGTCCCACTCTGATTCTACCTCTCTGATGCCAAGGTAGAACTGGTGTTGGAGAGAGTGGATCGAGGCATCCGCCATCTTCCAGGATAAGAGATTAAGCAGAGGACTTACGCCACTTCCTCAAGTTAGCGAAACCTGTATCCCAGAGCCTCTTGTCATGCCCCTTACTGCTTTAGTTGTCTGTGCTGTATCTCTATGCTATGTGATATGATGGGGGTAATTGTCTCCCCCCAGCTGCTCCACACCTCTGGTCACACTAGACCCCTCTAGTACGCTGGCAGTGTAAGGAGCCTTAAGGTGGGTGGCAATGGCTGAGAATCCTCTCCCCCCTCCCCCCCGCCAGTTCAGAACCAGCATTAAGGCTGTACATCAGGCCTGCTCCCAGCTTCTCAGCCTAGTGGGGAAGATCGGGGGCACAGCCAGAGTGCATTGCACTATGGCTGCTCTTGGCTTCCTAAAGGCCCTAGGATGCAGAATGTAAATTAGAGCAGCCGTGAAGCTGCTGTACTTCATGCCATGGGCTAGGCAGGCCCCTGCCTTAAAATACAGGGTGTGAAGGTGGCTTAACACCCCTCACCCTCTGTTCCTTTGCCAAGTGCAGGAACAGAGTAACTGAGAACTGGGCCCTGCCTCATTCTCTCCTTCCCCACCTCCCCGCTGGTGGTGGCTGATCTTCTCTGTATCACTGCTCCTCTCCATCCATCCTCCTGCCTCTCCCAGGGTGGTAAGTCTTGTGCATGGGGGGGGGGGGGGCCCTCTGTCTCCCTCACTCATGGAAGCTATTGACACTGGTTGCTGCAGTGTCTCTTCTTGCTAAGGAAGGCAGAGTTACAGACAGATGATGGGCCAGGTCCTTGTCTGGTGTAAACAGATGGGGCTCCACTGGAGTCCCCATCTTATACCGCCTGAGAATGTGGCCTGGTGTCCTTGACTCCGGGCTGGATTGAGGTGCAGGATCATTGGTGGGAAAGGGCTCAGGCTGCTTGTCTTCAGGGCACTCTGCAGTGCTGTTCCTATGTTGTCAGCAGATTCCCTCCTTAGGAAGAGAGGGATCATATGGCCCTAGAGGGCAGGGAGATACAGTTCTGGCCTATCCTGTATGCAGACTCAGGCTGTGGACTTAAGTCCTGCCCTGACTCCTAAGTGTGTTCTCTAGCACTGCACTTTCTATGGATAATCTCAAATGATTGGTTCATAATAGCCCCGGGCAGTATGTCTGCATCACACCCTAGCTGTGAAACCAAGATAAACGGAGACATGCCCCCAGACATGGCAGGGAGTGATTGAGCCAGGACTAGAAACCAGGGTCTCCTAAGTCCCCATGTAGACAGTGTTAGGTCGATGGAAGAATTCGGTCAACCTAGCTAGCACCTCTGGGGAGGTGGGTTTATATAGGGATGGGAGAACTCTTCCTGTCGCGGCAGGGGTCTACACTGAAACTGAGCCACTAGAACGTTTTCAGTGTAGAGTCCCATTTCCAAAAGGTGCCTGCGTCTCCAAGTGCCTAAACTAATTTTGAAAATGGGACTTAGGCTATATCTTCTCACTGCAGCAACAGGAGGGGTTCTCCCATCACTATTGTTAATCCACTTCCCTGAGAGATGGTAATTAAGTCAGCTAGGTTGATGGAAGAATTCTTCTATCAACCTAATGCTGTCTACATGGGGAGCTAGGTGGGTCTAACTAGGTTGCTTGACTGGATTTTTCAAACCCTTGAGCGATGTAGCTAGTCAACCTAACTTTAGTGTAGATCTGGTCTGTGACTTCTACCCTTGGACTCTCTCCTCCAAGGTGGCATTCTCTGGAAGGATCAAAATAACCAGGGCTATAAATGATTTGCTTGTTCACTCTCGTCTTTTTCCCTGTGTTTGCTTTGTCCTCTCAGGGGCAATCTGGAAATCTCCCTGAGCCAACACTAGATTGATGGGTTTATAACAATCAGCTGTTTTCTGCTGCTGTTAGCAGATTAAAAAACAGAAAAGTTGGGTCGTTGAAGTGCTGTCACCAATCATTTTTATGGCTGTAGGATTGCTCGTTAGCACACTTGTTTACAGATTGTTAGGCTGGAGAGAAATCTATAGTTCCTGCATTTTTAACTCAATCACCACTCAATAGGAGAATGCAGAATCTAATAGCAAAGCAAGGGTGCACTGAAAGAGATTTTCATGGGTTCTTGACCTAAACCCCAAAGCCTGGTCTAGTCTTAAAAATTAAATTGACCTAGCTACACTCCTTTGGGCTGGGCAAAATTTTGTGCCAGGAGTGCTGTAGTTACGTCGACTTAACCCCTGGTATAGACGTGGCTAGATTGACAGAAGGATTCTTCCTTTGGCCTAGCTACTATCTCTGAGAGGCAGATTAACTACATCAATGAGGGGGGGAAAGCCCTTCCGTGGATGTAGGAAGAAGCATCTCAGCTATGATGCTACAGTGGCATAGCTTCAGCACTGTGGCTGTGCCACTCCCAGCGAAAGTAGTGTAGACATACACCCCAGGGACCAGAGTTAATGTATCTCTTGAGAGCATGTTTGGGCAAGAAGATAGTTTTCCCCAAGTCAGTAGAAATTTAGAGTGGTGGTAACCCGGCACAGGCTTATTCCACTGATACTCAACCTCTAGGGCAGTGGTCCCCAACATGGTGCCCGCAGGCGCCATGGCGCCCGCCGGGGCATTTATGTGCCCGCCTAGTGCCCAGCAGGGGACCTGCCGGGGACAGAACTCGGGCTGCGGGCGCGGTGTTCTCTGTTCCCGGCAGGTGCGGGGTCTGCCTAGTTCCCAGCAGGGGAGAGAAGCTGCAGCCCCACACCTGCCAGGGATAGAACTCTGGGGCCGCAGGCTGCAAGCACCAGTGTTCTAGGTCCCTGGCAGGTGCAGGGCCACGGCTTAAGCCGGAGAGAAGCTGCATCCCCGTGCCTGCCGGGGACAAAACTCTGGGGTTGCAGGCGCTGGTGTTCTCGGTCCCCAGCAGGTGCGGGGCCCACCTAGTGCCCAGCAGAGAAGAGAATCTGGGGCCCCGCACCTGCTGGAGACAGAGTACTCCGGGGCTGCAGGCACCGGTGTTCTCTGTCCTCTCGGCTTTTCTCCATCTTCTCTGGATTCATATATTATGTAATATTAAATGTTTTTTTGTATTTAATGTACAAATAAAAAATAAGCCTTGAAAAATTGTTGGCGCCCGCCACGCTCTTCTGAAAACATGAATGTGTTACTGGTCACAAAAAGGTTGGGGACCACTGCTCTAGGGCTTCAGGATAGCCCAAGAGGTCACAGAGTATCCACTCTCACCATTTGAGCCAGACCAGCCCCAGAGCATCACACCAGAGCCCACCAGTCCAAGCATAAAGGATTCTGGAGAAGATCCAAAGACCAGGTGACAACTAGGTGGTTGTGTCCTGTTACAAGAGAAGCTGCAATACAACCTCATATGAACTCAACACTGATAGTTCCTGGCAACTTTGTGCTTTGTCTTTGTGCTGTAAAGTGCTTCTCTTCCTTCTGTGTCCTCTAAATTGCTGTCCCCAGCAATCTGTACTGGGACCAGTGCTGTTTAACAAATGTATAAGTGAGCTAGAAAAAGGGGTTAACAGTGAAGTGGCAAAGTTTGCAGATCAAGTACCCAAGATAAGTCCAACTATCAGTTACAAAGGGATCTCAAAACTTGGGTCCCTGGGCAACCAAATAGCAGATGAAATTGAATGTTAATACTGTAAATGCAAAGTAATGCATATTGGAAATCAATTCCAACTATGCATATGAAATAAGGTCAAAACTGTGACCACTCAAGAAATATCTTGGAGTCATCTTGGAGAGTTATCTGAAAACATCTGCTCAATGTGCAGCAGCAATCAAAAAAGCTAACAATGTTAGGAACTCTTAGGAAAGTGAGTATCCTAATGCTGTTCTATAAATCCTTCATACGCCCACACCTTGAATACTGCATGAGTCCCATTTCCAAACAGATATATTAGAAATGGAAAAGGTACAGAGAAGGGTAACAAACCATTACGGGTATGGAACAGATTCTGTATAAAAAGATTAATAAGACTGGGACTGTTCTTAGAAAAGAAGACTAAGCAGGGATATGATAGAGGTCTATAAAATCATGACTGGTGTGGAGAAAGTAAATAGGAAGTGTTTACTCCTTCTCAGAATCAGAACACAAGAACCAGGGGTCACGATTAAATTAATAGGTTGAAAACAAACACGAGGAAGTACTTCAAACACAGTCAACCTGTGGAACTTCTTGTTGGCCGTGTTTTGAAGGCCAAAACTATAAACAGGGTTGAGAAAAGAATTAGGTAAGTTCCTGGAGGGTAGATCCATCAATGGCTATTAGCCAAGATGGTCAGGGATGGAATCCCATGCTCTGGGTGTCCCTTAGCCTCTGCCAGGTGCTGGGGATGGATGACTTGATAATTGCCCTCTTCTGTTCACTCCCTCTGAAGCATCTGGCAACAGCCACTGTCAGAAGACACGACACTAGGCTAGCTGAACCATTGGTCTGACCAGTACGGCCGTTCTTATGTTCTTAAAAGTAGTAGAAATTATGGGATGGGCCATTCAAAGGCACAAGGCAGTTGGGCACCCACCTCTTACTGAAGTTCAATGGGAGTCTGGCACTTGTCCTCCATTTGTGCTTTGCAAAGCATCCCCCTAGAACATTAAACAAGCTGCAATGTTCTGCACCAGAGGTGGCTGCATTTAGGTGGTGGGCTTATTCCCATGATCCATGCAATGGTAAAAATCTGTGAAGCATTTTAGTTTGCAGCTAGAGGCAAGGTGCAACATAGACTTGAAATTGTTAGATCGCTATCGTTGTTTACCAGCTGTGCCTTTCTGTCTCTTTAAATGCTGTGTGTGGCCAGTGGTGTTGAGCTGCATGGGGTGGCAGGGACAGTGCCAGTAGCCAGAAAGTATCTCCGAGAGCACTCCGTTATGCCCCAAAGGGGGAAATTCAGTTTTGTTTCTGAAACTTTGAAAGGTGACAAGTGCAATCAACCAAAGCCTTGTCCATTCCAGCAGCTTTTCAGTGCCTGCTTTCCCATATCCCCTTTCACAGTATGAGTGGTGAGCTCAGGCCTATTTAGCACAACCACAGCATGGTGGTTCTGCAGAGAAGACAATTAATGTGGGGAAGCTGAAAAATCTGCTTTGTTTTTTTTACAGCCTCTAACCCTATTAGCTGGGCCATTTGGAGTCTGCAGAGGGCCATTTTGCACTGGAATGGATTGCAAGAGGATTGAATTTCATTATATTTTTAATTAAAAGAAGGAAAGGAAAAGGGGTGAAGTAGGCGACATTAGGAACTTTGGAAGGAGAATTAAAGACTCCTGGGATCTTTTTTCCTCTAACACGTTCACCTGGATTGAAATAGTTTTGTTTTTCTGTCCAAGAGTCTGAGGGAGGATTTAAATCTTATTCTTGGGTTAACTAATAGTCCTTGGCTTTTCCTCAGCCCCTCCCATTCCAAGGTCTCGGTGAACTTTATAAACACCAGTGTATTCAGAGCAGTAGGTTTTGCAGATGGGGTAACAACTATAGAGAGGGGAAGGGACTTGTACCCAAGGTCACATAGCAAATCACTGGCAGGAAGGGGAATGCAGAGTCCTGATGAAGGATGGAAGGAACCCAATGAAGGTTGAGAGTTTCTCAGGAGGGAAAACTGAAGGAGCTTTGTGAACATAAGCATAGAGATCTTGCACTGGACTGGGACTCTAAGATCTGGATTTGATTCCGATCTTGACCCTAGACTCCCTGTGTGACCTTAGACAAGACACCATCTCTCCATGCCTCAGCTGTGTACCTGTAAAACAGGAATAATTCACCTCTGTCTTGTCTATTGAGCTCTTCAGAGCAGGGATTGTCTTACCTCATACATACAATACCTAGCACAATGGGGCAGCAGGGCTAGGTAGGGCATCTAGGTGCTACCACAATACAAATAAACAGATGACTTGCTTTGCTGAGCATGAAGACCAGAACCATGCAGAACTCAACAGCTTTGGGGTACAGAGACTGGGTGGGGGGAAATCTTTGCTTCTGAGGAGACGATGTGAACTTTTACTCTCAAATTTGGCTTTGAGTTTGATTTGAGTGAACCACAAACTCAGAACCATGAATTTAATCTGATTTTGTCTAGAGTCGGCCTGAGCCTTAAAATGTGAGTTGAGAGAGGAACTTCCTAAAGCATGTTGGGATCTGGTGTTTGGGTTCTGGCTGAATGTTGACACGCTGCATACAACCAGGAGAATCCCATGGGATTTTCAGATTTCTTCTTGAATCTCTTGCACAGCTCTGTAACTTCTCTGCTTTGCAGAGACTAGGCTGTGCCATATGTGGGTAGGATTCCAGGATTGGAATAGCAGAGGGGGGGCTCCAGGACAGAACCGAGGTGCATTTGCACAGCCGTGGGGTGGCCCAGGATTGGAATAGCAGGGGTACTGTAGGCCAGGGCTGTTGTACACTGGCAGAATCATATGAGGAAGTCTTCCCCCTGCTCACGTCTCGCCAGCACTATTAGACTCTTGAGAGATGTACGATTCACCCAAAGTCACGCCGTGTGTTTATTCTTAATGTGGTCCCATAGCTTGTGATGTGCCATACTGTGTGTCTACAAGCTGCACTATTTCTTATCTGTCTTTCACAGTGTCAGAACCCTCCTGCTAAGTGTCTTTTGTCCCCTAATAAACTGATAAGCTCCTGGTAATCCACTGATGGGGGAGGGGGGAGAAGGCTGCCCTGCCTGGGTAGATAAGGGAGCTCTTTGCTAGCGAGGGGGAGGGTGATACAACAGGGAGTGTACAGAGTGCTGAGCCTATTGTGAGACAGCCAAGAAAAGCCTTTTCTGGAAGGGAATTGAGGGGTCTGATCCTGTGAAGTGCCATGTCTGCAGCTGCTATTGACTCGGCTGGAATGGGAAGATGCAGGATTAGGCCCTAAATGAGCAATAAGACATCAGCCTTTTAACTGGGGCAGTTCAGTGGCCTTTGTAGAGACACATTTAGGGCTGGAGGAGGCACAACCCCCTCTCCCCCCATAAAGACGTAAGAAAAAATTGTCCCTTCAAAGAACTTGTCAGTTTGACCCAATACGCCTTATTTATCAGGGTGGTCTGTGTGCTGCCAATGAGCATAAAGAACGCCCATCACAGATTGCTGTCACAGGGAGATGAGATGCACCAAGGGCATCGGTCATGTATGGGGTAGTATTCCCTGTGACCATCTGATATAGCATGGACAGGGCAGCCTGGACACTTGGGTCCTGTTCCTGGCTCTGATGCCAAATTGCTGTGCCTTGGTGGGCAAGTCGCTTCCATTCTTTGTGCTTTCCCATCTCTAAACTGGGAATAAGGACACGCTCCTGCCATGGCAAGATGCCTTGCCATGCACAGACGTAAATCACTGGCCAAGTGCAAAATATTGATCTTGATTCTCTATTGCAATGCTATCTCATTCCTTCCCTTAGGCTTATGCCTAGTTCTCCCCCACCCCAACACTTTTTTGCTTTTTATTGATACTTTTTCTGTAGACCTCACTGATTCACAAAGGAATGGTCAATATAGTTGCCCCATTCTACAGATGGAGAAACTAAGGCACAGGGAGTTGCCTAAGATCAGTGGCAGAGTTTGGAAGCAAACTCAGGTCTCGTGATTCCCAGTCCAGTGCTTTATCCCTGCAGGGAAAGTCTCTTCTCTTTGCTGATAATCTGAGGCTCTTTCTTTTCTACTATTTTGAACACTGTAGTAGTACATATCTCCATTAAATCCCTTCTCCATCCCATTGGTTGTACAGTCATTCCTATCTGGGCTTGCAATGTGCTTTCGGTTTGCCACTTTCCATCTCTGCTCTATGGTCGCTGACTCTGTGCTGATAAGAGCCTGCCTCAGTGTGTGCTGTGCAGAGGCAGGCTGTGGGTCTGGAGGTTCAGTGAAGGGCTCTAGCATGTTGCTATTGTTCTAGACTTGTGTATTTGCCTAGTCTCTCAAAGGAAAGAGTTGCTTGTGCCTGGGCCTCAACCTTCTACCCAATGAGCTAAAGCAGGTGGTTTTAGCTGGCAGCAGAGCCTGGGAGTGATGATACAGAACCATCCAAACCTGTGGAGCCTTCAAAAAGGGGCCAGCAATCTGGAGACCGGGTTTCCTGTTGGGTTACCCAGGCCTTTCTAATTCACGGGGCTGGTCTTCACTGCACAGTTAAACTGAGTTCTAACTCTAGTGGTGTCCCTAATGTGAGTTGTGTCCACACATGGAGATGTTTAACTCATGTGATTGTATTAGTAACTTGAGTTATCTCCGTATAAGTTAATGCTCGACTTAACACAGCTTGTCAGCTGCTAACATGACCACTCTGTAGAGTGGATGCAGCTAGCTGTACTCAAGTGCCATTTGTCCTCCAATGCCTTCCCATGGTTCCCCTCATGTGCCCAGAAAGGACAGACAAGTTCTCCCACAACTCACTGGGCAAGAAATCAGAATGGTTCAGCTTGGTGCAGTGGAAAGAATGATGGGGCGTGCATGCAGAAATCCTAGCGACTCACCAGTGAGAGCAGTTCCAGTATGGCATCACGATGTGGCCATTCGCAGTTGAGTTAGCCTAACTGGAGAGAATCGACTAGAGCATAGATAACTCTACCTCTGCAGTGAAGATAGACCCATGGACATCATGTGCCACAAAGGTGGAGTTTCCCCAGCTACATGAAAACTAGCTGGCTTGTGTCCTCCACTAAGAACTCATGTGGGCCTTCAGTCATTCTGAGCTGGCTGCATGGGATGTGGTCTGCAGGTAGAGATCTCACAGAAGATCCCCTCTTTGGTGTGAAATGCTGTAGGTTTCCCCCTCATCCTTGTGCCTCTCTGATGCGATGCAGCTTTGCCTCAATGATAAAGCAGAAGGTGACTGCAGAGCCTAATTCAGTGTCGGTTAGCTGGGGTAGTTCCTGTGCTAAAATGCAAACACTTATTGCTGTGCTTCCATGCCTCACGGGGCTTCCCTAGCACACATGGGAGTGAACCAATCCTCTGTCTAGAGTACCTGCCTGGAGTAGGGGAGGCTTTTCTCTGCATGCTCCCTTCTCATCAAACCTTGCTCCCTCCAGGTGCTAACAAGCTAATATTAATCTGCCTGAATCAGTAGGGACAGGAGCTGGCAGGAACCAAAGTGGAATGAATTTGATTAGTTAGGGGAAAAAATATAGCATTTTCTATCCCCACTGGTATCATTAATTTGACCAAGTTTGAGGTTTTTGGGGAGGAAGAAAGGGACTGTTTTTGATTTAATTGTTTTACGGTATTGTATTGCAGTCTCCTTGGGGATTGCTGATCTCTGGCCTCCTGCATCCACAGATTCCCTGCTTAGCAGAGGCTGGTTTGTTCTCCCTCCTTTGAGTGGAAAAACAACTCATTAGCACAAGATGTGTAGGAGCACTGGGAGATTGTCCTAATTTCTTTTGCTTTTTCCACAGTCCTGCGGTGCAGAGGGGGAGAGCCTTCCTTGTGGGTAAGCAAAATGGATAGAGCCAGATCCTTGACCCCCTCTGCTTCTCAACCACCTGCCAGTTCCAAGGTTAAAGAAAGCACACTTTCTTGGTTTGTCTATCTCCCCAGAGTCAGCAATTTGTATTTAGGGGCAGGAAATTGGATGCAGGATTGATTGGCTGGTGGCAAGACTGATTCCAACAGAGCGTCCATGGTACATGGGATTTGAAATGAGATTTTAAAAAAAAGTAACTTGACAAGTAGACTCATAATCACTCTATCAATATATAATCTGCAACTTCTGCACCTCCAAAAGCAGCAAAGGATTGGATTAACTGTTTACTGTCTTGATTTTTAAAAGTTTCTTTGCTGGGGGTGGGTGTGTGCATGTCCTTTCCACTGGCTCAGAGCATAGTGCTGCCCGGGAATGGCACTTGAGATGGACCCAGTTGGATGGATGGAAAATCACGTGCAATCACACCTAGGTCCAACATTGCGTTTTGTCATCAGTAGATCTCAAAGTACTTTACAAAGAAGGGTGGTGTTACGGTCCCTGTAGTGGTGTGGCCACTTACTGAGCCCCCTGTCTGGGGGAGGGTGCTTCTGTGGTGCCTTGCTAACTGTTTGCTCCTTAGGCTTTCTCCCCTCCTTGGGGGCTGGGTTTATTGACAGAAAACAACTCCAAGTCCCAAATTCACAACCCACAACCAAACCTTTCTCTTCCTACTCCCAGGCCTCTGTGCCCGGAGAGCTTTCGTACTCGTTCCCTTGCTCTCCCAGGCTCTGTCCTGCCTCCGCAGGCTACTCCTGGCTGAGGTCTTAGTCCCAAAGTCCAGGCGTTGTCTGGAGCCTGCTCGCGCCTAGCAGTTTGTTGTCCCCGAGTGTCTCCCCTTCAGTGGCCACGGGTGGGGCTAATCCTGTAGGGTTGGCTTAGCCTTGGGCTCTCGAGTCCCCAGGTCAAGCTACCCTGTTAGTCCCTGTTTTACAGAGAAGGGGAAATGACTGCTGACTCTCCAGCCTGTGGCAGAGCCAGGAACTGAGTCCTGTAGCCAGATGGTTTGCAGTGAAACGGTGCTATTAGGGGGACACAGAGCATAGCAGTGCCCTGTTCCCAGTCCAGGAGTCTGGCCATTTGAGTCACTTAGCAGCGAAGCTCTGGTGGTCCTGGCTCCCACGTGCCCCAAATCTGAGGCTGGGTCCAGGCATGTCGGCATCTGTCCAGACTGGCACTTGATTGGGGGGGGGGGGGCAGGAAGGCACTAAATAATCTTCAGCCTATCGATCCAGGGTCACCCATGCCAAGGGCTGGTCGATAGAAAAGGACAGCTGAGTGGTTCTGTAATAAAGTGCCTTCACTTGACTGGCTTTGGGGGAGAGCGAGCAAATGAGAGATTAAATTCTCCTGCCATCGACAACTCATCAAGCAAAAGATATATTGGTGAAGAAAAATTACACTTTCCAAGCCCTGATGGGAGGAATTGAGCTGCTGGGACTGGCTTGCACTGTTCAGAGAACATTGGGCAGAGCCAAGATGTTTCTGTCTCCCACTGCCCCAAAATGCCAAGGTTGGGAGGAATGTTGGAGGTGCAGCAAAGTCTATTTTGGCTTTTCAATTCTGGTTTCCAGTTGGATTTTGGAGGTTGCAGGGAACTGTGACCCAATGAATAGATGCCTGGATCCTGGAGATTCCACTCCAGTTCCCCATGGATTCATCATTTGGATTCATAACTTTGAGAGGCACTGTCTCATTCCCATCCCTGCAGTCTGTGTACCCGGTGGCCTTGCAGCTAAGGCACTAGGCTGGGATGTTGGTAATCAGGATTCACTTCCTGCCTGAGCCACCAATGCCCTGGTTGACCTTGAGCAAGTGACCTGATATACCCCTGTGCCTCAGTCCCCCTCAGTTTTGGCTTGCATGTTGTATTCCTTTCTCCCACCTCTTGCCTACCTAGTCTGTAAGCTCCTCAAAACAGGGACATACTATGTATATGCAACAGCCAGCACAATGTCTAGGCACTACTAGAATATTACGGGACACCCAAGGAAGGATCTTGTACAGGTACAATTGAAGGCACATTACATGAGTAGCTGGCTCATTGGTCTGATCTGACATGGCAACGCCTGCATTCAAAAATCAGTGGCCTCTCAAGCCACAGATGGGCATCTTTCATCTGAGGATCTCAAAGCACTTTGCAAAACTGGGTATTCAGTACCATCTCTCTTCCACATGGGGAAACCGAGCCACAGAAGCAGGGAGTGACTTGCAGATGTACAGCATGAGCCAATGGTACACCTGAGCTCTCCTGATTGGCAGGCCTGTGCTCTACACAATAGACAAGACTGCTACCCATTTGACTGTGTGAGCAGTGACCTGAAGTCAGAGGATGGAATAATTGTCCTTGGGTTTATGGTAGCATCTGGAGGCACTAACTGAAACCAGGGCCCCATGGTGCTAGCTCTTGCACATGCAGATCATGAGATGAGACACGTTCACAGTCTGAATAGACAGATAAAGGGATGAGAAATGAGGTGCGGGGAGGGGAGGGAATTTGTCCACACAGGTCAGTGGCAGGGCTGGGCTTAGAATCCAGAGTCCCATTCCAGTGCCCTATGCAGTAACTACACTGCCAGTCAGACCTGTCATACAGGCAGCAGTGAGAATAGACTATTCAGTGACTAGCCCTCTGCTCTCACCAGGCAATGCTAATTGCTTCTCCTTTCCCGGGACAGTCCCTTCTCCTGGTGCAAGCTCAGCTGGCTGAGACTCTTTCCCCTTGTCTAACTGCAAAGGCAGATTGGCAGCAATGCTCCAGTAGACAGATTGGAGCGGCAGAATCCAGCTTGTTGGAGCCTCTGAGGTTTTATGGCCTCTTGCAGCACCTATATCACATTGACACTTACATAATTACACATCAGGCCAGAGAGGATGAAGCGCCGGGCACTTCCTAAACATGTCAGCTTGATTTGAGAGGTTTGGACTCGGATGGACTTTTTTAGGCATTTGATTTCAGACACCAATCAGCCAAGTGTCTGGAGGATCAATACCCACAAGCCTCGGATAAGCTCAGGGAAATGCCAGGGAGATGGGAGTGCAGCACTGGGGATGTGTGGTGAGGAGACACATGCCCCGTGTTCATGATGAGCTGCTGTTCCTCCTGCCTGTGTCATTGCACAGTGCAGGGAAGAGATGAGATCTTAGAGCAGCCATCTCCCCTAGAGTCGATGTTGGGTGTGTAAGCAGGGCAGGTGGCTGTCCAGGGCCCAAGGAACCAGTGGCTGGGCATTAACCCACCACTCCTAATGGCCTCGGGGTGAAATTCCTAGCACTTCCCACAGAGCTAGACTCTTACAGCTGTCCTTGAGGCTGTGCAGTTGGTTGGTGCAATGGAGGCACCGAGACCTGCATCTTCAAAAGTGGGCACGATTTTGGGGTGCCTGCCTAAAGCCTGATGCTCAAGGTGCTGAGCGCTCTCTTCCCCTGAAGACAAGTGGGAGCTGCATGTGCTCAGCACCTCCAAGCATTGGGGTCTGAGAGAGCCAGGTCGAATAAAGCTACTGTTGAGCACTTCGGCCTCAGTGACTTGTCTAAGGTGTCAGTGAATCCAGTGCCAGGATACCTGGGTTCTGTTCTCAGCTCTGTCTCCCAGACCCTGCTCTAACCACTAAGAAATGCTGTCTCTTAATAATAAAAAATATTTAGTGCCTTCAGTTGTTCCAAAACCTAACTTGACCCATTCGGCCTCATTCCCTGTAAAGAAAATAAGAGTAAAACTCTGGCCTGCCTGACTGTGGAAGTGTAGTAAGCCTGATCTCACTGCATTATGCAATGCAACAGTTCCCAGACTAAAAAGCAATGCTTTGTCTTCAGGATGTAGCAGTGTGGTTACATACTGACTGCAAACACTATCGCTATATGAATAACCTGCATGACATAAGAAACAACTGAGTTAGGCTCTATGGTGTGGGCAGCATGCAATTCTTTGAAGGCAGCTGTAGAAAAATTCACTTGTGGGTGTTTTCTTTGTAAGCCAATGCAGTGGTGTGCGTGCGTGTTGGGAAGGAGGGGTGTGTGTGTGTGTGTTGGGCCCATGCTGGGC
This sequence comes from Mauremys reevesii, assembly GCF_016161935.1. Classification (NCBI taxonomy): domain Eukaryota; kingdom Metazoa; phylum Chordata; order Testudines; family Geoemydidae; genus Mauremys; species Mauremys reevesii. Next base: position 128,591,717 of record NC_052626.1, on the reverse strand, counting down.
CCGGACCAGTTTTCAGTGTTTTCTTCAGTCTTGGCATCTAATACTCCAATTCTGCTGTTCTTGTGCTTTGGTCAGGATTGGGGAGGGTTCCTTTAAACCTCCTTTGTTTTCCCTATATTCCAGAGCCATACAGGAACATGCTTACCCATGGTGTGAGTTAGAGTAGCCTGGAGATTGCTCTCGCTTGCATACTACCTGAGTTACCTTGGGGAGCAATCAATTCCCATGAGGACAGTGTGCTCTGGCCATGCCCTGGGGTCAGGCTGGGGTGCTCTATATTGTAGGACTAGGAGCAGAGCAACTGCAGAGTCCTTAGGTCCACTAGGGAGGCCTTCACTGTAGGAGGTATTCAGAGGGCATCGCCACTTGTTCCAAGAGCCTTTTACGCTGCTAGGGAATCTAGGTCTGTTCCTTGAAGTTAACAACTTAGCAAAAAAAGATGCAACGGCTAGGCAGGTAGCCCCACCAACTCTGGTTGGACCCAGACTCCTGCCTATTGCCCAGAGGAACAAACGCCTTCCCTCTGTCTTAACCTTTACAGTCCCACAAACTGAAAACTCAACACAGTGTGTCTTTACAGACAGCGTGCTGTCTTCAGAGGCAGCAGCCGCTTTCAACCATGTAAGAATGATCATTGCAGCCTGGATATGTTAGAGGCTGGCTGGGGTGGAACTAATCTCATCAAAGCAGTTTTTTTTCAGTTTAGAAACGTTTAAGATTGAGATGTTGGTAGAGCTGTGAGAAGCTTCCTTCAGCACCTACTGTCTTTGCCTGACTCAGTCCCTGGCATTCCGGTCCTATTCTTTTTCCACTGATCTTCCTCACATCTTGACCTGAGGGACACAATTTCCCTTCCAGGATTGTCTTCCTCATCCTCCTGATCCCAATGGTCTTCTAGGTCTTGCTCAGATATGACAGAAACAAACTTGAGCCTTCTCCTTTTCCTTCACGTTTGATTTTAAAACAAATGACCAGCCCTGGACGAACTTCCACTCCAAGGCACTCCCCCTCTTCATTGTACATTGACTTCATCTCCCCACAACAAATGCTTCCATGTACCTTTTAAGTTCAGAATCCATCTCGTGCTCCATGTGATACTAACACAAGGCGGGAGAGGGGTGGTGGTATTTCCAGCTTGGCTAGAATTTTGCAATTCCAGGTACGTCCTGCAAAGAGAACCTGTTCTTACCTGATTTTCAGGCTGCTTCACGAGACAGAGCAGCTGCAGGAGGTAGGAAGGATAGTAATTCCACCAAAAGGACTCCAATAGAAGGGAGATTTCTGTGCTAGCCAGGTGTTTTAGTAGAGCTGGTCAGGAAATGGGGGATGGCACTTTCTGCAAAAACAACAAAATCAAAAATAAATGAAATTAACACCAACATTTTGATTCTTTTTTGATGAAAACTAACATCTTTCCACAATTCCTTTGTCATAAAACAATTTAGTTGTCCCATTGATGTCAACTTCCGAATGCTCAGCAGTAAGGTTAAGCCTGTGTGTAGGTTTGTGAAGGATTACAGCCCAGTTGTCTTTCATTCTTCCCCCACCACCCCTTTTTCTTTAGCTTTTCAGAACTTATTCAACTTTGGAGAAGCGACTGGCAAAGGGAAATAAAGAACAAACTTTATTGTTAAATTACAGAAATCTTCAAAAATGAGCAGTAGAGGGATTGAATTTTTCCTTTTGCCACTAAATTTTTCAAAGCTTTGGAGAAGCTTTGAAAAGTTTGATGGCAGGGGGAGGGTGGAATTTGTGTGGGGAGAAACTAGACATTCATTCTATTAAGTCGCTGGTGTGGGGGGAAAAATCAATTTGGAACCTTTTTTGAAGTTTCAATCTTCTAAAACCTGAATGAAAGTTTCAGTTAATTTTGAATTTTTCTGATAATTTCTTTTAAAACACTTTTTTAGGAGGAGGGGTGGCTTTCTGACCAGCTCTAGTTAAAGGCTCTGGTTTTAAGCAACCTCTGTTGCCCTGGTGGACTCTATTACAGTTCCTTAAAACAATCATGTATTAACGCTTTACAAACTAATGAGAAACAGAACTTTAATATGAAGTATGGCCAATGTTCTTCAACCCCTAGATGCTATCTAGCCCTACGCCGTTAGACTGGTCCGGCGTGTCTTACAATAGTTGCATAGTAGGCAGAGGAGCAAGGTTCCTGACCTCCTAGAGCAGGACCATTCTTCTGCTACAGACTTCCCATCCTCCCAGGTCAGCTCTTCTGCAGTACCGTCCCTCACCACCTTCATGTCTTAAGCCCCTGTCTTCTGGAAAGAGCACGGATCACAGCTTCTAAAGTGTGACTCTTTTTTGAACTGGAGTTTCCAGGGCAGCTTTTTCTCCTCCCTGCTCCCCTCTGAAGAAGGGGATGGAGTCCAACCAAGTCCATATCTTGCAGCTTCCATTTTTACATGACAAGTTAATTTAGCTCCACACTGAGGTGCCACTTCAACCCCCGTGATCCTCCTGCTACCCGATCAAACCCCAACCTCTGGGTGAGTTGGCAGCTTAGTGCCTCTGCCTCAGACCATGGGTGCTTGCTCTGCCAGGCTAAATTACTCTGCATGACTTAAAGGGATAACACCTGCAAACAAATTGAATGCTTCTAAGTGCAAATTGGATTCTCAATAGCTCTAGATTTAAAGTGGCACTACAGCAAAATAAAATTATTTTAAGGCAGCTGTCTTTGGAACACTAATCCTCTCTGTGCAGTTTATCAGGAACGGTCAGTGTGGGGTGGGGGTAGGGAGGGATACGGGTCTATTTTGGGTCAGTACATTTTCACTAAATTTACTAACTTTTACTGGCTCTTTACATTAGCCTTTGAAAAGTGCAAGGCAGGCAGAGCATTTAAGTGTCTCAAATAAAAGTTTCGTTTTGATTTCATGGAATATTCATTATGCAGTAAATACCACCTTAGATAAAGATATTGGTTATCTGAGCCCCTCAGTCTTCTCCTTGCAACATCCCTGTGAGGCTGGGTAGTGCTTGGATCCCCACTGTGCAGATGGAGGGAAGGACACAGAAGCCAGAGGTGAAATTTCCAGAAGCCCTGGACTTAAGTGCCAAAGTCCATTGACTAAACTTAAGAGCTTTGGAAAATTTTACCCTTACTCCACAAAGGGAGTGGGTGGCAGAGCAGAGCAAAGACCCCAGGTGTCAAAGCCCTGGACCTCATGCTCTTTCTGTCTCAGGGATCTGTTCAGAGATACTTTAGTGCAGTCAGCCTCAGTCTCCACTGCTGGTCTGGTGGGGCAGAGGTTGGGGTGCTGCCACCACCACCAGAGCAAGTGGGAGGGAACAGCCAGTCAGGAACCTATCTAATTTGCCCCCAAAGCCAGCCCTGGGACTGTAATGTGGAATGGGCCATTTCCCTTCAAGGGTGCCAGTTAAATTTTCCCCAGGCCTATATCGTCTAAGGCCCTGGTCCTGCAATGAGCTCCATGCATGCAGGCCCCTGTGCTCACGTGGGGTCACCGAGGCTCCCTGCAGGCTCACGCCTTGTCATTGCAATACTGCATTGTTGGGCCCAGTAAGGAGCAACTAGGTGGAAGTCTCTGGTCTGTGAGATACCGGAGATCAGACTAGATGTTCTGGTTCCTACTGGCCTTCAGATCAGGGCCTACAGACAGCCAGTGCAATGAGAAGCTGCTCACTGCAGCATGGGAGAGGCCACCCAACGTAAGCAGCCTTCCACTGAATGCATGGTGGAGCCTGAACTCCCTTCATGCCTTAAGTGGCTCCCTCCAGGTTAGGGGAGAAACCAGAGTTGGATAACCTATTAAATGAAAAAGAGTGGCCCTGACAACTGCATTAGCCTCAGAGGAGCTTGCCTGGAGCTGCTGTGAGGCTAGGAAGTGGGAAGGCAGGTTTTTCACTCTGCATATGGGATTACCAGAGTTGTGGGGGGATGGAGGGGGAATGGCTGCTAATTTTGATTAGCTTCACTTCCAGGAGCCCACTGTGGGATGCTTGAAGCTGACTATATGAAGTGACCCAATAAGTGCTCTGCATCAACCACTTGGCTTTTTCCTCAGTGATTCTCAAACTGCTCTTGGGTGCTGAATTTTTTTGAAAATCCTGGCCCAGATTGTGGGTACCGAGCACTTCTGATATTCAAAGTGCTGAGTGCCCACAGCACTCATTGACCTCAGCTGGCATTTTGGTTGCTCAGTGCTATTATACCACTAGTGGCTTGCCCTGACTGACCAGAGTTAAATGATGCTCAGAGCCTCCCATTCTCCTTTGCATGCACTGCACATCTTCCTTTCCACTCAATCATCTAAACTGGTGTTGCTCAGTAGTAGGAAAGCTATGTTCAGAATATAATGGCTGATCTTTTATGACATTTACTGCCATTGTTGGGGGGGAGGGGCGAGTCTGTTTAATTCGCTTGTTGCTATGCTATCCGTCAATCACGATAAATGTTAAACAGAGAGTGTGTGTGTGTGTGTGTGTTGGATGAGCCACAGAAGCACTGTGTTGGAACTTGGGGCAGCTGGTCTGTCTGAATTCCACGACTCAACCCCATCTCCAATATGTGGCTTGTAGTATCAGGGCTGTGCAAGAGTGTGACTTGCTTGCTCTTTTTTTTAATTTCGGGTGATGTCGTGCCTGCCATTTTTTATTTGTAGTTTGCTTTTTGATTAAATTTCAAGCAATGAGGGTTTTCCTCTTTGGCTGCTGGGGGGGCAAAGCAGAGCACCAGTTCTTACAAGTTTCTTGAACGTACACCTTTGTACAAAGAGGGACACCCTTGAAAATCTTTGCTTGCATCTGTTTTCATGTTTCTTTTCCTCCTCTTCCCATTTTCAAAAGACAAAATGGGCCATTTTGCTTCTCAGAAAGGAGCAAAAGTTGGATTTGCTCTTGGAACAAAAATGCATGGAAGCTTAAATTTCACATGTGTTTGCTTTTGTGGTGACATTTTGTACAGCTCCCATGTGGGTCTAGGGGTAATATCAGTGATATGCAATGATTCCTATTACGCAAGGCTATAATTTCACTGAGTGATGTGGGCAACTTCATAACATTTCTTTTTTTTAAAACCCAGATTTCCTTTACCATTGATACAATGAATAGCACAAAGGTAATTGGGCGGTGGGGAAAAAACCCTAGATGCCAATTTAAGGAATGTAAACCATACAAGCTCCAGTGTTCCTTCCCTGGCAGCACTGCAAACAGAAAAGAAAAGAGATAGTGCAGTTAGATCATACAGGGTCCTGCATTCAAAGGAGGTGACAGAACACAGCATGACAGGTAAAGCCCTTGCATCTCCTCCTGCCAGACTCCTACATAAAAAGGCTTCACTTTTTTCCTATACAAAATCATCCTTGATGACAATTGTAATTAAAAGCTGATAAATTCATCAGGTACTAAATAGCAGTTCCCTCCCACCACCTCGCATCTCAGTGCTGACTTCCACCACTCTCCAGCAAGGGGAGTTTCCCTTGACTGTTTCCCCACTGGTTGAAAGACATCTCCATCTTCTGGGGTAGGTGTGACGAAGTGGGACTGTTCTTAATGTTTCCTCTGAATGCTGTGTGGGTGCCTCAGTTTCCCCTATGCATTTCTTAAGTCTCCAGCATGCATAAATGGCTGTCACTCTGTCTCTTGGCAACAAATGGCTGGGGCCTTTCCCCCCCCTGCAAGGGGATGGCTAAAGGTGAACAAAAAGATCAGGTGATCTCCTGCCCTGGGAAAAAGACAAAGCCCAGAAAGCAGGGGCTGGAGGGGGTTTCAGTTTGGAGCTGGCTGGGGACAGGAAGTGAGGGCAGATGGAGTTGTCTGGCTTGCTGGGCCCCAGAATGGACCCGGCTGAGGGGTCCCGTTTCTCTGTATCTACAAGCTGTGTTTTAGACCGTGTTCCCGTCATCTAATAAACCTGTTTTACTGGCTAGCTAAGAGTCACATCTAACTGCGAAGTGGGGGTGCGTGCAGGACCCCCTGGATTCCCCGGGACCTCGCCTGGGCGGACTTGCTGTAGGCAGGGGCGGCTCTACAAAGTAGGCTGCCCCAAGCAGCGCGGAGCGCTGCGCCGCCCTTCCCCAGTCCCGCGGCGGGTCCCCTCTTCCCGCGGCTCCGGCATCCTGGGGAGGGCGGCATTTGGCTCCAGTGGAGCTCCCGCCGACATGCCTGCGGCAGGTCCACCGGAGCCCGGGACGAGCGGACCTGCCGCAGTCATGCCTGCGGGAGCTCACCGGAGCCGCGGGAAGACGGGACCCGCCGCAGGCATGACTGCGGCAGGTCCGCTTGTCCCGGGCTCCGGTGGACCTGCCGCAGGCATGTCGGCGGGAGCTCCACCGGAGCCAAATGACGCCCTCCCCAGGATGCCGCCCCAAGCGGGCGCTTGGCCCGCTGGTGCCTAGAGCCGCCCCTGGCTGTAGGAAGCGCACGGAGGGGCAAAGGATGCTGAATGCTCCAAGGTCAGACCCAGGAAGGTGAAGCAGTGTGAGATTCTTGCCCTGAAGACAGTCTTCTCCAAGGGAGAGGAGGGCCCCCAAAGTCCTGACTGGCTTTGTGGGGAGCAGTTCCAGAGCATCACCCGGGGACTCCGTGACAGTAGGTTGTGTTTTTACACTTGAACAGCTGCAATTGCAGGCACCCACCTGGCAGAAAGTGGGTGGAATCTTGTGGCTTAGGAAAAGGATTGCTGAGTTCTCTCTTTCAACCACTGCTAAATTGATGCATGACCTTGAGCAGATTGCTTAATCTCCCTGGACCTTGGTTTCTTCCTCTGTAAAATGGGGATGATCCTTCTCCCCCCACTTCCTTTGGTCTGTTATTTTCTCTCACGATAGGGGCTGGCTTTTACTCTGTTTGGAAATGCTTAGCAAACAGGAGCTGAGGGTAGGACGATCGTCTTAATGCTACTGTAGTAATATGAATCAATAGGAGCAAATCTAGCACTGGGGTAATCCTGGCACAGCTGCCATTTATGTCAAGAGAAGACTGACCTGCCTCTAGTTCTTGGAGAGCAAGGCCTGTCTCAATAGGCCATGCTAATACCCAGTTCTGGAGAGGAAGGAGGGTCTAGTAGTTAGAGCACTGGCCTAGGACTTGAGGGATCTGGGTTCAAGTCCTCACTTCCCCCCACAGACTCCGTCTGACCTTGGGCAAATCACATAGCCTGTTTCCCTATTTTAAAATGGGGATAATAGCCTTCACAGCTTAAAGGAGCATGGCTTGCCGATCTTGGACTTGATAAGAGAGCACTTCAGCCACCATACAGGTGCACCAAGCCCAGCCATGTGACACACCTTTGGGAGAAAGGAAGAAATGATTGCTTCTGCTCCTCTTGCTTCACTAATGCTTGGTTTTGATTCTTTTCTTGACAGAAGTGCTGAAAGGCCAGAACATTCTCCCTTGCCGAAACCAAAGGCTGATCCTATTCAGCCATGGGAATGTAAAGGCAGGATCTGCCTTCCCTGATTCTCTTACTGCTTTCCTTTCTGCGCTTGTAGATAATATTCAGCTCTCAGAATGACTTGAGGAAGAACTGTCCCTCGAAAGCTTGCATCTTCCACCAACAGAAGTTGGTCAGATCAATCTTATCACCTCAGCTACCTTGTCTCTCTCAGATCCTGGGACCAACATGGCTTCAACAACACTGTGCAAGCACATAAAAGGGCAGAGTCTGGAAGCTACTGGCCCAGTTCAAACAAAGGGGTGAACACCCCACCAGTGAAAGATGGTTTTGAGTTTGATGTCCACATGCCAGGACCACCACATGGAGGACTGCTTCATGGTACCCTGAGAAAAGAGGCCAAGAACTGTTTTTCCCCTTACCATTCCATCTTCTCTTGCTGGGTATGGCCCCTGCAGCTCAGACCATTTAAAAAAGCCAGTTTTCCCAAAAGTTAATACTACCTGGTGAGGGCCAGTATGGAAGTTTAGAATTTATGGCCCGGTCCCCATCAATGTGGGGCCAGACTGTCAATTGCTCAGTGCTAGAGTTTGAGATTTTTCCAGATGAAATGTTTGTTGCCATGAAAGGCAGATTGGGTCTGACCGGAACACTTTTTGCACATTTGGGTTGAACTTGCTGGATTGTTTCAAGCACGCGGGGGGAGGTAAGGGGATGTAATCCTCCCCAAAATCCTGAAAAACTTCAAATGAGGGGGTTAGTTAAACAGAAGTTAAAAGGTACAGTGACTAAAGTGAAATCCCTGCAAGCTGCGTGGGCGCTTTTTAAAAGACACCATAATAGAGGCCCAACTTCAATGTATACCCCCAAATTAAAAAACACAGTAAAAGAACAAAAGAAGAGCCACCGTGACTTAACCACCATGTAAAAGAAGCAGTGAGAGAGAGACTTCCTTTAAAAAGTGGAAGTCAAATCCTAGTGAGGCAAATAGAAAGGAGCATAAACACTGCCAAATTAAGTGCAAGAGTGTAATAAGAAAAGCCAAGTTTGAAGAACAGTTAGCCAAAAACTCCAAAGATAACAATATTTTTTAAGTACACTGCTAAACAACCAGTGGGGCCCCTTGATGATCGAAATACAAAAGGAGCGCTTAAAGACGATAAAGTAATTGCGGAGAAACTAAATGGATTCTTTGCTTCAGTCTTCATGGCTGAGGATGTTAGGGAGATTCCCAAGCCTGAGTCGGCTTTTGTAGGTGACAAATCTGAGGAACTGTCACAGATTGAAGTCACTAGAGAAGGTTTTGGAATTAATTGATAAACTCAACATAAACAAGTCACCGGGACCAGATGGCATTCACCCAAGAGTTCTGAAAGAACTCAAATGTGAAGTTGCGGAACTCTTAACTCAGGTTTGTAACCTGTCCTTTAAATCGGCTTCGGTACCCAATGACTGGAAGTTGGCTAATGTAACACCAATATTTTAAAAGGGCTCTAGAGGTGATCCTGGCAATTACAGACTGGTAATTCTAACGTAGGTACTGGGCAAATTAGTCGAAACAATAGTTAAGAATAAAATTGTCAGACACGTAGAAAAACAAACTGTTGAGCAATAGTCAACATGGTTTTTGTAAAGGGAAATTGTGACTTACTAATCTATTGAGTTCTTTGAAGGGGTCAACAAACATGTGGACAAGGGGATCCAGTGGATGTAGTGTACTTAGATTTCCAGAAAGCCTTTGACAAAGTCCCTCACCAAAGGCTCTTACGTAAATTAAGCTGTCATGGGTTAAAAGGGAAGGTCCTTTCATGGATTGAGAACTGGTTAAAAGACAGGGAACAAAGGGTAGGAATTAATAGTAAATTCTCAGAATGGAGAGGGGTAACTAGTGGTGTTCCCCAAGGGTCAGTCCTCAGACCAATCCTATTCAACTTCATAAATGATCTGGAGAAAGGGGTAAACAGTGAGGTAGCAAAGTTTTTGCAGATTATACTAAACTGCTCAAGATAGTTAAGACCAAAGCAGACTGAAGAACTTCAAAAAGATCTCACAAAACTAAGTGATTGGGCAACAAAATGGCAAATGAAATTTAATGTGGATAAATGTAAAGTAATGCACATGGGAAAATATAACCAACTATACATACAATATGATGGGGGGGCTAATTTAGCTACAACGAGTCAGGAAAAAGATCTTGGAGTCATCAGGATAATTCTCTGAAGATGTCCACGCAGTGTGCAGAGGCGGTCAAAAAAGCAAACAGGATGTTAGGAATCATTAAAAAGGGGATAGAGAATAAGACTGAGAATATATTATTGCCCTTATATAAATCCATGGTACGCCCACATCTCGAATACTGCGTACAGATGTGGGGACTCATCTCAAAAAAGATATACTGGTGCTAGAAGAGGTTCAGAAAAGGGCAACTAAAATGATTAGGGGTTTGGAGAGGGTCCCATATGAGGAAAGGATCCCATATGAGGAAAGAGGTTAGGACTCTTCAGCTTGGAAAAGAGGAGACTAAGGGGGGATATGATAGAGGTGTATAAAATCATGAGTGATGTGGAGAAAGTGGATAAGGAAAAGTTATTTACTTATTCCCATAATACAAGAACTAGGGGTCACCAAATGAAATGAATAGGAGCAGGTTTAAAACAAATAAAAGGAAGTTCTTCTTCACGCAGTGCACAGTCAGCTTGTGGAACTCCTTACCTGAGGAGGTTGTGAAGGCTAGGACTATAACAGCGTTTAAAAGGGAACTGGATAAATTCATGGTTAAGTCCATAAATGGCTATTAGCCAGGATGGGTAAAGAATGGTGTCCCTAGCCTGTTCGTCAGAGGGTGGAGATGGATGGCAGGAGAGAGATCACTTGATCAGTGCCTGTTAGGTTCACTCCCTCTGGGGCACCTGGCATTGACCACTGTCAGTAGACAGGATATTGGGCTAGATGGACCTTTGGTCTGACCCAGTATGGCCATTCTTATGTTCCTGTGACAGATTAGGAGACTCTCCTATATCCTCATAAATCTTACTGAATTAAGTGAATTCAATAAGATTAAACTGTAAGTATTTTAGGAGCTTGTATTAGCTATGGAAATGTTTTTGTGTGCTGTGGGATTGTTTGTAACTCCTTTAAGGAGAAGGTTTGGCTAATATAACCCTAGGGCTCTTTAAAACAAAGTGCTAGACAGTCTATTCCAAGGGCATGTTTGGGAGGAGGGGAATGCAAATGAGCCATCTCAGGATCCATCTTTTTTTGAAGTTGCACCTTGGAACCAACCATGAATATATAATCAGCAGATGGGTTTCTGCCCAAGACCGATACAGTGACTCTCAGCCCTGAGTGTGCTAGGTCTGAGCAAAAGCTGTTATGAACTGGTGACCATGGGGTTTGAAGGACTAATTACCAGCCAGAGCCCTTGTTTGAATCATAGAATTATAGAATATTAGGGTTGGAAGGGACCTCAGGAGGTCATCTAGTCCCATCCCCTGCTCAAAGCAGGACCAACACCAACTAAATAATCCCAGCCAGGGCTTTGTCAAGATGGGCCTTAAACCTCTAAGGATGGAGATTCCACTATTACAGGTTGGATCACAGAACCCCCCCATTGGGAGCTGCCACTTGGTGTGCCAAGACTACTTCTGCCCCTGCTTTCCTGCCCTGTCAGCTTAGGACTTCAGTGCCCTGCCTGGTTTGAGCCAGATTCACTAGCCTGCTGCAAATCCAGCCCCAGGTCTGAATCTCATCCCCTAACAGCTGTAGGCTTACCTGAAAGCAGCTTACAGAAGTGTTCTTGTCTTTAACATTTAGATGCCCAACTCCCAATGGGGTCTAAACCCAAATAAATCCGTTTTACCCTGTATAAAGCTTATGCAGGGTAAACTCATAAGTTGTTCACTCTCTATAACACTGATAGAGAGATGCACAGCTGTTTGCGCCCCTCCCCCCCAGTATGAATACATACTCTGGGTTAATTAAGTAAACAGTGATTTTATTAAATACAGAAAGTAGGATTTAAGTGGTTCTAGGTAGTAACAGACAGAACAAAGTAAGTCACCAAGCAAAATAAAATAAAACACGTGAATTTTTGTCTAATCAAACTGAATACAGATAATCTCACCCTTGGAGATGCTTCAGTAAGTTGTGTTCCCCCCCTCCCTCCTCCCCACACCCGACTGGACACCTTCCAGGCCTGGGCACAATTCTTTCCCCTGGTACAGCTCTTGTTCCAGCTGAGGTGGTAGCTCGGGGATTCCTCATGATGGCTCTTCCCTTTGTTCTGTTCCACCCATTTATATATCTTTTGCATAAGGTGGGAATCCTTTGTCCCTGCTCTGGGATCCCACTGCCCTCTTCTCAATGGAAAAGGACTAGGTTAAAGTTCCTAGTTCAGTACAGGTGACATGATCACATGTCACTGTAAGACCCCAAGCCTTCATTCCTCCCAGCCTGACTCACAGGAAGGCCTGCCTGCAAACAGAGCCATCCACAGTCAATTGTCCTGGTTGATGGGAGCCATCAAGATTCCAAACCACCATTAATGGCCCACACTTTGCATAATTACAATAAGCCCTTAAAGTTATTTCATATTTCTAGTTTCAGATACAAGAATGATACATTTATTCAAATAGGATGACCACACTCAGTAGATTATAAGCTTTGTAATGATACCTTACAAGAGACCTTTTGCATGAAGCATATTCCAGTTACATAGAGTGCAACGTCACATCCACCAGCTCCCTAGGTAACCCATTCCAGTGCTTGACCACCCTCCTAGTGAAAGTGTTTCCTAATATCCAACCTAAACCTCCCCTACTGCAATTTCCATCACCTTCCACCACTGAGAACAGTGGGAATGTGGGCTCGGCTAAGCTTATTAACATGAGTAGGTCTTTAATATTTTCTCTGCAATGTTTTTACCTGAAGAATAAATGAGCTTGCTTAGACCAGTGGGGTAAGTGAACTTTGGCAATTACACTGTGTACCGTTTTTGAGGAGACTAGTGAAGCAGGCTTGCTTAGGCAGACTCTTTTTTGCTGGAAATATCACAGCTTGGTCAGGGAACCATGCAGCCTGGAAACAGCACAGTCAGGAGGGAGATGCATGTACCCGCCCAGGAGAGGACCTGGCTCAGGAACCTGGAGCCTAGATTTTTGACTGGTTCAGTTCACCAAAACAAATTTCATTGGGGGTCAACCCTTTTGCAAGGAGGATTTTGTTGAGTTTGGTCAGCACAGCAGACTGGAAAAGCGGTTACTTGCACAGCTCAGTTCATCACCCACAACAGGGGCCAGGCTTTCTGAAACGATCAGCCCCCAACATGCTGAGCTCTTCTGAAAGCCAGATTTTCAGGAGTCCCTATCACAACTGGTCCCTCCGGTAGCAGTATTGCCAACCCCAGATAATCAAACATGTCAGGTGACTAAGAATTGTTTTAAATAGCTTGGTGTTATCTATTTGCCTTATAGTTTTTGAGCCTTTAGGGTTTATCTTGCTTTTCTCAGCAATCAGAGGGCTAGAAACTTACTCTTTTTAATTGAAAGCTGAGATTCTCAGCTAATCACACGAATCTAGCAGCTGGGGCTTGAAGTTGAATAGCAAATATTGCAAGTGTTGTGACAAAATTGCAGGAGTTGGTAACATTCATGTAGCACCAGAGCGAGGGCTGTGATTGAATGGACGGAGGCTCAATGACCCTCTGATTCCCCTGTGGCTGTTTCCTGGGACCAGGGGCCTTTGACTGGCAGCCTATGCTGCAGTTGCACCTGCTCGGTGGGTGGATGGGCTTTGCTCTCCAGCACTGCCAAGCCAGCATCTTTCACTTGCACTAAATTTGTTTTAAGATGAAAATAAGAGGGCGGCAGCAGCTTGTGGGAGAAATGAAAATTAGCAGAGTGCTTAGGAGCAGACTGGGGGGGCCATAGCAAGCCAGGCAGACTGGAACCCCTACAAACACAGGGAGAGGCTGCCATCGCTGGGCGCCTAGCAGGACAAGTGGAGCTGCCTGGATGGATATTAAGTGATTTGCAAGCCTGTTGCTTGTGAACACAGCTGTAAATGGAGCAAGAGCAGACAGGGGAAATGAAAAGAGGCTCAGGCTGTTTAGTGGAAATACAGTGAAAAATGGGAAACACTTCCTTCTCAGGCTCGGACTTTTAAAGAAACAAAAGCCCCAGTATCTATTTTCATGTCTTTTTATGTTCTCCTTGCACTTAATCTCGTTTAGCTCCGCAATTAAATTTTAAGACACATAAGAGTGTTCGCTTACACACTTGGATTCTTCGCAGATTGAATTATTTAATAGAGTGTGTAGCAGCTTCATGATCTCTGAGCTATGGCTCCAAAGGCAGCCAAGCAGAAAATTAATAAACACTGCCTGCCGTCTCCGCAGCTCCTGCTGCCCCTGTGCCGTTCTCCCCCGCCCTCCTGCTGGTTTTTCCGTTGTTTGTTGCTTTCCTTCTGTGTTCTATATCCCCCTTTCCTGAGTCACTCCTGTTCTCTCGCTTGAACCCTTTCTTACTCTTTTTTCCTTTTGCATTGGTTTCCCCCTTATTCTCCCTCACTCTTCCCCTTCACTTCTCGCTCTTGGTATCCCTCTATACACCCTCCCGCATTGTGCTTTCTGTGGCTTCATTACTTCACTTTCATTCTGTAAGGCCTATAGGCCTTATCTGCACCCCTCAATCCCCTCCACCTCATCCAGCTATCCCCAACGATAGCCCCATTGCCCTTTTTAAAGGGATTATTCCTGGAAGCAAGGCCTGCAGATGGGAATGAGTGTTTCAGGATCAAGCCTGCAACATTCTGTGTCCCTGTTTTCAGAAGGGCAAGTCTTGCATGTGAAGATCCATCCTCCTTGCTGACTCCATGCTCTGCTGGGAGCAGGGAGAGCAGTGGAACAGCTGATTAATGATGGCAGGGAGCAACAGCATAACTTCCCCAGCTTCTCCCAGACCCCCATGTCTCCCTTTCCCCTTTGGCAGCCGTGTGCCTGCCATCCCCCCAGTGCATATGATGCCTGAGTGGAGAATTGTTGCAGCTTAGAGATGGCTTGCTATTCCACCCCTGCGCCATGCAGGGGAGGAAAGCGCACAGCTCTACGTGCTGCTTGTGGTGAGTGTAAGACCTTGGCAGAAGTGATCCAGGCAGTGTAGAAGATCGCTGGCTGGAACCACAGGTGTTACCAGTGTACAGAGGGGGCCAAAGGAGGGAGTAACGGATGCCTGGGCATTGGCAAGACGCTGGTGAGAGGAGGACGTGTTGCCTAGCTGAACAGCTCATGCTGGAGGAGAGTGCAAAAGGGCTCGGAATAAACTCTTCCGTAGCACCTTTACCAGCCAAATCCTTGCTTGAGGGAGTGCTGTTGCATTGTGGGATTGTTGCTGGAAGTTGTCTTGCACCAGCACAGGTCCATGTGCATTCACACTGCTGTGCTGCTAGAGCTATCTCTAGGGTGGCTTATGTCACTCCAGAAGGGGGGAATAATGATTCCAGCAAAAGAGAAGGGGTTCAGTGTGGACGCGTGCCAGGCTGTGCTGACTGACAGCCTCAAATATGGCACTAACTGGGTGAAAGTCTATGGCTTGTGTCTCACTCTCATTCAGATGAGACTGGCCAATGGTCCCTTCTGCCCCTAACTTCTGGGAAGAAGGTTGAATTTTGCCAGTAACACTTCCTAGTGTAGATTAGGCCTGAGTCCCAAGTCACTAGATTTTTTTTATGTGGAATGAATTGGTGGATCTCAGTATAATTCTTAGCAGACCTGGGTCTGATCCAGTGCCTGTTGCAGTACTGGGAACCTTTCCATGAACTTTAATGAGCTCTGGATCAGGCTCGTACTTCCTGAACCCACTAGTCACCGTGATGTTTTTGCACAAACCTTGGCAGAGACCAGGTGTAAATGGATGTAATAGGCATGGTCTATCATCACTGGTAGTCTGAGTCACTCCTTTTGCATCATTAGGCGAGTGAGCTAGATTTAATGGCAAACTCGTTGTCTAAATAGCAGCTCGCTATTAAGAGACCGTGTAGTGAGGTCGAACAGCTGGGCAATGGAGGCACCTCTCAGCATGCTCTAGTTTGGCTTTTGGGGCAGACGATGCCCCTTGGCTGGCTCTAGTCAATCCAAGTGGAATCTGTAGATGAGTGGCCACCTCAGGACCCCTCTGTACCCAGCCCCTCACCTCAGTTTCACTTTGTGGATCCCTAGTCCTCTCCACACAGGGCTTTTCCAGCTTCACAGCGGCCCTCCTTAGGGTCTGATTTATAACCTTAAAGTTCAAAACTACACACAAATCTTAAGCTTGGGGATAGCCCGAACTCCCCTGCTCTGGTCAGGCCTTCCTGTCTCTGCAGGCTGCTTCCAGCCCTGCCTAGTTGGAGCAATTCCCCTGGGCTCAGGGTCTTCCCTGCAGGAGCCTCTCCCTCTACAGTGTCACTTGAGCGTCCCCCTCTCTGCAGCCACCTTTTGCTCCTAATGGGAAATAACCTGAGTCCCCTCGAGTGGGGCTCCAGCCCAAGACCAAGCCCCTGTTATAGAATCCAAGGTGGCTCTTGTTTCACTGGGCATTAGGCTGTCTCTTCCATTTGCTCTAGTGATGCTTCTATGGGGCAGCAAGAAAGGCCTCCAACCCTTAGGATGGGACATAGGGTGACCAGATGTTCTGATAAAATCAGGACCATCCCAATATTTAGGTGTTTGTTCCAATCTTTGGTCGGGATGCAATTTGTCCCGATATTTCACTCCACCGGCAGCACTTGTGTTTTTTTTGCTCTGCTGGCAGCACTTGTTTTTTCTCCGCTGGTGGACCTCCCCCTCACGTGTCCCGATACTTTCTTCCTCTCATCTGATTGCCTTAATAGGATGGGTGTGGGGGAGAGGTGTGCTTGGCTGGTGCTTGCTTCACTGCTGCATTTCTTGGCTCAAAAGCAATTGAATTTCAAATACTGTCAGCTTTCCCTATCTTGCGTCTTCTTTTCTCCCTCCAAGTCCTCCTTCCTCCACCCCCTCTTCCTTCTGTAACCTTTCCAGGGAGCAAATCGCACCGGGCAATTATGCAGAGTGAGAAAGAGAGCATTAAACCAGGCGAGATTTCCGCTGAGACCGTGGCTTGGCAAATAGCAATACAAAAGCAGTCTGTGAAATTCAGCAAATTGCCTGTTGGATAAAGGCAGATATTTACAATGCATGTGGAGCCCTCACGAATTATCGGAAGAGACATCAGTTTATTTTTTTCTCCCCCTTCCCCTTTTTACAAAGCACTCAATGAAAAGGCTTAAAAATTGCTCCTAAAGAGGGGAGCTTGGCCTCTAGTTCCTAGGAGATGCCTGCAATTTTCCTAAATCAATTTCCTGGGAGGTTAGGCTGCTGCTTTTTTAAAAAATGCTTCTCTATCTTTCACTCCTTTCACAGGCTCTTCCATTCCCACACCTGCCCTTCAAACCATTAATTTTTTGCAGGTAGTATTTAAATTACTGTGGCGCTTACTGCACCAGCTCAGATTGAGTCCCCACTGTGCTGGGTGCTGTAAAAACCACAGAGGAACACAGTGCCCTAAGTAGATGAGACTCAGAATGATTCTCATTTGTACAGAAGGGAAACTGAGGTGTGGCGAGATCAAGAGGCTTGCCCAAGCTGTCTGTGGAAAAGGCAAGATTTGAAGCTGGGTCTTCTGAGTCCCACTCCCATGCCTTAGTCACAACATTCCTCTTCCTTACCAGGTGTATTGCACCAAGCCCCTAGCTTTCCCCCAAGACCCAGCCCTGCTGGAGAGGGATGGTCCCTGTACTGGAGCAATATATTTGCTATTGCTGTTCTCTGTTCTTCCATGAAATTTTCTGTATCCAATGGGACTGGAAGGCACCTCCTACTTTCTTTCCTCTCCTTACTGTGCTCCAGTGTTGGCAGGGCACCCCAAGGCTGAGCAGCATCTCAGAACTATAGCTCATTAAAGGAAAAGTGCCTGGGCCGGCAAAGCCTACATAACTGAGCATGTGTTATGGCGCTACCTCTCTAAAATACACTCCTGCCCGTCTGCTCCATTCAGCTCAGGCCTGCACCTTTGAGAGGGTAAAGGGGACAACTTAAATCGTATGCCAAGCAAATTGTTATTGTCGTCCTCAATGATTCCCTCACCCCCTGTTTCGTGGGTTTGATTTTTTTAATATGGGGGTGAGGGCAGGGAGGTGTTCAGGGGTGTCAGTCTGGAGCAGCATCCTCAGCAGAGCTGGTCTGAAAATGGAGTTTCTGTTGATTGGAAAATTATGAAATCTTTATTCCAGTTGAAATTTAAATACTCCCCCAAATTGATTTGGAAACATTGAAATGTTTCATTTTGATAATGTCAAAACATATGAAACCGAATGTTAAATATCTTATTATAGAATCTAAGAACACATAAATATAGATGAATCAATATTTAATATAATAGAGCAGCCTAATGCAAGTGATAGTTTCAATGATTTGTTTAGGCTTTCTCCCATCAAATTTTGTCAAAATAGATTCATTTTTCATAAATGTTTCCTTAAAATGGAAACTGCATTTTCCAATGGAAAACTGTTCTATCAAATTTTCCACCAGCGCTAATCCCCTATAAGGCTGATCTCACCCTCTTCCCTGCCCTTTTTGCAGACTTAGCCCTGCTCTCCCAACCACTTAAGTGTCTGGGGTGCTGTTCTGAGCAAACTACCCTGCGAAGATCAAAGTGCAAGTAGTCTCTTGGCCTATCAAAGCCTATGATCAAGTGTCTTGATGGTTTTGGTCTTTTGGCCCTGAGATGAAAGCCTTGTCTGTGTCTCTTGGACCGTGACATACAAACATTGTTTTAAGTTGTATCTATTCTTATCAGTTTAATATCTGATATGTCCTTAATTTGAGGACTGTCTATTAAATTGATTCAACCCTACCTTTTATTTGAAAGGAAAGTGTTGCCCCAAAGTGCCATTCCCTGTGACTCTAGGGGGGCTGTCTCTGAACACCCCCCCTTACCCACACTGGGAATCGCTGCCTCTGTGCCCCTCATCCCCAGTCTGTGCTCTCACTTTTTGCTAACTTTTTTACATTCACAGCTTTGCACAATTCCAGCTTGAACCTCCATGTAAAACTCCAGTAGTGGAACTATCCTAAGAAGCCCCAATTCAACAGCTGAACGAGACAGTTAAAATTCCCCTCTCCTCCCTGGAGACCAATTGGATGGGCCTCCCCAGGTCAGTAGTGGGATCTGTGGGTAGAACTAGCAGATAGCAAAAGTACTTTAGACTGGAATCTAGTCTGACCTCCTGAATTGCACAGGCCAGAGAATTGACCCCAGAATCATTCCTAGTGCAGATCTTCAGGACCAGGACAGTCTTTTTGTCCTTTTGTTTGTATAGAACTTAGAAAAACTGTGGGAGCCATAGATGCCACCACAATACAATTAATAGCTACTAATAATCAGATCCTGACTCTTGCCCCTGAATGTACAATGATGAAGTATATCATACAGAGTGTTTCCCTTTCAGTGTTTGACATTATCCTAAGAGCAAGTTCATTGCAAACATCACATGCTGTTTCTTCCTGGGAGAGGGTTCCTGTGAACAAGACGGTCAATTGCAATTGACCATGAAAAATAACAGTCCAGTAGGCTCACTGAATGATTTCCAGGCAGGCTGTCATGGGATTGACCACCACAGGGATGGGATAAGGAGGCAATTCTACTCTCACAGAGCAGATGAAGGAAAAATAAAATTTTCCAATTGAAACGCCTGCAGAAGTTATAGGGAAGCAACACAAAAGTAGCTAAACCTCTAACTGTTGATCAATACACCAAAAAAATGTTGCCCATCATGAATATGGAGCCAACACTTGGGGGAAAATGAAATTGTGAATTTTTTTCAATATGGACAAGGTTTTTTCTTTTCACTCACATTTTCCTTTCCTGCTTCTCCACGCCATTTCTCTCTGATCAGACTTGTATTTTTATGAAGCTATCATCTCAACCGAGTTCAAAACCACAGTAAGAAACGTTGGGCTCTGTAGATGGAACGACACTAATCTTGTGTGTAATTGAATTGTCGCTCTGGATCTCATTTGGCTGCTTTGAAACAGTTTTCTTTTACAGCCCAATCTTTTTATTTGCTTTTTTTATTTCATTGCTTGTAAACAGCATTTTTATGTGCAACGAAGATTTTTTTTTAAAAAATGAAGAAGCTAATAAATCTTGGAAGCAAATTCCTCTCTCGGCCCAGGAGAGGGTGATCTCTCAGGCGCAGAGGGATTGAGGTCCAGATCCTCAGAAGTACTTAAGCTCCGAACTCCCATTGAAATCAATGTCAGTGAGGGCTGGTCTGCACTACAGACTTACCAATATAACTGTCACTCAGGGGTGTGAAAAATCCACACCCCATGTGACAATTATACTGACCTAACACCCCCACCCCCATGTAGGTAACATTGTCAGGAGGAGAGCTACTGTGTCTCGGGGCGGTGGATTAGCTACATTGACACGAGAGCTCTCTGCTGTCGGCTTAGAGCATCTTCAAGCGCAGCAGCAGCCTCGGTGCTGTATTTTAAGTGTAGATGTGCCCTTAGGCACCTAAATCCCTTTGAGGATCTAGGCCCAAGTGACTTGCCCAAGGAGTCTGTCACGGAGCTCTCACTGAGCCCTGTGCCCTACCCAAAGAGCTGTTGTTAGAGCTCTGTTCAGTCTAGTTTCATCATGGGGGACATTTCAAAATTCCATCAGTCCCCGAGGGTGACTCCTCCCTGAGCAGTAGCTCTTGGTGGTTAAGGTGCAAAATGCTTCCTCCCTTTGAGACAGATGGGCAGAGCAGCCTGGAGAGCGGCAGGACTCCGTATACATGGAGCCTCATTCTGGCTCGATCTCCAGAACTCCTGAGCTGCCAAAACTCCACTTGAGGCCACCAGGAGATGAGGGTGCTCAGCACCTTCTGAAAACCCGGCCTTTAATTCTCCTCTTCCTCCGGCAGAAAAGAGGTGCTTCTGGGCCAGCGACGAGAGCAGCACGTGAACTTTCAGTCTCAGGGATTGCAACCTTTAAATCTGCAGATAAAGAAACCTACCATGTGCTGCATTTTAACCCGTCACACTTTTGTTGTGGCTTAGTGGTGAAATTGGGAGGGAGGTGGGGAAACAAGGCCTAGTCTACACTAGAAGTGCTACAGAAACACTGTATGCTGACATAGCACTGTCTACATGGGGCCTTAAGTCAATATAACTGTTGCCTGGGGGGGTGGGGGGTGGCTTAATACAGATGTAAGTGGTGGTGTGTACAAGCCCCAGGAAAGATGTCAGAGTCCAGGTTTTGAAAGGTTTCAGGAGGAGTTTGTCAAAATCCTGCTGTTGCCTGAAATCACTTAGCTTATTGGTACTAGCTTCCTGACTGAACTAAACAAAGTAAACTAAGGAAGGCAAAAGGCAGTGATGAACTGAATAATTCCAGAGGAAAAAGCACTATTTGCCTTGTCAGTCTTGTCTTGATTGTATTTATAGACAGGGACTTTTGACAGGAAATTACCTGTAAATTCTTTTCCCCAGAAAATTAGTGAGAATTTCCTGTGGCCTTTTGAGGTGGTGAGGTGAGGAAGTCTAATGGGTTTCTGTAAAGAACGTGAAATCTGGTGACCTCACCATGTAAGCATGGGAAAGTAGCTGCTTTTATGAAAACCAGCAGATGGGGAGGGAGACACTAAGTTCATAGGTCAGCTGCAAAGCAGTCAATGGTCACTATTACTGTCCTGTAGACTAAGAGGGAGCATGATCTAGTGGTTAGAACAGGCTTCTGGGAAGCAGGGCATTGAGGTCTCTTCCAGGTTCTGCGACTAACTTGCCTCTTTGCCTCAGTTTCCGCATTTGGAAAGTAATGAATTTTAGCCCAGATCTTGAAAGTATTTTATTTCAGTGGAAGTTGGGAGCCTAAATGTCTTTGAAGATCTGGACCTTACATCCTGAATCAGAGCCCTTTGAAATGAATGGGTGCTCTGCACAGGCCCTTGGTGAAAACAGGGCTGAAAATCACTCTTAGCCCTTGGCCTTCTGCCAAGGAGCCCGATCCCATTGAACTGTCTTCGGAGACTTTCTGCTGAGTTCAACGGGCTCAAGAGAAGGAGGTAGAAGTAGGAGCGACACTTTGGCCTGTGCCTGGTAATGGCCTGAGAATAGAGATCTGGGATTCTTCCCTCACCCCAGAAGGAACATGTACTGGGGAGGGATGGGAGAGCAAGTTAGGTGTGGTAGGCAGGGCGGCATGCCTTTTCAGGCATTGCACCTGCCATTTGAAAAATGTTAGTTCAAAAGGCTGCACTTGGGCTGAAGGATTGGAGACACGGATTGGAATGAGATTCTTGTGTAGAGGGGGAGGAAAAGGAGCTGTGGGCTATTAATGTGTATTTCCATCCTCTCCCATACTTCAACCAAACATATTCTGTTGATTGGGGGATGATATGGTCCTAAATAGGTCCCATTCTTACTCCACCTCTGTGTCTACAGGTCTGGATACACTGCAGTCATAGGTGTGACTGCAGCTCAGGCGGACATCCCCACGCTTGTTTTAATCTACTTAGCTCTGCTAAAAACAGCCTGGGCTGGAACACTGGCATTCCTTGCCGGTGCTGCCATGGTTTTGCTACTATTTGTATCTGTCTACCCACGCTGCAGTCACACCTCCGATTGCAGAGTGGACATGCCTTGGGTCACATCTCCTTTTACTGGTCTTAAATAGGCACTTGATCCTGTTAGTCCTGCAGAGGGAACACAGAGCCACTGGATTCTAGGCGACCTTGTGCATGCTCATCACAATTATCTGCCATGTCCTGACTAGTGATGGGCAAAGAATTTAAGTTTTGGTTCCCTGGGAATTCCAGGGGGTGTAGGGTGGGGAATCAAATCAAACCACCATTTCCATTTGAATTTTTAAAATGTTTTAGGGTGTGTTTAACTTAAAAGAAATTCTGAAATGAAAAGCTATTTATTTTGAACCAAAAAATCTAAACATTTCAAAAAAAGTTGAAAGGCAATTTTTTAAAGGATTTTGTTTTACTGAAACTATTTGGCAACACTACCTTGAATTCGCTTAATGTTTTGGTGTTGCAAAATCTACACTTTTTTTCCTACTCCCCAAAAAAGTCTCATCTGGAAAACTTTACCTAACTCTATTCCTGACAGCAGAATCTTTATTCCTGGGAATGTGAAAGGCAGCTGAACTGGATTTTCATTTTCCAGGTGGTGGTTGCAAGCACTGGCCATTAGAAAAAGCAATTTGTGACTTGTAAACTGGGTAAATTTGATCTGAAATCCTTGAGGGATAATTTACAATGGAATCCTTCATGGCAGTTTCTCAGTCGCCTTCCTGACTAATGCAATAGTCAAGTCTGATATTCAGTCTTGTTTTATTTATTTTGCTAAGTTTCCCAGCTTGTCCCACAAGAAGCTAGATTCCACTGGATCAAAACAAAAGCCTGAATTTTCTAAAGTGACTATTGATTTTGGGTGCCCAACTTGAGGCAACCTTTAAAGTAGCTGGATTAGCACAGAGCTAAACACCCACTCTCTGAAGATCAGGTCCTTGTAAGGTGTCTTGAGCTGAGTGCCAGAAATCACTAGGTACTTTGGCAAATTCGAGGCCAGGTCTCTCAGAGACTCCCTGGACTGTGTAGTGGGGGAGTCAAGGTCCATTCCAGAGAGGAAAAAATACTATAGAATTTTAATGGAGGAGGGGATGGGGGCAAGAAGGCTCTACAGAAGTTTAGTAGGAATCTGTAAAAATTAAGTCTTTTGGAGCTGAATAGAGAATGAGATTCTTTCTGCAGGCTTTGGGCAACCATCCTCTGGGTGAATCCTATAGCAAAATTCTCATTGACATCAAGGGGGTTAGGATTTCACCCTACAATGGGGATAGAATTCTCTATTAAACTCTACACAATGGCTCTTAAGACCCTATAGAAAGGTGATCATCCCTTGTTACATTCCCCAAGACTTCTCCAGTCAACAAAGCTGCCCTACAATGAGGAGAATAGCAAGTTGTCAATATGCAAGTGACAATTCCACAGCTGGATTAAAGCTGTTACAATTTGTTTTCTGAACAGTGTTGGGGGGAAATGTATTTTGATAGCTGAGCCTTCCACTTGCATTGAAGGGAAATTATAATTTGAATGAAGCATAAAATACTTAGTGAACTTCTTGTCTCCTAGAATGTACAGAGGCTCAGCCTGGTGTATAATTGAGTTGTTGTAATGAAGGCTGGTTTTGGTTCTTTGGGAAAGGATTTGTTTAGAAAAGTGTCTCTTTATTTAATTTAAATTTCATGCCACGTCTTCGTGTCTGTTAACGGGGTAGGCATTACAGCCCTAATTCATCCCTTGTGTAACTATGGCAGTCAATGGAATGACACCAGGGAGGAATTTGGTCCCAGGAATTTAATAACCAGGAGGTGATCTTGCTTCCATTCAAGTTAATAAGAGATTTTGCAATTAGCTTGAATGGCAGTGGGAATGGGCCATCAATGAATAGGGAACAGTGGGGGCCAGACTCTGAAGGGCCGAGGACTCAACTCCCACTGAGTTGATTTGTATTGCAGTAGCACCTAGAGGCTCCAGTCGAGATCGGAGCCCCATTGTGCTAGGTGCTGTATGTACAAAGAGTAAGAGACCGTCCCTGTTCCCAAAAAACTGTCTAAATGCACAAGGCAAACAAAGGCACAAGGCAAACAGAAGGCTTGTCCTCCCATTTTACAGGGGACTGAGGTAGAGAGAGATTAAGGGACTTTGCCAAGGAGACAGAGTCTGTGGCGCAGCCAGGAACTGAATCCAGATTTGACCAGCGCTTTTAAGTGCAAAACCCTGTAGATGCTAGTAGGTGTAGTTCCATGCTAGGTTTAGGGGTATTCTGCAGGCAAAATATGGGGTAGGATAGTGGAGTACTCTAGTTCAAAGTGAATGTTGGCAGTGGAATTCTCCAGCTTCTCCCCAGAAGGGAGATTCTCCCGCCCTCTGATCACATGTGGCACTCTTGCCTTGCTGATGCAGGTTAATAAGCCAAGGAGACTGAACTCAGCCCAGCATGTGACCATTATTCTATCTTTCCCTTGATGGGGAAAGCAAAAGTGTTTGTATCTGCAGATCTTGAGTCTCCCACTCCTCCCTGGAAATTGCTGCTTGGCTCCAGTTTCCTGATGCCAGAGCACACGGGAATGGTTGTTCCCTCCACCCCACCCAACCCCACCTCCCAACCCTCTAGAGTAAGACCCTGTTTCTGCTATGACTTGAAACTGAGGCTCTAACCAGCTAGTAGTAGGGCTGGCTCTAAACATGGGCTTGTGCCCCCACACCATGTGGTTGATACTCTGCTAGTAGACATCCTGCCTCCCAGCCCTTCATGCCATAGAACATTTCAGAATGCATTGCCCCCAGGCTGCCGGTGCATGCACTCTCTCTGCACTCTGGCCTCTGCATCCTTCGAGGCGCTATGGGGTAGGTGCCCAGATTCCCAGTATGCAATGCTGCAGCTGTGACTAGGCAGTGAGGCTGTAGATTCTCTAAATCTGGCTGACACGTGATGACTGTGTGGTGCAATGAGCTGCTGGCGTGGACACAACTCAACTAGATTTTCTGTAACTGGGTCAGATGGGGGTGTGTCAAACCAGATACACAATCCAGGAAGAGGTAATATGCCATCTAGTTCATATATAGCACTTTTACCCATAGATCTCAAAGTACTTTACAAAGAAGGTCGTCATTATCCCTATTGTACCGATGGGGAAACCGAGGCCCAGAGTTTAAAATGACATGCCCACTGTCATCCAGCGAGTAAGTCGGAACCAGGAATAGAACCCAGGCCTCTTGAGCCCAGTGCTTTATCAACTCATCCACACTGCCTCCCCTCCATTAACACGTAAGGTAGCCAGGACATAAACCTAGATGAGCTCTTGATGACTTTTTGGCTTGCTGTTTTTCTTGTGCTGCTATGCTGAAAAATTTCTCCAGGATCCAGTGGTAAATTCCGAGCAGGCTTCATAATCCTTTAGCACCTCTGAGCAACCCAAAAGTTGAAAGGCAACAAGTAAACTCCCTCTTTTTGATTTGTGCATTTTTGTATGGTTTAAAAATTGTTTCCTGGGAGAAATGTTGGCAGCTCTTGAAATAAGATGTGTTAATTAATAAATGAAGCACTTAAATTAGGTTTAATAGGATAATCCTTTGCTGCATGTTACATAAATAGTAATTGAATATTAAGAACATACTAACTGAGAATTAACGATGGAGTGGAGACATGTTTTATTTCATAGCTGTTAAGTGCTGGTCCTGATCCTGGACTCATGACTTAGGTAAAGGCTCCAGGACCTGATCATTGACCCAGAGGGCTTTTAGGAAAGAGTAGTATGATTCTTGAGTAAGGAATGGTAAGAATTTCAAGATTGGGCCCTAATAATTCATTGGCCGGGTGCCTGATGGCAAGCCCTTTGAAGCCAATAGATGCTTTGCCATTGAATTCAATGGGTGTTGGATAATTCAGCAGGTGCTATTTAATCCTCAAAATAATCATGCTTTTCTGGTGTGATAGCCTCGGTAACTGAAGTGTGGCATCAATAAATCTGGATTCTAAAGGATTCTTGATCCATGAGGCAGACCACACCATGCAAGCATTCCTCCTACTGTACCAGTACTTGAGAAAAGAACCCCTGTGAGACTGAGCTCCATGGGCAGTCTTGCAGGAGCCATATCCACCAGGTTTCAGTTTGCTTTTTGCACCTGGTGCCCAACACACAGCAGATATAATGGCCTCATGAATCAGTCCCATGTGGTTCACATCTGGAGTTCTGAGCCAGACCGATCTCCATTTTGGCAGCTACAACAAGCAGTAAATTTAAATCCAATAAGAGTATTCTCCGCCCCCCCCCCCCCACACACACACACCATTCATATTTAGCCTGTGGGATTCATTACTAGAGGATATCATAAAGGCCAAGAACTTAGCAAGATTCAGAGTGGCCATATAAAAATCCAGTCCTATCAGAACAACCAGCTCTGGATGAGATTTAAACCCTCGTTTTTCAGGGCATGAGCCAACCTCTACCTGGTAAGGAGGAGCAAACTTCCCCTGAGGGCAGGATAGTCTTTCACTGCAGAGTTCCTTGGTCCTTCCTCTAAAGCAGCTGGTGATGGAGACAGATTATGGGACTAGCTGGATCCCTGGGCTGCTCCAGAACGGCGGTCCCTGTGTTCTGTTGATGTTCAATGTGATCTCACATTTTCTGCTAGTTTCTCTACATGCAGTCTGCCACCTCTGTTTCATTCTGAGATTTATTTATTGCCACTTGCTCAATTACACTGTTGCAAAGCACCAGTGATAAAACCCTTAAATTACTTATAGTGCATCCTTGTTTTAAGGGAATAATTACTGTTTCTCTAAACAGGGAGTAATTTCTTCAGTAGGGGAAATTTAAGCTTCAGAAATTTCCCCCCTTAACTTATGCTACATAATACAATTGTGTAATTGGTGACAAATTATTTCTGAGGGCCTAGCCTTAAACCTCTTTATCTCTCCCCCACGTTTCTCTCAGAAGGTACCTTATATTGGACAGGAGGACTCTCAACTATCATTTATGCTGGGAGGTCTCTGGTGCTCCTCCTCCTAGGAGTATTTTCTGCAAGTGGTGCTTCTCTGCCTGTTCTGCACCTACTACATATTGAGTGTGGTGAATTGGCCAGAATCAAGAGGCACTGTGGTCCTGAGGGTGGGATGTTGGACTGGTTTCTTCTTTTATGCCTTCCTGCTGAACTGTAGTGACATTAAATTGTTTCCACTCCTTTTATTTTTGACCTTTACAGAGAAAGGACTGTATCTCTGTGCAGCTCCTAGTAGAGCAAGGCCCTGATCTCAGGATGACATTCCAGGGTGCAATCCAGATGTGAGGGGTTATCTCCTCTGCCCTCCAACCTGGGCTGCTCAGTTTTTCTGCTGTAGCTCCTGACCTGGGCTCCTTCTGAATGGCATGCAGGTATTCTGACTGTCCATGTGTCACCACAGCCCTGATCTAGCAACTCTGACCCTAGCAGCTTGTTAGCAAACACTAGCCCGCACATTTGGCTTCCAGCAGCCTTGGTTACTACTTGCAGGATGACCCCAACACGCTCCCAGTCCCATATTTCTTCCCCCCCCTTCCCCCAACATGTGCGCTTTGCTGTCGAGCTCTCTCCTGGACCGTCCAGATATTAGGCCCATTGCCCCGCTAAGGGGATCAATATACAACAGTAGGCTGCCTTAAATGGAGTTATCCAAACAGTTCACACTGGATTAGTTTTTATTAAAGACCTAAAATAAGTTTAACTACACGGAGATAGGTATAAGGGGTTAATGTCAGAAATGGTTACATGGAAAAATAAAGAGAACACTTTCTAAACTTAACAAACTAGACTTTGTTTGATGTGAAATTTTTACCATGTGCTTTCAGCATCAAGGCTAACCAGGCCAGGATCTGCTCCCACAGTCCATAGGCTGTTTCTTTTCTCACCTTAGGCCTGGTCCACACTAGGACTTTAATTCGAATTTAGCAGCGTTAATTCGAATTAACCGTGCACCCGTCCACACCACGAAGCTATTTAATTCGACATAGAGGGCTCTTTAGTTCGACTTCTGTACTCCTCCCCGACGAGGGGAGTAGCGCTAAATTCGACATGGCCATGTCGAATTAGGCTAGGTGTGGACGGAAATCGACCTTAGTAGCTCCGGGAGCTATCCCACAGTGCACCACTCTGTTGACGCTCTGGACAGCAGTCCGAGCTTGGATGCTCTGACCAGCCACACAGGAAATGCCCCAGGAGGGAGAACCTCTCTCAGTACCAGCGCTCACACAGCGAACGGGAGGACAGGTGGCGTCGGGAGGACCAGCAGACGACTCAAACGCTGCTTGGACTAATGAGGGAGCAAACGGACACGCTCCGGCGCCTTGTGGATGTTCTGCAGGACCGCAGGCAGGAGGACAGAGCCCCCCTGCACTGTATCTGCAACCACCCTCCCCTGCCACAAAGTCCCATACCCCCCTCACCCAAAATAACCAGAAGGAGGGGCGCCAGGGGCCGTGAAAAGTGTCACTGCACCCCAGCAGAGTGCTCAAGTACCCAAAAGCTCATATACCCTAAATTTTGAGAAGTCCTTCCCTTCCTGACTCACCCAAGCCCAAATCCCAGTTTCATCCCCTAACTGTCTAGTTAATTATTAAAAATACTTTGCTGTTAATTACTGTTTCCATCATGTTATTTTACAGAAGACTGTGTTTGAAGGGGGGGTGGGGAAGGGGGTTAGTAATTGCATAGGACGGTCACCTTTACCAGGGTACAGACACGGGGGCAGGATCAGCAGCAGGTCACACACACAGTGCAGTCAGTAGGCACCCTGGTCAGTATGGGAGGTGGTTTCCAGGTTCTGTGTGGGTGGGGGGGGACGTGACTTTGTAGCGGGGGAGGGCGGTTACAGATCTTATGCAGCGGTCCTTGTCCTGGACCGCAGAGTCATGCAGCAGAGGAATCTGTATCCGTCCTCCTCCGCCACAAGGTCACATAGCCCCTGCACACAGAATCCCAAAAAGGAGGGATGGCAGGCTCCGTTGAAACAACCAGTCTGGCACTGCGGACCGCTCTAGGAGCAGGAGCCTCTCATTCCTCGAGTTTAGAGGCGGTCTTTACATCACTGCACACCCTACGCAGCACAGTCTGCGTCCCAGTTTCAACCCTTTAACGCAAAGTCATTAATAAAGAAACGTTTGTTAAGTAACAATGGAACATGTATTTTATTTTTACATGTGTGTTGGAAGTGGGGGAAACGGGGTGAACGGGGTATGTAACTGCAGAGGATAGTCAACAGTAACTGGGTAAAGAAACAGGGGCAGGTTCAGCTTCTCTGTAAAGAAACTGAACAGTCACAGGTCACGCTGCTCGCTGGTACTTGAAGAGTTCCTTGTCGCTGTCCAAGGCGCCTGTATAGGGCTTCATGAGCCAGGGCATTAGCGGGTAGGCTGGGTCCCCGAGGATCACTATAGGCATCTGCACATCCCCAACAGTTATTTTGTGGTCCGGGAAGAAACTACCTTCCTGCAGGTGTCTAAACAGACCACAGTTCCTGAAAACACGCGCGTCATGAATCTTGCCTGGCCACCCGACGTTGATGTTGGTAAAACGTCCCCTATGGTCCACCAGTGCTTGCAGCACCATTGAAAAGTAGCCCGATTTCTCAGCAGCTGACTGTGGAAGAGGTGGACGATAAGGTGCGAGGAGGTGAAAACAACCATAACTGCAGCGGGCTCCATGCTCGCAGTGCTGTGGCATCCGTGCTGTCACTGACCAGAAAAGTGCACGAACAGATTGCCCGCAGGCGCTTTCGGGGAGGGAGGGCGTGATTGACGGTTCAATGATGACAGTTACCCAAAACCACCCTCAACAAATTTTTTCCCCCAGCAGGCATTGGGGGCTCTACCCAGCATTCCAATGGGCAGCGGGGACTGCAGGAACTGTGGGATAGCTTCCCACAGTGCACCGCTTCCAAAGTCAACGCTGGCCCCGTTAGTGTGGACTCACAAAGTCGAATTAGTGTCCTTAGTGTGGATACACAAATTTGACTTTGTAAGGTCGATTCCACAAATTCGAATTAAGTTGAATCGAACTACTCTTGTAGTGTAGACATACCCTTAGAAAAGAGCGAGATGGATAGGGAAAGAACTGGGAGTGGTTTTGCCCCTTCATTTCTATAGTTCAATCATCTTTTGAAAGGCATTTTTCTGAGGGTTACCCTAGATAAAGTTCCTGTCAGCTGTGAGGATGGCGATATGGGGACTCATTATGAAAGAGGCTTCATGCTGCTGTTTGCCAAAATGCAGATTTGCCTCCTCTCTTGCTGTTTCAAGGATCTTGCTTATTATTTATATGTAAGTTGAGGTAAATACATGTTCCTTTGTTTAAAACCTGCTTGACCACTCCTGCCTCATCGGGGCTCTGTGGGTCTGAATGTGTGCTACCAACATCATTTGGGGGAATTTATAACTTTACATATTTCACCATGATATTACTGACCAGTGAATTATTGGTTTTCAAATGGTACCTTACTAAGCCTATTTAGTACAAAGATTATTACAATAGGGTGTGAATACAGGGGTGCATTTGGTCACACTTGGTGGTATTATGTAAAATTCAGCTCACATAAATAAATGCCCTACTGACCCAGGTAAGACTCTATTGGGTGCCTTGACCTAAGGGTGATTCCCATGTGAAGTCCCTTTTTGGACCCTTATCTTGCACTAAGGACCATACACTGCATCCCTGCATAGCCCAACTGAAGCCAACCTTGCTCTGTGTAGGTGAAGGGTCTGCTTATGCTTCTAAGTACAAGTTCGGGACCTAGATCAAAAGCAAAGCATAGCTCTCGGAGTTGCTATAGTAGTCCTAATATTTTTTCTGTCCAGGAACTGCCTCAAACCTTAACCATTTGCCTCTGTCACTTAACTAAGAGCAGGGTGATTTATGCAGCTGAGTAGAAGGAAGTTATTTAGCCATTGTTTTAAAAACAGGTGCAGAGGAATGGGAGGGAGGCAGAGAAGGAATGGAGACATATTTCATTTGTAATTCAGATCCTGCCATCTGGGAGAGTTTAGGTGACAGCCAGGGATAGCGGAGGTAATTCATCTCCTGGGCTGGGAGGAGATGAAGCTTGAAAGTATATTTTATGCCAAAAGTGGGGTTTTGTGGGTATGTATTGCCACCTTAGAGCCAGACTGGAATGATAGCCTGGTGGACATGAGGCTATTATAGCGAGAGTGGAAGCAGGAGGAAAGCTGGTGGAACAGCAGTGATGAGATTGATGGAGCTTCAGGGGCTAATAATGGGGTGAATAATCAGGCCCTCCGCTAGAGACAGCTTGATTTTATTTTTATTTATTTTGCAGCCTTTCACATCCACTAGATACAGGACAGCCCCAGAACAACCTATTCTTTGTGCATGTCTGAGTGATGAGCCAAGGGGTGGGACACTGGTGAATTCAGCCCAAGGTATCCTTCCCTAGGGTACTTTGTTTGCTTTTGGTTTATAGGATGATTAGAGCTGGATGGGCAATATTTTTATTTTTGGTCCCATGCAATTTTTTGAGGTATGGAGGGGGAAAAAATTCTATCCCAAATTGGGATGAAAAGTCAAAATCTTGAACACATTCATGAATAGAAAATTCAAAGAAAAAATTCCTTTTGGTTCAACTGAAACATTTCATCCCAGCAATTTTGCAACCTTTTCATTCTGATTTTGACCATTTAACGTTTTTCACTATAAATTAGCTTACCATTTGAAACAGCTTACCCGTTTGAATTGGAGAACTGGGATTTTTCATTTTTAAAACGTCAGCTTTATTTTGACAAATCTCAAGCCCCTTTTTGTTCCAAAATGTTTTTGAGCCCAATAAAAGAATCTAACCTGCCACTTTCTTCCAGAAGTTTTAGTTTCAACAGATCTGCATTTTCCCAACAGAAAAATTTGTCAAACATTCTTGACCAGCTCTTGAAACTTTTTCTGGGGCAAGCCAGGGTCTTGTGATGCTCTGCAAGTAGAGGAGGCTAATCTGCTCCCAGCAAGCTATTTGCACCAGTTTTGCTAGCCTAGCTTCTGCTAGAACTGTCAGCTTCGACTGCTCACAAACTGATGTTTTCAGTGACACGGGCAACACCAGGTTGATCCTACCAGCATCAGGGCAGGTTTGGATCACCCTCCTTGATTTCAGTTCACCTGGTTTGAGATGCAACTTTCTCCATTGCTCTCAGCTTATGTGGTTTCTCATCTTCCCCCCGCCTCCCCCACCCCACCTCAATGACCGTTACTTTGTGTGGTGGTTCATCCCCGCAGTGGTGATGGGGTTGAGTATCCAGGAAGAACAGAAGCTACTGATACTGACCTATAAAGCTGTGTGGCTTGGGCACCTAGGGACTTTGGAGTGGTGATGCTCCATGCTAGGAGAGCTCTTTTGTCTCCATCAGAGATGCTCCATATAAAAGGTTTGAGACTGTAGCTGCTTCCACTGGTAGTGGTTAATGCTGCAGCTGTTAGAATCATCTAAGCTAGCAGTGGAGGGTTAGGGCCCAGTGCTGCCAGGTTGTTGAGCTGAAGTGGGGTGAGTGGGTACCGAGTAGTTTGAAACACTGAGCCTTCTTGTGGAGAAGGAGACAGGAGCCCCTGAACCGGGAATTAGCTTCCCCCTAGACTAAAAAGGTTAAGCCACCTGTCTGCAGCTTTGCAGCAAGTAATTCAGACCCTGGGTCTGTGTTGGAGCAGACAGGCATGCCTGGCTTAGCAAGACAGGGTGCTGGAGTCCTGAGCTGGCAGGGAAAGCCAGGGGCAGAAGTAGTCTTGGCACATCACTTGTCAGTTCCCAAGGGGGTTTCTGTGATCCAACCCGTCACATCACCAATTCATGTGAACTAATGGAGCTGCCCAAAGGGAATGGATTCTCCAGATGGGACTTCATTTGCCATTACTCCCACCCTTCTTTCTCTGTCTTGCTCAGCCTTGGCATGGTGCCATGTGCTTTCAATGCCAGCATAGCCATTACCTGCTACCTGGTTGGGGGAGAACAAGACAGACACTCCAAGGCACATGACCCATCAGAGCCAAGGGGAAGTGGGTGCCTAGAAAGTCAAGGTCTCTGGCCTGCCATCTGCCTCTCTGGACTGGAGCCAAGTGGCCTTTGTCTACCAGCAACAAAACTTGCATGTAGAGCAATCCAAGCACCCACTGGAGAGTTCAGGGTATAACATAGAACACTGCATTATTTGGAGAGGGAGCAGAGCAGGACTGAAGTTATGAGGCTGAATTCTGCTCTCTTGTTGTTCCCCTGCACTGAGCAGAGTTGCACCCTTGACGACAGACACTGGCAGCATCACTCCAGCATCTTCAAGAAACAGCAACCCTCCTCCAATTACCCACATCTGCCCGAGCAACTGAGAACAGGAAACGCATTGCAGCTTCCTCTGGCCTCCAGCAAGGCGGAAGTAGAGTCCTTTCTGATGGAAAGCTCCCCCATCCTCATCCCATTTTAATTAAACGGCAGGAGACCATGGAACCAGCTTCCTTACAATAAGAGCTCAACCGGAGGGTGGTGTCTTAGTTTAGCGCTGCTGTTTCAGCAGCAGCAGGAGAGGGAGGCTGGTGGAGGAAGATATCCGTGGATTAAATCTAATGAAAATAAATATATGCGGCTCTCCAGCAGCAGGCAGAGCTCTGTTTCCCAAATGTCAAGCCTAGCTAGTTCTCCAGCAGCTTTAGCTTCAGGGCTGGCTTGGAGCCTGTTGGACTATTGCTGGAAGTGCAGGAAGGCCAGGTGATAGGTAGGGTGAGACAGATGGCCAGGGAGATTGAGATGGATGAGGTTATACTTCAGGAAACTGGTGTATATTTCATGATGCACTTATTATACTGGATGCTCAATGCCAAGTGGTAATTAAATACTGGGGCAGGACTTAAAGGAGGAATAGGTTTGGTGCAGCAAGAGTCCAACCTGAGGGCCTGTCTCAGCAGAACTGACACTGGAGCTGTAAGGAGCCATCATGCATGAGTGATAAGGAAGTGGCTTCTGGTTAAGTTGCTGGCTTGGACACAGCCACTGTGGTTAAATCACGTCATCTTCTGGTCCTCGGCTTCTCCCCTCTAAAGTGGGGAGGATGATCTTTGCTTTGTCGGTCTTGCCTATTGAGATGGTTAGCTCTTCACTGTCTCCTACGTGCGTCTGTACAGCACCTAGCACAACGGGGCCCTAATCTTGATTGGCGTTTCTAGGTACTTTGTATTACAAATAACGGGACCATAAATCCCAGCCACAGAGCTGGAGCCTTGTGTTAGGGCTTTTTACAGTAGCACCTCCAGGCTGGGACCCCATTGTGCTCAGTGCTTCCAATCTAAGCATGAGACTAGACCCAACAGGCGGAGGGGGAAGCACAAGGAAACAATGAGTCGATCGAGCTTCACTTTAAGGATTCAGATGGCTGCTTTCCATACTTCAGAGTCAGGGATGTTATTTTCTGGGGCAGATTTTCAGTACAGAGAGCCAGCAGCCTGCAAGCTTGTGCAACCCCCCCCCCCAAATCTGTGTACAGGCTGTACACAATCACCCCATATTTGTAGCCAGCGTTGTTACCCACTTTGCAGGCCCATAAGGCCAGCTGTGTACGTAAATACTGGTGAGTGCAGACATGAGAGGAGGGGGCCTGTGTTCCATCTCCCTTAAAACAGTTTGCCCCTTGCAGTAGAATTGCACACCCAAGAGAAGCAGGGTTGCTGTGGGAGCTGTGCTTCTTCGGTGTTGGAGGCAACTGGGCCCAGAGCCTCCAACCCATGAGAGCTAGGCATCTAAATACCTTTAAGGGTCTGGCCTCATGCTAGGGGTGCGGATGCAGTCTGGGGGTGGATTATATAACAAACAGCAAACTGCCGCAAACATGTCTTTAACAGCCACGGGCTCAAGTAGCAAATTCTGGCTCTAGATGAGGATCCAAACAAAGTCTAGATCTGGGGTTATCAGGTCTGATGGGAGCTGCCATACTGAATCAGATGAGGGATCGATCCTGTCCAGGATCCTGTCTGACTTTGGCCGGCACCAGCTGTGTGAGGCAGTTCTAGGATAAGCTGCTCCCAGTGGAAGTTTTTCTCACCCCCTCCTTAAGTAACAGGTTGCTCACTGAGTTTAATCTGTTGCAAACTTGCTGGGTTTTGTTTTTGGAACAGAGAGCTGAGGCGTGTTTACCTGTGGGTATTTGGTTCTGGCTCCATCTCTTGCGGTTCATAATTCTTGCAGTGTCTATCTCTTCACGGATATAAGGGTGTGTGTGTGTGTGTGGCCTTTATTCCAAGCCTTGCTGTAGGGAGCGAGAAGAACAGCAAGGGGTAGGAAAGGAATGGATGAGTGCCCAGGATGAAAGAGGATTAGGGGAGCGGTAATCGAAGGCGAAAGGAAAACAAATTCCAAATCAGGCCCTGTGGAGTAATATCAGAGATGGTTGGGTGGTCAGGGGAAGGTTCCTTTAGAGAGACTGACTCTGGGATCATTCAAAAAGCAATTAAATGCTATCCTGGGGGACCCAATGCATCAGAAAGAATGAGCCAGTCTGGACCTTTTCCAGTCCCTGCTATCTTTAATAATCTTCCAGGAACTTAAACTAGCCAGCGGCTTGAGCTGACCACCAGGAGCTTTTGGAGAAGGGAGGAAAGTTGAAAGGTGGGGAGAAGTATAAAAGCAGCCTGTTATAAATATGCACAGATCGACAGGGAAGCAAGTAACTTAGAGAGTCAAGCTGGGTGAAGTTACAGGAAGAAGCTGTGTTTGTTCTTTTGGAAGTTTCTGCCCTGGTACAAAGGATGTAGATGACAGCTTTTAAAAACCCTTCTACAGGCTATTGTGTTAAACTCTTTGCTGTTTGCAAATTTCTTCAGAGAGGCAGGATGGGCCTTCTGGATAAAGCATGGGCCAGGCCTTTCAATGGGTCAGACACTCAAGGCCAGATTTCCAGAAGACCTCAACATGTCGAGTGCTGAGCTTTGTTTACCAGGTGCCCCCAATCTGAGCACTTGAGAATCTGACCCTGAATTTTTTCTTTGAAATCAATCCTGGAAACATTTCCACTGAAGTTGTGGGTTTTCAGCACTATTGAAAATCAGACCTGGAGGAATCTCAGAAGTGGAGGCACCCCAAAATACAGGCCCAGCTGCCTCACCCAAGGTCATGCAACATGTCAGGAACATACCAGGTTTAAAAGATGCATCACTGCCCATGTTACCTATTGTCCCATGTTCTAGTCACCCACCCTTGTGCTTTAGTATAGGGATTGGCTGTGCCAGGCCACTCAGACAGACTAATTGAAGAGAAATGGAACTAGAAGCCTATGGAGGAGTTATGCAATAAATTAAAGACTTAGAATGCAAATAAACTGGAGACTTAGAGGGATGTATGTTCACATGTTACTAGAAAGCCAGCATCAACCCTGATTGAAACTGTAGCCCTCTTTAGCTTTATATAACGCCTGCAGCAGAACCTGCCCTATATCTGCAAATGGATTCACGCTTGTAGTCTGCTGGAGTGTGTGAATAATACCCTCGTACGGGTCCCGAATGGCCTGTGCCTGACTGACACATGCAGGCCTGCATGGTTCCACTTCTGCACATGTGCATTGTTATTGCTAAACAGATCAGTGACTGTTAGAAATGATAGACCTACACAGAATAGATGTGGATCAGCACCTGTGCAAGGCTAATTGCTAATCAGCCTTTTAGGCAGATGACAGGAGTAAATCAGGCATAAGACAGGAACTTACCAGTGCTTTGCCTTGGAGAATGTAATACATCTCCCACCCCTTGGATATGAGAACATTAGGGGAGCAAGGGGTTAATTGGAGAAGTGTCTTGCCCGTGCCCTCTTTGATTCCTTTACTGCATGCAGCAGGGCATAGCATAAGCAGACATGGTCCTAAGCAAAGCATAGATTCAGATGGCTCTGTTTTTTTCAAGTGGGGATTGGAATCCAGACCCAGATCAGGGTGCACATTTTTAGGGAAAGGATCTGTTCAACATGAGGTGTAAGGAAGGACAAGCATGTCTCCCCTCATGTGTAGTGAACTAAATCCCCCAGCAATGGAAATTCTCACCTGCATACTAGAAAATGCTACGGCAGCTTGCAAGAGGGCAGGTGCCAGAGAAGGTTGCTCCAACTCAGGGACCATCTCTGATGCCCTCAGGTCACTGCGGTGACCTTATCCACTGCAGTCCAACCAGCACAGTGCATGCAGGATAGCGTTCGGACAAAGCCTGATCCACACTTGCACCATTTGCTGAGCAAGAAGAATGATCATTCCCCTTGATGGCTTCTACAGAGATGGAGCACAGAGCCTGCAGTGTGTAATTAACATTTAATTAGTTTCAGCAATGCGCTCTTCCAGCTGGCATGGAGTGGATAAACAAATCCATTTGGGGATGTAATGGCTCGGAGAGGAACTGAGAGGCTCCTCCCATAACCAGAGGGCAGGGAAGGTAGAGGAGCCTTTCTGTCTGCCAAATGAAGGTAAACAACAAGGAGCCAAGGGGCAGGATTTTCCTCTTGTTCCAGGAAGGTCTGATCCTCCTCCACATAACTGCAGTTTTACCCAGTATAACTCTGCTGAAATCACTGGAGTCACACCGGCATAAAACTGTAATAGTCCTGTGGGGAATCTGCTCCCTTAGCAAGGAATCCATGGCTGGTGCAGATGGTTCACAAGGAAGGATGATCTAAACAGGATTCATTTCCCTGCCAAGCTTTTGTGGGCAATGCTGAGCAGAATAAAGCCTAAATCTATTCAGAAATCTGGGTCTGAGTGACTTAAATGCCCAAGTCTCATTTTCAGAAGTGACTTAAGTGCTTAGGAGGCTAAATCCCTTTTGACTTCCAGAGAGACTTGGGCTCCCCAAAGCCTAGGCAACATTTGACAATGGGACTTGGCTGTTTGTGTCATAGGCCTTGCAATGGCGAGTGGAGTAACACCAAAATCCCTTTAAAAATCTGGGCCTTCGTCTTTGTGTCTCACTTCCCCCATCTTCCAGGGGTGTTGTGAGAACAAATACAGTAATGATTAGGCATTTCTCAAGTCGGATGGTAATGGAGGCCAGCTAAGTTTCTTAGATGTGGGAGAGAAGCCTAGGACCATTGAATGTGATGGGGAAAATTTTTTTCCTGATGCCAAGAGTGTTAGAGGAGGGGTCATTGGTGGAGCCATGTGAGAGGAAGCTCAGGATTCTGAGTTCTCCCCTTACACAAAAGAGGGTGCTTCGGGGTCCGGGTGCTCCTTGTGTGGAAGATGCACTGAGTGAACTAAGTTTGACCTGACCAGAGCAATGAAGGACGGTTGCTGTGCGCTCAAGGACTGCTCTTCCCCTGTATTTCTCTGAAAGGAAGCAAGGGACGGAGCAAGCAGGAACCATGCAGAAACCCAGCGTTGACTTCCTCACACCTAGCTTCTACGCGAAGGCCTCCTGCTCCCTATAGCCAGCCTGTGTGTGGTGATGGGAAGAGTGTGGGTGTCACCTACCACTCCGTTCCAGCTATGTGTTATTGATTTGGTGCTGCTGTCCTTTCATACCTACTTCCCCCTGTCAGCTGGCTTTTCTGTGACATGCACGAGTCTCCCTCCACACTGCTCTAAGGCCACCCCAGGCTGGGTCGCGTGCAGAGACTGAACCAGCAACTTTTGGATCTGAAAGCAGGAGCCTTGAGTGCCTGAACTAACCAAGCAGGCTCATTACCTTAGCAGACTACATATGGCTATATATGGTTTGTCCAAATGCTGCGTCCATGTCGGTTGTGCTGCATTTCTGCTGCAGGCTCAGGCTTTGGGTCCTTGTATAAGGACTCTCACCGGTCAACACCGTGCTGCTGCTACATATGGTCCTAGCTCAGCACGAAAAACTGGGGTGGGGAAGGCTTGTAGCTGGGATAAGCAGAGCCAGGCATTGAGGCCCTCCTGAGTGCATCACCAAGCGCTCTTCTTGATGAGTACCTCACTCTCAGCTCTCTAAGCCCAGCTGATGGCTCCTTATGTTGAGGACAGATGGATGGCAAGAAGACATCTTTGTTAATCTGGTGCTGTATTGTTAAAGGCCTGGCCAGGTATTTTGAGGTAAACTCATTTGGAAACTTCAGACTCAGGCTTATTAATATGCACAGAAGAGGAAGCTGATTTGCTGTTGCAGCTGCCACTTTGGGGACTTGAGCATCTGGTTCCTGGCAGGGTTGAGTGATGCTTCCCCCTCCTAATAGTGATGGATTTGGAAAATTAATAGGAGGATGGAATGAGGAGAGCTTGCAGCAGGAGGAAGCGTTTTGGGGAGTGAACACCCTTCCCTTGTGCTTGTGCTCAGAAGCAGCAGGGAGTGGGATTCTCTCTGTCTGCTGCCTGAAGAAAAGCAGATGCTGGAGGACTCCAGTCTGCAGGGGGATGGGGACAACCAAATGGCTCAGTGGGCCTCAATGATGCAACCAGAGTTTTCCTACAATGGGGACCCAGGTTAGTTGCCAGATTGGCCCCTGCTACCTCACTCTGGCTGCCTCCTCTTTTACCCTTCAGGCTGTAGACACGAGAGCCTCCTCCACTGCTCCTCCAGGGGTAGGGTGCTTCTCTCCCTGCTACAGCACCTTCTCCACCTTGGACCAGATCCCAGCTGAGAACAGCTCCCCAGCTATGCACAGGGTTTCTCGCTGGGAAGCACATGGGGGATTCATAGAATATCAGGACTGGAAGGGACCTCAGGAGGTCATCTAGTCCAACTCCCTGCTCAAAGCAGGACCAATGCCCAACTAAATCATCCCAGCCAGGGTTTTGTCAAGCCTGACCTTAAAAACCTCTAAGGAAGGAGATTCCACTACCTCCTTAAGTAACCCATTCCAGCGCTTCACCACCCTCCTAGTGAAAATATTCCTAATATCCATCCATAACCTCCCCCACTGCAACTTGAGACCATTACTCCTTGTTCTGTCACCTGGTATCACTGAGAACAGTCTAGATCCATCCTCTTTGGAACCCCCTTCAGGTAGTTGAAAGCAGCTATCAAATCCCCCCTCATTCTTCTCTTCTGCAGACTAAACAATCCGAGTTTCCCTCAGCCTCTCCTCATAAGTCATGTGCTCCAGCCCCTAATCATTTTTGTTGCCTTCCGCTGGGCTCTTTCCAATTTTTCCACATCCTCCTTGTAGTGTGGGGTCCAAAACTGGACACAGTACTCCAGATGAGGCCTCACCAATGTCGAATAGAGGGGAATGATAATGTCCTTCGATCTGCTGGCAATGCCCCTACTTATACAGCCCAAAATACTGTTAGCCTTCTTGGCAACAAGGGCACACTGTTGACTTATATCCAGCTTCTCGTCCACTGTAACCCCTTAGGTCCTTTTCTGCAGAACTGCTGCCTAACCATTTGGTCCTCAGTCTGTAGCAGTGCATGGGATTCTTCCATTCTAAGTGCAGGACTCTGCACTTGTCCTTGTTGAACCTCATCAGATTTCTTTTGGCCCAATCCTCTAATTTGTTTAGATCCCTCTGTATCCTATCCCTACCCTCCAGCTTATCTAACACTTCTCCAGTTTAGTGTCATCTGCAAACTTGCTGAGGATGCAGTCCATGCCATCCTCCAGATCATTAATGAAGATATTGAACAAAACCGGCCCCAGGACTGACCCTTGGGGCACTTCACTTGATACCGGCTGCCAGCTAGACATGGAGCCATTGATCACTACCCGTTGAGCCCGACGATCTAGCCAGCTTTCTATCCACCTTATAGTCCATTCATCCAGCCCATATTTCTTGCTGGCAAGAATACTGTGGGAGACCATATCAAAAGCTTTGCTAAAGTCAAGGAATAATACATCCACTGCTTTCCCCTCATCCACAGACCCAGTTAGACTCATAGACTTTAAGGTCAGAAGGGACCATTATGATCATCTAGTCTGACCTCCTGCACAAAGCAGGCCACAGAATTTTACCCATCCACTTCTATAACAAACCCCTAACCTATGTCTGAGTTATTGAAGTCTTCAGATTGTGGTTTGAAGACCTCAAGCTACAGAGAATCCTCCAGCAAGTGACCCGTGCCCCATGCTGCAGAGGAAGGCGAAAAACCTCCAGGGCCTCTGCCAATCTGCCCCGGAGGAAAATTCCTTCCCGACCCCAAATATGGCGATCAGTTAAACCCTGAGCATGTGGGCAAGACTCACCCGCCAGCACCCAGGAAAGAATTCTCTGCAGTAATTCAGATCCCATCCCATCTAACATCCCATCCCAGACCACTGGGCATACTTACCTGCTGATAATCAAAGATCAATTGCTAAAATTAGGCTATCCCATCATACCATCCCTTCCATAAACTTATCAAGCTTAGTTTTAAAGCCAGATATGTCTTTTGCCCCCACTACTCCCCTTGGAAGGCTGTTCCAGAACTTCACTCCTCTAATGGTTAGAAACCTTCATCTAATTTCAAGTCTAAACTTCCTAGTGTCCAGTTTATACCCACTTGTTCTTGTGTCCACATTGGTACTAAGCTTAAATAATTCCTTTCCCTCCCTAATATTAATCCCTCTTTTATATTTATAAAGAGCAAGCATATCCCCCTTCAACCTTCTTTTGGTTAGGCTAAACAAGCCCAGCTCTGAGTCTCCTTTCATAAGACAGGTTTTCCATTCCTCGGATCATCCTAGTAGCCCATCTCTGAACCTGTTCCAGTTTGAATTCATCCTTCTTAAACATGGGAGACCAGAACTGCACACAGTATTCCAGATGTCTCACCAGTGCCTTATATAACAGTACTTACACCTCCTTATCTTTGCTGGAAATACCTCACCTGATGCATCCTAAAACTGCATTAGCTTTTTTAACGGCCATATCACATTGGCGGCTCATAGTCATCCTGTGATCAACCAATACTCCGAGGTCCTTTTCCTCCTCTGTTACTTCCAACTGATGTGTCCCCAATTTATAACTAAAATTCTTATTAATCCCTAAATGCATGACCTTGCACTTTTCACTATTAAATTTCATCCTATTATCTCTTCATAGAAGGCAATTACGTTAGTCAGGCATGACTTGCCCTTGGTGAATCCATGCTGACTGTTCCTGATCACTTTCCCCTCCTCTAACTGCTTCAGAATTGATTCCTTGAGGACCTGCTCCATGATTTTTCCGGGGACTGAGGTGAGGCTGACTGGCCTGTAGTTCCTTGGATCCTCCTTGTCATAAATAGTTAGTTAAGGGTTAAGTTTCCACCTGTAAAGGGTTAACACATAGTACCTGGTGAACACCTGACCTGAGGACCAATCGGGGAAGAGAATTTAAAATTCCTAGGAGGGAACTTTTTCTCTCTCTTCTGGTGTGTGCTGTTCTTAGCCGTCTGGAGTTACAAGGGTCCAGATGTTTAATCAAGTCTTCTGCAAGTTTCCATCTTTCTGAACTAATTTCTTCTAGTCAAGATAGTGAGTATTAGAAAGGTACTTTGTGTCCTCATCTAATAATCCTATGTTTGCAATTCTGTGTGTTTGTTATTGATTATTCTTAATTCTGCCTGTATTGTTTGTACTGAGAAGGAGAGAGGATTCTCTCCAGAAATTGATAAGGTTATACCCTATGAATGTCCAGTTTGGACTCATAGAGATTGTGTATTTTCTTGTTTCTCTTTTAATAAATTCTTTCTATAAAGATTTGATTTAAAACACTTCTACTGTGGATACAGGGGGAGGGAGCTAAGAGACTCTCTCTCGGTGGTGAGACAGGCTTATCTCCGGGCAGAGAAGGGAGGGAGGAGAAGGGGCGGTTTCTCCCCCTGTGAGTTGATCTGTGTTTCCCCAGGGAACGTCTTTGGAAAGAGGAGGGGGAAAACAGGGGTGTCCTGACCCATGTAAATTGACCGGGTGGTGGCAGCAAAAAGGAGACCTACCCTAGGATTTTAGGGTGGGGGGATACATGCTGGTCCTCAACTTGAAACCCCCCAGTTTCAAGTGAGGGTGAGACCATGACACTCCTCCTTCCCTTTTTAAAGATGGGCACTACATTAACCTTTTTCCAGTCATCTGGGACCTCCCCCAATCGCCATGAGTTTTCAAAGATAATAGCCAATGGCTCTGCAATCACATCCGCTAACTCCTTTAGCACCCTCGGATGCAACGCATCCAGCCCCATGGACTTGTGCTCGTCCAGCTTTTCTAATAGTCCTGAACCACTTCTTTCTCCACAGAGGGTTGGTCACCTCCTCCCCATGCTGTGCTGCCCAGTGCAGTA
This sequence comes from Mauremys reevesii, assembly GCF_016161935.1. Classification (NCBI taxonomy): domain Eukaryota; kingdom Metazoa; phylum Chordata; order Testudines; family Geoemydidae; genus Mauremys; species Mauremys reevesii. The sequence goes on along the minus strand of NC_052626.1, from coordinate 128,548,548 downwards.
GTCTGGGAGCTGACCTTATTCATGAAGACAGAGGCAAAAAAAGCCTTAAGTACATGAGCTTTTTCCACATCCTCTGTCACTAGGTTGCCTCCCTCATTCAGTAAGGGGCCCACACTTTCCTTGACTTTCTTCTTGTTGCTAACATATCTGAAGAAACCCTTCTTGTCGCTCTTAACATCGCTTGCTAGCTGCAACTCCAAGTGTGATTTGGCCTTTCTGATTTCACTCCTGCATGCCTGAACAATATTTTTATACTCCTCCCTGGTCATTTGTCCAATCTTCCATTTCTTGTAAGCTTCTTTTTTTTGTGTATAAGACCAGCAAGGATTTCACTGTTAAGCCAAGCTGGTTGCCTGCCATATTTACTATTCTTTCTACACATCGGGATGGTTTATTCCTGCATCCTCCAATAAGGATTCTTTAAAATATAGCCAGCTCTCCTGGACTCCTTTCCCCCTCATGTTATTCTCCCAGGGGATCCTGCCCATCAGTTCCCTGAGGGAGTCAGTCGTCTTTTCTGAAGTCCAGGGTCTGTATTCTGCTGCTCTCCTTTCTTCCTTATGTCATAGAATCTCAGGGTTGGAAGGGACCTCAGGAGGTCATCTAGTCCAACCCCCTGCTCAAAGCAGGACCAAACCCAACTAAATCATCCCAGCCAGGGCTTTGTCAAGCCTGACCTTAAAAACCTCTAAGGAAGGAGATTCCACCACCTCCCTAGGTAACCCATTCCAGTTCTTCACCACCCTACTAGTGAAAAAGTTTTTCCTAATATCCAACCTAAACCTCTCCCTCTGCAACTTGAGACCATTACTCCTTGTTCTGTCATCTTCTACCACTGAGAACAGTCTAGATCCATCCTCTTTGGAACCCCCTTTCAGGTAGTTGAAAGCAGCTATCAAATCCCCCCTCATTCTTCTCTTCTGCAGACTAAACAATCCCAGTTCCCTCAGCCTCTCCTCATAAGTCATGTGCTCCAGCCCCCTAATCATTTTTGTTGCCCTCCGCTGGACTCTCTCCAATTTATCCACATCCTTCTTGTAGTGTGGGCCCAAAACTGGACACAGTACTCCAAATGAGGCCTCACCAGTGCTGAGTAGAGGGGAATGATCACATCCCTCGATCTGCTGGAAATGCCCCTACTTATACAACCCAAAATGCCATTAGCCTTCTTGGCAACAAGGGCATACTGTTGACTCATATTCAGCTTTTCGTCCACCGTAACCCCTAGGTCCTTTTCTGCAGAACTGCTGCCCAGCCATTCGGTCCCTAGTCTGTAGCAGTGCATGGGATTCTTCCGTCCTAAGTGCAGGACTCTGCACTTGTCCTTGTTGAACCTCATCATATTTCTTTTGGCCCAATCCTCTAATTTGTCTAGGTCCCTCTGTATCCTATCCCTACCCTCCAGCGTATCAACCACTCCTCCCAGTTTAGTGTCATCTGCAAACTTGCTAAGGGTGCAGTCCACACCATCCTCCAGATTGTTAATGAAGATATTGAATAAAACCGGCCCCAGCACCGACCCTTGGGGCACTCCACTTGATACCGGCTGCCAGCTAGACATGGAACCATTGATCACTACCCGTTGAGCCCAACCATCTAGCCAGTTTTCTATCCACCTTACATGTCAGGATCCTGAACTCGACCATCTCATGGTCACTGCCTCCCAGGTTCCCACTGACTTTTTCTTCCCTTACTAATTCTTCCCGGTTTGTGAGCAGCAGGTCAAGAAGAGCTCTGCCCCTAGCTGGTTCCTCCAGCACTTGCACCAGGAAATTGTCCCCATGCTTTCCAAAAACTTCTTGGATTGTCTGTGCACTGCTGTATTGCTCTCCCAGCAGATATCAGGGTGATTAGAGTCTCCCATGAGAACCAGGGCCTGTGATCTAGTAACTTCTGTTAGTTGCCAGAAGAGAGCCTCGTTCACCTCATCCCCCTGGTCTGGTGATCTATAGCAGACTCCCACCATGACATCACCCTTGTTGCTCACACTTCTAAACTTAATCCAGAGACTCAGGTTTTTCTGCAGTTTCATACCAGAGCTCTGAGCAGTCATACTTCTCTTACATACAATGCAACTCCCCCACCTTTTCTGCCCTACCTGTCCTTCCTGAACAGTTTATATCCATCCATGACAGTACTCCAGTCATGTGAGTTATCCCACCAAGTCTCTGTTATTCCAGTCACATCATAGTTCCTTGACTGTGCCAGGACTTCCAGTTCTCCCTGCTTGTTTCCCAGGTTTCTTGCATTTGTGTGTAGGCACTTAAGATAACTTGCTGATCTTCCCGCTTTCTCAGTATGAGACAGGAGTCCTCCGCTCTTGTGCTCCCCTGCTCGTGCTTCCTCCCAGTATCCCATTTCCCCACTTACCTCAGGGCTCTGGTCTCCTTCCCCTGGTGAACCTAGTTTAAAGCCGTCCTCACTAGGTTAGCCAGCATGGTTGGAAAGATGCTCTTCCCTCTCTTCATTAGGTGGAGCTTGTCTTTGCCTAGCACTCCTTGGAACACCATCCCATGGTCAAAGAATCCAAAACCTTCTCTCCAACACCCCCTGTGTAGCCATTCGTTGATTTCCACGACTTGACGGTCTCTACCCGGGCCTTTTCCTTCCACAGGGAGGATGGACAAAAACATGACTTGTACCTCAGACTCCTTTTATCCTTCTTCCCAGAGCCATGTAGTCTGCAGTAATCCACTCAAGGTCATTCTTGGCAGTATCATTGGTGCCCATGTGGAGAAGCAGGAAGGGGTAGCTATCTGAGGTCTTAATGAGTCTCAGCAGTCTCTCCATCACATCGTGAATCCTAGCTCTTGATAAATAGCAGACCTCTCGGTTTTCCCAGTCGGGACGGCACATGACTCAGTCCCCCTGAGGAGGGAGTCCCCGACCACCACCACCCGCTGCCTCTTGGAAGTGGTGGTCGTGGAACCCGTAGGTGCGGTGGGGCACAGCATTATTGCACAGGCTGCCCCACTCCCACCAGCTGCTTCGTACACACCGAGGCTGATCATCAGCTTGGTACCACCCTGGCAGAGGCATCCTTGCTGTGTGGGGCTGAGGACCTGGCCCCCCACCAGTGCGGGGCATGAAGAGAGGGTCTGAGCCCTGGCCTGATGGCACAGGGCTCAAACCTTTTGGTGGGTTGCAGCCCCCTGCCCCCCAGCTTCATATGGGGCACCCCCATGCCACATAGTGGGGGAGCTCCAGGCTTCTGCAGCCTCAGCCTTAGAGGCCCCCAACTCCAAACGGTCCAGGCCCCAGCCCTGCAGAGATGGAGCTGGTGCATTGGCCCTCCCCAGCAGTGGCAATCTCTACATATGTGGAAGTGTAGTAGCAACTATGGCTGAAAGGGGGCAGGGACCCCCTTGCCTGAGGTAAAATAGGCTTGAGGGCCTGGCAGTTTTGGGGGGGGGGGGAGAGAGAGAGAGAGAGAGAGAGGTAGGGGTGCCCAGCTTACCCCCTTTTTGCAATGATCTCCATTAGCTACTGTGGGGTTGCAGCATCATTGGGGGGGGGGTCTTCCTGACCCTGCTCTGCCTCTGGCCCATCCCCTGTGCCGGGGGTGCTGAGCAAGGGGGCTCTCTGCACCAGGGTGGGCTTTCCGCCTGGCCTCTGGTCCATTGGAACCAGCCCAGCTTGCCCCAGAAGAGCTTAAGGTGACGAATAAGCTTTTGGGTTCAATTCATCCTGTCCCTCTAACTCCCCCAAAGTATCCTGCTCCTCTGGGAGCTGAAGGGAAGCTGGCCATTGGCAGGCCATTAGCGATAGAGGTGTGTACCCCAAGTTAAGCAGGGAAGGCATTAAAAGACAACTGTGGGGATTAGGGGTGAGTTTGCCCTGGCCAGCTGCAATCACTGATGAGGGAGGGAGAGCACAGCAGCAGGGGCTAATCAGGAGAAGGAAGGGCTAGACTGGCCTGCTAGCACTGGGATAGGCATGCTTTCTCCTGGCTGTCTGGGAGATTAATGGGGAAGCTCTTGGACCTCAGGAGCTTCTGAAGCAATTGCCGGCTTGCTGTGCTGTGCCACAAAAGCTGTGTGTGAGACTCCGTTTGCTCTTTTTGTTTGGCAGTGAGGCCAAAAAAAGCCCTCTCCTTAGGCCTTCATTTTAGGATTTGCCTGCAGGGAGTTGCACCTGAGTGGAGCTCACTGGGGCTGCAGGGTTGTGGTGTTGCTATTTTATTTGTATCGTGGTAGCGCATAGGAGCCCTAGTCCTGGACCACGACCCCACTGTACAGATACTGAACAAAGAGATGGTCCCTACCCCAGAGAGCCTACAATCCAAGTAATATATGTAAGGTACCAGCAAATATCTCCAATGTCTGGTAACGGAACGCTAGATGGGGAGAGCTCTGAGTGATTACAAAGAGTTCTTTCCCAGGGGTCTGGCTGGTGGGTCTTGCCCATATGCTCAGGGTCTAACTGATCGCCATATTTGTGGTTAGGAAGGATTTTTCCCCCAGGTCAGATTGGCAGAGAACCGGGGTGGGGGGAGTTTGCCTTCCCCTTCAGCATGGGTCACGGATCACTTGCCAGTTTAAACTAGTGTAAATGGCAGATTCTCTGTAACTTGATGTGTTGAAACCATGATTTGAGGACTTCAGTAACTCAGCCAGAGCTTGTGGGTCTGTTATGGGGGTGGGCGGGCGGGCAGGCAGGGGTTCTGTGGCCTGCAATGTACAGGCAGTCAGACTAGATCATGGTGGTTAGAATGAAAACTGCAAAGAGCTTCATCGCCTGTTTCCTGTAGCCTTTAGGTTCCCCAGAAAGGTGTAGCTGCATAAGTCTTTGAAGAATTGGCCTGTCACCTGCTTATGAAGCACCTGGTGGGAGTGGGGCCACCTGTGCAATAGTGCAGTGCCCAGAGTATATCCCCCATGTGCTTCCCAGCAAGAGTGGTGTTACAGTGGGAGTCACCATCTGGCCATATTACATATGCTCTTCAAAGTTTTTTTTCTTCATGTGGTAACTGTGTGTAGTGTGCTTGTAGCAGTGTCAGTCCCAGGATATTGGAAAGACAAGGTGGATGAGATCTTTATGGGACCGACTTCTATTGGTGAGACAGACAAGCCTTCGAGCCCCACACAGCTCTTCTTCGGGTCTGGGAAAAGTACTCTGAGGGTCACCGCTAAATGCAAGAGAGAACAGATTGTTTAGCATAAATAGTTAGCCCATATTCTAAGGGAGCATTCAAGGTAGTGGCGTGTTAACACCTCTGCAGTCATAGGACAAAAAGAGGGTTAGTGGGTTACAGATGGTAGTAATAAACTGTAAATCCAGTGACTCTTCAGTCCATGATTTTTAGTGTCTAGCAGTCAGGGATTTAAACTCCCAGGCTTGTCTTTCGAATGTGTTGTGCAGATTCCTCTGAGGATGGAGACTGGTAGGTCAGATACAATGATCACTTTGTGACAAGTCTTCACCCACAGGTGAACTGTGTTCAGTCTCTGAAGAAACTGTACTGTTAGTTTTGTGATGTAGACCGGTTGGGGGAGCTGTTGCAAACAGCAAGAGGATTTGTTCTTAATCTCTCTAGAATCTTGGTGCAGAGTTGGTTCCTGGGAAGTGGGAGCTGGTGGTACAAGAGAAGGGTTGTCTGCATGTGCTTTGTGACTACCCCAGTTTCAGGACTGGTGGCTGTAGTGTGAATAAACAAGTGACACAAAAGAACACAACACCTATACTATACATCACTGATTTCTCTTCCCCTGGGAAACTCACCTGCAAGTCACCAAACTCCTTTACCACATGGAAGAGGAGCAGCAGGTTTATTTAACTCGTGTTCATGTAGGGCTCAGACCTGCTTGGATAAATGCTAGGTACACTCTGTTACAGTGTCCTCGTTCTAAAACGATTAACCCCCCTGCTTCATAACAAGTGGGAAGTGGAGGTTGTTTCAATGGGTGCATCAGTTCAGACAAACTCAGCCATCTGTGCTGCCCTCGGATTCCAAATGTGAAAAGGGACAGTCCTTCACGAGCGTGTCCAGGAACAGGGAGCTAGGAGGGGATTGAAACGGCTCTGCTGCCTTGGCTCCGTTCTCCTTTGTTCTGCAGCTGGCACAGGCATCCCCTGCGCTGTGGTAAAAGCTGGCAAGGTAATGTTAGGCCTGAATAAAGATGTAGCACAAAACCAGTTATGCCAATCTGACTAAAGTCAGCATGTTTCATAAAGCCCTGGGAAAAAGTGAAATAAGAAAGGGAGGTGCATTCCTCAAGTTACCAGCTGCGTTAACTCTCCTGTCTCTCAGTGTCTGGTGCTTGGCTATGCTAAAAAAAAAAAAAAGGGCTGGGGGCATCACAACATGCTAAAGAAAAAAAGAAAACAGATGTGCTTTGTTTTTAGGGTTGGTTACAGGGGTGGGATATGGATATGTTGTGTGTGATGTGAATAATTAATAAAAATAAAATAGTATAGGCTGCTAGTACTAGCTGTAGGCTCTCTGCTCTCTCTTCATACAGCAGTAGTTCTTTACTACGTGCACTTGTCAATAAAAGCTTTTTGTTTCTTTGCCTGCTGGTGTTGCCTGTGTCTCTCTGCAAGACAACGAACTTGGCTTTTGGGGTTCGAGTCCCCGACATCTTTGCGACTCTTTGTCTGACTTCTGACTCTCCTCCGGGATCAGACTCTCTGCAAGCGGCAGCGCTTCTGATCTTGGAAAAAGCCTGCCTGGTAATCTGGATGCTCTTGTCTGTGCAAAGGCGAGTGCTGTAAAAATCCAGCAAGCTCAAACCATAGCAACATCCACCTACCTGCCTACCAGTTAGTCCCAGTGGGTTGCCTCGGTGGGAGAGTCCCAGTCGGAAAGTCAGTCTGACAACTTAGGTCTGGGTTAGAGTCCCAGTCCCAGTCTCCAGGTTGTCAGTCCCCAGTCCTTCCAGTAACAAAACTATCAGGAAGCTGCTTGTGGGACTGTTCGATTGGTGTGTGTGCGCGTGCCTGTGTTGAGGTGGGGGGAGTCTCAGGAGGTGCCAGCTTTTGGGGCTAGAATCTTCCCAACCAATTCCTGCCAGGCTGCCTATGGTGCAGTGACATGACTTTTGTTTGCTTCAAAACAAAAGACCCCTAAATCTGTGTTCCTCTTCCTTTAGCCCCCCCCCTCCTTGATTGTCCTCTCCTTGGGGCTGGGACTGAGCTCTCATCAACATCCAATCACCTGCCGTGGGCAACAACTAAAGAATAGGTAAGATTTCAGATGCTTGGACCCCTCTCTGCCTCCTTCCACCCCAAGCCTGAGCTGCCTCTGAAGACGGTGCAGGCTAAAGGCTTGATTCTGCTAACCAGTGAGTGGCTTCCCCTAGCATTTATCCTGGTCATTGTTTTTCCTCCTCAGTGGTAGAATGTCTTAAAGCTCTGAGGAAGTGTGAAAACAATTATTCATTTTGACATAGCAGTTCTGGGCCATTGGCTCTCCAAATCTTATGAAGCGAAGCTCTTTAAGACTGACATCTTTCACAAGCAAACAGTACTGAGGGAGGTAACTGGGCTCTGAACTGCGTTGCTCTCAAAAAAGGGCATGTCTTGTTCCTCCCAGGAGCCTTCCCAGTTCCTCTAGGAAAGACCCAGGGCTAAGCCCTCATCCTCTGATTACGATGGTCGCTCCTCTGTTCTCCTTTCATAGCATTTTAACAAGATGCCCCTCATATTGTCAGCACCTGGGAATCCCAGGGCTTTGAGTTGTGCTCCTGTCCAGTGGAGTGTGACACACACAGGGTGAGGGTGGCAGGCTTGAAGAGAAATTTGCATTTTAATAAAGTTGTTTGTCATTTGCATTTAAATAAGCTGACTTGCACAATGGTGCATTTCCTTTAAGTAAAAGCTCTTAGCTCCACCTGCCCCACGAAAAGGTTGAAGGGAACTTTTCCCTTCTCTCTGTAAACAGTGAAGTGATGGTGTTTCACTCCTGTATGTGTGCGTGTACACACACATGTGCCTGTGTAGCTCTGCCACTACATTAGAAGTGTTTAAACACGTATATAAAGCTTTCTGTTTGCTACTATTCTGACTTAGCAGCATAGAGTTTAATCACAGAAAGGCCAGTGCTCTCATCTAGTCTGACCTACTGTATATCACAGACTACCCAGACCCTAAACCCAACAACTGAAATTAGACCAAGGTATTACAGCCTCACTGAACCTCGCCTCTATGTGCCACAGGCCTAGAATAGTAGAGCCCCACACCAATGCCTGAAATGGCAGGGAAATTAAGTGAGATACACCCAGATAGTCCCAGTAAGTGACCCACAGCCACGCTCTGCAGAAGGAAGGTGAAAACCCCCAAGATCACCACTAATCAGACCTGAGGCGAAATTGCTTCCTAACCCCACATAGGGTGATCACTAAGGGTAGGTCCATACTTACCCGCCGGGTCGACGCGGAGAGTTCGACTTCTCAGAGTTCGAACTATCGCGTCTAATCTAGACGCGATAGTTCGAACTCCGAACGCGCTCCCGTCGACTCCGGAACTCCACCACCGCAAACGGCGGTGGCGGAGTCGATGGGGGAGCCGCGGAGTTCGATCCCGCAGCGTCTGGACAGGTAGGAAATTTGAACTAAGGTAGTTCGACTTCAGCTACGCTATTCACGTAGCTGAAGTCGTGTACCTTAGTTCGACCGCCCCCCCTATAGTGTAGACCAGGCCTTAGATCCTGAACATGTGAGCAAGAAACAGCCAGCCAAGCACCTGAGACAGAGAGTAACCCATGACAGCTCAGAGCCCTGGTCCACCCTGTCCAGTGACCTGTCTCCAGCCATGCCCATCCCTGGTGCTTCAGAGGAAGGAGATAAATAATAATTCCAAGATGCATTGGAGTGGGGAGGGGGAATCCCTCAGGGCTGCCAAATCCTGATCCCCCCACCATCACAAACAACCCTTCATATAGTCGCACTCAGACATTTGTCCAGCTCTGTCTCAAAACGAATTGTTGTTTCCCCCTCCACCAACTCCTGTGTCAGCCTGTCCCAGAACCTCACCCCTCTGATGGTTAGAAACCTTGTCCTAATGCCCAGCCTCAGTTTGTTCATTTGTTCTTGTGCAGCATTGTCCTTTAGCTTAAATTGCTCTGCACCATCCCTGGTATTTATACTGAGTAATCCTGCCTATTGCTACATTAAACAAGCCAAGCTCTTCCAGTCTCCTCTCATAAACTAAGCTCTCCATTCCCATGATCATTCTAGTAGCTCTTCTCTGCACCTGTTTCAATTTGAATTCATCTTTCTTGCACACGGATGACCCCAATTGTACATAGTATTCAGATGAGGTCTTACCATGTCTTGAACAATGGCATTAATACTTATGTTCATATAACTAATTTCTTATCTACCTTATGTTTGTACTGATCCCCGTCTTCCCTAATTTAACTCATAATTTCCCATAGGGTACTGTCACATGCTTTAAGGAAGTCCACATATATTAGATCTACTGCATTTCCTTTATTTGAAAAAATCAGTTTTGTTAAAGAAGGAAATCGGGTTAGTCTGGCATGACCTACAATTTATGCCCAATTTGCACTGGTGTGATTGACAGCACAAAGTGCAGGGGATACTGAATTGATTGTGTGGGGGTGGGGAGTCTGGATGTCACCAAGCAAACTGGGTCCTGAGTGGATAAGTAATAAATAGCATTGTTGCCACTGTTTCTCAGCAGTGCTTATGCAGAGGTAGCTTTGTAGTGCAGATGTGGCTGCATACATTCTCCGAAACACGCCCTCAAGCTGAACGCTAAACCAGTCAGAGTAAGTGACCCTCAGAGCTGGGTATATATTTAAAAAAAAAAGAATTGCAATGGCATCAGCTGCACAAAACCCACACCCTGAGACAACGTGAAGAGCAGAACTTCAGAACCAGTGCCCAGGTTGAGCAGGAGAACGTTGGGCACCCTCTTGTGGATGGGATGGCCTAGTGGATAGAGCGCTGGATGGGCCCTCAAGGAAGATGACTTCAAGCCCCTCCTCTGGTGCAGACTCCCTAGTGACCATGGGAAAGTCACTTCTATAAAGTGAGGGTAATAGCAGCCTACCTCCCAGGCTATTGGGAGAAGCTATGGTAATGAAGGCCAGGTACACACCTAGTTAGATTTGTATCCTCCTTCTGCATCTTCCTGCACTAGTCCCTGCTCTTTAGAGCCAACTGGAAGCAAATCCTTTGAAATCCGGGCTGTAGGTAGCAGACTTGTTGCACAAAATGATTCACCAGGGTATCTGAATAACCTCATCACGGTGCTTGACAAGGGGGAAGGCTGGCTGAGTGGATGAAGAAGCACCAAGAGTTTCTATTCCCAGCTTTGCCTCGGAGGTACCATGTAACCTTGTGTGCCTTGGGTTAGCTTCCCCACTGATAAATGGAGACATTTGCCTCTGCGAGGCTGAATTCTTCAACATCTCTAAAGTGCTTTGGGAGCCTCAGAGGGAAGGTTCTGTAGAAGGTCAGATGATTATCAATTGGCACTTCTGTCTGTCACTGCCTTTTAATGGCTGCTGTTGACACACAGATGGATCTTCTAGGATGATGCACACGGGCCCATCCTGCCATGCTGATCATCTGCAGTAGCCATGTGAGGTTTATGCCACCCACTGAGGGTGTCCTGCTCTTCCAGCCTTAGCGCTCAGGCTCTGCTCTTGGGTGTCTCTGCTCTAAAGGAGCAGAGATGGGCACAACGTGAAGCAAAGGCAAAAGGTAGGAAATGGCCAGGTCTTACGGGCCTGTTGTTAAAGGGAAGGGAGTTCCTCATTTTCTATTAATTTACTTGGTTCTCTTTGCAACTAGGTTCTCTTCTGTGGGAAGCCCATGCCCTGCCCCTTCCCTGCTGTGCTGGGTTTGCCTGGCTCTGCTCCTTGCCTGCTTCAGGGGGAGAGAATAGATATTAGAAACTGAGTGACTCTGCCAGGAAAGGATGTGGCTGCCTGCTCTGTTCTCTGCACCACAGCAAAGGCCAGTCCTGGCTAATCAACACTCAGGGCTGTTCTGCAGAGAGCGGTAGATGGACGGAAATCTGTAAACACACAGAGGCCTCTGGCTCTCCAGGGTGCTGCATGACAGCAGGCCCTATCAGGGATGTCTCCCTGGCTTTCTTTCAGCCCTTCTGCACAGCTGGCATGCTCTGGGAGGAGGAGAGAGGCCCGCAACCTCATCTGTCTGAGCCCACTGTGCCCCCAGCTAATCTGTCATCCCTTCACCCCCACCCTACACTTCAGCCTCCATATGACTAGACTTTAGGGGGAGGAATTGTGGGTGGAATTGGTAATGGGGGGGTGGGTATTAGATCTAGGTTCTTTGTTCTCCACACCTCCCCCTGCCCCCACCCAAATGTCTGAGGGTGAGGACTCCTTTTCTACTTGTAATAATGCCCCTGCTCAGTGCTGGGCTTTCTCTCATCACCTTCTCCTAGCAGGTCATTGGAGACTCTCCCTCCACATTTTCCCCACCCTCAGTCAGGAAGAAGGGATCCCTAAAGCCCTTCCTCTGAATTCTCTTCTGTCCCTTGTCCTGTAACAGGACACTGGGACTCTGGGTATGTACATGCATATCAGTATGCTTGCTACAGTTCTTGGGACCCTTTAGAACTGGGAGTTGTAGTTCTCAGGCCATGAGTGTAGGACTGGTTGAAACTCAGAATTCCCACTGCAGGGGCAATTCTGACATTTCAAGAGTCGTTTTTGTTCCATTTTGGAGCAAAACCAAAACTTGCTTAAAAACTGGTCTGCTCAATGAAAAAAGTTTCAGATCAGTTGAAATGTCTTCTTCTAGTTCCACCTTTTACATTTGTATATGGCAATACCATTTAGATATTTAAACAGTTTTTAAGTGAAAAATTGGGATGTTCTGACCTTATCAAAATGCTTTTTAAAATGTTTTTCATGAAATGTCAAAATCCTACCGAGTTTTGATTTCAAGAAAATGGCATTTTCCTTATCTGAAGAGATTAAAAAACTGGGACTGTTCCTCGTAGAAAAGAGGTGACAACTAAGAGAGGATATGATGGAAGTCTATAAAATGATGAGTAGTGTGGATCGGAAGTGTTTACCCCTTCACGTAACAGAAGAATTAGGGGTCACCCAGTGAAACGAATGGGCAGCAGGTTTAAAGCAAACACAACACAGTCAACCTGTGGAACTTGTTGCCATGGGATGTTGTGAAGGCCAAAAATATAAATGGGTTAAAAAAAGAATTAGCTAAGTTTATGAAGAGCAGATCCATCAATGGCTATTAGCCAAGATGGTCAGGGATGCAACCCCATGCTCCTGGTGTCCCCACACCTCTAATTGCCAGAAGCATTTGGCAGTGGCCACTGTCAGAAGACAGGATACAGGGCTAGATAAATCATTGGTATGGTCCAGTATGGCTGTTCTTATGTTCCTGCCCCTTGGGGAGAGGTGGCAGACAGGAGAGACTCAAGGGTCAGGGAATGGGATCTGTCAAGTAGTCAGGAAGGGCTACTTATTACCAAGGATGGGTGTTGTCTTGGCATGGGAAAAGGTCTTTGTTGCTTTTGAGCTTTTTCCATCTTCTGTTAAATTCAAGCCTGCCCTGAGGTCAGGGACGTGGGACTTGATATGAGCCATTGGACTCTGTTTCGACTGCCCCTGCTGATGAATCTGCCCACTGGCGTTTTGCCCTGAGTAGCTTTCTCTCCTTCCTCTGAGGCTTCCCTGCCCCACACACCCCTTGATGAGTCCTGTGATTGCTCTTCCTCCCTCCTCTCTGCATCTGGCATGGCAGGGTCTGCCAGAGGCTTTCCTGCCTCCTGAGCCTGGCATCAAAGGCGCTGGGGAGGGAAACACATCACTGACTGCAGTGTGCTGACAGCTGCTCTGTAGTTAAGGTTGCAATCTGAGAAGATGGATCTAAACTATTTTTTGGGGGTGGTTTGGATTCTCACTCAGCTGCTCCCTGACCCTCAGCTGTTACAGGACCAGTGCCTGCAGTTCAGCTCCACTGTCCCAGCATTGCCTTCCTTCGCCCTGCACAGAGCTGCCCACCCCAAGTTCTGTGGTGGTGCGGTTGCAAACCCAGTGATTCATGGTGTTAAAGAAGGTAAGCAGTTAAGTGCTGTTCGTGGAGGCCCTGTGCAGCTGCCTCTTTGTTTGTGGCCCATGATTCTCCATCAAAGCAGAAGTTGATCCCAGAGAGGGCGCTCTGACAGCTGCCTCCCAACCACCTCCAACTAGCGGACTAGGAGCCTTTCATGCTTTGCTTTTATCTCTAACAGGGCGTGTCTCTCGCATTTTAGGTAGGAAGGGGATTCAAGGCTTCAGGAGAGGGAAGATCTAGTGATGCTGACTAAGGCCAGACACAAGCTGTGCAAATGTCCCTCAATCCTGTCCTGCAGTGCCCCTCCCCTCCCCTCCCCCAACCAGTCCTTGGCTCCCCACACAACTCTGCCACGGCAACTTCAGATTCCTGGGTCAGTGAGCATGCAGGATTTGAACCCAGATCTGGCTTGTAAGTTGGGGATCTAAACTGCTGTCAGTTGTACACTGAAGGGCCAGAAGAAGGCCTAAATTACCCCCCCCCTCTGACTTCTTTACACCACTTTGCCCATTACTGCTGCATCGGGTCCTAGGGATGAAAAATTTTGCTCTGCTTGAAAGCTGCATCAACCACGGACTTCAATAGCAGAATCTGGCCTTAAGTGCACCTAAACAGCTCAGCCTTGAGAGGGGACGCAGCAGCCTTCCAGCGCTGTCCGTGGTGCTGATTTACAAGCAACAGCCTGTACCAGAGTTGCTAATGCTTCCCAGAGGCAGCCATGGTCATGTTGACAATCTGAGGCTGGGCTGCATTTAATGAGATCGGTGGCAGGTGAGTAAGTGTCATAAAACCAGGGACAGGGCAGCATGTGGGGGTTTACAAGCTGTTAGTGGGGCTGGGGAGGGGGCAGCTGGCCCAGGGGCCAGTTCTGCAGCTGATGCGTGGCAGGCAGGAGGGCGCAAGGTTTCTTGTGCGTGGGATGAAGCCGGTGGATATTTAAGTGCCCCCCTAAGCACCATGTCATTTTTATAAAGAGCTGAGAAGGGGAGGTTGAATAACAGTGTCATAATTCAGGTTGATTTCTTCCAGGACTCCTCATTCCCTGTGCTTGTCACCAGCAGCATTGTATATGGGGGTGTTTCAGAGCCACTTGCAGTAACTCCAGGCCATAAATAAAGAAAATAAATTCTGTGGCTATTCATCAGTTACTTCTCACCCAAACGAGTTTCCTGTACGTTTTCCGTTGGATAATTACTTGTCACCTACTGCTAGTTTGTAACTTTTCAGTCTGCTTCTGTTAGGCAGCTTTTTCCCCCTTCTTTCTGATAGGATTCATCTGGGGGGTTTCGTGGGGTGTGGGGAGAAGTTAAAAACCTATTGATTTGTAGTGGTGGTTTCTCTTGGGCTAACAGCTGAGGGAAAACTCTCTCCAGTCAGAAATGTCTCTTTGAACTCCCGCACCTTGTCCTTTCTACAAAGTCTGAGACTCTGCTTGCAGTATATAGTGCCTGCCATCTGAGGGTCTCAAAGCACTTTACAAACCTTCATTGACTAAGCGTCATGACATTTCTGGGAGGTGGGTATGGGGTTCAAATGAAAGCAAGGCGAGCTGTTGAATTATTTCCTATCCACCTAATGCCCCAGGAAGCAGACCCCGCTGCAGCATGCAGATTTCTGTTCTGTTCATTATTGTCCCAGCACTGCTGTTTGCAATGTGAAGGGCATCTCCTGGACTTCCCCTGCCACTTCCCACACCCATGCATAACAATAAGCTACTCCATGCAGTGGGTCAGTATTGGTAGCCCCATTTTACAGGTTGGGAAACCAAGGCACGAAGCAGGTCAGTGTCCCGCCAGGAGTCCTGACTCCCAATCTTGCATTTTCTCCCTGGAACAGGAGAGTGAGGAGAAGATCACCTAATGAATTGCCAGTTATGGTAAAGTCCTCTTAAGTTTATTAATGTCTGTTAACCCCTTAGAGATTGTGGATCACATTGAGTCTAAGCTGGCATAATTACACCTGCAGGCCCCCTAATGATGTGAACAATGATAATTGTCTCCTTTCAACTTGCACCCGTGTAGTGTAATTTACACAGTAAAGGGGCATCAGCTTAGACTTCTGAACCTGTCCTGTTGACTGGTATTAAACGTGACAATTGTTTGTAGCTGCTCAGGGGAGTAGAATATCAGAAGGGGGAAGAGATGGGTTGATGGGCAGAAAGCAGGGAAAATGAATAGATTTGCCATGAACCTTGGTCCATCATGTGGCTCTGCAGTCTATCACATAGCTATCACTACCACACCAGTGATGTTTGCAGTTTATATATATTGGATTCTTCCTTTACGTTCCTTTGGTTGGCAGGCTGTGCTTTTAAAGTAGGAATAAAAGACTGTTGTTGGAGGGATAAACTACATTTCCAAATGCAGCAGAGGATGTGAGACCCTAGAAAACTTGGCCTGCTGCATGGGAGGAATAATAGATCAATTAGATGAGTACATTTTCTGTGTACCCAGCCAAAACGTTTCATTAAAACAATGGCACTCCTTCCTCGCCTCCTAATAAATTAATCGCTGTGGAAGGGATGGATCTGCTGAGAGGATTAATTTACTGCACAAGAACTAGAGGTGGGTCTGCTCCCAACATTTGTATCTGACCGTGGAACTTTTTCCCAGTTGGGATCTGGCGTTTTGGATCAGTTCGTTATAGAAGCACCATAGTGACTGGCTGTGAAGTTCAGGCCTGGATCAGGATCTAATTTTTTCCCCACAGTTCATATGTACCGGGATCCAGGATTGTGGTTGAAGCTTATCTCTAACTGCTTTATTTAATTTCAGTGGCTCTTCTACTCCAGGCATGTTCCATTTTAATTCCTACCTTTACATGCAAGGTTTTGCAGTCTTTATTTTTCATAGTGCTGTTAGATGATAGCACTCCTTTGTAACACATCACTGCTGCTCCTCAATCAGCTGAGTGAAGCAGAAGAATGGTCCTTTATCTGTCCAGCTGCTGAATGGACTGTTGTGCTACAGGCATTATGGTTTTGGAGTCTAGTTAATAGTTCCTTCCATGACTGCGTAGTCCAGGCCAGGATTTAGGGACACCCTGTGTGGTAAATCTAGAGAGCAGGGGCTGGGAGCTAGAAAGTCAGAACTGCAGGATCTGTCAGTGTCTAGCAGCCTCAGTAAAGAATCCCCCTGTAAATTCAGTATAACTGAGTCCTCTTATTTCCCCCCAGACCACTGGGAGGCATGTAACTGTTTTAACAAGTTGGCATCCTCTCCTTCCTATGCTTGTTTGTAAGCTTGCTCTCCTCTATGCGCAGCAAAATCCCTTTACATGAATACTTGCTTAAATAAAGAACGTGCTAAAGAGAGATTCTTTACTAGCTAGCAAAGTCACTTAGGGCTTAATTTTCAGGGGCACTGATAGCCTATAACTCCTGCAGAAGCCAGTGGGAGTTTAGGGACTCAGCACCTCTGAAAGTCAGGGCCTTGGAGCTCAAGTCCGCAAGAATTGTGTGTATGTCAGTGGGGATATGTAATCAGTAGCACTCATAAAAACTAGAGCATATGTGCATGCTCCAGGGCATAAGCCAACCACTAACTAATAGGGGTCAGGAAGAAACTATCCTTGGGGCATGTTATCCAAAAACTGCCTTCTGCTGGGCTTCTTGCACCTTTCTTGGCAGTTGGTAACTGTTGGATACAGGATTAGACTGATTCCTGGTTTGTCGGTTCCTATGTTTCTAATGAAGTTCCTCACATTTATGTGGGCTGTGTTAGATTCTCTTGCACAGTCAATGATGAGTCTCCAAGGAGGTTATAAAAAACTAAAATCCTCAGACAACAATGCAGTTGTTTTAAATGAGCACTTCCGCTAATGAGAATGCCTTGCTAGCGTTTTCAGTCTGAGCATTCCTCCCTTTGGTACGGCAGATGGGGCTGCAGTGTACGTGTTGGGGGGAGGAGAGAAGAGGGAAAGCTTTTGGTTTCTCTTTCAAAAGGAGGGTAAGTAATTGGCAATCAGTAAATAAATAGGTTATGCCTGTCACAACCAACCTTCAGCCTGGCTACAGAAAGGAATCTCATGGTCTGATACAGCCTTACATTTCCTTGCACATTATGTATCTGTATAAATAATTATAAACATTACAATAATAGATGCAAACAATATAACTGTAATACATGCTTTGAATGATTTGCAATTTCAAGTGCTATATAAATGCTTAGTAGTAGTAGTAGTCCTTTATTAATTGCTGGCTCTCAGGTCTCCATGGTGAATAATTTTCCAATTTTTCAGTTTATATTTATTTTAATTTCTGTGGCACTTGCGAGAGAAAGGGTGGCTTTGTTAAGGTGCTGGACTGGGACTCGGAAGATCTGGATTTAATTCCTGGCTCAGTTGTAAGCTACCTGTGTGGTCTTGGGCGAGTCGTCACATTGATCTGTGTATCACATCCACATCTGTGAAAGAGGGATGATAATTCCTTTGTTTAGATCAGGGGTCGGCAACCTTTCAGAAGTGGTGTGCCGAGTCTTCATTTATTCACTCTAATTTAAGGTTTTGCGTGCCAGTCATACATTTTAACATTTTTAGAAGGTCTCTTTCTATAAGTCTAATACATAACTAAACTATTGTATGGAAAGTAAATAAGGTTCTTTAAAATGTTTAAGCTTCCTTTAAAATTAAACGCAGAGCCTCCCTGGACCGGTAGCCAGGACCCGGGCAGTGTGAGCGCCACTGAAAATCAGCTTGCGTGCTGCCTTTGGCACCCATGCCATAAGTTGCCTACCCCTGGTTTAGATTGTCAGGTCTTGGGTGCAGTGACTCTTACTGCAGATGGTGGTGTTCCCATATGGCCCAAGCATGTTGCCAATATTCTGGGTCTTGCTGGAGTGTTTCCCTTAAAAGGAGAAATCGGTGATACAAGTTAGGTGTATTCTTGATGTACATATATTATAAATAAACAAGATTACATAGTCCTGTTCCCTTTAACACAGTACAAACAACAGCAGGCAGTTTTCATGCTTGGAAATCCCTGTCTGTGCCACTCCAGCAAGCTCTGTGCCCAAGAAGCCCTGTCTCTGGTTCCTCTCTGTCACACTCTCAACTGCTTCCCTTGGCTCTCTGCCTCTGACACAGGTTGCAAAACCATTAATCTAGCCCTTGAGTTTGCAGTCAGGGGACTGCACAGCTTAGCTCTGACCTGCCATGCTCCTTGGATGGTCCCTTGTTTGTAGCTGTCTCTGCTACAAATGGGCTTAATTGTTCCTTCCATTTGAGTCTGAAAACTGACTTGCCAAGACTTAACTTTAACAAGGTCTGTGATTCTTTTGGGATCAAGGACTGGCCTGATAGTGGGCATTAAACCCTCACGATTTAATAGTAAGTACAGCACCTAGCACTATATACTAGATGGCCCTGATGTCAGTTGGGGTCACACAATGCTTGTTCATTAGCTCAGAAAAACCCATGGCAACTCAATTTTTTCTACATCTTTCAAATTGGATGTCTGGGCATTTCTGTAGCCTTCATAACTGTGGTATCCGATTTTTACCTTGAACAAAATTATCCTTCCCCTCATAAGGTAGAGAGTGAGTTGGAGCAAATTGAATTCTGTGCTTCTGTTCATAAAAATGGTACTGAATCAATTTTGATTTCATCATGTCACCCTCTCTACTTAACACAGTGTGCCATGCTATGGGGATAATACCTCGCTGTCTGTACAGCTGTATAGTTACTGGGCCAGTTACTCTTCTAGTGTAAAATTAGCATGCCACTTTTACACCAGCTGAGGACCAAACACATTCTCTGTGGGTGCTGAGGACAAGGCAGGTGTACTATGGCTTGTGCTGCTCCAAATCACGGAGATCTCTAACAAGCCCAGTGTCATGCTGAGAACCAGGCATCAAAGCCTCATGTATTCTAACAAGCATGCCCCCTGATGTGGACTACAGGGGCCAGTGCTGTTTCCAGCTCTCCCATCTCTGGTATTAAATTGCTTCATATACTATGCATGTCCTTGGGCTTTGATGCCTGGTTCTCACTGCTTCTCAGAGTTTATTGGATGCTTGGTCACATTTGGCTCCGTGTGATGCACTCTGGATAGCCTGAAATGGGCCAACTTGGCAACTGAGGACTGGGGAGGGGAGAGTGAGTCTTATAACAGTGAGGGGCAAGAGAAACAGCTGCAGACATTTGGCTTACCATTTGGGTCTAGACGACAATGGGGTGATCCAGCTAAATGTGAAATTCAAAGCTAGCTGTTGAATTCACATAGCCGCTGCTGCATCAGTCCAACATCTAATTTGCCTAGCTCTAAATGAGTTTCACTAGGGGGTCGAGGGATTCTGACAATGTTTGCAGTTTTCTTCCCCTGCATTTTTCCAGCTTGTTCTAGTTGCTGCTATTGCCAGTGTCCATGGGACAAAGTTCTGCCAATGTTGCAAGAACTCTCTCTTCACTTTAGGCTGCAGTGTTGTGTAGTTGCACTGAGGCATAATGTCACTGCATCATCATCCCATTTCAACACAACCTTACAATATCATGATATAGGGTTTATATCCTGCCCTCAGTGTGACATGGACTTGTGGGTCTAATAAATTTTTCTGCTTCTGCCTACCACGGGCCTATGAATTTCCCAGAAGGTCAGAGGAAGAAATGTTAACCTTTTATGTAACATATAGAATCAGAAAAGGATTGCAATCTGGGAGTTGGGTGCTTGAGTTCCGTTCATGCCTACCACTGAAGTGCTGCCAGACCTTTCAAATCATTTAACCTCTGTGTGTCTGTCTCGCTGTAAGATGGGGATAACAATATGTAGCTACCAGGCTGTTGAAGGGGTGAATTAATGGACATGCAAGAAATGCTGATATTTTACAGAAAAGGTGAGGTAGAGAGCCTGAGGCGGGGTTGTGGGTGTGGAATACAGGTAGGATTGAGGCCCAAAATTTGGATGAAGAGGTAAATTCCCCTGAAACTTGATAGTATTTAGGTCCAAGGTTTTGGCACTGGGTCCATGTCTGCTTATTGAAATATGTTGGGGACAAATTCGTGCCCAGTAACGCTGCTGACTTGTGATAAGAGATGGTATTAATCGAGCTCTACTAAGGCCCATTATTCTATGCCTGCCCTACTTCAGGTTGTTGATGATACAAGGGCAATTGCATTTAGTATCATAGAATATCAGGGTTGGAAGAGACCTCAGGAGGTCATCTAGTCCAACCCCCTGCTCAAAGCAGGATTATCACCACCTAAATAATTCTAGCCAAGGCTTTGTCAAGCAGGGCCTTAAAAACCTCTAAGGATGGAGATTCCACCACCTCCCTAGGTAACCCATTCCAGTGCTTCACCACCCTCCTAGTGAAATAGTGTTTCCCACTATCCAACCTCATTCTCCCCCACTGCACTTGAGATCATTGTTCCTTGTTCTCAGTGGTGGCAGATGACAGAATAGCTGAGTTCCATCCTCTTTGGAACCCCCCTTCAGCTAGTTGAAGGCTGCTATCAAATCCCCTCCCCCCTTTTCTTTTCTGCACACTAACTAAATAACCCCAATTTCCTCAGCCTCTTTGCATAAGTCATGTGCCCCAGTCCCCTAATCATCTTTGTTGCCCTCCACTGGACTCTCTCCAATTTGTCCACATTCTTTCGGGGGGGGGAGGGGGGACACTAAACCTAGACCTAGTACTCCAGGTGTGGCTTCACTAGTGCCGAATAGCAATACTCCAGGAATTTGTAGATGGAAGGCAGCTGTCTCCTCCTGTGAAAGCTGGGCCTCTCCCTGGGCGTGCTCCAGGGAGGAAACATAGCACTGCTGTGTGGATTGCAAGCTTCCACTGCGGTGTCTGTTCAGAAAGACATGCTGACTGGCCCCCTCCGGAGCTGGGAACTCATCTGCCAGTCCATCTGGCAACGGAGCTGCTAGTTGGAGGGCATCAGACTTAATGCACGCAAGCATGATGCACTAGAAATAGAAACTGAATTTTTAAAAAAAGTGTGTGGGGGGGAAGTTACCCACTTGAATGAGGGAGGGGTTTGGCATGTGATGAAGCAATAATATTGAAAGGGATCTGACAGACCCCTATCCTAGTGCCAGGATTAACCGACTGGATTCTGATGTCTGCTATTCAGGTGTGAAACTGGAGTGACTTCATCCAAGTTGCTGTATAATGGGACTCTCCAGTCGTATCTAGGAGTTGGGCCAATACCACTGCACTGGGATGAATGTCACCCTAAACACCAAAATCTGATCCTATTGAAATCAATGGCAAAAACGCCCCATTGAAACCCAGTGGGATGAGGATTAGGCCCAGAGAGCTTTCTGCTTACTCCCGCCACGCACATCAAAAGGAGCTCAAGCAACTGATTACTATATTGGAGGTTGGGAAGGAATTTCCTCCGGGTCTGCTTGGCACAGACGCTGGGGTGGGGTGGGGTGGGGTGGGGGTTTGCCTTCCTCTGCAGCATGGGGCTTGGGTCACTTTCAGGTTTAAACTAGAGTAACTTCAAGTCTTTAAACCATGATTTGAGGATGTCAGTACCTCAGCCAGAGCTGAGGGCTCTATTACCAGAGTGGGTGCATGAGGTTCTGTGGCCTGCGATGTGCCGGAGGTCAGACTTGATCATGATGGTTCCTTCTGCCCTTACAGTCTGAGCCTAAGTGAGGGCTGCATAGGAAGTGCCTAAGGACCTCCTTCTCTGGCCATCAGTCATCACGTCTGGCTCCTCCCCATGCCCTGAACTTTGGGGAATCTGCTTCTCCTGCTGCACCCAACTGAGAATACAACAGGAATAAAGGGTGAGGTGGTCTGGGGTAAACCCTGGGGGACAAAGCCTTTTAAAATGAAAGGCCCAAGGCTGGAGTTCAAGATGAGCTTCTCTCATCTTTATGGCACAGGGTGAGCCATGCAGTGTAAAGCTGCGGTGGTTGGGGGGTGATTTTACTGACACAGCTACAGCCAAATGAGCCCTAGAGTGAGTCATACTGGTATAACTTATGCCAGTTCCCTAAACCAGAGTCCACTAGACCTGTATAAACACAGTTACACCAGTATAACTGCATGCACACTAGAAGAGCTTTGCTAGTTTAACTGGTCTATCAGTAAAACCCTTCTAGTATAGACAAGCCCATAGAGAAATAGTGTGGTTTTGGGGCGGGGGGGGAGACGACATCTCCTTGCATCTTTCCAGAACTACACCCACAATGCCCCTTGCCCCAGTGAGTGAGCTTAAAGAGTTGAAAACCATCCTGTGAAACTCCAGCATGTCCATCCCCGCTCCCATGGCTCCTTCCAGCATGTCACGGGAGATCCAAAGCCCCAGCACTTCTGGGCACTTGTGTCAAATTACCGTGATGGTGTGTGACAAGGGCGCCTGTTACTAAGGCTCTGTCTCTGCGCCATGCTGGCAGAACATGGCAGGTGGCAGCCCTGTCAGAGCGCTGGGGATTAAAACCTGTCAGAGTTGGGCTTTTTGACATTTTTATTTCAGACCAGCGTCTTATTTCCCCCCCCCCCCCACACACTCCCTGTGAGCTGATGGACCTGCTCTGCTGAAACAAGGCCTGATGGAAGTTCAGGAATTGCTTTGAAATCCCTCATTTCCCTCACACCCAGAACCAGTCACTCAAGCATTGACAAAGGGGTTAGGGAGCCAAAGAAAACAACGTTATCCCATAGTCTCCCTGCCCTACAGCTAATAAACCACCAGAAGAGGCTTTCCTGGAGGGTCTAGATGCCACCTGGGGAGTTGTCTCCAACAGCAGACCTAAGAGATTTGCTACAGTAGGGATGCCTCTGAGGGCTAGTTCTCTTTCTCATCCAAAGCTCCAAAGTCTTGCCCATAGGGAGTCCTTGAATTTTGTCCTGTGTAGTGCTGGCACACCACATCTAGCACACATCTAGGTTTGCTAGATGACAGCTGAACCTTTGGCCCTTCACCCTGTATAGCACTGGGCCCCAAGGAGAGTTGAATCACACACCCACACCCACACACACACACACACCCCTCCCCGAACCAGCTAGATCACTTCCAATGCTGGCCTCGGGACGTTGCACCTTCATTCTAGGAATGCTAAGAGATGCTTGTTTTCTTGTCTTTAAACTATCACTGCACCCATATGTGAGTCACTGAGCATTCAAACTTCCGAGTGCTCAAACAGCCTGAACCTTTTCAGGAGAGACCAGACCAACCCATCAAGTTCAGATTCCTCCATTCAAACTTTCACAGGTATAAGAGGGAGTTCTGATACAGGCTCAAAACACCAACAATTCAGAGGCCATCTACTCAACCTTTTGCAGTACAATAAAGAAGGTTATTCTCCTGGAAGCTCTGAACCCACTGAATCAGGGATATTGGAAATGTCACCATGTGTCTACCCCAAAAGATCTAGAGAAGAATCTATTTCAAACTAACCTCCGATAGTTCACCCATTGCTACTTTCTGCACCCTTGTGTGAATTCCACCAGGCTTCTGCTATGTGGCTTTCCCCCTAACAGTCGGAAATTTTGTGGCTAAATCCATCTTGTTCCTCATTCAGAGCATCCTGCTGAAGTCACGTGCCCTCACTCTAATGGGCCTTCACTGCTCTGGAATGTAGCAAATGGCTCCCTTACGGCAGGGGCATTATGCTTCTTAATGAGCAGGAGTTGGTGGGGAGACACAAAAACAGAATCACCCATTTCTCTTTGTTGCCATGCATAGATCAGAACAAATCCCTTTTGCAGCAGCTTTAATAAATGGATTCAATTTGGCAAACAGAGAGATGAAAAGTAAGGGAAGGGGGAATAACATGTAACACTTCCCAGCTATTGTGGTGGATGGTAAATCTCTTCTTTATTATTCCTGTCCCAGGATCTGAAGCTTAAATAATTAAGCAGAATAAATGGTGGATGAACATTGCTTTCAAGTTTGATTCTCAAAGGACAGATGTGGGTGCATACACACATGCAGATGGAGACCTATGCATACCATGGGCCACATTCTCAGCTGGTGTCAATTGGCATAGTGCTATTGACTTCAATACCATTTGGTTTCCAGTCACATTGAGTTCAATGGAGCTACGCTGACTTACACCTGCTGGGGATCTGGTCCAATAATGGTGGAAAGAAAATATGAAATGCCACAGAGATTTGTATATTTGTTTTCCTGTCTTCAGAGTAAAGAAGGCAATTTTTTCCAATCTTAAAAAAAAATCAAGGTTTTTTTGTAATTTAAATACACTTCTTGACAGTATTGTTCACAATAACAATCCTTTAAAAGCTTGAAACTGGAAAAATTCTGGGAGACATATGGGTTTATTGCAGAGTGCTTGGAGCAGGGGTTACGTTTGTGTAGGGTTGTGGGAGCTGGGTTTGTTGTGAGGTGGCTCAGTTGAAGAAGGGGATGACGTGCTAAGCGCGCTTCGGAGACTGTCCAGCCCACAACCTCCATTCCAGCTCCTGATCCTTAGAACAATGGGTCAGCTCCAGAGCTGATAAACTGTTGGAAGTTGCTATAAATAGAGGTGGGATCTTGAGCCACATTTTGGCTAGAACTTCCCTCAAGGGGTTGGATTCAGGGTGTCATGCCAATGGGTGGGATTTGTAAATACTGGGTCAGGATGTGTCTTTCCTTTATGATCAGAGGATGCAGAATTCCTGTTTGAGGCCCAAATCTTCTTATGAACCAACAAAATTCCACTGGGGACTCTGTCTTTCCAGCACCATTGTGTTTGATAATGTTATTAAATCATATGATGCCCTCTTCCTTTCCAATACCATTTCATAGGCACTGGTCCAAGATGCACCTCTACAAGCTCATAATCCTTTTCAGGGTCATACTAAGTAGCATCCATCTTTCTCTTAAATATTCATTCTCCCCACCCAGCTCTCCCTTGGGGTCTGATCTGCACTGACTTCCTTGTACGCCTCTCATTGGCATGATTGGGAGTACCATGAGGAGAGAGCTCGTGTAGTCCCTATTTGTGCTGTTTAATTCCTTTAAAACATCCTCATGTAATGAGTTGCTCTAATGGATGCATGTCTCAGTGGAGGGGGTTCCCTTTTGTTAATTTCAGATAAAATATTAGACCTTTGCTGCTCTTCCAAACAGAATGCACGGGTGTATCATGTAATGCAAAGACTGTCTAATTCCAAAGAGAGGAATTCTCCTTCGTGGGGAGGGGAAGGTATTTTGACAGAGACAAGGATGCAGAGAGGTTGCTGCTGCCACCTTGAGAGCAACAGATGCAGAGAAATGAGAGCATGAAACCTGATATGAACAGTGGGGCCAATTAAGAGGCGCAAGCATTAGGGAAATCCAACATCTGTATGTAAATAAACTTAAAGCGAATGCAATGTTACTTGAGAATTCTGATAGCCAGGGAGTGACACGCAGATAAAACATCCCCGTAGCAGATAAATATGTGGATTGCTTCATTATCTAGCCCTGTCTGTGTGTTGAAATCAGTTAGAGCGATACTGTCCGTGCAGCTGTGGTTAATGTTGACAGGCACTGATGGTAAAAACACTGTCAGTTTTCAGGAGTTCCTAAGTCAACTGTACCAATTCACTGCAGGCTAAATTTCATTGTGCAAGGTTTTAGCTTGAAATGGCATTTTAAAAAAGGAATCTCCCCCCTCCCCCGCCAGCCCCTAGATACTAGAGTCCTGAGCTGAACTGGGGGAGGGTTAGATTCAGCTGTTATGGAGTTAGCGATTTACTGCAAAGTTTGGTGCTGGATTTAGAATGGGAGTTTTGCTATACTCGGGGGGTGGGTGGGGGAATCTTTGATGCTGGGTGTTTGATCTGGGCCTATCCTTCTCTCTTTGTAAGTCTGGCAATAGAGATCTGCCTGCCCCATCTGTGATAATGTCAATGAAGCAGAAAAGCTGTGGCATCTTGGATCCATTGCTGTCCATTTTCACTGTACTTCCTAATGGGGCTGGCAATTGATATTTTGGGAGTTCAAGAGAGGTTGCATTCATGGTATTTTTCAGCTTGATTAGAAGTGTTTGAATTGCTGCCTCTCGTGAAGTTTGCAGGCCACTCTGGCAGACTAAAGAGGGATGGGGAATTCATAGACGCCTCTGAAAAGCTTCTGAAATTTGAGAAGCCACATCTCTGAACCCCAGTCAGACAGCTTCTCTGCCATAGAATGATGATCTATTTTGAAGTTCATTCCTTCCTTAGCAGGGCATTCATTTCAGCCAGCCTGTTTTGTTCTGATTAGTCAGTGGACTTAAGAATCATCTACTGCTTACAGATAACCATGGACTTCTGTGTGGACAAAAGGGAGGCAGTGTTATCTAGATACCAAGAGGATGGGCTGGAGAGCTAGAGTTCCTGGGTTCTGTTTCTGTCTCTGCCACAGTCCTGCTCTTAAGCAATTCATTTCACCTCTCTATGCCACAGTTTCCTCCCTTTGTAAAATGGGGATGTGATGGGGCATCTAGACCCCACGCAGGCAATGCAAGGGTTAATGAGAGACTGTGGACCGAATTGCCCCTGCCCCACTACACCTGCAGCAAATGTCAGACATGGATGGTGGAGTTAAAAGGCAAAGACCTAGCCCATTTCAGGGCTGACCAGCAAGAATATAAGAACATAATGGCCATACTCGGTCAGACCAAAGGTCCACCTGCCCCAGTATCCTGTCTTCTGACAGTGGCCAATGCCAGGTGCCCCAGAGGGAACTAACAGAACAGGGAATCATCAAGTGATTCATCCCCTGTTGCCCATTCCCAGCTTCTGGCAAACAGAGGCTATGGACACCATCCCTGCCCATCCTGGTTAATAGCCATCGATGAACCTATCCTTCATGAACTTATCTAGTTCTTTTTTGAACCCTGTTATAGTCTTGGCCTTTACAACACCCTCTGGCAAGGAGTTCCACAGGTTGACTGCATTGTGTGAAGAAATACTTCCTTTTGTTTGTTTTAAACCAGCTGCCTATTAATTTAATTTGGTGACCCCTAGTTCTTGCGTTAGGAGGAGTAAATAACACTTCCTTAGTTATTTTCTTCAAACCAGTCATGATTTTATAGACCTCTATCATATCCCCCACTTAGTCGTCTCTTTTCCAAGCTGAGAAGTCCAAGTTTTATTAATCTCTCCTCACACGGAAGCCTTTCCATACCCCTAATCATTTTTGTTGCCCTTTTCTGAACCTTTTCCAATTCCAATATATCTTTTTTTGAGAAGGGGCGACCACATCTGCACGCAGTATTCAAGATGTGGGTGAACCATGGATTTATACAGAGGCAATATATTTTCTGTCTTATTTTCTATCCCTTTCTTAATGATTCCCAACATTCAGTTAGCTTTTTTGACTGCCACTGCACATGGAGTGGATGTTTTCAGAGAACCTCCTGCAATGACTCCAAGATCTTTCTTGAGTGGTAACAGCTCATTTAGACCCCATCATTTTAGATGTATAGTGGGGATTATGTTTTCCAATGTGCATCACTTTGCATTTATCAACATTGAACTTCATCTGCCATTTTGTTGCCCAGTCATCCAGTTTTGTGAAATCCTTTTGTAGCTCTTCACAGTCTGCTTGGGACTTAACTATCTTGAGTAGTTTTGTATCATCTGCAAATTGTGCAGCTTCCCTTGATGGGAGAGAAGCCAGAGACTCAGCTAGCTTGCTGGCAGGCTGAGCCCCTGCTAGAAGGGGTGACCAGACTGCAGGGGATTGGCAGAAGCACCGACTGTTTAGAGACAAACCCTGAATAGAGGGGTGAGGATGGTCCATCAAAAGTTTGTTCGAAAATCCTGTTCTGAGTTGTCGATTTTCTTTTTTTTTTTTTTTCCTGATTTCCTTTGGGCCTTTAACATCCTGGAAGGGGGAAGGCTGAAGTATGTCTTAGCCAGAGGGCCGAAGCACTGCTGCCTCGGATCTCAGAGACAACTACCAGCAAAGACCCACAACTGGGCAAGTTGTGCCCTGACAGGCCACAAGGGGCTGGCCTAGAGGCACACATGGTCATGGGATAATATTGACCTGCCTTTTGTAAAGCACTTTCATACCCTTCAATGCACAGCAATTCGGGGCTGATCCATTGAGTACTGACATTGATGGAATGACTCCCAGGGACTTCAGGTGCAATCCCCGCCTTGCTCTGGGGGAGAAGTTACTTTGCCCCTTTACCTCCCTGCGCACCTGGACAGCCAATCTGACCAGTGAGCAGCGGAGGCACCGAGGCCAGGGGCTCCTTGCACTTCTCAGCCTCCTTTGCCCACTTCCTCGAAATGGAGAGTAGCCCAGTTATCCGCACGACAGCCGGCCGCACTCTGAGCAGGGGGAACGAGGGCTATGACTGTCCAGAGTGAGGTGCTACTCGCTCACTGTCAGGGCCGCCGAGAGCGGGTTCGGGCCCCAGTGAAAAAAAATTTTCAGGCCTCCCAGCAGGGGCGGACTGGCTAAACAGGGCTGATGAAGCCGGGCCCCAGTAATTTGTACTGGCTTCCCCCCGCCCCTCGTCAGCCCTGCTCACTGTGAGTTTGGGAGGCAGAACTAGGCCCTTGGAAGACATGCAGGGAACAAGCTTTATGAGCGAGTGAGTACTGGAGCAATGTGTGGGAAGAGACGTTAATTGGATTTAATTCACAAACCTGGATACAGAACAGGGAAGCGTTGACCGGACAGAAGCCGTGAAGAAAGAATTGGTCACAGCACCTATTGAAAAATTAAAGAGGCTCATTTGATTGTGATACAGTAGTTAAACAGCAAACACAATCTTGAAATGTAGGGGCATGGAGCACAAGGGCAGGGAAGCAATCCTTCCCCGACACAGTGCTAGTTAAACCACAGCTGGAGTGGTGCAGCTGGCTTTGGGTGCTGTATTGCAGAAAGGATGGAGAGAAACGGTGAAGAGGATAGGTTGCAGTCACTGGCATGATGAAGGGTTTAGAGGGAATGGCTGAGAAAAGAAATGAGGGAAAATTAAACATGTACAGGCTGGGAAAAGAGTCTTTGCCAGAGCTGGGGGGAGGATTATGAATCTGGCCTGCAAATAGAGAGACGTGCTGCAAAGAGAGGGAGAATTATTCCCCTTAGTTAACAATGAGAAGCCAAGGAATAAGGGAGTTAAAATGGAACAAGACAATATATCAGCTTAAAGGGCTGACTAGTTTTTTAGCTGTAAGATGAACTCCAGGTTGGAACCATGGCATGCAGGGAACAGCAGGGCCACAGTCACTGCATGTCCCGGGCTGGTGAATCCCTCCTGGAGATGGTCTAGGGGAGGGAGTGAGTCTAATGACTGGACCCCAGGGCTAGGAATTTAGGGGTCCCAGCTCTGCCACTGACTCCCTGTGTGACCGTCACTCCTCTGAGCCTCAGTTCTCCCAGTTTTAAAGCGAAGTTAATGGCCCCTTGCAGGGTGGGCTGTGCAGCTTCTGTAACTAGTGTTTGTAAAGGCTGGGATTTCCGAAGGTGCAGAATTCCAGCTTCCCTCAAGGGTAGAAGGGCACCTAACCCCATTAGGCTCCTTTGGGAAATCTCATCCAAAGGTCTTTGGGGGCCTCTGCTGATGGGTAGGTGCTCTGTCAGGGCTAGGACTCTGAAACCTGTCACTTCAGCCGAGTATCTGCCCGTTCTTGTTTTTCCCCCTCTGCCACCACTTTCCCTTCTATTATTAGGGAGCCATATCATGCTCATTCAGTGGGAACTGATTACCTGGGGGAGGGGGCAAGGACAGGAGGGGTTGAGGGAGGGCTGCTTCTAATGACTTAATGATTGAGTTGCCTTCTAACTGCAGCGAGTTCGTTCATCAGCTGGCACGGGCTAAAGATCCTCCTCATGAACAAGAATTGTTTAATGAGTGCTATGTGCCTCTGGGGCATGGCAGGAGACAGCTTGATGGAGGAGCCTGGCTGCCCAAGCAGGGGGAACATATGCGGTGGGGCTGTAAATCAGGTTAGTTAGACTGCGCCTACCATCCCACTGCGAGGTGCCCTGCAGGCCTGACTCACTGCCCGGGGGAGCTCTAGGTAAGGATCCTTGATTTCAGTGGGCACTGGCTCAACCTGAGCAGGTGTGTGGCTTTTTTTTCCCCACAGCACCAACATCCATTTAATTCCCCCCTCTTCAGGAGGGGAGCAGAGCACATAGGCTGGGAGTTACAAGAGCAAGCTAAAGGGTTGGGGCAGGAATAACAGAGCTATAAAATCCCAGCTAAGTGTGCAGGAGGCTGAGGACAGCTCTGACTAGCACAGATGCAGGCCGGGAAGTACTTCTTGGAAGGCAGAAAGGATCATCTGCAGCACGATTGGCCCCTAGCCAGACAAAGAAGCCAGAGGAGATGAGAGTGGAGGCTGATTGGAGGGGTGTGTGTAGATCTGTGCTGGGGAATAGGCTGGGTGAGGGTTCGGGAGCAGGATCTAGGATGTACTAAGAGGTTGCAGATACATTGAGGATGCTGCTTGTAGTATTGCCTTCTAGCCTGTGTCCCCTCCAGCCTACCTCTGCCCAGGCGTTAGGGTGAGGAATAAGCTATCGCTTGGTATGCATAAGATGGGGATTCTGTGACCTCTTCAGAGGGCTGAGAGGGAATATTTAGGGGATATGGGATGAGATTAAGGCTGGAGATATGCTTAGTGCCAAGGCTGTGCTCCCAAGCTCTCAACATCATGTTTTCCCAGCGACAGATACTAGGGGGCTGAAAGGACTCCCCCCATCATCTCAAAGATGATTTCGAAGTCCCATCACTTCAAAAGCCTGAATAATGCACTGTAGGAACAATCCTCCACTGGTGTCCACCAGGAATGGGACTAAATCAGCTGTCAGTAGGCCTTGTTCTCCTTCTGATTTGTCAACATGTGAGTAAAAGACCCCAGCAATGGCATACCAAACCTTGTCCGCTAATGACCAATGCCTCAGAAGGGACGGGACTTTCATGAGGGCCAGAAGCTTTTGTTTTGAGTGAGCAACCGCAAGTCTGTCTAGGCATCCAAACCCTGCAAGCTCCCTGGGTCTGGCAATTGTGTGAGAGATGGGCTTGTTATGTTGTAACATTCTGACACTTCAGCTGGACCCTAGAAGAGCCAGAGATGCATGTGCAGGAGGAAGAACTGAACTGAATGCAGACCCACTATTTCAAACATCACAGAACATTAGGGTTGAGTTGGAGAGGATCCTAATTTCATCCACACTGGTGCACCCATGTCGATTAACATCTCCTCCTTGTTGCCTTGTTCCTGGGAGGGGCTGGGTACCCTTGTATCTCACTGATCTCTAGCTTTGAATACTCCATGTTCTAAGGCCCAGCTCTCATTTCTGGAGGAACCAGGTAGTCGCAGCCCTCACTGACTTTGCTGGGAGCTGCTGGTGCTTAGACTACATCAGGATCTGAGCTGTGCAAATAACAGATTTTTCTGTTCACTGGCAATTCCAGAAAAAAAACATTTTGGGAAGACCAGAAACTGAAATTTTGAAAAGTTTTATTTGCTGCTGCACAAAAAGTTTTTGTTTCAATTTCAAGCATTTCTTAAACTATTTTTTATAAACTTGTAGAAAATTTAGAAAGTTTTTTTTTTAAATTAAAAAATAAGTCTGAACTAAATCTTCTGGCTTTTTTGGAAGTTGGGGTGGGGGCACTTTCCATGCGACCAATTCAGTGAAACTGACATTTGTGAAACATTTTGGTGTGGCCTAATCTGCGTTCTTTGCCTAAGAAAAGGTTTGTCAGAAAAACTCTGCCCAGCTCCATGGTGGTGCCATGATCCATCGGCTGCTGCCCCTTGCTGGTTGTAGGTACAGTCGGCTGTGCCTCTCTAGCACCCCCTGGGGAGAAGGTGGGCACTGCTCTTGTCCCAGACGATTGCCCCCTTCCGAGGGGAGTCAAAGCAGTCCAATCAAAACAATCAATAGGCTTCCTCAGCCCATGATAAGCAGAGCCCCAGGCCTTTAGGAAGATGGGTGGGAGGTGGGGAAGGGAAAGAGGAAAGTATCTGCCTTTCTCCTGTCTGATGGAGCTTGGGCAGTCAAGGCTGTCAAGCCATTTTCCAAGTCAGCAGCCCCTTCCTCCAGCAGCTGGGGAGTTCATAAGGGTGGATGGTCCCCTTAAGGACCTGCCCATCACCAGTCTTGACAGGCCTCAAATGTGCACCAGGTTGGGGCTGATTGTGCCCAGAGGAGCTCTTTAACCCTTCCTGACTGGGGTGGAGAGGAGATCTGCCCCACCCCACTAGGGCAGCAGCTTTAAAACAAACATGAGGAAGTACTACTTCATGCAATGCACAGCCAACCCATGGAACTCCTTGCCGGGGGACATTGTGGAGGTTAAAACATATAACTGGGTTAAAAAAAAATTAGATAAATTGATGGAGGGTAGGTCCATCAGTGGCTATTAGCCAACATGATCAGGGATTTAACTAATCCTGTAGTTGCCTCTAAATCTGTGACTGCCAGAAGTATCTTACACTGGCCACTGTCAGACAGGATACTGGGCTAGATGGACCGTTGATCTGATCCAGTATGGGCGTTCTTATGATTTCTATATAGTCATTTATCTGGAAAAGTTCCTACTGGGAAAGGGGAGCCTTGTATCTTGTTTTGACCTCTCTCCCCCTTCTGCTTCACCAAACAAAGAAAGAAATAGGAAATAATTAAATTTCATCAGCAACTTTTTAAAAACCAACTAAAAACAGACTTTATTAAATGATGGCCCTATTGATTTAGCAGCCATCCGAAAGGGGATTGATTGAGAACTTAAAGAGATGCATGGCTGGGCCAGACGATCAATTAATGTGCATAAATGGGCAACAGAGAAACAATTTTTGGAGCAAGTCAAGCACAAGATAATCCCATTTTGTCATCTAGGCTGAAATGGCTCATGTATTATTTGTTCCTTTGCAAAAGGAGCAGCGTTGAAGTGTGGACAAAAGTACAGTCTACTCTGCTAATGAAACCGATGGCAGAGCGAGTCTGCTCCTCAGGGCCCCAGGAGGTGGAATGTGGGCAGTACAGATAGGGGAAATTCCTTCCCTTGGAGCAGTTGGTACTAGCCACTGTTATAGATGGGGCACTGGGCTAGATAGACGCTGAAGGTGAGGGGCAGATTCTTGGGTGGTGTAAATTGTCATAGCTCCATTGAACTTCCATGGAGAGATGACAGTTTATATCATCCGAGGATCTGCCTTCAGGTCTGAGGATTCATGTTCCAATGAACTTTTTCCTGTCCTGAAATATGGCTCTGAATGGAGTCAAGTTCACATGCATTTGGATTCTGGGGTCTGGCACATTCCGGTACAGGAGAGACCCCAGCTGAGATCAGAGTACCATTGTACGGGACACTGCACATCTCCACGCCTGCTCCTAAATCTAAATAGACAAGGCAGACAAAACATGGGAGAAGGGAGTATTTGCTCCATTTACAGGTGGGGAATTGAGGCACAGCACCCAGTTCTGAGTTCCAGTCTAACATCTTGTCTGCAAGAATCCTTTCCTCCCAAATGCATGAAAGTTGGGGGATGGAAGAGGGCTATGAATAGTGGTTACAGTGAGGGCCTCCCACCCTTCTCTCCCCTCCTCCCATCCACCACTGTCCACAAAACATCCCACCCTATAATCGTGCTGCCAGCAGAAAATGAGAAAAGCAGAAAGGAGATGGATAGATATGAATATTTTCTCCCCTCTTCCCATCTTTATTGTGTAATAATTTTAAAAGAAGATAAATTATTAAATGGATGAAATATTCTGCAAACTCTAATAAGAAAAGCATCTTTAATTGAAATGGTAAAAAAAAAATGTGGACCCCAACCACTGATATTTTTTAACACTCATATTTCTTTTTTATTTTGGAATGGCCATGCCTTAATATATCTATGGCCCTAGCTATTGATAGATTCCAAGGCCAGAAGAGAGAATTGTGATAATCTAGTCCAGGGGTGGGCAAACTTTTTGGCCTGAGGGCAGGGGCGGCTCTACAAAGTAGGCTGCCCCAAGCAGCGCGGAGCGCTGCGCCGCCCTACCCCAGTCCCGCGGCGGGTCCCCTCTTCCCGCGGCTCCGGCATCCTGGGGAGGGCGTCATTTGGCTCCAGTGGAGCTCCCGCCGGCATGCCTGCGGCAGGTCCACCGGAGCCCGGGACGAGCGGACCTGCCGCAGTCATGCCTGCGGGAGCTCAACCGGAGCCGCGGGAAGACGGGACCCGCCGCAGGCATGACTGCGGCAGGTCCGCTCGTCCCGGGCTCCGGTGGACCTGCCGCAGGCATGCCGGCGGGAGCTCCACCGGAGCCAAATGACGCCCCCCCCAGGACGCCGCCCCAAGCGGGCGCTTGGCCCGCTGGTGCCTAGAGCCGCCCCTGCCTGAGGGCCACATCAGAGTTCCGAAACTGTATGGAGGGCCGGGTAGGGAAGGCTGTGCCTCTCCAAACAGCCTGGCCCCCACCCTCATCCGCCTCCTCCCACTCCCTGTCCCCCTCAGAACCACTGACCCATCGACACCCCCCCACACTCCTTGTCCCCTGACTGACCTCTCCTGGGACCCCCTACTCCTAACTGCCC
This sequence comes from Mauremys reevesii, assembly GCF_016161935.1. Classification (NCBI taxonomy): domain Eukaryota; kingdom Metazoa; phylum Chordata; order Testudines; family Geoemydidae; genus Mauremys; species Mauremys reevesii. The sequence goes on along the minus strand of NC_052626.1, from coordinate 128,514,090 downwards.
CCCCAGGACCCTGCCCTCTGTCCAGCCCCCCCTCCCTGTCCCCTGACTGCCCCGACCCCTATCCACACCCCGACCCCCAGATAGGCCCCCCAGGACTCCCACGCCTATCCAACCCTCACCCCCCTGTTCCCCATCCCCTGACTGCCCCCCCCAAGCTCTGCCCCATCCAACCGCCCCCTGTCCCATGACTACCCCATGGGATTCCCCGCTCCCTGTCCCCTTACCATGCAGCTCGGAGCAGCATGTCTGACAGCCGTGCCGCCTGGCCGGAGCCAGCCATGCCACCACACTGCCCGGCAGGAGCTCGCAGCCCTGCCGCCCAGAGCACTGGCGGCATGACAAGCTGAGGCGGCGGGGAGGGGGGACAGCAGGTGAGGGCCGGGGACTAACCTCTCCGGCCAGGAGCTCAAGGGCTGGGCAGGACGGTCCTGCAGGCCGGATGTGGTCGTTGTTTGCCCACCTCTGAACTAGTCTGATCTCCAGTATAGTACAGACCAGAGAACTTCCCCACAATGATTCCTAGAATAGATCATTTAGAAAATCATCCAATCTTGATTGAAAAATTGTCAGTGATGGAGAATCCACCGTGATCCTTGGTAAATTGTTTCAATGGTTAATTACTCTGACCATTAAAAATGTGTGCCTTATTTCCAGTCCGAATTTATCTAGCTTCAGCTTCCAGCTGTCGATCATGTTAGATCTTTCTCTGCTAGACTGAAGAGCCCATTATTAAATATTTGTTCCCCATGCAGGTACTTGTAGACTGTAATCTACTCACCCTTTAACCTTTTTATTAAGCTAAATAGATTGAGCTCCTTGCGTCCGTTACTATAAGGCGCTTTCTAATCCTTTACTCATTCTCATGGCTCTTCTCTAAACCCCCTCCAATTTTTCAACATCCTTCTTGAGTTGTGGAGACAAGAACTGGACGCACTGTTCCAGCAGTCATCACTCCAGTGCCAAATACAGAGGTAAAATAATCTCTCTACATCTAGTTGAGAATCCTCTGTTTATGCAGCCAAGGATCATATTAATAATTTTGGCCACAGCATTTGTCATAAACAGATAGTTAAGGGTTAATGTCTCTTTTACCTGTAAAGAGTTAAGAAGCTCAGTAAACCTGGCTGACATCTGACCAGAGGACCAATAAGGGGACAAGATACTTTCAAATCTTGGTGGAGGGAAGTCTTTTGTTTGTGCTCTTTGTTTGGGGGTTGTTCGCTCTTGGGACTAAGAGGGACCAGACATCAATCCAGGCTCTCCAAATCTTTCTGCATCAGTTTCTCATGTTTCAAACTTGTAAGTAATAGCCAGGCAAGGCGTGTTAGTCTTATTTTTGTTTTCTTAACTTGTAAATGTTCCTTTTTGCTGAGAGGATTTTACCTCTGTTTGCTGTAACTTTGAATCTAAGGCTAGAGGGGGTTCCTCTGGGCTATATGAATCTGATTACCCTGTAAAGTATTTTCCATCCTGATTTTACAGAGATAATTTTTACCTTGCTTTCTTTAATTAAAAGCTTTCTTTTTAAGAACCTGATTGATTTTTTCCTTGTGTTAAGATCCAAGGGGATTGGATCTGGACTCACCAGGAATTGGTGGGGAAAGGGAGGGGGGATGGTTAAATTCTCCTTGTGTTAAGATCCAAGGGGTTGAATCGGTGTTCACCAGAAACCTGGTGAAAAGGCCTCTCAAGGCTGCCCAGGGAGGGGAAGGTTTTGGGGGGACAGAAAGTGATCCAGACACTGAAATTTCTGGATGGTGGCAGTGTTACCAGATCTAAGCTAGTAATTAAGCTTAGAAGTGTCCATGCAGGTCCCCACATCTGTACCCTAAAGTTCAGAGTGGGGGAGGAACCTTGACAGCATTGCACTGAGAACTCGTATTCAGCTGATTATTCACCATGACTAACAAATCTTTCAGGGTCACTGCTTTCCAAGATAGTCCCCAATCCTGTAAGTATGGCCTACATTGTTCATTCCTAGATGTACACATTTACCTATAGCGGTGTTAAAATGCATATTGTTTGCTTGTGCCCAGTTTACCAAGTGATCTAGACTGCTCTGTATTAACGATCTGTCCTCTTCATTATTTACCACAAATGAACAGTCCTGTTTTAAATTGAGAGCTGGTCAGTAGTGGAGAATTTTTCTTAAGTCCTTTCATCAGAAGAGAGATTATCAAGTTTGCAAAATCTTCTCCAGGCTTTGAAGACAGTATTCTATAGCAGTTGGTTATTTTGCCCCTTGCAATACAATCTGTAATTTGATGTGATTCTGTGCTAATAAAGTAATACAATTTTTTTAAATCAAATAGCACTGTTATGAAAGGGCTGTTATTACACGGAGCTCTCTGGATGTGTAATGTGGGGATTTCAGACCCTGGATTACTGAAAGGTTTTCTGCCTGATAATACTGGCATAAGCAGTTGTGTAAACTCTATTGTGGCCTAGTGAATAAAGCATAGGTGTGGGTTCCAGGAGACCTGATTTCTGTTCCTGACTCTGCCTGGTTGCTGACCTTTGGCTAGTCACTTATCTCTGTCCCAGATCCTCAAAAGTATTTAGGATCCTAACTTCTATGCCTAAATTTCCCATCTGTAAAATGGGGACAGTAGTACTTTCTTACCTCACAGGGTGTTTAAAGATTGTGAATTTCTTTGAGATCTACCAATGGTAAGAGATATATTATTTAAGCGCTAAGCATTATTATTACTTCACCACTCTGTGCCTCAGTTTTCCCAGCTGTAAAATGGGGATAATGCTACTGACCTCCTTTATAAAGTGCTTTGAATTTTATGATCAAGAAGCACTAATAAGAGCTAAGTATTATTACACAGAGGGGCTTGGTAGTTAGTGCTGTAGTTGGAGACACAGCAGGGAGAGGAAGAGCTATTTAATTTTTCAACTGTTTGTTTTATGGAGGATTTGGGAGGTGTATTTACTACCCGGGGAAAATAATGGCATGATCCTTTGCCAATTCACCTCAGTCATGTCCTGCCACAACTCACCTATACTTGCCCATGATTTTTTGCCAATGAACCTCATTCCTGCACTGCTATTCCAATCCTGGGGGGGGGGGGGCTGCCAATGCACCTCTGTCCAGGCCTGTAACACCCTGCAGGTTTTCAGTGCTATTTCCCCCTATGCAGTGCTGCCAATGCATCTCAGTCATGATCTGCCACTGTTCCTTCTTTTTCCATCCTAGGTCTCGGCATGGCTGTGCCAGGACATCTCAGTCGTGGGCTGCTGAGCCCTTGCTGGGTCCCCACACTACTTTGTCAATGCCCCTCCATCATGATCTACACCAGCCCTGCATTTTCAGACTCATGTTCCCTGGATCAGTTTACCCCAGTTCTGACCTGGGATGGCCCTGGTGATAGCTGTACCAATGCATCCTATCCCTGACATGCCACATACCTCTTCTCCAGCACCAGTCCAGCACCACCTCCCAGATCAGCCAATACTCCTGCACTAGCCCCTGCTATTCTGCTCTGGGCTCCTCACTCCCATAGCTCTGCCAGAGCCTCTCAGCCCTTACTTGATGCCTTTCCCATTGCAGGCCTGAGCCTTTGCTAAGATATTGACCCATGTCAGATGTTGTGTCACGTCTACACGGGGCCTAATAGGAACCAGAGTGAAACTAGATGACTCATTTCACTTGAACTCAGACCTTTTGCTTTGAGAGGTCAGTGTCTTTCTGCACCAGCTGTGAGCTCTGTGAAAGCCTCCCTTGGACAACGGAAAAGAGGTGGGTCCTGAGGCATGGCTGCTCCATGCATCAGTACATTGGAACAGCCGCTAGGGCCGCTGAGAGTGAGATTAACTTTCCTGTTGTGGCTTGTAGAACAGGTGCAAATACCAAAATTGTTTGGCTTTACAATGATGGATGCCACTCAGGACATGCTTCTGGCTTCCTGGAGATAATGCACGGAGCCCTGCACACACACAGTGTGTGTCAGCAGGTGAAGCTGAAGGACCTACTCAGAGTCCTCCCCTGTGTAACAGTGGGTGGAATCCTGACCCCTTCCAGTCCCCTCCCCTCAATGGAGTAATCTCTAGCACCAGCTGAAATCAACCCCTTCCACTCCCCCTACTGCTTTATGAAATGCCAGGTCACTCCAAAATTCCTTCCTACTACCAGCAATATGTGCACCTGGGCTTGCTCCCACGCTCCCATCACCATGCGGAACAAAGCCCTGTGTCCTGCTGGTTAAGTCTGGGGCTTGTATCATGTTTATGAGCTTTTTTTTTTTTTTTTTTTTTTTTTTTTAGCTATGAGAGCTAGAAACTTAGGCTCGTCTATGAGAACAATTGGACCTCAGCAAGCTGGGGTGTCAATCTACCCCACACTAGCCTGCCGCAGACTGTCTGGGTACGCTCTGCCGATGTGTGGTAACTCTTCCTTCCAGAGCAGGGGTGGCCAACCTTGGGCTCCAGAGCCACATGCGGCTCTTCAGATGTTAATATCCAGCTCCTTGTATAGGCACTAACTCCGGGGCTGGAGCTACAGGCACCAACTTTCCAATGTGCTGAGGGGTGCTCACTGCTCAACCCCTGGCTCTGCTCGCACTCCACCCCTTCCCACCCCCTCCCCTGAGCCTGCCCTGACCTCGCTTTTCCCCTTCTCCCCTGCCCTGGAGCCTCCTGCACACCATGAAACAGCTGATCGAATGTGCGGGGAGGGAGCGGGAGGCGCTGATCAGTGGGGCTGCCAGTGGGTGGGGGAGCTGATGGGGGGCTGCTGACGTATTACTGTGGCTCTTTGGCAATGTACATTGGTAAATTCTGGCTCCTTCTCAGGCTCAGGTTGGCCACCCCTGTTCCAGAGCTTTGAGCTAGTCCCATTTCAAAGAGGACTAGCTCAAAGTGCTCTAATGAACTATTAATGCGTCAGAAACGTTCCCATGGACAGTGAGTCTGCAGCAGGTGTGTGCAGGGAAGAGTCACACTCTAGCTTGCTACAGTCTAATTGTTCATATAGACAAGCCCTTAGTTTAAAAAAATAAATAAATAAAGGAAAGCTTTAGATCCTCATATCATCCCACGTCTCCAGGAGCTGAGACTCTAAGAACAACAGGAGAGATCATGAGAGTTGGCAACAGTGTCTCCTTTCCTGGTCCAATGGGCTCTGAACCAGCACACCCCTATGATTAACCCTCTTAACTAACACAAGAACGTCTTCTGCAACAGAATAAGTGTGTGGGGGGGAAGTGAGGAGTGGGGCTGCTGCTGAGTTCCTATGGTCTAGTTAGGCTCAGAAGTTGAAAACGCTGGCGCTGTTGGCTTTAAAAACTGCCATCATTCCTCACATGCTACTGCATGAGATAGCAGGCCTGTCATTCAAAAGCCTGTGGGCGCAGAGAAGCAGTGGCAGGTAGAGGAAAGGCTATTCAGGAGTTGGCTATCAGACTAGTGAATGAAGGCCCCAAGCGGTAGATGGAGCGTAAGAGAGAGTCCGCCTTGAGGGTGGACTCTCCCTTGGCATGCAGTCTTGTGTGGGCGTTCAAGTGATCTCAGATGATGATTAGATGACAGAGAATCAGATCCACTTCCTTTCCGATGGGCAAACCCACCGAAGTTCATCTGGAGAATCATCATGGGCCTTGTAGGATTGTAAGTTTCAGGGGGGGAAGAGTGATTTATAGGTATAAGTGGGTTTTTATTTGCATTTTAAATCACACTTTTCTGCTAAACTAATGGACCCCCTATTTCTAGATGACTCCAACATAAAGTGACTGCTAATTACTACAATTAATATAGCGTTCAAGGCTTGCCAGCCAACTCCACTGCAACTTGTATCGCCTACTCATTTTCAATTAAGGCACATTGACAAGTAAAATACGCAGTTATTAAGAGCAGAGCTCTGTTGTGTAATTACATTTTGCTAAGGTCATTAATCTACTGCAATATAAAGCTTTTTGCACCAAATTAATTGGGGGGAGGATATTTTTGGGCAGCAACCGCGCAGAATGAGGACTTCAGTATTTACCATACCAGGGGCAAAAGGGAGGTATCCAGGTGGGATATTTCCATCAGTTTTACATCATGCCATAAAGCAGTGCTCTCTTCCTTTGGACACTTTCGACCATGGATTATGGGATCATTTTGCTCAGGTGAAATGGAGGGATGGTTCCAGAAAATTAGGAGGAGCTTGGTAATGTATATTCCATACGCACAGTGACTGCCTAGACCAGTGGCGCTAAACCTTTCCAGACTACTGTACCCCTTTCAGGAGTCTGATTTGCCTTGGGTACCCCTCCCCAAGTTGCACCTACTTGCTTACAAAATCAGACATAAATGTACAAAAGTGTCACAGGACACTAGTACTGAAAAATTGCTTATTTTTCATTTTTGCCATATAAACATAAAATAAATCAGTTGGAACAGAACTAATGTTCTTACATTTCAGTGTATAGCATATAGAGCGATATAAACAAGTCATTGTCTGTAATGAAATTTTAGTTTGTACTGACTTCACTAGTGCGTTTTATGTAGCCTGTTGTAAAACTAGGCAAATATCTAGATGAGTTGATGTATCCCCTGGAAAACCTCTGAGTATCCCCAGTGGTATGTGTACCCCGGTTGAGAACCATTGGCCTAGACTTCCCCACAGAGATGCTAAGGAAGTTATTCTACTAGCTGAAGAATTTCTTTTTAGCTCAGCTGGTAAGTATCTATCTTTCTTCAGGGGTAGGACCCAGGGTGCTGATCCTGCCTCCCTACATGTGCGTGGGGTTGTTTGTTCCCTGCAGAGCATGTTTCTTCACAGCACTGCAGTAGCCTCAAGGCTATGGAAATGAGCAGTTTTGTCCCAACTTTTGTTTCTTTAATTGAAAAGCTGTACCTACTCTATCATGATGACTTTGACGAGCTTTCCCTGGTGCTAGAGGTTTGGTGGCTGGAGCGATCCACTCCTATATCTAATCTTGTAGCAAGAGTTATAAGGCTTGAGACATTTATTTAAAGAAGTAATGTGGCCTAGTGGGTAGTGAACTGACTGGCCCTTGAGACACCTGGTTTCTGTTCCTGACACTGTCATTGGTCTGCTGGGTGAGCTTGGGTAAGTCATTTCTGCACTCCGTGCCTCAGTTTCCCCATCTGTAAAATGGAAATAATCTTACTGACCTCCTTTGTAAAGAGCTTTGAGATCCTTGGGAGATGCAATGTGGGCACTAAGTATTCTTATTGCATGGGGTTTTCTAAGGAGCTTTGAGGCTTCCGATGTGAGTTGGGCACCTAACTCCATTAGGCTGTTTTGCAAATCTCACTGTTATCTACAGAGCTCTGTGAAGACATCTAGCCAGACAGTGTACGGAGTAAAGCAGCAATTGTAGTGATCAACATGAAACTGTCATTGTCTGCACAGTGATGCTGTGAAACTGACCTTGGATGGGATTCCACATTTGTCGCCTGTCAGTAATTTCTACATCAAATGTGCGCAGGCTACAAGGATGAAGATAATTTTTCTACCCGCTGTCCCTTCAGATTCAACCTGAGATCTGAGTGCTAAGGTGGGCTCTTTCCTTCTCTTGCATTATCTCCAATAATGGAAGTTTGATGGGTGAAATTAACACCGCCGCACCCATGACACTTGTGCAAGCCTGTTATGGTTGGTGAGTACACACGGGTGTAACTGATTGGAACTCATTGAACAGTTCTGTGGCAGGGACCCTGTGTGGGGTCCCAACTGTCAGGCTCCAGCCGAACGTCTACACTGCAATTTTACAGCCCTGTGAGCCCGAGTCAGCTGACACAGACCAGCCACAGAGGTTTAATTTGCACTGTAGACGTGCCCTGAATGCACCCCAGGAGCTGAGCTGATGTGTAAAAGGGATGCTCTTAGTCACCTCTCTGAGCAGAGCTAAGCTTTAATGTGGAGTCTGAGTGTATTAATTGATGCTTTCCACTGGCCTGGGCCGCAGCCCTCTTGCCTTTTTACTTGGATGCGCATGAATGTGGACCTGATACCTTTGCACTCTTGCATGTGTGTTTTGCTGGCGTCAGCTATACATCTACTAAAGACACCCACAGCTCAGACCGAAGCTATATGACTAGGGCAGCAGCAGCTATCAGAAAAGTTGGGGGAGAATAAATAAAGAAGAGAAGCTAGTTTGAAAGGTGGCTTAAAAACAAACCTCCATCCATCCAAAGTAGAGAAGGAGCAGTGATCCCAAGTGCCTGGAGCAGCAGTTGGTGAAATGAGATGCGAAATATGACAGCATGAGGGCACAAGTGGTGACAAGATGCAGTGATGTGATTCTAATAAAGATAGACATAGGCCTTTAACACGGTCAAGCTGATGCTTTGACTGTTTGCAGCTCAGCGCTGGGGATGTGGCCGGAGTCTGCTGATTGCCAGAGTCTGACTGATCCAGGGTCAGACACTAAAAATCATTCTGTTCTCTAGCCACTGGGTGTCTGGCTGGATAACTTTGCAGAACCGTAGAAGCAATCTGCACAATGCACAAGACCCAGGAAGGTTTCAGAGTAGCAGCCGTGTTAGCCTGTATTTGCAAAAAGAACAGGAGTACTTGTGGCACCTTAGAGACTAACAAATAACCCTTCTGCCTGTAGTGTGCTCCGTCCTATCTAGCTCCAGAGGGGACTGATTTAAAAACATCTTTCTGTCACAAAATAGATATGGATGCGGCTTTCTAATGTCCATTTCTGAACCTACTGAAATATAAAGTCCTTGGTTTACCAAGTTCAGCATTAAGGAGGGGTAGAGCTCACTGGCTCAAGGGGGGTTAGTAATTATGATGATGATACCTAGCTTTTTTCTAGGTATTTTTCATCCATAGATCTCAAAGCACATCACAAAGCAGGTCAGTATCATTATCCCCATTTTACAGATGGGAAAACAGAGGCACAGAGCGGTTCAGTGACTTGCCCCAGGTCACCCAGCAATTATCTGGAAGAGCTGGGAATAGACTCTAGAAGCCCTGGCTCCAAGCACTTTGTGCTTACCTGACAGCCCTTTATTCTTCAGCAGGAAGCCAAGGAAAAATTGTGCCAGGCATGTGAAAATGAAATTGCAATGAAACCCTTCCCTTCCCCGAGTCCGATACAGTGGGATACGATGCTCAAGCTGAGAAATCATGTTCCCGTCTGATGTAATAGCCTTTAACCATCAGCAGATGAATGTTACTGTTTAAACCTTGCTTTAAATATTAAACAGCAAAGCTTTTGTATCTCCTGGTGGTTAAAGCAGGATGGTAGCCTCTCTGTGAACTACCATGCTGGGCTGGGAGCTCTTCTCATTGTCCTGTAGAACAAATAAATTGTCCCATTCTGGAGAGGTTAGTGGTGCATGATTCTCTCAATTAGAGAATAGGTGCCCTTGCTTTTTCCTCTTTGGCTTTCCCCATGGACATTCACCATTGAGCCTGGTGTTTCTTCAGTGTATCACTTGGTTCTGGCTCTGCCTCCTGTGACAGCTCATTGGCTTCCAGTATGGACTGGGAAAAGCACGCTCTGTCATCTTAACAACCTGGGTGGTGGAGGATGATGCATAGACATTCTCCAGCTTCTCTGCAATGTCCTTATCTTCCATAATTGCTCCTTCTGCCGCCCCCGCCCTCCCCCCCACTCCAGGAGATCCACTGATTGTTTTGCATAGTTCATGCCTCTGATATAAGAAATTGTATTTGTTTTCTTGTCTTAGTTCCCTATCAAACTCCCTCTTACCTCTCCTAACTTCCAGCTGATGTCTGACCTGCTGTTAGTAGTGCACGCCCCCTGCTTCATTTGGGTTGGTTTTCTGTGCATTGAAGGATTCCTGTCTGGCTCAGGCAACCTCTTGTACCTTGGTGTTTTATCAGACTTGCTATTTTTCCTCTTGTGTGTATGGGGGTATGCAGCCTTCTAGGACTCTGCTATAGGGTGTTTGATCAGCCTCCTTGTTGAATGTAAAGCATTAAATTTCCCTCCTTGCCACTACTAGCTTCCACACTGTTTTCAAGTCCCTCCCCTTCTGAAAGTTAGTGTCCTGATGCTAGAGGTTCCTTGCGTGGGAATGTTTGAATTTGAGTGTATAGTGGCCATGGTGACTTACTGGCTCAGCTGTAGTTACTTCTTGAACCAACTCTTTGGTATTACTTAGTCTAAGTGGCAAATATCCACTTCTATGCTCTACAACCAGCTGCTCCCCAAGAAACAATTGTTTGAAGTATCGGAATGCTTTCTCTAAGCCTTGTGTCATTTGAGATGCTTGACCAGTTTATATGTGGAGTGCTAAGTCCCCTATTATTACCATGCCATTAGACCTAGGGCTTGTCGATGCATGAAAGCTATTCTGGAATAAGATGGGGTGTGAAGTTTGAGAGTAACAGCTATTTTGGAATAAGAGTGTCCATACTTGGAGCTATTCCAGGAGAACTCCATGTGTAGGCAAGCCCTGAGGTTCTCTCTGCACAGAAACTGTGTCCTATTAGATTCCATGGAATCTTGCTGGTACAATGCTACTCTCCACCACCTCTGTGACCTGGCCTGTCCTTCCAGTATTGCTTATATCCAGGTGTTACAGTATCTCATTGATTGTGTTACCATTCTACTATAAGTAAGGTTAAGCACCAGATGTAGTGTGCTGCACTGAGAAGAAGTAAGTCTCCAGTTCCTTGCATGCCTGCTGCATGACTGAGTGCAGCAGAGGAGAGATGGGGACATGACCAAAGACTAGCCATGGCTTGTAAGAATGACCCTCTGCGCTTAGCTGCTACCTGCGCTAGTAACCAGAGTAACCTGTTAGTATCTTATTATTGCAGGATTGGAAGCTCACATGTAAACTTCACTTACCCTGTGTGGGTCCTTGTCTCCCTTTAGCAGCTGGCACATAAGAGGCATATGAGTCTTGGTATGCCTGTAATGTCCTTTAGCTCAAGGGGCAGCAGCTCATGCTTTTGGACCAAGCAGGGTTATCAGCATATTCCCCATACTGCTCAATGCTATTCAGCTCATGCTTACATGCCCGGCACTCTGTACTGGCATGATGCAGGGTCAAACCCCAAAGGGGGAAGGTTAGAATAACATGGCTCAACCGGAGATTAGGGAAGAGCCTTCAATGTGTTTGTACAGCATCTGGCCCACAGGTGCCTTCAGGCTGCTATAATACAAGTAACAAAATATTAGGGGGAGGGACTCAAACATGTGCCTTAGCAGAGATTGCACCTATTCTGTAAGCACTTTGGGGCAGGGACTCTCTCTTTGTTATTCGTATAGCACCTTGCACAATAGAGCCTTGATCCTTGGGTGCATGTCTCCCGGTGCTCCTGTAAGAGACAGGATGTAATTTTCAATGAAAGCCTAAGGCCATTGGGCACTCAAAACTCATTGAAATCCAATCAGAGTTGGGCACTAAGCTCACTTGATCCCACCCATCAAAATTGCTCCCCAGCCTTCCAAATGCTGTCATGCCCCTTTATCTTATTGTGATAGCAAGCCTGCAGCTCCTGGCATGTCCCCTGTGGCTGGGCGGTGGGAAGCTGCAGAGTGTGGACAGCAGAAAGGCTATCCCCACCTAGAGTGCATTCTAGTTGTATGCATCGCCTACTAGAGGCTGCAATGAATTATGGATTAGCCAAGGAGTGGAGGGAAGCAGGTCTGGGATTAATCATGCTTGGACAGGCTCCTATCTTGTTGATTTCCTTGGCATTCTTCTTCCTGTGGTAATCCCTTAACTTTCTGCTGTTTTTACTTACACACACCCGCGCATTGCTGTACAGGCTGCAGCAGCCACAGCTCTGGATTGAACCTGCTTCGCAAAACCAGCTTTTAATTAGGCAAAGGGGAAAGAGGAATCCAGACACAAGCCATAGGGAAAGATAAATTTGTTAGCTCTGGTTCTCTCCACTAGGAAGCATTTTGATTCAGAGTCTGGAGAAGAGGGGTGGTGCTGGGATGGGGGAAACAATCCAGCACCAATGTATAAACCCCACCCTTCCCAATGATGAAATAAATCAAACTACAGAGCCAAACACCCAGCCACAAAACAGACTGACAAGGAAGGGGTGAAGCTCAGGGCAATGCCAGTACTGGTCATCTGGGTTCCCCATTCGCAACAGCTGTAAGTTGGCTACTCTAAGGTGTCAAGTATCAGAGGGGTAGCCATGTTAGTCTGGTTCTGTAGAAGCAGCAAAGAATCCTGTGGCACCTTATAGACTAACAGACGTTTTGCAGCATGAGCTTTCGTGGGTGAATACCCACTTCTTCGGAAGCTCATGCTGCAAAACGTCTGTTAGTCTATAAGGTGCCACAGGATTCTTTGCTGCTTCTACTCTAAGGTGGTGCTTTGTCCTAACTTGGCTTAATTAAGTTAATTAATACTAAGAATTTCAAAAACGATTTTGGGCACCCAAGGTGAGAGGTCTGGTTGGGTTTTTTTCAGAAGGCAGGTGCTCAGTGTGGCCTGAAAATCAGATTGCCACACATCTCCCCAAGGTGCCTCAAGTCGGGCACCCAAAACATGAAGCACCCCAAATCAGAAAATGCTGATTAGATGAGATCAGAACATTTTGTGAGAACTTGTCAATTTCATTGCATCTTATGATGGAAACCCAACTGGTTTCCTGCCAGCTCACCTGCCTTGTGGGCTGCCACGGAGCCAAGATCCTGGGAGCCCAGCTGGAGCCAGGGCTCTTGGGGTTTCTAGCCTCTCTGCTCCATATGAAGGAGTTTGGCAGCTGTGAAAGCCTCCCAGGCAGCTGAGGTCTAGAGCAGTGGCTCTCACTCTTTCCAGACTGCTGTACCCCTTTCAGGAGTCTGATTTGTCTTGCGTACCCCCAAGTTACACCTCACTTAAAAACCACTTCCTTACAAAACCAGACCTAAAAATACAAAAGTGTCACAGCATGCTAGTACTGAAAAATTGCTGACTTTCTCATTTTTACCATATAATTATTAAATAAATCAATTGCAATATAAATATTGTGCTTACACTTCAGTGTATATAGAGTGGTATAAACAAGTCACTGTATAAAATTTTAGTTCATATGGACTTTGCTGTGCTTTTTCTGTAGTCTGTTGTAAAACTAGGCCAATATCTAGATGAGTTGATGTACCCCCTGGAAGACCCCCACAGGTATGTGTATGCTTGGTTGAGAACCACTGGTCTAGTGGCTAGAGCCAAGGGCTGAAAGTCTGGAGACCTGGTTTTATTCCTGGCTGTGTCATCAACTCATTGCATGACCTTGGGCAAGACACGTAAGTCAACAAGTTCAAACTTGGCAACCTAGAGTCAGTACCAGGTTTACAATGGCACCAGTGGCACCATGGAGCCGAGTCCATGCTCAGAAGGGGCCCCCAGCCTGCTCCTCTTGAACTACATCCTGAGACTCTGCCAGCCCGCTGGCTCCCCCCACCCATCACTTGCTCTCTCTGCCCCCTGGCCAGACCCCAGTGCACCTCCAGCTCCGGGCAGTCTCTGCTTTCCACCACCTGTGGGGCCCCACCTGTCTCCCTGGAACTGAGCTGCCTGGGACCGGTGCGGAAGCCTGGCCAGTCTCAGCAGCCAGGCATGGGGGAACAGTGTGGGGGCCTTGGCTGTGCCCCTCCAGGCAAGTGGTGCCAAGCCCACAAAAGGTTAATCCCGACCCTGCCTAGAGTTAAGCACCTCAATCCATGTTCAGGCGGCTTGATTCTTTAAGGGGCTGAATGCTCCTCATTTGAAGTCAGCGGGAACTGTGTGTGATCAGTCTGAAAAACAGGCCACTAAACGGGGATTTAGAGACCCTAGTTTGAAAGTGTTGGCCTACATCTCTCTGAAAATACTTCACCGTTACAGAGTGCTTTTCATCCATAGATCCTGAACCATTTTGCAAAGAAAAAAGGTCTCTCTCCCTCCCTGCTTTGTAGATGGGGAAACAGGCACAGAGTGGACGTGATTTGCCCAAAGTCGCACAGAATCCGTGACCAAGCTGGGGTCAGAACCCAGGGCTCTAACCCATAATAGGCCAGCGCCCTACTCACTGTATCATACTACTTGAGTTCCTCTGAGCCAGGCCCATTCCATACTGTGATGGCTGGTGCCTCACGGTGCTGGAGCCCTGCTGCTTATCGTCCTTGACCACTTCGTAACATTTGACTTCAGGTAAAATCAGGGGGCCACATCCTCAGCTGATGCAGATGGGTGTAGCAGTGACTTGAATGGAGCTGTGTCAATTTACACTGGTTGAAACTCAAGTCTAGAGACAGGACCCATCCTCCCACCTTCTCCAGTGCAACCCCTGCTCATCCAAGATTATTTCCTACGCAGCATTCCAGGGAACATTGTGTAGCTTGAACTTGAAGAACCTCAGAGATTCCACTCCAACAGTAGCTGCGTGGGGAGGAGGGACAGGACAGGAGGTTTCCTCCTGACCCTAATTGAGCAATCAGTTTATGCCCTGAATCATGAGGGTGGAAACCCCTTGTCTGCCCTGGTAGTGTCACTGCCGAGGCTATCCAGAAACATTGATCATTTTTTAGAATTGTGGTTGTTCCCCTCTTTACCCACAGAGAAACCGATGGGGTTGCCTGAGGGAGGAACTGCTTGCCAATGCAAGTGAGGGACTGATCTGGCCCTAGATGAGCAAGTGTCCAGCCTTCCTGCAATATCTTTTCATTCTCCTCCTCCCCTCAACACTCAGGATGCTTTTACTTCATTTCTGCTGCACCCCCCTGCTCTCTGGGGAGCAGTGAGATGATCCAGGGGTGTGTGCATTTGGGAAGTTTAATTTCCTGTTTCACGGGTGTTTGGGGGCTGGGGAATCCGCAACCCTGGTCAGTGTGGTGCAGGCCAGTCTCTTCCCTTCACTGCCCCTGCAGGCTCACTCTCCTGGATGGCTTCATTTTTTATTTTATTTATTTGTTTGGTTTGTTTGTAGCAGTTGAGAATAAGATTTATGCTGCTTTCCTGGGAGGCTTCTAGGGAGAGATGCCTTTTGCCCACTAAATTACAAATCTCTCTCCCCAGGGCTCAGCTTCATGGCTTGATTGACACTAAAGCTTTCTGGGTTCTGAGACACTGAAGGGGATGAAATAGCAATTTGCCAGGAAATTATCATTTGGGATTCTTCCCCTCACACCAGTCACTTAACTAGTTAAACTCAGGGTGTGTTTAATTGTAGTGCTTATAAAGCAGACTCTCCCCTTCCTCCTCCTTTCACTCTGTCCAATCTCTCTTCTCCCCCGCTCCATCCCCATTTCTTTCTCCTTCCCCCCTCCTCCTTGCTTTTTCTAATATCTCTTCGAAATGGCGACAAGCTAAGAGCTGAAGTGACATTTCAGTTCTTAAACCAGAGTCTCAGTTGACAAGTTCTTTAAGACGTCAGTGGTTCCCAGAAGGTGATAAATCTAGGATGGGGATATATGGGCTCACCCCGGTGGCAGAAGCGGCAAAACATCCATTGTCAGCTGTACCCTGCATTTGATGGTTGATAATAGAACTCATGATGTGGGCCATAGTTTTGAAGGGACCTCCATTTTGGCCTTTAGTTTTGTAACTAGAATTGGTGTCCGTGCTCAGTTGGGGATTGAAATGGCAATGGGACCTACGCTAGCCCAGTGTGTGTATCGTGTCTTCCTATGGTGACTGGTCCTCAGAGGTGAAGAGAATTATTGCTATCAGCTATATACAGTTGTAGAAATGTACAGCTGAGAGGGACCTCAAGAGGTCAGTAAGTCCATCCCCCCATGCTCCAGTAGAATGAAGTACACCTACATGAGTTACTCTGTTTGCTCACGTGGTGTGGATGCCCATGCTGGAAGTACTGGGTGCAAGCTGTGCTAACTAGGAAAAAAGGCTTTTCCACCAAAACAAAAATTGTCATTTGGGTTGGAATTGCCCCCTTTTTTATTATAAAACTGAAAAGTTTTTGTTTTTTTTCTGAAAACTTTTCAGTTTGCAGCAAAAAATATAAATCCAAATGTTTTTGAAAACTCAGACTTGTTTGGTTGAAGTTTTTCATTGAAAAAAACATTTCTTCAGGAAATTGGGGGAGGGGGGGAATCTCTACAAAAATAGGCATTTCAAGCAGCTCTACTGTAGACATTCACCTTGTTGTGCCTGCAAATAAGAGAGTTAGATGGCTAAATTTATATTTGCAATTCATGGAGCTGCCGTTGACGACAGGCACAAAACTGGAGTCCATCACAAATGTGACCCTAAATCTCTTCTCACTGTCGATATGTCTCCTCTTGACTAGAAGGCTATAGGTTCAACCTCCCATTGGGATTTACTGCATAGTTCTGGGGGGGAGGAATGTTGTCCTTATTTCTCCTCTTCCTTTCTCTGGCTTCTGTAAAGGCACAAGGGCAAGGTTCCATGGTAGCTTTTCACATGGAGTTGCGATATAACCACAGGCAACCGGCTAAGCTGCTCCTGATCAATAGTACAGGTTCTAATGACTGTGGCACTCTGAGCGCTATTATTGAGTGCATCGTGCCTGCTGTGTTAACAGTCATTGCACCGCCAGTTTCTATCTAAGGCATTGCTTTGTAAAGTGCTTTGGGAGCTGCTTAGGAAGGGAAAGGCACCATATAATACTGAATTGTAGGTTGTGTCTCTGCAATGATACCTGTCAGCAGTGCTATATAGTGCTTAGAGCACAGGTCCTCAACCGAAAGAGCGAGAGGAAGTCGCAAATAGGTTTCAGGGGTTGGCAACCACCCTGCCCTTCTCATAACGCTTGAGTGGGACCTAAATGGTGGAGAGGCCTGGATGGGACTGTAAGTGGTACATGTAGTGGTACATAGTGGTGCTGGCCTCTCTGCACATGGATGGATTTCACTCTGTGCTCTTGCTGAGTCGCACCACGTTACTCCTAGGTGGGCTAGTAAAAGCAGCTGACTGGCTGGGCCCTTGTAATCCCTCGGGGAGCTAATCTCTGTTAGCAATTACCCCCTCCCTCTCCAGCCATGTTCCAAGGATGTGTTAAAGTGTGAGTCCCTTTAGCCTGCGTCCAGGGTTCGTTTCCTCTCTCTAACTGGGCTCTCTTGTTGGTAGGAGCTGCTACGGAAGGGGCTTTGTGGTATCAGCGTCTCTTGCCCATCTTACTGTCTTTGCCCTCTGTTTTCTTTCTCTCTCTCTCTGCACAGGGGCAAATGCCGCACCAAGATGCAAGGTAGTGGGAAACCAGGCCCAGCACCTTTTGCATTTGTCCCTGTAAGCCTAAGGGAGTTTAATCTAAAATATGCCTTAGATTGTCAGCTCTTGGGGCAGGGATCGGCTTCCTGTTTTGTGTCTGTAGAGTGCCAAGCGTGGTAGGGCCCTGGTCATAGGCTACATCTACATAGCCAGCGGCAGCAAGCCTCTGAGCGCGGCTCGACAGACTTGGGCTTGCAGGGCTCATGCCACTGTGGTAAAAATAGCTGTGGAGACAGTACTTTCAAGTTTCAGCTTGGGCTGGAGCTCACTATAAAACCCGCCCCATTCCCTGGGCTCCGAGGCAGAGTTCCAGCCCAAGCCACAAGGTCTACACCACTAATTTTCAGTTCAGTAGCGGTAGTGTGCACCCCAGTCTGTCACCCCGGGCTCGGAGGCTTGCTGATGTGGGTTTGTAAAAGTACCCTTATCTGCTTCCACTGTGCAAATCATCCCCTTGAGAGGACTCGAAGAAAGCGTATGTTACTCCATTTTAAGGTTCTTTGAGACTTCCTTAGTTTCGCCTCTGAACTTGGTAGAGGATGTTTTCTGGGCCAGATCCTCAGCTGGTGGAAATGAGCATAGTTCCGTTGATTTTGAACGGCGCTGAGGATCTGGTATAGTGGGTTTAAGTATTGGTATTAAGTAAGTGGTATTGGACTGGCACCTCCAATACCATCCCTTAGTCACACCAATGTCATGCCTCTCCTCAGTGCTCTGCCGCAGCCCACGGAACATGTGCGTCTACCCCTTTTTCAGAAGAGTTTTTGTGGAGTGAAGTCTTGCAGCTTGTCAGTGTGGCCCTGCCAGCTCGCTAGCACTTAAAGATGCTGGGACGGACCTGGCAGCGGTGATCATTTCTAGCCCAGATCCCACTGGTGTAAATCAGCGCAGTTCAGCTGATGCCCATTGACAGGGTGTCAGTACCAATGGAGAGTTGTACCCTCGTGGCAGTTTGCAAGAAGGCTGTGGAAGAGTCAGTGAGCGACCCCAGGAGGGGATGGGAGGCTCTCAGATCTTCTCAGAGTGTTGGCCAGAACTGAAAGATTCCTTTGGACGCCTCCCCCTCCCATTCACGGGGGCCTGGTCCCACTCTTCCTCCTGCACCATCACTGCCCAGCCCCTGTCTTCCTTCTGCCATTGCTCACTCCCCTACTTCCCCTTCATTTCCACCATCTCCCATGGGCACTGGGCCTCCCATCCCTCCCTGATCAGGTCCCCTCCCTGTGACAGCTGCATGGAAAAGTTACAGTGAGTTTTGTAGCCATCTTGAATGTGATGTGGCATTGGGAAATAAGGATGCTGAGATCAGCCAGTGCTCTGTACCAGCTGTGAGGGCCCGCGGATCACTGGTGGTCCTCGGGCCACAGCTCGAGAGCCTCTGTAATATACCCATCCCCAGAATGAATGAAAGATAATTTAAAATGGCAACTGAAGTCCAAATTCTGTTTGCAGTAAATACATAACCCAGTTAAAATAAATTGATTAGCAACGGATATCCTCTTAACACTCTTTAAACACTAACATCTGTGTGTAATAAATAATGCACACGGTAGACATTAATTAGAAGGCTTGGAGTGCTGTGGGAGGGCAGGCTGCTCAGAAATTCCACTGAGGGCCTGCTCTGCCAAGAAATTAGAGGTAAAGGATCATACACCAATGCATGCACATGAACACAGCACACAAATGCACCCCCCCATGTGCACAGTCATACACACACCAAGAGA
The DNA here is from genome assembly GCF_016161935.1 of Mauremys reevesii. Classification (NCBI taxonomy): domain Eukaryota; kingdom Metazoa; phylum Chordata; order Testudines; family Geoemydidae; genus Mauremys; species Mauremys reevesii. The sequence goes on along the minus strand of NC_052626.1, from coordinate 128,495,251 downwards.
CACATGTGCACACAGTCTCAGGTAGGCACACAGTTACATGCATAGTCATATGCTGCATGTATGATCACACATACGTGCATAATCATGACCCATGTACAATCCTGACACGTATGATCACACATACAAGTATATACATGCATAGTCATGACGCATACAATTATAGACAAACAGAATTGCATAAATATGTGCACAAAAGTATAAATACACACAAAATCACATTCCTGGACATGATTGTTTGTATATATACATACACACATGATCAAGTACATACAATATACCCATAAGCACATACATGTACAGACGCAACATAATGTACATGCAAATGCATACCTGAGTAGTTGCATACATACATCCATTGTACAGTGCATATACAACATAATATACACAAACTTCATGTGCTGTGCAAAAGTACAGTCCCATATACTGTACAGTCATACACAATTACCTGTCCTATACATGTATATAATCAAAAACACTCATGCGCACAAATACACATGCAATTGTGTGTGCACAGTCATATGCATGCATATAGAAAGCTATAGCTGGATACACACACACACACACACACACACAACAATCTCTGCCCATGGATGATTACATTAAATGATATCCACACCAGTGTAATAAATAACATAAATAAAGAATGCCCTTAGCAGCAATCAGTTGCTGTAAACGCAAACAGCCACACACATGAACCTTAAAAAAACCCAACCAACAAAGGGAAACTTTCCAGGAATAAATCCTGCATTTGATTGATAGGAGCATGTGAGATGCCTGTAGCTTGTGAGCCAGATTCTTCACTGCTGCCTCATGCAACACCACTGAGACCAGTGGGATCTCTCTGGGATCGCATAGACGTAGAATGATTATGAATCAGAAACATATTAAATGCTCTTACATCAGCCTTTTTGACTGCCCGGCCCTGTTGTCCTGGTAGCTGTGCTTACAGATGTCTCTCCCTGAAACCAGAGACATAGCGTCTGAGTGTTTGTGGCTGATGGCTGCTATCTTAGCGTCAGACTGCTCATCTCCTGGACTGTCCCGGTGTGAGGCTGCCTCTGCCCCAATCTCTCTCAACCCCCTGGATCAGCCTGGATGCTGTTCATTATTTGAAAACCCAGCTACAGATACCCTGAACCAGCTGAGAGTTGTGCACTGCATACTAAAGTAAGGAGCAAACTCCCTGGTTTAATTAGCCACCACGTGCGGGGATGGTCACAAGGACCAGAGGAAAGTTTGTTGGAATGGGCCAGCACAAGCCACAAGTGTTTAAAAGCACAAAGCAGGCAGCGTGATGCTAACAGGAGCTGAGATGCTCTCCCAGCAGCAGGTGTAGGGTCCCTTAGTGGCCAGGCAGCTGGGTTCATTAAGACAGTAGCAGGGAGGAGGCACCAGCTGGAATTCCAAGCCCTTTCCCAGCATGCAGCAGGGCTGCATGAGTTGAATGTTTTGCTGGCTTTTTTTTTTCTAATTTTATCTCACCCCCCGAATAGTAGCAGTAGCTGGGTTTTCAGTCTGGAATGCCTGGTGAGGCCACCAAAACCAGAAACATCTCCCTGATCACTTGGGGCACCAGCTGGAGCTAAGTCAGGAGCTAAACGGAGTGACGGACCAAAGGGAAGTGTGGGTGACTTTGCTGCTCCAGATAGGGGGAAGGAAAGTGGGTGATCATAGACTCACCTGCCTGATGGTATCCTTGCCTCATTCTTACTGTCCAGTCACTCCCAACAGGTCAAACCCAACGATGGTGTGAGCAGGTACCATTCCTGAGATCAGTAGCACCAGCTTACACCAGGTCTGAGTGGATTCAGTTTGCACCAGAGCTGACTCCAGCTCAGATGCCATTTAAGCATGATCTATAAATCCTTGCCCCTTCCCATATTTCACCCTGCCCCTGGATGTGAAGAAAACCAGGGAGATGAGTTTCTAGCCAGAATCCAGTGTTAGGGGAGCAGTCCTCGGGCACGGGCTGTGTGGTACGGGGAATGGTGCTTTCAGTGAGGTTAGCTCTCAGTTACAGCCTGGCACTGGGACATGATTCTGAGGAAACTGGCCCTTGGTCAGAGGGCTCCTTTTGTGCACACATGGCCTCCCTCATGTATGCATGGTCTCCCTTGCAGGCTGCCTTTCCCAGGTCTCCAGCAGCAGATGGGATATTTTATTATTCTTGTGAAATAGCAGCCAATGATTGCAGTGTTAGTCAGACACTTTATAGCCCTCCGTGAAGCAGTACAAATGAAACACTTTGCCTCCTGTATTTTTGCTGCTTTTGCAGCTGCACCGCTTTGTCTATAGGACCTGGGGCTGCCAACTTTTAGAGTGAGGCTGACTCAGACAATAAACTCTAGAAGGGGTGGGTCAAAGAACAGGGCTTTCCTGTCTTGCAGAGCCAAAACTGGGGCAAATGTTCTGCTATTTGGCTGGCTCGTCCCTAGCCACTGGTGTTCTGCTCCTGGGGGTGATGGGGGCTGTACACATTTGCTAACAGAGCCCCAGACCCAGCATGATGCTGCATCCACCCAGTACACACCTTCCCAGCTCTACTTCTGTAAGAGGAAGATCTGCATCCTATCTGTCAATGCTGCTTGGTAAAGGAGCCAAAGCAATAGCATTCAAGGCCCTAGCAGCACCCAGAGGAGCCTCATGGGTACGTGGATGCTGTTGAGATCAGACGCCTGCCTGGGGGAGGTTGTCAATATAGAAGGCCTGCAAATCTAGTTAACAGAGACTTTTAGCCAACCAGGAGGATTACCACGGCACATGGCAGGTTGATATGGCCCAGGATAGAAGACTCTGGAGATCTGTGGTTGGCGGCTCATACCCCGGTTGGGGTGACGGGCATGAATGATGATGATGAATGATGAATGCAAATCTGGAGGACTTTGCACCATGGAATGTTGACACCAACCAGAAATGGAGACTGTTCCGAAGTGGCACCTCCAGCAGGTGGTGTTTACATGGCTGGTGACCAAACTCCAGCAGTACAAGGAGATCATGTATGATGGAAGGATTGATGAGGAAGGGAAGAGGACAGGGGACAAGTAGGCCTGCTCCAAATTCTGAGTACGTGCAAAGGGCTGGGTGAGCACCTACAAGTCTAGATGTGAAGCACACCAACCTCTGGGGTTTGCAGAACTGGCCTTGAGATCTCAGAAGCTCACGGTCCCTCATGAAATTCTACATGCCTCCTCCCAATGGGCTTGAGTGTACCATGAAGACAGCCTTTCCTGGGATGTTTTGGCTCTTCCACTTCTGCGTGCTAGGGGACTGGGGTACCTAGCAAAAACGGGGTTAAGAAAGTGAAATGAACTCTTCCGATCTGGGGGGCAGTTCAGCGGCAGGGTGCAGGGACCTGCAGGTCAGTGCTTGTGATACTCCATCCCTAGTTACTACTTTATGGAGGGGACAAAACTGCAGCCTCTAGTCTAGCCCCACTGCAGTTGGAGGTCGCGGGTCTGATTTCCATCCTCAGAACCAGTCCCCATGGCTTTGGTTCTGGGGCAGATCCCCAAAATGGGAGGGGTCTATCTTCTGGTTCAAATGTGGCTGTGATCATACTAATGCAGCCACTGAAGAGAGATTTTTGCTCAAATGGTAGAAATCTCCGCAGGTTACTGCCAGCTGGGGCCAAAGCAACACAAGATTTCCCTCTCTTTGGGGCCGAAAGCATGAGAGCATCAAATCCAACCCTGATAACCCTGCTGCACCTCCAACCCAGTCCCCAGCATATACTGGCCTAGTGGACCTCCCTGCCTGGAAGAGTGGTAATTCCACATGGCAAAAGGAAGGGAGCTTTCAGATCCTAGGGCCACTCAGAGGTTAACACATGGGAGAGCTACCAGTGTGATCAGCCTCCCACTCCCCATCCTATTCATTAATCACCCACTCAGATCAGTGTCTGCAAAAGTAGGAAACCATTTTTCACTGCCACCTCTCCCCACCCACCCCTTCTCCTGCAGGGCCTGCCCCTCCCAGCAGCTTAACTCCATGTGGTCCTCTGGTCCCCCGGCGTTCGCAGGCCCCTTTGGCAGAAGATTTCATGCTGCCTTCACCCTGCTGCCGTTTCTTGCCTCCAGAGTCCCCTGGCGGAGGAAGACTGTCTCTCAACAGTACCATATGGCACCATCCCAGCGTGTAATGGAAGGGGAGGCAGAAGCCAGAAAGAAGTGTGTGAGGAGAACCGAGAGTTTCCTGCATGGAGCATGGAAACTGCTGTGGTGCTTCTCTCTCTCTGCTGGCAGTCAACAGGGTATATGCAGGCCCTTCTCCCAGCCCAGGGTCCTGCTGCTCCATGAGGGAGAAGTACAGAGCCCTCTTACGTAGGGAGCAGGCAGAGATGCCAGCATACTGCAGAAAGGAGACTCTTCCTGCTAAAGTACCCCCCTCAGAGGGGTACCGCGCAGTGAGGCCAGCTGCTCACCTCGGCTCTGGGGCCAGAGTCCCTTCTCCAGCACTGCCCCTTGCCAATGGTGAAAGGTGATAGCAGCTCAGTCTGTTCCATGCCTGCTAGTGAGATTGCCACCACGGGGGCCAATTAGTGCCAACTGCAATAGTGAAACTTTCCCACTAGGAGCTGGGCTGAGGCGACCAGCTCCCTTCACGAACGCCACCAGCAATTACTCATGAGCTGCAGTTCCTACTGCCCACAGCTGGCCTCAACATGGCAGTATACAAACAACAAGCTCAGTAGCCTGTGCCCCCAGAGCCACCCAGTCCAGGGCCAAAGCCTCCCACTGGGATGTCATGCCCTTCCCCTACTGCCTCCACACTGCCTTGATGCACTCTGTGACATTGCCTGGGATGCAGGGGCGGCTCCAGGCACCAGCGCACCAAGCATGTGCCTGGAGTGGCAAGCCACGGGGGGCAGCCTGCCAGTCACTGTGAGGGCAGCAGTCAGGCAGCCTTCGGCGGCTTGCCTGCGGGACGTCTGCCGGTCCCGCGGCTTCGGTGGCAATTTGGCGGCGGGTACGCCGAAGGCGTGGGACCGTCCGACCTCCCACAGGCGTGCTGCCGAAAGCCACCTGACTGCTGCGCTTGGGGAGGCAAAATACATAGAGCCACCCCTGCTGGGATGCAGTCATGGCCTGGCTTGCAGCATGGTCCATGGGAATGCTTTGTGGTAGGGGGAACAAGAGCTGCTCCTTCGTTAGCCTTCCCTTGCTGGAGAGCATCCACGCAGGTGTTGCAACAACACACAACGCCTGCCTTTTAATTACCTCTGAATAATCACTCAGCCATTAAGAAAGCAAACAAGCCCCACACCAGGCTGTTCATGCTCCTGGCTCTTAACCTGCTCCTCCACTCTAATTTGTCACTAGCAACAGTTCCATAGCGAGAAGAGGAGTGGGATTGTGTTTATGGCACTGGGTTGGCAGTCATGGGTTCAGTTCCCTGCTCTGCCCCCAGACACCTTGTGTGACCCTGGGAAAAATACTTCATCTCTCCAGGCAGCTGATCCCTGTCTGTAAAGTGGGGAGTCTGGCCATTCCTTTGTCTGTCTTGTCCATTTAGACTGTAAGCTCTTTGGGGCACGGACCGTGTGTATGCGGAACCTGGCACAACTGGGCTTTGATCTCGCTTCCGGTGTCTAGGTGCTACTGGAGTAGTCCATTAGAAACCTTCTGGTGTTGGGATGTCCCTGTGACCCAGTGTTCTATCTTCAGGCACTATGTTATTTGTAGAAGTAGGAGGATGAGGTTACTGGGGATTTAAAAGATTTATTAGGTGTATTAGGGTAACACCTGGATGCTCCAGTCATGGACCATGATCACCTCATGCCAGGCACTGTACAAACAGAACCGGTGCTGGGGGCGGGGCGGGGGAATGGTTTTGATGAAAGCTGCTTTCCCTCTTTTCTCCTTGCACCACCTACAGGCTGGATGCGGTGAGATTCTGAGTGACGTCCCCTGCACCTGCTCAGCTTGGAAGATGTAGAACTAGCTGTGCTCCCGCAACTGTGTCTGTGTCCTCCCTCCGCCTACACCCGTGTAGATGTTGGATTCATCCCCCTGCTGCACCTAGACATGTAACACACGTTTTAAGCACGTCAGGGCAGAGACTGTTGTGTGTTTGCACTGCACTGAACACACTGGGGGCCTGCTGGCTTTCCCTGAAGCTCCCTGCCAGCCTCTTCATGGCCTGGGAAACCCTTACCAACTTTGGGCAAGAGCTCCAGCTATACTCCAGGCAACTTTTTGTAAAAAGATGAATGAATTCTTGTTTGCCCTGCGATAGTACCTACAGGTCCCAGTTGAATATGGGGCCCAGATGGGGCTAGGCGCTGCACACACACTTATTGAAAAGATGGCCTCTGCCTCAATGAGCTTATAACAGAAGTGAAATCTCTCCCGAGAAATCATTTGCAGTGTTGGCCCAGCCTAGCTAGTCCCTACAAGCTGGGCATTTTCTTTTCTTGTCATGTGCAAATCTCCACCATCCTTAAACACTCTCTCCTGATGGAGAGCCTAGTGCTTGAGCTTTGGATAAACCCACTGAGACTATGGAGCTTAACCATATGCTGAATGTACTGTCCTTAAATTATTTGTAGCTGCTATGGTCGCAGAAACTCTCCATCTTTCTCAGGGATAAAGATTCATTTCTCTCTGCCCTCCCCTGTGCGTTTATTAATGATTTTCCAGGCCAGCCATGTTATAAGGGTCAGGGCTGTTATTTCTGAAAAGATAGCTGTCAATCATCACCCCAGGGGCTTCCGCAAGCCAGCCTGGTTTTCCTTCAGAAGGCAAAGAACTTGATCTTTTCACTGTCTCCTGTAATGGCAGTACTCGATGGGAACACCTTGCTGGTATAGGTCATAAGCGCTATGAGTTTGGAAGGCTCTAGAGCATGAAATTGCTGCGAAGTTTGGTAAAGTTGTCAGCCTCTTATTAGATATTATTGTTTATCCTCTGTAGTATTGTCATCTCTAGGAGCCCCAGTGGTGGACCAGGCCCTCACTGTGCTAAGTGCTGTACAAACACAGAACAAAGATGGTCCCTGCCCCAAACAGCTGCCAATCTCTGCTCAGGAGATGCTGTAGGGCAGGAGGGAGGTGCATTTGCAGAGCTGGGAAGGGGGCTGTGGACTAGGAGTGGAAGGATGGGCTAGTGCTTATAGCACGAGCCTAGGGCATGGGTTCAGTTCCCTGCTCTGCTGCAGCCGCCCTGTGTGACCCTGGGTAAGCCCCTCTGCTCGTTGTGTGAAATGGGGATAACACTTCCTACCTCCCAGGCAGGTGGTACGGCACTCAGATATGAGTGTAATGGGGGTTATACAAATACCATAGGTAGGGTAAGGTGCATTGCCAGAGTTGTGCAGGCTCAGCACAACAGGGGGTGCTGCAAATCAGGAGTGACGGGCATTGAGCAACCCTGAGAGAGTCACGGCTGGCTCACGAGGACAGCTGTGGGTCAGCATGGAGGTGCATGAGGGGAGACAGTGATGCAGCAGGGAGTGCTGTAGACCAGAAGGGAGGTGTGTTGCCCAATCAGCATTTTGGGCTGTGACCTCTGGTCTGTGGCAGTGAGGTAAAATAAGAATAAAACATCCGCAGTCTTGGGAGAAAGAGAGAGAGGCTTAAGAGGTTGAGGTGAGACCCAGTGTTCAGGAGGGCTGGGAGCTGGGTTTGGCCATGAGCTCACCTCTCCGGCTGGCCTTGCAAAACCAGAAACAGTTTGCAAATGGTTGTACGGTAAAGTTTGAAAAAATCCCCCCTCCCCTCGAGCACAAACCCTTTCAACCACAATGTCTCCGTCGGCCAGCAAAGGAAGAAACATAACCAACAAGCCAAGCTCTGAGTGTCAGCTGCTGAACATTCCACCCAGTAAAGATGAGCCCCCTCTGCCCCCGTAGACATTCCAAATTACAATGCACAATAATAAAACAATAGCGCACAGGGGTCCGGGTCCATGACTGAGACTCCTAGACATTTCAGAAATACAAATAAATAATTTTTATTACAATAGCTTTATTCAGCACATGGACATGTAAAATGCTTGTAAAGTGTGTGCCATCTCCCCCCCCCCCCCAACCCCAGTGCTTAAAGTCCATGGAGGAGCTGAGGGGACTTGGGTCACCGGCTCCTAGTGAGCGCAAAGAACAGGTCGCCCGTCCCCTTCAGGGAACATGATGGTGCGGTGGAATTCACAGCACAACGACAAATCTGCATTTTTCTAGCATGGCCTTTCTGTCCATGGAGCTCTGAGCCCTTCACCAGCCTTAGCCTGCAAGGACCATTTAGTGTTATCACCCTTTTACAGAGGAGGAAACTGATACAGCAGGGAGGTGGAATGACAATACCAAGGTCACACAGTAAACAAATGGCAGATCCAGGCATGGAACCCAGGAGTCCTGACCACTGCTCTTTCTCCTCTACTGACTAGACCATAGTGATTGTTTTGTATTGTATTATAGGTTTCTAGCAGAGCCTGGGGAAGGCACCTGGGGGAATAATCTATTGCTGAGGTAGCCAGACACAGATAATGAAATTAAACAAAGGCTGGCACCAAAATTCTTCGCTCCCGTGTAGCCAACGTTGGGCCGTGCCAGCTGGATCTTGGAGTCCAAATCCTAAATGAAACAAAGGAAACCCACTGCATAGTCAGTTCCTGGCACCAAGCCAAAGAATGGCTGCTGTAGTAGTGCTGGTGGAAGGTGCTGGCTGGACAGCCCTGGAAACTGGAGGCTTCTCTTTATCCCTAGGACATGTACACCGTGGGCAGTGGCAAGGCAAGGTTCTCCTATGCCGCCCTGCCCATAGGCATAAACTGCCGCAGGCCTGCTCTGGAGAGTCCTCTACTATGTAGTGCTGGGGTGCAGCACACAGAAGCAGCTGTTTCCTTAGTGACTTCTTGGCCTCTGCTAATTCTTGCTGCCAGTGGAAGATTTTTCCCCCATAATGCCTTTCTCAAGCTGGTCCTTTAAATTTGGCAGAGCCTGGGACCCCTTAAGAGGCCATTTTGCAACAGGCTGCAGCTTGCTGTGTTTTATGCTCTTCCCGCTGGTGCGTTTTCTTTGCTGACATCTCTTTCCTATCCTTGAGGAGATGCTGGCTTATCCTCACAGGCCTGTCCCACCCCTGGTGCCTCTGTTAAGATTGACTGTGAGTCGCCCATTCGTGCAACAGGCTGGGTTTTGTGATGCAGACACCTGTCTACTAGGAATGGGGCTGAGACCCACCAACCTGTAGCCTCAAGGGGGCACCAAGCAGGAAGGAGGCAGAGGGGTGGAGCCGTTGAAGGGCTAGAGAGGAGAGAGGGCTCCAGATGGCCAAAGAGGCAAGGCTGCTATAAGGCGAACAGTGATCATCTAGTCAAGGTTTAATGTATTGAACGGACAAGCATCATTCTTGGCCAGCGATGCTCTTGCATAGCCCATGCATGATCCTTACACGCTTGCTAGGGTGGAAAGGGAAAGGAGAGGCTGAGGAGCCCTGGAAACAGAGGGGGAAGAGCGGGATTTCTTTGAGATGAGGAGGAAAGATAGAGCTTGAGTTTCAATTGGAAGCTCTGTGGGGCATGGACTGTTTATTTGCTCTGTGTTTGTACAACACTGGCACCATGGGGCTCTGGACCATGACTGGGGCTCCTAGGAGCTATTGCAATACATATAATAACAAGTGGGGGCTCCCCCTGCGCCATGCTGGCTGCTACTCTTCCCCCCCCCCCCAAAAAATCCTCAAGTGGTCCCTGCTGCATAGATTGAATCACATCGGGACTCTTCTGCATGAGAGAAGGAAACAGGAGATGAAATAATGGCCCTGAAGTTCTTGCCTGGGGCAGGGAGGGGAAGCGAAAAGCCGTTGAGCTTCTGGCCCTGTTCTGATTGGTACAGAACTGGCTTCTCCTCACCCTGTTGCCGTTTCATATACCAATTCCTCTGGCGCAAGCTTGATGGCCAACGCACTGCGTTGATGAAACTGTAGGAAACTAGGTAAGGTCACTCCTCTGCAGGGATGGCTTTAGCGGGCGTTCCTGGGTTCACTTGTGCCCACAGAAATCTGAAAAGTGCAACCCAGCGCACAGGGTGGCAGTGCCACTCAGGTTTGTGCCAATGGCCCCTGATGTAGGGCCTGCTGGGCCACACCAGAGTGGGGCTGCGACCCCATGCACCAGGTTGAAATGCCCAGAGGGGGAGCTGGGCCCCGCCTTGTGGAACCCACTGCTGCAGGGTGAGTGCAGAGTACACTAGCTTTCTGGCCTGTCCTTCCTCCCCTCCCCTCTGCGCTGGACCAAGATCAGGGTTGCAATACCAGGATGGAGGATGATCCCTTCTCATGTCTGAGAAGAGCTTAGTATAGTACACTCATTGAATGGGGAGGCTCTGCACGCATTCACCTCAGGGGGTCCTTGGCAGCTCGTCATTCGTTCCTCTTCTTGTTCACTACCCACCACCCTTCCCTCTTATTCCTTACCCACAGATTAGTTATTGGCACGGATGCAACTGGCGGTTCCCAGTTGATTCCAAACAGCATCATTAGTGTGATAACCTCCCGCTCTTAAAAGCCTCTACAAGGACCTTGGGGAGGTGCCATGGATAAAATAATACAGACAGCCTCAAATTTTCATTCCTCACCCTCAGCCTGGGGGGAATTGTGAAGGCAACTAGCAGAGCTGTGACATTTTCCAGAGATGGAGATAGTTGCTGACCTGCTTTTAAAAATCCCTTGGGAAGTTGGTGTTGAAAGAATCTCATCACTGGTTTGCCACCATCATAGCAACTGACAACCTTGGTCCCCAGCAATGAAATTCCGTTTGACAAAGAAAACAAGATCCCCAAAGACTCTGGATTTATTGTTTAAAACCTTTGACAAGTTTGTTAGTATGCCAGAGGCAGGAGCTTTACTGAGTTTACTGGAGGGTAGGAGGTGTCTACACTGCAGCTAGAAGTGAGCCTCCTAGACTGGGGCCATGGGCTGGCACTAGCACGCTGAAAATCCCTGTGTGGACGTTGATTTGACATTGTGGCCAGGGCTTGGGCTTGGTCTCTCAAGGCTGGGCACAGAGGGAGAGAGAGCGGCACTGCTTTGAAGAGCTTACAATCTAACTAGACAAGACCTGAGAAAGGTTGGGAGGAGAAGTGACAGGGCCAAGGTCACATGCAGCTCAGTGGCAGAATCAGAGATAGAAGCCAACCTCAGGGCTGCTCTAATTACACGGCTGTAGCAATGCCCCCAGATGGCAGGTACGCCAGCAAGGGATTATTGGAGTGCAGAAGCGTTCTGACCATGCACCTGCCTTGGGGCCACCTTCATCACGCTGCTTGCTGCCACGGGGAAATGGGTGGGGTGGCGTGGAGCCTGGTTATAGCGGTTTTACAGCGCCTTGCCCTGCTGGAGCACAGAGTCTAGCCTCATAGACCGCAGGCTATGGGTACTTGGGCTCCCGTTGCTACAGCTCAGCTATGACCAACTCTGAGATTGTGCCACCACCAAAGATGGGTCATGGCTCAGAGCCCTGCAGCTGGGCTGTGAGTGGCAGATGGGTGATGGGTATTGGCGCTATCCCCATAGAACTACTATTGTGTAAGCCACTCTAGCAGCTGGGTTAAGTCTATGAGAGCAGCATAGGGCTATGATGACTGGCACCACTGCGGTCACGGCCGGCCGCTGGTCTCTAAGCCACAGCCTCAAGATTGCAACTATCCACTCCCTAGCCATCGCTGCGGGTAGGTTACAGCTCTCTCAGCCCTCATCAATGTGGCACTGGGGACGGCAAAGGGCAGAGAGACGTCGTAAAGAGAGAGGTCGGGCAGATGGCAATAGATGGAGAGTTATAAAGAGATTGTTCCTAAAACCCTAGGGGAGAAAGAGAGCATTTATCACCTGAATCAGCCAGGGACAGGCTATCAAACAAAACTAAAAAGAGATTCTAATTTATGGTGCACAGTAAAAGTAGCCTGGGAACTGGTTATGAAGAAGAATTCATTCTCTCTCTCTCTGTGTATCTTTAAAGATGATAAACTACATTACGGCTCTTCCTTCTACTCACGAAGGCAGGGAAATTCACTCCCTCTTAGAATTCCCTCCAAGTTCATCGGCTTCCTTTCCTGCCCCTATAAAGGCCACTGAAACACAGACCTTTGAGCTTTCACTGAAGAGATCAAGGTCTCTGCTGCTGGGAACCAGGGACCTCCAGGCGTGGTTTGGAGTTACCATGTTGCCCAGGAGTTGTCTGGGTGTAGTACAATATGGCCCAGCAGAAGGCACATATATTCTGATGAACAGGTTAAATCAGTGCAGCTTTTCAGGTGTTTTGCACCTGCCAACAAGCAGACAGATGCTCCAGTCAGGCTTAGCCAAAGCAAGACTCTTCTAGGCAGTGGCTGCAGTTGCTGGCCTGAATTTTCACAAGTGATTAGCAATTTTGGTGCCTAACTTGTGACACCTTAAAAGGCACCAGCTTTTCAGAGGCAGCTGCTCAGCTCTGGCTGAAAATCAGACCCCTTTTGAGATGTCCCATGTCAGGCACCTATGGTCACTTCTGAAGATTTAAGCCTACGTATGATCTACTCGCACTGCAGCCGAGACTCAATCTGGAAGCCTACCTCCATGCTAGGTAATTAGCTGTGCTGTATTAACATAGCACCTTACCATCTTTAATACAGTTGCCCTGGTGAGGAAGGGAGGTGCTTTTATCCCCACTTTACGCACAGGATACAAAAAGACTTGCCCAACCTCTCCCAGGAAGTCGGTGATAAAGCAGGAATTTGAAGCCAGGGGTCTCCCACACCAAAGACCAGCACCCTAGTCACTGGACCATCCTGCAGCCTTGTGAGTTTAAAGGTGTCCACTCTGCCAAGCTGAGCAGATCCCTTCAATAAAATTCTGCTGCCGCTGTCCTGGTAGGAACCCGGCTATACCTTACTACCTTACATGCTGCTGGGTTTGTATAAACAGGGATTGGTTGTTTGGGAGGTGGAATCCAAAAGTCTTTAAGGAGAACAAAACCTAATTTTATTTAAAAATGTGTAGGCAGCCATGGACTCACCCCCTCTTGTCCTCCCCCTTAGCCACAAAGCCACTCTGCCAAGGGTTTGGGCTTTGATGGGCATCCTTGAGGCCTCAAATCACAGAATAAAAGGCCTAATTACATGCTGACAGGTGAGGGCAGCTCTGCTGACAGCCAAGAGGTGCCTTCCGCCCAGCTCTTAGGAAGGAAAAGCTTCCCACAGAAGGAGCCTTTTCTGTTTCATGTGCACAGTCGGCAGGCTCCTCCAAAGGCTTCTTTCAAGTGTGTGTACAGGGGCCCGTGTGCAGTGGACCTCTTCACCTCCAGATATTTATATTCCAGGGAGGTTTTCCCCTTGGCAGTGCACCTGCTCCATTTCTCCTCTGCCTCTTTCTTTATCTGTCTTTCTTCCTCCTTCCTTCTCATTATTTCTAAAGAGGGTGAGCGAGAGTGAGCGACTTGATCGAGTTTATCATGCTGCCAGGGCAAGGGCCCTGCAGGCCTCCAGGCCTCTGCCAGCTATTTCTGGCATGGCTGGGCACTAGGCACAATCCTGCTCATCAAAGCTGGAGTCAGGTATTGTCTGCCCATGGCACAGGGCTTGGGAGCTTCTCCAGCCCAAAGAGATGAGGGAGTCGTCATATTCCACTCTGGTAGAGCGCACACCATTTCAGTAGGGAAATCTCTCCATAAGGGAGGAGGGGGTAGGCTGCAGGGAAGTATGGCCTTGTGGTTAAGGCACTGGATTAGGACTCAGCAGATCTAGGTTCTGGCTCTGTCAGATTCCCTTTGTGACCTTGTGCAAGTCACTTCCTTGCTCTGTGCCTCAGTTTCCCCATCTATAAAATGGGATAATAATCCTTTCTTTGGCTGTCTTGTCTATTTAGATTGCAAGCTCTTCAGTGCAGGGAATGTCCCTTTCTCTCTCTCTCTCTCTCTCTCTGTGTGTGTGTGTACAGTGCCTAGCACAATGGGGCCCTGATTTTGATGATGCCTAGAGGCCCCAAATGTAATGACACAGAGTTAGAACATGATCCTGCATACCTGAAGTCAGTGGGAGTTTTGCCACTGACTCCCAAGGTGCGGGAGCTGTGAATTAACCTTTACCTCCTGAGAGCTCAAGTGAAAAGGAGCTTGCCTGGTCCCTCCACGTGCACATCACATAAACCCCCATGAGATTTGCCAGTGGCGGCTTGGGAGGCTCCAGAGCAGATGAGCAGGGTCAGGCGTGAGGGGCAGAAACGCAGCTGTGCATGGGGAGCCCAGGAGTGGAGTACCATGGGAAGCTGCAGGGCAGAGCTGAGGGACATTGGCAAAGCTGTCCAGGAACTCAGGACAGGGTAGCTGGGGGTGCTGTAACACCAAGGTGAGCAGAGCTGTGTGAGGGATGCTGCATTGGGCCAGCCATGAGCCAGTGCTAGCGATCCCTCACCTACAGAGCACCAGCTTAGGGTAATGAAATGATGCTATTAGCTGGGGCAGGGACTATCTTTTTGTTCTGTCCAGGGGCGGCTCCAGGCCCCAGCACGCCAAGTGCGTGCTTGGGGCGGCATGCCGCGGCTTCAGTGGAGCCGCGGGACCAGCGACCGGCAGAGCACCCCCTGCTGCGTGCCGCCGTGCTTGGGGCGGCGAAATGGCTAGAGCCGCCCCTGGTTCTGTCTTTGTACAGCACCTATGGCGTGGCTGGGCACTAGGCACAATCCTGCCCATCAGAGCTGAAGTCAGATATTGGGGGCCTGGTCCATGGTTGGGGTTCCTACGTGCTATTGCAGCGCAGATCATCATAACTATGGGACAGACAGATCACAAAAGCAGCTTTTTTTTTTTTGGCTGACTCTCCCCGATGTAGAGTTGAATTTTTATAGAAACTTTTTTCCCAGCATGCCTATCTCAGGCTGGCCCTTTAAATTTGGTAGAGCCAAGCAGCCATTGCCCTAATAGGGCTGTTTTGCAGCAGGCTGCCCCTTTCTCTTCTCTGGTGGTAAGTAGCTGCTGTATTTTCATTTCCTCATGAGGTCTCCCTAGGACTGGGTGGGGGGTGCATGATATTTAAAGGGTGCTGCTGGGCAGGGGCTCCTAACCTTGTCGACATGAAAATCTCTTGTAGCCTGTGACGCTAATGCTGGCTGGAATTTTCCAAAGGGCCCAGGTGGGGCCAGGTTTTTGTAAGGGCTCAGTTCTCAGTCAGGCCCCTAAATAAGTGGCCAATTTTTTTTCAGAAGAGCCCAACACACCCAGGGTGCACATCACTGTCACGGTGGAAGCTGCTGGGTGCTGAATTCTCTGGGAGAGCTGGCTCCAGTTGTGGGGGCTTTGCTCTTTGGAAAATCTAGCCCCGTTGTAGTGGAGGACAGGAGCTGCCCCAAGCAAGGAAAGGATTTAAGCCAAGATGGTTTGTAGGAAGACAGCAGCTGCCCCTTTCAGCAGATGCTGGGGAAGAACAGAGGGCCCTGCGGGAGAGGACATGGAGCAGCTTCAACTCTGGTTGAAGTCAGTGGGAGGTAAGGAGACAGGAGGGGCTCCGCTCTGGGAGGGACAGTTTAGGAATGTGCAATTCTACTGGCTCTACTGGGGGAACAACATATAAAGCCCCTGTCTCTGCACGACAGATGAGATTTTAAGGCCCTTGGGTGTCCCATTTGAAAGTCTCCTCCAGCCCTGCACCTGAGATCCCCACCGCAAGCCCTCCCTCACCCCCTCCAGGAAATGGCACATCAGGCATCGACTTGTGCCTGGAAATTAAAACCTGATAAGAGGCCGGGGCCCTGCCAGCCACCTGGGGCGTCCGGTTTTTCACCAAGACTTCATATTAGAACTGAGATAATGAGAGCTTCTGTTATCACTTGCAACAAAGTATTGCAAAAGTCACCAGCTGTCTGACGCCAAGCGGCTGAGCCCTATTTCTGGGGTGTTCCTGGACTGACTTGCTGCAATGCCTTGTTTGTCAGGACAGCTGGAAAATTCCCTCTGTTTCCCAGCCTGTTGACAATGCAGCAGCCGCAATGGCTTGTGACAAGCCATATAAAGATCCCATTCTCAGCCCTTCTTTTCTCTCCCTTTTCAGACCGCAGTTAAAATCCTACTACTTGTGCATGAGTCGTCCCCACCTCCCTACCACACCCCACCATGCCCCACTTTCTGGGCATCCTGCACACATGCCCTACCTGCTGGCCAAAGGGCTTGTCCAAAGAGGATGATCCCTCAGACTCAAATCCTGGTCCCCTCCCATCCCCACCACTGGGGGCTTGTCATCATTGCAGCGTTAACTCGTGTCTTAGCTCAGTTGTTCCTGCTCCGTTGTCCCCTGTCGCACACAAAACCCCCTTCCTCACGTGCAGTAGGGCTAGTGGCGTGACTTGGCTGGCATGGCCGGGGGTATAGGTGAAAGCCTCCGTGAGTGGCTAATGTAACCCACTGGTGAGTGTGTGTTACAGGTCCCCCTCTGCGCCCATCCACAGGGGACAGGTGGTGGTACCGCCCCCAGCTTTGGGGGCTGGGCTCTTGAGCTCAAGCAGCAGCAGCTCATCCTTTTAGCTCTGCTGGGCCTCGGTCCCCAGTGCAGCAGCCAACAGGCTGGTCGTCCCAACTAACCCAACTCCTCTATGGTGTGTATGCAGGCTAGTACTGCAACACAGTGCCAGTCCTCCAGTGTCTTCCCACAATCCCTCCTGGGCCATCCTGTCTTGCCATCAGAGGTCCAGGGGGCACTGGAACCAGTTGGGTTACATGGGCTGTGCATGGGCAGGCCCAGGCAATTCAGTGAGTATTAAAGCCAAAGTTGGTGTGGGGAAGGGCACAGTCAGATGATCCATACCTGTAGGCAACCACCCACTCACAGATCAGCCAGTGTGGTTTGGGGTGGAGGATTGATTCTGTCCCCAACCCTGGTAGAGGTCTCTTGTTGATATTGGGAAGAGGGGTTGGGCATTAGGATTGTTCTCTGTTGTGGTGCCAAGCCCATCTCTTGGAGAGAGCGCAGTGATGTGTGTCAGGAGCCCAACACAGCCAAGGCCTTGTCTCGCTAATGTGGCCTTGCTGCAGCTCATTGTCTCTTTCAAGTGACAGTATGTTACGCTGGGCGAGGCTGTGACGAGCTCCCGGCTAGCTGTAGCGTTCTCTGTGGTGATGGTGGAAATGGCAGTTTAGACCATATTAGCCTGTTGGTGCTGCTGCTAAAAGGATCTTTTTTTGACTGCAGTTGTCACTGCTCTCACCCTTTCCCTTTGACTCTGTGTGGTTTGGACAGTTAAATGCTGAATGCAACACAGACACGTATGCTCTCACGCATGTATAGTCTCACGCATGCAGCCGGGCACACACACGCATGCATTGCACCCACATGCACAATCAGACCTGTCCGGTCATGCATGCATTCACACACATTCGTTGCCCACACATTGCTCACCATGTGTGCGCTCAGTCTCTCACATATCCAGAGAGACCCATTGACATGTGTGCATTGCACACCACACGCACATCCGTGCATGCGCTTACTGTGCTTTGCACGCACATTCGTGGGCACATCTTGGTGCATGCACACGCACACAGATTCACACATGTTGAGCCGCACCCTTTCACATTTAGTCAGGTACAACTGAGCAACTTTAAGCAAACATTGACAGGAATGAAGGAACCGTGGGGGCAGGATTCCCTTCTGTCAGCATGCATACACCCACATTGTAGGAGTATAAAATAACCCCACAAGACACCAGGCAGAGGAGAATTGGGCCCCAATCTGTTTTGTTTTTTTTAAATTTCTGATCTCAAGTGGCACATTATTAACACATCTCATCAAGGGTACATCTTCTGGAACAGGAGCGTTTTCTTGAGTGCTTTGGGCGCCCAAGGGGGTGAAGGAAAGCTGAATCTTTGAAGCACTAAGGTTAACAAACATGTAAGATTTTTGTCTTTCCTGCAGTTACTGATCAGGGAATGTTGGTTTTGATTTTTTTTTAAATGGAAGGAGAGAACATTCCTGGTGGAGATTTTTGGAGCTGAACAACAGAGGATAAACCAGACAGCATGGGATCTACAGCATTGTAAGAGCAACATGAGAAGATCTGTGCAGCAGATCAAAGGGACTTGGAGCACAAAAGAGGTCACAATGCAATGTAAGTATATAGGCACTGGTATCTCCACTCTGCTGCGTTCTTTCAGCGAGAAGCCTGCTATGCTGAATGAGTCTGTCACCCTAAGGATACAAAATGTGACGCTTTTTATTAGGCAGGAGATGTTGAAATGTGTCCAATTAATGAGACATTAACAAATGGTGCAGCAGAAATAGAAGCTGCAGACACTGAAGATATTAACTTCATCTTTCCTTCAAGCACTTCGATAGCTGTGGCCTAAATTATCAGCCAGGCGGGGTCTGGTTCCCCTTTGCGCAGCCGTCTGTAAAACATGAGCTTACAAAATGAAGCTGCAGGCGCTGATCAGTGTATTTACACCTCTGCCTCGTTGGCTTGCAGATGACATGGTGAGGAGGGGGAGGGCTAAAGGTGCAGGGGCTTGGACCTCAATTCAAAAGAGGATGCATAATCAGAGGCATGGGCTTCATACCTGCTAAAACATGGTCCCCCAAAACTCATCCCTCTCTGTGCATTAGATTTTATTGTACATTTGCAGCGGTACATTTGGGAGTCACTGAAACATGTCTCTTAAAAGAGTAAGTGTTGCTTTGCGAAGACGGTCTCTTGTTTTAAAGCAACAAAGGTATTGTTTTTCCACTGTGTCCATCCCAAAAGGTCTCCCGTTCAGTGGTTTTCAATAGAACTCTAAAGGTACAGACATTATTTCTCTCCTCCTGTGTCTGTTTCAGAAGTTGGTGGATGTGTCTGATGCCTCCTGTAGCTGGAGATATCAAGCCATGTACATCTGTAGTGTCATTCCACTGAATGTGGCCTGGTATTGCTCACCACCATATGACATTGTGGTCTGGTTCTGTTACACAGGCTAAGCAGAGTCGATGTAGATCAGTAGGTGGATGAGATCTCCAAGAACTATCTAACTTACTGCAGGAAGTGGTTTGGGCAATTGTCTTGAGTCATTACAGAACCCGAATGGTGTTAAGGGCAATGGGTTGATGTAGGTGCTCTTACTGGATGAGACACAAAATCACAGCCTTGAATGTTGACTGTTAAAGATCCCCTGGCCCTTTTGTCTGAGGAGGGATGTTCTCTGATATCCCAGCCAAATTCTAATACATTCTTTGAGCTTCAGTCTCAGCGGGATACTGCCTTCTTAGCTTCCTGTTCCAAGCTGTTATGTAATGTTGCTGTATGCCATTAAACAGCTGCCCTGTTCCACCCAAGAGGTGGCTGTGATTCAGTGGTAGGTGAATTGACTCCTCTATGCCCCTCTTACTTAAGAAACGTGGTTAATTGTTCCTAAACTCTTAGCAAATCAGATAAAAAATGCTTCAAAGTAGCATTTCAGTTTGCATGAAATGAACCTTCACAGCAAATTCAATCAGAATAAAGACAACCCTAGAATCTTCCCATGTTGCCAACAAAAGACCTGGCAGTTGTCAGACCAGATACAAAAGCCCCATACAGAGTAACCCACCCCCAACCCCTTGGAAAGCTGTTAAACACAGGAAAACCTTGTGTATTCCTGAAACGAGCCATTAAACAGATCCAGCTAACAGGTGTTCCTTTAAAAGGGCCTCCTAAGCTCTCAGAAACAAGGGGAGCGGGAGTGCTTGACTCTAATCATACACAGAAAGCATATTCATTTTCACAGCAGGATGGCAGGCTGCCTTGTCCAAAAACCCAGCATACCGCAGGAAGTGTGTGTTTTTGCAGGCGCTGTTACAAGCAGGGCCAAATGAAAAGCTAAATCTCAGCCTTTCTCTTCTTGCAATTCCATAATCTAGTTTGGAATATTGTATTACTCCCGACTCCCATCTGCTTTTGTTTAGCACGGTGATATTTATTCCCCCCGTCCCTCTCTCCGATTAAATTAGGCACTAAAATCCAGTGCATTAGCTAGTAGCAGGTCCACCTTCTGCTGTATGATTTCCCTGGGTGCTGCCCCAGAGGTTTGTTGTTGCTTGAATCGGTGCATTGCAATGTGGCGTGTTCCATTTTTGCAGTTGGGTCTAGTGGCTGGGACAGCGGAACAGCGCTCAGGAGACCTGGGGTTTATTCCTAGCTCTGTCATTTCCCCTGCCTGGGCCTCAGTTTCCCCTTCACCCTTTGGCTGTCTTGTCAATCTAGACCGAGAACATCTCTTGCTGTGTGCATGTGCAGTGCTTAGCACAATGGAGTTTGGTCTGTGCCTGTGGGCTGGTCTGGGTTAGAGAAGCCATGGGGCTGCTCCATTGATTGGGAGGACTGTAAGGAACCCTGCTCCAGTGGAAGAGCAGCAGAGGTGGAGTAGTGCTCTGACACATGCCTTCCCCTTTCCCCGATGTGTCCCTTTTCTCCCCGTCACACCCCCTGTGCCAGGTTAGAACGAGGGCAGCTGCCACAGGAGCTAGTTTTGACACCAGGGGAGTTCCCCTGTGCTGGGAAACTCTCTGCTATCAGACAGCCAGAGTCTGTCCCCTTTGCAGGGTTTGAGTAGCACAGGTGACACCAGAGCAGGTTGTCTCCCTTGTACGTAATTCTATTGTACTCTTACCCACTCATATGGACCATAGTTCTATTGCCAAGAAATCAACATTTACTGGAAACATCCCTCTCTTGGGGTGTTCCATGAAAAACACCCTCACACACACCCCATACAAGTCCTCCCAGCTAGCCTTGTGTCTGTCAAGCTTTTATCCCCATCGGTGCCACTAGTGCAGAAAGCAAATGACTGCACTCTGATCAAAGATCGACGAGTCGAAGGGGGGATACAAAAGCTTTGCGATGTTTTAACCAGACTTAATCCCCAGTTCAACCCGTTTTGCCGTGCCAGCTATGGACTTGTGGACCGGTAATCCCCACAAAAACATGTTGCACTCGAAGAAAGATGTAGAATCAGCAGGTGAGAATCACAATGGACTTCTGTGCTGTTCTGTCTGATGCCGACTGCCTAGGGGTTGCCACTTGGCTGATTTGGCCACTTGGATTTGGCTGAAATTCGGCAGAGTTGCGCAAAGCGGAGGCACCATTGAAACCCTATTTTAAGGACTCAAATGGTGCACATACTTTGTGCTGACTCCCTGACTACAGCACCCCATAAACATTTGCAAATACCCTGTTTCCAGTATTTAAAAACAGAACCCAAAAAGCAGCTAAGCCCTACAGTAAAGGTGGAGCCCTAAGATCATGTCTAGACTAGGGATTAGCTCCGATTACAGCCATCAGCATAGCTGCACCAGTGCAAGGTCTTGGGTATATGGCAACAGCTGCCCTATGCAAAGCTGCAGCTAACCACTGCGTGAAACCGAGGTGAGCAAATAACACTGGCGGGGTCTCTTGATGCAGCTGCAACAAACGAGGGCTGTGTTTGAGGCAAAAAGTCCAAAGGTAATAACAAAATGTTTTTAAAGTACATCAGAAGCAGGAAGCCTGCTAATCAACCAGTGGGGTCCCTTGACGATCGAAATACAAAAGGAGCGCTTAAAGACGATAAAGTCATTGCGGAGAAACTAAATGGATTCTTTGCTTCAGTCTTCACGACTGAGGATGTTAGGGAGATTCCCAAATCTGAGCTGGCTTTTGTAGGTGACAAATCTGAAGAACTGTCACAGATTGAAGTGTCACTAGAAAAGGTTTTGGAATTAATTGATAAACTCAACATTAACAAGTCACCGGGACCAGATGGCATTCACCCAAGAGTTCTGAAAGAACTCAAATGTGAAGTTGCGGAACTATTAACTAAGGTTTGTAACCTGTCCTTTAAATTGGCTTCGGTACCCAATGACTGGAAGTTAGCTAATGTAACGCCAATATTTAAAAAGGGCTCTAGAGGTGATCCCAGCAATTACAGACCGGTAAGTCTAACGTCGGTACTGGGCAAATTAGTCGAAACAATAGTTAAGAATAAAATTGTCAGACACATAGAAAAACATAAACTGTTGAGCAATAGTCAACATGGTTTCTGTAAAGGGAAAACGTGTCTTACTAATCTATTAGAGTTCTTTGAAGGGGTCAACAAACATGTGGACAAGGGGGATCCAGTGGACATAGTGTAGTTAGATTTCCAGAAAGCCTTTGACAAGGCCCTCACCAAAGGCTCTTGCATAAATTAAGCTGTCATGGGATAAAAGGGAAGGTCCTTTCATGGATTGAGAACTGGTTAAAAGACAGGGAACAAAGGGTAGGAATTAATGGTAAATTCTCAGAATGGAGAGGGGTAACTAGTGGTGTTCCCCAAGGGTCAGTCCTAGGACCAATCCTATTCAATTTATTCATAAATGATCTGGAGAAAGGGGTAAACAGTGAGGTGGCAAAGTTTGCAGATGATACTAAACTACACAAGATAGTTAAGACCAAAGCAGATTGTGAAGAACTTCAAAAAGATCTCACAAAACTAAGTGATTGGGCAACAAAATGGCAAATGAAATATAATGTGGATAAATGTAAAGTAACGCACATTGGAAAAAATAACCCCAACTATACATACAATATGATGAGGGCTAATTTAGCTACAACGAGTCAGGAAAAAGATCTAGGAGTCGTCGTGGATAGTTCTCTGAAGATGTCCACGCAGTGTGCAGAGGCGGTCAAAAAAGCAAACAGGATGTTAGGAATCATTAAAAAGGGGATAGAGAATAAGACTGAGAATATATTATTGCCCTTATATAAATCCATGGTACGCCCACATCTTGAATACTGCATTCAGATGTGGTCTCCTCACCTCAAAAAAGATATTCTAGCACTAGAAAAGGTTCAGAAAAGGGCAACTAAAATGATTAGGGGTTTGGAGAGGGTCCCATATGAGGAAAGATTAAAGAGGCTAGGACTCTTCCGCCTTGAAAAGAGGAGACTAAGGGGGGATATGATAGAGGTATATAAAATCATGAGTGATATTGAGAAAGTGGATAAGGAAAAGTTATTTACTTATTCCCATAACACAAGAACTAGGGGTCACCAAATGAAATTAATAGGCAGCAGGTTTAAAACAAATAAAAGGAAGTTCTTCTTCACGCAGCGCACAGTCAACTTGTGGAACTCCTTACCTGAGGAGGTTGTGAAGGCTAGGACTATAACAGTGTTTAAAAGAGAACTGGATAAATTCATGGTGGTTAAGTCCATAAATGGCTATTAGCCAGGATGGGTAAGAATGGTGTCCCTAGCCTCTGTTTGTCAGAGGATGGAGATGGATGGCAGGAGAGAGATCACTTGATCGTTGCCTGTTAGGTTCACTCCCTCTGAGGCACCTGGCATTGTCCACTGTCGGTACACAGATACTGGGCTAGATGGACCTTTGGTCTGACCCAGTACGGCCGTTCTTGTTCTTAAATGCCCTGCGTGGAGCAGGCCTAAAACTAGCAGGCAGGTGTATTCATAGCCATTAGCTTCACTAACAATCCAGCTGAACGCTGCACTTAACATGTGTGTCAGGCATGCAGCCATTCCGTTACCCCCCTCAGCTCCCAACTGGGGCCACCAAAGCTGTTTAGATGCATTTCTCCATCCCCCTGCCTGTGGTTCTCCTTTTGTTTTTGCTTTCGCCCTTTGTGTGTGTGTGTGCTGATGTATTTATTGCTTTACTGCTTCCCGCCAGCTGCAGTTCATTCCTGGTCCTGCTCCTTCTGCTTGGCTTTGAGTGCAGAGAGCAAGGCAATCTCAACCAGCTGTGACCATGACCACAGTTCAAGGTGGGCCATTCGATAGGCACGTCTGGGTCTTTGGTTAGTCTTCATAACTTTGCAGAACCAAAGGGGATTGAAAAAAGAGGGTGATGCCAGCAGGTGGAAATGTAATGGCCAGCTCTGGAGGGGAAGCACCAGTCATAACTGCCTGCCCATCTTCTACAGCACCCCGGGGTCTGCCAGTCATCATAACTTAAGGGGCAAATCCTCCACAGGTACAGAGGGCCCATGTGAAGCAGAACTCATGGGGTCCTGCTGCATGTGGAGGGCAGGAACTGGAAGTCCGCTGCACAGAGCACAGCCTTGAATGCTGTTGTGGGGGAGGAACTGGGGCAGGTGGATCCACCACTGTGCAGATTCATCAGACATTTTCTCTGACCATCGAGGTGACTATACTATTGATTTGTTGCTGTCTGAGGCCAGGGCCACAGGTCAATGGCAGAGATGGGAACAGAACCCAGGTCTCCTAGGCCTGGCCATACTGCCTATGAACCATAGTAAGGGGTTTCCTTTCCGCACATGATCCTGCCTGTAAACTCTTGGGGTCTGCATTGTGCATAAAGCATCACACAGCTGTGATGCCAAAGGAGTGAATCAACGCCCTGATGATGATAGCATGAAGCATCCTGAATGGTTGACTCCCAGAGCCAAGCACTCGCTTACACGCTAAGGGGGAAAATGCTTCCTTCCATCTCTTCCTCTCCCTGCCCCCAAAAGCTGCCAGGCTGGTCCCTTCTTGCCCAAAGGGAAAGAAGAAATCTCAGTGCCCCGCCAACCAGATCCTGATTTTGCAGAGGCACTAAAACCAGCAAGCCCCATTGAAGTCAAACGGGCTCTGCAGCATCTCTGCAAATCAGGCTTTAACCTTGGATATGCGTGTAGGGCTCTCCCCTCTCTCATCCTTCATGGCTTAACCCCTTATCTAGTTCCTCTCCATTGGTAGGGTCCCACCTCTGTCTATTTTCCCCTCTTCCTTTGCTGCCAGGGTCTCCTTCCTTCCCCTCTCACATATTCAGGGCCGTGTTCTATATCAGCGACAGGCCTTGGGGAAAGGACGGGTGATTTAACAGAGACGAGGCTGTATTTGCATAGATGTTATTAAGAAGTTGCCCGAGTCCATTCATCTTTGCAAACCTCAGGCACCCGCATCGTGTTTGTCAGCTGACGCTGTCATAACTCTCGGAGCCCGTTTCCAATCTCCGAACTGGCTTTCAAACACAACATTGAGAGCCAATAAAATCCAGCTTGTGCAGTTTAAAGAGTCAGAGCTATTACAGGAGCTGGGATGGTGGTGGAAATATATAGCAACAGCTGGTGTGTGTGTGTGTGTGTGTGTGTGTGTGTGTGTGTGTGTGTGTGTGTGTGTGTGTGTGTGTGTGTGTGTGTGTGTGTGTGTGTGTGTGTGTGTGTGTGGAGTGGGGTGGTGTTTTTGCGATGCTCAGTGCAGATGCCGGGGATGCGGACGTCAACCTCACTGCGTCATCTCTCTGCTTGCAGCAGAGACGAGGCTGGTGATGGGACAGAGGCACTGGGGTATTTTTAGCTACCTAGGCAAGTTCAAGGTGGGGATGCTCTCACAGAAAATACTAATGTGTCCCTCTTGATTTGGTGAGGTGAGAGCAGAGCCAGCTGACTGCTGGAAAACGAAAATTCATTCTGATTCCAAACAGTTGGTTTCAGCACACTCTGTTATCAACTGCATGGGTCATCAACAGAGTCTGAACTCCTTACTTCCAGTGCTCAAAAGCATGAATCTATCCCACTTGAACTAATTCACTCCATTAGCCAGCAGCTATAGTAGACTCTTACCCTCGCATATGGACCAGGCACAAAAGAGAGACAAAGAGCAGTTACATCTCTTATTTCTCAATCATGAATATTAAAGTGGACAGGTTTGGAGTCTCTTGAACATTTGGGGGAGCGGTTGTTCTTGATCCAAACACGGCTATCCCTAAATGAATTGGGTTATTTAAATTCCTTTTTGTGGTAGTACATTCTGTGCTATTAGAACTGGTCAGAAAGCAGGAAGGGGAGTTTTTGCAAAAATGTGAATGAAGTTTTCATTTTCATTGATATTTCATTTCTGTGTAGATTTTCTGATCAGCTTGCTTTGCTGCCTTTTTTTTTTTTTTTTAATTTTTAAAAAACTTCACTCGTGGAGGAAGAGCTCTGAATAGATGGCAATGGGAACAGAGGCTGGGGATTTAGGGTTGTAGGGGCAGGTGGCAATGAGGGTAAAAATTAGAACTTATCAAAAAAACTGAATTTTAAAATGGGGGGGAGAGGTGTCTGGAAAAATTGAGACAATTTTTAGTGAAATATTCAATTTTTTGGCCAGCTGGTAAATGTTTTTTTCTTTTCTTTTATTTTTTTTTTAGAAATTTTGAAAAATGGGGAAAAAACTGAAAAAAACTTTAATTTCCCCGCCCTAGATATGGTCTTGTGGTTGTGCATTGGATTGGGATTCAGGCGATCTGGCTTCCATTCTCAGCTCTCTGACTGACAAGTCACTCTTTCTGTGCCTCAGTTTCTCCACCTGTAAAAATGGCCATAATAATCTTTCCTTCCTCCTACCCTCCCTCTGTTCTGCTCATTTAGACTGTAAACTCTTGGGGACAGAGACTGTCGCTTGCTGTGTGTATGTACCGCACCTAGCACAGCAGGGCCCCAGTCTCTCTTAGGCCTTGATTGGGTGCTATCATAATACAAACATTAATAAGATGTAGGATGTGAATGAGAAAAATGAAGTTGACTTCCAAAATGTCAGTGTAATTCCAGTGGGGGGGGGCATATGGCCAGATACCCTCTTCAAACAGATGACAAAATGTGGGGTAACTATTGTGCGTTTATTTTTTGGAATCACTAATGTTAAAAAATCAGGGTATTATATTAAGCATTTTTGACCATGGAGAAGCACCCTTTACTGCCAAGTGCTGACTTAAAATTCCCCCCTTGAAAAGCAAACTTTGATAAATCAATTTAATGTTGTTATCAACTGCAAAACTGAATAAACAAGAGACACTGGGGAGAAAAAATACATCTCCAACTAAAAGCGAATCCTGAAATGAAGGGTGGAGGTTGGCTCCACTCAGGGTGTTTAAAGAGAGAGGGTGAGTCTCTGGAAAGAGATATGACACATGGAAAATATGCTTCCACTGTGCTGAGAAACTTCATGGGAATGAAAGAGATTTAAAGGGACACTGACGAGAAAAATCATATATTCAGAGTCAAGTCCTGAGCAATGTTATTAATAGTACCTGAGACTGTTAAACTGGAAAGGGTTTGAAAACATCCTATATGCGTCTCACTATTCATGCTGCTGATTTAATATTTTCAGTTCACTTGGACAGTAACACTCAGGGTGGGTTGTCAGTGGGATTTGACCCATACCTTTCTGTCCAAAGAACAAATCTCCCTTGAGCTAAACAAGCCACTCCTTTAGTTGATAGCATTAAACGGTTGTTATGCTTTAGTGGATCCGCCAGCAGAGGGGTTTACTCCTGGGGACATTCTGTGCCAAGAAAATTAAAATTCTGTGCCTCATAATTTAAAATTCTGCAGATTTCATTTGTCAAAATAACACTACAGAATCATGCCAATTTCAATTATTTTGGTAATTTATTTCAAAATACCTGTCAGCAAGTATGTCTGTAACAATACAGACACACAAAAATTCCCCCAGGAGTAGAGAGTTAAAGAAAACCCCTATGACAACCCAGTTCCTGTTTCTCTGCCTCCTTCCCCCTGCCCCTCCAGAGCCCAGCCAGGGGGCCAGACACCCACAACCTCTCCCCCTCAGAGCCCAGCCACAGGCCCCCCCCGCTAGCCAATACACCTGAAACCTCTCCCCTCCAGAGGCCAGCCGTGGGTCTCCCCTAGCCCAGATACCCATATTCTCTCCCCCCAGCAGTGTCTTCTATGTGCGAGCTGGGCTCTGCTGGGTCCAGTGGCCCCTAGTGGCAGTTAGCAGCACTGCATCCCATTTCTGTTGGGTGGGGGAGAGAAATTCTGTGCACACGATGTTAATTTCTGCAAATTTCTGCATTGCGCAGTGGCACAGAATTCCCCTAGGAGTAGGGGTTGCAACACATGCTGTGCTACCATGAGTTTCACCAGCTTCTCATTTTCTTTACTGCATGCTCAGAAAAATACAAGGATATTATTTGTCTGTGCAAATCCTGTCCCCATGTGGGATTGCTGTAAGTCCGTGCACAGCTGCGGCAATTGCACGTACGAATGATCAGCTAGACCAGTGGTTCTCAAACAGGGTCACAGGGAACCCCTGGGGTATGCAGGGGTCTTCCAAGGGATAAGCAACTCACCTAGATATTTGTCTAGTTCAGTCACGACCCCTCCGGGGGATCACAGGACAGGTTTAAGGGGGAGTTGTAAGCGCATGGCCAGCATTAGGGGGTAGCAAACAGGACAATTACCTGGGGGCCCATGCCACAGAGGGCCCTGCTAAGTAAGTTACATGCTTCAGCCCTGGGTGGCGGGGCTTAGGCTTCGGGTACACTGCAATGTAAGTACAATATTGATATTCTAATTGATTTATTTTATAATTATACAGTAAAAATGAGAGAGTCAGCAATTTTTCAGTACTGGTGTGCTGTGACACTTTTGCACACATTTTTACGTCTGATTCCGTAAGCACGTCGTTTTTAAGTGAGCTGAAACTTGGGTACGCAAGACAAATCAGACTCCTGAAAGAGGGACAGTTGGCTGGAAAGGTTGAGAGCCACTAAGCTAGACCTCTAAGTGGGAACTTGCAGGCTTAGCTACTGCATTTAAAGATAGAATTGTGATCAATGTGGGTGTGCAAATTGTGCAGGTGCGGTTGTTTGCATGCAGTTCTGAATATCTGCATCTGGTTAATTTCTGGTTAGACTGGTTAATTTCATTCTCCTCCATCACACAGGCTGGGATGCTTTCCATATCCTTAGCTTCCTGGGCTGCTCTTCCCCAGAGTTGTTAAGGGCTGGGATAGGAGCATTGGGCTTTCCCATGGCAAGTGTCTGTTTCATAGGTTCTAAGGTCAGAAGGGCCCAGCAGATGGTCTAGTCTGACTTCCTGCGTAACAGAGGCCCGCCGATTCCTGCACTTGTGGTTGATGTGAGCATAGCTTGACGTAAAGAGTCCAAGTGATGGTGAATTTACTACATCTCTTGGAAATGATTCCAATGGTTAATTACCCTCCCTACTAAAAATGTGGGTCTTCATTCCAGTTTGAACTTGACTGACTTCAACTTCCACTCATTGCATCTTGTTATGCTTTTGTCTGACAGATTAAAGAGCCCTCTGGAATCAGATACCTTCCCCCTGGGGAGGTAATTATACACTGATCAAGTCGCTTCTTA
The DNA here is from genome assembly GCF_016161935.1 of Mauremys reevesii. NCBI lineage: Eukaryota > Metazoa > Chordata > Testudines > Geoemydidae > Mauremys > Mauremys reevesii. Next base: position 128,466,203 of record NC_052626.1, on the reverse strand, counting down.
ACCTTCTCTTTGATATGCTAAGGGCCCTACCCATCACCAGTTCCCTAGGGCCCCATCCAATCTCCATTTAAAAGTGTCACTTGCATTTGTTTTATTTGTTTTCCACTGACAAGCTAATTACAGGGAGGGCTGGCCAGAAAACAACTATTTCAGATTGTGAAAAATTTCAAGGTTTTGACATTTGTTTCATTCCGATGCGGAACAAAAATGAGAGCTTTCGAAAAATGTTAGTGAGAAAACGGAAGTGGAGCATTACCATCCCAGAATAACCAATGACCTAGTAGTTAGGGCCCTCACCTGGGGACGTGGGGTACTTAGGTTCAGCTCCCTGCTCTGAATTAGGGCCAGGGGCAGCTCTAGACATTTCGCCGCACCAAGCACGGCGGCGCTCTGCCGGTCGCCGGTCCCGCGGCTCCAGTGGACCTCCCACAGACGTGCCTGCAGAGGGTCCACTGGTCCCGCGGAGGGTGGACCTCCCGCAGGTGTGCTGGGGCCTGGAGCCGCCTCTGATTAGGACTCCTACCGTCCAGGTGAGTGCTCTAAGCACTGGTGAACTGGCTATTCTGGAGGGGCTGTCTCTCTTCAGTCAAAGCACACATGTTTTGACGAACCATTTCTATTTGGATGAAATGGCATTTTTTTCAACTGCAGAAAGGCTTTGTCGACATTTTTACGACCTGCTCTAATTGCAAGGGCCTGTAACTCCAATGACCTGATTTGCACCTGCAGTCATATAAGTGGAAGCAGATTTGCACTGGAACTGAATTTGCAGGCCCAAGCTTTGTGAATACAAATTGTGTTTGCAAATGGGAAAGCCTCACTTTGGAAAATGCCCCCTCTATGTGTCTGGCTTTAAAAGCAGGCATTTCCCAGCACGTTGCTTGCAACAAGCTGAGCTCAAAATGAGATTTGGATGCCCAGATAGCTGAAATGGTGCGGTTTCTTTCCACATTCACAGCAATACCTAAGTTCCCATGGCAATGAAGGAACACACACACACACCATATTTAGGCCTAGAAAGCTGGGCTGCATTCCAGGAGAATGGAACCCAAGCAGCTCGTCAGGTTTTACTCAAAGAAGCAAGGGGTTTTAACGAGAGCTTCGCAAACACGGCAAATTTCTAGATCTTACAAATGATAAAAAAACCCCAACTTTTAATATCTTACTCTTTGTGCTTAAGACACACAAAATAAAAACAGCACCACACAGTAAGCCAGTTATTTTTGCCACCTCTCGTCCCGGATCCCAACACTTAGCTATAAACTGTACCAAGGAGCAAAGAGAGAAGGCGGGAGTGGGCAGAGTCATTTCTGTGGAAGCTGCCTGGTTTGCTGTGTGGGACAAGTGGAAGGGCTTCTTTGAGTGCCTAGCGAACAGGTGGCTACATCAGGAAGAAGGAATAAAAGAGCCATTGGCTTTATCTCTAATTGGCTCCTACATTGGCAGCTAGAGGCTGAGGAATGAATGGGTCCTGAACTCCATTCTCAGGACTTAGAGGCAGCTGTCCCCGAGTCAAGTCAGAATTGAAACATGTAGACAGGGCGATGGCCGGGAAGTTTGCACTGGGTACTGCGCTCTGTAGCGGATAGGGGAACATCCTAGTAGTCAGGAGACCTGGTTCTGATCCCAGCCCTGCTACTGGCCTGTTGTATAAGCTTGTGCAAGTCCTTTCCTCTCTTTCCCCTCTCATCCGTTGTCTGGTTAGACTGTAAGCTCTTTGGAGCAGGGGCTGGCTTTTCATATATGCAAGTGCAGCATCTAGAACAATGGGGCCTTATTTTGGTTGGGGCCTTTCGGGTGCTACTGTGATGCACATATTAATAACAATGGAAAAATCAGAGCTCTTTAGGGGCAGACTTTCAGAAGAGCTCCATCTCTTCGAAGGCTGAGCCCTTTGGAAAACCTGATCCTTATGTCAGTGCCTGAATCGGAACTGAGCTCCTTTGAAAATCTGAAGTTGGTGCTGAGCCCTTGAAAATCTGGCCCTGAGCTCTTTGTAAAACATAACTTTTAGGGCATGTCTACACTACTGTGCTACAGCGACACCGCTACAGCTGTGCTGCTGTTGCATGTCTGATGATGATGCTCTGTGCCGACGGGAGAGCGCTCCCCCGTCGGTGTCATTACTCCGCCTCTGCAAGAGGCGGAAGCTATGTTGGCAGGAGAGCGTCTCCTGCTGGCACAGTGAGGTGTGGCCATTGCTTTAAGTCGATGTAACTTATGTCACTGGGGGGGGTTGTTTTCACACCCCCGAGCGATATAAGTTACAGCGACTTCAGCAGTAGTCTAGACGAGCCCTGAGTTTGAGGTGTTTGTCAGTCTGGCCTATTTGATGAGAAGTAAATTTACTTTAACGTGTGTGTGTGTGTGCGCGCGCACACACACACGCACACTACCCCCCTACTGCTTCAGGGAATGGTTGCCTATAATTGTTACCCAACTTTTGAAAATGCAATAAAGAAGTAAAAACTAAAGATAATTAAGTGCATAATTGCACACACACAACTCCTTAATTAAGCTTTCCCTCTTTAAACCTGACAGAATCTGCTTACAAGGTGATAGCATGAGGGGCGCCTGGCATATGGCAAACCATCTGTAGCACGAATGCTCCATCTATGGAAAAGAAAAAAACAACAACAACTTCCCAGTCCACAAAAGAATAACTTGCTTAGATGGATCAGCGCGGTGATTTGTCTTCATTCTCTGAACAAAAATGATTTGATGGAACATCAGCCAGATAAAAAGAATATCAGGAGGAGCAAAGCTGCACTGTGTAATAATCTCGTAGACTCATCTTTGTCAATGTCTGTATGGCATCCAGTACAGCAAGGCACTAAGTAACATGGTGACTTGGAGCTATAGGGAAATGTGTCCTACTGTGCCAGGCAAGGCGATGCTCCTCAGACAGCAGATGCAGAGGGACGATCCCATAAAGGCAGATTAGCCCGCAGTGGGTTTCTCTGTCTGATGAAGCCCTGAATAGTGGCAGTCCAGTTCCCGCTGCAGCCATGTCTGGGTATCTTGTGATACTCCAGCACACCTGCTGGCTGGGACAAAGGTCTTTCCTCTTTCTGTCCTTCATGCTGAAGGACTTGTGCAACATTGGGCCGATGCTGTTATCACAGGCATGGTGCTGTTAACTGCTTCTAACACCCACTGCAGGATCTAATGTGTGTACATAATAACGTAGTAATGAGATCAGTGTCTGTATCTTGTACATATTTTATGAATAGACGAGATATCGATATGTTGGCTGGGATTTCCATAGGAGCTTAAGGGAGTTCTGTGCTGCGCTCCCATTGAAATGTGTATGCCTTGCTTACTTAGGATGGGCTATTTAAAGGAGCCTATGAGGCATTTTACTACAGTGGGAGCAGAGTTAAACCAGTGCTGAATACCTATATATGCACACATAATAGGAAGCCGTAGAGATTATAATCGCCTAGTTGTTACCTTACTCACTGTTACCTTATCCTCCTCGCCATGCCTTTGTGCTGTATCCACAGCTCACTTTATACACACACTCCTTTGGGCCAGCGATCGCCTTCTGGTTCTACGTGCGTGCAGTGCCTTGCACAATGGGGCGGGATCTGTGGGAGCTACTGCCACGTAAATAAAACAGCAAGAGGGCTTGGATAGCAAAGTGATACGCGATCTTGAAATGAGAGAGAAGGAGCAGATCTCTGGTTTATGAACAGTGGAGTCAATGACAGAGACACTATCTTTAAGATAAGGGAGAACAACCATTTCTGTAAATTCTCTCTGTTCCAGACTTTGGGGACTGAGAAAGTCTGTCTGTACAACAGAAAGGAGAAGACTGAGAAGAGGAAGGGTAGGCCTGTGGTTTGTGGATTTCGGAGACCCAGGTTCGACTCCCAGTGTGACCTTGGACCAGTCACTTAGTCTCTCTGTGCCTCTGTTCCCCTTCTGTAAAATGGGGATAGGAGCACGACTACCTCCCTGGGGTGTTGTGAGGATTAACACAGGAAAGGTTGGGAGTGCTCAGAAAGGACCGTGATGGAAGCCATATGAGTACTTCAGATCAATAGGAATAAGTGCCTCATAGACCACAGAGAGATCTGGAGTTAAAGAGCCCAGCCTGAGGTTCAGTCTTCAAGGAGGCTATGTCCCTTTGGGGTTTGCCATGATGATGACGATGGGACCACAGAGAGAGACTCCCCAAGCCAAGGGAATGCAGGATGCTTTGGTGTGTCTACGTTTGGGGCAGACAGAAGACAGGTTGATAGCCTGCAGTGCTGTTCTGCATTGCCTTTTATAGAAGGGACACTCCTGTCCTTATCCAGAACTGGTTAGCTCATTTGTCTGGCCAGGACAAGTAAAAAAAAATTACAGCTGTAAAGTGACTGAAAAAGGGCTGAGCTGAGAGACACAGAATGACTCTGTCACCTGCTTGTAAAGATGAGTTAATGGTTTTAATTCCCACAAGGGAAACCCAAATGTCACTTTAAGGCGGTGGATCTTTTACTTGGCTTTAAAATAAATATGGGCTGTGTGCCACTGCGGAGGTTGAGCTGAAAACTGCATATCCACTGACCTCAGAAGCCACAAGCTGTATTTGTTGGGTGATGCTGGGCTTCAAAATATTTCCCCAGGCTCATTGAACTGATGTTCAGAACGCTGGCCACTTGGCCCCTGTATGGTTGGAGGTCTTGCATGGGATATTGGCCATAAAAGGTGCAGCATGTCCTATAATAAATTTGCAGCTGTTCTAAGCTGTAATTAAGAAAACACACGAGAACCATAGAGCTGAATAGCCTGTGCCTGGAGTTGCTAACCAATGGCAAGGAGTGTGAACCATCACATCACTGAAGTAACGCTCTAGTGCTGTCTAGTTACACCCTCCAAAGCAAGTCACATCATCACAGCAGTATGGAGACCTTTGTGGAACTCTTGGTTCTAACGACATTAAATGCCGTCTCTTTCTACGAGTTTTGTTCCAGTAACCAGGCTGAATGGGATGAGGAATCTCTGTGTAGAACTTCCTTAGTGCCCTAGCCCCGTATTGGGACTTCCAGCATCTTCTGTTCTATTCCCCAAGTCCTTCTGTGCCACGCTGAGATCAGGCATGTTTGTTCTCCCTTGAGATGCTGAAGCTTTCTTTGCAACACTGGCCAATGGAGGAAAACCAGAAGCTGCTTCCCTCATCCCCACCCCTGGATAAGAGCAAAGCCTGGAGTCCTCAACTCAAGCCGCATGCCCATTCATTCCCAAGGGAGCTTGCACTAGGTCAAGGACTGCTCGTTTGGAGTGGTTGTACCAACTATCACTGCAACAGATGCTAATTGTCACCCTTGTTGGCAGTCTTGACAGAAGCTAAGCACGGAGTAGGTGATGGCGGCCAAAGTATACACCTAGCCCCTAAAAGAAGTCCCTCCAGGGTTGAGGCATGTCAGCAGGAGACAGGCAGCTCCTCTATTGATAAAGCAGCCTCCAGGGTGGTAACTTTGACCAGCACTAATGTCTCTTTACGTTAAAAAAAAATGAAATTATGTCATTAGATTCTAGGAAATGATTCATGAGTTAAATGAGGAAGGTTGATCTGTTGGTTAAGGCATTGGACTAGGGTTCAGAAGCTTTCAGTTCATTTCCCACCACTGCCACCAACATCCTATGAGACCTTGGGCAAGTCACTTCATTTCTCTGTGCTTCAGTCCCCCCCATCGTTAAAATTAGGATGATAATCCTTCCTTTCTCCTACCCCTTATCTGGTTTATCTGTTCAGACTGCGAGCTCATTGCACAGGAATTCTCTCACTAACTGTATGTACAGGACCTCGCACAGTGGAGACCCAATCTCAGCTAGGGCCTCCAGGCTTTACCGTTATAGATAAAAATACCATAATTAAATATATTACCGTAATATATACATGTATATAATAATTGCTCCCACTGTATTCACACCAGAGTAACAAAGAGAGGAATTTGTCTGATATTTTTCATAAGGGCAAACGGCTCTTCTGTTGATGAGATTTGGGGCTTCTTAGTTTACACCTGTGAGTTTCTGTTGGCTTTGGAGGATTTACACCAGTGTACATAACAGCAGGCAGTAAATTCATATGTTTATAGTAATTTTCTGTACTCCACTGAAGTCATACGCTAGGGACACTGACACTAATAAAAGTCTAATTATAATGTTTTCTCTTTACGGCTGTCATTTTTTGCTATCAGTTTATAGGCTTATTTGCTTTATTGGCTATTGACTTGATCAGGCACTTTTCCTTCCTCCTTTAAACCTCGAGCCTTCAAATAGCTGCTCATCTCTAGTCCCGGGGGAGCCATTGTCCCTTCTTCGCAGAGCCTTCCTCGGCTCAAGATGCAGCAGCTGGGGAGAGCTGTGCTGGTGCCAGGGTGCTTAAGCCAGGAATTTCATTAGAGCCAATTTCAGGTGTAAGAGGCAATTCCTTTCTTGAGTTTAATTAAATGCCAATCTCAGAGGAATCTGTGTGCGTGCTCCTTTCAGTACGGCCTGGTGGATAGGTCGCTAGATTGGGACTCAGAAGACCTGATTCTATCCCACGATTTGCTGCTGAGTGATCTTGGCTAAGTCACTTCCCCTCCCTATTCCTCTGTTTTCCCACCCACCCACCCACCCACCCATTGAGTATTCAAGCATTTGGGACCAAGGACTGGATCTTGCTATGTGTATGTACAGCACCTAGCACAATGGGGTCCTGGTCTTGGCTGGCATCTCTGGATGCCGCTGTCATACAAACAATAATAGCTATGCCAGCTGTCCTTCCTGTCTCACTTTATCCCCTACTCCCATTTTGTTCCTGCAGCCGTCCCAGTGCCAGGGAGGAGCTCACTGCCTGTGTAAATTAAGAGGAGGAATGAAGCCATTTATCTTCCTCCCTGGTCCATGCCCAATCTGACTGGTGTCAGGGCAGGCTGGGTGGTCAATTCACTGTATAATGGGACCTCTGGTCTCCCTGTCCCACTCCCTCTCACCACCCTCTTTCCCTCTGCTGCTTCTCCCTTTCTCTCTGTCTGCTGCTTTTCTCTGCCATCCCTTACTCCCAGGGCTTAAATTCAGCCGGAGCTGTCCAGAGAGGAGCTCCGGTAAATATTTTCAAACCCATGGGGCACAAGCCCCAAGCCCCGGAACCTCCCACGGGGCAGAAATACTCGGACAATTTAAGCCTTGCTTATTCCCCTCAGTTCCCTCCTGCTCCCTTCCCTTCTCTCTTTCATACCCTCCCTTCCCCTCTTTCTTCTTGCCTCTCCGAGTTTCCCTCTCTCCTTTCCCTTCTCTCTCTCCCTTTGTTCCTCTTTCTCCTCTGCCCCTTTTCTCCTTGCTTCAGTCTCCTTCTTTCCCTTTGCCACTCCTCTGCTTTTCCCGCTTCCTCCATCTCTCTCCCCAGCTCCTGCAGGACACAGCTGGCTTTATTGGTTATGGATACTAAGACTGGAATAGATCTCTCTCACTGACACACACATGCTAGCCTTTCTGTGATAGCTCCAGCTCTCCAAATCAATACAGTACCTTTTATTACAGGGTCATGTTCCTTCATATAATATGATGATGGGGACAGCACATAAATGAACATAGAGTGACAATTAATAACCGAAAAGAAAAAGGAGGAATCCCCGCCCCCGTTTCTTTAATTAAAGTGATGGGCATAATGCTGTTAGGAGAATGATTCAGAGTTTATGAACATATTATTTATATTGATTTATGCCCAGAGCCATCAAGACTCCTTGAAAATAATACGGGTTGATGTATCCAATGCTGGAGTTAAATGTTGATATCATACAATGAAAATTACATGCTTTGGATCTGCTGGGCTGTAGCAAAGTACTAAACCAAACACCAACATCTGCATACTGCACCCTGTGCGGTGTATTAATTAGATACTGCACCAATCAAGCCATTCGTGACACACATAATTTGATCTGGGATCACTGAGTGAGCCCTACAGGGTCATAGCAACAGCCACTGCAGTGAGAAGCTGATGCACTGGAAAGGGACCCTCCCGGGGTGTCTGAAATGCCCTTGCCGCCACTGGCCCCAATAACTCCAGCTCTCTCCTTCCCACTTGCCCGGTCCATCCTGGCTTCACCTCCCCTAGCAAAGATGCAGGGAAGGAATTCCCGGAGCCTATGTCATGCAGTAGCAGGATGAGTGGCTCTGCACAGGCATGTGCTGTAAGGCTCCGTGGTCTCGGATGCTGGCACATACGAGGCTGTGTGAGTTCCCCATCAAATCTTGTACAATTCTGGGGGAGTGCAGAGCTTCGGCAACCTCGGTAATGGGATTGCACTGCAGCCGCTCGCTGCGAAATAACTCTGCGTTGCCCCTGTAAAGGCACGTGATTGGGTGAGACTGTCCGATCTCAGCTGGAAACGTTTGTCTCCCATGTAAGACCACTCCCTGCACAGGGAAAACTCCATTTGCTTGGCTGATAGAACGTGATGGCTGACGTACGCGGGGGCGGTAGAGAGTAGTAGCCCATACCCATCCGTATTCATCCCAGGGCTGGACTTGGTACAGGCACAGTTGCCAGAAGCCAACGTTTCTGCCCAACTCTGATGACTGTTATAAAGAAAGGCTGCTACAAAAAAGCGAAAACAGACCTACCAAAGATGAAGTTCAAAGGGAGGAGGCTAGGAAAGGGGAATGGATTTATGAATCCTACCCCTGACTGTGGCCTGGAGAAACCTAATGGATTGGTGCAGAATAAATCATTTTAATGCTTTGCATTGATCTAGAGAAACGTTCAGCTGGGTTTCTCATAGGAACGTAGTGATTGCCAGACCAGCTAGTCTAGGATCCTGTCTCAAACAGTGGCCTCCAGCAGATGCTGGCATAAGAAACCCTGCAGTAGGCAGATGTGGAATAATCTGCCCCTACATTAGGTCTTCTGCTCTAATAGAAAATGAGTTGAACCAGGGAGCACAAGATTTAATAGCCCTTCCAGAATTTGTCTTCATTACCTATGATAGCTCTGGATATTCTTGCTATCCATATAAATGTCTGACCTCTCTTTGAATCTTGCTAAATCCTGTTCCTCTGTCATATCCTGTGGCAATGAGTTCCACTGTCTAATTATGCTTTATGTGGAAACCATATCAGTTTAGAATTTCCCACCTTTAATTTTCATTGCTCATGTGTTAGAAGACAGGGAGAACAGAAGCTTTCAATCTCCCGTCTCTTGACTACGCATTATTTTATGTACTTTTATTGTGTGCCCTCTTACTCGTCTCCTTTCTAAGGCATCTGAAGGGCCCCTCCCCAAAATGATTCTGGGCTGTCATCTACGGTGGCCCCACTTTCCCTGGCTGTAAGGCCTCTATCCATTCCTCCTTGAAATCCTATTCAAAGCCCATCTCTGCTGTCATGCCTGCAAACCAACCAATGCCATTAATATTATGTGTATTATGGTAGCACATAGAGACCCTGTTTGAGATCGGGCCACCATTGTGCTGGGTGCTGCACAGACATAGAGTCGGTGTCATTACCTTCATATTCCAGATGGGAAACTGAGGCACGGAGCGACTCTGGGGCAGATTTACAGGTGAGGTCCGCTCCTGTTTAGGCACATAAATAAGTGGCCCAATTTTCAGAAGAGATCAGCCCGCTGGGAGCTGTTAAAAATCTGACCCTGAGTATTGCAATGAGAACGGCTGCTGGGTGCTTTTGAAAATCTGGTCCTTATGCTAAATGGGAACTGAGCTCTTCATAATAATCTAAGGCCTGGTCTACACTAGGACTTTAATTCGAATTTATCAGCGTTAATTCGAACTAACCGCTCAACCGTCCACACCAGGAAGCCATTTAATTCGAACTAGAGGGCTCTTTAGTTCGAATTTGGTACTCCACCCCGGCAGGTGGAGTAACGCTAAATTCGCACTTGCTAGCTCGAATTAGGCTTGGTGTGGATGCTAATCGAACTTAGTAGCTCCGGGAGCTATCCCACAGTGCACCACTCTGTTGACGCTCTGGACAGCAGTCCGAGCTTGGATTCTCTGGCCAGCCACACAGGAAATGACCCGCGAAAATTTGAATTCATTTTCCTGTCTGGGCGGTTTGAATCTGACGTTCTGGTTGCACATCGGGGCGAGCTCCGCAGCACCTGCAACGATGCAGAGCTCTCCAGCAGAGGAGTCCGGGCAATCCCAGAATAGAAAGAGGTCCCCAGCATGGACTGACAGGGAAGTCATGGATCTGATCGCTGTGTGGGGCGAGGAGTCTGTGCTCTCGGAGCTGCGCTCTAGCAAGCGGAATGCGAAGACCTTCGAGAAGGTCTCTAAAGCCATGAAAGAGAAAGGATACAGCCGGGATGCGATGCAGTGCCGCGTGAAAGTGAAGGACCTAAGACAAGGGTATCAAAAAGTCAGAGCGGCAAACGGACGCTCCGGAGCCCAGCCCCAGACATGCCGCTTCTACGAGGCACTGCATGCCATTCTAGGTGGGTCTGCCACCAGTGCCCCACCAGTGACGGTGGACTCCGAGGACGGAATAGTGTACCGGGACAGTTCCTCCTCCATGTTCGCCGATGGGGAAGATGAGGAAGGGTCTTTTGAGGACGGCGCAGGCGACATCGAACCCACTCCCGCTTTCCCTGACAGCCAGGATCTCTTCATCACCCTCACAGAGATCCCCTACCAACCGTCCCCGCCCATTAACCCGGACTCGGAATCAGGGGAAGGATCAGGCGGTAAGTGCTACAAACAGGGAAACATTTATTTTTTAAGAAACAGGTGTATATATATAAAAAATAGAAATACTATATAAAAATTTTTAAATATCAAACTATACAAACAGTAGGTCTACACATATAGGGATCGAGCAATAATCCTCTGGGGACAGTTCAAAAAAGCTCTCAGAGAGCAGCTGGAAAAGCCTCAGCAGGAGGTTTCTTGGGAGAGGTGCTTTATTGGGTGCTCCGTGGAAGCACACTCTTCCGCGCCAGGCCATCCGAAGGTAAAGGGGAAGCATCGCCTCTACGAGCATGGCAGCGTATGGTCCTGGTCTGTGCAGGGCTTCTGTTAGCATTCGCTCTCTCTGAGTCTGCCTGACACGCCTCAGGGTAATGTCGTTCTGGAAGTGCTGCATCTAATTAGGGGAATTAGTGTACTGTTACTATTGTGAATGGTAGACTTTTACTTTGCATAAGAATGACCCTCGCTTAACAGACTTTTACTTTGCATAAGAATGACCCTCGCTTAACAGACTTTTCCTTTGCATAAGAATGACCCTCGCTTAACAGCCACGTGTTGGATGCCACAGAGGAAAAGCATACAGTGATCTTTCCCGTGCACTGGCGGTAGGGGCTGCAAAAGGGTCATCTTTTCTGCTTTGCACATTGCCTTTAGCAGGAGAGCACAGCTAACCAGTAACTGATAAGCAGTATGTACTGTAAGGCTTACCAGGACTTTGTGCAAGAGGGATGCAGCTGTCTCTCCTCGCTTGTGCGCTATCCAGTGCAATGGCGCCGCCAATGAGAGCGTATTCCGAAATCTCGGACTAGTTCTGAGATCTCCTGAGACTTGGTTCCCTCTTTGGTCTTGTTAACTGAAACTGACTAGACTGTGTTTACTGTTGGCAAACATGTATGTGTTCAAGGAAATCACCTACTTTTTCGCATCACACAGCTTCGGCTCCTTCCCGGACTGCCCCGGCATCCCCCTCGCAGAGGCTGGCTCAGATTAGACGCCGAAAGAAAAAGACTAGGGACGACATGTTCCAGGAACTGATGGCCTGCTCCAGAGCGGAGGCGGCAGAGCAGAGACAGTGGAGGGAGACCCTGTGTCAGCAGCATCGCACACACCTGGAACGGGAGGATAGGTGGCGGCAGGAAGACCAGCAGGCGACTCAAAGGCTGCTTGGTCTAATGAGGGAGCAAACAGACACGCTCCGGCGCCTTGTAGATGTTCTGCAAGACCGCAGGCAGGAGAGAGCCCCCCTGCAGTGCATCTGCAACCGCCCTCCAACGCCAAGAAGTCCTGTCCCCCCCTCACCCAAAGTTACAAGAAGGAGGGGCGGTAGGGGCCGTGAGAACTGTCCCTGCACCGCAGCAGACCGATAATGTTCGAGACAACTCGCGCTGTAAATTTGTACAAGCTCTTTCCTTACAGCATCAACCAGTCCCAACTCCAAGTTTAAACCCCCCACTGTGTACTACATTATTAAAAGCGGTTTGGTGTTACTCACTGTTTCCGTCACGTTTCTGGTGTCAGAAGACTTTCTGTGGGTGTGTGTGGGGGGGGAATTGTAATTTCAGTGCATAGCCCACAGTGCCATGGTACAGACTTGGGTGCAGGGTCAACTGCAGGGCACACACAGACTGCAGTCACTAGGCACCAGGGTCAGTCTGTGTGGTGTATGCTGCCCCGGGTCTTTCGTTGATGTGTATGCTTGTGCAGGGTCCTGGTGCCTGCCATCCCCGAATGTAAAGGCAGGCTTCCCTTCACATGCACTTGGATCCTCACGATCCTCCCCGGTGCCCTGAGCCCCCAAAAGAGCCCTCATCCAGGGGCAGATACTCACCCTTCCCCCTCACCCCTTCCAACGCCCAAACCCACAGCCGTCATGTTAACCCCTATCCAAAGACGGCACCCCTCGCCCCTTCCTGCAAACCCACCCATTCCTGCAACCCTCCCCCTACATGCACAACCACCGTAAACCGTCCCCCACCCCGCAGACCTATGTAGGAGCAGGAGGCTGTCCGTCCTCTTTTGGACAAGTGGTCTGTACATCAGTGCACACCTTACCCAGCACAGAATGCTTCCATGTTTCAACCAAGAAACAGAAATGCAAAGTCAACGAAAGATTTATTATTAATTACTGAAACATGTCCTTAGTTTTAAAACGTCCTTTGGAAGTGGGGGAAACTTGGTTCGTGATCAGGCTCTCTTAAAATCAAGTGGACAGTCACAGGTTACCCTGCTCTGCGAGGAAACTCGCTTTCAAAGCCTCCCTGATGCACATCGCTTCCCGCTGGGATATTCTCTCAGCACGGGTGTCTGGCTGATCGTAAACAGCAGCCAGGCGATTTGCCTCAACCTCCCAAGCGGCCAAAAAGGTCTCGCCCTTGCTCTCACAGAGATTGTGGAGCACACAGCAAGCAGCAATAACTACGGGGATATTCTTTTCGCTGATGTCCGAGCGAGTCAGTAAGCTCCGCCATCTCCCCTTGAGACGTCCGAAAGCACACTCCACCACCATTCTGCACTTGCTCAGCCGGTAGTTGAAGAGTTCCTTCTCACTGTCCAAGGCGCCTGTATAGGGCTTCATGAGCCAGGGCATTAGCGGGTAGGCCGGGTCCCCGAGGATCACTGTAGGCATCTGCACATCCCCAACCGTTATTTTGTGGTCCGGGAAGAAAGTACCTGCCTGGAGGCGTCTAAACAGACCAGAGTTCCTGAACACACGCGCGTCATGAACCTTGCCCGCCCACCCGACGTTGATGTTGGTAAAACGTCCCCTATGGTCCACCACAGCTTGCAGCACCATTGAAAAGTAGCCCTTTCGGTTAATGTACTCGCTGGCCTGGTGGTGCCAGGATAGGGATGTGAGTCCCATCTATAGCCCCACCGCAGTTTGGGAATCCCATCGCGGCGAAGCCATCTATGATGACCTGGACATTTCCGAGAGTCACTACCTTTGAGAGCAGTTGCTCAACGATTGCGTGGGCTACTTGAATGACAGCAATCCCCACGGTAGATTTGCCCACGCCAAAGTGGTTCACTACTGACCGGTAGCTGTCTGGCGTGGCAAGTTTCCAGAGGGCTATGGCCACTCGCTTCTGCACACTCAGGGCTGCTCGCATCCTTGTGTCCTGGCGCTTCAGGGCAGGGGACAGCAAGTCACACAGTTCAAGGAAAGTGCCCTTACACATCCTGAAGTTTCGCAGCCACTCTGTGTCATCCCAGACCTGCAGCACTATGCGGTCCCACCAGTCTGTGCTTGTTTCCCGGGCCCAGAATCGCCGTTCCACACCATGAATGTGACCCATTGCCACCATGATCTCCACTGCGCGGCGTACCCTGCTTTCTGAGAGGTCTGTGCCACTCTCCTCACCACGCTGCCGGAGCCTCCTCGCCCGGTTTCTCAGCAGCTGACTGTGGAAGAGGTGGACGATAAGATGCGAGGAGTTGACAATGGCCATAAGTGCAGCGATGATCGCAGCGGGCTCCATGCTCGCAGTGCTGTGGCGTCCGCGCTGTAACCGACCAGACAAGGGCGCGAACAGATTTCCCGCCGGCGCTTTCAAGAAAGAGGGAGGGCGTGATTGACGGTTCAATGACGACACTAACCCAAAACCACCGTCGGCACATTTTTCCCCCCAGCATGCATTGGGGGGAAATCCCAGAATTCCAATGGGCAGCGGGGAGTGCAGGAACTGTGGGATAGCTTCCCACAGTGCACCGCTTCCAAAGTCGAAGCTGGCCCCATGAATGTGGACTCAGAAGTTCGAATTTGTGTATTTAGTATGGATACACAAATTCGACTTATTAAGGTCGAATCCACAAATTCGACTTAAGTAGATTCGAAATAGTCCTGTAGTGTAGACAAGGCCTAAGAATCCTGGACTCTTAGTCCTCTGCTCTAATTACTAGACAAGACCCTCTTCAAGAGCTGCTAGTTGGCCTTGGGGTTAAGGCAGTAAGCAATGACCCAGGACATCTGGGTTCAAGGCCTGGTTTTGCTATAGGTTCTCTGTGTGACCTTGGGCAAGATACTTAGGGTAACATTTTCAAAAAAGCTTAAATCCCATCTTCAAAAGGGACTGAGGACTATTACTTTCAGGGAAACTGAGGGTTCTAAAGCCCAGATCCTCAAATCTTCATTGATTTCAGTGGCAGTTAGATGCCTAAATAGATTGGAGGATCTGGGCCTAAATGTCCAAGTCCTGTTTGAAAGTGGGACACTTCTGAAAATGTCACCTTTAATCTCTCTCTGCCTCATTTCCCGATATGTAAAATGAGGATAATGACACTTTGTCTTAGCTATTTAGATTGTTAGCTCATCAGGGCAGGGACTGCCTCTCATTATGTGTCTGTACAATGCCTAGCACCATGTGATCCTGATCTCAAATGGGGTTTCTCTGTGCTACTGTAATACATGTAATTAAGATTGGAAGGATTAGATTTTTATTGGTAAACCTTGATTTCATTGTACGCACACAAACCTACAGAAAAATATTTCCATTGATGATGACAGAAATTTAGAGATGGACAAAATAAGAAACATGCTGCTTGGTAACTTATTAGAGTTTGGTTTAAGCATGCTAACTTTGTATATTTTGACCTGTGGTGTTGACAATTTGTGTTTTTAACAGTTATAGAGCTTTAACTTTTTGAATTGCAACATCTACTGTTATTAAATAATTACTGTCTGACCCTCCCCCCCGCAATTTCCCACAGCAATGAACATTTAAATTGATACAAATAAAACAAAGCTTAAAAAATAAATATTATTTGTAAAAATTATAAAAAAATAGAATTATGCCTTGCCTACATGTCATAGCAATATGAATAACCTTTCACTGTCCGATAGGGTGTTGGGAGAATAAATCTGGTGCTGGATGTGAGGTGCTTACAGACAACGGTGATGAGAATCTTACGAATAGCCAATACATAAAGAAAAGAAAGGATTCCAGTACCCTGCCCCCTGCTCCAACAGCGCTTCCTCCCACTGAAATGAACCAAGGTAATGGTGTTTCTAATTTCACCCCAGCTCTGTGTTAGCCTGCAGAGATTTGCAGCCCTCACCTTTAAACTAATACACCCTTCTCGCCTAATCCTCTATAAATCTCTGGCAAGCACAATAGTCTCTTATTTCCAATTTAATTGTTTTATTAAATTTTCCCTTATTATGTGGCTTAAAACAAGACAGGAAACATATAGAGAGAATGGAGAGGTATATTACATTACAGCCAGGAGCCAGGATATGCCACACTAGATCTCACTCCAGATTTATTGTATGCGCTCACCCTATTAGGGCAATATGTGCTTGAGCAAGTTTGGATGTTGTTCCTTGGGGATTTTTAATCACATATAGCTATGGAGAGAAAGCACATTGCATTAGCTGTCTCGCCTAATGTGAAGGATGCCCTCTGTAGAGCTGCGAAGTCACTCATAGATAAAACCCCATCTATTATGGTGGGTACACAAGCTGATTTCCATCCGGCTGATATTAATTTCTTGCCTATCATCGTTGCTTTCAGCAACCGTTTTTCATCACCACAACTCAACATGCCCATGGCTGATGTGTTTCCTAATGGAGATTGTACCGGAGCCTGGTTTGGTTTGCTGATCAGTGGGCCAGGTTGTGACCTGGTGGGGGGAATGTGTAGGAGCCCAGAAATTTGAATGGGCACAGAGATGGCGTTCTCCTCTGGACTCCCAGATAGAATGATCCATGCTCTCCAGCCAGGGGCGGCTCTAGGCATTTTGCCGCCCCAAGCACGGCAGGCAGGCTGCCTTCGGCGGCACGCCTGCGGGAGGTCCCCGGTCCCGCGGATTCGGCGGCAGCCTGCGGGAGGTCCGCCGACGCCACGGGACCAGCGGACCCTCCGCAGGCATGCCGGCGAAGGCAACCTGCCTGCCACCCTCGTGGCGACCAGCAGAGCGCCCCCTGTGGCTTGCCGCCCCAGGCACACGCTTGGCGTGCTGGGGCCTGGAGCTGCCCCTGCTTTCCCCACGCCTCCGGTGCTGGAGAAAAGAGGTGACGCTAGCTGGCAGAGGGGTGCTAGGAAGCAGAGAACAAAAAAAAAAAAAAAAAAAAAATTAGAGATATACTCCTAGAAAAGAAAGAAGAAGGAAGGTCATTCATGTCCCCCCCCCCCCTGCCTTCACAGCAGGACCAATTTTTGCCCCAGATCCCTAAGTGGCCTCCTCAAGTATTGAACTCACAACCCTGGGTTTAGCAGGCCAATGCTCAAACCACTGAGCTATCCCTCCCCCCCAACAGCATGAGCACACAACAGATATTGAATTCCCCTCCCCACGCCAGGATCAGGGTCTTTTCAAGGTCCATTACAAGCTCTAGAGGACTGAGACAGACAGGCTGAAATCAGAAAGAGGTTTCCTTGTGTCGGCTTAGGAGTGAAAGCCATTGGTGAATCAAGCCTCAAAATCATTTCCAAACATTCCTAGTGCAACAAAATTAAATTGCAGCCCCTTTGTGCTGGGAGTCCATCAGCAAGCCCAAGCCAAGAAGGGTTGGGTTAGGTCAGTATTTGGATGGGTGACCATTAAAGTGGTAATTGGGTAAATGACAATCTTCGGCCAGTTAATATTGGCCTAGCCTGGCGTTATGACACCATGCCGGTGGCAATGTCATCTTTTCAGATGACACTAGTCTGAAGCCATGACCATTTCTACTCATTATTGATCATACTGTTGCTTTCTTTCCAGGAGTGGAATTTACTCTCCAGCCCAAATTCCAGCTCATTTTGTCACCCAAACTCTCCCTACAGCTTCAACTACATTTAATATTTTCCTTCATGTTTTGTGGTGAACTGTTGCTGTGTGCTGTTAAACAGCTGCAGCAAGCCACCCCAGAGGTGGCTGCATTTCCACAGAGGTGAAGTGATCCTGATGTATTGTTTGGGTCTCCTTTTCAATAAAAGATGCTATATAAACTGTAAGATCACTGAGCTCCCTCACCCTCATGTATGTCAGACCACAGAGATTGCTTATAATGCAGGGGCCTCATGCCAAACTTGTTGCAGTTCCCAAGGCATGAATTCATACACCAAAGCACCAGCTTTGTTAATTTTGTTATGAACAGAGAAAATCCACACACACACCAAGGCCGGCAGAGGACAGCACCTAATACATTGTAAAATCCAGCCCAGTCATTACAAGGATGATGCTAGAACTCATTAGGATCCAGGAAGCAATGGAATTAGGTTTCCAACTTTCTGAGTAAAAATGAGGCTGGGACAAGCTTTTAAGAGCAAAACAATTCTTGACAGGAAAAAGACAAGGACTGGATCCTGGGAATGTGAGTTGTTAGCAAGTGAAAGCCCTAAGAGCCAGGGCAAGGTAATCAGCCCTGCTTCCGCCCCAAAGGAAGGGCAAATTCCAGTGTATGTGAAGCTGCCATCTGGTGCTGAGAAGTCCTCAGAATCATTCATTTGAGTTTGGATGATGGAGTCACTGTTATTGTAACAGGCAGGGCCAATGGAGGAGAGGATGGGTCCAGCCAGTCCTGTTCTGGGGTGGAACCCCTTTAAGAACCAGTGCTCAGGACTGGTAACGTTGCAGAGAGAAAGATCAGACCCCACTGGGGATGTCCCTGGAGACTGTCTGCTGGTCTACACTAGGGGGGGTGCGATCTAAGATACGCAACTTCAGCTATGTGAATAGCGTAGCTGAAGTCGAAGTACCTTAGATCGAATTACTTACCGTCCTCACGGTGCGGGATCCACGTCCACAGCTCCCCATGTCGACTCCGCTACCGCCGTTCAGGTTGGTGGAGTTCCGGAGTCGACAGGCGCGCGTTCGGGGATCGATATATCGCGTCTAGATGAGACGCGATATATCGATCCCTGAGAAATCGATTGCTACCTGCCGATACAGCCGGTAGTGAAGATGTTTGAGTGGTGTGACCACTTGCTGGGAAGTATAAAGGAGTGCTCCCAGCTGTGTCAGGGAGAGCCTGGACATGGGAGAGACCTAGAGGGCAGCTTTCCTGGGACAGAGCCTAAGGGATGGAGAATTGTAGGCAGGTTCCGGCAGGAGACCCTGGCTCAAAGGAAAGAACGTAGTTCATAGCCTGCCGAGTGTAACCCTGCAGGGAGACCTCTGCAGATGAACCTGGTCTGAGGGAAAGGACGTGATTGATATGCTCAATTCGTTATTGAGGAGAAATAAAACTGAAGACATGGGGACTGGAATCCTGTGGCTGGAGAGTGTTCTTTGGTGCATGGACTAGTGAGCTAGTCCACAAGCCAGCTTATAGTTGTTTATCTGGACGTGCTATGTGATGGTGGGAGTCTAATGGGTAAAATTCCCAAGGTAGTTTTATGAGCACTTAGATCCCACAGTGAAAAGAGCAGCGGGAAACTGAAAGATTGGCGAGTTTAGCGAAGGCTTTTTTCATGTATGTGTTTACGTTCACAATCCAAAACCACAATTGTCGTTATTCTTGTTTGTACCTAGATGTCCCAACTCCCAGCTAAGATCTGCCTGCTAGGTGTGGGTCGCAGACGTAGTGAAAAGATGACCTTTACAATGACCCTTACCAAAAGAGTTTGCAATCCAATCTGAGCACATGGTGGAACCACAGGCAGATGGGGTGGAAAGGGAAAGGAAACAATGAGACAATTGTGATCTGTGTTGTAATCGGCAGTCACAGCACACTGACGGCTTAGCCACTGATGGGTTTTTGTATTGGTGCCGGAGGAAGATTTTTACAGGCAGAAAGGACATCTAGGCTCCTCGCTGTCACTGAAAGTCAGTGGGAATTGAGCACCAAACTTCTCATTTATGCCCTTGGAACTCTCTCCCTTAAAAATAAACCCAGTTAAGAGCACAGCTTCCTCCCTCTAGCGAAGGGAGATGAGCTGGTAACTCCATGGGTGAAAGCTTGGCCCCCTGAAGTTAATGGTAAAACTGCCTTTGTTTGCCACAGAGCCAGCATTTAGCCCCATGAAGTCCACTGGGGACATCTCTGTTGCATCTGATGAACCCAGGAAGTGCTCAGATCCTGTGGCGATGGGTGCCAGCACAAAACCCTGCACTGAACAGTGAACTGAGCAAACCCCAGGGTTGTCTTTGCTCCTGCATAGAGGTTTATTTCTAACAAAACCAAACTAAAAAAATACCCAGGCAGGACTGGATTGGATCTGGTTTGTGTTTTACCCAAACCCCTCACATCTCCCCTGGGAGGTTCAGGGTAATGGATTTTTGATCATCTCCAGGTGCTACTGCATTTGGCATCCCTCTACGACATAGCCAGCTCCTGCAAGGAACAACCTCTGAAGGTGCTGAGCGCCCACAACTTCAAATGAAGTCACTGGGTGTTATGACTGCTCAGCCCGTCTGTAAACCAGACCCGTCTCCTTCCTGTACAGGAGTGGGGAAAGGGTGAGGGTTCCCATTTTTAGAAACCCCTCAAAGTTTGCAAATGGATTCATTATGTTGCACCGGGCAGCATAATTGCTATTGTTGTTTGTTTATTTGGTATTGCAATAGGACCTAGAGGCCCTGGCCATGGATCTTGTGCATACACCGAACAAAAAGATGATCCCCACCCCAAAGAGTTGCCAGTCTTTGAGTAACCTCTGTCCTGCTACTGGATGGAATATCAGATCTGCTCAAGTGTGCGTATGTCACCCTTTAGTGGCTGCAGCCATGAGTCAATCAACCCTAATCAGCAAATAGAAAGTTCCCTTTAGTTCATGTGGTTGGTCTGTGGTTTGGTGGCAAGGAATCCCTGATCTCTATCTCTGCTGACAGCTGGAAAGTCTGTGCAGCCTAGGGTCTGGTAGATAACAATGGAATTTCTGCATCTCTGGACATCTCTGCATCCCTGGACTCACTGCAGGATCAGGGAGATAGCTGCTGTTCAGGACTGGGCATGGTTAAATATTTCACCTCCAATAGTCCTGGGTTTGACTCATTAGCTATGATTATTTGACTTCCCCAATCCTGTTAGCAGTGAGCATAACTCTCAGCTAGAACCATCACTCACTTCACCCAAGTTTGCCTGCGTCCCACACAGATTTGCTGTTATCTCCCTGTTTACTGCTGCAAATTATTGATGTCAGAAATGCTGACTCAACAGTGGAGGCTGGAGGAGAGTTTGGTACATAGCTATCAATCAAATCCCGGACGTTCAGGTTTCCTACGATGCTTTACATTTTGCTGCATCACCTCATTTTTGGTCTTTGCTGCATTTTGAGGCTGTAGCTCAGCAGCATTTCAGGTCTGCTCAGGGCTTATCTGAGAGCTCGGAGGAGGCTGTAGGAAAAGACACTGGTAGGTGAAACTCTTCCATTCTAGTCAACAGCTGTATTGAACTGGGACCGCAGTGCACTCATTTTGCTTCTCTGTCTGTCTGTCTCTGTGGATTCATACCAGATCCGTCTCTGCTAGAAATGCCGTCCCTTCTTCCGTTCACAGAGGGTTCCTTCTGACTTCTTTCAGCCCATGTGGGCTTTGAACCAGGGCCACAAAACTCAAAGCACAACTCAGCCAACAATACCACTCTGTTGCTTTAACCCTGCACGTCCCGAGGTTTGCCAAAGAGCCATGAAGCAGCCCAGGTTTGCCCACATCTCAGCTCAGGTTTGCTAAGAATCTGGCCCATTTTGCTGTAAACGCTCAAGTTCATTTGAAGCTGGGCATGTGAGGAGCTGCACCTTTAGGCGGCTCTGGCTAGAATGAGTTGGAACTGGTTGTTAGGTTATGCAGTGGCTCATGTTAAGCAATGCTGATCAGTTAGAGCTGAATGAGAAGAGCTCTGTCAAGCACCTTAGGGTGCGATCAAGCTAGCTCGCTAAAATTAGCTGTGCAGTCCTGGCTCCATGAGCTCCCTCTCCGAGTACAATCCATCCAGGACCCTGGGCATGTACTCGGGCAGCTTGGCTATGCTGCTATTATGAGTAAGGCTGCGTGTCTGACACACAGGTCACAGATTCCGTGACTTTCTGTGACTTCTGCAGCAGCCAGCAGCAGCAGTTTGGGTGTGGGAGGGGGCTCAGGGCTGGGGCAGGGGTTTGGGATGTGTGTGGGGGGGGCACTTACCATGTTCCCGCAGCTCCTAGGGGGAGGTGCATCTGGGGGGGGGCTCCACGTGCTGCCCGAGCCCACAGGCACCGCCCCCGCAGCTCCCATTGGCTGTGGTTCCCGGCCAATGGGAGCTGCACCTGCAGAGCCGGCACTTGTGGTGGGAGCAGCGCACGGAGCCCCTCTGGCCGCCTCTCCCTCTAGGAGCTGCGGGATCATGCCAGTTGGATCTGGGTAGGGAGCCTGCCAGCCCCGCCAATTCCCCCCCCTCCCCTGCACCAATGAGGGTCCCAAGCCATGCACACCCCCCAGCACCAGCAGGGGTACTGGGCCATGGGTGGCAAATCCCCCCAGCACCAGTTGGGGTCCTGAGCCACCCCCCAGCACCTCAGACCACCACCCTCAGAGCACCCATGGCCTTCCAGCCCAAATGTTAGTTAGAAGTATATAGTAAAAGTCATGGACAGGTCACGGGCCATGAATTTTTGTTTACTGCCCATGACCTGTCCATGACTTTTACTAAAAATACCCATGACTTAAACAGAGCCTCAATTATGAGCAAGTAAGCTTGATCAAAGCTAATGCTCATGTACACTTACATCTGCTGCAATCACAGCTCCTGATTGCAGGGTACTCGAAGTCTCAGAGTGATCACTGAATACCATACAGCCTAGGTTCCTCAAAGTGGGCAAACTTGGACAGGATTCCTGATGGAATGCAAGGTTTCATTAGGAAACTCTCCCTCGACTCCCATAAGGCCATGGGGTGGAAAGTTAAACTTGTTAGCCTTGGTGTCCTGGCCAGATTCCAGTCTGGGCCTTTGCGTCTTAAAGCTGCCCCTGTTGTCATGGGATGCCTGTATCTGCTGTTCCTTGTGAACCAGGGATACTGGTAGAACTGTTGTTCTAATGAGGCTCCTCACCATGTGGAAATGCAGAGGTGACACAGAAAGGAACAATGGCTGGTTGCTGAGTGGTTGGGTTGGGCCTCTGAACATCCTTGGAACCTACCAAAAGAAGCATGCAGCTAAATTCAAAATTTGAGGTGAAGGTTCTTTTTGTGTCCAAACTAGGGATGGGCCAGAACTGGGATGCTGGATCCAAACCATCCTGCTCACTGACGAAGATCCAGGCTAGCCACGAACCTTGCAGCTCAAGTCTATTTCTATAATGGGCAAAATACAGATTCAGAATGATCCCAATATCTCCATAAGTGAGCTCAGGCCCTTGTTTGACCTAAAACAGTTCCCCCCACTTCAGTTCATTGCCCCATCACACCATGCTCATATCACCTTACGGTGAGGTTCCTCCTCCCTGCCTTTGAATTATCTGTTGGATAATGGATTGGAAGGTCCTGTATGTATGATCCAATCTGGCAATTCCTCTGAGCCTGCCTAGCCTTGAGAAATCCTTCCCATGTGTTTCTCTCGCTCCTTGTTCTGTGGCCCGTGCTATTCTAGGACAAGCCTCTGACATTCCGTAGCAGCTCACAGCTGATCTCTTGAGGGGCTCCGTGTCTGCATCCTGCTACCCCCAACCCTCCTGACTGCATTTTGTACCAGTTCAGCAGGCGTGGTTCAGGGACTGGGGAGGAGTGGGAAGGGGTGGGCGCACTGGCCTTGCAGTAGATGCCAGCAAAATAATGGAGAAGACACATGAAAACTGCCTTCCCAGTTCCACACCACCCTGAACTGATCATGTGCAATCCCTTTAAGGGAGTGTGCAGAGAAACTATACACAGTGTCAAAATAAATAAATAAATAAATAAATAAAAATAAAACAACCACCCATCCCGGTAGTGGCTATAAGACAGAGGCAGAGCCGTGAAGATAGATAAATAAATCAGAGGTCTGCCTTTCATCCTCAGCCCGTACGCTGAAAACAGCGCACAGCAGGGTCTGGCCGAGTTTGCCGAGCTCAGACAGCCAATACTGAGCAAGAGGGATGTTCTGACTCTTTTTGTCCACTTCCCAAGATGTCTCTTTCCTTCTTCGCCCCTCCCCACCTCTGGTTTCCATTTCCCACTCTCCTGTCCGCCTTTCTCTTTACCCTGCCTGTCCCCCATCTTTATAACCCCCATGTACCAGGGCAGATATATCTGCCTGCTCTCTCTTCCATGCATCCCCCATGTACCTATGTTTCCCAATGTCTTTAGGCAGGATGTTGCTGCCTGCCCTCCCTTCTGTGCATCCCCCTTGTGCCAGGGCAGGATGTAGAGAGATGTGTATGTCCAGGTATCCACCAGAGAGGATGTAATGGCCCCAAGCGGAAGGTTTGCCATGCCTAGCACCTCTGCTGGTACAAGTCTACATCCTGATGGGGTCAGCCCAGCCCTATCTGTGGCCCTGTCAGCGGCAGCTTTCCCGCCCTGCTCCAGAGGCAGTCTGCACCTGCTGTATAGGATCAAACTCATCTCCTTCCTCCTCTTTGGCTTTGTTGGGAGCTCAGATAGCAATAGCAGAACATGAGCCTCTCCCCCAGCCTGGCTGTTCCTAGGGCTCCTTGCAGGACTTCCCTGTCCCTAGTTCCCCCTGACCAGAGGGCCACATGTATCGGTACCTCTCTCGAGTCCACATATCCAGACAGTCCTTCAGTGAGAGTTCCAATGCCAGAATACCCCTAACCCACCCAGCAATATCGTCAATCTATCCAGCCACACTCAGCCCCAGAAGAACAGTCTGTCTATCTCTCTCTTCTCTGCCCTCTGCCCCCACCAACAAAGAACTCCACATGGACTCTCCTGAGGGTCGAATGACAGTTTGGACTCATACATTGTGACTACCAAAAGGAGGCCGCCAGACAACTCTCCAATACCAAATTTTAAAAGCTACTTCCCTCAGATCCCACTGAAATACACACAAAACCAGGACACTCCCTACACTACACCGGAACAAATCAACATACCCTTAGAACCTCGACCAGGGTTATGACCTGGAACAACGCTTCCCAGCTCCTGTCCACACGCGCCCTCTCTACCTACGCTACGTCACATTAACACCACCCTATACCGAAACCTACAGATGAGGTACAACCGTATCTGCTCTAACCCCCGCAGACCAGATGTGTACCCAAGCCTCCTACTGCAAGTCTGATACTCTCTCATACTTAGCATTATTAAACTGCCCCCACAACAACTCGGCACCTTTCCGCTTGCTTCTAACTTCCAGCAGGGGAGGGCAACAGGGGAACCTGTTTTGGGGCAAAAATCAGTATTTGGTCTTGCTAGTGATGGCAGGGGGCTGGACTCAATGACCTTTTGAGGTCCCTTCCAGTTTCATGAGATAGGTATATCTCCATATAGTATTTATTATCCCTATGTGGGGTCACCTATCCTGCTCTTGGGCTCTGATATAGCCCTTTTCACTGGAGCATCTATGCCAGTTACAGACCCAGGGCAGCCAATTCTCTGCCCTGCTCTGGGTGTGATCAGGGGCTCCCTACTGATGTAGAGAAACTCAGTCCCACGCAAGATTTTGTGCAGGGAATGCCCAGGTGAGCCCTCACGCCCCAGGGGCCTGGTTCTCCTCCCACGCTGATGTATCTCCTGCAAAGCCCATGGAGTTTCACTAGTGCAAGTGAGATGAGGTCCTGCCTGCTCTGTAGGGACTTTAGAGATCCCGTGGCACTTTCGGAGTCCAGTCAAATTAAAATGGAGATATTGCAAGCCAGATGCTGATCCCTTGCTGGGGCTGAGTAGCACCTGACTTCAGGATGCTTTGAGGAGTAAAGGGCTACTCAGGCCAAGTAAGGGGATGGTCTCTCTCTCCCTCTCTCTCTGTTTTGACCCCTGGATGTTGACACGAGCCTCAACCTGTCTGTTGCACTCTGGACTTTAGGAATTGTGGCCACATGTGTTAAGATGATTAGAGTGATTTCAATCCTTTGCTGTATTGTTACAAGGATAAGGGCTCTGCTTATCCCCGCTATAATCTTTGTTTGGTCAGTGATATCAGTGCAAAGCAGCTGTGAAATTTTACCCTATCTCAGGGCGCTGTACGCCCATTTTGCACAGCTGTCAGCAGCCACACAAGGTGCAAGGCAATAGAAAATCAGGCCCGGGGCTAGTTTGCAGTATTCAGATTTTGAACATCCTCAAAGTGCAGAGGAGTTGGGCCCCATGGCTCCGGTTCAGGCCATCTCTAATACACCTGGATGTCCTTATTTCTTAAGTAACAGCACATGTTATACCACAGAGATTTATGCTGTCTCTGTCTAGCACAGATAGATCTCTCCTACCAGCATCTCGTTCTATCTTCAGCACTAGTTTTACATGTTGTTTTGTTTACTTCCTGTAGCTCCGTGCTGTTGCGAGAGTGTTCACCCGACCCCAAACTGTGCTAACAAGATAGCCTGCTGTGACCTCCTCAACCGGTTTAGAAACCTGCTGAGCTGGGGCATCCTTCTATGGATCAGCCTGGCAGATATAAACAAAAGCATGCAATGATGGCGATAGCAGGTTGATACCCCCAAGCGTGTGATTGGTTCTGCACTTTCCGCTAATGGTTGCTGTACTCGGTTGTCATTGTTTGCCTCTCTGCTCCCTGCTAAGGCAGAAGCACATGTTAACCAACATCGTGGACGGTGCTGTAATTTGGCTGCCCTGCAGAGTTCAAAATGGCATCCCCAGGCTTTCTAGAGGAACCAGGACTCACCAGTTCTAGGGATGGTGCAACCTCAAAAGGTTTGATGTGACTGCTCCCTTTGGGGCAGGGGACTGTCTTTTTGTTCGGTTTGCACAACTCCTCGCACAATGGGACCCTGGTCCGTGGCTGGGCCTCTGAGATGCTAACATGCTAGTTATAATCACGAATAATAATTAAAAAATCCAAGTGAGGCGATCTAGTGCCTAAAATTGAATGAGTGAGGTGCTGATGGAGAGCAAAGAAGATGGGTTTCATCTGTGGGGTATTCACTCAATAGCTAATTCACTCCAATGTTCGCCCAAGATCAACCAAGGTATAGCTCTGCCTGAAAGGAACTGCCCACTGATGCTGGCTGTCTGACCGGAGACACCTTGGGCCTCATTTTCAGAGGAAAAAGAACAGGAGTACTTGTGGCACCTTAAAGACTAACAAATTTATTGTAGCATGAGCTTTCGTGAGCTACAGCTCACTTCTTCGGATGCATAGAATGGAACACACAGACAGGAGATATTTATACATACAGAGAACATGAAAAGGTGGAAGTATGCATACCAACAGGAAAAGTCTAATCAATTGAGATGAGCTCTTATCAGCAGGAGGAAAAAAAACTTTTTGAAGTGATAATTAAGATGGCCAATAGAAGGTGTGAGGAGAACTTAACATAGGGAAATAGATTCAATTAGTGTAATGACCCAACCATTCCCAGTCTTTGTTTAGGCCAGAGTTAATTGTATCTAATTTGCATATTAATTCGAGTTCAGCAGTTTCTCTTTGGAGTCTGTTTGTTTTTGAAGTTTTTTTGTTGCAAAATTGCCACCTTCAAGTCTGTCACTGAGTGGTTAGAGAGGTTGAAGTGTTCTCCCACTGGTTTTTGAACGTTATGATTCCTGATGTCAGATTTGTGTCCATTTATTCTTTTGCATAGAGACTGTCCGGTTTTCAGAGGGGTAGCATACTCATAGCTCCAGTATAAAGGCTGGTCTTTTGAAAGGCTTTGGATTGGAACTCCAGCTCTGGCTTCTATTCCCCGCTCTGCCCCAGACTCCCTGTGTGACTTGGCCAAGTCACTTCATCTTTCTCAGCTCCCCAGTTGTGCAATGAGGATAACAATCCTTCCTTGATCTGGCTTGTCTATTTAGATTGCAAGCTCCTCGTGGTAGGGACTGTCTCTTACAGTGTGTAGACAGAGCGTCTAGCACAATGTGGCACTGATCTCAGCTGGGGCCTCTAGATGCAAATTGTTGTTTTGGGTACTCAGCACCTTCGAACACCACACCATAGGCTTCTCAAGCCAGGCACAGAAATTAATAGCTATCTTTTGAAAAAGTTGCTCTAGACCACAGCCTCTGGCTCTGTTGGTTTGGACAATCTTCACCAGTCCTCTGATGAGCCCTGGACCACATTCTAATCACGTCTCCTAGGAATGTAGACCACATTTGGTGGGTTATTTAATCCACACTTTCCTGTCCATTCTCCATCCCCACACCAGTAACTCTCAGATGCTTACTGGTATGAGTCACCAAGGTCCTAGCATCATTGGGGAGAGTTTTGTTTGTTCGTCATTAATTTATTAAAGCGACGTGGGGGCCTGCTAATGAAGTGTTGAAGATGAATTGCAGCTCAGCCATATTACGCTGGGCTGATGTGATAGTTAATTACCTCGGGAAGCTCAAACACGATGAATACTTCATAAAGCAAAAGCCGACAGTAAATTATTCATAATCCATTTATCAGGGGTAACAGCAATAAAATATTGCCAGCGAAGGGACCGTTAACTGTGAATTTTCCTGCCCCGGCCTTGCCACTTGTGTTCTGCTGCTCTCTGCAGACTTGGAGCTGCTTTGCTTTCCCGCCTATTAACTTCTCCCATGCAACTACGCGGTAAAGAAAACTCAAGTGAGGCCATAATTATGGTGCTCCGGGAGAGTGGGAGGCAGAGAGCGCTAGAGATGGATTTAATCATGGACATTAATTCACACAGTAGCTAATCCACTCTCCTAATTGAGCCTGTCAAGATTCAGGCCTCACAATCCACTTGGATGCAGTCCTGCCTGAAAGCAAGTCACTGAGGGTCGAGATTGGGCTTCCCATTAAGTTACGTAACTGGGACTCAGGAGAGCTGGGTTCAGTTCCTAGCTCTGCCACTGCCTTCCTGTGTGACCTTGGGCAGGTCACTTTATCTGTCTGTGCTTGCAGTTCCTAAGATTCTGCCTGACACAAGGTGGGTGAGGTAATATCTCTTATTGGACCAGCCTCTGTGGGTTGGACAAGCTTTCGAGCTTCACAGAGCTCTTCCTCAGGCCCCAAGAAGGTAACCAGAGTGTCCAAGCTAAGTATAGGATGGGACAGATTAAGGAGAAGGGGTGCAAGCCTGTTGTAAGAGACTGTCATAGGACAAAGGAGGCTTAGTGGGCAGCTGGGTATGTTACAAATTGTTGTAATGGGTCATAAAACCAGTGTCTCTCTGTTAAGTCCGTGGATTTTAGTGTATGAGTTGATGTTCCTAGACTTATCTTTTGAAAAGTGCTGTGCAGGTTTCCTTGGAGGAGGAGGAGGAGAGATTAGATATGGAGTGATCACTTTGTAAAAAGTGTTCACCCGTGGCTGACCGGGTGCTTTTGTCCTTTATCATTTTTCTGTGTGAGTTCATTCTAGAGCGTAGTGATTGTCTGGTTTCACCCGCATAGTTGTTGTTGGGGCATTTGATGCACAGGATGAGGTACACCACATGTTGTGTTCGGCATGTGTAGGTCCCCTGGATCTTGACAGGTGCATCATGCGGGGTATTCCTCAGTGGAGCAGTGGAGATATGTCTGCAAGTTTTGCATCTGTCGTTGCGTTGAAATCAATGGAATTTAGGAGCCTCCATAGCTTTGAGGTGCCTAACTTCTGGGCCTTAGTCTCTCTGTGCCTCACTTCCCCATCTATGAAATGAGGGTGATGATTCTTCCTTACTGCCTTATCCAGTTAAATTGTGCACTGTTTGGGATAGAGATTGTCTCTTACTAGGTGTGTGTACTGCATCTACCGCAGAAGGACCCTGATCTTGACTGGAACCTTCAGGTGTTGCTGTAAAACAAATCGTTATTAATCATAAGCGGCAGAGCAGGTCTGAATCAATATTTTAGTGCTGATAGAGGCATGGTAACCTAAAAACCACTACTGGGGCTCGCCTGCCATCTTAAACTGGAAGAAGTCTAACATGAGAAGCGAAGATGCTCGTGCACTTCAGCCAGGGGCACATGTAGCCTCTAGACTCTCCTGCAGCCCTTTGTTTGCCAGAAAGGGCCTGACAGAATTGTAGTTCATGCCCCGCACGTGGGGAAAAGGCTCAGTCAACCCCACACTTCAGCTCTTCTAATCTTCCCCCCCCCAACAGAGTGAAAAACAAATGATGCCTCTCATTTTGCTTTTGCATGACAGCAGAGATGGTTACTAGCCATATTGCACCAAACCCTTCTTCCATAAATTGGAACTGAGGATGATTGGATTGTCCCCACTTGTGTGATGAATTAATAAAGAATGCAGGAATACAACACACACTGACTTGTTAGTGAGAAATGAGTGAAGGCCAGCTCCAGCTGCTATGATAGTCAGAGAGGCCTTTTGTCCCATCAGCTGAAGCTGATCATGAGATAGAGCTTATGCTGATGATGAGGATGATTTCTCCAGTCCATGCGCATCCATTTGATTCTGGCCACGCTGGGCAAACAGGAATACTCAGTTGCGTTTGCACTCCTCAGTGGAGATAGGTATGGGACAAAACATGAGCCAGTCCCATCACCCCCTTCAAAACTTTGGGGGTTCAGGACAAGAAACAGCCCTCCTCCCAACTCAAACCAGCTGTGGTTTGGTTTAGCAAAATAAAATTCAGTCCCAACCACCTATGGGGGCATCTTCAGTCCGGGGCGCTTTTGATGGTGATCTCAGCCCTTTGCCGTGTCCACCAGTCTCTTCAGTGATGCCCTTCCAGTGGCACTGTGGGAACGACAGCTGTCCCGGGCTCTGCTCTAGTGGGGGTGTACCCACACCCCAGTGAACCCCCAAAGCTCCACTTCCTGGAGCCACTTGCCACATGTGTGCTGCACATCTGGAACTCAGCACTGACAAGTGTCCCTCTTTGCACATCTGGGTTACAAGTGGAAGCACCTCTTGGCAGGAGGCCCCTCTTGACACATCCGTGTCACACATCTGGAAATACCTATTGGCACGAGACCCCTCTCTGCACATCTATATCACACATCTGGCACGTCCATTAGTGAGTGGCCCCTTGGCACGTGTGGCACAGTTAGAAATGCCCACAAGCAAGTGGCCCACTCTGCACATATGGCTCACTCCTCTGGACTCTCCAGCACCCAGAAATCACCTTGCTGTGAGTTAAATGCAGTCTCTCCAAAACAAGGAAATTAGGGGTTGGAGGCAACACGCACAGAGCATTCCCTTCCTCCTCGCCCACCCCCAATTCCCTCCTGCAGCCGCTCCCCTTGAAATGAGAGAAAGCACCTGCAGAGGGTGAGCAAGGAACCAGCATTGTGTTAGCTGTTTGTATGATTGGGCAGTGACAGGAATGCTTGGCATGGAATTTTTCCTTCCTCTTTTTTGTGCTCCGTGTGTAATTTTGTGTTATCCCCGAAATCCGTGCTCCTGCCGATGTTCTCTAGACCTTAAAGAATATTTAACCACCTGTTAAATTATTTATCCCTTTGAGGTTTCATGTGCTTAGGGCAGCTCGCAGGCCTCCTGGAGACTTAACTAGAGCTATAAATCAAAGTGACATTTGAGAAATTTCCCGGCGCTTGTGGTGACAGCAGCCCGGCCTGCGAAATGCCACTCGCAGGTTGGGAGTCGAGCACTGCCACTCTGTGCAGTAACTTGTTCAGGGGCCTGTTCTGTCTGGAATTTATATAGATTCAGGTAAACAGGACAGACACACCGGCTGCAGGCTAGCAACCAACTCAGGTGGTTGCCATCCCATCAAACTGTATGAAGCCAAGCACTGGGTGTGATTAATCAGCAAGGGAAGGAATTTGTAACTTCTGAGGCATGGGGTTATGCTGATTTCCGCCAGCTACGGATCAGGCCCTAGTTTGTGTGTTCTGTATGCACAGAGCAATCACACACTTCCGTAATGACACCCCCCAGTCTCCCCCAAGGAGGGCTAGAAGTTGGAACCCTGAGCCTTGAAACACAGAACTGTGCCATTTGAGCTAAAGGAGTAACTCCTTTAGGGGATTATAGTAGTAGGCTGTTGTCCTCCACTGTACCAGCTATGAGACTGGGATGTGATGCTTTACTGTTTGCAGTCTGAATGTGGGAATCAGGGAAAGCAAGAACTAGAGTAAAGCTTCCGTAAGAGAGAGAGAGAGCACAGTGTGTGTTTGTCTCTAATGTGTGGCTGCTAGTCTCATAAGAATAGGCTCTCTCGTAAAGTTTCTGCTACTTCCTGCTTGTGAGCAAACCAGTGAGTCCATAAGAACCTCCAGCCTTATGGTTCTTTGCCACCTCTTCCTGATTATGCCCCATAGGGATGTTATTTATTCTGTTGATGTAAACTCCTGGTGGTGTGGCCTAGCAAACAGAGCACTGGACTAAAATACAGGAGACCTGGGTTCTATTAATTGCTCTGCCACTGATCTACTGGGTGACCTTGCACAAGTCTCATCGCCGCTATGTGCCTCAGTTTCCCCATCTGTAAAAAAGGGATGATGATAGTAACCTGCTTGGATAGCTATGGATGAAAAGCACTATATAAGAGCTTGGTGTTATCTGGATTCATTCACTGGAAGGTACCTGCTGCATGACAGTGATCACATCGTACCTGTGATTTTGAGACAGGTCTAATGGTTTCTCATAACCCTCTTCTAAGCAGAAAAATGCAGCAGAGAGATTGACATAGAAAAAATAAAAAAGAGTAAGCAAGATATTCCTCTAAGCTTTCCTCGTGCATCTAGGAAAGGAGGGTTTCTCCTTTGCTGGAAAGGCCAAGATTAAAGCAACTAACAGGTTTCACTGGGAGACAGAAACAGCCTCAACTGTTTGCATTTGTCAGATGCGTTAGACATTGCCTGACACACAGGGTCTTAGCAGAAATGAGAAAACATATTGATCTTTAAGAGCTTACAGGGCCTACTAACTGCATACCTCTGCCCCATGTCTCCCCTGAGCAACCTTACAATAAAGCCTACTTTCTATAGCCCAGCGCACCTGAGCAACCCGCAATTAAACGTCAGTGCTCTTGTGCAAAGGAGCAAAACAGAATTGCTAGAGAGGAGACTCCTATTTACCAAGGTGTTCAGAGGGCCCCTGCCACCATAATGTCTGAGCTCCTTGCAATCCTCAATGGATTTATCTTCACAATACTCCTGGAAGGTCAGGAAAGATTATGGATCTAGGCAACACTGCTCCCACAGATTTAAAAAATGAGTAGCGATTCTGGGTACCCAGCTTGATTTTCAAAAAACAGAGCCTCTGCAAATCAGACGCCTTTGAGGGATCTCAATTTAGGCACCCAAAATTGCTGGTAAACTTTTGAAAATCTTGGCCTTCCATGTCTTTATGCCTCTGTTTTCCCATTGCCAGGGAGGTGGTGAGTCTATATCCATTGAAGGTTATGAGATGCTGAGACATATGGTGAGAAGGGGGTCATATAAGTACCTAGAAAGAGAGAGAGAAGAGGCCAGATCTTGTCTTCACTCTAACATGCTTGAGCTTAATTTGGGGAAAGGGGGATTGGCATGTTATCGGTATAGAAGCAGAACTGATTCTGAATAGGATGTTTTCTGAAGTCTTTTGAGGCATCAGCTCAGCTGGGCTTGAATAACACTGAGGATCCCAATCAGCCGTGTCCTGGAAAGCTGTTAAATAAGGCACGTCAGGAGCCAAATTCTGTACCTCATCTGTCTCTTTGCGCTGTCACATGTTGTGTAACGTGTCCAGGAGTTGCCTCTGGGCAGGGCCATTTTGTAAACAAGCTGTTGAGCTGAGCTGCCATACCCCAGACAAACAGCTTTCAATAAATATCCATGCAAATGAACCAGGCATTTTTGAGCCTCATTGATTTAAAGGGACGTTATCACCGTCTGCAGGCCCCATGTGTGACGTACCTTCTTAATTCCCTCCTGTCCACTGCAAGAGCCTGTGGGATTCTTGGTGAGTGAGGAGTTTGGCCCGGAAAATAACTTCCTTGGTGTTTCTTTCTATAAAGAAAACAAATCCCCACAGCATTAATAGGCTTACCAGGCCTACAATAACACCCTAGTACTTGCATTCACAAGCAACCCTACAGTAACACCCTATGTGCATGACTCCAGCAGTCATGAACAACCCTACAATAACAAACCGGTGTTTGCAACCCAGAATCCAAGAGCAATTCTCAAATACCTAGGCAGGTCACTGCTCATGAGCGGCCCTACAAAAACAAGCCAGACCACATGCACAATGCAGCAAAACAAGCAGTGTCACCGGGGATCTCTGTTTAGCAGCTGCCAGTATTTCAACAAGGCAGCTTTGTGATGGACAGAGGGCCTAATTCTCCCCTGCCCTTTACCGTGAGTCGTCATTTACACAGGGTGGAAAATGCCTTGGGTGAAGGATTCTGATGTGGCAGCATTTTATCCCTGCTTTGCGTAGATGCCGATGACATCCCAAGGCAAAAGGGCAAATGGAACTGCGGGGGAGCCCCATGAGACTAGTGTAATGGGTAACAGCAAGGACACGGACCCCAAACTTTACAAAGTGGTACTGGCGCAATGAATTAGAGGAAGACAATGTGCGAGTCCGTCTGCTAGGTAGAGGCCTTAAGACAGGATTGACCACAGTGTGCTCTGTATTAAATTATGACTGATCGCTCGCGCTTTACCCCCTCCAAAGACATTTGTCTTGTTTAAATTCACAGAGATGACTCAGTGTCCTAAATGCTGCAGATAATTTTAATCTGATTTATGGTTTTTAATTATTATTTGCATGATTTAAGTTGCCTAAATCCTACTGGTTTTCCGGGGTGTGAAATAAGGAGACCCTTTCCAGCCTGACCTCTAATGCAGCTAACAGAGGGTAATGTGCTGCTGAAACTGGACCTGTTAGTTTGGGGTGGGGGTAAAATCCCTTGTATGTGGTTCTGGAAAATGAGATTGTGTTTGCTTTTACTCTGCCTATGTGATGCTCTTCAGACCGGACCATAGTCCCCCTACTGTCCCAGTCCTGAGCTCCCCCTCTGCCAGGGCGCTTTAATCCTGCCCTGCAACACCCTTTTTATTCCAGTCCTAGGCTCCCCGCACACAGCTCTGCCGCTGCATCTCCATCCTGCACCAGAGCTACCTGCTATTCCAATCCTGGGCTCTCGAGAGAGCTCTGCTAAATTTGCTAATGCCGCTCAGTCCTGCCCTGCAGCCTCCTTCCAATTCTGCCCTGCCAGCCCAGCTCAGTCACTGCTCCTCATCCTAACCTGCAACATCCCTTCTGTTCCAGCCCTACCCCCTTTCTATTTACATCTTAGTGGTGAGCTGCAGTGCCTCCTTCTGGCCCAGCCCTGGTTGTGCCAGTGCACTTGTCGGCACTACTCCGGGTTATTCCACATCTCCTATCCCGTAAAGTGTGTTAACTCCATCTCCTTTCTCAGCCTTTGCCATCCCAAAGAGCGGAGCTCCCTGCAGATGCCGGTGTGCTATCCACCGAGCCATTGGCCCAGCCACCAGCACACCTAGGCAATCCATTTTCCTTTTTACATCCAGCCTAACTCTAGTCTCTGGGTACTCGGAGAATCTGTGATCACCTCTTGCCCAGTCTGAGACCAGCTGAGCCTTATTGGCTTTTCCATTTGGAGCGAAACCAAAGCCTGTGAATTAAAGAAAAATAAAATGAAAACAAGCAAGAGTGGCTGGGGGCTTGGAATCCAGGGAGCTATTGCCCCTCCTGAAAGGAGTGTTCTCTAGTGGTTAGAGGAGGGGACTGGGAGTCAGGACTCCTGGGTTCCATTCCCCCTCTAGGTGGGAGTGGTTAAAACAGGAGGGCATGGTAGTCACATTTCTGGGCTCTGTTCCCAGTTCTGTTGAGTGTCCTTGGACCAGGCATTTAACCCCTCTGTGCCTCAATTTACATGGGTACATTGGGTATAATAAGGATTCCTTAGCTTAGAGATGTGGTGGGTTAATTAAATCATATTTGTAAAGCATCTTCAGACCTTGAAGTGAATGTCCCTGTAGGAAACTTATTGTTACTTTAAAGGGACTCTCAGAGAAACCCCAAGAGGCCATGGGCTGTATCCCCATGATCCAGATGTTTCCTGCAGCTGGTTGCAGAGTCTCCATCCACAGCCTCTAATCTAGCCTCCCAGTCCTATTTCCTCCAGATACCTTCCATTGTCCCGCTGCAGAGAGCCCTTGCCGGCTGCTCCTGCTCCCGCTGTGCTAGGCTTCTGCTGGCATTTCAGCTTTGCCAATATATCATGATTTGCTTTGCCATCAGCAGGTTTCCAGCAAAGCCATCTGTATAATTTCTGCTCCTGAGCCGCTGCCTCGGGAGACTGCTTACACTGGCGACTAACGTGGAAACTATTTCCCACCACGATCAAACCTTTCTGCTCCGCCTGCCCCATCTTGATGAGATTGTAAGCACTGTAGCTATAGGGTCATTTGTCCCTGCGTCCCTCCCTCTATTAAATAACGCAGCACAAGTCTAGCGGGGGCAGCCCAGGAGGTGTGCAACGACTCTGAAGACAAGAAGAGACCCAGCTGACCTGAATCCCCCACATCCTGGCACGGTGCAGTTCAACATCGGCTGCACGCTGGGTTGCCCTTCAGAGGTGATTTGTAGGAGGTTCCATTTGGCTAAGCCCCCCCCGCCCCCCAGCACATGGTAGCTTCTCTTAGCCAGGCCTCAGGGCTCTGCAAAACTGGGGCTGGATGTGTAATGGGAACTGAGTCTCTTTTGAGACTTCCACTTCGTTTTCCTTCTGGCCTGGAAATGCAGTGAAAATAGCCTTTTTCCCCAGGGTTGCATTCTCAGTGGGAGCTGTGGGTTGCTCTCTGAAAACGGGGTGCCTAACTGTAGGCCCCCAGACTGGAAAATGTTGGCCTCCGAGCTTGGTTCAAGCAATGGGTGAAGGTTTCCAAAGAGGGCTGGCTCCTCTCAGACTCAGGTTGTCTGATGGAATGGATAGCACCTCCCTACAGATGAGTTGTTCAGGTCCCTTCCTGCCTCATGCGTTGTCTCAGGTTTGGGATTTGGTCACAAGGGATGGAGACCGGCTCCTAAAAGGAGAAAATGACAATTTGCACTGGTAGCCCTTTCCATCCAAGGATCACCAACCTCTTCACAGGGGGAAACTGAGGCACAGAGCAAAGTGACTTACTCCAAGGTCACACAGCAAGTTGGTAGCAGAGCTGGAAAGGGAACCCCTGGTCAAGTCTCCCAGCTCAGTAGAAATTTCAGCTTTGGCCAAAGGCCATGACACATATGGTATCTCCAAGGAAGTTGGTCCATGAGCCACCAGCCGCGTTATGGTTGCTCTGTATTGCGTTGGGTACAGGGCCTGCTTCCACAGCTGTCTTTGGGCTGCGAGCCTGGCAGCATCTCCATAAAGGTTTGATACTGTGGTTGCAGCGTGTCTATTGTAAACGGTTAATGGGTTTGATCCCAGATCGGCGTCTAAGCTGGGTTGGGTTTGACTGCAATATGGACACAGACTTAGTGTGTGTGTGGAATTAAATAAGCCTGGAGTTCCCATCCCTCCCGACATGCTCTTAGCTGCAACTGTATTACTACCTGGGACTGAAATATCGAGCAGTAGGATAAGGGGGTTTGGCAGAATTCCATTTTTATTTTGTTCATAATTTTGATGGATAATATCATTGCTTATTTTTAAGCATTTTTTCCCATTTTTATTGATTTCAGTGTTTGCAGTTGTGGGAAATTATGGAGGGATGGTCGGATAATATTTATTTAATGACAGCAGAGGCTGAGATTCAAAAAAGTTCAAGTTTTATAACCCTTACGACACAAATTGTCAACATCACCTGTCAGAATAGACAAAGTAAATATCCTCAAATCAAACTCTGATGAGTTCTCAAGCAGCATTTGTGTTACTTTGCCTACCTCTAAATTTCAATTATTGTTGATGGAAATATTTTTTGTCAGTTTGTGTGTGTACGGTGAAATTGACGTGTACCTGCCAAGCCTACGAATGAGCTGTGCTGACTTGAAAGTGTTTTTTGAATCATAGACTCGTAGGACTAGAAGGGACCTCGAGAGGTTTTCTAGTCCAGTACCTTGCACCCCTGCATGTGTTTGAGTTACTGGTGTTTGGGCCTCATATGGTGAGTGCTTGAGAAGTCTCCAAAGAATCAGATTTCTGCGCCAAGCCAAGATGGAGACTTGTCCCTATCCCATCCCTCAGAGCCCTGGCACACTTCACAAACCTCTTCCCAGCACATTTTCAGCTGCTTTTCTTCTTTGACAGCACATCCCCCACCCCCAGTAATTTCTCCTGCAGCTCACACTCCCAGCATCAGGGTTAAGCCCTCAATTCTAGCAGATGAAGCCCCATACCTGGTGCTGGTATTAGCAAAGAAATGTTCAAACAGAAAGGATCAGAGAGTGGAGCCAAGCAAACATCAAACGCACCAGGCCTGCAGGCTGTTTACATGCCCTTTGATTTAATTGATTGATTAATTAATTTGGGTCCAGTTTAATTTTCTCCCTTATTGAGCTGTGTGTCAGTATTACAAGTAGGGGCAAAGGCATCAGACCCAGTTTCCAGCCCACTGGAATATTGTGGGGTCAGCTTAGGGTGACCAGATAGCAAGTGTGAAAAATTGGGATGGGGGGGGGGGGTAATAGGAGTCCATATTAAAAAAAGCCCCAAATATCGGGACTGTCCCTATAAAATCAGGACATTTGGCCACCCTAGGTCAGCTTGAGCAGCAAATGCTCTATGGGGCCTTGTCCTAGGCAGAACAGAGCCTGGAAATAGAGAGAGCTCAGAGGGGAGAGGAAGGATGGTTTTGTGGGGAGGGCATTGGGCTGGCCCTCAGCAGATCAGAGATCAATTCCTGGCTCTGCCACAAACTCCCTGTCGGCCCCTAGGCAAGTCACTTAGGCCCAGACCGTCAATGGTATTTAGGCACCTCACTCCCAGGGATTTATAGCAACTCTTGACATCTCCAGAAAGATGCTTTCAAGCCACAGTGCTGGTGGAATCTGAACACAAACTTGCCACTGGAAAAATTAATTAAACTGCCAGTGATTGCAATGGGAGTTAAGTGCCTAAAAGCCTTTGAGGGATCTTAGTCTGTCCCCCAGTCTGTAAAGCAGGGCTAATGCTGCCTACTCGTTGTGGGAGGGCACGTTCATGAGTGTCTGTTCAGTTCTGTGACACTGCAGGGGTGAATGTAGATACGGGTAGCGGGAGGCCAGCAGAAAATGGAACAGAGAGAAAACAAGGATGAGAGAAACCAACAAAAATGCAACCTAACTAGCGGGTATTTATCGCAGTAATAGACCCCCTCGTGTCAGCCCAGCCTCTAATACAGCATTCTCTTTAGCTAGAACAAACATGGTTTAAAAATGGAATCAGCTGGGGGAGAAAAAACAACCATATGGGTTTGAAATACAGGCTGCGGAAGGTCACGTATTCCAAGGCAGAGCAGAGCTGGAGATTCATTGTGGTAACTTGCACCTGGAGCAGCCAGTTTGGCTGGCAGCACATGGGTGGATAGAAGGCTCCCAGTCTGACGTGAAAGCACTTTGCACTAGTGTGCTTGACAACGTCAGGTGCAGAGCAGCCGAGAATCAGGCCCAAAGTCTTTCTCCCTCCCCCCAGCCTAAACCCGATGTTTGCTGAAAAGCTTTAAAAACAATTTTAGAGCCCAGCCAAAGCCCATGTACACCGATGGGTGTTTTGCATCAGACTTTCCGTAGGAACCAATCCAGCGTGCCCCCAGGGCAGTGCTTGGCACCCTGGCATCCTCAGATGTACTCATGGGATCTGAATGCAACCGTACCTGCATTCACCATTGAATGAATGAATTAGAGTCTGACTGTCAGCAGTTTTCTACCTGTCCATGGAGGTAGGAGCATGGGAGTGGGCTGCCTCTGGTGAAGTCCCCACTGGAGAATGGAATTGTTAATTCATCATCTAATGAACCTGGGCTTGGCTCCCACAGGGAGATGCATCCATTCTTTCTAGCTGTGCCCTTGAATTCCCCCCCCCCCTCCACACACACAGTGGATGGCTTCCTTTTGAAACCGCTGCAGCTCCCTGCTCTGTGCAGCACGCCGCCTGGCTAAGGGCTAAATCCTCTCCTTGGTGGGAAAGCACGAAACTCATTATTGCTAATGAGAGCTGCTCCCGCGGTGAGGGACGGGGAGAGCATACAACAGAGAGCGATCTCCGCTCCGAGTATGGTGCAACGTGACCTGTTTGATTCTGGACAAGCCTCCCTCCCATCCCTGCACACGGGGGCTCTGTCACCAATTAGTGGAAAGCATTCCATGTTATTATAGGGCGTTGGAGGTACGTGTGGAGTTAATTTGGTACTCTGAGATCCACAGCAGCACGGGCTAGAGCTTGGCAGTGCTGGGCAAGCTGTCTCCACAGCTTTCCTCCGGCCCCAGCTGCTATTCCACTCTGGCCTCCCAATGCACCGCTATACTGACCATGTGTTCATTCAGTCCTAGGCCCCTTATATGGCTCTCCTAGTGCACCCCGCAGTTCCTCCTGCTATTCCAGCCTTGCTAATACACCTCGGTCCTCACCGGCTGCAGCACCCTCTGCTATCCCAGGATGGGCCTCCTACGTAGCTCTGCCAATGCACCTGCAACAACCCGGCTAGTTCTAGCCTGATCTTCTCCTGACCTTATGCTGCTAGGAGGAGAACAACCAGACACATTTTCACTTGCCAGTCTGAAGTTGCATATTCTCAGGTGAAAGGCTAGTGCAGTAACACCTTTTTAATACCCAGGGGAAGTATCTCGCTTTGCCCGCTCTGGCTGACAGAGAGGTAGTGTTGCCTAGTGGATAAAACATTGGACTGGGGTGCAGAAGGCTCTTTTCCCAGCTCTGCCAATGACCTGTTGAATGATCTTGGGCACATCACTGCTCCTCTGTGCCTCAGTTTCCCTTCCTATTCTTTGTCTGTCTCGTTTACTTAGATTATAAACTCTTCTTCAGGGCAAGGACTGTCTCTCTTACCATGTATCTGTACAGTGCCCAGCGGGCTGTTATAATAACGATACCTAGCAGTAATGTAACCAGTGGGGTGGGGGAAGCAGGTATTATCCTCATTTTACAGATGGGAAAACTGAGGCACAGATTAGTTAACAGACTTGCCCAAGGCCATGCAGTGAGTTTGTAGCAGAGTAAAGAACAAAATCTAGGTCTCTTGACTCCTAATCTCATGCTGTAACCACTAGACAATATTTCCTCCCTATTTTAGTGACCAAATAATCTAGCAAGTGCTTCCTGTACAATAAAAGTACTGTATTTAAAGCCTGTGTGCAAATGAAATGAGACAGTTATCAGCACCCTGATGCAATGTCATGGCACCCCTGAAAGAATAGTGTCACAGCGTCACATTATGGCTTAAAACATCACCAAGATGCTGCAAAAAAATTGTAAGAATGGGGGTGGGAGGAGGAGATGGTATTTAAGAAGATTTATTCTGCATATGTTCCAAATCAGGCACTGTGCTGAACTAGACATAGGGGACAGGACATCCTCTGGGAAATAAACTTGCCCTCCTGAGTTTGAAAATTCAGTGGCCATAAGAAAGATTTTATTGTAGCACCTTGCATCCCAAAGTGCTTTACTCACAGTATCTGCAGGAATTGCTCCCCGACACTGTAATGCAGCTACCTCTGGGGTGCAACACACTAGATAGTCATAGTCAGCAATATTAAAACCTACAAGGTTTTAGGAGCTGGCAGTGAAGAATCTCCAGTGGGATCCAGAAGGGGATTTTCAACATGACCCAAAATGCTACTTAGCCAGGGGTTATTCGCCCTATTGCTGCAATAAATGCCAGACCATTGTTTGTGACCAGAGCTTCTCAAATATGGATGCTTAAGGGCTGTCCTTTGGGGTAGAATCAGGATGTTTTTTACAAGAGGATGCTCACATTCCTGCTTGCAGTTCATCTGGCCTAAAAATAAAGTGGATTTCAAAAGGGATTCTTTATTCAGGCTGCATGTTAACACTGGGGGTATGTCTACACTGCAGTTTAACACCTGCAGCCGGCTTGTGTCCTGGGCTCTGAGACCCCGCGAGGGGGATGTTTGCGGACGATACCAAGCTAGAAGCGGATGCAAGTGCTATGGAGGGTAGGATTAAAATTCAAAATGATCCGGCCAAACTGGCAAAATGGTCTGAAGTCAATAGGATGAAATTCAATAAGGACGAATGCAAAGTACTCCACTTGGGAAGGAAGAATCAGTTGGACACATACAAAATGGGCACTGACTGCCTAGGAAGGAGTGCTGCAGAAAGGGATCTGGGGGTCATAGTGGACCACAAGCTAAATATGAGTCAACAGTGTAACGCTGTTGCAAAAAAAAGCAAACTTCATTCGGGGATGTATTAGCAGGAGTGTTGTAAGCAAGACATGAGAAGTAATTCTTCTGCTCATGTTCATGCTGATAAGGCCTCAACAGGAGTACTGTGTCCAGTTCTAGGTGCCACATTTCAGGAAAGATGTGGACAAATTGGAGAAAGTCCAGAAAACAGCAACAAAAATGATTAAAGGTCTAGAAAACATGACCTATGAGGGAAGATTGAAAAAAACAACTGGGTTTGTTTAGGCTGGAGAAGAGAAGACTAAGCAGGGACATAACCGTTTTCAAGTATGTAAAAGGTTGTTACAAGGAGGAGCGAGGTAAATTGTTCTCATAAACCTCTGAGGATAGGACAAGAAGCAAAAGAAGCAATGGGCTTAAATTGCAGCAAGGGAGGTTTAGGTTGGACATCAGGAAAAACTTCCTAACTGTCAAGGTGGTTAAGCACTGGAATAAATTGCCCAGGGAAGTTGTGGAATCTCCGTTATTGGAGATTTTTAAGAGCAGGTTAGACAAACT
The DNA here is from genome assembly GCF_016161935.1 of Mauremys reevesii. NCBI lineage: Eukaryota > Metazoa > Chordata > Testudines > Geoemydidae > Mauremys > Mauremys reevesii. The sequence goes on along the minus strand of NC_052626.1, from coordinate 128,423,789 downwards.
CCCGTCAGGGATGGTCTAGATCAGGGCCGCCGCTTGTTCAGGGAAAGCCCCTGGCGGGCCGGGCCGGTTTGTTTACTTGCCTCATGCGCAGGTTTGGCCAGTCATGGCTCCAAGCGGTTCACCGCTCCAGGCCAATGGGGGCTGCAGGAAGGGCGGCCAGCACATCCCTCAGCCCGCGCCGCTTCCTTCCTGGATGAAATCATTTGCAGAGGCTGGCAGCCATCAGCCACTGCAGTGCCAAAGATATGAACTGACCCTACTCTGGCTCCAAAGAGCACATGGACCAAAACGACCCATCTGTGCCATGGCCAGGAAAACATTTCTCTTCCCTGAGCTCCAGTCCAACCAGGGAGTGCAGCAAGATTCCAGCTGCTGGTCCACAAACCTTTGCTGCAAGCGCTTCCTTTGTGATTAGGCCCTGCTGTTTATTCCCCATGGAAATGAAAATAGCAGTTTATCACATCTGCCTGGCAGGCAGAAAGTCATCGAGCGAGTGAGAGGGGGAGAGAGAGAGAGAGAGAGAGAAAGAGACTGTACCAGCCAGCTGGAGAAAGCTGGGAGAATCAGCAAGGTAATAGAGGTATTTATTAAGGGAGAGAGGAAATTTATATGCCACTCCTGCTTCTTCTGCTTTCAGCCACTGCCAAGGGGAGAGAGAAAGCAGGCAACTCATACAGGTAATAGCCAGGAGTCTGTTTTCTACCCGTCAGTCTGGGAAACATGAAAAATGAAGCAGATCCCAATAAAGGAGAAATAAAGTGCACAGAGCTGGTTTGTGCATGTCTCCATGTCGCCCACCCAAAGCCACAAACAGACCCAGATTCATGGGAAACTCAGCCCTGTTGTGATTATTACTGTTTATTACTTGCATTGACATCATGCCTATAAACCCCAATCTGGGATCAGGACCTCATTGTGTATGGGGCTGTACACACACGCCCACAATGCACAGAAGATAAAAGTCTACTACCACTACCAGTTAGTGAAGCTACTCCATTAACTCAAGTGGGTTGAAGCTCATCTTGAAGGTCCTGGATTCAGTATCATGGTCACAAACACAGGCCTTGGTGCTACTCAGTTTGGGAACCCCTGCTCCAAGGTCCAACATGCAGTGGTAGAGTAGAGGAGATAACTCCCACCTCTTCCCACAGTGACTCCCCACTGAGCCACTTTTGCTATGGAGTTGCCCAGCAATCCCACCGCTCATTGTTGAGTGTCTATAGGAGCAGTAGGTGCTGGGACCAGCTGCCTGGACCCTGCAACAAAGTAGGTGAGTCTAAATAATGCAAGCGGCTGGAGATGGCTGCTAACGGTAGGGGGTGGCTGCAAAGCTGCAATTTAATGTCGCTGGAGTGGTTTAGCTTCTGTAAAACCACACTTTGGGTGTAAGAATCAAAAAGAAATTTATTCAACACTTGGTTGGCCCTGGGGGAAAAAAAGCATTAAAATGGCAAGAGATTTATCATGTTGAGATCAGTAAACGGTGAGCAGAGACCGGGGGAGGGAGAGAGAGACCGGGGGGGAGGCGAGGCAGCGGATGAAAGGGGGAGGGAAAGCTGAGGGAAGGGAGTTGGAGAAAGAGAAAGCTGGGGAAAAGGAGAGCAGGGGGAAAGGCAGAGGGAGAAATGAGACAGAAAATGGAGAGAAAACGGAACAAAAAGAGAGAATGTAGGGGGAAGGGAGCAGGGGGCAGAGATACCATAGACAGAACAGGTGAGAGAGGAGGTAGGTGTGGGGGAATAGAGACTGGCACTGGCAAATCGAACAGGCGAGAGAGAGAACAGGCAAAGAACAGGGGGAGAGTTCAGGGAGCAGGCTGGGGAAGGCGGGAGCCAGACATTGAGGACTAGAGAGACAGCAGGGGAAGGGCTGGAGGGAAGAAGGAGAGGAATTGAGGGCTGGCGGGAGCAGATTGGCACTGGGTTATGAATCAGTTCCGCTCCGAACCATTGGAGACGCTTGATGTTTACAAGGATTTTAAAAGCCCAAGACATAAATAGACCTCTTTGTATTTCTGAAATTACAGGGGCAGCTGCAGCAAAGCGATCAATGTGGCTGGAACAGAGAACAGGAGAGTTACAGGGCCCTGGGCGGGCTGGGCGCTTAACCTAAGTGGAATAAACCTGTGGTCAGGCCCAGAGCAATGACTGTTCTTTGCAGTGCGCTGGTAATGACATTGCAGCTCCCCGCAGCTTTTCGGGGATTATCCCTGGGGCAGCCCAGCCTTATTCTCAGGAGTCTGCGAGGTCTGAATCATTCAGGCAATCAGAGCACGCCTGCATTCACAGCCAGCATCAGACCCTCTCACACATACCCACTGACTCTGCTTAGGGCTTGGCTACACTTACAAATTTGCAGCGCTGCAGCAGGGTGTGAAAACACACCCTCTGCAGCGCTGCAAATTGCGGCGCTACAAAGCGCCAGTGTAGTCAAAGCCCCAGCGCTGGGAGCCGTGCTCCCAGCGCTGTCCGTTATTCCCCACAGGGAAGTGGAGTACGGACAGCGCTGGGAGAGTTTTCTCCCAGCGCTGGCGCTTTGACTACACTTACCGCTTCAAAGCGCTGCCGCGGCAGCGCTTTGAAATGCAAGTGTAGCCAGTGACTCAGCTGCACTAGAGCCAGTGTGGGAAGGAGCATTGGAAATTCCTGATTCTCTCCTGTATTGCATGCTGTACTGTTGTTTACACATTGCTGTCAACTGTCAGGATTTTATGACAAGTCTTAAGATACTTGGTGTCTTTCTTCAGGTTCCAGCTCCTGGAGTCACGGGATTAGGTGAAAATCTCAGCTTTTATTTCAAAATGAAAAGTTGCTCATGGTTATGGAGAAAAGCTTGAAAAAAGAACTCAAGTGGACCCTAGAAGATCAGAATGCAAATAAAAAGCATTTTTTTAAAATGCATGATTTTAAAACCAGTCTCTTGATTTCTGAATGCTTGGGGTTAGCAATACTCCTTACACGCTGGGTGTACAGTGCTACCACATCAGCTTTCTCCTTTCACATCATTGGCAGCATTTTACACCCACTGTGTATGGGTGAAATCCAGGGCACCGGGTGCAAGGCAGGAGAGAATGGTGGAGTATTGATGGGCTCAGAAGGATTTTGATTGGGAAATGTCAATTTCACCATATGCACAATCGAACTAAAAATATTTCCATCAATGGTGATCAAAATGTACAGATAGGCAAAGTAAGAAAAATGCTGCTTTGGGAACATATTATGTCCCACCCTCATGTGTATAAAGTGTGTTTTGATGTCTGTATTAATGGAGATGGAGCAGAGGCACCATTTAAATAGCTTTAACTTTTTGAATTGCAGCCTCTACTGTCATTAAATTACTACATTTTTACGCCTCCATAATTTCCCTGCAACTGTGAAAATTTAAAAGCTAAAACTAGAAAAAAATGCTGAAAACCCATAATTTCACACAAGTGTGAAAATTTAAATTGATACAAATATTAAAAAAGCTAAAAAAATAAACTGATTATCTGTTGAAATGATAAAAAATAGAGAAAATTGAATTCTGCCAAGACTGTGTTGAAGACTGTGTTAAAATTACAAGCTAGCACTTGAAGCGTAAGGGGTTTCCTGGGCCTGCTTTCATGCTAGCGACTCTGTAGGGAAGCATGTGATTTCAGCAGTCAGCCTGCCAGGAGCCAGCCTAGAGCAAGGTGGACTGAGTTGTGTCTCTCTGCCTTAGGAAGCAGCCTGCTTTGTCTCTCTCTGGTTTTGGTTCTTGTGTGTTAAGGTTCTGGATTCTAAGAAATAAATTAAGGGCTACATTGCAACTTTCCAGCCATGGTATTTTATGTTTGTATGTAACTTCTCAGCTTGCACACCATGAATGTAACAAGCAGGGCCGGCTCCAGGCACCAGCTTATCAAGCAGGTGCTTGGGGCGGCAACTCCGGAGCGGGGCAGCACTTTCAGGTATTTGGTGGCAATTCGTCAGAGGGTCCCTCACTCCCACTGGGAGCGAAGGACCTCCCGCTGAATTGCCGCAGATCGCGATCGCAGCTTTTTTTTGGGGGGGGGGGCTGCTTGGGGTGGCAAAACCCCTGGAGCCAGCCCTGGTAACAAGAATCAGGCTCCAACTAAGGAATTCATAAGAAGATTTGTGTTTTACAATCACCTAGAGGCCCCAACTAAGATCATGGCCCCGTAGTTCTAGGTGATGAATAGAAACAGAGTGAAACAAGCTGATATGAAGAGCTTGTAGTCTGGATCCCCATTTTACAGGGGGGATATGAGGTGCGGAGAGACTAAGCAATTTGTCACAGGTCCCACAGAGTCTGAATTGAACCCCGGTTTCCCAAATCCCTCCAGTGCCTTTACTTGCTAGGAGAAGGCCCTCCTCCTTCTCTTAGCAAGAAGGAAAAAGTGGACTCCTTCTGGCTTGACTAGTTTAGCTAAAGTACTCAGAGATTTTGGGAGAAAAGCACCAGGGAGTCAAGGAAAGTATTCAGTGCTAATAATTCTCTCTCTTTATTTGCAGTTATCCACCTACATGAAAGAGGCTTTTTTTGCTGATGCTTTCCTGCTGGGAGCTGAATGCCGCTTGAATCATCTGTCTGGGGTGACGTGCTAATAGAAGTAAGGCATTGCCTTCTGAAGCTCTCTGTTGGTGTTGATGTGACATAAGGAGTGCAGATGGACGCATTGGGGGAGGGCTGGAAGCATCTCTGGAGGAGCCTGGGCATGCCTGTGTGTCACATCCCCTCAGCCCTGCAAAATGGCATGCGCCCAGGTGTTTGCTGTTAGCAGTTAAACAGGTGTCATGCTAGAAATGCGCCCCGTATCCTCTCCTGGACATATGTACATGCCATCAAGTTCAGAGCACTTCTCCAGAGTTTAGATCTGGCCTGTCTAGTTGTATTGGCAACAGAGAAAACTAGGCTTTAATAAAAGACTAAGAGTCCCTTCTGGACCCCACAATGACCAGCCCCTCGTAACACAGTCTGGAGGTGTCTCCTGCCAGCCCCTGTAGCTCGCCTGGCCATGCCAGCTCCAACCCTGCTGCCAACTGCTCAGCCATTCTTTAGGGCTCTTTGGGAACATCCATTGGCAGCTACATTCACCCCAAACCTTTCCAGCTACACGGGGTCTGGGCAGCTGCAGACCTGAGCAGGGAGTTTGCTCTCCATGGTGAGGCCTTTGCAAAGGACCTGCCATGGGCAACACATTCCCTAACTAACCTCGGGCTAGAGTCGCTAGACAGAGACTGTACTTTCAGCCCCCCAGGAGCAATCAGGGACTGAGAGTTGTAATTCCCTTCCCAGTTCCCCACCACGTGCCCTTGCTCCTTCTGGCTGGTATGTTGGGGGCGGAGGCAAGGCTCCACCCATCCTTGCCTGGCCATCTGCAGGCAGGGGCTGTCCTCCCATGCCTACACGCTGTGCCCCACTCAGGGCAGTTGGGAGACACACGGGGGCAAGTCACAATCTTGCCCTGAATTAGAAGCTTGCTTTGCACCCTGGAAACGGTTTCACTCAGCGCAGGAGCGCCACCTTGTGGCCGGGTCTGTGAATTAGCTTTTGCCCCATCTGGTGCCCCCTTCCTTCAGTTACTCATGCTGTGACCTCTCTCTCTCCCCCCGACTTGGGGTGCTTCCTGTTTGTGACTCACCCCTCTGGCCAGGTCGCTGTATAGTCCTCCCCTTCTGAGGCAACAAAGTGCCACAGATAACAGTCAGGTGCCCGTAGAAAAGGTCTTCAGCCCCAGCTTGGGGCCCCATGGTCCGTGCACGTTCTTGGTTTTATGCCACCTTCCCAGGCGCTGGAATGGGGAACCCGGTCCTCCCTCTCCACTAGGTTCCTATAACCAGCAACCCAAGTCTGCACAGTCCCACTCCTTGCTGCTGCCTCCCTCGGCTTCTTCCTACCCAGCCTTTCTTCCCTGCAATTTCTCTGTGTTGACCCTTCTTTCAGGACTAGGATCCTGGGCGTATTCTCCCCCTGGGTTTCCTCCTCACAACCCCCCAGAAGATGACCACAGACGTCCTCCCAGCAACCCTCTTCTGCTACAAATGTCCTCTCTTTATAATAACCAGCCTGCTCCTGCCCAGCTGGGCTTCACAGTCAGTAAAGCCTGGCTCTCCCTCCAGGTGTAGCCAGGTACCATAATTGGTCTCTTGGGTCCACAATAACCCTGTGTTGGGTGCACACCCCCTCACTCCCCTCCGCTATTCAGCATTGCTGCCGATCCACAACAAAGGCTATTGGCAGGCTGGGAAGCGCAGCAGAATGCTTGCTCAGTTCCAATCTGCTCTACACTCCAGAAAAGCAATAGGAAGAAGTTTGCTGTCCTGGACTGATGCGAGAGCCCACTCTCCTGGGCTGGGATGTGGTGTAGTGCGGCGTACCTGGGAACCCCATCCGAAGGCAGAGTACTGCTTGAGTTGACCTGCCACCTTGTGGTGCTTGTGTAGCTGCTCAGTGCACTGTGCGATGCAATGACTGATGGGTCCTCACCAGCAGCGTTGTTGCTGTGGGCTTGATGTATCTGAGGATTCCACATTTGTCCACCAGCATGTGCGTGTGTATCCCATGTCCAGCAGTCCACATCTTCATTGCTTTTGACTTTGATTAGTGTGCACCTTGTAGACATCGTTTCACGGTCTTCCCTGATCAAGTTTTATTTGGATCTGGAGCGTATGTGTGTCTGAGCTCTTCAAAGCGTGCAGGACATGAGCTGGATCTGGGTCCAAACACTCCCTCTTTTCCCTCTCTCATCCCTCCCCCAGACTCTAGTGGAGTTCTGTCTGGACCAGAGCTGATCGGGGATTTCTCAACAAAACTTCTTTGGTCAGGAAAGTTTCTCAGTCCAGGATGGACTCTCTGGAGAGAGTGGGAGACCTACCCCAGCATAACCAGTAGCTCAGTCCCCCACATCCCAGGAGAGCGCCCTAACTGTGGGGCTGTCGAGTCAGCCTCTCTCCCTTTTGGGGCCAATTAATATTTAATTCTTTATACAAAGAACAGCTCCAACAGGAGAAAATGAGATTGAGGAAGAGACTCTCTAGCCCCATGGCTAGAGGAATCACCTGGTGTGTGCCAGGTTCATGGCTCTGCTCTGAATCAGGCCTGGGTCTCGGATGTCCCCAGTGAGGGCCATAACCACTGGTTATTACAGCTATTCTGGGGTAGAGTTTCAGTCTCTCTCTGGTTTTTTCGTTAAAAATTTGGAAAGGTCCCACTTCTGTCTTGATTTAGGAATCAACACATCCAAATTTTTCAGGAAACAGAATTCTTGCTTTCTGGCCAGCCCTAGTCTGGACCCAAACTTCAAATGACTGAATTCCCCTCTCGTTCCTAGGGGTCGTCCCAGCCCAGCACGGGGGCTCAGTGGCAGAGGCAATGTTAGGAAAAGCTGCCCTGCCACAGCTAACCTTGCGTTCATTCTTCACATATAACTTTATAGCCTGATTTTCCCCTCAATATTCCATTGGTGTCATTGGAGTTGACTCCTGGTGCAACTGAGAGAAGGATCAGACCCTTGGCATCCAGGGTTATAAATCTTTTATCAGCACTGAACTAAATATAGATCTTACCCCAAGGGAGTCTCCTTCTACTGGATTGTCTGAATGACGGAAGGGCCAGCAGCTCCCCCAGGGTGAATTCCACCTGCTGGCACTCTCCTGAGTATCTGGTTACCATATGACAGACCTTGTAGCACATCAAAGCAGGGGCGAAGCCAGCCTTGATGGGTGGGAGGCTTCTTCCCCTGTTCAGCATGATGGGGAAAGAGGTTGTCTGAGGTCAGTAATAAACATTTGATGCCCTGCAGCTGCCTGTTGTTGATGTACGAACTACCAGCCTGGGGGCAGGGGGATTCATTATCCTCTTCCCACCCCTTCAAGGTGCTGCCAGATGGGTCTCCCGAAGGGGCCATTTATGAGGCAGAAAGAGATGAATAGGACAGTGCCATAGACACAACATTGCTAACCTTGCGGCATCCCGGGGATGCCACTTTTGGCTTCAGACAAGATAAATACTGCAACGTCGCGGGCAATCAGAGGGAAAAAATGTCCCAGCCCACAAGAATCCATCATCAAACAAGGGACAGATGCTGTATATCATGGAGCACCAATATAGCCAGCTCTACATCATCATTAGCCACAGGGCAAGAGGGATGAGACAGGAGAGAAGAGACAGTTTCGTAAGAGTTCAGGATGGAGGAGGCACTCGGCTGCTCCGTCTTGCTGGTGCAGCCCGAGCACACTCTCCCCACGCTGATCCTCTGGGTCCCAACCCTGAGCTGCAGATGCAAATCACGTGCAACGCCACTGAAATCAGTGGGATTGCACTGCTAAATGGGAAGGCCGGGCACTGTAGAATGCCCTCAGACCTCTAGGAACTGTCTCCTATGTCCTGTCCTTTGCCCCCTGTGGAGCTGCGCAGCTCCGTAAGGGAACAACAAGTATATGTAATCAGCTTAGTTTGCAGCAAGGGAGATTCAGGTTAGGTATAAAGAAAAACATTCTACTATAAGGACAGTTAAGATCAGGGGCTCTGGAATAATTCATTTATTGGGGGAAGGAGAGGGGAGGCTGAGAGCCACTGAACCAAAGTGTAAACCCTGTATATGATGGAAACCACTTCAAGCGAGGGGGTGTGGCAGCACCTCCAGCACCCATGGTTAGCTCTGAAACTGGTTACCAAGGGAGATTGTGGAATCCCTGTCATTGAAGGGTTTTAAGAATAGGTTAGTCAGATACAGGGGCGGCTCTAGAAATCACGCTGCCCCAAGCAGCGGCGCGCCGCGCCGCCCGCCCTCCTCTCTGGGCGGGGGTCCCCCCGCCGCCGCGGCTGCTCCTCCTGCCGCGCAGGCACCGGAGGCGGAGGGGCGGGGACTTGCGCGCCGGCATGACGGGCGGCGGGTGCCGTGGGTCCCGGTCCCCTGCTGACCTGCCGCCCGCATGCCGTCCAGCGTCCAGCCGAGCCGCGCGCGCGCGCGCGCATGCGCGCAGGTCGCAGGTCCACCACTCATCCCTCCTCTGCCCCTGCCGCAGAGCCGACGCGGCGCCGCCCAGAGAGCCAGCCCCTCCTCCCCCCCCCCGCGCAGGGGGGCCGCCCTTTTTTTTCCACTAGCTTTTGTTGCTAGCTTTGCCCCCCTGCTTGCTGGTCAGATACCTGCCAGAGATGGTCAGATAATACTTAGTCCTGCCTCAGTTCGGGGGACTGGACTAGATGGCCTATCAAGGTCCCTTCCAGTCCTACATTTCCATGACTGTAATTCACGCACTGACTTATCTCTGTAGGCTGGAGCTGGTTGCTTCAAGCTCATCTCTGAATGCTGTGGAAGCCACAAAAGCTGTTCAGCCTCCGGAAAGTGTTCCACGTGGAAATTCTCTCTAGGCCTCACCTCCCACAACCCCTTCCCCGTCTCCCTCAGGCTCCTTATGGCAGGGAGCAATAGTGAATTGGAGAAGCCCAGTGCCCTTTCCTGTTGAATTCGTTGGACCGAGTTCCCAGATGGGTCCATCCCTGCCCACTCACCCTTGTGTCTACTTGTTAATTGCAAGAGACCTCTTCCACTTGAAGGACCATGAATAAAAGACAGTGGCTAATGACTAAGGGCTGAGAACCATAGTCTCTAGTTAAGCAAAACTCCCACTGACTTCAATGGGAGTTTTGCCTGCCAACGAACTGCAGGGTTGAGCACTAAATTACACCCAGAGACAGTTGCTTCCTCCTTTGGTTATGCTTGCTGTTAAACATGTTTCCTCTCCCTACCCTTCTCCTCTTCAAAACACTTTGTGCCAAATGACTCCACATATCCCGCAGACATCCCCTCCCAGTCCCTGCTCTCCCTGCCAGGAAAGTGGCTACCTCTTGGATAAGGGATTGTGGTCTCCGAAGACTCACACCTTGTCTTTCCCCCACTCCCACCCGCCACTTCTCTCCCTGCACACATTGTTATAGCGATCCACATGCTCTTCTATCATTGTAACTTTATTTTAGGCTGCGTGTGTCTGTGTAGGCAGTGTCCCGGTGTGGGGTGTCTTTGAGTCGATGGCATGCCATCTTGTGTCTGTATGCACCTGTGTCAGTGATGGGTTTGTGTCTGGTGGTGTGATGTCTGCGTCTCAGGGTGTCATCTCTGTACCTGTTGTGTGTTACAGATCTGTGTGTGCCTGGGTATGCACCTGTGGGCTTCTCTGCATCTGTATGTGCCACCTGTGTGCATGGGTTTGTGTTGTGTCACAGTATGTGTGTGTGTCTGCATATGTCTGATGGATCAGTGCTGGGTTAATATGTGCATGTATCCGTGGTGTCTTTTGCGTGGGGGGGGGTGCATGTGTATGAATCAGTGCTTGTGTGTGTGTGTGTGTGTGTGTGAGTGAGTGAGAGAGAGAGAGAGAGACTAAGAATCAGTGCTGTGTACTATGTGTATTGGTGTCTTGGGAGAGTGTTTTGGTGTCTCTGGGGTGTGTATGTTTTTGGTGTCTCTGGGGATTGTGCATGTGTGTGCAATGTCTCTGGCAGGGGGTGCCTCTATGTGCTTGTGTGTGTGTTGGGGGGTGTCGGCTGCTGCAAACCTTCCAAGTGATTTGTGGCTCTGACAGGTTGAATTGTGGGTAAAGTGCACTGCAAATGGGCAGCAAATTGGAAGTCTGGCTCCCGGTGGAGAGACCATCCATCACTTCCACACAAGGCTGCAGCTGCCACCATTTGATCATCCCTCCCCAGATTACACAGAGTTCCTTTGGGTCCTCCCATAATTCATATCCCCCTGACGGCCGGAGAGTGTCCCCGCCGGCCTCCCCAGTGCTTTAATCTCCTCTGGAAGTGGGGCACTTTGTCACTCCCAGCCTTCACCCTTCCTGCCCTGCCAGCTCAGGAAGCATGGCCATAATACTTCAGGGTCGGTGGCTTTGGATGAGTGATGGAGCAGGGATGGGAAATGATTACACGGGGGCAGGCTGACCCATTCATACTCCTAGCAGTTTACCTTCCCTGCATGGAGGGGCACCGGGAAATGGATGTGGCTGCAGTCAGCCTGGGACTATGCAGCTGAGTTCATGCATGCCCAGGTCATTCATGCACACAAGCAACGAGGGGGCTGGCAGGGGAGGAAGAACACTGAGTCACAGAACAAAGTCTCCAAAAACTACAATGCCCCTAAACCATTTCCTACAGCACCACCTGGGAGAGGCTGAGGCTGGGACTGGAACGGCCAGGAGCTCTCACAGCCAGTGCTCCCACACCATTCCTCATGGCGTCTCCTGCTGGGAGAGACTGGGACCAGTGCCCTCATGGCCAGTGCCCCTGCTGGGATAGCGAGGTCTAGGAGAACTGTGAGCTGCCCATACACCATTCCCAACAGTGTCTCCTGCTTCTGTTAAGTTCCTCTAATGTTGGCTCAGTGTATTCTGTGATGAGAGAGACTAATACATAGAAAAATATGACCGCTAGGAACTGTGGGGGGTGGGGGTGCGGCAGACAGGTCCACCATCACTGGAATTGTTTTGACTGTTTTACTGTGGCCTCTAAATTGGTTTGATCCAAATGGGAGTTCTGTTCTTGATGCTTATTAAGCTCTAATCTCAATGTCATTCCTCATTGTTACAGCTGGATGCTGGCCAAGATATTGAAACAAGAAGAAGTAAAAATAATTCTGAGGTGGCTGAAGGCTCAGCGGAGTAACCTCTAGGCGGGGAGAGCTGGAGTGACCTGACGTGAGTGAGGAACTATTTCAAGGCTTACTAAAAAAAAGGGCCAATTATAAATTGTTCCCTTCTAACAGTGGAAGGTTTAGCAAGCAGCAACCGGGATGAAGGTGAATGTGAGGGTAGGAATCTCCAGGAATGTGCCTAGGAACTGAACTTCTGGTTCTCAAGTATGAGCGTCAACAAGCTGAGCGAAAGGACCATGTGAGTAGCTCGGAGGCAGTAGCAGACTCATAAAACCTCTATACTTGGCCTTGGCTCTAGAGCAGTGGTTCATTTTCAGGGCTCTTCTGGATTCTGCCCAGAAGCTTTAGACTTGAGTGGTGTGTCCACACCTCCTCTCGCAGTGTGTAGAGTACATATGCTACGCACACCCCTAGCATGGGACCATCCCCGCTCATGGGGTCCAAAGGCCCGGGCCCAAACATCCACACTGCAGTCTTACAGTCCCACATCCCGAGCCCCACTAGCCTGAGTCAGCTGACAAGAGCCAGCATTTAATTGTTTAATTGTTTAATTGCTGTTTAGACATATACTTAGGGTGTGTAAAAGCAGCAAAGAGTCTTGTGGCACCTTATAGACTAACAGACGTTTTGGAGCATGAGCTTTCGTGGGTGAATACCCACTTCGTCGGATGCATTTGGATGCATGTGGGTATTCACCCACGAAAGCTCATGCTCCAAAACGTCTGTTAGTCTATAAGGTGCCACAAGACTCTTTGCTGATTTTACAGATCCAGACTAACACGGCTACCCCTCTGATACTTAGGGTGTGGCTTCTCTGCACACTAAGGCCAGGTCTGTGGGACCCAGGCTTGTGGATGTGGTGTTTCCAAGCCCGGGCTTAAGCATTCACACTGCATTGTAAACCTGGGTTTGCAATTACTGGACCCGGGTATCCCAGCTGTGCTAACACATCCATATTGCACTATGCAGACCTTCTGGCATGTGTCTGTGGCTTTACGTACATGTGTCATTTCACCCTATAAATGACAGGGACTTGGACCCTGCTCCTGAGTACTTGCTGACCCGAGTCAGATTGATTTGTGTGTGGACAGAAGTGGGGGTTAGGCTCAAATCTCAGTCAAAGCTTAGTGTGCAGTGTAGACATACTCCGAAAGGGTCAGTGTCACCCTATGACAGGTGCCGAGTGGGATTGTCAACAGCACCCTGTCAACTCATTCCCATTGATTTCAATGGACCTTAGCACTTATGAAAACCCCACTAGTTCCCTACGTACCTTTAAAAATCTGGCCTAAGTGACTTGCCCAAGGTCACACAGAGTATCGGTGGCACTGTCAGAACTTCAATCCCATTCCAGTGCCTTAACCACAAAGCCATCCTGGCTCTTAGCATGGGGGCCGGAACAGCTATTCCAGTCCTGAGACCCCATGCAGCTCTGCCAGTACCCCTCGCTCCTGACCTCCTGCTCATGTAGCCCTGGGCCCTAAGACAGTTCTGCTGATACACCCCAATCCTGATCCACTTTATTCCCTGCCATTCTGGTCAGGGACTTAAAGCAGTTCTGCCTCTGTGCTTTCAACATGACCTGGTGCACCCCTTCTGCAGAACTGAATTGTGTAGTCATTGGAGGCTTTTCGCTGTGGACCAAATCACCCCTAGGGGACTGGATTGAGACCTCCAAACTCATTCCACTTGTGTTGGGAAACCTAGAAGTCTCCAGATATGTGAGGTGCTTCCCACAACTCGCCACCAAGACAAAAGGCTCCAAAATTAACATTGAAAGAGACAAGTAGGAAAGTCTGCAGGAAAATCAATTAATGATAAAACCCTTCAGCAAACACATGCAATTTTATCATTTTATGCTGCCATCTAACCAGTAAAATATATGTGTGTGTGTTATGTATATTAAATTACATCTCCAAGATGCTGGGTCAGAAATCTGTGCTCCTGCAGCCTGCTTTTTAATCTCCTATTAAACAATACATCTTCTGATTGCTTTTGTCAGCTCTCTAAATTTAATAACTGAACTAACCATCTTCTCCCATTGTTCATATATAAATAAGTGTTGGATCAATACAGCGCATCTTAAAAAAGCCCCTGCCTTTGAAAAATGAGAGGAGTGAAGCCTTGCCAACAAATGCAAGAAAATTATGACTTTGCGTCTCCAACACTGTTTATAACCAGAAAAAAACTTCCATTAAATGTTCTCTGGCACCAAAAAAATTGGATCAATGGGGACTATATGAGCTTTTATTTTCTGAGCTGGGGAGTAGATTGTCTGGGTGTCATTCATCCCCACACTCCCCTACACTCCACGGCTAAATTTTGGGATGAACTTAGGTCACCAGTTACTGCAGTTGCCACAGCCTTGTAATGTTTGTGATGTCCCTGTGACCCTGGCAGACCAGATGCCCATGCAGGCCAAAGCTCCAGGCCAATTCACCTCTGTATTAGTATAGATCAAAGTGATTGTTAAATATATGAGAGTATAGTTGGTGTTTAAACTTCATGAAAGCTAATGAGATGTTACTTGCATTGTTTTCACTTATCTGTATCCAGCTATAATGTAGAACAAACATTTACATTGTGTATACTCCGGTAATCAAATAACCCATCAAACAAGAAAGAAGCCTTGTATAATGCAAATGAAGAACTTTAACAGACAAGTGCTAATTTCAAAGCAAGTCGTCATTGTGTGTGATGATCGGAGGCCAAAGACTCAAAATGCATTCCTCACTCTCTGTCTTCAAAGGAAAAGCCCACATGGGTAGTGACCCTGTCAGCTTGTTTTCTGTGAGAAGTGGCTATAAGTATGGATTCAGGGGAATATCCTTCATCTCTAGACTGTTTGGCTTCTCACAGGGTGGAATAACGGAACGAGAAGACTGAGATCCCCAGAGTTATTCTGGGTAGCCTGGAGAGACTTTTGGGAAACTGGTAGATTACTTTTCAGAGTAGCAGCCGTGTTAGTCTGTATCCGCAAAAAGAACAGGAGTACTTGTGGCACCTTAGAGACTAACAAATTTATTTTAGCATGAGCTTTCGTGAGCTACAGCTCACGAAAGCTCATGCTGAAATAAATTTGTTAGTCTCTGAGGTGCCACAAGTACTCCTGTTCTTTTTTTGGTAGATTACTACATCTCTGCTACCATTTGGACTTCTAGACTGTGCCTCACCCGTACATATGTTACTGGCTTTAACCTCTCAATAACTCTCATTTCTTTTTCTTCACTAATTAATCTTTAGGTAGTTTACTATAGAATTGGCTACCAGTGTTGTCTTTGGTGTAAAATCTAGGGCAGGCTACCAAATGATCTGGGGTAAATGACTGGTCTCTTGGGACTGGAATCAATTTAAGTGTGGTTATGTTTGGTGTAAGTGACCTTTTATCACGAAGTCCAGTTTGTGGCAGGATAGACTGGAGGGTCTAAGCGGATTGTCTGTGACTTCATCATAAGACTGTTATAGTGATCCAGGAGTTCACATTTGTTACTGGTTTGGTGAAATCTAGTTATAGAACACACCACTAGTTTGGGATGTCTGCCCTGTTTTCTGACAGTCTGCCCTAAGGTAGGCACTCACGGTCATGAGTGACTCCAGACAGCGTGACGGTCTTTCTTTAGTGACTGGTGCACATAGAACATAACAGTCTACTATTGTTACTAGCTAATGGAGTCACTCTTGTCGCGCAAGTGGTAGAGGCCTGTGCAATGTTACTGAAGGGGATCAGTCAGTATGACTGTAGTATTTGAAAGTGTTATGCTCCCACCCTGTAATGGCTGGCTCACATAGAGGATAATAGTTTACTACTGCTATCATATAGAGGAATTACTCCTTAAGTTCAAGGGGCAGCAGGTCTGTGCTATGGGGATGAAGGTCCTGGATTCAAATCCTGCTAATGACCCGTACAGGAGGCTTCACTGGAATGACTTCACTGGAATGACGTCTGATTAAGACTGGCATCACTGAGTAAATAATTTGTCCCTGTCTTTGAAAATGCACCAACCTTTGCTCACCACCACCTCCTATCTGCTCTTCCCTGGTGGGAGAGCCTTCTTCACTGCAGCTCCTGATGGCCTCCTTCTCTCTCCTCCTCCTCCTCAGTTCTCCATCATCAAATCCCACCTCAGCATGTCGCTTCTCTCCCCTGTCTGTGCTTCGTTCATGCAAGATTTCCAACTGGACTTTTCAGCCCTCGGTGGTTTGGAGAGGCTGCCGGAAGCTATCTGGCACCAGGAAGGAGAGACTGTTTTGGCAGAAGACTGGGCATCAGGACTGCCTGCCAGAGAGAGACTAAAGAAGCTCCAGCTATTCAGTTTATCCAAAAGAAGATTGAGGAGGAGACTAGATCATAGTCTATAAGGCCCAGATCCGTAAAGGTAGATAGGCACCTAGGTACAGTACCTTTTAGAGCCCTGTCTGAGGTGCCTTCATGGAGAGCAGATTTCTGAGATTGGAGCATTTTTTGGTTTAGCTGGAAAAGGCAGAATGAGAGCCAGTGACTGGAAGCTGAAACTCAACAAATTTAGCTGGGAAATGAGGTGCAAATTTGTAACAAGGAGAGTTATTTAACCATTGGAACAACTTGCCTGGGACCTGATGCATTCTCCATCACCTGGAGTGTTCAGATCAAGCTTGGAGGTCCCCTTCTAAGAAATATGCCCTGTAGTTGAGCTACAGTATCAGGCTAGAGGCAGGAATTACAGGGCAACATTCTCTGTCCTGTGTTGTGCAGGAAGGTCAAACTAGATGGTCTGAATGATCCCTTGTGGCCTTCAAGTCTGAGTGAAATCCTGGTCCCACTGAAGCCACTAGAAGTTTTGCTGTTGACTCTAATGAGGGCCAGGATTTCACCCTATAAATCTCTTCTCAGCTCTGCTACTGCCTCACTAGTTAACCTTGGACAACTCATTTAACCTCTCTGTGCCTCCATTTTCCTACCTTTTCAAATACAGATGGTCCTACTGACCTACCTCCCAGGAGAGGGATTGGGGTGAATCAATGTTTATGAAGTGCACTGAGATCCTCAGCGGGAAAGCATGTGAGGGGCCTGCCTTGTGTCAGGGACTCAGACAACGAACTTTGCTGTCGGGGTTAGAGTCCCTGACACTTGGCACGTTAAATGGGCTCTCTCGTGCACACATGGCTGTCAAGCAGGGTAGTGCCATTGCAGTCCCTGGCATTACTCCAGATTCAGGAACTGAGATGGGAACACGGCTCAGAGACTCTTTGAGCCTGGTCGAGTTTGCTCCTCCCTGGTATGTCTCCTCAATAATGGGTAGAAGGTGGGTAGGGGCCTTTGGGTTCTGGACAGACTCCGCTCCTGCTGTCAGTCTTGTTTATCGCTGCAGGGGTTCTCTGCTCCTGCTGCGGGAAGGAGGGAAGCAAGCAGTTTAGTTTAATGAGTATTGGAGCCCAGATCCTTTAACACTCCATTTCCAGGGCCCGACACTCGGTTATAGGCTATGAATTTTTGCAGCTGTTGATTAAAGGGAAAATAAATGTCCAGCTCTGTAAAGCCATTGACCTCGATCTCTGATAATGGCAGCTGGTAGCAACATCCACCCTGGCCCCTCCCTTCTCATGCCTGCCAGCTCCTCCCAAGACAGCAGCTCCCTCCTTACCTTGGTGAAACATGGGCACAGCTAGATGCTTCCTGGTGCATAACTACAGAGAGCATCAGATAGCCGCGGAGCTGTGAGTGGGCACGGAGCGGGGCCCTGCAACTGTGAACGATCCTGAACGGACCTACATGTGCTGTGTGTGTGTTGTGGGGAGAATACGGCCCCTTTGTGGAGCATAAATCTAAAAGTGGGACTGCGCTTGTGTTGGACTGACATTCCAGTGAGGAAAAAATATGCCAGGCGGGGGAATTCCTTCCCCAGAGCCATGTAAATCACTGGCTCAGCCAGTTACAGTTAGATCAAGCTCCATGCAGCCAGGGGCAGTAGTTGGGCTAACAGTGACCTCTGCCTGCTTTGCAAATTCCGGATGGATTTACCCAGGGCTGTCTGTCCTCCTCCTCCCTGCAAGCACTTCACGCCGCCAGCTGCTTCACATGTCAGCAGCTGAAGGGCTGATGCGCAGGTGCCAGGCGGCTGCCTGGTGTAACAGAGACACAGGGGTGGATCATGGAGCAGGAGCAGGAGTTGGGAAGGGGAAGGGTGGAAGGGAATGTATGGCAGGGTGGGGGCGGCTATGTGGGGGAGGAAGGATGAGAGACAGGCACAGTCAGGGAAGGAAGAAAAGGAGACAGATTGAACGACTGAGTCATCATCGCTTTGTTACCAAGGGAGAGAGTGCGATTCCTGCCCAGGACTCATTGCTATTGGAAATGGAGGGCTTTGAAAGAAGTGGTATCATCTAGGGCAGGGTGGGCAAACTACGGCCCGGGGGCCGCATCCGGCCCCCCAGACGTTTTAATCCAGCCCCCGAGCTCCTGCCGAGGAGTGGGGTCTGGGGCTTGCCCAGCTCTGCATGGCTCCCAGAAGCAGTGGCATGTCCTCCTCTTTGGCTCCTGCGCGTAGGGGCAGCCAAGGGGGCTCTGCACACTGCCCTCGCAGTTCCCATTGGCCGGGAACTGTGGGCCATGGGAGCTGCAGGGGCGACGCCTGCGGACAGGGCAGTGTGCAGAGCCGCCTGGCTGCGCCTCCGCTTAGAAGCTGGTGGGGGGGGGGGACATGCAGCTGCTTCTGGGAGCTGCTTGAGGTAAGCGCGCCACCTGGAGCCTGCACCCCTGACTTCCTCCTGCACTCCTACCCGCTGCCCCAGTCCTGATCCCCCTCCTGCTCTCCGAACTCCTCAGTCCCAGCCCGGAGCACCCTCCTGCACCCCCAACCCTTTATCCCCATCCCCAGCCAGAGCCCTCACCCACCCCCCTGCAACCCAACACCAATTTTGTGAGCATTCATGGCCCGCCATACAATTTCCATACCCAGATGTGGCCCTCAGGCCAAAAAGTTCACCCACCCCTGATCTAGGGGGTAGGGCCCTGGAAGTCAGGAAATCGGGGTTCTGTTCCTGGCTCTGCCACAGATCTGCTGTGTGACTCTGACCAAGTCACTTCCCTGGTCAGTGCCTCAGTTTCCCCATCTGTAACATGGAGATCATACCACTGACCTCCATTCGTTCCTTGAAGCTTATGGAGGCAACATGCAAGGAACTTAGCATTAGCCAGCACAAACCTATGCAGCTGGTCCGAGGCTGTGGGTAGGTGATGGACACAGGGTGGGGGCCTTGGAAATCTATATCCCCTCCCTCCCATTAAGACAATTCTGTCTAGGTAACCTCTTCAAATGATTTGCTGCCCTCACACCTTGAAAAATGACCTGGGTTCCTGCTTTTGCTGTGGGCTCATTCATGAAGGCCTGGTCTACACTAGAAATGTTATCCCAGTATTATAACCATGTTGGTTAGGGATGTAATTTTTTTACTGATATACCAGTAAAAGCCCTAGCGTGGACATCTTTATATTGGTATTCAGGTGCCCTATACGCATACAGTTTATTTCACTTCCCAAAATGGAATCGGATATACCAGGATAAGCATTTTTATACCAGTGTCGCTGTATCCACTGTTTGCCACTTTAAGCAGTAAGCTTTCTAGTGTAGCTTGGCCCTTAGGGACCGATCCACAGCCCACTGAAGCCAGAGAAAGTCTTCCCAGTGGTGTCAGTGTGCAGTGGATCAGGCCCTAATCCTCCCTCGCTCCCGTGATTTGTGGAAACTGGACGTGTTTCACAAACAGTTTTGGTTTCGGTGAACTGACATTTGTTTATTTTTTGTAAACAAAAAGCAAAAAAACAGTGTGTCAAAAAATTCCCAACCAACTCTAGCTGCACCCGCTAATGCAGAACACCCTGAGCCTGTTGCTCTTTTCCCTGTTACCTAAAAGCTCCTGTTTACACTGTTCAAGATCAGACCCTATTATTATCCTGCCCAGGTGGCCAGCTGTGAATTCTGCCAGCACAGAACATGCCTTCAAAATAGGACCTATTCTCCCATCGAGGAACAGAGAGAGATGTTTGCAGTTATGGGGGAGTGAATTCCAATCATATGTTACACTCCAAAGTCTATAGGGTGAGATAAGCAAGGCCTCCTTTGAACAGTGCATTTTCAGTCACAAGTCCTAAAAGGACCTGTCAGTTCCATTCTTTTATTTCTCCCTGGCTTCAGAGAACAGCAAACAAGGAGTTTTTATTCCTTTGTAGGCAGAAGGAGGGTTCCTTTAAAGGGAAGATGGGGGAGAAAGCGGGAGGGAGAAAGGAAGGAGGCAGAACAGAAATGAGTAATTAATTAAAATTACTTATTATTCATGTTGCAGTAGCACCTAGGAACCCCCGTCATCGACCATGATCCCGTTGTGCTAGGCGCTGTGTTAGGACACCTAGCAAAAAGATGGTCCCTGGCCCACAGAGCTTACTTCAAGTTAAAACTCTGGATACAGAAGTCTCAAAACTTTTGGGGAAAAATTAGATCTGCATGAGCGCTCTGTGTTGTCCTCTCCTGGCTTACGCAGTGCAACTTCCCATTTCATTTATCTGCCACTGGAGGGTAGATGTTCAAAAGAGGCACCATCGAAGCCCAAACCTGTGCGTATTGGGTGCTGGGCTCTGTTGAAAATCTGCTCATTGGTGTCACAATGGGAGCTGCTGGGAGCTGTCCCTTATTCCAGCACCTAATGGGGAGCTGAGTTGTTCTGCAAAATCTGGCCCTGGTTGTGGGGATTGATGGTGGGGTTCACAAAGATATTTAGGTGCCTAATTAGGGCCTGCTCTTGTCCACAGCCCTAGCAGACCCTCTCCTTTGGCTCACCAGCTAGAAGCTTGAGTCTTTGGAATCAAAAGTGAGGAGATCAACTGCATGCACTGGGTTACTGGTGAACCATGTAGGCTGGGGGCAGTTGGTTCATGCCTTGGAAAGAAAGAGTGTCTTTTGTTCATGCAGTTATCTGTGTGAGTCATTCAGGAACAGCTTTGGTGGGGCTTGGAAGAAGCTTCTTAAGCAGAAATCACTCCTTAATATAGTGCACTGCAGAGAGGTGGTGTGAAGTGGGGAAACAAAGGACTCTGTGGTGCATTGAGGACTGTGTGGGATGGAATTGCAAGCTCTTGCTGAAAGAGCAGGGAGAGGGAGGGAAGGGATGTGCAATGATTGGAGGGGCTCTGAAAAGAGCCCTCTTAAAGCCAGATAGGGTGAGCTGTGCTTCTCTGTTTTAGAGAGCAGCCTGTTTTGTTTCTCTCTGGGTTGGGGTTCTTGTGTGCTCTGAATTCTAATAAAGCAGTGTTACGTTGCAGCCCGCCAGCAAGAACATTCCATGTGGGATATGATTTCTCAGTTTGCATGCCGTGACGCATAACAGACTCTGATGCAGAGGTGGGCTCCCCCTGCCTCCTTCCTATGCCCTTGGGAGCAGAAGACCCACAGCTGGGAGCCTGGAGTGGCTTGAACCTCTACCACAACTGCATGTAAGTAGAGAGGGGAAGGGGGTGTATATTTTGTAGTGTGATGAGTGCCTGGGGGAAGGAAGGGGAACGTGGCTTGCAGCTTCTCTAGCTTCACTCCCATTAGGGCTACCCCTAAATGTCCAGGGCCAAAGGGGAATGGATCAAAACACAGCCCCTCCCCTTGGAATAACTTTCCCACACACCCTGTGGACTTCACAGTCCCTAATTGCTTTCCCGTCTCGAGTCGGTTGGGTCTACAGGTGTTTGCTGCCATAGGTCTGCATGGCAGCGTACTCGAAGCTTACTCAAGGCAGCAATGTTATTGTGTTTAGCTGTACACAGAGCACAACCTATTAATTAGCACCACCTCGCAGCCAGTAAACGAAAACCCGAGCAGCTTGCTCAGTCTCCGTAAGGTGTTTGGGGCCACTGGGATGAACGTCCCAGAGGCAGGAGCCGTGTTTGCTCGGCTTATTAACCAGGGGAGCAGAGGAGGAAAGTTTATGGCATGTGACTTTGGTCTTTGGTGCTGGATCCGCAGCCCTGGAGACTGAATCTATAGCTCTTAGGTAGTCATATGGCCCTGCCTCAGGAGAGACACCAAGGCCTGAGTAGAAATAGGCCCCAGTGCTGTCACATGCTTAATCAGAGAGGGGGAGAGTGGGGGCTGGTTCTATAGGATGGAGTGTAACCGAGCGAGTGCACCTCAGGGTTTAGGGGGCGTGATCCGAGCCCTGCTCTCATGTTGGGTGGAGCCGGTGATGTCACAAGAACCTTGCATTAAGGGGATACTCCTCCTCCTCCTTATATTTCACCTGTGGGATTGAGCTGCTCCTCTCTCCATGCTGTGCCTTGTGGGGCGGAGGAGGGTGGCGTGATGGGTGAGGCTGGGTGATGCCCTGTCCTGCCGGGTGTTGGGCTGGATCCTGATGGCAGCCATGCTGGTGGAGACGTTGAGTAAGCAAAGAGGCTGCTTTGGATTTACACTGGTGTTAGCGAGAGCAGTGTCTGGCCCCTCGTCGTTGGGGTTATCAGGAGCCAGGGCCGCTCCAGGCACCAGCGCAGCAAGCGTGTGCCTGGGACGGCAAGCAGCGAGGGGCGGCCTGCCGGTGGCTGTGAGGGCAGCAGGCAGGTGGTTTTCAGCGATGCGCCTGCGGGAGGTCCGCCAGTCCCGCAGCTTCGGCAGCAATTCGGTGGTGGGGACGCCTATGGCGCGGTGCCAGCGGACCTCCTACAGGCGCATTGCGAAAGCCGCCTGCCTGCTGTGCTTGGGGCAGCAAAAATCAGAGAGCCGCCCCTATCAGGAGCTGCACTGCAGTTTGGCTGGAGCAAATGAAGTTGCATTTACTCACTGGAGGTCTCCTGGCTGGGGGACACAGTGCTCCTCAGATGATCTGCAAGTCAGGATGGCGAAGGGGGAGACAGAGGCTGCATTTCCCAAAGAAATTCCATTAATCTCTGCTTTCCCCTCGCCAAACTTCTCAACTCCCCTCCCTGAACTCCTTAATCCTGCTGGCTCGTGTAGCCTGCAGCCGAGAGATTCCTAGCCTGGCGTGGTGTGCGTGGGAAAGCCGAGTGGGTGGGAGAGGAGTGGGGAACTTGGTGGGGCTGGTGGCAGTTGGGACAACCCTGGCTGGACAGGAGAGGAGCCCACATGCTGAGCGGACACTGGGTTGTTCCTGTCCTTCAGGATCATTGGCTCTCATTGGCTAGCTTAGGGAGGAAGGGAGATGATTGGTCCCCTGCTCTCCTCTTTCATTAATTTAAACCCTAGTTTTGGGCCATGTGGTGCTGCTTTGTGTGCTGTTCAGTGTGAGGGGATGGACCGGGCGGGGTTCTGATCCTGGGCATGGTAGGAGGGCGGGGCGTGAGCCAGCGAGTTGCTTGCACCCCCCTGAGGCCAGTTTCCAGTGTGGTTAAAAGGAACGGTTCCCTGAAGTAGAAGACCTGAGCGCTCACTGATGAACCTGGAGCTCACGGGATTGGGGAATACCTTGTGGCCTGCATGGGCTGAGGTTCCCCCTTTTAGTACCCTCTGTTATGGGTTGGATCACAGAACCCCTCTTGGGAGCTGTCACCCGATGTGCCAAGACTACCTCTCTACCCCTGCCTTCCCTGCCAGCTCAGGACTCTGGCACCCTGTCTTGCTGAGCCAGACACTCCCGTCTGCTCCAACAAAGCCCCAGGGTCTGAATTACTTGCCCCAAAGCTGCAGGTTTACCTGAAAGCAGCTAACAGAAGTGTGCTTGTCTTTAACACTCAGATGCCCAACTCCCAATGGCGTCTAAACCCAAATAAATCCATTTTACCTTGTGTAAAGCTTATGCAGGGTAAACTCATAAATTGTTGGCCCTTTATAACACTGATAGAGATGCACAGTTCTTTGCTCCCCCAGGTATTAATACATACTCTGAGTTAATTAATAAGTAAAAAGTGTTTTTATTAAATATAGAAAGTAGGATTTAAGTGGTTCCAAGTAGTAACAGAGAGAACAAAGTAAGTCACCAAGCAAAATAAAATAAAATGCGCAAATCTCTGTCTAATCAGACTGAATACAGATAAGACCCTCACCATTTCCAGAATGCTCCCGTTTACAGACTAATCTCCTTTTAGCCTGGGTCCAGCAATCACTCACACCGCTTTGTTCCAGTTTCTTCCAAGTATCCTGGGGGGTGGAGATGCTCTCTCTTTAGTCAGCTGAAGACAAAATGGAGGGGTCTCCCAGGGGTTTAAATAGACTTTCTCTTGTGGGTGGAGACCCCCTCCTCACCCTTATACAAAGTCCAGCTCCAAGATGGAGTTTAGGAGTCACCTGGGCAAGTCACATGTCCATGCATGACTCACAGTTTTTACAAGTAGCATCCATTGTTTACATGCTACCTTGAAGGTCCTCAAGTTAAGTAGACTTCTTATGTGGATTGGCGCATTCCAAGATCCATTGTCCTTTAAGTGTTTCTTGATTAGGTACTTAGTTTCAACATTCCTTTCTCCAGGAACTGAGCAAATGCTCTACTAAGGTTATTTAGAAATCAAGCCAGTACACAGCCAACATTCATAACATTCATAACTTCGAATACAAAAATGATACATGCATACAAATAGGATGAATACATTCAGTAGATCATAACCTTTGAGATATGTTACATGGCATATGTAGCATAAAAGACATTCTAAGCATATTTCCATAAAGCCTTATGGGAGATACAGTCACACCCTCTGCCCCCTGGGCTGCAGCGAGAGTGGGGGCTCAGAAGAATGAGCTGAGTTCTAGGGTAGGCTGAGGAGGCTGGGTTATGGGTCATATGGCTGGAGACCCTGGAACTGAAACCACTTAAAACGCCTCGTAGGTGAGAGTACGGGGGGCAGGGTGGGTCGCACCACTCCCCTGTGTTAAGTTGAATAAAGTTGACAGCCTGGTGCTTAAAATCCATCCCCTTGGTTGTCCTCAGTTGCCACCATGCCTACGCCGAAGGATCGCAGCTGGAAGGCCGGGCTGCAGCACACCCACCGGGTTGAGGACACCACCCCATGGAAGCCAGGGCTGGGAGAAGCATCCTTAATGCGTTGGGGGCTGGAGGCTCCGTGAGTTCATCATCGATCGTGTCTCCGTTTTTTGCATAACTCGTGAGTTAATTGTTCTGATTGAAGGGGGGGGCTACAGCGGAGTCCCCTCTTCCTCTTCTACGGTGGCTTCTATTGTGTCTCCCTCCCCAAGGTGGAGAATCTTTGACATGTGGTATTTCTAGTTGCTTCAGGCCAAGAGAGAAGGAGGTAGTTGGGAAAGAGAGCAGCAGAAGGGGACTGAGACTGGGATCAGTCACTAGCCAGCTTGATAACAAAATCACTGACACAGGAACAATTTTTCCCTGACGCTGCCAATTCGTTAATGACTCTGACGCTAAGGGCCCCAAAGGAGGGGAACTTTGACTCTGTAAAAAAGCCTCTGCTGAAGCAGAATTGCTTTATTTAAGGCTACGTCAGGCATGTTTAAATATTAAAGGCTGAGCAATAATGGATGATATTAGTTTAGGTTGTAAGTGCCAATCGGAACCCTCGTTTACCGAAGGCAAGTGGTTGTGGGTATGTGTGTGTTTGTTCCTGACCGTGGATAATGTGGGGAAATCTCTTAAGAACTCCAAGAGGGGTGGGAAGAGAGAGATGGATTCGACTGTCTCTTACCTCAGGGATAAATCCAGAGTAATCCCAATGCAGTTACTCCAGATTTACACTGGTGTAACAGAGGAGAATCTGACACCTATTCTATAGGGCCACTGATGTAAATCAACGTTGCTCCACTGACCTCAGCGGAGGTCTGTGTCGCTGATCTAGGCTCATTGCTGACCTACCTTTATTACTATTATTTGTATAATGACAGTGCCTAAAGGCACCGATCAGGATCAAGGCCCCATTGTGCAAGGTGCTGTACAACACACAGTGAGAAACCATCCCTGCTCTGACAGGCTTGAAAGCTAAATAGACTCTGGGTGGGAGGGGAAACTGAAGCTCAGGGCAGGGGAAGGGACATGCCTACGGTCACACAGCAGGTCAGTGGTAGCACCAGGGATAAGAGCCCAGTCTTCTGATGCCCAGTCCTGTGGTCTGCCCACTAGACTATCCTGCCTCTCTGCTTGAGTCTCTGTCTAGCCTGACTCAGTTGGAATATCCTATGTGGGGTGTGCAGGAGCCTTTGTCTCATAATAAAACACCCTCATTGGCGTGCTAACATTTTGCACTTAGGAATAACATGTGTAGCACCTGCAGGACATCCAGGATGGGAAGTCTAGCATTATTCGATGGATCCTCTCTTGGCTGGATTTTCCTCTCACTTTAATGCAGTGCAACTTCATTGACTTCAGTGGTGTCACTCCTGATTTGCAGTTGCATATGTGAGAAGTGAATCCAGCTTCTCTGAGGCAGTCGGGGATAATGCTAGTGCGGTTGCCCTGCATGGTGCTTTGCAACGAGAGAATCCCTTTAGTATTAGTGGCTGAGGCACACAACCCAGTTGATCAATGGTGCTGAAGCTGAGGGAGGCTCCCCAGCTGCTGGGAGCCTGATCCTGTGATGTGCTGTGTGCCTCCTGCGAGGAAGAAAGCTCCTTAAACTCTTGCTGGCTTTGCTGGGAGCTGAGGGTGCTCAGCGCCTTATAGGATTGGGAACCTTGGTCTACAACAGGGGTAGGCAACCTATGGCATGCGTGCCGAAGGCAGCACACGAGCTGATTTTCAGCGGCACTCTCACTGCCCGGGTCGTGGCCACTAGTCCGGGGGGGCTCTGCATTTTAATTTAATTTTAAATGAAGCTTTTTGAACATTTTAAAACCTTATTTAGTTTACATACAACATTAGTTTAGTTATATATTTTAGACTTATAGAAAGAGACCTTCTAAAAACGTTAAAATGTATTACTGGCATGCGAAACCTTAAATTAGAGTGAATAAATGAAGACTCGGCACACCACTTCTGAAAGGTTGCTGACCCCTGGTCTACAACCTCACCAGGATTAAGTGAAGCATGTTTGCACCCGAAGTGACTTGTCTGACCATGAGGGATGCAAGATGTTGAGCTGTGATGGGGTCGTCACATTCCACCCAGACGCCGCTTTCAGTTCCTCAGCAGTTCCCATCTCCCCCTGCTGAGGGAGCTGAGCCACTGACTCAGAACCCCGCCCTCCCCCCGCGGGGTGTGGCTTTAGTTCTTTATGGTTGTGGAAGGAGATACTGCAGCAACACAGGCTCGCCATATAACCTTGACAAGGGCCTCGGGGGCTGGAACACAAGCCTTTTTCCCAGTGCACTCAGAACTCCAGGACAAAGACACAGCCTACAGGGTGGGAATGCTGGGGTCTGGCTATGTGAAAATTTATTTAACACTTAGCCTCTTCATGCATGGCGAGGAGCCTTGTAAATGACTAAGAATAACCCTGTGCATTTCCATAGTGCTTCTCCTGTCAAGCTCTTTGGGGCAAGGGACTGTCTTTTTTTCCCATGTTTCTCCAGCACTTGGCACAGGGAGGTTCTGGTCCATGATTAGGGTTCCTAGGTGCTAGGACAGTACAAATAAAAATAATAATAGTGTGGGAAAGATTCTGTTTTGTTTCCATACACAATGAGCAAAATGTGCGCTAGAGCTTAAGAGGAAGAGGTAGAGCTGGCTGAAAAACAGATTTTCTGACCCACCAAAAGAAATCAGATTTGGGGGAAAAAATAAATCCCATATTGGGGCGAAAAGCCAGAATTTCAAAAGTTTTTGCAAAATGAAATGCCGAGAAAAAATTAGTTTCAGGACGATCAAAATGTTTTGTGCCATTTTAAACGTTTTCATTTTTTAAATATAAAATAAATTTAGAAATGAAAAATTGTTTTCAAACAAACAGTTGAATCTTTTTGTTCAGAAACAATCAAAACAAGATGTTTTGACATTTTGAAAACCCTTTCCCAAACAAATTTTAAACCAAGTATTGCAATCTGTAGTTTTGTGAAAAAAATTGGCTTTGACAAAATGATATTTTTCAACAGAAAACTGTTGTGACAAAAATTTCCCAACCAGCCTGTAGCCTGTGGTAGGGGAAACAAGAAAAAAGAAACAAATGTTGTAAAGTCTCCAGGAGAGAGCACAGTGTGTCTTGTTTCATAACATGCTGCAGCAACTCTGAACAAAAATGGCAGCTGCTGAGCTCAGCCTGCAGAGAAAACTCTTAGAAATTTAAAGGTGTAGGATGCAGAAAATGAAAGGCATCAAAGTTTCATAAGTGCATGCACTTATGGCAACGCTTTTAGTAGTTCACTGGGAGTATGTGGGGGTCATTTCAGCTGCCGCTGAAATATGGCTGCAAATAAAGGGCAGATGGGAAGGGACTGCTATTCTGTGCCAGTAAAGCACCATCCCCTGGAGTTGCTGGTACTAGTCTCCACTGAACAGAGTAATGGACCACATGAACCCATGGTCTGATCTGATGTGGCAGTTCCTGGGTTCCTGTGCTGTGTGCCGAGTCTCTTTTGGTAATAGCCAGCTGTTCATTGAAACCCTTGTATTAGGATAATTATAACAAATGGAGAACAACAAGGTCTCCAGGGCCCAATTCAACCACTGATGTAACTGAAAACAGAGGTTTGGCCTCTTATGCTTTGGGGATCCGAGTGTTTTGTAAGACAGGCATGGTCCACATGTTAAATATCACAGACACAACAGCCAGTTATACACCTGGAAGGAACGGGAGCTAGAATCCCTTCAGTTTCCCCACTCCAAATCACTCAGGCCTCTGCTGCTTATTGGAAATATTGCCCAGCTGGTAGCAATAATTGGTCTTTTATCTTCTGTGCCGGCTGGCCTGTCGAGGGTGACATGAGCATATGTAACCCCCTGGTCAGTGTATGCTACATGTCACCCTCTGTGCTTGATACACAGAGGATGCTACAGCTCTCAATATGCTAGTCTGGCTCTGTAGTGCACGCTTTTAGCCCTGGAGATCCCCGCTGTGTTGACCAAGATGGCAGCTGTCACACTAGACCCATTAGGAGATCCCAAACGGCTTGCCAGCTGGCCCCTTTGGCTGAGGTCCAAGCATGGCTCCCTCTGGAACCCATCGATGCTGCTGCAAGCATTGTCCAGTGGGAGGCGCTCAGGAGCAGCACTTCCCAGAGGTGCCTTGTGTGTGCACGCGTCCACAGTGAGTATATGAAGTAAAGCTTGGGGAAGGGCAGTCACTGAATCCTCAGGAAGGTCTGGCTACCTCCCACCATAGAGGGGAAGAGGGGAATAAATTTGACCCCTGATTTCCCTTTCCATGACGCAGAAGCCCCCGGCCAAGGAATCAGACAGATACACCTCCCTTCTTTGTGCTGCTGGTGTTTATTTTGGGTTTGTTTTTAATCCCTACTGCTCAACTTTACAAAGTCCTCACGCCGATACGTTGGTTTATGTATAAAATATATACAGGAAAGCACTGCAGGAGCCATCGCGCCCTCTAGAGCCGGGCCGCGCAAGTGAAAGAGTTCTCCTTTCCTTGGAGGGGGACGATAGGGTTGAGAAATGTAACAATTTCCATGTACATGAGCAAATATTTACAGGTGCCAAGACAAAAAAATATATCTCCAGTGTCGTCTCCAGGAGAGCTGGGAGCAGCAAAGCCCCCCTCACAGCTCCATTTGTTATATTGATTTATAAAGGCTATGTATATCGATTTTCACAGGCCGTGCATCTGCCAAGGATGCACAGCTCTGACTTTCGCTTGTGCTGGCAAGGGGTCGCAGAGACTGCTCCAGCCATGGATTTTGACGCTCCATGTTCTACAGCGTTATGGAACGATGCCTCCGAAACACTCCCGTGAGCTAGAGTAAATGCCACACAAACGGGGAGTGCATTCCAGGTGAGGGGTGGGAGGAATCCAGCCTGGGCTTTCCCCAGGACTGTCCTGGTGTTAATGCAATGGAAGCAGGGCTGCCCAGAGGATTCAGAGGGCCTGAGGTCTTCAGCAGCGGGGGTGCTCCCGCCGCCGAATTGCTGCCAAAGACCCGGCACTTTGGCGGTGGATCTCGGGGCGGAAGGACCCCCCACAGCAGGTCTTCAGGGCACTTCGGTGGTGGGTCCCGGAGCAGAAGGATCCCCCGCCGCCGAATTGCCGCTGAAGACCCGGCACTTTGGCAGCGGATCCCGGCGTGGAAGGACCCCCCCCCCCCCACCGCTGAATTGCCACTGAAGACCCAGAGCAGAAGAAGCTCCGGGGGCCTGGGCCCCGTGAGAGTTTTCCGGGGCCCCCGGAGCGAGTGAAGGACCCCGCTCCAAGGGCCCCGAAAAACTCTCATGGGGCCCCTGTGGGGCCCAGGGCCTGGGGCAAATTGCCCCACTTGCCCCCCCCCCTCTGGGTGGCCCTGAATGGAAGCCTAGGATATGTCTTTGCTGGTAAAGATCTCCATTTGAGCTGCTTAATTTATTTGGAGTAAATAGGAGAACCTGGGCTGGATTTCTGTGCCCGCCTGGAATGGATCCAGCTGGGCGATGTGCAAGTCGTTACAGCTTCTAATGGGATTTGGTGGTCAGAATGGCTTGTTAGAATGGGATGCCTTTAAGTAGCCATGAAAGGTAGCTAAACCGGGTGTGAGGTTAAAGGCAGTAGCCACCAAATGCTGTTCACTGACTCATTGTAACACAACTGAAAATGCTGATCTCTAAACTAAACCCTGATGCCAGTGAACAGCAAAATCCCCACTGATCTGAATGGGACTGGGATTTGTCCCTCCATGTCTTCAAGCTTGTGGAGTGCATAACATGGATTAAATCTACAGCTGAGCAAGGGTTTCCCAGTACTTTAGCTTGAGGCACTGGGAAAAACTACTTGAGTCTGGGTCTGGCTTAATCCCAATGTATTGCATCAGCTCTGCTTTGCTCTGTTCTGCTCAGAAATGGTGCAGAGGGAGGCGTGCTGCCCTGCATGCAACCTCTGCAGTCCTCGTGCAACAGCTTGGGGTGCAGCCAGGCAAAGAAACAAGGTAGCTTCCCTCTCAGCACCTCTGTGAGTGAGAGGATGGGGAAGATAGTAAGGAACAGAGAGGGCATTACGGACCACAGAAACCTGCTAGTGAACTGCTGTTGTGTTCCATTGCAGCTTCCGACCAAGGAGAGAGCATAATGCCAGTAACCATGAGCTCTGGGGAGAATGCAAGGGATGGATGTCTTCCCATCCTGCATCCACTCACACACACGCTTTCGGACCCGCATACATGCAAGTGCTTTTACTTGTGCATGCATGTATTTGTAGACTTTTGTATACACACACAATGTTGGTATGTGCTCACACATACTCGTGTCTCTACATACACGTAGTGCACAAGCGCTTTAGGCAGGGGGTTTAAAGCTACACCAGAGTTTGCGCTCCCCACGTTCTTCCTACTGGGTTGTCTTCCAGGATCCGCATTACTGCTGAGCTGGACTTTCCCTCTTGCACGGAATCATTTGCAGTGGTGCCTGATGGTAAATACACTGAAAACTCCTGCAGTTCTCTGACCATTAAGAGCTATGCTCTCTCTGCTAGCAAGTTATACATGCTAGGACACAGCTGGCATGACTGTAGGAGAGCGCAGTACCCACAGCTGCTCCCACTGGCATTGATCCTGAATTATCATGGTCCGCTCTAGTGGACTGAGAATGAGAATGGGAGCCAGGAACTCCTGACGTCTAATCCCAGCTCTGCCACTGACCCCTTCTGTGGCCTTGGTCACATCACTTCACCTCTCCATCTTGCCATCTCTGCAATGGGTATAGTGATGCACAACCCAAAGGGGTGTTGTTTTAGAAATGGAGCCACAGCAGCAGCCATTGAGGACTGAAGCAGAGCTAAGAAATGATGCTGCCGGTGTGTTATAGTTCTAAAAACACCCATCAAGCACCAGGGTGCTGGACAACTTCCCCTCCGTTATTGTATGTTACCACTAGGGCTATTTCACTCCATGTGACACAAGCTGCATCACAGAGTGTGACCCATGGGCAGCACAGCTCAAGGGGTTAGCTTCTGGGGCCACTCTCTCACCAAAACTCTTCATCCCCTGCCAACCTAAATCTCGCTTTATTTCCTTAAATCTATGTGCACAAGGGGGCAGGAGGTCATGAACAAGTCAGCGCAAAGGTCTGCACAAGTTGGTACTGGCTTTGCATGAGTGTGTGCAGCAGGACATGCAAGGGTTTGCGTGAGAAGGCTCAAAATTCATTAGTTGATATTTGCACAGGTGGCTGCTTGCACAAGTGGTTTGCATATGCACAAGTGAGACTTTGCATAAGTGGGTTCCGTATGTGCACAGCTATTTGCAGGGAGGGGCCACATTCAGTATTGACACCACTATTTTCACAGGGGAGGGCTCTCCTGTGCACGCCTGAACAGATGTGATATGTGATGGTGGAGTACAAGGGAGTAATTGCATGAGACAAGTTTGTGGACCAGAGGATACATGGGTGCGTCAGTTTCTACTTCTTGATCCCAGAGCGTGGCAGGTCCCCAAGTTCAAACTGTCCATGATCTATGCTGGTGACACTTGACTGGAGGAGACAGAAGATACCTCAGTCTTGCTCTGGGATACGGTCGAGGAAACGTCATCATCCCCAAAGGGGTTCTTGCCGCAGCAGATTGTGGTGATCATGCAGTTCCGGAACTGAAGGGAGAGAGAGAGCAGTGGCACCTTTGAACAGCACATACATCCACGATGGCCAGTGGAGCCATCCCTCTGATCACCAGACAAAGAGCACTTTGCTGGGTTACATATAACACCTCGCCCACTACAGAGATGCTACCACCCCTGTGGTGAAACGTGGCAGCTGTTCCAACTGCACAGGCAGCACTAAACAAATTAAGGCAGAAAGCGACAGGTACCAGATTCAACTGGAATTTGTTCTGGGACTGGAATAGTTGGGGGGGTGCTATTAGGCAGGAGGAAGCTGCATCTGCACAGCTGTGGTGAAGCTCACGACTGGAGTAGCAAGAAGACTGTAGGTCAGAATCAAGGTGCATTGGCAGCACCAACACAGGACTGGGGTAATAGAGGGGCTGTAGGTTGGGATTGAGGTGCGTTGGCAGAGCAGGGTGGTGTCCCAAGGAGTGGAGTAGCAGAGGTGCTGCAGGTCAGGATCAAGGTGCATTTGGAAAGCTGAGTAGAGGGAGACCAGGGATGGAATAGCAGGGGGGAAGCTGCAGGTCAAGACTGAGGTGCATTGGCTGGGAACGCAGAACTGCGAGAGCAGGGGGTGCTATAGGCCAGGTTCAGGGTGTGCCCTGAGAGTCCTGGGGGAGGCTTAGGACAGGGGCAGCTTTGGCAGGGAGGCTCTGGCCCTGGGAGACTCACCTGTTTGTTCATGAGGACATAGATGACGGGGTTGTAGAGAGAGGAGCTCTTGGAGAAGAAGGCAGGCACTGACATGAGAGTAGCGGAGAAGTCCGCCCCCTTGTTGGTGAAGATCCAGAACGCCACCAAGGCATAGGGCGTCCAGGCCATGAGAAAGCCTAGAACCATGAGGATCACCATGCGGGTCACCTCCCTCTCTGCCTTCTGGGTGCTGGCCGACTCCTGCTGCTGGGCGGCTGCCTGTGGGAGGAGGAGAGGGCAGTGAGCCAAGCAGCGCATTGCAGTGCTGAGCTGTCTCCCTCCAGGCAAGCTAGAGAGAACTGGATATCTGACGTGGCTGGAGTCGGGGAACAGGGAGCAGGTCTGAACCCCTTTGCTGGGAAAGCTGACCCCTGGGCCGAAGACGTTTCAGTTCGTATTGCATTATGCCCAGAAGGGAATCTAACCTCTGCTCAGAACCTGGACTAGATCTGGAGCACAGACTAGATTTACACATGGAACGGCTCACACCCAAGGCAGCACACGCCCGGTCATAAAGTCCAGCTGATAAACTCTCTTACCTGGAGAAAGGAGAGGCTGAAACAGGCACACACCTGGCCCTGCTTTGTGCTTGCAGAGAATCATCCCTGCTTTCGAACCCCCTGTGAGGCCCTGAGCCCCCTCACCGTCCGCTGATAAATGATGGGTGTGAAGTTTTACATCTCTTGCCTCTTTGCTAAGCCTGGGCCTGTCTCCAGAGGAAATGGGGTTGTGAATAGAGAGAACACCGGGGGCGATTCATAGATTCCAAGGCAAGAAGGGACCACTGTGATTGTCTAGTCTGACCTGGCCATACACCTGCAGGCTTGTATTGCCCATCAGATGGTGCTGCTGGTGCTCCAAAGAGCCTGTGCTCCAGCTGAGGACCAACACCCTCTATCCCCTCATGCTCGTTGCCCCTCTTCGTCAAACCCTGAGCAGCTAGACGCATAGTCTACCTCTCGGACTTTGCATATGAGCCGCCCGTAGGAGAAGAAGATGACCACCACCGGGATGATGAAGTGGACCATGAACATGTAGACGACGTAGGATTCGTTGTGGTAGTCAGGGTTGAGGGTGTAGTAATCTGGGCCACAAGAGCACTGCATGCCCTCAGGAATGTATCTGCCGAGTGAGAGAGCAAGCAAAGCAGAAGGATTAGGTCGCGCATTTCACCGCCCCCCCGACCCGTGTGCGGCCTGCGGATGGGGCTGGGTTGAAACTGGGGAGGTGACCTAGAGTCTCTGTGTCTGCAGCAAGATGTCTTGCCCATGGGCTGGAGAGCCTGCGGCTAAGCCAGCCCTTGATTACAAGATGAGCCCCACAGGAGAGCAACCAGGTGATTCCAGTATAAAAGGCAGCAGGCACCTGCAGGCAGGGTGTGTTTGAGAGAGTAGCTGAGACGGCAGGAGGAAGCCTGGCAGTAACCCGGGGAAGCCCACAACACAGGAGGTTGTGTGGTGCTGGAGCTGATGGAAGAAGCCATGCAGAGAGCACGCCTGGCACTACAGAGCCCAAGCCAGGTAAAGCCTGTGAGTGGGCGCTGAAGAAGGGAAGATGGGGAACTTTGTGTGCGTCTGGACTTTTGAGTTCTGGTTTTGGACAAACTCCGTTGCCAGCCTGAGGAGAACCGGGGAAGAGTGAATTCAAAGGTTCCCTGGAGCCCGATTGAGTTCTTAGAGGGGCTTGGATGAAGGGGAAGTAGAGGCAGAACAGCCACAGAGGCAAACCTCGCCACGATGGGGCTCTCGGCAGGCAGTGAGCAGCCGCAGGGCTGCATTAGCAGCTCCCTGAGCCTCTGAGAATGACAGCACCAGCCAAAGCCAATGGCGCTGTGGCCAGGCATTGTGTGTGCTCCTTCCAAATTTCTCAGCCCATGCCCTTCAGTCCTGACCTGCAGCCCCCACCCTCTGCTATGCCAATCCTGAGCTCCCCACACCCAGCTCTGCCAAGGCACCCCTGCTGGCCTATCGGTGTGAGGCAGAGGTGCATGCTTCCCCATGGGGCTCTGCTGAGCCTGCTGCACTCCTTCCCTGGGTGATGGGAGCGCGGCGAAGCGCCGTGCCCCAGTGCCAGGCAGCCCGGGAGAGGATCATGCAGGGACAGTGATTGATTCAGGAGAAGGCGGCATGTTTGCCATTTGTTCTGCACTGACACATTGCACTTGGACATGTAGACATCAGTTTGGTGTGACAGACGCTGCCTCCCATGGGGAGCAGGCTGTTTATTCCTGTCCCTACAAGGCTGAGCATTTGGCTGCCAGGTGCCACCTGCTCTTTCTCCTGAGGAGCAGAGATGACGGGGAACCTACTATGGCTCAATGCAGATATGAACTCTGAGGTGTCCTGGATTCCCTGCTGCTGAGGGGTTGCGTCCCTGACCATCTTGGCTAATAGCCATTGATGGACCTATATTGTTAGTACCTGTTTAAATTTTTGCCTGTAGAATAATACTCTTTCCATAGGCTTTTCAGAGCATCCTGTAGAATTCTATTGGTTTCATCCCTAGTCAGTTCTTTAGTGCTTCTCCATAAGGAGAGAGATTTTCAGGAGGGCATGTCCCAAACTAAAAACCCCTCTGATATTTCTTAGTTTATCAGATCTTGGGTTTCTATAACTCAAAAGCAGCTTTGTCACTTGAATAGCTAATGTCCTGATCCCTGCAGAGTCACGTAAGTAAATTGACTTCAATGGGTTTGCTGCCAGGAGTAAATGTAAGTCTTTTTCAGGACCAGGTCCCAGATTTGTGCAGCAGGAGGGCTGTGGCGAGGGCAGTGGCTTTATCTGTGCTGGAGAGGAAATGACAAGTGAATTCATGTGAAAGGCACCAGATTGACAGCCCTCCTTAATGCTCAAGTCCTGTGTTTATCCACAAAGCCTATACAGCAGAGGCTTCCCATACTGTGCTTCAGTCCTGACCGTCCAGCTCCTGGCCAACATGGTATTCGGGCTCAACTTGAAACGATAGGGTCCATGCCACGTGTAATCTTAATCTTAATTCATTGGTTTAACTGAGATTTACTGTCATATGTAAGGATTAGCACTGGGAGCTGCCGTTGCAGGATTGGGCCCAAACTCTTCTTCACTCCGAATTCTGCTCTAGCTAGGTTAGTCTGCAATGACTGCTGGAATGGGGACAAGCATGTGCACGGCTGGCTCCCCAGAGGAGAACACAGCTGTTCGACAGAGCACAGCTGGAGGCCTATGGCATTAGACAATTGCATTATGAGCAGACCATGCTTCCTCCGAGCTCACAAGCAAGTACAGAGAGTCTCTTCTCTCTTTGTTTGGTGGCCTGGGCTCCTTTGTCCCTTCCCCTCTGTGGTAGCCAGCAAAGAGTGTGTAGGTCTGTATTTGCCCTTGCCATGGTTAGTTCTCACTTCCTGTGGTTGGCTGATGCACAGAGCTTTCAGGACAGGAACAGCAGGGGAAGGGGTTGCAGGTTGGGATTGTGGTGTCCCAGCAGAACTCTGTGTGGGACTCAGAACTGGAATAGCAGGCGGTGATGTTGGGCCAGAATGAAATGCATTGGCAGAGCTGGGGTGAAACCCGGGACTGACTATCAGGAGATGCTGAAGGTCAGGACTGAGGTGGTGCGTTAGCAGCGCTGTGTGTGGGGAGTCTAGACAGGAATAGCAGAGGGGGCAGTAAGGTAGAACAGAGGTGCTTTGGCAAAGCTGTGTAAGAAAGCTTGTAATGCCCAGATGCTGGAGGTTACATTTTCAGGAAGGATCCCGAAGCTCATAGTCTGATTCTGCTCTCAGTAGTGCTGGCGTAAATCAGGAGTAAGTCCATTTAAGTCAATGGCATTACCCCAGTATAAACCCAAGGTACACAGATCAGGTTCAGATCCATAACTGCTTTTCCTCTCTTGGTATCCTGCTGTTAATTGATTTATCTTGGTAGACTGACCTCACACTTGGTAAAGCAACTCCCATCCTTTCATGTATTTATACCTGCTCCTGTATTTTTCACTTCATGCATTTGATCAAGTGGGCTCTAGCCCATGAAAGCTTATGCCCAAATAAATTTGTTAGTCTCCAAGGTGCCCCAAGGACTCCTCATTATAATTGCTTCTGTGCTTCAAAGCTAATGCATAGGGGGACGCCTGGGTATTTGGGATTCGAGTATTTAGACAGAGGTCTTTGTCTGGATGGTGTAAATACTGTCTGTGTTTCATATTACTCACCTGGACCAGCCAAACAGGGGTGGAGCAGCGCAGGAAAAGGCCATTGCCCAGGTAAAGCTGATGCCCATCAAGGCGTGGGTGGCAGAGAAGCGGAAGTTGCCCATGGGTTTACACACCACGATATAACGCTCTATGGCCAGGACGACCAGCGACCACAGGGCAACCTGACCTGGGGGAGAAAGAGACAGACAGGGCAATCTAACATGAGTGAGCTGTTAAAGGACTTGGGGGACAAGAACTTGTCTAAACCTGCTCTTATCTGAACAGAGGGGAAGCATGGTCTGGTGGGTACAGTACAGGGCCAGGAGTTGGGTCACGGGGCTGAGTTGGACTCAGTACCCTGCAGCCTCCCCATCTCACCATGGCTTGAGCAGAGTCTGCCTTTACAGAGCCCGAGTCTGCCCCCAAAACGACCATATAAAGCGCCCAAGGGCCAATATGAGTCTCTAAATGTCTTGTTTAGGGCCATGGTCATTTGTCATCCCCTAAAGTCAATGGGCCAAATCTTGACCTGGTGTAAGGAAGCACGGCTCAAGGCATGAAACCTTGCTTGCACCATGTCTGAACCTGTCCTGATGGCTCTAAGAGTCTAAATGGGTATTTGGTATGTGTTCCCACTGCAGGAGAATGAACCCGGGCAGGTCCTGGTGTGTTTATTTATCAAAGGATAATCAAACCTTAGGGGATTATGAGCCTTTAGCCTGTGCTATAAGCCTGTTAATGCCCCCAGCATGTGCTCATCCGCTGATAGCTACACCCTCTGCTCAGCTTTCATGAAGAACGGTAACTCTTGCTGCTTCCCTTTAGTATAAACTTTCTTCTTCCTTTCCCCCCCAGTTGGGACCCTCCTTGTTCTTTGTTGGGTAGAAATGGAAAGCCTGGATAAGACGGAGGGCCTGAAAGAGTGTGAAAGGTTAGAAGCTGTTGTCAGGCACAGAGATGGGGTTTTCACAGAAGGAATTAGTGATGACACTAAAGTGGCCCTTCTTCTGCTCCCTAATATAGACCCGGCCCCATTTCCAATCCCTGGCATAGACCGGATTCGCTGAGCCTCTTTTCCTGGTGGCAGGAATATCCCCATTGCCTCAAATGTATTCAGGAGTGAAAATTACCCCGTGAATTTTTAACCATTTTTTTTAAACTCCTAGCATTGATTGCAAACTGTTCCCTTCAAGAATTTGCTCTCTGAGCTGTGTTCGGTTGGCCGGATAAGTCACCAGGTATCATCTCTCTTTGCTGGTCGGATGAGCGCAGAGATGTAAAATTAATTCATGCTGCTTGGAAATGGATTTTTTTTGCAAGCAGTTGTGCCACTGAGATTCAATCGCAACCCTGCCTGCAGGAGTGAAAGATCAAAGAGCCACGAATGTGGTCAGATCAGCTGGGTTTGAAAATGCCGCTGGATAGTCATTGGAAAATTTCTGCACTACTTGCGCAGCTCTGCTCAAAAATATAGACTGAACCCTGGTTCCACTCCTTGAGACTGACCATGTCATTCTTCCTCTTCTTGAGAACAACCACGTATTCCTTCCGCTCCCGGATACACAATTAACCTTCACTCTGCTCCCAGATTTAGACCTTTTCTCCTCTTTCATAAGCACCAAACTCCTCTTCTCTAGCCCAGAGGAGACTCATTTTCCCTTCCCAAATACGGATGGGCTCATTCTATCCTCTGCTGATACTGATTGGCTCTTCCTTCTCCTCCCAAATACCGACCTGCCCCTTCTCTTGTATAAAAAAACCTGCCCTTGCTCCAAACTGCAGCATCGCTGCTGTAAGACGCATTGCTTTGGACCATTGGGTTTATGTAACAGTGAGAGCATCTTCCGCTGGGAACCTGGGACAATTTTACATGCTCCTGGAGTCTGACTGTTGCACCAAACATTTTTTGTATTCCCCTGGTTATCGATGTCTTCCGTTTCTCCACGGAACGGGAACAACGTGGGGTAAGTTTCCCCCGTGCTGTTCCCCATTCTAAAAGAACCACCCTAAGGGAATTTGAGTCTCTTGGACCTTTTTAGTCCTTGACCCTTCTGCTGAGGCTACCGACAAGGGGGCCCAATTAATGTTGGCTATGATGCTGCCTGCCAGGGGATAAAGACCCACCTACCCACCCATTTGACGCAGACCGCTGACTCGGTCTCCGATGTGGTACTAAGGTCTGGCCGGGTTTGACATGACTGGCATAGCCCAGGAAGTAAACGCCTTCATATTAGGGGGCGGTATTCAAACCTGGGAATCTGCATTCAGGTGCTCAGTTCTGTACATGAGTGAGTGCTCCCAGCAGCACTGCAGATGCTCAAATGCACCAGTGAGCCACCTAAACCAGATAGCTCCAGGTCAGACTGTGGAAGGAAGAGTCATTTTCAATCAGGCCGCCAATGAGTGACCTGCTGGGAGGGGCTTCCGCACAATTTTCAGCAGGGCTCATTCTAAACAGTGGGGGAGGATCTTGCTAAGACCATGGCAGTTTCCAGATTAATCTCAAGATGTGCTTGACTTTGTGTGGACCCCAGCGATGGGCTCAAACCCAGCCCTTCCCAATTCAAACACCCCTGAACTTTGGGTCCCAGATCCTTAGCTGAACTTCGCAGCTTGGGCTGATTTCTTTTCATTGCCGCCTTTCTGAAACTCCTGACGTGGTTGCAGTCGTCACGGGCTTCCAGGACCATTTTTAAAAGTCCCCAATCTACTTTGGGCCCGGCTCGTAGCTTGTCACTGCGCTGGTTCTCAAGTTACTGTGCCATACTGATGTGGTACCTTTGCATTACAGTGCAACATCACCCTTCTGGGAGTGGCATCATGTACTGATGCCGCATAAGACATGTCTGCACTGCAATTTGCAGTTAGGGCTGTCATAGCTAGCTTAGGAACCAAAGCAGTGAAGCCGTGGCCGCACGGGGCTGTACCCGGAACCCTGGGTAATTACTTGCATGTCTAACCCGTGCTGAAACATGCACTGTCTAGCCTACTAGTGCAGCCAAGCATGTTTCAGTGGGGAGAAACAGATTGCATGCAATCCATCTGCCTGGACAGCATGCTTCCAACTGGAAATAAACCCAGGGCAAACTAGACCTTCCTTCCTCCAGCCAGGCAAGCGCATGCATCATTCCCCCTGCCCTGCCCGCCCCCAGCTCCCCCCGCTGAGCTCTTACCTCCCAGCGTGGCAAAGAAGCCCTCCACGGCACAGCCTATGGGCCCGAAGATAAAGTAGCCGTTCCAGGCCGTGTAGAAGGTGACGGTGAAGCCAAAGCAAGCCATGAAGAGATCCGCCACCGCCAGGTTGACCAGGATGTAGTTGAGTGGCTGCCGCAGCTTCTTGTGCTTAAAAGTGACTAGGAGGGTGAGGAGATTGATGGGGAGCCCGGTGAAGATGAGAAAGAAGATATAGCAGCACACGATTCGGTACTTCCAGGGTTCGGCTAGGTAATACTGTGGGTACTCAAAGGGGCTCCGCACCAGCCCTGTTTTATTGGAGAGCGGCACATAGAAATTGACACCTTCTGTCCCGTTCATCCTTCTGTTATTTTAGCAGCTGCTCTTTATTATTTAATTGTTTCTATCTCTTTTCAAAACCAATTTAATTTTATTGTCAACCTCAATAAAAAAAAATCTCCCCACCCCCAACAGAAATCCTTAAGAGAATGCAGAGCTGGTGTGGTGTCCCTCATCTACATCCCAGGGCTGGCAGCGCCAGGATCCCCTGGGGGTTTTTATATCCTTCGCCCACTTCTGCTGGAGTGGAGGAGGGAGTGAGGGTGGCAGGGGAGGATTAGGGTCTAGGCTAAGTTTGTATGACAAGGACAACGGGATTGAGAGGGGCTGATGGTTTAAGCGCCTTCTAAGCAGCTAGTTGGCCCCAAAACCTGCCTTAAGGCGTATTAATTTCCATTAAGTGTTTAATATCTTTGAAGGAATTTGGTTTATTTGGAAGTGAGGTGAGGCAGGAGCAGAGCGGTAAATTGGCAGGTGGTAACCAGGAAAGAATGATAGGTAGGTAGAACGGTATAACAGAGACAGGAGTATTGGAGAGGGATTTCTGTACCCACTTGAATTCGACCTAAATGATAGCCCTTGTGACTGCCCAGTAGCTAAGAAGGTGAGCTGGTCAAATTATTTGAGCGGAAGGATGGTTCAGGAATTAGTGCACTGGCTTCAGACTTGGGAGACTCGGTTAAATTCCCAGCTCTGCCACCGACACCCCATGTGACCATGGCTAAGTCACTTAGTCTCTTTGTGCCTCACTTTCCCATCTATACAATGGGTTCTGTTCCATGGGGGGAGGCAGGTCTAGTGGTTAGTGTAGGGGATGGAGAGTCAGGAATCCTGGGTTCTATTTTTTACCTGATTCCAGCTTCTGCAATTGTATTTGTTAGTTGCCAATATTCAGCAAATAATTTGGAAAAGCAATTTCTGACTGCTGGGTTGTTTGTAATCTGCTTGCTTGGACTGTTCAGTATTTGATATTTGCTGTGTGTGGTTGGTCACTTAAGTTGCATGGTATTTTTTCTGCTCCCTGACTGGCTTGCTGTCTGAAACTTCAGACAGAAAACAATGACTCTCGCCCTTCCAATGTTCAGATTAATAATTGTTCATGCTGAAATTTGTGAAATGTATGGGTTTCATGAACATCTGAATATTCAAACAGTGCAAGTTGTGCTGTAATAGTGAACTGGATTCTGAGCAGAATCAGGTCCTCTCACTGCAGGTTGTGGCCTCATAATAGGGGCGGCGGAAGCAGCAACACTTTTGGATCGTGGCTGCAGCGCTTGGGAAACCTGAACCCACACCCAAACTATGTCCCGATGGAATGGCATCTGCATAGGCGCCTTGGAACATTGCAACATTAAATGTACTTGGGTCTCATCAGCTTTGGGCATGTCCACATGTTGGAAAGCAACCGGCCTTCTTTTTTCGGAGGACTCTTCTTGACCAGCCACTCCTGTCCATAGCCAGCTCCTGCCTACCTCCTGCCCTTCAGGAGGACGTTATTATCATTGTTATTTACTGGGGTGTGTTCTGGGAGACTCTGCTAGCCCTAGTTATGCCCAGGAACCAGTTGTGCTAGGCACTGTACAAACACGGAACAAAAAGACTGTCCCTGCCCCCAAAAGTTTATAGTCTAAGTAAGTTTGGGGGTTTCTAGGCTGACATCTCAACTGAATTACTTTGTAAGCCAAATGCTGTTGCGATGCCAGGCTGCCAAATGGAACTAGCAAGAACAAATGCAGATGGTTCTGCCAGGCTTTCATTTCCATGCAATCATTTCTCACAGCCCATGCTGCAGCTTAGCTGGGAGGTGGATTGCACTGGGTCTTCGTTGCAATTAGGTTTCTGAAATATGTAACTGAACTTCTGATCCTCCACTTGGAAAACCCTAGTGCTTTGAAGGGATATAGTGACTGGGAAGCATCTCCTCCTTCAACTTTGCATGGTGGGCTGAATGTATAACCCTGTCCCCTCACCCTCCTCCTGCCCTGCTTTGGGGATGAGATTTTTTATAAAAGGATATCATGGAGCCAGATCCATCGACTCATTCCGCACAGACTCCTGGAGGAACAGCTACCAGAACTCCAGCTCTGAACCTTCTCAGATTTTACAGAAGTTTGAATCTAGATCAGAACTACATGGCTAAATCTCTAAGCATTTCCAAACTGGCCTGGATTCAAACCAGTGATTTAGAAGTGACAAGCTGTATAGGCCATTTCCCATGCCCTGCCCTATCATGTCATTTTGCTCTGGAGATTCCGAGGACCACGTCTTCAAAGAGATACATCCCAACAAGCGTGCATATGACCTGGGTGCAGAACCCCCAGCACGTCAAAGTCCCAAGCGTGCATTTGCACATGTGTTATTAAAAGGATTGGTTCATATGTTTAATCCCCTTGAGCCAAACAGTCTGTAACCTGAATTTTAATGAAAATGTTTCTGGTTTGTCATTGGTAGAAGGATCATATCTTCCCAGGTCAGGAACGGGAGAGCATTGTGAAGTCAGTTAAGTATCACTGTCCCCATTTTACAGATGAGTAAATCAGGGTGTATTGAGTCGTCACAATGAATTGTTATCAGAGCTGGGAATAGAATGCAGGAATCCTGACTTCCATTTCCAGTCCCACCTCTTCTCACCAGTTGGTCACATATCCTCCCAGCTGTGGAAATAGAACCCAGAGTCCTGACTCCCAGTCCTGTCGTGCTGTAACCCTAGAGAACACTTTATTTAAATCAGGCTAGGCCAGTGGTTTTTGACCTTTTTTCATTTGCAGACCCCTAAAACATTTCAAATGGAGATGCAGACCCCTTTGGAAATCTTAGACATAGTCTGTGGATCCCCAGGGGTCCATAGACCACAGGTTGAAAACCCCTGGTATAGGCAGTAGATGACTCCTGTTGCCTCTGACACACCCAAGTGGCCTGATCCTGCTGGAAGTCAATGGCAGAACTCCCATTGTGGTCTGTAGTCACCCCCACTTCTCCCTGGAGGTGCAGTAAAGGTCACTGGGTTTCCCAGTGGTGCCTCCATTCCTGCACTCTGCTCTCCTTCCCAGGCTTGGGAAGCCAATCAGTCTCACAGCTTTGCAAGGACTGGGGGCAGCCAGAAACTGGGACTGGGCAACAGGGGATGGATCACTCAATAAATTGCCCTGTTCTGTTCATTCCCTCTGGAGCACCTGGCATTGGCCACTGTCGGACAACAGGATACTGGGCTAGATGGACCATTGGTCTGACCTAGTATGGCCATTCAAGGAGGCTCCTTGGCCACAGCTCTAAAACCAACTTGACAACTTGCCATTATTTGTTCAAGAAGTGGTGACTAGGGGAGGGGAAAACACTGTGGTGGCCTTCCTGCCTGTCCCCTTTTCCCGGAGTGGCTCAGATAGCCACATTAGGTGGTTTATAAAATTCATATCAACATACTGGCCAATTAGGAGTCCTCAGGTCTTTCTGGCTCTGCTTCTGCTCCTTGACCTGGACTGCCCTGAAAGAACCTGTCTGGTCTACAAGTATGCCATGGCAAGGCAATAAGATGGCTGAATTAACCCAGCGGGGTCTTTCCCGGCTTCTTTGACTCATTCCAGAAACTGCAGCTACAGTGGATCAGCATTTAATTTTGCAGAAAGCTGGCATATCTGTCTATCTATGTCTATATATGTTTGTCTGTCTGTGTTCATCACCATGTTATCTAAGCATGGGAAAACACACCACCAGGTTTCGCAGGAACCAAAATACCTAATTATTTGTGTTTTGTTTTTCTTGGGCTGTTTTCTGTTTTTGCATCGGGGATGAAATATTGTATGTGTCACCCAGATTTAGGCAGGCGTGAGTCCAAGTCCCACTTTAATGTCTAATCCATATAGGAGAACGAGTCTACTACAGCTGCTGGCTAACAGAGTTGCTCCATTAGCAGTAGTGGCTTGTGCTTTTAGTACTGAAGGGCCAGGGTTCAAACCCTGTTGTCATCCCAAGCATGGTCATTATATACGTTCCACACTTGGCTGAGTGCCTCCATGTAAAGTATTGCAGATGGTGGAAATATAGTGACAAGGACCAGTTCTCATATTATTTCAACCCTGAGGCAGAGAAAAGCCATGGAGCGACCAAGGGTTCATTTAGTAGACTTGGGCGGACACGGTACTGAAGCGTTATATTGTTTAACGGTTATATTACAGCACTGCCTGGAGAAGCATCAGCCAAGTCAGGGCTC
Source organism: Mauremys reevesii (assembly GCF_016161935.1). Classification (NCBI taxonomy): domain Eukaryota; kingdom Metazoa; phylum Chordata; order Testudines; family Geoemydidae; genus Mauremys; species Mauremys reevesii. The sequence goes on along the minus strand of NC_052626.1, from coordinate 128,378,977 downwards.
CAAGCTCCAGGGCTGTACAAGAATTGATGGCCTGACTCCCTCTGGGAAGAGGAAAATACTGTTTGCACCAGCTGCTAAAAACCTACCAACTATAGACTGACTCCCCTGGAACTGGGTGCAGGCTGTCGCCAGGGACTGGAATGCTGGTAGCATCCCTATCTGCCTGGCAAATGCCTGCTTGGGTGCTGTTCAGAACTGTACCCAGGCAGGGAGAACGGACAGCCAATCAAGCAGCAGCTGGAGAGGCTGGTGAATGATCCGCAATTAGGAGGTGGCTGTTTGGGCAGGAGAGGGTCTGGAGATGGCATGAGAGAGAGTGGCAAGAAAAAGCATGGCTGCTCCACACTCAAACTGAGGGAGCAAGTGGGTTTCTCCCTGACTCCTCAGTGCTGAATTTGGGTCAAGGGGAAGTTACGTCGCTCCGTGAAATCCGTCAGAACTGGGTCAGAACTAGCCCCAAACTCATATGCTCCCTTCCTTGTCCGAGCTCCCCGCTTTTAGTTCAGGATGCTGGACGATGCTGCAATGGGAGAACTGCCTAAGGCTTCTTAGCAGAGCTCTCCCGCTAATCTGTGACATATGGTGGCGTACATGACCCTGATCTGTTAATACTGTAAGCTTTGGTCCCTTCCCCCCACCCGCCCTCCTCAGAGGTGAGTGGATGGAAAAAGTCAACATTGTCTCAGTGGAGAAACTAAATCGTCCCAAAAGCTGTGTGTGCGTGGGGCCGGGGCGGAGGGAGGTTTTAGAGGGAGCTGCAGGGCAGGAACAGAAGGCCAAGGGGTAGGAAGAATGATATCTTTATCACCGGCATGCTTTGATCCTCCAGCTTTGGACTGAAAGGACAGAGAAGTAGGACATGGCTGGCGGAGACCAGAATAATCAGGTCATTGAAGCCAGGGGTGCCCTGGGGTAAGGGTTCCAGATAGGAAGGCTACCCCCTTGGAAAGGGGCTAATGCCATCTTGATACACGAGTTAGAAGTAGCTGTGGTGCACCAAGTCACAAAATGATCCAACCTGATTCCTGTCTCCTCTCTAGACTCTCCTCAGGATCCTCGCTGGTAAAACATAAACAACCCTTCGTTCCAGAGAGCTCCCTTGCATGTCTCGAAGACGCATTTCCTTGAAGGTATTTTATATCCCTCCTGAAAGTGGCAGAGGTTTCTAAACGTACCAAAGCAGGATTCCCCCACAATGAGCCAATTTCAAAAGGTTCATACTTCAGGGTCCATTCAGATGAGCATCCAAAAGTTCATATGTTTCTCTGAACTTTTGTTTGCAAACAGTCAGGGTCCAGTCTAGCTATCGGCAATCTAGGGAGCTGCCTAGGGCAGCAGATTTTTGGGTAGTTATCTAGAGTGGCTGATTTGGTCTGGCTTCCCCTTCATCATAACAGAGGGGTGACTGGGCCAAATCTGAGTGTATGGTGTTGTGACCTGGTACATGGGGTCACAATACCACTCAGATTTGCTCCAGTCACCCCGGGTCATGAAGGAGGGGCAACTGGGCCAAATCTCCCACCCTAGGCCTATGAGGAGTGGAGCGGACACTGAACTTTTGCCTAGGATGGCAGATTGTCTTGAGCAACCTCTGAAAATGTGGGCTGGGAGTCTCATGGGAATGTGCATTTCCACCTTCCAGACATATTTTCATGAAAATAGCCATCCTGACAACATTTTTGTGCTTTCATGTCCTCTCTTTAGAAGTGTAGACACACACAATGAAGAATAATTGGGGAAGGAGGAGGAACTAAGGCAGATATTTTTGGACTTCTAAGAAAGGTTCATCTGGAGTTTGAGAAGAAAGTCATATTGTATCCAAAGAGATTCACATATGTGGACCAGTTTACATGAAGGACTAGCTAGAAGTCCCTGGACTTATATTCAGTTTTGGAGGATGAAAGTCAAGAAGATTGTATGTGAATTTGAACTTGGGTCTCCTGAAGCAAAAGGCCTGGGTAGTAACTCAAGCCTGGTCTACACTACGCGTTTAAACCGGTTTTAGGAGCGTAAAACCGATTTAACACCACACCCGTCCACACTAAGAAGCCCTTTATATCGGTATAAAGGGGGGTTTCTGTACTCCTCCCTAACGAGAGGAGTAGCGCTAATATCGGTATTAACATATCGGATTGGGGTTAGTGTGGCCGCAGATCGACGGTATTGGCCTCCGGGCAGTATCCCACAGTGCCCCACTGACCGCTCTGGACAGCAATCTGAACTCGAATGCAGTGGCCAGGTAGACAGGAAAAGCCCCGCGAACTTTTGAATATTTCCTGTTTGCCCAGCGTGGAGCTCCGATCAGCACGGGTGGTGATGCAGTTAAAAATCAAAATAAAGAAAGAGCTCCAGCATGGACGATGCGGACGTGATCGCTGTAAGGGCAGGCAAATCTGTTCTATCAGTGCTCCATTACAGAAGACGAAATTCAAAATCATTTTTTAAATATCTCCAGACAGATGCCATAGCAGGGACTCAGCGCACTGCTGCGTGGCAAGCGTAACAGAAAGCCAAAGAATCAAATGGACGCTCATGGACTGGAGGACTCAAGCTATCCCACAGTTCCTGCAGTCTCTGAAAAGCATTTGCATTCTTGGCTGAGCTCCAAATGCTTCTAGGGTCAAAAACAGTGTCCGCGGTGGGTCAGGGCATAGCTAGGCAATTTACGCACCCCCCAACCACCCCCAGAAGTGAAAGGGAAAACAATCCTGTCTTGACTCTTTTACATGTCACCCTATCTTTACTGAATGCTGCAGATAGACGCGATGGTGCAGCACTCAACACCAACATCCTTGCTCCCCCCCCCGCCATGGGTGGCTGATGGTACAATAAGACTGATACCCATCGTCATCATCAGCCTATTGGCACATGGGGCAGTGCAAAAGGACTGGTAACCATGCTGACTAGCATCCGTCAGGTCGATCAAGGGTGCCTGGCCCTAATTTTTCCTGGTAGATGGTACAATATGGCTGATAACCATCATCATCATAGCAACAGGGGGCTGAGCTTCATCAGCCCCCACCCTTCATGTGTAAAGAAAAGATTCAATTGCCCCTGGACTAGCAGCAGGATGCTGGGCTCCTCTCCTCCACACTCCTTAATGTCCTATGTGGACTATCATAGCAACTGGAGGCTGCCTTCCACTCATTTCTCACTAACAAGTATTCCTGCATTCTTTATTACTTCATCACACAAGTGGGGGGACAATGCTATGGTAGCCCAGGAAGGCTGGGGAAGAATGGAATGAACAGGTGGGGTTGTTGCAGGAGCACCCCCTGTGAATAGCATACAGCTCATAATCTATGCAGGATCTGACACAGAGCAGCTGTGCTCTCTGGTTCTCTGATACAGTGGTTCTCTAGTACACTTGCCCATATTCTAGGCAGGACTGATTCTATTTTTAGATACCAAAAAGGAGGGATTGACTCAGGGAGTCATTCCCAATTTTGGCTTTTGCGCCCCTGGCTGCTTGGCCAGGGGCACTTATGACAGCAGCAAATGGAACAGTGCAAAAGGACTGGTAGCCACGATCATCTTATTACCAATTTATGGTATGGTAGATGGTACAATATGGCTGATAACCATCTCTGCTATCATGCAAAAGCAAAAGCATGCAGCTGTGTAGCACTGCTGAATCGCCTCTGTGAGCGGCATCTAGTACACATACGGTGACAGTCACAAAAGGCGAAACAGGCTCCATGATTGCCATGCTATGGCATCTTCCAGGGCAATCTAGGGAAAAAAAGGCATGAAATGCTTGTCTGCCGTTGCTTTCCCAGCGGAAGGAGTGACTGACGACATTTACCCAGAACCACCCGCGACAATGATTTTTGCCGCATCAGGCACTGGGATCTCAACCCGGAAATTCAAAGGGGCGGGGGAGGCTGCGGGAACTATGGGATAGCTACGGAATAGCTACCCACAGTGCAATGCTCCAGAAATCGACGCTAGCCACGGACCATGGACGCACACCACCGATTTAATGTGTTTAGTGTGGCCGCGCACACTCGATTTTATACAATCTGTTTTGTTAAACCGGTTTATGTAAATTCGGAATAATCCCGTAGTGTAGACGTACCCTCAGTGTGCCTGCATCCTCACATGCGCATGGGCATGAATGTTACCTGATCTAATATGATGCCATAGAAAAAGCTCTTTGATTTTTCAGTAGAAGTGGGCTCCAGCCATAAAGTTCAGACCTGGATCCAATTCCAAATGTTCATAGAGGTGAAGGATGGATGAATCCAGAGGTACAAACTGACCCCTTTAAGAGATGGGATTGAGCACAAAATATGGGAAATAATAATACCTAGATCCTGTATCTGGATTTGAACTTTACCAAAGCTGTCGGGTATTGAGATCGAATTCCAGCGGATGCCCATGCACCAGCCTGTAGCTACAAAACTAAGGAAAGCTAATAGAATTTTCAAATTCACCCAAGTCTCATGGGCTTTCAGTAGCACTTAGGCTCATAAACCACTGAGGTGTTTTTGAAATTTTTACCCAGTTTTACATATAACATCCAGATGCTGGTGAATTGGTAGGTTCCATGTTTGCTGGCACCCAGAGATAAAGTCTCAAGACCAGATACCCAGCAGACATAACTCAGATTAGCCCCATTGACTGCTATTCTGGCTCCGGGGATGAGGCTGGCAGATGTCTTTCCAGCATCATCATTCTTTTCACGAGCTCAGTTTTCTCCCTTTGCAGCCTAAGGTTAACATGTAGGTAGAGCAAAGGTGCGGCAAGCTCTAGTCCTCGGTTGACGTGGATTTAGAGTTCTCACTAGGTCAGCAGCAGTCAGAGCGATACCTAAAGGCCTCAAGTCAACTCGGAGGAGGAAAATGATACAGGGGAGGATGGCTAGGTTTTTTTCCAGGATGTGAACTTGGATTCCCCGAACCGTCTATGCACCAGTAACGAAAATGGAAAGTGATAGCTTTAATCTGATCTCTGTTAGGCCAGGAAACCTCACACGACACCTCTCGGAGAGATCTGCACGATTTAATGAACATCATCATACCAGACAGGTCAATGGGGAATTTGGGCCGTGTCTGGCAATTCCAGCCCCTCTCCACCCGACACACACACTTCGGGATGCTCTTTTGGGGCAGGGACTCTCTCTTCCTAGGTGTTTGCATCGTACTCAGCACAAAGGGGCCCTGATCATGATTGGGGTCTCAAGGTGCTACCGTAATACAAGCAATAATAATAAATGGGAAACCTTCATTAAAAGGCTGTGAAATGTGTTGTACTTGGATGAGAGGGTACACCCCAAATGACTTAAATCACTGGATTGACAGCCCCGGGAATCCCAGTTCTCCTCTGTCTGCAGAACCAGGTACTGCAGGAGGAGGGATAGTGATTAAGGCACTGGACTAGGACCTAGGAGGCCTGTGGTCAATTCCCAGCTCTGCCACAGACTTCCTGTGTGACCATGGGCGAGCCCCTTAGTTTCTGTGCCTCACCATAGGAGTAATAGCAGTTGTGAGGATAAATGTCCATTTGTGATTGTGAGGTGCTCTGATACAGTGGTGGTGAGGGTCACATAAGTACCTAGATAGCAGTGTTTCAAACTTCCCTACAACCTGCCTCCTCTAGGGTTGAGAGGGGACTTTGGGGTCCCTGGCCCACTCACTCCTTTGTCCTCTCTGAGAGAGACTCAGCAAGGAAGTGGCAGTATTTGTGATGGGGATGCATGGAACTGAGACCGTCCAACTCGTTTCACACAAGCTGCCATCAGATGGCAACAACGTTCAGCCTCTATGATGACTGAATTCAGAGCGGAAAAGTCCTCTCTCCTGTTACCTAGGTCATCTGGTCCCCCAAATTGTATCACGCCGGCTCCTCAGCTGCCATAAATCGGTCTAGCTCCATTGACTTCATTGGCGTGGGCACCTGTTTACGTAGCTGAGGATCTGTCCCCATAGTTCTTTTGCAGCTGAGTTTTCATCAGGCAAAAGCTCAAACTTTCCCAGAGTCTGAGTCACAAGCAGCTCAAGTCATGATCCCTACCAAGATCAGAGTTGTCTTGTTTCTTCAAAGGTCAAGGGCATTTCAGGGAAATGCAATTCCAGCTCTCCTACCTCGTTCTAATCGATGCCACGAATGCTCCCCTCCCAATCTGAAAGGGTCACACGTCTCAGTGCCTGCTCTGTAATGGATTCCTCCTGAGCCGTCTCTCTGCTTTCCGCCTTTGTTCCAAACACTGGATCTTTTCAGGAACCTGACGTGGTTAGCTTGTGAACCTCAACGACCACCCCCTTCCCTGCTTTATAATATCCTCTCTTCCTCCGACCGGTGTGCAGAGGTTAACAAAGAGAAAACGATTTAGTGCAGGCCAAATGGGAAAGGCTTTGGTGGCACAGTAGGGTTTGAAAGGTGCATGGCCGAGAGGAGCCGTCGGGAATGATGAGACAATGTTACCGCTGGCCCGGCTGCATGCTTCGGTGACTCTCCGGTGAGGAAGGAGGCCTTTGTGTGTTAAATAACAGGAAAAGTGATTTGTCCCCTGTGCGGTGGGAAGATTCTATGTGAGCAAACTGCATTGAGGCAAAAACTCCCTGTGTAGTCCAGCAGCATCAGCCCACCGACTGGCTCCAGTCCTTTCACAGCTGGGGTCTGATTCAGAGGCCGGGACTACACTAGAAAATTAAGTCGGCTTAAAAACGTCACGCGGGGTGTGAAAAATTCCCCCAGCCTGAGCAGTGTAGTTAAGCCAACCTAACCCCCAGTGCTTCTGTTGACCTAGCTAGCGCCTCTCCAGGAGGTGGATTATTTATGCCGACAGGAGAACTGCGCTGCTGTAGCATTTCAAGTGTAGACAGGCCCTCGGTCACAGTAAGGCCCCTTCAGCTGGTGTAGATCTGCTGTAAGGACTCTACGCTGGCCCTGCTCCCAGCATAGCAGGGTATCCAGCTAAGGTACTTAGATGGCTGTTACCATAGTAACTTTAATGTTTTTATCCTCCCAACAGGCCCATAAGGCAGGGCTCTTGTCCCCATGTTACAGATGGGGAACTGAGGCACAGAGAGGCTAAGTGACTTGCCCACAGTCATACAGGGAGTCTGTGGCAGAGCAGGGAATTGAACCTAGGACTCTTAAGCCTCTTCCTAGCACCCAGATCATTAGCCCATCCTTTCAATGCATGTAAAGAAATAAAAGCTCATCAGGAATCAAACAACCCTTCCCCAACCCATACAAGCCCTGACCCCACAATCCTCACCACCCCAAAATAAACTCAAAATATAAACATTCCACCCCATTAATGCTTGCAGCCCCATGTTTCCCCACCCCCCCCCAATCAATCTGGTACAATAGGCTAGTGTTCCACTAGAATGTATTTTGGCAACCTCAGTGAAGGCATCCGACTGCTCATCTAGCAGCTAGACATGTCTAATTAGGAACATTGCCACCCACAGTAAGCCATGTGGATAAATGTGAGTGAAACTATCTGTGGGTGCAAAATTCTGCCCTTAAAAACCAGAAGCCAGTGCTGAAAGCCTGGCCCATGGTGCAGATTTTTGCTATGTGCATTTGGCCAAGTTTATAAATAATGCCCTGACCTGGATACCACTTTGCAGAAAGGTTTGTGCATTCCTCCTGGGGAGGGAGAGGGCAAATCTGGGACTGTAGCATGTTTCTTTGCCTCCCCTCCTCCAAAAGAAGCCCCCCTCCTCATGACAGATAGAAACTGTGCGTAGCTTGTGAGCTGAGCTGCTTATCCCTGGCTTGTGAGCTCACCTGCCAGGAAAGGGGTTAAAACGAGATAAAGCCGGAGTGTTATGGAGACCATATGGAAGGGGAAGAAAACCCTTTAGCCTGTAATTGGATTCATTCCCAGAAGCTCCTGGTGGAGGTGAGCCTGACTAGAAGTGACAGGTCATGATCTGTGAGATGCTGTCGGCTGTGCTGCCCAAAGCAGGATGTGTGTCCACAAGCCAGTAGATCAGTCCATTAGGCTGGATCAAATAGATTTAAATGTGTGACAGGGAGAAGTAGAGCACAGATATATATTACAATTCAGTTCGGTGTTTTCAAGTCTGGATTAACTACTGCAGGTGACAGTGCTAAGCAGAAGCTCCTAGCCCTCTGGTGGCTAGAGGAACACACGCGTTGCAGGGTGCAGACTGTTCCTCTTTAGCCTGCGTGGTTTGTCCATATTCCAGGCTTTACAGGGTTGTTTTCAGTAGAAGGAGAAATCGATGCTATGAGTCAGGTACGTTCTTGGTGTAGTCTTCTTTATTTACAGACAGATGCCCCTGAAGTCCTGTTTCCCTCAACACATTACTGAGTGTTCCCTCAACCGCAGGCAGCTTGCTCAGAAATCCCTGTGTTGGCCTCTCCAGCGGGCTCTGTGCCCAAGGCTTGCTGTCTCTGCTTCCTCTCAGGGTCCTGCTCATGGCTCCTTCTCCAAACTTCCTGCTGGAGTGCACAGGTTTGCAAGGTACACCGCAAAAACACAAGAGCCCTTGAAAGATCGGTCAGCTGCATGTGGATCAAGCATACCCCATCTCCTCTCCCATCCATGGTTCTCCCCTCTCACCACTACTGATCAATAGCATCCCTGTGACAGCCCCAGCAATTGCTGACATGGAAAAGTAGGGTTCTCCGGGACACGGTCGTCTCCTGCCCACAAAACGAGGGATCCCAGAACAGCTGTAGACCTTGGTCTTTTTGTGTGTGGCACTGTCAACATTTTAGAAAAATCAGGAAAACAGGATGTAGTATATTTTATTGCCTTAGAAGACACAGATTAGATCATATCACTTCATACCTAGTATATCGCTACATGACATGGGTATTGCTAACCCAATGCATCACAAACACATTTTCATGTGTCTGTTAGCTGCTGTGAAACAAACCAAAGACATCTTCCAACATGGGTGATCAGTGATGCAAGCAGGAAAATGTTGTCTGTTCCCATGAGGCCTTCCCTCGCTTGCTGCTACTGAAATTAACTCTGAGCAAGCCTTCCATACAGCTTTGCTCTCCTTTCTAAAAATATCACCCAATATTGTAGAAGGGGCAGGGCAAGCAGCAGCATTGCCTCGTGGTAGAAGTAGAGGAGAGGGAATCAGGAGACCTGAGCTCTGTTCCTGCCTCTCCCACTGAGTCACTGTATTAGACCAACGTGTTCAGACTTGGGTGCCTAACTTTAGGCACCTAAACAAAAACTGCCTGATTTTCAAAGGTGCTGAGAGCCCACAGTGCCCTTGGACTTACATGGGAGTTGTGGGTGCTCAGCGCCTGTGTTGTTATCTATTATCTCTAGTGTGGTAGCATCTAGGAGCCCAGTCATGGACCAGCACCCCATTGGGCTAGCAGCTCTACAGACACAGAACAAAAGGATGTTCCCTTCCCTAAAGACCTTCTAATCAGGCCATTTATTTAGGTGCCTAACTATGGATGGTTTGAACCCTTTGGGCTTCACTTCTTTCTGCCGGACTCTGTGTGATGTGTATAATAATAGCTCAGAGGTGTGTGTGAGGCTTAATTACTCTGTGTGAACCATTCTGAGATCCTCAGATTACAGGCGCAATACAAGTGAAAACCATTAATTATTGCTAGTAGGTATCGTTACCGTAATGCTCCAAAATACTCTAGGATCGTGGTTGTAAAAAGTGAAGTCTGAGGGTATGTCTACACTGCAATGAGACAACCGTGGCTGGCCCGTGCCAGCAGGCGCAGGCTAAGGGGCTCTTTAATTGCGGTGTAGATGTTGGGGCTTGTGCTGCAAGGTAGGAGGATCCCAGAGCTTCGGCTGCAGCCCAAGTCCGAACATCTACATCACAATTAAATAGTTCCTTAGCCCAAGCCCTGCGAGTCTGAGTCAGCTGGCATGGGCCAGCTGTGGGTTTTTAACTGCAGTGTAGACAGACCCTTAGAAAATCCCTGTAGAACAGTGGTTCTCAAACTATTGTCCTGTGACCCCTTTCACAGAGCAAGCCTCTGAGTGCGACCCCCCACCCCTTATAAATTAAAAACACTTGTTTATATATTTAACACCATTATAAATGCTGGAGGCAAAGTGACAGCTCGCGCCCCGCCCCCCATGTAATAACCTCGCAACCCCTGAGGGGTCCCGACTCCCAGTTTGAGAACCCCTGAATAATACAATATATTTTTATAGGGATTGGGGGGGGGAAATGTTTTGTAGGTATTTTTGTTCCCATTGTAATTTTGGAAGTGAAGTTTGGTCCTGTCTATTTTATATTGCACCATTATTGGAGCAAATTTCTCTAACGCAGAGATGGCCTTAACACTTAACAAACTTTGACCCCTGAAAGTGAGACCCCCCTGAACATGAAAGGTCTTATTCTCTGGGCACTCATCCCAGTTTTAAAGCAGCACAATTCCCTTGACACTAATGGAACAACTCCTCATTTCACTCTCAAAAGCAGGGGGAGAACAAGTGTTGCCATCTCTTGCCATTTTTGTCATGAGTCTCATGATATTTGTGTTTTTTTTCTTAAAGCCTCAACTCCTGGAGTCATATAGTTGTGAGAATCTCAGCTTTCATTGAAAAGAAGTCAGTGTCTAGCCCACATGGTTGCAGAGAAAAGCTTGAAAATGTAATCCTAAAAGGCTCAGGAACAAGACACCAAATAAAAAGAACCCAAGATTTATAAATATTTTTTAAAATTTCATGATTGTTCAGGTCCTGATTTTTGAATAGTTAGAGCTTCTTGAAAAATGCCATTTTTTTGTGATAAATTTTTTAGGGAAAAGGTTTTTTTGGACAAAAAATGTTTGTTTTTTCAAAATGCCACAAGAATTTCTTTTCAGTTTTTTCACTGGGGGACGTGGGATTGTTTTTGAGAAACATTTTTGGTAAATAATTTTGTATTTTGTTTAAAAAAAAAATCTCATTTCAAAAAACAATTTTTTTTAAATCAAAAGTAGACCAGTAAACTGAAAACTCTTCCCAAAAGATATTTACCAAATAATTTGAGATGGGCGCGGCCCAGGGGGATGTCAGAAGTGGAAAATTGCAACCAAAATGAAAATGTTCATTTTGCCAATAACATTCTTTGAAAAAAATGTTCCAGCGGGAAAAAAAGATGACCCGCTCTAGTGGCAATGCCAGGAGACGCAGACCTAAAGTACAGTGAGGCTGGCACTGGACAGGTAGCTGCCCTCCATTAAAATGAATCAGCCAGCCTCTAATTTTGGAGATGCCTAATTGATCCTTGTTTAAGTGGGGGAAGCACGTTCTAAGCTTGTTACAGGTGCTTTAGTTTTGCCCTCTTTTCATTGCCCTCCTTGTTTTAAAGCCTCGTATGGATGTATTCCAGACCACCTCATGCACCTTCTCTCTTTGCCCTTTATCCCGTAATTGGATTCTTTCCTTCCTCTCCACTCATGTTGGCCTCCTCTCTGTCTCTTTACATAAGGGGCCTGATTCTCTGCTGCCTGTGCATAGTGGATGTAAAAATGCTGCCACAAGTGGGAGTGAGCAACGAATTCTGATTTGGCAGCAGGTTGTACCCACTTCGCACAGGTGCAAAGGGTGGTGCAAGGATGCAAAGTAGCGGGAAATATGGGGAGAATCAGGCCCTGTATTGCCACTCTTTGGACCTGATCTAAAGCCCATTGAAGTCACAGGAGGTTCTCTGTTGATTTCAGTGGACATTAAAATCTGTCCCTTTTTGCAAGAACCTTCTTATTTGCAGCTCATGCCATCTGAATCCACTTCCCTGTCTCTCTGTGCATTGTTGACTCTTCGTTTCAAATATAAGTTTCTTTTCATTTTTGTCTCTTGCCTATGCCACTTTCTTTAATACTATTATTTGTATTGTGATAACAACTATAGGCCCTGATCAGGATTTGGGGCTCCGTGGTGTTAGGTGCTGTACAAACACATAGCATGAGCGCCAAAAAGCTTATAATCTAAGTATATAGACGCATAGAATTTAAGGCCGGAAGGGACCATCATGATTATCTAGTCTGACCTCCTGCACATCACAGGTCACAGAACCTCGCCCACTTTCTCCTGTAATAGGCCCATAACCTCTGGCTGAGCTACTGATGTCCTCAAATCTTGTTTTAAAAACTTCAAGTTACAGAGAATCCGCCATTTACTCTAGTTCAAATCAGTGAATGACCTGTGCCCCACACTGCAGAGGAAGGCAAAAAATAATAATAATAATAAAAAACCCAGCGTCTCTGCCAATCTGACCTGGGGGAAAATTCTTTCCTGACCCCAAATGGTGATCGGGTGGACCCTGAGCCTGTGAGCAGGACCCATGTGACAGACTCCTGAGAGAGAACTCTCCGTAGTAACTCAGAGCCCTCCCCATTTAGTGTCCCATCTCCAGGTGTTGGAGATCTTTGCTAATAGCAGTTACGGATGTGCCATATGCCATTGTAGGCAACCTCATCATACTATCCCCTCCATAAACTTATCAAGCTCAGTCTTGAAACAAGTTGGGTTTTTGCTCCCACTGCTCACCTTGGAAAGTTGACCCAGAACTTCACTTCTCTGATCGTTAGAAACCTTCCTCTAATTTCAAGCCTAAACTTGTTGATGGCCAGTTTCTATCCATTTGTTCTTGTGCCAACCTTGGCCCTTAACTTAAATAACTCTCCTCTCTCCCTGGTGTTCATCCTTCTGATGTATTTATAGACAACAATCATATCTCCCCTCTGCCTTTGTTTTGTTAGGTTAAACAAGCCAACCTCCTTGAGTTTCCTCTCAAAAGGCAGGTTCCCCATTTCTCTGACCATTCAAATAGCCTTTCTCAGCTACCTTTCTGGTTTGAATTCATCTTTCTTAAACATGGGAGACCAGAACTACGCAGAGTATTCCAGATGAGGACTCACCAGTGCCTTGTATAATGGTAATAACACCTCCCTATATCTACTGGAAATAACTCGCCTGATGCATCCTAGGATTGCATTAGCCTTTTTTCATGGCTGCATCAGATTGGTGGCTCATAGCCATGCTGAGATCAACCAATACACCCAGGTCTTTCTCCTTTGTTTCTTCCAATTGATATGTTCCTGTCTCATAGCAAAAAAATCTCGTTAGTCCCTAAATTTACATGATTTTGGACTATTAAATTTCATCCCATTTCTATTACTATAGTTTTCAAGGTCATCCAGATTTTCTTGTATGATATTCTGGTCCTCCTCCATATTGGCAATACCTCCCTACTTTCTGTAATCTGCAAATTGTATTAACACCCTCCCACTTCTTGTTCCAAAGTCGTTATTGAAAATGTTAAATAAGATTGGTCCTAAGACCGACCCTTGAGGAACTCCACTAGTAACCTCCCTCCAGCCTGACAGTTCACCTTTCAGCATGATCCGTTGTAGTCTCCCCTTTAACCAGTTCCTTACCCACCTTTCAATTCTCATATTAATCCCCATCTTCTTCAATCAAACTAATAATTTCCATGTGGAACTGTATAAATGCTTTACTGAAATCTAGGTAGATTAGATCTATTGCATTTCCTTTGTCTAGAAAAGCAGTCATCTTCTCAAAGAAAGAGAGCAGGTTGCTCTGGCGTGATCTACCTTTTGTAAAACCATGTTGCATTTTATCCAAATTACCATTTACTTCTATGCCCTTGACTATTCTCTTTCAAAATTCGTTCTAAGACCTTGCATACAGTGGAGGTCAAACTACTGCATCACCTTTTTCCCTTTCTTAAATACAGGTACTATATTTGCAATTTTCCAGTCATAGGGTACAACCCCTGAGTTAACAGATTCATTAAAAATCCTTGTGATTGGGCGAGAGACAGTGGGTAAATACAACAAATAAATGGAATGGAAGCAGAAGGTAATAACGAGCCAATTACGAACAGCATGATAATTCTTTTTCTCTCCCTCTGTTGATATTTATTTTGTAATTCCATAGCTCTACTATTTAACTTAAGTATTTTGAGGTTGTTTGTATGAAAGAGGCTCTACTGGATGCTGCAGTTTGTTCCTTAGGCAAAATTCCCCTTGACCTGAATGGGAGTTTTACCAGGTGTGGGGCAGATCCTGCCATCAGGCCCTTGAGCCCATACAGCTCAGATTGCAGGGTCAGGGTCGTCGCAGTGAAGCCAGTGGGAGCTGTGCCATTGACGTCAATGGAACGATGATTTCACACAGGTTGCAGCACCGTCTTTTAGCTCAGAATCCCCTTTGAATCCCCTTTGCCCCACCTTGTAAGTGTCCCTCCACAGTGTCAGAGCTAGATATTATTATTCCTGCTGGAGTCTCACCTCTCTTTTCACCCTGCAGGCATGTGGCTGGATTTCCACCTGTCCTTGCGGAACGAATCAATGCCCTGCTGGTCTGAAACAAGATAAAGAAATAAATAGAGAATTCTTATCCCTAGTTGCAGATAAACTGCAACATTCACCACAAAGGATTCCTGGAATGAAACAGGCACCTCTCCATTGATAGTGCTGATAAATCCTATGCATCCAAGGCTGGCTTAATCCAGCTCAAGCTATCAGAAAATCTCTAGGGACCCAGCAGCACTGAGAACGGCTATTTCTTGTCATGCGACAGTTCGCACATTGACAGATAATCTCCTTGGGCCAGGCTGACAAAATGCTCCCGATTGAATCTTTCCCCTGTGGGTTTAGACTTGTTCCGTCCTCTGGTAAAATGTCCATTGGCTTCAGGGAGGGTTGTGCCCAAGGAAGGACGTGGCCTGGAGTCCAGTGATCATGTTCTCCTACTGGCTAACCAGGACCTCATTTTGGATCCTCGGTGTGAGAGAGACTTCCATACGTCATCTTCTGGCCGATTCGGCTGTGCAAGAAGCCCCTGCGAGTGAGCTATTTAATGCACTTCTCAGTGCCTTAGCATTTCATCTTGCTATGCTTAACCCGCTCTGTTGTTCCGTCTGGGAACAATGCAGGGGAGGAGAGGGGGCAGGGAGAAGAAATAAGAAAATAAAAGGTCAGAGGGTGCCCAGTGTGTATGAAGGCTACATTGCACTTTTGAGAAATCTAATAAATATTCTCTGGCAATGGAGAAATGAACTCTTTTCTGAAATGCTAAGTGACTTACCTGCCCCTAGAGCCAGGGCATAGGATTTAAATGGTCAGATGCACACGATGTTTTCCATTTACCAGCCTTCCCCGAGTTGCCTGTGGAGGACCTAGCCAGGTCATCCATTACGTGTGTGACAGATATCGCAACCCTATGCAGTCTCCTGGAGGGCTTTGGGAGTCAATTTATGTCTAACTGTGTTCTACTCCAGGGGGAGAGTTGCCACAGCTCTGTCCAGCATTAAAAAACATGGGGGTTGGTTAAGGTGAATCACATTTGTGTTTACCCCTCCAGAACAGTATATTCCCCCCCCCACACACACACACACACACTGGGGAGGTTTGAATGTACTAGTTCAAACTGATTTTTCCAAAATCCAGCAGAGTTGTAGAAGGGAAGGTTCCTGACTCTCAGTTTTATGTTCATGCCACTTAAATAATTAACCAGATCTCAGCTGGTCGAAATCAGTGTAACTCCATCAAAGCCAGTTGCTGATTTACACCAGCTGAGGATCTAGTTCTACGTTTGTAGTAGCTTGGAAATATCAGTGCTGTAAGGGTTAAACAGATTTCTGCTTTAAGCTAAAGCTGGGATTGCTGGCTCTAAAATGGATCTTTCCGCCACCAGGTACTGAGATGACAACTCATTCAAAATTACTCCCACTGCTTCCTTTGACACCCATTCATAGCGTGGATGCAGCTGATGTGGGAGCCTGATCCAGAGCTCACTGCAATCAATAGGAAAACTCCCAGTAATTAGGCCCTTGGTGCTCTGGATTTGGTATGTAAACCTGGCAGACACTGTAGGGAGAGAAAACAACAACAGATAAACTCTGCATTAATCTATGGCATCAGTATTTGCTGCTACAAGCGGGAGTGTGAAGTGATGTCTAAAATCAGCAGGAGTTAAATCCCGCTATTGATTCTCTCTCCCATCCCCTGCTACGCACCAGTGAATTAACATGAATTACACGGCCCGAGTAGTCGGGAGAAATTTAACCAGTGTACTTGGAGGGGATGGGGCCAGGAGTTTGTCTGTGCATTTGAAATATTTATGCCACAAATTAGCATGCGTTCTAAGCCCATGAATTTCAAATATTTATATAGCTTTAATATTAAGGAAAATGTATTAAAATTTCCCATAGGCGTTTTATTCATTAGTAAGGCTCAGCATTCGTCGACGACAATGCCTGCTTGGTGATGCATCCCTAGAACAGCCCGGAGAGTGCAGAACAAACCAGGAGCGTGGTTTGTCCAGTGCAGCGGTTCCCAAACTGTGGGT
This sequence comes from Mauremys reevesii, assembly GCF_016161935.1. NCBI lineage: Eukaryota > Metazoa > Chordata > Testudines > Geoemydidae > Mauremys > Mauremys reevesii. The sequence continues at coordinate 128,362,696 of NC_052626.1, read as the reverse complement.
CGGGACCCTGTTTTAATGAGTCGCCAGGGTTGACCTTAGACTTGCTTGGGCCCGGGGCCAAAGCTGAAGCCCGAGCCCCACTACCTGGGGCTGAAGCCCTGGGCTGTGGGGCTCAGGTTACAGGCTTTGGCCCCCTCACCTAGGGCAGCAGGGTCTGGGCAGGCTCAGGCTTTGGTCCCCCTTCCTGGGGCTGTGTAGTAATTTTTATTGTCAAAAAGGGGTCACGGTGCAATGAAGTTTGAGAACCCGAGACTTTCAAATTAGGCCCCCTCCATCCAAATTTAGCTGCCCAAATAAATGGGCCTGATTTTTCCAAATGTTCTGAGCTCCTACTGAAGGTAACAGGAGTTGCGGCATGTGCAGCTCTTTGAAAATCATGCTGCTCATTTAGGTATCCAAAGACAGACTTAACAGACTCACTTTAGGCAAATTTAAGGTGCTTAAATCTTGGTACAGATCGTCTGCCTGTCTAGGGTGTTCCAGGAAAACCCATACAAATATCACTGGCAGATTGAGGCTGTCCAATCACTGTACATTCACACACCACTACAGGCAGCTTGGCTCACTGCCTTACCCTAGAGGGGAAATTCAAACTCTGTCGGTTTCTTATCCCATGGTTTTATGCAACCCTTTTGCCACAACACTCCAAGCACAAGACAAAAAGGAGAAGGGGGAGAGTACAGGACTTTGAGACGCGAGCTCAGTGCAGAAGACCTGGGGAATTAGCTTTGCCATTATTCCTTGACATTACAATTGAAATACATTTCCAGGGGGTTTACAGTCACTGCCTGTTCTCTTCTAAATTTACCCCACATTATGGTGAATGTTTAGCCTATTTTAGCTACAAAGCCAGTTTTGCACATGCCTTCCTTGGAAGGAAGCTACATTAGAGGAACTGAAGCTTGTGAGCCGTTGTAGGCCAGAGACTGGGTTGGGTATTTTATTTTTGGTCACACTTCTCCTGTACTACACTACAGAGCAGCTCCTCAGCTGCGGACCAAAGTCATGGACCAGGACACTATTGTTCTAGGCGCTGTACACAGAACAAAAAAACAGTCCCAGTCTCTGTCCCAAAGAGCTTGCAATCTAGGCAATGGTTACACTGAAGTCAAAAGAGCTACATTAGTTGTGGATTTTAGCCCCTTACTTCTAAATTCTGTATAGGTGCCCAGGATTGCAGGAGGGGTAATATAGCCTGTGCTAAACCCTGTCTCTCCATGACTTCATTGCTATTTTTCTCCATGCTAACAAGCTTAAAGCTAGCATGGGTGTGTCTGCCTGAGCAGCAGCGACGCCTGTGATTTCAGAGGAGCCATACCTTGTTACCTAGGTAAATGGGGGCACTGGCCTATAGCTGAGAACCCGACCTGTAGTACCTAGTTAATGCAAATCTGATTAATTCTATGGTCTTCCCTTCTATTTTAAAGGTTGTTCCTTTGGAGTGGGAGATCTCATGGGTGATGGACTGGTGATCTGACAAGTAGCCACATTGTCCTGGTAAAAAGGCCAGAGATGTGTGAAAGTTTGGCACTTGGAAAGAGGGACCTTTCTTTTGCTGCTTCCAGACTCCCTCTGCCATCTCGTCAGCCGCATCCATCATAGCCATAAAAAAAATGGAAAATTCGATTAAAATGAAAGCTGGTGTCAAATGAGTTTTCACAAGTTCTTTAGGGAAGAAAAGCTAATGAGCGATTGCACCCTCCCCCCCTTGCCCTCAACGCACACATGGTCCCTGGGAGCAAAGCTATTTGATCTCTCTTGAAGTTTTACAGCTGCGCCCACATTGCGGGCCCTGTGATAAGCCATAATAAATACAGAGGGATCTTGGAAGCATCTTAACTACTGGTGCATTTTTTAAGGAGTGTTTTGGACCAAATGGAGAGTTATTGACTGAGATGACAGCGGGGGACCTGTTGTAAAACACAGGTGAGGTTCTAAAGTTAGTAGACATTGTATTGACCAGCTGTAATGCAGAACAGAAGAGAAAAAACATTTTAATTAACTTGTTTCGCAGCTCCCCCTGCTCGCTCGCTCTCTCACACACACACAGCTTGTACCTGGCAAATATTGCAGGTGCTCGGCACTCGGGCAGAGGGGCAGGAATTCTACTTCAACAACAGATGTAGCACCCTAGAAAGCCATTAAGCAGAGTGGGATTTAATACATTGGCTAACTTGTTTATCCTTTTGTTTCTCGCTCTTTTATTTTCAGGTTTCCTTGTAAGCTGCCAGCAGTCAGATGAGATGTGAAGCTGAGGTCCTGACCGCTTGCCATCACTTCAGATCCTGTGGACTTGTCAGGAGAGCTGGAGGGTTTCGTTGTAGGGTCAATGTCAGAGGGTCAGTGGCCAGAGGGTGACTGCCTTCTGAAATATTCCCCGGCCGTTCTGTGGGACAAGATAGTCTTCAGGTCCTATCCTAAATTGCATGGCTTTGCAACGTGTCATTGAGGATTGAGCCAATGTCCATGAGAATCTTTTTATTTACCTTGGTGGGTTTGGGATCAGGCCCTTAAGGAGCTGACTCTTTTTTTGCCCTAAATGCAGCTGCATTTCAGTGATGGGTGAAACAAGCCTTGGTTGGGATTTTCTAAGCTGTCCAGGCAATTAACTGGCCTGATTCTCTGTTGCTCTGCATCCTGTCATCATTTACACCAGTGCACAGTGGGTGTAAAATGCTACCATTCTGCACCCTCTTTGCACAGGTATAAATGACAACACAAGGTGCAGCGTGACAGAATCTGAGTATATGTGTCTAATGGTATCTAGAGAGGAAGGATGACCCAGTAATTAGGTCACTAGCCTAGGCTTGGGAGAGCTGTGTTCCGGTCCCTGCCCTGCCACAGACTTCCCATGTGACCTTGGGCATGCTACTTTTAGTCTTTCTGCCTCGGTTTCCCCAACTGTAAAATGGGGATAATAGCACTGCCCTACCACACAGAAGGGTTGAGAGGTTAAATGTATTACAGAATGGCAAGTGCTCAGATATTATGGTAATAGGAACAATACAAAAAGATAGATTAACCTCCTAGACTACTTTAAAAGGCTTAAGTTATCCATAAAGTGCTCTGGGATGAATGGTGATAGATAGATTAAATATGTAAAACATTATTTATTATTTTAATATTTGGCTCTACATTCTTCTAGGTCATTCATTCCTTTAAATCCATGCAATTGTAATATCATCGGTTACATTTTATCCTGAATTACGTTTATTTCAGTGGCATCATTGTTGTTATCTGTTGGCATTTTGGTTTCATTTACAGCCCTCAGTTAAGATCCAGACTTTATTGTGCTAGGTGCTGTACAGACACATAGTAATATACAACCCCCTGTCCCAGAGAGATCACAATCTAAATGGACCAGACAAGCAAAGGTTGGGAGAAAGGAAGGTTCATTACTAAGGCTGCAAATCATTCATGGAGGTCACGGAAGTCACAGCTTCTGTGACTTCCTGTGACCTCCGTGAATTTTGCAGCATTGGTGCAGCTGACCCCAGGACCACCCCAGCAGCTGGGGAAGCCCAGGGTCCAGCTGCAGTGGCCACTGCTCTGGCAGCCCCAGGCAGCTGATCCCTGTCACTGCCCTGGAGCAGCGGTCTGGGACCAGCAGCAGTGTCCGTGTGACCCTGGGCTGCCCCCGCCTTGACGAGCAGCAGTGGGACTGCAAGCCATACCCCACCCGGACCAGTGGCAGCAGCAGGGGCCCGGGCTGCCCCATGCCCGGACCCGCAATGGCAACAGGGCCCCAGGCCATCCTCTGTCCCGACCAGCGGTGATGGCGGCAGGGCCCTGGGCCACCCCTCGTCCAGACCGATGGCAGTGGGGCCCCAGGCTGCCCCAGGCACCCTGCCTGAAGCGATAGCGGTGCCCCAGGCAGCCCCCCCCCCAGTGCCAGGGGGCCCCGGGCAGCCCTCCCTCCAGCTGCATCAGGGCCCCAGGCTGCCTGCCCCCACAGCAGCAGTCTTCAGGAGCATCCCCCTCTCAGCAGGTAAGATTTAGTCACAGATATTTTTAGTAAAAGTCATGGACAGGTCACGAGGCCCTAACTTTTTGTTTATTGCCCATGACCTGTCTATGACTTTTACTACAAATACCTGTGACTAAAACGTAGCCTTAGTTATTACCCGTTTTGCAGATGAGGAAACTGAGGCACACAGATTATTTTAAGTGACTTGGCCATGGTCACACAAAGAGTCTGTGGCAGAGCCTGGTATATAACTCAGATATCCCGAGTCGAAATCCATTGTCATAACCACAAGTTCATCCTTCCTCTCTGGCGTGAGATACAGGTCAGCTCTGAATTTGACCCACAGTGTTTCCATAGAGCCAAATATTTTAATGAGAACTTTTGTCATCTTCCAAGGGGTCAGGATTTGACTCATGATGACCTCACGCAAGCATTGTGTTCCTAGGTGATGAGTAGACGGGAGCCAGCCCAGGAGTACCCCTGCCCATGCAATGCAAAACAGGGTGCAGAGGGGTGTGAGGGTCTGCAAGTAGTTGGGATGGTTTGCTTACCGTGATCCCAGCTAAGGTACGGTCCCGGTGTGGGCAGCACTCAGAACAGCAGAGTCATTCTGAGGACAGCCACTTGTGGGGGTGGGATGTGATCTTCCTTGGAAACTGGGAACTCTTAAAAAAAATTCCTTGCAGAAGAAGTTGCTGCCTGCGCAACAAACCCGTTTCTATGCACCCAAAGTATCCAGTGACCACGTCTGGGAGCCACGGGCACCATTGATTATTGGTGATGTAACTGAGTGCTTGTGGTTGGCCTATAAAGGGCTGAGAGATTGAGCAGGAGCACACAGGAGAGACCAGAAATCCCTGACTGCCAAGGAGAGACTGCTGCACTCTCTAGGTAAGTGATAAGTGTCTTCATTTCTGCTTGTGATAATGCTGCAATGGACAGTCAAAGCTCAGCGGTTTCAGATAGGGTCAGCAGAGGACAAAAGTTCCATTTCATGAAGGATTTTGAGATCCTTTCCAAATGGGAGCGGAAAACCAAACCTTTCAGAATTCTCCATGAAGGAAGATTCTGAACCAACAAAAATGGTTTAGACATGATCGAATACAGGGGTTTTTTAAATCAAACCAAAAAGTTTCATTATGGAAATGTCAAAACAGGACATTTCAATGTTGCCAGAACTATTTTTTTCCCTCTGGTTTTCTTCCAAAACAAAATTCTGACAAACTCGAGCTTTTTGATTTTGGCAGAGCTGCATGTTCCAGTGGACTATGGTTCCATTTAAATTTCTCTCACCGGTTCTAGTGATCGTTCCTGGTTCCCTTACGTGCACCTTGAACTGGATGTCGCTAATAAGAGAAACAGCCTCTTCCCATCTGGGGATGGTCCCAATGCTACAGCTGAGGACGGGGACTCAGGACTCATGGGTTCTCCAGCTTGTTTTGTGGACTGGGGGGGTCTCCATGATTCACATCCCTCTCTGTAAAATGGGGATGATAATATTTACCCACTTCATTGGGGGCGGGGATGGAGATTTAGTTCACTGTTAGGTGAAATTCACCCCTGTGGAGAGATCCTGCACAAGACTGATATTCTATTACAAGTAGGACTTAAATGGCACATAGATCTCTTGCAGTGAATTTCACCCTGGAGATTTTAAAGCATGTTGAGCTTCTCAGGTGGAAGATACTTTACACTTTGGGACGATCGTTATTATTGTGCCTTGTCCCCTCGTTTCTTTCCTCTCTTCCTTCCTTTAACATCATTTGCCCTCCAACAATTTCTCTCTCTTTGTTCCTCCTGCCCCTCCGATAATGCCCATTATCATGGTATTTAAGCTCTTCTCCTCTTTGATTTCTTGCATCCATTTTTCCATGGAGTTTAATTTCTTGTTGTTGATGAGGCTGCTGCTGCTCTCAGTCTCCATCCAGATACATCCTGCTGAACTCTCAGAGATAGGAAGGGCCAATCCAGCCTACCCTGCCACCCGCAGAGCTGCCACGGCAAGAGTTAGTTGATTGCAGCTCAACAGAAACTTTTAAACAGGAGAGATGCCTCAAGCCTAATAAGGGGGATCAACATCACTGTTTCATCCAGGAGGAAGTTGCTTTCTGCACTTCCCTCTCTGTATGAGCACTGATTAAACTGACTCTGTTCTCATTAACTGCCCGTTAGACCCATCAGACAATGGAATATGAGGCAGAGACTCAGGGAGCCATACAGGAATAGAGCGCTCCAGGAGATGCCCTGAACACAAGAGATGGAGCAGATGCAACTTCTGCCTAAATTAACCTTTTGATGTCCCTCACTGATCCTGAGCCAATGCTCAGAGGATAAAGGGCTTGATTGCTCATTGTGCTGTGTGTTGTGTCGTCATTTGGACCAAAGGTCCCAGATCAGAATGATGGCATTTTACCGGAAATGCCAATGCAAGGTGCAGGGCAATGTAGAATCTGGGCCAAAGTGCCCAGAGTACCATGCTGTACTGATGCCCACCCTGGGATCTTCCCTCTTGGCACTTTCAAATGCTACCAGTGAAAGTAACTCACAAACAGCAAGCTATAGATTCACCAGGGGAGGCGCCGAGCTGGAGTCTTAAAATATGAAAGACATGTCCTGTTTACAAAGTGTGGAAGGGATGTTCAGTAGACTGGCTGGCTCGATAAAGTAAAAAAGCAGGAGCTTTTCTCCAGGAGCAGAGAACAGCTTCACAAAGTGGTAGTAAGTGGGAGATGAAGGAGATGACTGGGGTATTTTGGGGTGGGGGGACAGCAGTTTATTGATGTTATGGAATAAATCAGGTGACACAAAAGAATTATCCTAGTGAAAGATAATGTGCATCAGGACATAAGCACAGTAGAATCCTGTTTTAAGGAAAGACCTAGGCAATCCCCTTTTGATCAGCACAGAGGCGATTGCTGCACGTCACTGGGTCATGTGGTGCAACTAATTTAACAGCAGAATCCCCCAATGCAATCAGTAGGTCTGATAAGCCAGCCACTAACTGCCTAGGGTCAGGAAGAAACCTCACCATGTGGGCAGGATATTACAGAATTGTCTGTTGTGGGCGTTTTTAGCAACTGGGACTGGCCCCTGTTGCAGAGGGGGGCCAAGCCTCTGTTGCCCCAAACCTCATAAAGTCATGTGCACCTGTGCAAAGTGATTGCAATATGGGGTAATCCACTACTGGGCCAGATCCTTCACTGGTGTAAATCAACACAGCTCCACTGATGTCAATGGAGCGACACCAGTTTACACCACCTTAGAATCTGGCCCTACCATTTTGTTTTGGTAGCATTTTGCACAGGTGTAAATGACAGCACATAGTGCAGAACAATGGAGAAGCAGACCCAAGACCAGCACAGACTGTGATCTGATACATAAGTTCTAGTGTTTTTTATTCAGTGGCATCTACGATGGCTCTTCCTTGGCTTTCCTGTGCTAGCACAATGGCAAAACGATCGGGTGGCAAACGCTGTGGGAGGGAATATTCGTTAGTTTCTATTGGTCTGTACAAGTTTATATTTACATGAAATCTAATTCTGGGGCCAGATTTGACCTGCCAGTGTCCCTTTAATAATGCCTCAACCAAAAGCTTTTAAAAAATAATTAAGGATCAGGAAAAAATTGAGTAAAGCAGTTACATAGTGGGTCCAGACTTCATTAAATGTGTTCAAGAGAGAACGCTTTAATATTTAAAGAGGAGATTTAATGTTTACATAAATCCTCCCTCTGATGTGAAATTGCTGTTAAATCAGGTTGGAAACTGGTTTTTAAAATCCCTTTAAACTGGTTTCCTGTAGAGCTCGGGTGGCAAATGATGTCTGCAGCACTGTATGACCTAGCAAGATTTATTAAGGGGCTCAGCCCCCCTGTGTGAGTTGTCCATACTGTCTTATAGGTCCCTTATGGGATTAGAGTCACTAGCATGCCGGCTTGATCTCTCTCCTCCCCTAAAGTTTATTGAGGGAAAATAAAAATAATTATAATAAAACAGTTATACTAAAGCTGCCAAATCATGACACTTCCCTCACTATGGAAGCTCAGTGCGGTAGCTTGAAGCATTTTCCCCTGGACAAGTCTGGATTTCATACACACTGTAATGGAGGCATAACGCTGGCAGAACTGAATAGGTATTTAATGCTCCGTAAGACTGTGCTTTAAACATAGGAAGTTACTGCCCAGGAACAGACCCATTCATGAGAAATGGCAGCGTCCAGTGCTTAGAGAGCTGTCCTGTTAATAAGGACTCCTGGGTTGTATTCTCAACTTAGGGACAGAAAGTGAGAGCATAGGATCTGTACTCTGCTCTGACCACTAGACCCCACTCCCTAAAGCACGACCCCTTAGTTCTGTTCCCAGTTCTGCCATTGACTCAGTAACCGGGGGCAAGTTACTTTGCCTCTCCATGACTCAGTTTCCCCAACTGTAAGATGGGGACAATGCAGTAGAGCACTTGGAGATCTTTGGAGGCAACGTGCTGGGTCAGGAATACAAAGTGTTATATGAAACCTGATTATTAATTATCCAGCTAGCAAAACCCAAGCATTCATCAAGTGCTGTGCATACAATTTAAAGTGCAAACAACTGGTATTACATAAGAACCTGGTTCATGGAAGCCCACACTTAAACCGGAGTCTGTTGGCAGAGTTCTAGGCAGGGCTGCGTGGAACCTTCCCTTTCACTGCATAAAGGCAGGATTTCCCCTCTGGAGCTGATTTCCCCTGCCCCACATCCTCTTCTGTGTTCATCTTCCAGGCTGCTAGAAGTCAGGCTGGGAGTCGAGAGGCCCATGGCTTGAACTGCACAGAGGTGCTTGGAAGTGGCCCTTCCTCTGGCTCTTGGTTAGAAAATGAAACTGCCTCTTGGTTGAGTCGGGCCCCAGTCCAGCAAGGGTCTTACGCAGGCAAGGAGGCCCAGTGAAGTCAATGTTCCTATGAACCAGTCGGTCCTTTGCCGACTCAGAGCCTAAAACTGTTGTGTTCTAGAGGCGGGAATCTAGAAGTCCAGTCGGTTTAGATGACCCTCCTATGAAGAAGACGAGGCGGCTGTCAGTCACAGCTGCTGCAGGTTCAGAGAGCATTCGTGTGTTTTAGGATGATGCAATAGTCAAAGCAGACTATCAAAAGCTGGCACAGTTCCAAACTCTGCTTGCCAAAGGGAAGACATTCTAGACACTGCACCCATCTCAAGGTGGGGAACTCAATGGGCATGTGCGCCTTATAGCCAGGACGTCATTCTAACTAGAGACATGCAAATGTACACTTCACATCTCAGTGTAAGTCAGACCCGGCCCTCCTCAGCCTGCAGTTGCTCCATACATTTTTAAGCCAAGATTTTCAAAAGCAGCTGCTGATTTTGGGGATTCACTGCCCAGTATAAAGGGGCCTGATATGCAGGAAATGCTGAGCACCTGCCCTCTGGAAACAGGCCCCTTTTAAGGTGTCTCAAGTTGGGCACCCAAAATCACCAGTCACTTTTGGAAATCTCAGCCCGAACCTTTAGACATTTGCTTTGTTCAGCAATGTAGAGTTCTGGGGACTTTGTGGGGGAAACCTATCTTCCAGATCACTTTTCAGCAGCATGCCAGGAGAGCGCTCCCATATGCAAAATCTAAATGAAAAGGTTCAGTCTCCAAAGCAGTTTTCTTTTGTATGAACTGAGAAATGCTTCTTAGCCGGTGAAGTTTCCCAGCTCTGTGCTGTGCAAAGCAGGTGCAAACAAGCCCAGGTATCTTTACCCAAGTGCTTGCTGAAACCACTTTGCCTCCTATACCAGGTAAGCATCCCCAGCTGCCAAATCATATGGCTCACTGGGTGTAGACCATGTGGAGGTGAATCCTGTAGGGAAGTGGGAGTTGCAATTGTGGAGTGTTTATCATTCTTAGGATTGGACCATTGGCTGGAGGTCAGGCCCTCGAGGGGATGTTAGACTGTCACTCAACACCTAATGTCAGTGACAGAAGCAGCTTGGAGAGCAAATATGAAGTCTATGGCTATTGATCAGAAATAAACGCCAAAGAAAGTTGTTTATTAAACCCAAGCTCCGTGTCCCAGGAAGGATAAATTGTCTGAACTATAACTCAGGGTTATTCCTTTCTGGATGTTGGTTGAACTGCTGTGCACCGCAGGAGGCAGCCATCCCTGCTGGCATGTTCTGACCCTCCCCTCTCCTGTGTTGCTCAGGCTTTCTCAAGCTCCATGATGGTTTCGAGGAAGGTGGTGGCTTCTCTGCTGGTGGTGTACGTGGTGGCCATGCTGGCTGAACAGACTGAAGGCTACCTAGCCTTCTTCACTCGCAGCGACATCGAGAGGATGCAGGTAACCCCTGAGCACCATACTGCAATGGCCAGAGCCCCGTGTGGTGCAGAAAGGCACATCCTGTGCATGCTTCCCAGGTGTAGCTCATAGTTCATCCCCTCTGAGCAGAGACAGTGCCTGTTTGATAGATGGTTTCATGATGTTACCAGTCATAGATTCATAGAGTTTAAGGCCAGAAGGGACCACCGGAGCTAGTTTGACCACCTGTCAGGCAGAGGCCACTACATACAACCCAGCCATCTCCATGCCAACCCCAACCACCAGAATTAGACCAAAGTATCACAGCCCTCATGAAACTAAACAGTTTTGTGCCATGGGTAGAGAACAGGAGGCACTGAGGTGCACTAATGCCTGAGGCCCCTGCAGTGGCAGGGAATTGATTGATCGAGAACATACCCAGATGACCCTCATCATCCACTAAGGGTCTGGCTGAGAGCAGCAGACCCATTTCTCTTATGCCTTGAGATGACCAGTCTCCAGAGGTGAAGGGCTAGTGTGCTAACCCACTAAATCCTCAAGTGCGCCAGTGCCAGGCCTCACACAGCACAGGTGAGAAAAGACAAGGGGGATGATTTCTTTAAGCCTGTGTTGTTGGAAAAGTGGGGCAAGTCCAGGGGAACTGGCTCAGTTTATTCTCAGTGGTGTTGCGGTGGAGCTGGTATCCCTTGCAAGGGTTCAAACCACCAACCTGTCAGGCAACGGCCTAAGACTGTACTTACAGAGTGATAGTCTGCAAGCATGCTCAGAGTGCTGACTTTGGCCCTGGTTCAGGAAATCGTGTAAGCCTGGGCTTAACTTTAAACACACATTTATGTGCTTGCCTGAAGAGCAATGCTTTTCTTAGCTGGGGCTTTCCATGGGAGACGAACCTCAGGCCAACATAATTCTTACTCATGTAAAGCTCTCAGTGGGTCAAAGGTTCAGACCAGCTCTCTCAAGTTCATCTCTAGTGGAAATGTAGCTGGAACAGACTCCCCATAGCACGACAGGTCCCACAGCAGTACTAGGATGAGCTCGGTAGGGCAACTTACAGGATCCTCAAAGTGTGGGAGGCACTGTATTCACGAGTCCCGCAGAGGACTTTGAGTGAAAGACTCAGGATTAGACTGCAAGAGCCAGGATTCAGTTGAACATAAAATAGGATAGTGGAAACAAAAGGCCCATTTACATTTGTCTGTGGATATTTTTTAACGGGTTTTCTTTTATAATTGCTAATGGCTCGGATTTTTATGGAGAAGCTGCAGTCTCCCGTCATAATTCTGCTGTGCCTCTTTGTTCTAACAAATAATTAACCATGCGCCAAATAGGTTTCAGTTCTGGGACACGCATAGAGGAAAATCCTTTTCTTTTGATGTGAAACTAATGCTGCTGAAAGATGCCAAGCTGACAGCCCTAGAGCCTAATGTTCTCTGTTTTCACACGGCACAGGCAAGCTTCTCACCCACCACCATCACTAATTATTTCAAAGGGGCCAGGATCTGACCCTGGCCCCTTTGAAATAATTAGTGATACTCCCCTTGACTTCAATGGGGCCAGGATTTCACACCCTGTCTAGGAATTAGCAGGGATGGCCTATTCTTCCCTTGGTGTGTCTGCTGAGCATCCATGCGGCCACTTCTTGGGTGGCGTATGGTCATTCTTCACCACTATCAGAGGCAAGGGGAAGTATGTGGATCCAGTTTAAACAATAAGGCAAACTAATGAGAAATGGGAAGCAGCTATGAAAGCTTCCCCATTGTGTTTCAGCACTGGCCTATAGAATGTACATTGATGTGGACTTCTGCAGTAGCCCATACAAATTCTCTTCCCCCTGGGGTGCTCATCACAATCAAGGGTCCTCTGGGGCAAGAGAGGAGTCCCTTTTTTGTCCAAAATCTGCCTCTCACACTGAAAATACCCCTTTTAAAATTCAGTGTGGCAGTTAGGGCAGCACTACGGCCCCACCTCCAATAGACAGACCCTGCCTTGAACAACCACTCCAAAGACCCCCACAGTGGGTTCCCAAAGCCATAGTGTGAAACCTTTCAACCCCCCTCAATTTTCGCTGCTCTCCTGGGGTTTGCGCTGAGGAGGGATTTCACTGCATATATCATAGAGGGACAATACAACCCGCCCCAGAATGGCCTATTAATAATACATAGCACGAGTGATGTGCTTGATGTTGGCAAAGGGGCTGGACAGGTATAGACTAATTAAACCTCAGCACCGCTCCCACGATGCTGCTGAGTATCAGTATTTATTCTACTGATGAGGAAACAGAAGTACAGGGGCTGACATGACTTCCTCAAGGTCACACAAGGAGCCAGTGGCAGAACCCGGGTTAGGAGTCAGAAATGCCTAACCCCAAGCTCAATCCACTCAGCTGCCGTGCTTCTCTGGCCACCAGTGCGCATCCACGTCTCTTAGCAGATCAAGGAAGTTACCTTCTACTGGGTCACCCCGTAGAGCTTTAGGCTGTTAACTGAAAGGTTGGTTTGAGCCCAGTGCCCGCTCAAGGAACACCAACTCTTTGACTTTTTGTCTGTACGATAGGATCTGACCCAGTGTCCATTGAAATCAATGGGAGTCTTTCCAATGGGCACTGGATCAGGAGGACTGCGGGGAATAATCCTGCACTGGTTCCCAGGGGATGGACTAAAGGTGACTCATTAGGTTTCGCTGGTTTCTCATTTCTCTGGTTCAATGCCCTGTTCAGCTTGGCAGTTCTCACAGGTGAAGGATACACCAGCTGGCCCTCTTGATCTGCCAAGGGATGCACTTGGTACCAAAATAACAGCTGGTGTCATGTCAGAGCGGCACCAGCAGCAAGGACAAGGCGTCACCAGTAAGGGATGATCCATGCAAAGGGAGCAGGGGATTTGTAAGGAAGGGAATTCCCATTTGCAAACCAAGGTCCAAATCCTGCCCCCAAGTCACTCAGCTTGGTGCTGGAGAGCTCCGCTGCATGTGGATTCCCCTCCACCAGGTCACCTCACGGCCATGGAGCTGCTCCATGGACCCTACTCCAGCGCGCGTCATCCTTTGCTGAACAAGCAGCCACTCTGTCCCACCCCGACCCTTGTCCCTGTGACCTTCCTGATCCTTGGTGTTTGTTCGTTACTGTACCTTGCCATGTGGCTTCAGGAGAAACAGAGGAACAAAGCGCAGAAGAAATCCCTGATGTTGCAGAAGCGATCGGAAGGCGGAGACGTTACTGAGCTCTCTGACGTGGAGCGTGTGGACGAGGGCGAGATCATCAAGGTGAGGGGAATGGTGGCAGGGACCCTTAAGTATATGAGGAAACCACACAGGTGCAATTGGGTATCCAATAACCACATTCGTTGACCAGATACAAACATATGAGGCCTATCTATATGTGTACACTGCTGCTCTGTTGGGTTCTGATGGCTTCTGCAATAGAAGACAGTGAATGAGTGCCACTAGCAGGCTTAGGAATTGTTTAAAGGGATACTACCCAATTCCTATAAACTGGACCCAGGCACTGAGCAAGTTTATATCAGAGGACGGGTGCAGGGTGCACCTCAGCCTTGAAAAATTGCCTCGAAAATTTAGCAGCTCAGCCCCTGAGTCTACTTCCCTGCCTGGCAATACGGATGGTGAAAAATCTACTGATCTTTTACTAACCTCTCAATAAACACCTCTCACTGCTGCTCAGGAGTTTGCAAGTCTGCGTCTGGCTTTTGGTTTGGGATTTATCTGGATATTTACTAAAGTAGGCTTGTTATCACTGTGAATTGTCCAGCACCTTTGAACCTGCAGGATTTCTAAGGACCTTGTAGCGCGGGTACCAAGTTTACAAACTTGAGTCCATCCAGCTTCACTGTTGGACTCTTAAATCAGCACCCTGGGGCAGAAAAATACCTGTTTTAGAACATAAGAACATATTGGGCCATCTAGCCCAGCATTCTTCCTTCTGACAGTGGCCAATGCCAGGTGCTTCCGAGGGAATGAAGAGAACAGGGCAATCCTCACGTGATCCGTCCCTTATCATCCCATCCCAGCATCTGGCAATCAGAGGCTTAGGGACACCCAGAGCTTGGGGTTGCATCCCTGACCATCTTGGCTAATAGCCATTGATGGAGCTATTCCCCATGAATGTAGTTAATTCCTTTCTGAACCCAGCTACGCTCTTGGTCTTCACAATATCCCCTAGCAATGATTTTCACAGGTTGACTGTGCACTGTGTTAAGAAATACTTCCTTCTGTTTTGTTTTAAACCTGTTGCCTATTAATTTCATTGGGTGACCCCGGTTCTTGTGCTATGTGAAGGGGTAAATAACACTTCCTTATTCACTTTCTCCACACCAGTCATGATTTTTATAGACTTCCATCATATCCCCCCTTAGTTGTCTCTTTTCCAAGCTGAACAATCCCAGTCTTCTTAATCTCTCCTCATGTGGAAGCTGTTCCATACCCTTAATCGTTTTTGTTGCCCTTCTCTGTAGCTTTTACATTTCTAATATATCTTTTGAGAGATGTGGCGACCAGAACTGCATGCAATATTTGAGGTGTGGGCATTTCACTAATTTATATAGGGGCATTATGATACTTACTGTCTTATTATCTTTCCCTTTCTTAATTGTCCCTAACATTGTTCACTTTTTTGACTGCCTCTGCACATTGAGCAGATGTTTTCAGAGAACTATCCACGATGACTTCAAGATCTCTTTCTTGAGTGATAACAGCTAATTTAGATCCCATCATTTCATATGTATATTTGGGATTATGTTTTCCAATTTGCATTTATCAACACTGAATTTCATGTGCCATTTTGTTGCCCAATCACCCGGTTTTGTGAAATCCCTTTGTAACTCTTCACAGTCTGCTTTGCATGTATCTTGAGTAATTATGTATCATCTGCAAACTTTGCCACCTTGCTGTTTACCCCTTTTTCCAGATCATTATGAATATGTTGAACAGCACTGGTCCCAGTAGAGATCCTTGGAGTACCCCTCTATTTACCTCTCTCCATTCTGAAAACTGACCATTTATTCCTACTCTTTGGGTAGGTCTATACTTACCTGCCGGGTCGACGCGTAGCGTTTGACTTCTCGGAGTTCGAACTATCGCGTCTAATCCAGACGCGATAGTTCGAACTCCGAACGCACTCCCGTCGACTCCGGAACTCCACCACCGCAAACGGCGGTGGCGGAGTCGACGGGGGAGCCGCGAACTTTGATCCCGCGGCGTCTGGACAGGTAAGAAGTTTGAACTAAGGTAGTTCGACTTCAGCTACGCTATTCGCGTAGCTGAAGTCACGTACCTTAGTTCGACCCCCCCAACCCTAGTGTAGACCAGGCCTTTGTTTCCTGTCTTTAACCTAGTTAGTGATACAGGAGAGGACTTTCCCTCTTATCCCATGACTGCTCAGTTTGCTTAAGAGCCTTTGGTGAGGGACTTTGTCAAAGGTTTTCTGAAAGTCCAAGTTTTTTTAGGCATCTATGTGCCGATCGGAGCCCTCGGAGGCACGTTTGTTCAGTCACCCAAGTTAGAAAATTGGGCTCCTCTATTACAGCCCAGGGATAGTTTCACCCACCAGGCAGTGCAGCCACTTCTGAGTTGGAAACATCACTATTCTTCATCATCAGCAAAAGGGAAGGAGAAAGAATGTGGATCCATGGGAAATGTAGCTGAGTAGGATGTAAAGTCTAGCTGAGCTGGAATTTGGCCAGGACATTAGTTAACACATCTGCTCTTCCAAAACTGTCCAATATTAGTGTCTAAACACTGAGCATTCTCAGTCTTAAACATTAAATATCAGGCACATCCTGGAGTCTGACTACCACCCCCAAATGTGGCCTGAGCAACTCGTTCACTTTTGTTACATCCCAGCAACAGCTATCCTGAGGTGCTGGATGCAGAAATGTGCCTCGTCCTACAGCTCTTATTCAGGCATCGGAGTCAATAGAACGACTGGCCTGAGAACGAGTTGCAAACCGGGGGTTATCAAGTTCAAGGATCACTTTCTCCTTTGGGACCTCTGCTAATTGCAGAGGCCGTATGCTGTTCGTTGCCAGTGGCCTATCCGGCCTACATTTCCAAGCGAACATCTGGATGACCCAATGGATTGAAACTCTGGGACTTCTAGCAACCCAAGAGTGAGTAAAGAGTTCAAGGACTGCCCTCAAGGCCACTTATCTCTTGTGAAGACCCAGTCCACGTCAGTGTCCACCATACTAAGGGTCAGGGGCGGCTCTAGACATTTTGCCGCCCCAAGCACGGAGGGTCCGCTGGTCCCACGGGAAGCCGCGGGACCAGCGGACCCTCCGCAGGCATGCCGCCGAAGGCAACCTGCCTGCCGCCCTAGCAGCGACCGGCAGAGCGCCCCCCGTGGCTTGCTGCCCCAGGCACGCGCTTGGAGCGCTGGTGCCTGGAGCCGCCCCTGCTAAGGGTGCAGTCCCTCTTCCCATTCATGTCCATGAGGAAACTAGCATTGATTTGAACGGTGCATGATCAAACCCCAAATAGGAGACTAAATCAGCCCAGCTTTAGTCCATGTGACAGAACTTACAGCTTGTTCCTCGTACTACAACTTCCAGTGGCTGTCTATGGGGTTGGTGGGGAAAACTCCAGCAAGTTGTAGCACTTAATTCTGTGCACAAGATCCCTTGTTCTTCAACACTGATGAAGTAGGAGGTGTGGTTATCCATCTCCCCTACTCCATTTTCCTTTTTTGGTTAACCATGCCTTCCTTCACAGCTGACTGCTCCTGGAGAAACTGGAATGCAGCTCGACGCTAGGCAGCTGGAAAAATACCAACACGTCCTGGAGGAACTGCTAACTGAGATGCTACTGGACGCTCGAAATGGTACTGTAAGGAACTTGAACTGTGCCTCTCTCCCTCCCCTAGTGATATTTGTATTGTGGAAATGGCTTTTGTGTCATGTTTGCTCCCTTTACGGAATCCTCATTGTCCCCCCGTTCCACCATGGATACACTCTGCGCTTAAGAACATTAAGCTCCCTTCCCATTGCCCAGACGGTCTCTCGGTGCTGTTTTCGATCGTTACAGTGACATTGCACCATTTCCAAGCAGCCACCCTTGGTACTGCTCCCCGCGTTCATGTCCCTCCTCCGTGGCCAGGGGACAATCTTGCGAACATATTGTTCCAGCTGTTTGAAAATGTGTCCGCATAAAAGCAAGGCGGAGGAGCTGCCTTCTCCTCCTGAATGTGCATTAAGGGCAAATCGCACATTGCAGGCCAGCCCAGGTGGGGCACTGAATAGCTAAGGGGAACTCAGTGGGAGTTAGGTACCTAAATACTGGGTTTTTGAGTCTGCTTCTCTCTTCCCTTAAGGCCAGAGTGTGGCCCATCCTACGCACCAACCCAGGGGATTAAAAGAGGGTGTAAGACCCCCCCTTACTCCACTGAGCTGTCTACTCACACCAGGGGTACCAACGCGGAGGGGACAGCAGCCTCCATGCGGCTGCCAGTCCACATACATGTGCGAGTGGAGCTTCGGCTCCACCCCACAATGCAATCAGTGCAGTTGTGTCAGCATGCTGGGGACATCCTCTGTGTGTCAGAGATGGCATATCTATGGGTGATCTTACGGTATTAAATATTATGCATCATTGTGGGCCAGGGATTGTATATGATTCCCTGAGGGAGCCCTCCAGTAGCTAAGAACAGGGGTGGGTGATGAGGCAAATTCACCTCACGAGAGGCCCCACCCCTGGGAGGGCTCTCCTATACTGGCTCAGATTGGATTCTCTAGAGACCAGAAGACTTTTGGATAAATAGCCTGAGTTTAAAGTGACTCTGGGCCTACTTTCTGATCCAACAACCGGATAGGACCTTCTGTCCCAGGGACACCCCAGCCCTTCCTGGAAAGGGTTGGAAGGACTTGACCTATTCATGGGGGTTCTTGTTCTGAGCAAAAAGTATTCTGAAGTTATAAACAAAGAAAAACCCCGTGGTGGGGTTGGAAGGGCTGACTCCTACCAGAGCCTTTGTTGAACTTGTGGGGGGGTGATCTCTGGTAGGCTTATTAGCACATGTGTAGGTTCTTTTAGTGTTTAATGTTTTCTCTGTAATGCTTTCGCCTTAAGAATAAATGTGCTTGCTTAGAAAGGGCTGTGTAGTAGCTTGTACCTGTGGGCAATTACGTTCCTTTTAGCCTCTCGGGAGAAGCAAAGCAGATCTGTTTAGTCAGTCTGACTTTCTGAGGAACTCACAGTATAGGCAGGGGACTGTGCAGCCTGGTAAAACCCGGTCAGGAGGGAGAGAGAAATCCATCTGCACCCAGGAGAGGAGACGGCTGAGAGCCTAGAGGGGGTGCCCTTGCTGGACCACAAGGGGAAAATATAGGTGTAGTCGTAACACACTGCACCAGCTGTAAGCCTGACACCGTGTAAGTTCCCTTCCCCTCCACAGAGGAGGAGAAACTAGGGGGCACAGTCTACTTCTCAGTCTACTGCTTAGACAGCACAACTCAGCGCTGTTCTGTACATGGGGCTTATGGCACAGCCACAATTTAGCCTTTGCTTTCTGTCCCAACACCTACTGAAGTCAAAGGGAGACTTTCCATTGTCTCCCTTGAGCATTGGATCGTACCTTTATAACAGTTACACATCAGTGTATCTCCAGTTTCTTCAGTGCAAATATTCTCTGTTTACAGGGGTCTGACAGAGGTCAGAACCAGGCTCTTGGTTTTGCCAAGTTGTAGGTATTTTGGGGAACGTTGCTGTACATAGAAACTTAAGGGCTAATTGAGGTTCTAATTGTTCGGCCCTGAAGTCAATGAGGTTTGCCTTAGTGAGGACATAGGGCCAGCTCACACATCTCTTATTCACACTGTTGTGCACATACACAAGTCACCCCACCAATGGGACTACGTGACTAAAAGCTCAGCGGAGCAGTATGCAAAAGGACTGCACAATCCAGCCCCAACTAAACAGTGAGTAACAACGAAGGATCTCAGGCTGTAGGGTGAAATTTTCAGCAGAATGCAGCATCCATAAATTAGGCCACATTGGCCAAACTGCTCAGCACCTGCAATCGAGGCCAGATTTTCAAAGGAGTTAGGTGTTGAGCTCTCTGGACTTCTGGCCTCTATTTAGGTGTCTGAATGTGAGCTGAACTCTGAAACTCAGGCCCCGATTGTGTTGCTGAGCACTTGAAAGCCTAGCCCTGAGCTCTTCTGATAAGCTGGCCCTCGGTATGTAAAAACTAGAGGCAGAAAAATTCTGTGACAGTAAGTTATTTAGTCAATTCATGCACGCACTGTTGGGGAGCAGTACGGGATTGTGATTTACAGTCAGTTCTCCAGGGCTTTCTCCAGTCTAGGTTTAAATAACCCTAGCAACAGGGCTTCCACCCATTCTGTGGGATTACTGTTCCAATTCAACTGTGCTGGTTTCAGTTTGTCATCATTTCTTCCAGAGTGGAAGCTGAGGAGGGTGGGGATTGCACATAAAGCTGTAAAGGGCTGAAAATTGTACGTGAGGCTTATAAAGGATTGGGAATTGTATGCAAAGGACTGGGAACTGTGGAGTGAATCTTGTATAGGACTGTATAAGGCTTATAAAGGACAGGACATTGTACATAAAGGACTTGGCAGTGTATGTGTGGCTTATAAAGGACTGGAAAAATTGTATTTATTTTATATATATATATAAGCCTATGAAGGACTGAATTTATTCTTTCCTCTCCTTGCAGATAACTGATATCCTCAGACCCAGAAGAGCAGGGTGATGCTGCCTTTTGGACTACAGGTCTACGCTTCTGCAAGACTAACTCAGTGAAGTGCTGCAAAAGAAAAAACTCTGATGCGAGCTAATAAAATGTGCAGATGAATTAAATAAATGACTTGTTTCTTTCAAATGTCTTTAATAATCAGACAACAAGCTCCAAGTGCATGAAAGAATCAAAATGGCTCTACATCATGATGCTTTCTAGGTATATAGAATAGCAGCTTTTGTCTGAAGAGCTCAAGGCACGTTGCACACACTAAGTAATTAGGGTCATTCACCCCAATGTGGATAAATATTGTTGATCTTGTTTTACAGATGGGGAAACTGAGGCAGAGGGTGGTTAAGTACTTGCCAAACAGCAAAACCCCTGAGTTCTGACTCTCCATCCCTGATCTAATCACTAGAGGATGTTGCCTTCAAGAGCTTGGAATAGGCCCTGGAGTCCTGACTCTCTGCTCCCCAGTCTGACCACTAGAGGACACACTCTCCCATAGCTGGGAACAGAACCCAGAAGTCCTGACTCGCTGTTCCCTGCTTTAATCACTACAGAACACTCCCTCCTGCTGGACCACACATCATGGTAATACTGGCAATTCACCATAACTATATGAAGATCCATCTTACTGTCAGGCAGGTGCACTTTACCCATAGCTACTACACTGTGAATACACACGGCTTATGGTCCATGCTCACTTCTGCCGTGCAATAACACACACAGATCCATGTTTATTTCTACTTTGCAAACACAACTGAATGTAAATGATTAATTCCACTTTAATGTAATATTAATTACAATGCATTTACATGCCTTTTGCTCAATTAAGAACAGTCACTCTATAGGTACCATGGAATTTAACATCTGTAAGGTGTGAAATAGTGAGACAAATGATACGTCTGAGTGACAAGTATCCAATTCCAATCCAATTTTATCCTCCCAATTTAACATAAATTCTGCTGTCACTGTGGATCATTTAAATAGCTGCAGTGTTAGTGCCAAAATAACACACATGCAATTGGAACTGCTCTGTACTTTGTGTTTTGAAAGTCAGTCCCCCCTTAGGAGAAGATAAATCTCCTCCCATGTAACAGTACATGTAGTCAGGAGTGCTTACCAACTTTAACAGGCAATTCAAACTCATATTTCCACTGCACAGACTGATCAGGCTAACATAGCTGGAGTTTTGCAGGGATTGTTGGTGAAGGGGCAGGTTACACTATAAAAATCACTGGTAATTGAATCTGAGGAGAGAAGATAATGAATGTGATGCATTCAGCAAGGCTGAAATGAAAACAGTGCAGTCTCATAGGGCAGGATCTTTGGTTTTCCATGGAGCCAGCCCAGTTTGCACCAGTTGAGGATCTGGCTCACTGACTTACCAGATTTACAGCATAAGTGAGATCAGAGACAGGCCTGTTGTTCTTAATGGGGCATTCACTACAAACCTGAGCTGTTCCGTCCTACGAGGGGAAAACCACGGGACAGGGAAGGAAAACTGGGTGAGGCTCTTCTTGAAGGAAAACCTATGAGGTTCTGCTCCCAAGCCCTGCAGATCTCCTGACAGCTGTGTGGGTCTCAGACTTGCTCCGGGCACAAGGCTGCACCCGCCCGATCTCTTTCACTCCGCTCTTTGTGACGCTGCCCTGTGAGGGCTTCCCCAGTTGGTAGATGCTCCCAGAGCTCCCCCCATGCAGGGACACTGCCCAGTGCAGAGGAGGTTCCCCAAAAGAACCTCTGGCTGTGGCAACTTGAGCTTTGTCCTGAGGGCTGGCAATGGGGCCGAGGCAAAATCTCACCGCCCCAGGGGTGGAGCCCACAACCTGAGGAGACTTCCATGGAGTCTAAGGGAGGGGTGGTTGGTGCTATGGACATGGTTGACCCTGTCTCCCATGCAGGATGCATGAGATCCAGTTGTGGCTCTAAAGGGTGCGACCTCCCACTTCAGATTTTTACCTGGGCAGAAGATGGCTTCGCCAGTCAGCACGTAGCTCATGCCTCTTCAGCTGAGGCACAAGCCAGAGTAGAACCCAGCTCCCTCTCCAGTAGCTCTGCAGGGCTAAGAGGAGTTACAGAGAGAGAGAATGAGAACATACTTTTGTCCCTGTCTGGCTGATCTGGCTCCAAATACACACATGAAACAGTTCTGAGCTGTAAGAAGGGGACATATGTACAGTCAGTTTTCTAACCCTCACTATCATCAGAGCGGGCCCCTTTCTAGGCCTGACCTATTTTGACAGGGTCTTTTTAACTAGCCTTCTCCTTTCTGCTGGTGCTCTGTACACACACTCCTGTTTCCTGTCCCTTCAACCTTCCTGCCTCTGATGTCACCCCTGTAATGAACCAAACAGAAAGCTGGCTCCCACACCCATCTGTATGCACAGCATCCCAGCCGGCTGCTTAGAAGTGTCAGTTCTTTTCCTTTCCCTTTTTCCTCCTATTGTCAGCATTCGATTACCACCATCAGCTCAAATCATTCCTTTTGCTAGCAGCAGCTCATCCAGTTTCCAGGGCAGCAAACTCCATTACCTTACCGCAAGCCAATACGTGGGTAGCTGTGAACTCACCTCTCAAGAAACTGATCACATTTTTCTCTAGCTAAGCTGGAGAGTGGGGAAATGAAAAAGAGGAACTAAATACAGGGCCTTAACCTCCTCAGAAAGCCAGGCAGACTCAGGACATGTCACACAATCTGGCCAGAGATAAGAAAAGTTCCAGCCGCACCCGTGCTGCGCTCATGAGTGATAGGGTGTCTGGCAGGCACAAATACCCTGTGAGTATCCAGTGTAAGTGAAGAGTATCCCACACCACAAAAAGGGGTGTCACCAATTAACCATGTAACTAGAGAGAGCTGGGTCAGGGCTTGGAACTACCTTCCCTCTTGTACTGGGTGGGAGTTAATCGGCTACACCCCTTTTTGTGATGTGGGATACTCCCCCTTCCCCCGCCCCCTGCATCCAGGAGGTGCATGGGGATGGTGCATCCATGACTCCACATCTATCTACTCACTCAAACCTTCCTCTCCATTCAGGTAGGGAGCATCAGATTGTGGCCCACTACCACAATCTAGGCAGATCTAATGCAGTCATGCTGCTGTGGAGGGAGTAACTTCTCCCTGCTCCCTCCATGTGGCCATGTTAGTCTCAGCCATGGTCAATCCTACAGTAACTAAAGCAGGGATGGTCAAAGTCACCACAGGGACTTGAAGGCCCAGTTTCTATTAATTTTAATGGGAACTGGGGGTTCAAACTTAGGTGGCTTTGAACATTTTAGCCTGTCTCTGCAAACTTCTTAGGGCCTGTTTCTGCCATCTGTACGCACACTGGGTGGAACCTCACTCTGCAGGTAACCCCTTCGAAATCAGTGGGGCTACTCATGGATTATGGTACCACACAACGTGAGCAGGAGTGACAGAAAAGGGCCCATAGAAATTACAACTAGCAGACCCAATAGTATCTCTAATCTGCACTCTGGGTGAGACACTGGGAAAAAAACAGGTAGCTGCTTAGCAGCTAATGGTACTATGGGCCAATCTACAGCCTCAAACAGAAGTAGCCATCTATCATCTTAGACGGTGCCCATCACCGTGGTATCTGTGCACCTTTGGCAAGGGTAAGTGGGCAGCCAGGTCACTCCATGAGACTCAGTGTGCACTAGTTTTCTATAAGGGGCGGTTGGGTTCCACAGAAGGAGCAGGGGGTGACAGCCTCCCTGGTCCTACACAGGGGATGGAGGCCTCATCTTGCATAAGGTCAGCCCCTACGCATTCCTCATTCAGTCTCTCTCATCATCCCTACCACACAGAAGGGAGGAAGTGGTGGAGCCACAAATCCGTGCCCCCCCCCCCCACACACACACACTTCCTCACCAGCCAGTTCTGGGACCCCTCTACTCACTGATGAAGATGGGCCAACCCAGCCCATAATTATCTATATAATTATCCCACTGTAGCTGCCATTCAATTGCAAAGGTAACAGCCAAGAGGAATTATAATGAAACTTGTCTTAAATGTTCACTCAGGGGACCAAAACAATCAGTTGCTTAAAGAATATAGCCTGCTAAAATAGATGGGGGCAGGATTGAAGATTGGTCTTAAAGTCCAGGAGTCTATATTTCAGGGTGGTTTCTGAAAACAGGCAGTCACTGAGTAAATCCTAATGCTGGGCCAGACTCATTCTTGGCATATGCCCACTGACATCCATGTGAGGTTGCAGTAGGCATGAATTTGGCCTGGTCTCTTAACTAGGGATAGGTGCCCTTAAAATGGGTGGAATTTGGACTGGGTTTGCATGCTTGGGTGGGTTTGAAGTCTGCATGTGTGGCCTGAGTTTATCCAAACTAGCTAAAACCCCTGAGTCTGCAGAAATGGAGCATTAGCAGAATATTCTCATTCTGTATTTACATGGCTCCAAATTATTAGCTGTTAATTGTGCTTTCCAGTTAGTGAACACAGGAGGCTAAGATTAGCACTTCCAGACTTCCAAGCAGAATGGAGTGTCATTCTTCACTGGACCGCCTGGTGTCTGCTAAGCGGGTGTTTGTGTTTGCTAACTAAATTGTAGAGTATTTTGCAACCACCTTCTTCAGGAAGACCTAGAATGGCTCGATCTGATGGCCTAAATTGTAATAAGTGATGAGAGCAAAATGAGTATGAAAGGAGGATACTAGGAGACAGAAGCAACCATACCAACTTTTCCTCTTATTTAAAACATCAAATAAAATCAAAGGCACAATCACTCCCTGAAACTGTACAAGATGCAAATTCTAATCAGATGACATGATTCTGTAATGGTTCTGCCTGCTGATCCAGCCAACTGTACCCGGTGGAATCCAGCAGAAATGTTTCACACTTCAAAGGTCTCCTCTCAACTTAAAAGGGAACCTAAACCTGTGTAACTGAGGGGAGCAGAAGAAAGAAGATTTTTGTACTGCTGGAACCAACCGTGATAGGCTTTAACATACCAGCACTCTGGCAGTGCCAAGCTGATGTCACCTAGAATAACTGTGCGGACACAAAGCAGGAGCATGCCCCAATGTGTGTGTGAGCATGCCTATACATGCATGCCTATAACATCTATTCTAAGGTTATTACGTTCTATTCCAGAAAAGCAGCAGCATGTGATCACTACATTTATTTTACCCAGCTTGGCAGTTACACACTGCTGCTAATATCAGATGGCGGGTTGGTGGTCCTCATAGCTCTAATCATAAAAACTCCTATGTAGGCACTGTGCATGTGCATTAGTCACAAGGTCCTCGTTACCTTTAATAACATTCCAATAATAAACAATATTTCAGCCACTTTGATTATATTATTATATGCAACAGCAAAAAGCAATTACTCTACATCACTGATGACAAATTTAATTTTCAAATCAAAGCTGTTTTTTTAAGTTATAAGCTTCAAACAACTCCCTTTCCTCCAATAAATCTGAGGGGCCTGCTCCTGCTCCCATCAGCTTCAGTGGTGCAGATTCATACTTTAAATTAATACATTTAAGAAGGGTTGATGAAAGCTGAGAGGGGGCTCGATAAGGAGAAAGTTAGGTGGACCAGTGAGAATTGAGAAGGGACATCTGGCGTTAAGAGCTGTCTCTTTCTCTTCACAAATGTCAACTATTGGTAGGTTCCCCACTGTTATCATTGCACCAGTGATATCAGTTGTCGATGAACACAGGAAGACACACAACTATGGGCGTGGCAAGGGGCAGCGTTACCAAGCTTTTCTGGATTCATTGACGTCAAACTACTTTCAGTCTGCGGTTCTCAAAGCTGGGTCTCCTCAAGCGAGGGCCATTCCTACCTATTCCACTATCTTTGATCACTAACCAAGTGTTCACTGGGAATATAAAATGGCACAAGAGAGACTGCTTTTAAAACAGAGGCAATTTAGGGTGCCTGGGTTTTATCTCGGGGACAAATCTGGTGCACCCTGGTGACACCTCAAGCACATCTTCTTGCTGTATTGAAAAGTGGCATAAAAGAGTAACCTGCTCAGTAATGGCATAGGGTACAACGAGGCTGTTGCATAACAATGCCAAGGCGCATAGAAGTGTCCACCTGTTACCCTGCAGCAGCAAAAGCCACTACCATGTCACTCGGCAGCCTGGCACCAAAGCCCCACCTCCCCCCAGGATGGCACTGCCACCAAAGCTTCGCCCCATGGCAATGCAACATCTCTTCGGTCACCCTCTGCAGTGCAACCTGGCAGCCAAGTGTCACCGCCCTGCAATGCACTGTGCCACCGATGGGTCATCGGAAGCAATGACACGAGGGCATCTAGCTGCAGCAATCACAAATAAAAGGCTGCGCTACCCCCCTTTAGGGTGACCAGACAGTAAGTGTGAAAAATCAGGACGGGGGTGGGGGGTAATAGGAGCCTATATAAGAAAAAGACCCAAAAATCGGGACTGTCCCTATGAAATCAGGACATCTGGTCACCCTATCCCCCTGTGTCTAACTTGTTTCCCGTGAAAGGCAGAAAGCCTCCCAGCCCAGCCCCTGCACGATACGGGCTTGAGAGCCGGCCCTTGGGACCAGAGCTCTGACCTCCCCAAGATGGCGTCCATGGGGGGGGGGGCATTTGGGACTATTCGACCTTTCCAAGATGGCGGGCTCAATAGCCCGGCTCGGCGCTGCATAGCGCTTACCTTGACCTTCCCACGATGGAGGCTAGAGGCCGCCTTTCCGCCTCTCCCAAGATGGCGGCCCTCGCTTCCCCTCTCACAGAGCGCTTCCGGCCCTCTGCTTGGGCGGCAGTTCCGGGCATGGCCGGCCTGTCAGACGCGGAGCTCGGCAGGGAGCTGCGGGCCTTGGGCTTCCAGCCGGGGCCCATCACCGACTCCACCCGCGAGCTCTACGTGAAGAAGCTGGGCCGCCTGCGGGCGGAGGAGGCGCCTAGGCCCCAGTCGGGGAAGACAGCAGCCCCCAGTATGGCCGGCCTGTCCGACGCCGAGCTCGGCAGGGAGCTGCGGGCCTTGGGCTTCCAGCCGGGGCCCATCACCGACTCCACCCGCGAGCTCTACGTGAAGAAACTGAGGCGCCTGCGGGCGGAGGGGGCGGCCGGGCGGAGGAGCCAGAGCACGGGCAGCGCCTCCAGGCCTGAGCCGGCCTCGGCCTCCCACCCTCGCCGCAACCCCAGCCCCCAGGCACACAGCGCCCACAGCCAGGGCCGTAGGGAGAGTGAGGAGGAGGAAGAGGAGGAGGGCTCGGAGGAGGAAGAAGATGATGGATACCAGCCCCCCCGCAGGGATGTAGCAGAGGAGCTAAACCCTTGGGCCCAGTTGGGGAAGACAGCAGCCCCTGGGGGGCTTGCCCCCAGCACTCAGTGGGGGGCAGAAAGGGGGTTCAACCCCAGCTCCCAGTGTGGGACCAGAGATGTCAGGTTAGCCCCCAGGCCCCACTGGGAGGCAGAAAGGGAGTTAGCCCCCAGGCCCCACTGGGAGGCAGAAAGAGAGATAACCCCCAGGCCCCACTGGGAGGCAGAAAGAGAGATAACCCCCAGGCCCCACTGGGAGGCAGAAAGAGAGATAACCCCCAGGCCCCACTGGGAGGCAGAAAGAGAGATAACCCCCAGGCCCCACTGGGAGGCAGAAAGAGAGATAACCCCCAGCACCCAGGGGAGGACGAGGGATGTGGGGTTAACCCCCAGCACCCAGGGGAGGACGAGGGATGTGGGGTTAACCCCCAGCACCCAGGGGAGGACGAGGGATGTGGGGTTAACCCCCAGCACCCAGGGAAGGACGAGGGATTTTGGGTTAACCCCCACCACACAGTGGGGGACGAGGGATTTTGGGTTAACCCCCACCACGCAGTGGGGGACGAGGGATGTGGGATTAACCCCCAGCACCCAGCGAGGGACGAGGGATGTGGGGTTAACCCCCAGCACCCAGCGAGGGACGAGGGATGTGGGGTTAACCCCCAGCACCCAGCGAGGGACGAGGGATGTGGGGTTAACCCCCAGCGCCCAGCGAGGGACGAGGGATGTGGGGTTAACCCCCAGCGCCCAGTGGAGGACGAGAGATGTTGGTTTAACCCCCAGCACCCAATGGGAGACAGAAAGGAGGCTAACCCCCAGCACCCAAAGTGGGACAAGAGATGGGGGGTTAACCCCCAGCACCCAGGGGGGGACAGCAACAGTAGTAGGGGGATTAATCCGCAGGATCCCGTGGAGGACAGGGGGAGAAAGGTTAACCTCCACGAGTCAGTTGACAGGGGCAGCCCCCAAGCAGGGGGCAGTAGGAAAGGCTAAGGGTCTGGAGTTCTACCTGTCCTGGTTCCTGTACCTGGCCACCCTGGTGTTGTTAGTGATTTTCCTAGGCATCCTCTGGGTGAAGATGATCGGGCCAGGCTGGCTTCTGGGGGCAGAGGAGAACCGTACGTGGGGGATTAAACACTTTTTAAAATCGCTTCCCCCCTTTTCCTCTCTCCTTTCTCTTCAGTCCCCTCTTGTTTCCATCCCCTCTATTGTCCATCTTCACTGCATTTATTTTTCTTCTCCCTGTCTTCATGTGTTGTCTTTGCCTCTTGTCTCCCCAATCCTTGGGACACCTTGTTAGTCATGGAAAAGTGTCTTGTGAGTGGGGGTTTTTCCTTCTTTTTTTCCCTCTTTCCTCTCAGGTGAACTTGGTTTGAGATTCTTCAAATCCATAGATTTTTATGGGGAGTTAAATTTTCATCTAGCACTGAGGACATATTTTATGATCCTCCATCATAATGATGTACTACCCGTGTAATTGCCCATCATCTGTTTTAATGTCATTTTCTACAAAGCACAGTCATCCAGTGTCCTTGATCCAGTGTCCACTTCAAAAGTACAAGACTTGAAATTGCCTTCTGCTGCTTACCTCCAAGAACATTTGAGCTTAAATATGCAAAAAAAAAGTGACATCCTATAGCCCTACTGTAGCAGATTAAATTCACAGAAATGTTGTTTGCCTGGTTCCAAAATGAAGGAAAAGGGTATGTGGAAGTCGGTTACAAAGTGTGGTTGCCAAAACGCAACACGGGTGTGAGTGTTTTGTGCATTGACTAGGTGAGCACGCTGCCCTGTTTTCTCAAAGTCAGTGAATACGGCAAGAGCATAAAACATTTCTCTCTAGAATTATTTGCAAAATGGTTTGTAAACTCCAGCCTATTTGCCTATTAAACAAAATTCCTTGTTTCTGCTCTGATATGTGTATGTTACTAATTTAGGTTTCGATATGGCCTACTGTAGTTGTTTCAAAAGCACCGTTTGACTAGTAAGGTAATACTCAATGGGATGAATGGTAGAAGAATCAGATGCTTTAAAAGTAGCTATTTTTAACCACTGCTTTAATCACTAGTTATTTTCTCTGTCAGAGTTTTTATTTTCCAGCTGACTAACCCTTATTTTCTTCTCTCTCTCAGTTAAACTGTTAACTGTGGATTGTGAGACAAGGACAGATGATGTAAGTGTAAATTTAAAGTTCGTTTTTTAAAAATCCGTAGGGTAGGGGCATCCATCTCACAGACAGTTAACTATTCTAGCAAATTTCACAAATCAGTTACTGTCAATATCACTGCCAAATAGCCTGTATCATTTTACAGGAGGAATGTAGTGGTTTACCAAAGTTAGATTTAATAGGCTTTTTGTTTGTTTGTTTTGTTTTTTGGTTTTAGGCCAGACTAGATTGTGACTGTATAGAAGAATCTGAAAGTTGTAGATTTAAACTACTGAAGATCTGAATCACTTGGTATTATGTTCTTTAGTTAATTGTAACATAAGTGACTTTGATTTGTGACAGAGATTTTACCTATATAGTCAGCTTTTCTAACAGAAGCTTTAATAAAGCTAAATCCCTAATCTCTGTTGAGATGTGTTTGTGCAGCCCTGATTTATTCCATAATGCACTATTGAGAGAGACAGACTTCTGTATCAAATTCAGAGTGGTGATATATGCTGGTAAATTGATAGTTGGTCTCTTGTGATGTTCTGGGGAAGTCTATCATAAATCTATTTACTGTACCTGAGTTTGAAGGAACTGCTCCCTCAGCTGCTGTTGGAGTAGAAGGCTGTGATGTTTGGGACTTTGAAGTAATTGCATTTCACGGGAGGTGCTCAGCAATTTACAGGATTAGGCCCTTAGACTTCTTGCCTCAGTAATCCTGTATTTTAATTTTACCAGATGAAGTAGAGCGCAACTGAACATACACTTTCATTAGTATTTTATTTTTGTATTTTGGCTGATCTAATTGCTATCTTGTTGCTATTGATGTTTTGATGTTTATTATTTATTTTTGATTTTCAGTTCTGTCAAGCTAAACAGAAGGACATTTTAATGACCATGCTGTATGAATTATATAACTACCTGGCAATACAAGCTGGTAAGTTCTGATTGTCATTATAAAGCACTTAGGAGGGTTCAGCAAACTGCATCTCCCAGCTGGCTGGACATTTTCCTTGTGCAAATGACTTGAGGGGCACGGAGAAAGCAGGCAAAAGGTGAAGAAAATGTTTTCTTTAAATGTGAATTGTGCTTTACTAATGCACTTATGTCGCTGCCTAGGTACCTGTGTTCGTATGGAGCTGTTATTTGCAGATCATATATTGGGAATTTGAGATGCAAATACTCAACTTTATAACTTTTTTACCCCAGTGCCTCAAATGCTTGCAAGATACCAGAGTCCAACAGCAGAGCTTTTCCATGTATTTATATAAAGCATTGTCTTAGAACACTGGCCAAAACAGTCCAACTAAACATTAGAATACAAGTGGCTACCCAGGTCAATGACTAATGGTTTCATGTTGGAGAAGGAAATGCAATTAGAAGTTTCTTATATCTTCTCATTATTCAGTCAAGCAAATCTTATTAATATTGTGCTAATGCGTAGAATTGTCAAAAGTGCTTGACTTCCACTTTGAAAAGTGATTTAGTAACTTAGGAGCCCAACTCCTTTACATGTTCAGTGAGTCTTATGCTCCTAAGTGCCTAAATCACTTTTTAAAATTGTACTCAATAGCATAGTAGCAGTTATTTAATAGATATGTTCAGATTTCTTTTCAAGTCAGGTTTTCATAGTCTGGGTTTGTGGACTTTCCTTCAACATTTGTCTTTGTTCTAGTAGAAGGTTGAAGCAGGGAGGTATACTCCACTGTAACATTGATCAGTCAAGTTGAACATGCACCATACCTGATGGAAAGTGTTCCTAGTGCATTTGGCCAAATGCGCAGTTTTGTAGAGTGAGATGACGGTATTCTTCTTGGCTCCTGTGGTGGGTAGCATATACCTTGAAGCAATAGATTTGATTGCCCTTATCTTAGGCCAGTGGTTCTCCAACTTCTGTACTGGTGACCCCTTTCACATAGCAAGCCTCTGAGTGCGACCCCTCCTTATAAATTAAAAACACTTTTTATATATTTAACACCATTATAAATGCTGGCTGCAAAGTGGGGTTTGGGGTGGAGGCTGACAGCTCATGACCCCCCATATAAGAACCTTGTGAGGGGGTCAACCCCCAGTTTGAGAACCCTTGTCTTAGCCTATATACAGTAGCTACAAATTTTATTAAAGGTCATAACATTATCTGGCTAGAATATTTAACTCCAATCTTCTGTGTAAGCATTTTGGCTACAGCTAAAACTGATTTAAAAGAATACCGCTTCCAGATCCTTCAGGGCATTTCCTGATTGTCTAAGTTGTGGTTTTTTTATGGGTTGTTTCCATCTCCTTGACTTGTTTTCTAGGTAGTTTTGAGTGTGGAAACCCTGAGAAGCTAAAAAGTAAATGCATTCTGGTTAGTGAAGCAAAGGATCATGTGGCGGTAAGTAGGATGGGAATGAGTGTTAATTGTTGTGTATTGTAGTTAATGTCTTTCTATCAGTTATTTATTGCTTTATAAAACAATGTACCATCTGGTTCATTTCTTCATCTGGTTCTGAGTCTTTCCAGTCATTCCTTTGGCCAGTCCTGTTCTCCGCATTTCTTTCAGAAAACAATCTTCTACTCCATCTCTCTGACAACACTGATTTAGCTGTTGTAAATCTAACTAATGATTGTTCCTTAGTTGTCAGTCTTCTGATGCCAGAAATGTCCCTGTATTGTACTGTACTGGCAGCAGTAAGGTTTTCCCCAACTCACCCCGAAGTGATAGAAGGCAGGCTGCTTTGACCTAATGTTCCACTTCTTCATAGAAAATTGTCAGCAAGATTATGTTGTATTTAGCAGAAGTGTAGGGAGAATATTGTTTTACAGTGTGCTTCATGTATGATATACCAAGTTATAAATTACAGTCAAGATTCCAGGCCGGTGTGTAGATTTGGTTTACCTCTCTGCCAGTTTGCTGAGTTAGTTAAATTGATGATAAGATGTAATCGGGGGGGGGGGGGGGGGGAGGATGCAGGTAGAGCAATTTCTCCCATTACAGCAAGGCAATAATGTTATTCCACCTTCTCAAATGAATGCAGAATTAATCTTCTTATGGATTCTTCTATGTAGAATGTAACCGGCGGTTCCCCAGAGAAGTTTGAAGATGCCCTGCAATGGATACTGAACAGTAACAATGATTTAGGGATATGGTGAGTGAGTAGCAGTACAAGCTGTTCACGTTATAATTTACAGCACTGGCTGCTCTTATGTAATTTGATATTTAGTGTATATTGGCTTGTTGGAATATCACCTATCCTGTTAGATCTCATAAAATAATCCAGGATTGGGGTTGTCAGTACTTGAATGGGAGAACCTCCAAATTAAAAATAGCGTGCTGCAGTAACTGTTGGTGATTCGATAGGTGAGTCAGTGTCCCAGCGTTGCGTTAGGGTGCATTGTGCTCATGGAGCTGCTGTCTTTCAAATGATGGATAAATCTGAGGTCCTGAATTC
Source organism: Mauremys reevesii (assembly GCF_016161935.1). Taxonomy (NCBI): domain Eukaryota; kingdom Metazoa; phylum Chordata; order Testudines; family Geoemydidae; genus Mauremys; species Mauremys reevesii. Next base: position 128,329,880 of record NC_052626.1, on the reverse strand, counting down.
TTGTGGTTATTAAAGATCCCCTGGCACTTACTGCAAGATTTAGGGGTGAGGTAGTACCTTTTATTAGACTAAGTTCTGTTGGTGAAAGTGACAAGCTTTCAAGCACACAGAGCTCTACTTCAGGTCTGTGTAGCTTGAAAGCTTCTCTCTTTCACCAACCGGACGTTAGTCCAGCAAAATATATTACCTCACCGACTGTCTCTCTGTAATATCTGGGGATCAACAGTGCTACAACAGTGCTGCAAAAATTTTTGAAGTGTTAGTCCACATGTCCTGCCCGTGTTCCAAATCTGTGTGATTAGAATCTGCCTTGTAAAATTCTCCCCAACTCTTTTCATTGGATACTACTCTCTTCAGTATTTCTGCTGCAAAATGGGGCTTTGGTGTTCTAATGTGCAGCCACATTCCACCGCTGAGGTGACTGAATGTCATTACTGACTGAAGCAATCCTGTTAGTTAGTAAAATGCTGTGCGATCTGAGGATGAAGGTTGCTATTTAAAAAAAAAAAAGTGAATGGCATCTTCAGAGTGTGTCAGCATAAGTATGTATTACTAACAGAATACCTGATCAATGGAAAGGCTCCCATTACCTTCACTGGGTGCTGGGTCTGTCTATGATAGAGTATTTCCTCTTATGTTTCATGGATAGCCGTGATTTTAACACTTGAGAGGAGAGTGAGGAATATTTGTGTTTGACAATCTTGAATTTTGTCTAGTTAGAAATCATCATCCTGTGAAAATCAGCTTAAGGTTTTGTTCAGCCCTTTGAAAAATATAAAATGCTGTATAAGTGCTTTCTGTATATTTATAAAGGCTCCTATGCCTGTCTCATTCGGATGTCCTCGTGGACTGTGTGGGAGATATTAAGAACCACTAATTGTAGGCAGGGACCCATTATAAATGTAGTTTAAAGCACCAAAATGCAGATACAGTATTTGAAAGCAAACTTTCTTTGGAGAACTGTCAAGGTGGGAAAATATTAGCAATCTGAAGTTGCCCCCTTTGCAGTTATCAGAGATTAGATTGAACTAGCGTGAATTGTTATGCCATACCAGCACATTTCATGTTTCTATCAGTTTCTGATAGATGCAGGGAAAATGATGCAGGGAAACAGAATATTAAACCTGTAGCCCTTATAGTTGAATATAACATTCTAATGTAGCCTAATGCGGTATTGTCTTCCTGAGTCAGTGGACATACTAACATAACTCATAAAGATGTGACCTGTCTCCATTCAGTATTAACTCTGGGGTCTAGTAATGATAATTTAAATGTCAACATAGTTAGCTGTTTCACTGCTATTTATCTCATTTCAGCAGAAACACTGGAGTTGTGGGCATAGCTTAAGTAGAATTCCATTGGTTTTTTCCTCCTAACCTGCCCCCTACAGCTACTGCTGTAATCTAATTTTCCAAGTGTTGTCTATTTCTTAAAAAAAAAAAAAAAAAAAAAAGTCTGATGTCACCTTAAAGACTAACAGATTTATTTGGGCATAAGCTTTCGTGGGTAAAAAACCCACTTCTTCAGATGCATTATTAACAACTTCATCAACAGCTCACCGAATTGATCCAGTGTTTGGCAGCTCATTATGAAACTCAATAAGAATGTACAGTGTGCTAAAAAACTGCTATTGGCTTTTTAACAGACATTAAGTGAAGTTATTTTGACTGTGCACTGGTAAAAATGGAACAAAATAAGATCGTTGTGCTTGGTAATTCTGCTGCCTTTTCTATACATTCATTTAAGATTTGGACTATAAATCAGACAAAGTGGTTGTGAAACAGTTGGGTATCTCCAGTTACAGCAAGGCTCAGTTAAACAACTATAACCTGCCAATGGCTTGTTGTTTGCATGCTGCCAGACTAAGGGTTCAAGTAATTTGCACTGCCTGTCTACAGTGGGCTATTCATTACAACCCTACAGTGAATTGGTAGCTTTAAAAAAATTCTTAATCCATCTCTTACAAATTGGACCACTTTAGGCTGAATTTACCTAATGCCTACTGATTTAATAGATCCAATAAGGAAGCAAACGTAGATGTAGATTAATCTATCTATCTGTGCTATAAGTGCAAAGGGTATCTGATTGAATAGTGCATGTACGAGTGAAGTTGGGAATGTGTTATGAACTGTGCCATATATGTTTTCCAAGTTGTCTGGTTTACGTTAGCCATATTTGATGTGGTGTCACTTTTCCAGCTAAACTGTTTATGCTCATCTGTAGCAAGGAAAACAGTACAGCCTCCACAGACATTCACACTCTCTCAGCTGCTCTCTGCACAACTGCTGATGAGTGACTCAGTAAACATTTCCATTTCTCTATGCTGAGAGATGGGAATCCAATTTAAAGTTTAATCTTCTGCACACTGAGAAGTGCTGTCAAAGTGTCTGCAGAGGGAGACTTCAGTTTACCAGTGGGAGTTCTGATCCTGCTGCCTTTTCTAAAGCCATATTCCTCCCTTGCTAAGCAGCCAGTGCTGAAATATTCTGGAAAGACCAGCAGTGAGAATGCTTTAGTGTTTTCTACGTAGTGTGCTGAAAGAGTTACAGCTGCTGCAATATGTTTGCTCATCTTGTCCTGATTAAAGTCTGTTGCTGGAGTCTGTGCACTCTTCAGGGGTGGTTTTCTGCCTTTCCCCATCAGGTTAAAAGGGGAAGACCCATCAGAACCGGTTACCAGTGTAGACCAGGTGGTGTGCCTCGAATCCACCCGTCCTCGGATGGGGTTAGGCTGTCGTTTCCGCCGGGCAGTAAGCACCGCCATTATGAACCTTTTCATCTTCTTCTGGAGTAAGTCCTTAGCCTTAATAGCTGAGCTTTCCCCGTCCCTACACACACTCCCACAACCACATTAAACTAGTGGTAAATGTTAAAGGAATTGGTGAGTTAATTTCTCTCTAACCTGTGATCTAGCAATAGAAGGAGACCTGTAGAGACGCATTGTCATGCAGTAAGTGCTTTTCCTTTATTTCAAATCAGCAAGTACATGAGCTGTCCATCTCATTTAAGTGTTTCTCAAGCATTCGTTATGGTGGCCTGCAAAGTTAGTCTATTAATAACCTGTCCAAAGACTGTTCTCATCCCTTCCATGTACAACACTATTCAGTTTTCTGGCATCTGTTAATGAGTTGTAGTATTTCTGTGTCAATTTGTATTGTGGTAGTGCCCAAATGCTTCAGCTGAGATCAGGGCCCAGCTGCCGGGTGCTGTACAGACACACAGTGAGAGGCCGTTCCTGCCATGCTGTGAAGAGCCTATAATCTAAATAGACAAGACAGACAAAGGAAGTATCATTATTCCCATTTTACGGATAGGTAACTGAGGCACAGAGAGACTGAGTGACTTGTTCATGGTCATAAAGGGGGTCAGTGGCAAAGTCATGACTTAAATCTACATATCATGAGTCCCAGTCCGGTGCCTTAACCACAAGGCCTTGCTTCCTCTCCTTTCTGACCCCTTATTTTGAGAGCAGTGAAGCCTGACTGTTCTTCTGGATCATTGTGGGGTAGGCGCTGTCAAAGTGAGGTGTCTTGAATTTTAATGCTGTAGAGACCAGTAGTCATCCTGAGTTTTCTGGCAGAAAGGGAACACTACAGGTGAGGTCTGCCAAGAAATCCCTCCCCCCTTGGGAGTTTGACTCAGGCACTGTCATTTTCAGAATTCCCATGAGTTGTGATTGCCACAATAAACAACATGAATAACACAGATATAGTTCTGGGCAGGTCCTGGAGAGCAGAGAATAAAAACTCTCTCTGATAAGAGTAGAAAATAGAGCAGCTAACATCCACTGAACACATGAATATGAGCGCACATGCTTCCATTTTGTTCGTCCACTCATAGGTCTAATTGCCCTCTGGGGGATCCTGTTACTCCTGAAGTATCGCTGGCGGAAGATGGAAGAAGAGGAGCAGGCCATGTATGAAATGGTGAAGAAAATCATAGGTAGAACCCAACAGCATTTTGGCGATCTGATTTAAAATGGTCTCTTCATTTCAGATAATTTCACTCCCCTTTGCCTCATTCTGTTTCCTCCTACAGATGCTGTCCAGGATCACTACAAAGAGTGGGAACAGAGGTTGGAGCGATACCCATATGTAGGCATCCTTCACGTTCGAGACACCCTCATTCCACCCCAAAGCAGGTGAGCAAATTCTTTCCCTTTAGGAAGGGGGCCTTCAGCTCAGGTCATAGTGCACTTCGTGGGTAACAGACTGGAAGCGGACTTCTTGGGGAGCGGGGTGTGAGGAATTTTAGAGGAATGAGTCTGGCCTTTGGGATTGTAAAGGATTCTGACATAACCCAGACTATTGTTGTAACCTACTGGGGATAAATGTGACACTCCTAGTGCTATGCAGTGAAGTTGTAGCCATGTCAGTCCTAGGATATTAGAGAGAGGTGGTGGGTGAGATAATCTTTTGTTGGACCAACATCTGTTGATGAGAGACAAGTTTTCGAGCCACGCAGAGCTCTTCTCCTAGTGCTGACGTTTTGAACACTCTCACAGGTGTACTGTCATTGTCATATCAAGCAGAAATTGGCTTTTGTTTGCTTTTCCTGGGTGTTGGGGTGTTCTATTTGTGTTCTGTCATCTAAACTTGAATCAGATGTTCTCCTGAACATCACCACTGCTCTGTCATATCATCTGGCCAGGAGGACTGCAGTGCTGTGCCTTTCAGAATGAGGCATCCAGTGTGTAGCCAGAGCATCAGAGTAGCTCTTTCCTGGATGGCTCTGTGCATTGCCTGCCATGGGAGTGAGACTAAGATCACTAATCAAATTTGGGTTTCCCACTGGCCAGAGCAAAGCAATTGCTAATTAGGCAGATGTAAATGGGAGATGCTGTCCAGTTACAGGTAGGTTGCTGGGTTTGTTGCTCTTCAAGGAGGCAGCATGGTTGAGTAGCGTGATCACAAGATGGGGAGTTAGTAGACGGGGTTCTGTTTTTTCTTTGCTGCAGTATGCCATTTGCCTCATCTCTAAAGTTGAGTTTCCTCTTCGGTAAAATGGAGATCATCCCTGCTTTGTAGGGTACTTTGAGATTCATGCTGTTATGAAGTACAAAGCCTTAATCATTCTCATCCGTAATCAGTCACAGTACTACCGGTAGGAAAAAGGTCTGATGTGGTTTGAACTGATCAAAAAGGTTTGAGCTCATTTGCCTGCATGGGATCCTGAACTGAAAGTTGGGAGCATAACTAGACACAGATCCAGAACAGGGCAAGCTCCACTTTGTGTCCTAAAATCTAAGGGATCTCTGCAAACGTTATTGCAGGTGTCCTTGGGGAAAATTACTAATTGGGGTCTCCTTGCACCACAATTCAGGTTTGGAATTCTGTGCAATCTATAAGCCTGCTTGTAGTGCCTGGAGGGCTCAGCTTCCACAGTATTAGAACTGTGTATAAAGAGTTTGTGCCTTGACGCCCTGTCTCAGATTTAGTTCTAAATGTTAGCTTTGATCTCCTTTACTCTATCTTGAGAGGCAACGGGAGGAGGTTAAGAGTCACTTTGTAGGCAGTGACAAGTGCGCTAAGCAAGAAAACATAAGGCAGAGATGACTATTCCGTTTTGCTGCTGCTTTCAGGAAAAAAATGAAGCGGGTCTGGAACAGAGCTGTGGACTTCCTGGCTTCGAACGAATCACGGATTCAGACAGAGTCACACAGGATAGCAGGAGAGGATATGCTGGTGTGGAGATGGACTCAGCCCTTTTACATCTCTGATTCAGAGCACTAACCAGGAGCAAAGGAGGAGCCGTTGGTTCAGTCTGTGCAAAGGGACAATTCCCTCTCTGGATGTGGGAAGAGATGGACAGGAGTTCTAAATTTCTCAGTTTAGAATTACCCCGACCCCCTTTCCCTCTGTTTCTGAGAGACACTTAACAGATTATTTTTTGGGCAATAATCTTGGCTTGTGAGAAGATGGACTTGAGCTAGAGAAGGAGCCAGAAGCACACCAAAGCTAGCTGTCCAGTGAGTGTTTGAGCTCCATGAGTAAACAAACATATAATCACTCTTTTTAATACCTAATAGAAAGGGGCAAGGGATCTCTTTGCCCAAGGGGTAGAAGGTTTAAAGCTGACCTTTACTGTGGGAAGACCAACAAGTGGTTTTACCCATCAGCAAATGTTTTTTAAAATAATTAATATTTCCCATGGAAACATCAGGAATGGGAGTTAGGATCCATTAGTTTAAAAAATGCTTTTATCTCACTAGCACACCAAGAATCAAGCATTTAACTGACGCTTAACAGAGAAGAGTTGTGTATTTGTTTTGCCCTTACAAGGGGTGGGTGGGATTGAGTGAGGGCAGTGTCATGTGCCTTGAAAGATTTGGGATATGGGGGGGGTGGAGGAGAGGTGATGATCTCTTACGCTTTGTATGTCTGCTTTCGTTGTGCTGTGTCTTATACCGGGAACGGGTGGCAAATGACAGAACACAGGTGTACATAAGGATCATGCTCTTATGGCTGCAGCCAAAAGTGATCGCTCCGTATGTACAAAAAAAGAACTTGGGAACGAACATCCAGGGTGAATGTACATGTCTATACCGGGCAGCTGCAATGTGTTTGTATTCTTTTGGAGAGCAGATACACAATGCTTACGATGTTGATGGAGGGCTTGTTTGCGGGTGTTAATGTGGCAATGCCACAACACTTAATGAGCAGAGATCAATTCTCCATGAGCACTGCAGGCATTGTATTTTGTGTATACAGCTGTTTGGCTACATATATTTGGTTTTATGTACAATTAAGAAGTGTTTGTTTTGAGGAGAAAATAGCACCAGAGTGTAGTGACCTAGGCAGGATTGAGATACTGTTGTTCTCAGGCTTCCCAGCATCATAAACTTGTTATCCCAATCTCCACTCAGACAGCCACGACCAAATTCACTTCTGGCATAACTCCATTGGCTTAACTCCCTTATGCCAGCAGTGATCGGACCCATTATAACCAGTGGATTTTATTTCCATTAGTGTCCTAAATATGATACATGTGTGCCCATGTTCATGGAGAGCTGCTTCAACATTCGGGATCAGCAGGCAAGCTTCACAAGGCCACTGAATCCTGGCTTCCCTGTCCATGGAACTGCATTGAGAAGTAATTTTATAAAGTACCCAGGAAGGTTTGAACTGGTTCCTTAATGTATGGAAGTGTGTTCTAACCATGAAGCTTGCACTTCTGCCTCCCCTGCTGGCCACGCTGAAGATTGAAGTATTGCTGGGGCTTTTTCACCTATGCATTCTGCTGGTTGCCTCAGATTCATTATATATCCTGCTGGCTTGTCAGAGAAACTCAGTACAGAGAAGCAGTCTCCAGAAACAAAGCAACAGGAGGTCTTATTAGTTAAGTAGGAGAAATCCCATGTTGAGTTGAATTTTATCCCCGTGTGTTCCCTTTTATGGCATAGGCAGGATGTTTGAACAAAAGAGGAAACTCAACAGCTGTGTCCAAGACATTAACCATCTTTCCCACGCCTTATTGATTAAAACAGTTGATAAAACAAAGGCAGCATTTATTCTTTTAATGTGCTAGGACAAGCTCTTCATATCCATTGGTGCTTGCGACAACTCCCATCGTGCCTCCTGTCTTATATCTTTTTAAAATACATATGGATTTTGTAATTTTTTTAAACCACCTGATCTAGAGTGAAAAAGGCCAAACACTGCACGTATCTTTTGTACTGTTGATGAAATTCTCTTTTTGTAGGATGAATCTCACTGAGTTGGTGCTATTTATTACACATTTAACTTGTGTCTATACACTTAATTGCCGAATAAATTTGTTAATATTATTTATTAATGTTTGTATTGCAGTAGTCAAGGTCCAAGATCCAGGTGTGCTAGGCGCTGTACAAACAGAACAAAAAGACGGTCCCTGCCCCAAAGAGCCTACTGTCTAAGTATAAGACGAGCCAACAGGCAAGCGCAAGGAACCAGTGAGACGCTACTGGTCAGCATGATAATCAGTTGTCTTAGCACACCAGGAGCCTAGCTGTTGTCAGGTTCTTGGTAGGCAGGACTGATTTCTGTGGGGAAATGATGATGATATCCATGGAAGGTGTAGACTGAGAAGGATTAATCCTATGTGGACACTTGTGTAAAGGGGTTGACAGCTTTATGTTTAATGAAATATTACCAACATTAACTTCTAACAGCCGATTGACCAACACTTGGCCACATCATCAGTGGTTAAAGCTGCAGATGTGGGAGCAAGGAGATAGGTAATATGTTTAAAAGTGATTATTGATTTTGGGTGCCATGCATTAGGGTGTCATGTACCCACTCTCTGAAAGCCAGGTCCCTTTAAGGCAGCTCAGGTTGGGCAGCCATAATCATTGGTCACTTCTGAAAATCGTGGTCCCAGGTTCTATTCCAACCTGTCACTGACTCACGGTGATGCCTTGGACAAGTCACTTGACTTCTACTCTTAATTGAGAGACAGGATGACACCTGCCTGACCAAAGTGCCATGAGATCTTCAGATGAAAAGTGCTATTTAAATGCCAAGAACTATTGTAGGAAAAACTGGGAAGCGAGTGTGTTGCTTAGTGGATAGCATACTGGACTGGGACTCAGGAGATCTGAATTCTGTTCCCACCGCTGGCCTGCTGAGAGACCATGGGCAAGTCACTTCCCTCTCTGCACCTCTGTTTCTCCATTTTACAGATGGGCTAATGATACTGACCTCCTTTGTAAAGCAGTTTGAGACCTACTGTTGAAATGGCTGTATGAGTGGTAGATAGTACTATTTTCTTTACCCTCGTGTGTCTGATGTAGAAGACTCATGTCATGGTAGCACTTCTGCCAAGGACAGCAGAGAGAAAATAGCCAGGACAGGGGTGAAGGGAAAAGGTCAGAAAATCCCAGCCTACCTCCTAGATAACTGAGAGGCCATCCTTAAAAAGAGTCTGCCAGGTAGAAATAGTTTCTAAATCTTGCAAGAACACTAGCAAGCCTGAATTAATCCTTCTAAGTTCCTGCTAGTATCCATCCATCTAAGTATTTCTAATGCATCTCTGTTAGCTGAGTGCCTGTGGGTCAGCATGACTGTGCATCACAAGCTGAGGGTGGGTTTAACTTGTAGCTTTCACAAGCAGGCTCTTGAAACGAGCAGAGTTTGAATCATCAACACTTAACGTCTATGGCCGCAGCTGACTCATAGGCTCTGGGTTGGTGAGATATGTTTGTTTATCTCATAATGTATGTCTTGGTGACAAAGAGGCAGATCTTCAATGGCATAAAAGAGAATTAGCTGCCCATCTCCCATTGAAAGCTGACAGGAATTGGGTACCTAACTCCTTTTGCTGTTTTGGAAAATATTCTCTGAAGTGCCTCTCTTGTTGTTGCTGGGTATGTGAACAGAAAGGGGTAGAAAGAGGAGTGGTGCTTAATGAAAGGTTAAACCTCCCTCCTCCAAGACTGCATTCCTGTTTAGATGCTAGTGCCCAGCACAGGTTGCTAAGTTACAGCTGGGATAGATGCAGGGTTAGGAAATAGTCTGGGGGTTTGGTGTACCTAGGTGTGCAGTCTGTCTGCCTGCTTCAAACCCGAACTGCCAAGAACTCCCCCGTAATGATCCCTTGGAGAATGGGCATGGGGAAGCTTTGGGTAATAAGAACTTTTTGAAAATGAAGAGGGCTTTAACCCTATATAACTAATTTACGGCTGTCCTTCCTGTCTGTCTCCATTAGGAACCCTAGTTCCTGCTTGCTCTGTAAAACTGTACTGACAATTCAGAACAGCTGTACAGCACTTTTTATAGATCCCAAAGTGCTTATACAAAAGGTGAAGAATAGTCCCCATTTTCCATATGGTCATTCAGCCACTTGATCAATCTCATCTGTTCAGTGCTTTCCTTACCACTTGTACTGACTTTATCGTTTTTAAAGTCTCCCCCACTCTCTGTAAGCATTAAGACTCTGTGAATAAATCCTCAAACGGTGGGCTGATAAAGCCTTCACATCCCCTTGTTGTCAAAAAAAAAAAAATGTACCAGCAAGGAAACTAAAATAAAATTTGCCCTTTATCTTTTTATTTCCTTCTTCCGTTTAAAGGCTTTCATATTAAATGTTTTTGTCTCCCACTGACATGACAGCTGATGCTGTGCTTTATTTATGGGAAGCATAGTTAGGGAGCAGTGCTAGTTCTGCTGGAAAGAGCATCATGAACTAAAGAATAAAAAGAACATCCAGTGAAATCTGCCCAAAGGGACCCACCTCCAAAGGGCTGCCCCCTTGTCTCAAGCGATCCCTCCCGAGCAGCTCCGGGGTTTCCACTGCAACTTCGTTCAGCCTTTAGAGAATGACACTTTGCACTTGTACAGTACCTTCAGGACAAGCATCAGAAAAGCCTTTACATGCTCCAGTGAATTAAGCCTCAACACCACGGTGAGACAGGTGCCACTGGTGACAGGTAGAAAAGGTGGCAAAAGGCTACATAGAAGCCAGATCCCTGGGCTTCCCATCCTGTGCTTTAACCACTAGCCCATGCTGCTTCACCAAAAAACAACCTCTCTGGAGCAAATTATTCTTAAGGCAGACTGCTGCAGCTCGGACCTTTCCTAGAGGGTTCAGATAGAGCCTGATCCAAAGCCCACTGATGCCCATTGATTTAGTGGTTTTGATCAGGCCTCTAGTGCTTATGTACCTCCAGCTTGGTCTGTTAGCCCTCAGCTGATGTTAAAAGAGCTTCCCTCCTTTGCTTGTAGCTTGTCATTCGAACCTGGCACTATTCATCCACCAGGAGCTCTACGCTGAGTAGATTTAGCTCACCCACTGGGCCACAGATGGGTTGATGGCAGCATAAGACCTACCTGTTCATCCACCTCCTATAGCAAATGTCATTGACAGCGCCTATCGCAGCCTAAGAGCCCTGTGCCAAAAGCTGGAAGGGGGAGACTGTACCTTGCCCCCCTGGACTTCTCAGCCTTCCCCTAAACATCACTTGGCAAAGTATTTATGAGAATTAAACAATCAGCCCCAACAGAGCTGGAATGGCGTGGCTGGGGTTGCATTTGGCTTTGTGCTCAGATCCCAGAGCAAGGCCTCAGTGGTTAAGTAATGCACACCCTGTGGTGGTATGTTAGGGATAGTTTAATGCCTCACGGCATATCTTAACTATAGCATGTTTAGAAAGCACAGAACTTTTTCTATGGGCCTGGATCCCTATTCTCCCACTGTAATGGGAGTGGCTCCCCTGGAGATACTTAAATATCCTCTAGCAACTTTGCTGGGAGTATAGGGAGTCTCTCAGTATCACCTTTCCTAATGGGAGAAAGTGTCTTTGCCATTGAATAACATTTAGCTCCTGGAAATCTCCTTTAGGGCCAGGCTCTAGTATTGTATGTAGCACTAACTACTCCAGAAAAACAGCTGGATTCTAGAAGAAGAAAAATTAGAATGTGTCAGGGGGGGACATTTCATGGTACAAAAAAAGGGGCTATCGTACGAGCAGGTTAATGGAGACATGAAAGGAGACAGTGAGTGGATGATAGGTGGCTGTCATCCCTCGCCGGTACAGTAAAGCAGCCCCAGGCTCAGAAGCAGCATGGGTTAAGGGTGTGTCCTGCTGGAAGCCAGGCGATGGCATAGTGATTGTTGGTTTGTTTACATGTTTTTTCCCCTAGGCATAAGGTCCCATATATGCAATTTTCTGGGTTAGTGACAGCATCAGAAGGACACAGTTGGCCAATCAGAGCTTTGGAGACCAAGGGTCAAACCCTCCTTTGACATTAACCCACGCCACCCTGGATGGGTGGGTAAGTGCCACGACTGGCACCCGACAGCCCCACTGTTACTGGGCTCAGCAGAGGAGCCAAGACTAGATTGGGCTATGGAAGTTGAACTCCCCTCTCACTCCAGCTCCGGGGCAAAGTGCACTGGCAGCACGGGCCATGCCTGCACAACCCTTGCGTTTCCCATCCTGTAGGTAAATAGAGGCTCTCCTGATTGTTCTCTCTGTCTCATGGATGTGCACAGCTCTACGTGGGCAAATGAAACATCAGCATCTGCGGGAGTCAAGTCAGCACCACCCCCTACGTTCCCACCTAAGAAGAAAAGACTTGTTCTCAGCCAGGTGGTCAGATCACCACATGGGAGTTCCGCAGTCCTGCTGTCAAAATGCTCTCAAACGGCCCGCCTAGTGCCTAAGAGGTACTCCACCAGCTGAGTGGAACATGGGGATCATCTGTGCATCGACATCGAACAGCCAGGCACGTTCTGAAAACTCTGAGTTTCACACCGAAAGCTGAGCCTTGAGAAAAGGAGCAGGCACCGCAGGTTGGTGCCGGGGCGTTAGCTCATAAATCACTCCATGTGCATCATTCCTAAGGATCATTCTATGGGGCTCATGCCTCCTGGTCTCCAGACCAAGTGCTGGCCTTCATTGTACTTCCCCGTGCATGGCAGATTCAGCAGGATTATAAATGGCCCAGCCTGAATTGCATTCATTTACAAGAAGTAAGGGTACTGAGAATGCAAAGTCAGAGTGGAGTATTTGAACACCTTTGTGCTACTCAGCGGGGAGGGACTCACTAAAGGAAGCTCCACCTTCTGGTGGTGACTGCAAAATGCAGGCACATCCTTGCAGGAAAAGAAAAGAATTCCAAGGGGGAGATATGCCAGTTGGCTTTCTCCTGCATGAAACTTGCTGCAGTGGGAAACTGCATAGCATCAGATGCTCCGGGGAAAAAAGTAGTATCTCACGCTCCTGAGTTTCCTTGTGCAGACAACTCCCTATGCAAAGAACGCTCTTGCTGCAGACAGCCTGAGGAATCTGATGTTTCCTGCTGTACCAAGCGCTTTAAGCAAGAACCAGTGACAAAGGGGCTGTGCCTCTCCTAACACATTGGGGCCTGTGATTCACTCCCGGTGCAGCTCTGGCGGTGGAAGTGGCAATGTAGGATAGTGCTTCCGCTGTTGCTGCTGCTAATGCAGCAGCCACTGGTGGGGAGTTGCAGGTCTGGAATTTTCTTCTGGAGAGAAGATCAAAGCCAGAGCTGACTGCTGCCTCTCTTCGCTTCCAGTAGGTGCTGAGCCTGGGAGATAGGCCAGGGGCATAGGCAATGCACTTTTCCCTATTGTGGGGCTCCCCAGGGCCGGTTCAGGCCCTGGCCCAGATTAGAGCCATTCTGAGGGTTGCCTTAACTTGCACCCTAGCTGCACTGGCCCCCCATGGGCTGTTGCACTACCTGGGAGCAGTTGGAAGGCCCTGGCATGCCCCCTGCAACAACGGCTCCTACAGCAGGGTCCCATCGTGCCTGGAGGGCACTGACCCCTGCCGTACACTGCTGGGGGGGGGGGGGCTTCCAGCTGCTCAGCTGCCCCTTTACACCCCCAAGTTGGCACAAAGGCGTCACAGGGCAAGAGCCACCCCCCGCCCCCCATTCTCCCCAAAACTTGTCTGTCCCTACTAGTGGGTTAGAGATGCAGGGCCTCACCACTTGTGGGTGCTGGTTTGCTGTGTGCGTGACTTAAGACCAGAAAGCAGGCAGCTCTTGCTTTTGCACAACCTGCCCCTGGCTCTTAGGCGTGACTTCCTTTCAGTTTGATTTCCAGCTCCAGCTAGCGAGGGGCCATCTCTACCTAGCCTAGCCCTGGCACTCCCCCCCCCCCCCTCCAGCTGAGTCTGGATTTTTCCATCCACTCTTTTCCCCCGCCCCGTCCCCAGATGGCTGAGCCATGGATCATTCATGTATTTTCAGCCCAGCTCTGAGCGAGATAAAATTAGCCCTTTAATCTGAGAAGTAGCCGCTGCAGTTCACACAGGGGCAGGACACCAGTGTCAGCCGCTGTTTAGATAACCTAGAAATGCAGGATTACACGAAGCAGGAGGGGATCCATTCCTCATCCCCCTCCCTCCAGACATGTATCTTGCTTAGCGCTGTGCATCAGGCTTGCATTTTATTAATAACTAAAGCAACCTAGAGCCGCCCCCCACGTTAAGTAAAGGCTGGGAAATGAATTTCACTGTCACCCTGGGAGAGAATAAGATTTCGATTATGTTCTGGCACAGCATGGAGAGACTTGCTCAGCTCGGCTGCTGGCATGGCTGCAGCCTCACACATTTAAAGGGACACAGGCAAGGTGGGTCGGTGGGGGAAGGGGTAGTAGAATGTCCTTTTCTCTTGCCTGTCAGTTTGCAAGAGCAGTCTGTACAATTTGGGCTGTTTTCTTTTCTAAACCAGAGATTTATTTTAAACATTGAAACACTTAAGTGACAGCAGCTGAGTGCACATAATGACCCTGCAAGAAGAAAGCAGAGTGCATGGTGCAGCAATATCAAGCCACCCTACAATAACTAACCAGCGTGCAGAGGCCACCACGCAACAGTAAACCTCTGAGAACAAACCAGTATACACTGTTCTCTTCTGTTGAACAACCCGACATTACTAGAGCAGTGGCTACAGCCTAACATTCATGAGCAACCTGATAATATCAAAATGAAATGCCCAGAATCCTGCAAGAAATCTGCCTGCCCTCTACACAAGTCCCTCTATGTTAATAAGCTAGTGTGTGGATCCTAGTGTTAACATACAACCCTACAATAACAAAGCGGCCTGTATGTGGAGGCGGAGGAATGCAAACTGTGATAAGAAAGCGAGAGGGGTTCCAACAAAGGAAAGATAGTTAAAAACCTCATTTTAAAGAGTAAAAGAAATGCCTCAATCAAGCACGTTGCGCCTGAGCCTGTGTTGCTGTGGCATACATCCAGTTAGCACGTACCAGACAAATGTTAAAGGGATCGTGTGTACCAAGGATGCGCAAAATACAATTCTAGGAACCTCCTAATTCAGCAATGCAAGGTGCCAAGAGAGAGTCTCTGACCAATCTCGGCTGTAGCCTTGAGCGGGCCAAGGGTAATACGATCTTTGTGCCCATAATTAGTTCTTATTAGCATAGTTTTAATATGAGAAGGGGCTGATGTCCCCTTAGAACACTTGGCTTTTTAAGTACCTGAGTAATTACCTCTGGTGCTCTGTGGCCCATTCAGCTAAGGTAATCAGCCCTGCTAGCTGTCCCAGAGACCTTGCAAAGGCTACCACTTCAGACTATTTCACAGGCTTCTATCCAATCAACGTCAACGTATTTGTCTAATATGGTACCGTAGCTGCAAAGGGACATCACCTGGCATGACAATATGCCTAACATAAAAATGAAGTCTCTTCAGTTAAAGCGTGCATTATAAATATATCTGACATCCAAGAAGAGTGGGGTTTATGGGTGACGGGTGTGGGCAGGGGTTAGGGCTTGGATGCCAGGTATCCCACCCTGAGTTCTCAGCCTGGCTCTGTCACTGATACCCTCTGTGGCCTTGGACCGGTCACTTGCACTTCTCTGCCTGGTGTGTAAAATAGGTGCTAATGATGCCTACTTCCTGGGGGTGAGGCTTACTTAGTTAACATATTGGCTTAGGGTCAGTTCCCAGCTCTGCCCCAGACTTCCTGTGGGGCTTTGGGCATCTCACTCCACCTTCCTCTGTGTCAGTTCCCCATCTGTAAAATGGGGCTAACACATCTTCCTTTGTCTACATTGCAAGCTCCTAGGGGCAGATTTGTCTCATGAAAACAAAAAAAATCTCGCTTTTGTCATGAGTGTCTCCTCGACCTTTCGAGTTCTCTAAAGTTCCTAGTCCCACAAAGATTCCTTATAGCTTCTCATGGCTAGGAGCCGGTATGGGGGTTCTTTGGGAGGTGTCTTGAGTTTCGCTTTAACTATTTGTGGGTGATTTTCAGTTGTGTTAGTCTGAAGTGAATCAAGCGAAGGGACATCCTACCATTTCCTCGTCCTCTGGGGGGACCATTCCCACACACTCATCAAAGAAAGTTTTTCTTGATGTTCTCCTTTCACTTAGTCATGCCTGTGATGTTCATTTATCACTCTGTGCTTGCAAGAGCTCTGCTTTATTCTATGTCTGGTTCCAAGTTTGGCTGTGCATAACAAAAGCTTCAAAGCACCCCAGCCAGACTCTCTGCCTGGGAAGCTCAGTCCTTAAAGGACAGACCCCCCCCCCCCAATACCGCAGTCCTCCCTTCCTCTCTGTCACACACCACCATCCACTTCTCTCTACCTGCAGTTTGTGGTGCAAATGTGTTCTGCCTTCATGTGTTCCTAGGTAGAAAATTCCTTGCAGTTCTGCCCAGCTAATCTCATTGCCTCTGCTTTACCTGTTAAATTTTCTCCCTGGCCACAGGATAGCTTAGCTAGCAGAGACAGGGAAGGAACCATCACTGTCTTCTGCAAATGTTTCTCATGAATTAGTACCAAAACCGGGTATCTGTGGGGATGACTGCAACTGGTTTCACCTCTCAGACTGATCTCTCCTTAGGTGAAACATTTCAATGCATTGTAAGGAGTGGCGGATGCATCTTAAGTGGCAGGAAGAAATGCACTCCCTCTGTCCCCTTTCCAAAAGAGCAGCTCCTAGGCTGTTACTAACTCTATCCCTTCTGAAAGGAACTTTTTTCTCAGCAGGCTTTTCTAGGGCTGGCCCTTTAAATGTGTCCCAGAGACACAGCTGCAGCCCTCAGGGGCCATTTTCTAGAGGCTGCTGCTTGCTACATTTCCTGCTTTTTTAGCTGGTAAGTTTTATGTTTTTCTTCTTCTGGCTGCTGTTTCCTCTTCCCATCGTGGGGTTTAGTACCTAGCACTGAGGCACTTGGCATGGATGGTGGTCAAGCAAAAGTTAGATGAGCACCTAGTCTGCCCTGGTGTCCTGACAAGGCTGCAGTATTGACAACCCCAAGCGTTCAAGAATCTTCAAGCAGGTCCCTTAAAAACTTGGCTTTAAAACCCACCAGATTTTAAAATCTGGGGACTTTCTGCTTTGCCTCCAGGTGCTAGAGCCTTTTGAGTGCATGCAGGTTGTGTTTTCAAGCCTTTTTTCCTGCAACCATGAGAGCTAGAACTTACCATATGAATAAATGAAAGCGGAGAGTCTTGTGTAACTCTTGGAGCAGGGGATTTATGAAAAAAATATGTTGTGAGAACTAGCTTCTCTGAGTGTGGTGCTTGCTATGGAAAGGGATGAATCCGATCGTCTCGTTACTCTGATGCCATGTCACGTACGCCATTTTTCCTGCTTCCCCGGGTGACCGGAAAAGCATCTCCTATAGCTTTGCCTGTGCGGGTACAAATTACTGTAGTGGAGAGGAAGGCTGGTGCGGTGGTAAAGTCATTAGCCTGGCTCTTGGGAGATCAGGGTCCAGTTTGCTTTTCTGCCACCAACTTCCTATGGGACCTTGGGCAAGTCATTTAGTCTGGGTCAGATCCGCAACAGTGTTTAGACTCTGCACTTCTATTAATTTCAGTTTAGTTAATGATACTAAATGATAGATATGATGGAGCCTGCTCTGTATTACCCAAAAGCCTCTGGGAGCTGCCAACTAATGTGTCAAGACTACCTCTGCTCCTGTTTTCCCTGCCAGCTCAGGACTCCAGCACCCTGTCTTGCTGAGCCAGACCCTCCCATCTGCTCCAACGAAGACCCAGGGTCTGAATTACTTGCCCCAAAACTACAGGTTTACCTGAAAGCAGCTCACAGAAGTGTTCCTGTCTTTAACACTCAGATGCCCAACTCCCAATGGGGTCTAAACCCAAATAAATCTGTTTTACCCTGTATAAAGCTTATGCAGGGTAAACTCATAAATTGTTGGCCCTCTATAACACTGAGAGAGAGACACACAGTTCTTTGCTCCCCCAGGTATTAATACATACTCTGGGTTAATTAATAAGTAAAAAGTGATTTTATTAAATACAAAAAGTAGGATTTAAGTGGTTCCAAGTAGTAACAGAGAGAACAAAGTAAGTCACCAAGCAAAATAAAATAAAATGTGCAAATCTATGTCTAAGCAAACTGAATACAGATAATCTCACCCTCAGAGATGCTTCAGTAAGGTTTTTCTCAGACTGGACACCTTCCAGGCCTGGGCACAGTTCTTTCCCCGGTACAGCTCTTGTTCCATCTCAGGTGGTAGCTAGGGGATTCTTCATTATGGCTCCTTTCGTCCCTTTGTTCTGTTCCACCCCTTTATATATCTTTTGCATAAGGTGGGAATCCTTTTATCCCTCTCTGGGTTCCCAGCCCCTCCTTCTCAATGGAAAAGCACCAGGTTAAAGATGGATTCCAGTTCAGGTGACATGATCACATGTCACTGTAAGACCCCAAGCCTTCATTCCTCCCAGCCTGACTCAGGAAGGCTGCCTGCAAACAGAGCCATCCAGTCAATTGCCCTGGTTAATGGGAGTCATCAAGATTCCAAACCACCATTAATGGCCCACACTTTGCATAATTACAATAGGCCCTTAGATTTATATTTCATATTTCTAGTTTCAGATACAAGAGTGATACATTTATAGAAATAGGATGATCACACTCAGTAGATTATAAGCAGGGGCGGCTCTACAAAGTAGGCTGCCCCAAGCAGCGCGAGCGCGCGCGCCCCCGCCTTCCCAGTCCCCGGGTCCCCTCTTCCCTTCCGGCGGCCGGCATCCTGGGGCGCGCGCATTGCCGCCGCCTGCGGCATGCGGCAGGTCACGAGGCGCGATGAGACCTGACCTGCCGCGCCCCCGCGCCCTGCGGGGCGCGGAGCGAGGCGGGGAGGGCGGCGACGACATGACGGCGGGCAGGCCCGCAGGTCTCAGGTCCCGCTCCCGCGCCGGCATGCTGCCGCAGGGGCGGAGGCAAATCCACCCCTCCCAGGATGCCCCCCCCGGCGCGCCCCCCCGCTGGCCCCCCCCGCCCCCCTGTGCCTCTGATTATAAGATTTGTAATGATACCTTACAAGAGACCTTTTGCATGAAGCATATTCCAGTTACATTATATTCACTCATTAGCATATTTTTATAAAATCATATAGGCTGTAACGTCACAGTGGAGTCACTGCCTGGGCTGTGTAAGAGGCGACACTTGGGAGGGTGCTCTTCTCCCACGGGGTCCTCGGGAGCCATTCTGGGCGCGGCGACTTGAGGAGGAGCAATGTGTCTGCTTGTGTATTTCATGTCCCCCAGACAAGGCTGGACTAGAGCAGGGAGGTTTTGGCAGAGGGGGGTGGGGGGGCGCAGGAAGTTTATGGCTGGAGTTGGAGAGACGTTAAAGAGCAGATCCAAGTCTAGACGCTGGCAAGTCAGCTACTGCCTTAGGAGCCTGCTCCTGATTCTGCGCCCTTGGCTTGGACAGGAGCAGGACTGGGCCCTAGGAGAATAAACTTGCTTTGGCTGAACCGTAGGGTACTCATAGCCTTTCCGTGGCTAACTTGTCCTGATGCTGCGCGCTCACAAAGAAGCTCCCGTGGCAATTCCTTAATTCTGGGATGGTCTTGGGACAGCCCAAGGGCTGAGCCACCGCCCTGTCATTCATACAAGGGGAGGAAAGGGGAACCAGAAAGGTCCTTAGCAGCCTCTTCAGCTCCCATGCCTCAAGCACATCACCCCTGATGCAAAGTAAATACCAGGCTACTCTATCGGGTCCTCCCCAGACAATTAAGTTGCCCCTTGGGATTAGTCCACAACCCCTGCTCTGCTTTCTGACACGGAGCGTTAGCGGCTCAGCTTGGTTGACAGGGCTACACCAGCCTGTCTTCACCGTGGAGAATCCCCAGGACTCGAGCAGATTAGAAAAATAGGTTCCAAAGCAAGGTAGCCATTGCTGGTACAACGAGCATGGATGTAGCTTCTTGTCATGACCCAGGCAGGATTGGCACGTATGCCCAACTGAAAGACCCCCTTGTAAATAGACCCAATGCCAGCTTAACAGCTGGGCATAAGCTCAGGAATGCCGAAGAGCCAGCATGCTCCATGCGTGATCTAATTTCAGTATCAGAGACCAGCTATCGCTCCACAAGCTACTGTCTGAGATGCGCTCTGATGCCTGAAAACAGCAGGCACAGAAGACCCCAAGTATTGGAGGTTTAAAGGTTTTCCCCAGGTCTGTAGACTGATGCCCTGATCATAGGAGCTTGCAGAGACAGGCTGAGATGATAGCCCTGGGAGAAGTGAGACCCCCTCTCTCACCTCCATGGGGTGATAACTCTCTAGTTGAATTATTTACCTGTGTCACTGAAAGGCTCGCAGATTTTTGGGGAGAACTCATGCAGAAATGTTGTAGATTCAGGGAGGAGGCTGGGAGTAAGGAATCCCCAGTGATGCTGGCCAAACTGTCCCTCTGATTTGTATTGTCTCTGTCTCTCTCGGGGGCTAAAATGATAGGCCAGGATTTTCAATAGGGCATAGCACTCACAAACCAGGCCAGATTTTCAAAGAGGGTACACACATTGGGTGCTGAGGTCTTTTGAAAATCCATCCCCAGTAGTGGGTGCCCAGCGCTTGAAAATCGGGCCCTGAGCTCTTCAGTAAATTTGGCAATAATGTCTACCTGCTCTAGCCGAAGGCGGGGTTGTCTCTGAAAATGGCCTATACAGCCAGAGGGGTATGTCTGCTGGATTTATGGCGCTTTGCACCAGTGGAGCATCACAAAGCAGCCAGATCAGGTCGACCTGGTGATTCAAGAGGAGGTACTTTTGGTCAGCATCTCACACATTTGTCCATTAACTTAATCCCTATTCGGTGCATCTAGTATCTACCCCTATTCAGGGCATCTATCTTTGCTGCTTTTCTGGGAGCTTTCAGAACAATCTGTTATCACAAAGAGAAGGGACTTTAAGACACAATCTTGTTTGCTCAAGCACTAAAGGGACTAGACGGTTCCTCACAGGGGAAAAAATTAGATTAGTCCTCCCCAACACCCTTCCTCAGACAAAGCAAAAGAAGAATTATGCTTTTTCATCTGCACTGTGATGGTGGAGATAGAATGAGCCCGTTGCAGACGCCTTTCCAGGATGCTGACTTTCTGTAACAAAGAGCTAATGGCACTCTAGCTGTCTGAGCATAAAAGCTCATAGTCTCCTTTACTGGCTTAGGTGAGATTGGCTGAAAGAAGCCGGCTTTTACTGCTGTAATTTATAACTCGCTGGGAGTGCAGTTATTTCGCAGCCCGTGGCGTGCGGCTGACTCCGCGGTGGCAAGAGAATGAAAGTTATCTCTTGACCTTTCCACCAGATGTGCGCCTGTTTTCCCCGAGGTGGGGAGGAGATATGATAGGGAGGGATGGGCTGTCAAATTAATCTATAATTACAGGCAGGTGGGCTGATGAGATGTAGGAGGCTCTGATGAGGAGATCATTACATGGGGTGAAACTGAACCTCTGGTATTAATTTTGGTACGTCACATCCCGGAGTCATAATAATGAGCCTGGCTAGGGCCCGCTGGTCAGCTCCTCGCTGCAATTAACTTCCTCTTGTGTCAGTAAAGACAGGCAATCCCCTTGTGGCCTGTGGAAAGGGCAGGGTTCTGCTGCGCAGGACGCTCCCAGCCTCAGAGGGCCTGTCTTCACTGCAGATTTAGATGGGGTGATTGGTGCCCAGGGGTGAGCAGCCACATGGCAGAGCCGTGCTTGAGTTACTGTGTCCTCCTCACTGGTGCTATGTTCCAGGGTTGCCGTGTTTCGCCAAGCGCAGCTAGCCCCCAAACAAGCTGCACCTTTGCACATCCGCGTTAAGCATGGCAGTTGTGTTGAAAAGCTGTGCAAAGCTTCACCAGGAGAGAGTATGGGAGCCCCATGTCATATCCCACAGCCACTTAGGGCACTCACCTGCAGTCCACGAGGGTCCCAAGGGAGTTGGCCCGAGATGCAGCATCCCATAATAAGTGTCTAGCTGAGCGCTTCTTTCAGGTGGTTCCCCAGGGCCAACAGCTCCCATCTCCTGCCCCCAGCTCTGGGTGGGGGACACCTCTGAGTTCACAGCCACCAGCAATGATGCCATCATCCCTGCTCACTGATGTTCCCTGCCACACTCGCTGTCCGACCACAGCCTCTTTTAGCCTTTTGGGGTGCCCGAGACCTGGACAACTGCCACAGCAAGAACCCCACCCCGCGTTGTGGCCCTGGCCCCATCCACAGGACACCACCAAAGTAAGACACCCCTACTGCTGGCTTTTGCCTCTGCTGATCCAATGGATCCCGCTCCACCCTTTGCTCCCTTTATATTCTGCTCTCCCTGCCTGGTCTGTCGTGCCGCACACCCTGCCTCTCACAACGGGGAACGTGCCAGAAGAGAAGCACTGGAGCAACCTTGCCTAGCAAGAATGGGGAGATACAGGCTCCAGTGAGCATGGACTGACTCCCTCCGAGAGGGTGGCCTCTGTAGCTGACGACTGAGGTGCCGGTGGTGAAGCAGCCACCAAACTGATCCGAGGAGGCTGAGATCTAGTCCCAGCCAGTTTAGTCTCAGGGAGACCAGCTGTTTCTCAGTGAAAGCTGAGGCACAACACAGGATCAACGCTGGGCCCGCTGCATCCCCTGCAGTGGCGTAAATCCCCGCAGAGGTGCTGAGCACCCACGGTTAACACTGACCTCAGTGGGTGCTCAGCACCTGTGAGGAGCAGACTAGCTGTTATGGATGTGGGAGCCTAGATTTAAGCAGCTATGGGGATGAAGTGTTGGCCCTGGTCTGTTTGACCTCCCTTTAATGAAAAGATACTTGACTAGTTTAAGGCAAGAGTGTTATAATCCTGATATACAATGGCCATCCGTGTGTAGGGTGACCAGCCAGCAAGTGTGAAAAATCGGGACAGGGTTGGGGGTAATAGGTGCCTATATAAGAAAAAGCCCCAAAAATCGGGACTGTCCCTATAAAATTGGGACATCTGGCCACCCTATCTGTGTGGCCTTTCACGATAGAGAAGAGCTAAGATTCTGTCTCTCTCAGGGACTTATCTGGCCCCCATTACTCGATGGCATCTGAGCACCTCACAGTCTTTAATGTATTTTTGCTCAGAATATCCCGTGAGGCAGGGCAGTGCTGGGATGCCCGTGTGACAGATAATGGGGAACAGAGCCACGGAGCGACTCGGGGTGTGGCCATTAACACTGAGCTGACGGTGTGATTTTCAGCTCAAGGAGGCATGCCCCTGCTCGCTCTGACTGAGCTACAAGTAGCAGGGTAGCCATGGTGGCAGGAGGGGCTAACTGCCTCCCGTGCATACCTATGGTCTCAGACAGGATCAGCTAGCCCCTCCCGCTGCTCGCACTGCCACGCCTCCTCTCTATCGTTAGCGTGTTAGCTCAATCAGAGCTAGTGCAGAGCTGTCTCCTCCAGCAGGGAATCGCACCCTTCCAGCCCAATGTAGATGTACCATAAGTGTCTCATTCAAGGCCATAGGCGCCGGCTATGGCAGAGCAAGGAATTGAACTCGAGTCTCCAGTTAGTGCTCAAGAAATTGGTTATTGAGGCTGCTGGACTCAGGCAGACCCTGTGATTCCCTCTGACTCCTTCGCTCCCAGCCTGTGCTGTCTAGCATCACCACGCAATCTCCCTGAGATGTGGCCTGGATTATACAGTCATAGAAGGGCCTGCTTGACTATCCCCTCTTAGACCTTAGGTTTTGACCATATATTTCTTTCCTCTTTTGCTGTAGCTGGGAAATAGGGGCCCGATCCTGTGAGGGGTCGAGCCCCCTCAGCACCTCACAGGATCAGTCTCCAGTAGAACAAGAGAGTCCTTCGGCCTTCAGAATAGCATCCCGATTGTGCTGTTGGTTTCCCATCAGTTTAAGGCATGGCTGGTTTGTTTAATGCTGAATCCCATTAATGACCGCTCTAGCAGAGCCGTTTGGTACATTATGGGCATTCACCCACCTGTATTTTAAAGGCACATTCTCTGGCTGCACATGGAATCTCTGTAACTTTACCTCTCCTGTGTGTTCTTGGCCACCGTCACATACACATCCCCAGTGCGTGTTCTGCAGAGTCCTTGTCTGACAACCTAGCACAGGGCAGAGCATGTCTCCATGTGTGACCAGCTGCAACTCTTGTTGCCACATGGCTGTCACCTACCCTAAATAACCTTCCTCTGTCCCCTGCATCAGCTAGAGCTGCACCTGGGAGCAATCAGGGACTGGGGCCAGGGAGAACAAGCCTCTCCTTACCCCATCTCTTGCGCAGGGAGCAGGGGAGGTGAGGGGTCCAGATAAATTAAACTCCTAAATTCTTGCTCCTCGAGTTCCCACAGAGGACCAGGATTTGTTGTAGGACGAACTTAGTAAAGTGAGTGGAGAGAGATTAATTCCAAGGACATGTCTGTGATTTTTCTTTCCCTGAGCCCGGTTTTTCCCTATTGGCTTCAATGAACTTAGACGAGAGATGGATCCATCTCCTGGTTTCTTTAATCCAAGCACAATATTGATGTAACCTCTGTCAGTCCCTTTTCTCATGGCTGTGCTAGAAGCTGCAGTCAGAGATGATTGCATTGCAATCAAGGTGTATTACCTCCCCTCACACACCCCGAGAGATACACCTGACCAGTGCAGTCCTGAAACCACCTCCCCCTTAAACTGGAAGCTTTTTAATTGGGGAGGGAAAAGACAAATCAAAACATGATATGGAAGCACATTAATCCTCCCTTGTAAATCAGACCCTTCTGCATACAAGGGCGGATTTGTCACTAGAGCTGAGCAAGAACCAGTTTTCATCTCAAGATGAAAAAATGTTCTCCATCCCAAATCAGGGCAAAAAGCCCAAATCTCAGCTCTTCAGGAACAGGTAATCGGAAGGAAAGCATTTGGATCAAGTTAATCGGAACGGCTCGCTTCGATAACTTGGCGACGGTGTGTTCAGATTTTGACCCCTTCGCATTCTTTTTGACCTTTTACGCTCTGCAAACGAGCTACAATTTCACATTGAAATGTGGCTTCAGACCGAAAAATGCAACTTTGTTTTGAAAACGCCCGAAGCGGATGTTTCGGTTCAGCTCCCCGGCATTTTCTGACACAAAAAAATCATTTAATCAGAAATTTCTCGTCCAGCTCTGCTTGTCACTGCAATGTGGGTCCAGCCCTTGGTTGGAGGGGGCTTCCCTGGCTGGCGAATGGCTCTGTACCATCCCCTGCTTGTGGCAGAGGCCATATAGGGTCTAAAAATTGCCCTGTGGCCACATGGCATGGAGAGTGGGTCAGGCCACTGCCTGAGTACAGTACAGCCCCTTCCATAGGTACTCAGCAGCTAGCCCCAGCTGCCGCTCTGTTATTCTTAGGTGTCAGTTTGTGCAGAGCTAGTGTGTGTACGTCTGCCTGAACACCTCCCTGCTGCTGTGTAGATTGTACCCTGAGGGTGTGCTCCTGGGGGAATGGCGTGTGGCCAGAGCATTGTGTACACCTGCTATTCCCTCCTACTGGACCAGTCCCTGGGGGGCTATGGGCAGCCTGGTGCAGGTGAGAGCAGCCCCGCTGTTGCTCTAACTTGGGTTGGGGGGGCCCATTCGGCCCCGGCAACCTGAGGGATCAGAGGAGCGTGAAGTTGCTATTAAGTCTCCCAGTTTGGCTTCAGTTGACTCTAGGAGCTAGAGCCCGATTCCCAGAGACCCCCAGCCAAACCGGGAGGGTTGGCAACCTACATGTGGATCCTGTGCAGGGGATGCAGAGATGACTCAGTGCCTGGCATAGGGTCCAGTGCGCTGGGGGGAGGGGGCGGGTTGGTTTCTTTTTGCAGCAGCCTCGGAGTGACAAAGGGGCTGCAGGGCAGCTGTTACCATGGCCCTTACAGCCCGGTTCTAGACCCAGCTTCCAAGCACTAATCCAAAGGGTTCTCGAGGGGCCTGGTTCTCTCTAGCTCGTGCCTTGCCCAGCCCTGTGCAACAGGGGGTACAGCACTAGTGTTTTACATCCCCTTGGACAGGTGTAAATGACCACCCATGGTGCAGTTCAGCTGGCAGTCAGGCCGTTAAGCGTAGGAGTCAGCATGAAAGAAGGTCTTTATAACGCCAACTGAGAAGTCTGATGATAACCCGATTTCCAATGGAATTCTTCCCTTTGGCAAATGCTCATTCCCCTTTCCCCTCCCTTTCACCAGTCAAATGCAACAGCTGCCGGCGCAGCTCCCTAGTGATTATTTCCTTCCTTGCGCGCCAGCAGCTTCAGTTATGTCACTGCAGGATTGCCGGCAGCCCCGGGATTAGCGCTTCTTAGCTAAGGGGCCCAGTCAGGGCGTCTGTGGGGATCCTGTAGAAATCTTATCAACAAGGGTGGGCAGGAGTGGGAGGGATGTTCCTTGGTGATAGAGGGCAGCAGGCAGAGAGGTGAGCTGAGGTCAGGCTTGGTCAGTAGGGTCCCAGCAGCGTGCCTGCCTGGCCTGCATAACAGGGGCAGGAGCCCTGCAGAGAACTCTTGCATGATTTGGGCCCTGGGCTGTAAGCGAAGGTGCCTCAAGGTTGGGGATCCCTGCAAAACCTAGGGCCAGCTCTGGGGTTAAGAAATGCTGGAAAACTTTGCCCGAGACTTGGAGTCTCTCCCTGGATTCTGTACCCAGCCGTGGAAAGCCGCAGAGAATGTGGCAGCAGAGGAGAGGGGATCAAATGCAGTTCCCTGGTAGACTCCCTGTGGAAACACCATCTGCTCTGGTCAGCGAGTTATAAAAAGAGATTGTGTCACTTAGGAAAGTACAGAGCTGGGTGGGGGACCTGGATCTTCCCTTGGCCTGCCCCTTGTGTCATTCTCTGCATGCGTCTGTGCGAAGTGGCTGTGAAACACTGCCATTCTCATGGGGGGCTGTTACCCCCACACTGCACAACTGTAAATCACAGCACAAGGTGCAAGGCAGACATGGGAAGGTGGGGATGCTTTAAGCCTCCTCTACATTCCTTGTATTAGGAGGCCGTTCAGGGGCCTGCCTGCCACTCCAATGTAAATTAGAGCAACTCCTGGGCTGCTCCTACAGTCTGCTTTCCATAGCTCCCTCTGGGCTCTGGGATGCAGAGAACCGTAATAAGCAGTGCATTCTGGCCTCACTCTGATGCAGGGGGCTGGGAGGAGGGCCAGTGCAGAGCCTTTCAGTTGTGGGGAGTGGGGTGGCTATTCTAAGGGGGAATTGTCTGCCCCCTTTCAGGCCAGAGCAGCATAAAAGGGCCAGATAATAGCTGCGAATCAGATCCAACCAGTGCCTAGATAAGAAGGTGATAAGCGTCTTAGAAATACCATACACAGATCAGAGAGGGCGGGTTCCTATTTCTGATCCATGCAGTAAATCCAGAAGTAATTCCACTGACATCAGTGGAGTTACTCCAGATTTAAATGGGCATAACCAAGATCAGCATCCAGCCCCCGGCCTTGAACATACCTTCTTCACTCTGCTGGCCTGACTCCTCAGAAGCACTTAAACCAACCCAGGAACTGCGCCTCTCTAGCCCGAGGAAAAGTTATTCAAAGCGAGGTCTCCAAAACCACATAAGATAAATGTTTTTTAAAAAAAATGTAAAGGCTAAATGTTAGGACGAAAGAAAGAAGCAGAAATGACATTTTGGTGGGGGGCGGGGGGTCCTCGGGCTATGCAGAGAGAAAGACAAGGAGCAGGGTTGATTGGTTTTCCCGTCGAATGAACAAGGCATCCTACTTGAAAAGGTTGTTTAATCGTTCTAAATTTTTCAGTGTCTTTTTTTTATAGCCGACCTTTCTTTCTCACCTGCAAGCCATCCCTTTTCAGAACGGAGGGGACTGACTCACAGCTCCTTTTGCTTTGCGTGAGTTACACTGGTGTAAAACTGGAGTAACACAGTGGGCTGTGTGAATACAGAAGGGGCATGGCTTTGTACCAGTGGAGTGAATGGGGTACAACAACCTTTCTAATGTAGGTGCAGTTATACCAGTATAAACACTTTTACCAGGATAGCTATTCCTGTTCGGGAAGGAAAATATGTTAGACTGATACAACTGCATCCACTCTAGTGGTTGTACCATATCAGTAAATAATTGTTATACAAGTACAAAAACGGTGTCATCTAAGTCAGATGAGAATCAGGTCCTTTGTTTCATCTTCCAGATTTGTCACCTTCTGTCAGATTCTTAATCTCAGCCGCGGCCCCAGAGCATCAATTCAATTTCTCAGTGCTTTATGGTCCTGTTTTTCCCTGCCAGTAAGAGGGAATTATTATATCAATAGATTATTATCTCAACATCAAGATCGTCCTCTCAAACCCCTGCTGTTTTCATCCAAAGCTTTTCAACTCCTTATCCACTGCCACCATTGTGGCCTTAATTGTGTGCAGTGATTTACTAATATCCACTGAGTTATTGTTTGATGAATCAGATCCCAGGCTCCCTGGGGGAGGCAGGTGAAGATGAAAGCGGACAAGTGTCCTTTGTGATCACAGGGTTTATTGTGGTGTTAGTTATATTATAGTCATGCCTAAACTAAGCCACCAATTGAGATTGGGGCCCCAGTGTGCCTGGTGCTGTACAGACACATTAGTAAGAGACAGTCCCTGTCCCAAGGAATGTATAATCGAAGTAGAAAACACAGACAAAGGAAGGAACAGATGGGGAGATCAAAGGCCCAGAGAGATCAAGTGATTTTACCCAAGATTATGCAAATTGGACCCTGGTGTCCTGAGTCTGAGGCCAACACCCTAAGCACGAAGCCAGCCTTCCTCTCTCATAAGATTCATTTCTAGAGGCAGTTTGGGAGCAAAATGCTAAAGGCAGCTCTTATCCATGGACTAATCCTGTGGGTAGGTGCTTGCCAGTGTGAGTAAGGGCTGCACAACCTACTCCTGGCTTGTTAGCAGATTTACTGGTGTAAAATCTGGAGCAACTCTTGACTTCAGTGAAAAGGTTCCAGATTTACGCCAGCACCGTTGAGATTAGAAACTGGGCCCTAATAAAAAAAATGAGGTATCTGTCACTGTGAGATGTCCAGCAAATTTTATCTAGTAAAGGATTACACAGGCTTTGGGGATGGAGAGACATGCAGTCACTCAATGATATGTATCATTGCCCATCAGAATTATTTTGCCAGATCTGCAGCCGGTATGTGATTATCATACGCAGGAAGGAAGAATTGGATGGTGGCTGCAGAGCTCTGGAAAGGAGGGTTTGTGGCTACAGTATTAGGCTAGGACTCATCAGTTCCTGGCTCTGCCACTGACTGGCTGTATGGCCGTGGTCAAGTCACGTAGGATATGTCCACACTGCAATCAGGAGGGATGACTGCAGCATGCGCTGGCCAACTTTGAGCTACCTCACTGAAAAGAACAGTACAGCTGTTGTCTGAGTACAGACCCGTGACATTGCGGCTAAACTGCTGTTTTGAGTGAGCTGGTCAACCAAAGCTGATTCAGGTGTGCTGGCTAGATAGACCCTCCGTCTGGCTTCCCCACCTATAAAATGAGGATAACAAAACTACCTGGGACTGTCTTGTCCCTTTAGGCTGCAAGCTCTCCAGGGCAGCAGGTGGTCTCTTACCATGCGTCTGTACAGTGCCTAGCACGCCCCGATCTCAACTTCCAGCTGCTGCTATAATACAGATGAGTAATAATAGAGGCGCGCACCGGGCCTTGCAGAGGGCAGGGTAGTATTCCTGACCCCTGCAGGTGATCCGCTCTCTCACACATAACTTGAGTGCAAATGTTATTCAGGGTCAGAGCCTTGTCCAGCCTCTCTTCAAATCCAGCAGCAGCGTTTGCTTTGCCCTCCCTCCCCTGCCCCCACCTCCACCTAGGGTGACCAGATAGCAAATGTGAAAATTCGAGATGGGGGTGGGGAGGAAGAGGAGCCTATATAAAAAAAGACCCAAAAATCTGAACATCTGATCACCCTACCTCCACCCCACCTCACCTGATCAGAACCTCACATGTGCCAACTACATGTGGCATAAAAAACAAATGTCTCTTTGTTCTGGTTACAGCCTCCCATCCCTGGCACTAGGTGAGACCAGGGCCGGCTCCAGGCACCAGCTGAGCAAGCTGGTGCTTGGGGCGGCAGATTCTAGGGGGCGGCTTCTGCCCAATCCTAGGGCAGCACTGACGCTTTTTTTGTTTGTTTGTTTGCTGCTCTGGCCTCCCTGTAGGGGGCAGAGGAGGGGAGCGCCCTGCAGCAAATTTGGCAGGGCAGCCCGCGTCCTTCTCTCCCCACCAACCAGAGCAGCTCGGAGCCCTCCCGGCAGGCGGCGCAGAGGTGGTGAGCGCCCCCCTGAAGCCCTGGCTGCCCCCCTGCTCTCTCTCCCCCCTCGCTCCCTCCCCTTCCCCCCATTAGACCGGGCGCGCACTCTGCAGCACAGGGAGTCCCCTGGCTCCGGCTGTCCTTTAGGGATTTTTTGTTTTGTTCTCCCCTGCTTTGCCGGCCGTGCCGTTCCCCCACCCCCGCTTTGCCGCTCCAGCCGCGCCGCACGTTGTTTTTTTCACCTGCTTTGCCGCTCCAGTCGTGCAGTTTTTTTTGTTTTTCCCCCACCCTGCGTTACCGCTCCGGCTGTGCTGCAGGTTTGGTTTTTTTCTTCCTTGCTTTGCCATTCCAGCTGCTACGTTTTTTTGTTCCCCTCACCCTGCTTTGCCGCTCTGGCTGCGCCGGGTTTTCTTTTTCTTTTTTTTCTTCACCTGCTTTGCCGCTCCAGCACCCTGTTTCCCCCCCCCCCCCCCCCGTTTACCGCTCCAGCCCCACCGTGGTTTTATGTTGGTGTTTTGGGGGTTTTTTCTCCCTGCTTTGCTGCTCCGGCTGTGCTGCAGTTTCTCCCCCTCCCCTTTGCCATTCCAGCCGCGCCGGTCCC
Organism: Mauremys reevesii; assembly: GCF_016161935.1. Taxonomy (NCBI): domain Eukaryota; kingdom Metazoa; phylum Chordata; order Testudines; family Geoemydidae; genus Mauremys; species Mauremys reevesii. Next base: position 128,299,310 of record NC_052626.1, on the reverse strand, counting down.
CACCCCACTTTGCTGCTCTGGCCCCAATGTGGTTTTGTTTTTGTTTTTCCCCTGCTTTGCCGCTCTGGCGCACCTCCCCCTTTTTTTCCACTTGGGGCGGCAAAAAAGCTAGAGCCGGCCCTGGGTGAGACACAGGTACATAGGTACCTCTTATGGCCAGAAGGGACCATTGTCGTCATTCAGTCTGGCCTCCTGTACAACACAGGCCTGGGAACTTCCTCCAAATAATTCCTAGAGCAGATCTGTTAGAGAAACATCCCATCTTGACTTAAAAATTGTCAGTGATGGAGAATCCACCACGACCCTTGGGAAATTGTTTCAGTGGTTAATTACTCTCACTGTTAAAAATGTAGGCTTAATTTCCAGTCTGAGATACAGCCATCTATCTCCATTTTTAGTTGTCAGCAAAAGGAAAGTAGGGAACTAATATGTTGTCCTCACATACACTGTAAGAAAGAATCCCACGTTGGCAGGGAGCTGAATGAGCTAACAGGTCTTTTCCATCTCTCACTCTTGAGTCAGGCACATTACAGGGAGATTCTGTGGGTATGTTTTCACTGCATAGCAGGGGTAGGCAAACCCATGTTAGCTTTTATCGAAAATAGTGAAGACATGGCGGCATGGACTAGCAACTTGAATATATACCTAGGGTCCCCAGACAGTTTGCATTTGGCGGGTTCCTAGCCCTTTCTGCCACGTCTAAGCTACTGTTGTTACTGCATGCCTTCCTGTGCTACGATCACACCTTCACTTTGCAAAGAAGATGTCCTGTGTCAGTTTTCTCTAGGCAGCTGTACCACTAACCTTCAGGGCCGGTGCAAGGATATTTTGCGCCCAAGGTGAAACTTCCTCCTTGCACCCCACCCCCCTGCCTTTCCCCTCCCCCCGGAGCATCGCTTATTATAAACTTTCAAAAATGAATTCTGCATAATGTGGCATTGTTCATTAGAATTAATACACACTCGGCTTGAAAATTTATTAATTTCATTATTTAGTCTACATATTTAATGAAAATAAATACACCCCTTTAGTCATGTATACTTCCTTCCTTCATTCTTTCATATCAAAATCTACTACATTTTATTCTATCTTTAGAATATCCAATTATTGTTATTAATTCAATTTCTGAAATTAGAATGGCAGATACTCCGTCATACAACAACAACTGACAATATCAATATGACGAATTTGAACAACAAACACATGCATATTCACACATAACAAACACATACACTCAAATACTTAACATACACACACAACTGACACAAAGTATTAGCGAAATGATGCAGCAGCAATTGCCAGAGTCTTAGATCTGAAACAACTCAACAAAAATAGTTAGCTTCAGTCGACAACCTCCAAAAACTAGTAAACTTAGCATTATAAACAGTCTGTCAGAACGGGTAATGGCTGCGCGCGACGAGAAAAATGATGTCATTGCCACTTTGTACCATAGTGAAGCAGTACGCTGGAGCCCGCAACGCAGAGCTGGCGTAGGCTATAGCTGTAATGTACGAGAGAAGAACGACAAGTTAAAATGCAAGTTCAAGGACGTTTCTCTTTTCTTTATTCATTCGTTTTCCAGCAGCAGTGTAAAAAAAAAAATTGGGGAGCACTGCCCCCAAATCTTGGCGCCATAGGCGGCCGCCTAGTTCACCTAGTGGTTACACCGGCCCTGCTAATCTTTCAGCAGTGTGGTCTAGTGCAGTGGTTCTCAACCAGGGGTACGCGTACCCCTGGGGCTACACAGAGGTCTTCCAGGAGGTATTTCAACTAGTTTTATGACAGGCTGCATAAAAAGCCCTAGTGAAGTCAGTACAGACTAAAATTTCATACAGACAGTGACTTGCTTATACTGCTCTATATACTATAGACTGAAATGTAAGTACAAGATTTATTTCCCAATTGGTTTGTTGTATAATTATATGGTAAACATGAGAAAGTAGCAGTTTTTCAGTACTAGTGGCTGTGACACTTGTGTATTTTTAGGTCTGATTTTGTAAGCCAGTAGTATAAGGAAGGTGAAACTTGGGGTACACAAGACAAATCAGCCTCCTGAAAGGGGTTCACGAGTCTGAAAAGATTGAGAGCCACTGGTCTAGTGGGTAGGGCACTGGACAGGGAGTCAGGAGACCTGGGTTCTTTTCTTGGTTCTGCTGCTGAGTGGCCTTGGGTGAATCACTTTCCCCTCTTTGGGTCTGTTTTCCCCTCTGTAAACAGTCTTTCTTTGCAAAGTGCTTTGAGATCTATAGATGAAAAGTGCTGTGTGAGAGCTAACTGGGGCTGGCTTGCAGCACCTCGGCCGTTCTGCTTTCTAGTGCTGTTGCTTTCGTGGAGCTGATATTAGCAAACCGCAGGTGCCTGAAGGTGAAAGCCCATTGTGTCTGTGACCCAGCCTGTCTCACTCCAGCACAAAAGCACTAACACGCACACACCCATCTGTCCAGGCTCGTTGGGATAAACAGATCAGAAGAATGTTTTTCGAACCACCTGGCTGGCTGTGTAGCTGGCTATCTAATATCTGTCCCCAAACACCTGCTGAGTTTCACAGCCCGCCAAAGGTGAGCAAATGGGGGCCATATCCCCCTACTGATAGCAGCCAGCTTTGCAAAGGCCAACACTATCCCAGGTGGAGCAGAGAGCCTTTTAAAAGGGAAGCAGGAGAGAGGCAAAGAACAATAGCTCAGTGAAGCTTTTACGAAAGATGATGCCGAAAATAAATTAGCAGGAAGCAGAGTTGTTTTCCTGGAGTTCTGATTGCAAAACCAAGCAAGGAGCTCTTACGACTAGCCAAGAAAAGGAACACACTGCTCCCTCTAGGGTGTCACATGCAGCTCCTCTTTATCTTTGCAACTTAATCCTATCCAAGGCATCATTTTGTTTCCCTTAATACTGGGTGTGTTTGTGTTTTCTTTCTCCTTTCTTCCTGTAACGTCCCCCCCTCTCGCCGCCCACTTGCCTCAGCTGTCGGCTGTACATAACCCACGCCTGGAAGGAATTTCCAATAAAGTCAGGTGACTCCCCCTGGATGGCAGCTCACTTCCCTGCCCTCCCCAATTCCATGTACCGAGGCTGGGCTTTCAAACCTAGGCTGCATCGAAGGGAGCCAACCGGGCTGACCAGCACCCTGACAAACTGGGATACTTATACAAAATCTCACTGCTGAGGTAAATGCCCTACCCGCCAGGCAGGCGCTGATGGGTGAGTATTTTTGTCGTGGGATAGGTGTCATGCGCTCACTGCACGCCTCCTTTAATAACTGCTTATTTGATTTTGCAAACAGAGGTAGAGAGGTGATTAATAGCTCTTTGAGTGTGGCCTGCCTCGGTAGTGTGGGTCGGCAAGTGGCAAAGAGAACGTAAGAAGAATGCGGGGTAACTGGCTGAAATGAAAATTCGAAAAGGGCACATTAGGCTGTGCAAAGATGAGGCTAATTTCTTTCCTTTATCAATTGCCTTTCTGGGCTCTCTGGAAATCCTGTGGCTGACTGGCATAATTCTTACATATTCCTCATTATGTATTTGTATTATTGGACACAACCCCTTTGTGTTAGGCGCTGGACAGACATAGAACAGACAGACAGTCCTAGCCCCAAAGAGCTTGCCATTTAAATGTAAGACAAAGACAAGAGTCAACCGGTCGATACAGACAGAGGAGCGGAAATACCCATGACCAGACGACACCTGGCTGTTGAATGGCAGTGTGGATTTGATGGTTGTGTTGAGTAAACCCCAGGGATGGACAGAGCCGGGGCTCTGTGGGAATCTCACAGATTTTGCTGCTTGGGGATTAGCTTTTCAAAACCAGGGTCTGTTCCAATCCAGATCCCAATTTATCCAGACCTCAGTGACAATGGTAGGGGGAGTGGGTTGGATAATTATTCTGAGGGCAAGATCCTCAGCTGGTGTAGATTGGTGGAGGGACATTAAAGTCAGCGGAACTCTGCTGAGATGCACCAACTGCAAGAGGCTAGTTTGGGTCCATTTCTGATGAACACTGTCTGTAACAAAGCTAATTATTCTCTAGAAATGGGCCTGCTCTCCCCCCCCCACGCTGGGGTGTCTGAAATCTAGCTCTTGCTCAGAATGTGGTACATCAGGGCTCCCTCTTTGCCGTCATGTTGTGTATCGATTTGTACATTTGCTCTAGGATGCGGTCGCTGAGCTGCTAAATGAGATGGGCTTTGGGGAGCTCCCTGGGCAGTCTAGGGAGATGAAGGGACAGTCTGTGCCTTTGACTCAAAAGTATTTGCCTGGCTACAGTGGAGCAGATTCCTCTGGCAGTCACGGTGCTCTAAATCCAGAGTAACGGCAGTGGTGCCGATGAGCTAACTCTGGATTTACACCGTTGTCAACAAAATCCCCGTCTGTCCTGCTTAGGGTGACCAGATGTCCCAATTTTATAGGGACAGTTCCGATTTTTGTGTCTTTTTCTTATATAGGTTCCTATTACCCCCCACCCTGTCTCGATTTTTCATATTTGCTGTCTGGTCACCCTAGTCCTGCTACGTGTAACTTGGGAAAGGGGAGCTATAGCAGGAGGCAAAACCTTCCCATCCGAGAACAGGAGCGTGTCCCATTCGGGTTCACCCCAGACCACGAGCTTCACTGCTGAGGGGTTAGGTAGGCTTAGCAGAACGGGCCCTGCTAGAGCAGCAGCCTTCCTCTGGCTACGTTAGCGTCCGCCCAGAACGGTGAGCGCAGTGTGCCGTAGTGGAGCAACCTGGAGCTAAACCGGAATGAAAGGGTAAAAAGACACGGGTGTCTCCATGTAGTTTCAGGCACCTAAACAAAGGATGATGCAAGGAAAGGGCATTTGTAATCTCAGCCACCAGGGCGCTGTCATATGCCCAAATGTCTTTCGCTGTCACGGCACTGCACCGGCTGGGGAGTATTGCCAAGGCATACAGAACATTTACCCAGCTCCCTGATAGTGACTGTTACTTTGCACTTTATCCCAAACGCACCAGCAATGGCAGGCAGAGGAAATATGGTTTTTAGCTGCCTATCCATCCAGGCTAATGCAATTTCTACCCTTCCTCCGTATGTCCTGCTGCTGTACAAAGCAGCTGAATAAATCCTTCGGTGCATCTTTGCATCATGTTCATGAGGGATGTTGGCACCAGCCATAAACTTGATGAACATCAGATTCTTTCAGGAAGGGAGATGCAAGATAAAAGGGCTCAGGGCTTCTGTACCTAAGGATTTCTGAGTGGATGGTTAGAGCTCCTCGCAGAGAACAGAGCTGTTCATTCTTGACACTCCGCCCTCATATGCAGCTATTCTTTCCCCGTTCGGACATGGTCAAGGGAAGAACAGAAAAAGTGAATTTAAAAATCCCTTGAGCACTGATGTGGCACCTGCTTGGCTGTGCATGAAAATGGAAATACACTGAGGGCCTGATTTGAAGTCCAGGAAAAGGCTTGTTCTGACTCTGATGAATGTTGAATCCAGCCCAAAAGCAGCCACCCACCAAGGAAGCCATGAGGCGGATTCGTAAATAAGTCTGGGGCTAGAATGAGAAACCCACCTGTGCAAAAGAGAAGGGAGAGTTAATGATTAATAACATTTGAAAAGTGGGAATTTAGGGCTGGTGAAACAAGGTGGGCTCTGGAGGCCTCTGTTGATCCAAGAGAAGGGACACTGCAAGGACAGCATTTACGCCAAACTGTTCCCACGCTGCTACAGCCAGGGTGCCACATGCCAGAGCCCTGTGAAAGAGGGGGGATTTAACCCGACCGATCTGCCCCCTCACAGTGCTGCAGGGAGGAGCTTTGGTGTGTTCTGAGGCCAAAGATTAAAGGGAAATGGTGTGGTAATATAGGATGTGGCAGAAATGTCTGTCTCTCTGGGAATCTGTAGCTATCTAATCTATGGGTCATATCCTCAGCTCCTAAACTGCATTAGCGCCATTGCCGATTTATACCAGCTGACTCTCTGCCCCAAAATCTGCCTGTCTATGGATTGATCAGCTCTGGAGCCTGGATCTATCAATAGACAGATATTTTCTATTTCTTTTTGTCCAATAAAACATAAACAGCCCCCTACCATGTTTATAACCCACAATTTGCAGCATGGTGTTCAGCACATGGGCAGCGGAAAGCAGGATCGAGTAGGAATTGACTGCTGAACTGCCTGGTCTGTTTTTGACCTCTACATTGAATGCAGCAATTATATAAACAAACAGGCTAAACGATGGGCAGTAAATTCAGTGCTTTAAAAACGATTTTGCTTTCAATTTCTTAAAGTCTTTTTAACTAGATTAAATGAATGTTTTTATTTTAAATGCAGTAGAACCTCAGAGTTACAAACACCTCGGGAATGGAGGTTATTCATAACTGTGAAATGTTCGTAACTCTGAATGAAATGTTCTGGTTGTTCTTTCAAAAGTTTACAACTGAACATTGACTTAATACAGCTTTGAAACTTTACTGTGCAGAATAAAAATGCTGCTTTCCCTTTATTTTTTAGTAGTTTACTTTTAACAGAGTACTGCACTGTATTTGCTGCTGCTTTTTTTTTTTTTGTCTCTTCTACTGCCTGATTGCGTACTTCCGGTTCCAAATGAGTTGTGTGGTTGACTGGTCAGTTCATAACTCTGGTGTTCGTAACTCTGAGGTTCTGTTGTTCAAGGCCAGATACGGGCTGTCTGTCTATCTTTATTTTGCCCCATCACTGTAGAATTGAGCAGTGAGATTTTGCCTTGGGAAGAACCTAGTAGAAACTGAGTAAGCCCCTCATGATTTGGCCTCCATAATATATTTATTGTGCATGTGTATTGTAGGATCACAAATAAATAATATAAACTGCTTTCGCTTTTAAAAGCTGGCCTGCTTGAATTGCTGGAACATAATAGCTAAGCCTGTGTGCACTGCAGCCCTCTGCTGGCTAGAGTCTGCTCGCTTATAACTTTTCTATGCCTTGGGCAATACTGTCCCAACTGTTGTCCTCTAAGGCGGGCATTGACTATAGGACCTGACTTCCGACACACCTAGTGTTTTTTAAATGGTGGAGAGTTTCCCCCCTTCTAGTTATTACATGTTGGAAATGCAAATCACACAAACGTACTTCTGTGTTTTCATAAGAGCTGACTTGGAGTTTGTGAACATTTTGAAGCAAAATGTTCTGAGCAAAATTTTGAGAAAATGTTCAGGGATTTTGACAAAAAAAAATGGGAGGAAAATTCATGAAACGTGTTTCTTTTTTCAGACAAGCAAAAATTTCAAACATTTTGAGATTTTGTCCAAAAAAGAAGAGGAGGGGGGAAGTTCTAAAAAACATGTCTCACTCCTTATTTTTTGGACTATCTCTTATTTCCACCCATAGAGTCACTTTTTGCTACATGGACTGCATCTCACCTTCTTTGGAGAAAAAATAAATCCTTGCAATTTCTAATGAGAAAATTTGGAGGATTAAAATTGATTTGTAACCCTCAATGTTTTTTGTGGCCTAAATATCTTTCATCACTTGTGACAATTTAAGCAACAGAGGGGATTAATTTCAAGGCTCCCTTGTTTGAGACAAGCAGAGACACGCTACTGGTGACTCACTGAGGGCTCACGGTAACATTTATATGGTCAGGATGAGCTGCTTCAGAATGCCAGCAAATCAAAGCAGCCCTTTCACTTAGTGCAGCTCTTGTTCAAATTGTGTCAGTTATTTTCCAGCCTTGGAATATCTCAAAAGCAATACATGCTGGATTGAAATCATGCTTTGTTCTCTGGCTTGAAAGGTGATTGATGATAAATCTATTAATGAACAAACAAAAAACACTTTAAAGAGCAAAATAATCTGTAAAAGTCGATGCAACTCAGAAAGGTTAAATACTTTTGTTTGTTCTGGAGTGGCTCTAAAGACATACATTCATCCTAGCTTGAAAAACTCTCATATAAATGGCTCAGCATGGTGCCTTCAGGAAGTAAGTGCTAGTATAGACTGTATCTGTGCAACTGTGTGGCAAAAATCCCATTCCATGGCATAGGGTGATGATAAAATTGGCAGGGGGAAGAAATCCTGGGAAATGTTTTGAGTTTAAACACCTCAATTTGGGCAGAGTGGAGGGGAAGAAATTTCCCCTGTAGAGGACTTGTTGTTAAACCTTTCTGTCTCATTTCTCCATGGTGATGAGTATAAGTTCCCTAAGTCCAGTTCATCTAACTTGAACAAGTCCTCCATGCAAAAACCAGGCACCCAAGCTGAAGTGCTCATTTATTCAGGGATTTCATTATCAATAGGAGAACAAGAGGAAAGTGTTTAAGCACTTGAGCTTTGACTCTCCTGGTGTTTTCAAGCCAGAGAACTTGTTAGATTGGGAGTCCGCTGCCACTAAATGCAAATCAGAGCGTACGATATTTATTTTCAATTTGATGCCTCATTGCAAAGAGGGAGAATGTCCCAGTGGTTAGAGCACTAGCCTGGGAGACCATCTTCAATACCTGGCTCCTCCACAGGCTTCCTGCATGACCTTGGACAAGTCATTTAATCTCTCTGTGCCTCCATTCCCCATCTGCAAGCTGGGCAAAACAACCCTTCCCTCCCTCACAGGGATATGTGTGCATCGAAGAGAGCAATGTGCTCGGATGCTGGGGTAAAGAGGACCGTATGAGTACCTAAGATAGGTAGACACTGCTATTCACACTGAATAGTATCTTATGCCTTGAGTTCAGTGACACTTCTTGTCCACTACGGTGTTACACAACATGGGGCAAGGCCTCAAAACCTGTATCTTTGGCTGAGAGGAAAGGAAGGGCAACAGAAAGGAATTTCTCCAGTCCCTTTCAGTGTGCTCTTTTGACTGGCATAGTCAAGTGCTGGCACATTACTGGAGGGCCAGATCACCATCCCGGAATGTCGCTCCCATGCACTTGTTTACGTTCTGGTCCTCCATTTCACTCACCAATCCTGCATGCAAAAGAACAAACCTCCCTCTGTGTTTTCCAGCATTGTTGGCCATCGGAGTGGGGGCTGGGGAATTGCGAGGAAATTCAGGTAGATTGGTTTCATAGGGCCAAATTCATCTTCAGTGCAACTCCAATGCAGGCCCTTCAGCAGAGGGACATTCTGCGGCAGGGGGCTCTCCATGCCTTGGGGGAAACAAACCTTCGCAGGTGGAGTGCTTCTGGCAGCAGAAATCCTGTCCTCGTGTTCAGCTGCCCTGGGGCAGAGTGAATCGGGCCCATTATTATTATCCCCAATAAGTGAGTCCAGTCTTGCTCCAGATGAAATCAATGGGCAATTTGGCTTAATAGAAATTGGGTAAGAGGGCCACCAGGACAAATACAGGGCTGCGTGTTTTTTTTCTAGTTGATTATTCTAGGCCCAGGGCCAAGTCTCGTTTCTATGGAAGTCCATGGAAAGCTCCTATGGGATCAGGATCAAGCCTTTTGGTGTAATGCATGTACTAGTTGTGGGTTTCCTTATGTTTTACCCTAGAATGGAGTATGTCTTGGAGAGGTGGAGGGTATTCGTGGTGGGAGCTGTTTATCAGCTTAGCAGTAGATTGTGGTCAGTGTTAATGTCACTACTGTTCCATCCTGATCTAGAATCTCCTGACCCCAGCCTCCTTTAGGAAGGGGGAGGGAAACCTTTACTAATGTCCTAGTTTCAGAGTAGCAGCCGTGTTAGTCTGTATCCGCAAAAAGAACAGGAGTCCTTGCGGCACCTTAGAGACTAACAAATTTATTTGAGCATAAGCTTTCGTGGGCTATAGCCCACTTCATCGGATGCATGCAGTGGAAAATACAGTAGGAAGATATCTATATCTATATCTATATATATCTATATAGATATATATAGATATATAGATATATATATATACACAGAGAACATGAAACAATGGGTGTTATCATACACACTCTAACGAGAGTGATCAGTTAAGGTGAGCTATTACCAGCAGAAGAGAAAAAAACTTTTTGTAGTGGTAATCAAAATGGTCCATTTGCAGCAGTTGACAAGAAGTTGTGAGGAATAGTGTGTGTGCGGGGGGGGGGGGGAATAAACATGGGGAAATAGTTTTAATTTGTGTAATGACCCATCCACTCCCAGTCTTTATTCAAGCCTAATTTAATGGTGTCCATTTTGCAAATTAATTCCAATTCAGCAGTCTCTTGTTGGATTCTGTTTTTGAAGTTTTTTTCTTGTAATATTGCGACTTTTAGGTCTGTAATCGAGTGACCAGGGAGACTGAAGTGTTCTCCGACTGGTTTTTGAATGTTATAATTCTTGACGTCTGATTTGTGTCCATTTATTCTTTTACGTAGAGACTGTCCGGTTTGGCCAATGTACATGGAAGAGGGGCATTGCTGGCACATGATGGCATATATCACATTGGTAGATGTGCCGGTGAATGAGCCTCTGATAGTGAGGCTGATGTGATTAGGTCCTATGATGGTGTCCCCTGAATAGATATGTGGACAGAGTTGGCAATGGGCTTTGTTGCAAGGATAGGTTCCTGGGTTAGTGTTTTTGTTGTGTGGTCTGTGGTTGCTGGTGAATATTTGCTTCAGGCTGGGGAGGGCTGTCTGTAAGCAAGGACTAGCCTGTCTCCCAAGATCTGTGAGAGTGATGGATCATCCTTCAGGATAGGTTGTAGATCCTTGATGATGCGCTGAAGAGATTTTAGTTGGGGGCTGAAGGTGATGGCTAGTGGCGTTCTGTTACTTTCTTTGTTGGATCTGTCCTGTAGTAGGTGACTTCTGGGTACTCTTCTGGCTCTGTCAATCTGTTTCTTCACTTCAACAGGTGGGTATTGTAGTTGTAAGAATGCTTGATAGAGATCTTGTAGGTGTTTGTCTGAGCGGTTGGAGCAAATGCGATTGTATCATAGAGCTTGGCTGTAGACAATGGATCGTGTGGTGTGGTCTGGATGAAAGCTGGAGGCATGTAGGTAAGTACAGCGGTCAGTAGGTTTCCGGTATAGGGTGGTGTTTATGTGACCATCACTTATTAGCACTGTAGTGTCCAGGAAGTGGATCTCTTGTGTGGACTGGTCCAGGCTGAGGTTGATGGTGGGATGGAAATTGTTGAACTCTTGGTGGAATTCCTCAAGGGCTTCTTTTCCATGGGTCCAGATGATGAAGATGTCAACAATGTAGCGCAAGTAGAGTAGGGGCATTAGGGGACGAGAGCTGAGGAAGCGTTGTTCTAAGTCAGCCATAAAAATGTTGGCATACTGTGGGGCCACACAGGTACCCATAGCAATGCCACTGATTTGAAGGTATATGTTGTTCCCAAATGCGAAACAGTTATGGGTGAGGACAAAGTCACAAAGTTCTGCCACAAGGTTTGCTGTGACATTATCAGGGATACGGTTCCTGATGGCTTGTAGTCCATCTTTGTGTGGAATGTTGGTGTAGAGGGCTTCTGCAGCCATAGTGGCCAGGATGGTGTTTTTAGAAAGATCACCAATGGACTGTAGTTTCCTCAGGAAGTCAGTGGTGTCTTGAAGATAGCTAGGAGTCCTGGTAGCATAGGGCCTGAGGAGGGAGTCTACATAGCCAGACAATCCTGCTGTCAGGGTGCCAATGCCTGAGATGATGGGGCGTCCAGGATTTCCAGGTTTATGGATCTTGGGTAGCAGATAGAATACCCCTGCTCAGGGTTATAGGGGTGTGTCTGTGCGGATTTGCTCTCGTGCTTTTTCAGGGAGTTTCTTGAGCAGATGGTGTAGTTTCTTTTGGTAACCCTCAGTGGGATCAGAGGGTAATGGCTTGTAGAATGTGGTGTTGGAGAGCAGCCTAGCAGCTTCTTGTTCATATTCCAACCTATTCATGATGACGACAGCACCACCTTTGTCAGCCTTTTTTATTATGATGTCAGAGTTGTTTCTGAGGCTGTGGATGGCACTGTGTTCTGCATGGCTGAGGTTATGGGGCAAGTAATGGTGATTTTTCCACAATTTCAGCCCGTGCATGTCGGCAGAAGCTCTCTGTGTAGAAGTCCAGTCTGTTGTTTCGACCTTCGGGAGGAGTCCACCCAGAATCCTTCTTTTTGTAGTGTTAGTAGGAAGGTCTCTGTGTGTTAGTATGTTGTTCAGAGGTGTGTTGGAAATATTCCTTGAGTCGGAGACATCGAAAATAGGATTCTAGGTCACTGCAGAACTGTATCATGTTCTTGGGTGTGGAGGGGCAGAAGCGTCCTCGTGTTAATTGACAAGGAATGTCCTGGTGTGAGGTTTCTCTAAGGGTAGAAGGTGGAGAAGCTTCCTGAGGGAAGGTAGGGAGTAGGAGGTAGGTTTTGCTGGCATCTTTGTGTGAGAATGTCCTTCACGGGGGTTTCTAGAGTACAGAGGTAAATAGCCCCACTGGCAGGGAATGTCCTAACCTTGGGACAACTTCAGAAAAGGTTGAGAACTTCATCAACAACATGGTTTTAGCAGATTGGGATTATTATCCTAACCTTGGTTTATCTTTAGGAGGGGAAAGGAGCGTCACGTTCATAGCTTGGTGTTAGCTGGCAGAAGGAATGCCCTGATCTAGCTAATCTCAGAGGGAGCTGCATTAACCCGATAGCTCTCTTCAATTGCCTTTCCCTGCTTGTTTTTGCCCCCTTACCAGATTTAAATTGGGTCTGCAGCTCAAGCCCTGGACCCCAGCCATGTGCATGTATAGAGATCACCTTACAAGGGTGGGATTTACATGTGCCTTCAATGTATAACTCTCCCTGCTTGTATGGGGGGCTTCTCTTGGGCTGGAGAGTGATGTATGCAGGAGCATAGAGGGAGCCATTGGAGGCAGCCTTAGCCTTGGGAGAGCTCCACTGAAAAGCAGGAAGGTGTTTGGAAGTGATTTGCCCCTGTTTTCTCACATTCTGTATTTATCCTTCAGTTGGCAGAGACTTTCTCTATGGCACACTGAGAAGACAGAAGACCTATACGTGGTAAAGCAGCAAAGATCTAGGCTCCCGTGGGGCTGACAAACCCAAGCCCATCTTCTGGTTGCTTCCCTGCAACGGACCCCGGTTCACTGCTACTAAAAAAAAGAGGGCACTTCCGTCAAGGAGTGTGTTTCGCCTCAGCCCAGATACGAGTTGGACCACGGGTCTCCGGACAGCATGGTGGTGCAGAATAAGCTGGACACGGGGGACCCCAGGAAAGCGGTCCTTTTGGAGCCATTCGTCCATCAGGTTGGGGGCCACATGAGCATGATGAAATATGATGAGCACACCATCTGCAAGCCCCTCATCTCCCAGGAGCAGTGGTTCTATGAGTCGCTCCCCACGGCCATTAAGCAGTTCACGCCTCAGTACAAAGGTAAGGAGGAGCTGGATGATCCAGGAGAGAACTGCAGGGACAGGGGAGGGAGAGTTTACTAATGGTAGCCATGATCAGAAGAGAAGATGTTAGCTACCCATAATTTCATCGATCCTTTCCTTCCCTTGAGGACAAAGGGCCTGATTCTCTTCTGGCTCTTTGGGTTTAATGCCATTGGCTTCCATGAAATCATTCCTCATTTACCCCGGTGTAAGAGGAGATTCTGGGCCAGTCAACATACTTCCAAAATATGGTCCAAGCCCTGAGTACCTTTGCATGAGTAAAAGTGGAGTAAACTCCCATTCGTTTCAGTGTTTTGCCTGAGTGAAGATGTCAGGATTTGGCTATATGACTCCAGGACCCACAAATGTAACTGATTTTCTTCGCCTTTATTTTAAGCTTCCTGGTTTTGCAAAATTGAGCTGAGAAACTCACATCAGGTTCCATCTATTGAATTCCCTGGTACTTGCTGTTTCCATTGGAGCTGAAAATAATGCGAAAACATCCTTTCTTGTTGTATTTTGACTCTTAGCCTCCACTAAGTGCATTACATGGGGAAAAAATTAAATGCTATCTTAACATCTTACATCTTCAAAAAAGGCTGTTTCTCTTGTCCTTCAATTGTAATGGAGTCATTGAGGATGAGCAAATTAGGGGGTGGGGGGGAAGAGAGCAATTGAGAATGTGTGTGTGTAAAGGGGGTCTGCTCTTTGGAATCTCCAACACTTCGTAGACTTTCTCAACATTCTTAGCAATACTGGATGGTTCTTATACACACTCTCTTTCAATCTTGCGATCACTGTACAGAAAATTGTGTGGATTACTAAAATCAGCCTTTTTATCTTAGCTTCTAAAAACTAGCAGATCATCTCTGATGTCTAGATTGGGCGTCTTTCTAACAAAGTAGAGCGCCTGCTCCACCACATGATTGGGCTAGATGCTGGAATCACTGCATGGCCTGTGTTATGCAGGAAGTCAGACTAGCTGCTCATAATGGTCCCTTCTGAATCTATGAAGCGGTGAATTTTAACAAGAGGAGTAAGTGATAAAGTCCTTGTTGAATTCCAGGAAGGATTCCTCCAGATAACAGGGGTTTTGGCTGGACTCTCTAGTGGTTAGTGCTTCTCACTCAACAGAAATGTGAATTCTGGCCAAATGCCGCCTTTTGGAGCATGGGTGTTTGAGCAAGTGAGTCACTGGGAGCTCTCCAAAGGTTAACTGTTCATGCAAAGAGTGAGAGATGTAGCGCTTAAGTCAATGTAGTTAGATCAATGCCGTGTCAGTGTAGACACTGCGTTACTTTCATTCACGGTTGCTGCCTTTCAGACACCACCCCACAGTGCCCCACACTAGCAGTGAAACCGGTGCAAGTGCTCCTGGTGAGGACACGCACCGCCGACACAAGGAGCTTAGTGTGGTTGTATAAAACCGATTCAATTACTGCCGTGGCTGTACATCAACATAACTTAAGTCAACTTAATGTTGTCGTGTAGATTTCCCTTTTCTGTGTGGAGACTTGGCACCAGTTTAAAGTAGGCTCATGTAGGTGAATTAAGAGGTGCAAGCAAGGCGGATGTGAGCCAGGCTTAAACGGATATAAGGGTGTCCACACACAAAGTTGCTCCAGTTTAACGACGTGGGTGCAGCCTCACACCTTTAGTTAAACAGGTCCATGCTACGGGTAGACCAGGCCCAGTAAGAGCAGCTTGAGGGATAACAAGCGCTTGTGGCAGGTGTCATGCTGTCAGCTTCAGCCCATGCGACAGTCAGGATTCTGGACCAAGATCAGCGAAGTGGCAGCAGTCTAGCCAGGAAGAGGGTGAGGCTGCTGAATTATGATCCAGGAAGAGGTGGAGGAGTAGGCGGTGCAAGAGGAGGGGAGGGCTCATGATCTTTTCCGAAGAGACAGAAAAAGGAAAAGGGGACGAGGGGGAAGCCCTTTTGCACGTGGTGGTGACGAGAGCATCCAAAGACATCCCCGTTTCATGTGCCGAGCCTTTCCCCACCTGACGCGGCCGTTCCGCTTTGGTAACGCGAGACGGTGTCACCGCGAGCCCGGTGTCATGTTAGCGCTCGAGTGCCATCCGCATATCTGAGATGCCAGTGACCAGCCTGGGAGAAACCGTCCTCCTCGCTGGGCATTGCTGCCAGCCAGTGGAGCAAACGGCTGCCTCTGTGACAGCAGCAAATAGTCATTCAACTAGCAAGTTTCCTCCTCAAGATTTTCTCTTGGAGGGTTTTATTTTGGCCGCAACAAGAGCAGTGGAAACCTTGGCTTGCGATGGCTGGCTGCGGAGCTCGTCTGTTTCAGAGACCTCCTGCCACTTCTCCTTACTAAGTAGCTGCTTTTATAGTTACCTGCATTCCCTCAGGGTCAAAGTCACCCCTGTGCTGAGAGCCCAGCACAACCTGGGCGCTGCTTACGTCATAAGAAGTTCAAAGGGGGGGTGAGCGCGATCCATCCAAGGGTTGTACTGTCTTGGCCTTGAGCTGCCACACATCCCTGATAATTTCTCTCCCCTAAAAATACACTGGTACCCTTCCCTGTTTCCCCCTCTTGAGACCCTGGCTGAGCTTTCTGTTCTCTGCCCTCCTTGTCACTGGGCCTTCAGCTGGAGTAAGATCTTCCCTGCTAGGAAGCGAGCAGAGCAAGGACCCTGCACCGTTATCCTCCTGCTTCTGAACTGCTGCAGAGATTAACATGAACTAATGAGCTTGCGGCGAGCTTGGCGCCCGGGTACCTGCAGCCAGCAGGCGCTTCCTGACAGGAGGCCCAACAGTGAGGACTCTGAGCCTGGGGAGGGATGTGGGGTGGGGAGGGTGCATCATGCCACTGGGCCTGTTTTAGAGGAAGGATTATTACTCTCCCTGAGCTTCTATCTTTGCTGTAACAAGCTCGTATGGTGCTCCCAAATATCTGCCTGCTGCCGGCTAACTGAGCTAAGCGCACACCTGTGACAAACATGCACAGCAGCTGAATTGTCAAAGATTATATGTCAGCAGCATGAGTCTCATGCCTGTTGCTTTATTTCCAGTAGCTCGGGAAGGGGGTTCTACAGGAGACTGTTTTTGGTGTGCTGGAGAAATTAGCCTGATCTGGCTGCCCTGACTCAGTCCACACTCCTACACAACACCCATACCCACCCAGCTGATAATTTCTCCATACACATAGCACACATCCCTTATAATTTCTCTTCTAACTCAGTACACATTACATAGGCCTTATCACTTAATACACATGGACCCATTCTCTCACACACACGCATATTCTTCATCGGCTTTCATTGTGTGATCTGAGGGCGCTGAAGCCTCAACAACTTTCAAAGTGAGCCAAACAAAATGGAAGCTCATTCATTCCTTTCCTAGGGCCCAGTACTGTGTGTTTTGCCTGAGTAAGAATAGCAAGTTCTGATCCCCTAGTTTGCAGAAAATGAGAGAAATATATGTAGAAGCTGGAGACCTCCAAGCCAAATGATGCTCTATACAACTGTTTCTCCAGCAAGATATAGTAGAGGCCAGGGAAAAATAATACATTGCATTTCTATAGTGACTTTTGTCCTGAAAGATTCCAAAGCACAGAGAACCAGTGAGATGGAGCGATCTCTGGGGAGGAGCTGTCAACCAGGTGGATGGGACAGCCGGTAACACAACAGTTTCCCTGCTGAGAGGATGCCTTTTGTTTCTTTGTGGATGTAAGCCCTTGAAATAGACTTCTCTTTATATACGGGTAGCATTTAATTATCCCTCATTAGGAAATGACTGAGGCTGGCCTGTAAGCTGTCATTCCCTCACTCAGCAATAACCTGACCTTTGGTTAATGAGACTCTGCCGCGGGTTGTAATGCAGAACTAGCCTAGTGCCCCTGGGACAATGAGGAGGTTTGTGGCTGTCAGCCCCTGCAGCCTGGCCAGACTCTCACTGATAAAGGAAGTGTTCATTTTTTTAAGGCTATTTTGGAATAATAGTCTCAGTTAAATTTCTGCATGCTGGCATCTATTAACCCTTTCAGTGTGAGTCAAGAGATGTGAACTGATTTTGCTAAGAGACACAGCTCAGGGCTGCTCTAAGCTATGATGGTTTGTTTTGCAGCCCACTAAAGGTCTTTATATATGTAGGGATTGCTGGAGTACTGTATGTTCGGGGCATGCCCTCTCCTGATCTAATACACCCCTCTGCTCAGAGACAGGTGGATGGAAATAGAAGAGGCTTGCACTGAGCTGGCTGTACAACAGGTGAGGATTCCCCCATGCCTGATCTTCAGAGGTGACAAGTAATTGTAGCACCAGTTGAAGTCAGTGGAGACCATGGGTTTCCAGCATCTCTGAAAATCAGACTCAGTATTTCCATTAGCTAGAAAAAGACCCTTAAAACAAAATTAGATTAGCCTTGAAAAAACATGGTTTAAATTAGCTTTGTGAAACCAAAGCATAATAGTGAGATTTGTAAAACTTCCAAAAGCTTTACCCGTTCCTGCTTATCCCTTATCACCATTGTTGCTGAGTGACTTCCAATCAATAACAAATTTCGTCCTTTGCCTGTGAGGGAGGGGAGTGTACCATCTCCCTTTTACACATGGGGAACTGAGGCACAGAGAGGCATAGTGATTTGCCTGAAGTTGCACAGGGAGTCTGTAGCAGAGCCAGCAATCAAACACAGATCTCAGACTCCAAAGACTTTATCTCCTTCCTACTATCAGTCCTTTAGCCCTCTTCCTGACTGGGCCATTGGTAACCTTCACAGAAGACTATGTAACCTTAGGCCAGATCCTCTGCTGGTGGAAACCAGCATAGCTCTACTGAAGTCAATGGAGCCTCATTGATTTCCACCAGCTGAGGATCTGGCCCTTATCTCCAGCACTTGTTGACTGAATGTCGGTGACCAGCAGCTGAGGTTTGACATTGATGGAACGAGAAATCGGAGCAGGGATAGACTAAACTTTTAACATAGTCAAGTCTCCACCCTCTCCAGTCCCTACTCTCCTGGGATCCATTGTCAGGGTCTCTAGATAACCAGACAAATAACACCAGCTATCTTCTAACAAACTAATCAGCTGCTGCGTCAAAGGCTAATATTTCTGAGGTCAGAAATGACCCCTCTCTGTTTTCCAAATAAGCAACAAACTCTTTCTGTGAGTAACATAATACCATAATACCCCGTCCATGCAATTTCAACATTCATCAAAATGCCCCGTGTTATGAACTGCTTTATGAGCTGACTCTCATTACTTTGCAGTTTAAAGGGATACACTGTGTTCAGCGTAAGTCTAAATGTTCTATAAAATCTAATTGTAACCCACCATTGCATGACTTTTTAAATTACTTTTTCCTCCCCAAATTTTCCCAGCGATGCCAACTCTCACTATGGTATTGTGTCCCAGGAAACTTAGTGTTTTTCTGAAAGCCCCAACTCCTGGAATCCTGTGATTAGGTGAGAAACTCAACTTTCATTTTTTTTAAAGAATAAGTTTATGTCCCTTCTACTTGCAGAGAAAAGCTGGAAAACGTTTCCTGAGTGCACCCTAAGGGCTCAAAAACCAGACGACAAATAAATAGAACCCAAAACTTCTTATTTATTTATTTATTTTATTTGGTTTTTAAACCAATCTCCTGATTTGGGGGAGGGGAGGCTGACACTTGATTTTGGAATGCTTGGTGTTGGAAAAAATACATTTCCCTGCCTTGTTTGCAACCCAGACACCACAGAATTGAAGTAATTTGTGGTAATTAAGGCCTTGATCCTGCAACTGTAGCTGCATGGACTTTCCTCTGCATGCATGCAGAGCCCCAATTAAGTCTAGGATGCCCCAGGTGGAAGAAGGGACCTACCCATGCATATGCAGTTTCAGCCTAGTTTCCTTGTCCAATTTGTGTGAAATAATAATTAATAATAATAATAATTAATACCTAACTCTTCTAATGCTTCTCACCCATTGCTCTCACAACTCTCTACAAAGGAGGTCAGTATCTTTATCCCTATTTTACACATTGGCCTGGTGGGTTTACGTGACAATATTACACAGCTGCTTCAGGGAAAAGCACCTGCATTCTAAGCATTTTTCTGTAGCTCACCAGAATGCAGGACTGAATGAGCCTGACCCTAGGGTTTGTCCTGGAGCTGTGCACTGTTGCCTGGAGTAGTTAAGGCATCAAACGCCTGCAGATTCGGCGACAGCCTTGTTGTGTTGTTTTGCTTTGTTTTTCCTTTTCGCCGGTGACATCTCAATGAGTTTTGCAGTAAGTGGCAATAAAGCTGTGATCCTTTTGTGCTAGCACAGGTAGCTTTTGTCTCTTCCCACCGCACAAGCCACTGCCGGGAGAGACAAGGCTGGGCACATTCGAAAGAGGGGAACTATTTTCCCATAAGGAGGAAGAGAAGGTTAAATGTCAGAAGGAATATTCTTGAGACCTCTGTCTGTCGCCAATTGGCGTGTATAGATGTCCCCTGTCTCTACTGTTAGCCCCTCTTGGGGCTTAGGGACCATTATGTAATGCTGACACTGTGCACAATATTGTTCAAATGTCATCATTTAAATCCAACACCGTGTTAGTGCTCTTTAAAGAGCATCTGCACAGACTTGGCAGCTCACTTACCCATTTCAGGCAGATCAGATGACCTTGAGACAAGCGTTCTCCCTCCCTTCCACCCCCCCTGTCTCTCAGTGCTGTCTGTCTAGGTTGGAGCTGGCTACAGGATTATGGATTTATTTTTCAGGCCCACTTCTGTTCAGCTTCCTATTGCGCATGGCAGTAAATAAGCACACTTTTACATTTAAAAATAAAGACGCGAGAGAAGAGGTAGCAAGCTACATAGCAAAACAAATTGTAGAGATGCCTCTTGCATGCAGATAGCTTCTGTAAATATACTCTGTCTGCCTAGCTTGCTTTGTATAGAATGGGACGGAATTTTTGGTGGGACCGAAAGGAAGGGAATGGAAAGCACTTTAATGCAACAAAGCTTTGCTTTCTGATAAGAAACCCACAGTTGGAATAAAAGAGCAGTACAGTAGCAGCCAATATGCCTTAAACCAGGGCCGCCCGGGGGGCAAGTGGGGCAATTTGCCCCGGGCCCTGCAGGGGCCCCCACGAGAGTTTTTCGGGGGCCCTGGAGCGGGGTCCTTCACTCGCTCTGGGGGTCCCGGAAAACTTTGGACCCCCCGCAGCCGAATTACCGCTGAAGCGGGACCCTTTGCCGAAATGCCAGGTCTTTGGCGGTAATTTGGCAGCGGGGGGGGGGGGCCTGCTGCGGGTCTTTGGGGCACTTTGGGGGCCCCCCGCCGCCAAAGACCCCAGGCCCCCTGAATCCTCTGGGCGGCCCTGCCTTAAACCATGTATTATATATTTGGTTTGTGAATTTACAGTACATCAATTATGTGACATAAGCAAAATTAGCCCAGTCCCATAGTGCTATATACCATGAAACAAAATATATTTATTAAAGCTGGGATTTTCAAGTGTGTCCATATTCCATTGAAATTTTGATGCCTCACTGCCCTTGAAAAATGTCCCTATTAATCTTCATATTAATATAAGATATTTAAGACCTATCTGTTTCCTGCTATATAGAACGTATAGGGCAAGACCAGCATGATTCAATGGGGTTATTATACTGATTTACACCATCTGATGCTATGGGACAGCTTTTGAATGTTGCACCCAGCATTTGAGATATAGCTACAATATATTTGATAAGAAATATACTCTGAAAACAGACTGTAGAGTTAACATTGAGGGGGTCTTACGTTTGTCTCACAGTGATTGCATCGAGCCAGCCTAGATGAAATTGTTTTCATATCTGCTGGCTCTGCAAACTCAAACTGGGAATCTGAGAGGATGTATTACTGGTTCTTGCATGATCATCTCTAATCCAGGCTTGGTAACTGGAATTTAATTTACAATTCTGGGGGTGATGCACAAACCAGAATAAAATCTAGCTCCCTCTCTTTAAACTGTGCTGGTATTGCAGTGCTAGCACAAGGGGAGAGTGGGAAGGGAAGGTCCAGATTTTCGGAAATGCTGAGCACCCACAACTCCATCTGAAGTGGATGCTTAGCACCTCCATAATTCAGGCCATGAGCGCTTGTTTTAGTCAGCAAAGTCAGCAGATATGACTGAAGACGAGCAGGGGGGCAGTTCAGTGGAGTAAGAAACTGCCATTTTCACAGTCATTTTCTGACGGTAATCTCTCGCTAAATGGAAAGATGGGGGCTTCCATAATTGTTTCAACATATTTCCTTCGGAAAACAGAATTTCCTTGTTTCTAAACTGCAAAAATACATCTCCCTTCAAAGACTAATGGGGATGTTTCCACCTAGTGATTTCTAGATAGGAAAACCAGATCTCTATTTTGCCAAGTGGTGTGGTTCTTGCTGTTGGTGGCTTTTATAGGTCCCTAAAGCCATCATTATGAGCTGCTTTTGGACCGTGGTTACCATTGTGGGAGTTGGAAATGACTGGGCACTGCTGTGAGCAGCTCACATGGCTGGAATCCTGTCTAACACTGAAAGGGCGATGCTCTGAAAATGCCTGCACTGCTGGACTCTGGGCTGGCACTGCTCTGAGGAAGTTCACAATGCAGGAGTGATTGATAGAATTGACAGAGAAGTTCTCACTGTGAAATCAGGGCTGCCCTTAGCAAGGGGACCACTGCAGTCAACCTTTCCCTGAAAGGTGATAGCTGCCTCATACACAAGCCATGCCCATGAGTCATTTGTCATTTGAAGCGCCGAGGCACGGGTCCCTGTTACTAAAACTTTACTAAGAGAAGGGTAAATACATAAAAGGTTGTATTGCAGAAAGGTTCAGCCATGTGATGCCTATCAAAGTCAATGGAAGTTGCACAGCTAAAATACTGGGGGATGTTTTGAATATTTAAGGATGGTGCCTAATGGTTAGCATTCCAGGCTTTCACCAATAGGTGTCACTGTCCGGCCTCACAAGTCAAGCAAGAGATGGGTATGTATGTATGTATCCAATCTCTTCCGTGCCCCCCAATGGCAGTATGAAGTGGTTGCAGAGGCAGTCTTCCATTCCTGGTGGTCTTTAACTCCTAGGGAAAAAAACAGTACAAGCCCATGCCAGCGTAGCTGATACATACAAAGGTAATTACAGTGGGCCACATGTTCAGACCCGCACATGTGCTTTTGGAGATCTGGCCCTGTGTATTTTCCTTGGTTTGCAATCGGAACAATGTCCTCCAGCTGGGGCATTATTGGCTAACTCCACGGCCACTGATAGATTTAATGCTGCTGTCTACAATCCCCCCCACCCCCCCACCCCAAACCTTTTGGAACTTGGAAGGCTCTAAGTCACCAGGGTATCCTTTTTATTTCAACAGTCCATTTGTTACAGTGCAAAGTGTGATAAAATAGGTCATGCTGCTAAGATACTGTTACACTTGCTCTTGTTTATAATCTGATAAACTATTCAAGACCAGCTTTCTAAGTAGTCAGACTTCCTCTGTATTTTTCAATGGTAGGGGTTTTATTTTGCAGCCATTAAAAATGCCATTGGCCACTTATAAGAAATCTGAAAATTGACTTCAGTGGAGTTGTATTAGAGATGAGTTTGGCTCAGAGTAATGGGGAAAGCTGCAGAAATGAGTGAGAAATCCTTCGGCAAACAAAGCTATTTTAATACATAATGTATTCATGGATGGATATACAATAGTTCTGCATGGCACTTGTGTAGGACTTTTCATCGGCAGAGCTCACTGTGCCTGAGAAGAGAGTCCTTGTTGCCAAGTGGGGAAGCTGAAGCACAGAGAGGCTTCACCAGCAAGCGAGGGGCTCGACATTGCTGAAAATCAAGCCTAGGGTGTCTCAAATTGGGTTTCCCAAAAACAGAGGTATCCAAAATTAGAGGCTGCAATTGACATTGAGTCAGGGCAGAGCTGGGCCTGGAACTGCAGTCTCCTAGGCCAGAGTTCTAGCTGCCTCTCCTGGACAGAATGTTAGACCTGCTTGGATGCAACTGCCTGGAGAATACTTGGAGACCACAAGACCCTATTGCTGGTACAGGCAATGGATATGACTTAATGCTGAAGACCTATTATTTTGGAGCAGAAATTCCTTAGGTCTGTCCATGCTAATGACCACGAAGTCCTGTGTGGCCACGGAATCACTGCAATAGGCACTTCCTTACCTGTGCTTTACCAAAACTCCTTATGACAGTGCAGCAAGGTTCCCGCAGCCGTGGCTCTTCTAAATTCTGGTGCTCTCGTTGATTCCAGGTGCCTTGCGTGCACACTGACATTTGTTTCAAGGATTCTCCCTCTCTTCCCACCCTCATTTTGTTCCCTGCTGCTGGAAAACCGCTCAAGAGCGAGAAACCTGAATGGCTCCTTGTAAGCGAGCCAAGCCCTCAAGAATCCTGCGTCAGGCCCCTGTTGGTTCAGCTGTTCCATAGCTTGGAAAGAATGAATGCCCAGAGCGGAGTGGAGAATGCAAAGAACATGATGTACAGGACAGCTTCATGTGAGGCAGGAAGGTGGGGGTTGGGTGGAATGGTACTACATGGGCAAGAGAAGGGGGCATCTAAAAAGCCTTCAGCTATTTTCCAGAGGCTCAGGGACTGCTTACATTTACAGGGCGGAGGATCTGATTTCAGCAGTTGCTAGAGCACTAAGCTATCCCTGGGTAAGTGTATCAAAGTTCTGATACAAGCACCTTGAACAGAGTGGGATGACACCTGGCTAATAATGTAAGCAACGAGTGGTCTGTAGTAGCTCGGTGCAGGTTAACCTGTTGCCTGGGAAATTTTTGTCACATTCACATGATCCTCCCTCCTTTTGTAGGTATCATCTCGGTGTGCCTCAGAAAGGACAGCTTGGGCAACCTAGGCCTGATAGCCAGCCCCAGCCTGCCGACCGACAACTGCACTTCCTTGGAGAAGGAGCATTCGGTGATGCTATGTCAGGAGATCAAGCGGACGTCCACCACCAGCAGCGAGCGCTTGTTTGTCAAATGGAGTCAGGCACCTTTCACAAAGACCATCAAAGACAGGTGAGTGCCCGGTGCAAGCAAGAGGTGGCTGCATGAGTCGAGGGGCTCTGAAGCAGCACTAGCTCCGCTTGCAGTCTGAGCTGAATGCAGACTGATCGCATTTATAGTCTGTGCCTTGTAGGCACGAAGCCCAGGTGGGTGGTATGCTTATGTCTGGCATAGGGATATTCCAAACGAATAATGGGCTGGCATCGGATCTCGCTCTGGTTTTGCCACGGTGTAACTCCATTGGCTTCAGTGGCATGACTCCTGATTTACTGCAGTGTAAATTAGATCAGAATCCAGCCATTGGCTTCAGTGGCCTTCTCTCCCTGCAATCTCCCAAAAATATGGGCCAGATTCTGATGTCACTTACACAGGTGCCAATCTGGAGTGACTCTACTAACTAGTGGAGTCACTCCAGATTGACACCTAGGTGATTGTGACCAGGATTTGGCCCTTTTTCACAAACACCTCTTATTTGACCTCCACTTGCCATCAGGCAGAATTTCAGCCTCTGAATTCTGGAGAGAGGAGGGGATGCGTTTCACCTCCTCTGCCCCAAAAGCAGCAGGAAGGAAGTGAGGCCATGGCTGTGCCTCCTGTCCCCCAATCACTGCCCAGAGAAGCTCAACAGCAACAAAAGCCGCACAGAGGATAGTGAGCTGCACCCTGTAGAAGGCTGTAAAGGGTATGTATGCAGCCTTTACGCTCATAAGAACACCTCCTGATAGTCTCCTTGCATGGAGCAGTGCTGGACCACCCTCAATGCTGGCTCATGTCTACAACACTCAATGGAGCCCTGAACAGTTGCTCTGCTAGAATTGCAGAGGAGACCCAACCCTGACCTTTTAAATTCTCAAATGTTTTCAGTGAGACGCAGGATCATTCACTCTAACTGGTTCAAAACAGACCCAGCTTAGCTATCGTTTAGAAGTATGATCCAGCTCCCTTTAAAGCCAGTGGGAGTTTTGCCACTGACCTCGATGAGAGAGGAGGAATCATACCCATAAGATGGATGAGACCAAAGGCTGAATACACAGGGAGAATGAATCCACTCTCCCCATCAGAGGTGGTCCCTCTAACCCAGAGATAAGGCACATTGGCAGGCAGTTTGCCTGTGGTGCACCTGTTAGGTGGATAAATGGAGATCTCCAGGCTTCAGTGCAATGGATCTGGGCCTCTTCACAGAAGCCAAACTCGCTTTAAAATTGCAATAAAAAAATATTGGCACCAAGCAACCGCCTAACTTCCTGAAAATGACTTTAACTCGGTAACAAAGGATCCCTGCAGGTTAGCCAGGATGAATACTTATTTCCTCGAGGACCCCTGAAAATTTCCCTTATCGGGTTTCATACTCTACAAAAGGAGGGGAAAAGGCCAACTTCTTTTCTGGGAGCTTACAACCAAATTTGCTTCTTTGGTGTATTTTGTCTAGCTGCCCCGGGAAGGCGCTCCTGAGGACGGAACTTCAGTACCGTACGGACGTCTCTTCGCTCATGGAGGATACAAATGGGAACCAGCCAGAAAGAAAGAGCTATAATCCCTGGGGACTGCACTGCCACCAACTGCACCTGAACCGCATGTCCTCCAAACTTGATGAGAACAAACTACATCGTATCCTTTTTTATTCCAGCCATTCTTGTTGCACTTTGCTTATTGCTTATTTCATAGCGGTGATGCTGAGGGGGGGAAAAGACCAACCTTCTGATGGAGAGTTGATAGTATTTATATTGGCTGCTAATAATGGATCACAATCGTAATCAATGAAACATTTTTATGTGTAGGTTATAACAGGCCCCAAAGCCCTTGGGC
This sequence comes from Mauremys reevesii, assembly GCF_016161935.1. Taxonomy (NCBI): domain Eukaryota; kingdom Metazoa; phylum Chordata; order Testudines; family Geoemydidae; genus Mauremys; species Mauremys reevesii. The sequence goes on along the minus strand of NC_052626.1, from coordinate 128,273,272 downwards.
ATGAATACAATGTATTTAACTGCGTTCTGGATCCTCTCTGGCTGTGTTTAAAAGAAACTCCACATCAGAGGGTGTCCATCCAAAGTCAAGGGAGTCCTTCACGTAATGGGATCAAAACAGCAACAGCTCTTCTCCTTCGTCAGACACGTCATTTGATCACCAGTCATGTGATCAATTCAGCTTAACCCCGCCACCAACAGGCTTGAGTGACTTTAATGTTGATGAAAGGTGTTGGATTGACAGCCCTGGGCTACATCCACGCTAGAGAACTGAGCCATTGATAGTTTAACTGGTGATATTGCACTTAGAATAAGTTGGCTGAAATTGGCAACAAGGGGCCAGTAGCCTCGATGAGTGCTGGTGAAGGTGCATTGCAAAGTCTCAGTACAATTGTGAATGATTATGGTGAACTTCAGAGGATGCTCAGAGCCACCCCTGATTTTAAGACCTATTTCAATTGTACATTTAATAATAACAAAGTCTCCCTTAACTCATGTGTCCAGAGTTTCTGTTGCTTGAAAACGTGGTGTCAAAGTATCAATATCCCTGCATTCTGGACTTAAAGATGGGAACCAGGCAGCATGGAGATGATGCATCAGAAGAGAAGAAAGCACGCCACATACAGAAGTGTGAACAGAGCACTTCTGGATCTCTTGGAGTTCGCATCTGCGGAATGCAGGTAGGGCGGCCTCTTGACCCCTTCAGTATTTCTGTTCTTCAAAACAAGCACAAGGAATTACCACTTAATAAACCCTAAGGGCTAGATTTTCAGCTGGTATAAACTGCCATAGCTTCAGTCTTCATCTCAATTGAGCTACCCCGTTTTACACCAGCTAAGGATCTGGCCCTAGACACATACATTGTCCTGATTCTCTGCCCACGCTGTTCAGTGTTAGCCAGGACTGGAACCTGGAAGAAAGAAGAACATAAACTTTCCATGCTCATTCATTTCTAGGATCTGGCTAGTCAGTGCAAATACCAGACACTTTTTCTGTGCTAAATATTACATCTCTTCATGATGAAATTGTCACCCCCTTCCTGCTAGATACTGAAAGCATAAATTTGTTTCACTTATGCCTCTGAGAAGATTTAGAACATTGCTCTGCTGTGTCTGCAGGATAATTATTATGATTAAAACACATATATAGCACTGTAAATAGCTAGCATCAAGTAGGTTCCTCTCCAGTCTTCAGTGTTCTGATACTGAACTGATTATGCTTTAAATTACATATGGTATGTAAACTAATTCTGTATCCACTCCCAGATCTTGATCGTGTAAATATTCCTGTCTAGATTTCCTTACGGTTCTTTATTTCTGTGCTTTGGAAAATAAGACTGTAGTACAGCTGAGGGTGGGTACAGCACCTTTATTAAAGCCTTGTCTACAATAGTTGTTTATTCCAGTTTCAGACACTGGTTTTGCTGCAAACCCTTAATGTAGATGGGAGTAAATTGCTATAAATCACTATTTTCCCCCCATGTTTCTTATACCAGTTTCAAGCAGGGGTAAATTGTACCAGTGCAAACTGCAGCTTACAGCCTGTCTACACTAGGGGTTTGTACCAGTGCAGCTATCCTGCTGGCTGGCTAGCAGTAGCTTAAACCTCCCATGTAGACAAGGTTTTAGATTCAGTTAGTGGCCTGTTGCATAAATTGCCATATGCTGTTGAGACTGGAGAGGAACTAAGCATCTCTTGTACCAGCTTGATTGCGGACCCTTTCATTTTAGATTAACTCTAGACTACGTGTTTTTCCTTCTGTCGAACTAGCTGGATTACTTACATGCAGGATGTTTTGAAGGTGCAATAATTTGAGAGAGACACAATCTGGATTATTGTTCTTTTTATTCAAGGTTTACCAAGCAGATACTGGCCAATTTCTCTGCAAAGACAAGTATTATGGAAGGAAACTATCGCCCGATGGCTTCAGACAAGCCCTCTACCAGTTCCTTCACAATGGTAACCGCCTCAGAACAGATCTCTTGGAACCCATTCTGTTACAGCTAAAGGCTCTGCTTTCAGTCATCAAAACCCAGAGCTCCTATCGATTCTACTCCAGCTCCCTTCTCATCATCTATGATGGACAGGAACCCAAGAAGAATAAAGAAACTTTAGACAACCATCCTCAGGGGTGTTTTCAGAACGTAAATTGCACCATGCCGCATGGGACTGGTCACCCCAAAGTTGACATCCGCATGATAGATTTTGCTCACACCACTTATAAAGGTTCAAAGTATAATCACACCATCTACGACGGGCCAGACCACGGCTATATTTTCGGTCTGGAAAATCTTGTCAAAATTCTTGAGAATACTAGAGAAGGAGAATGACAAATGCTGTGACATGGCATGGACTTTGTGGTGATAGATATCCCAGGAAGGGACTGCCTATGCATTGGGCCAACTGCATGGAGCCCCTCCTGGCTTTTGAACATCCTGTGTACTTTTTGGAATGAGAGCATTGGGGACTTCCTAGGAAAGCGCAGAAGATGCTACATGCCATTACTGAAGCAAACTGTAAAAACAAAGGATTGAAAAGAATCCACCGTGTTTATGATCTCACTGAAGATTTATTTTCCTTTCTTCTTTTACTGCTGCCCTTGATTTGTTTACGAGCGAGAGGAAAGCATTACGTGAAAGAATCTTAAAATTAACATAGGGCCTGCTCACCTCCATATGCACCTGCAAAGCCAAGAAGACTAAGCAAAGACCGTGAGTTGAGAGACTATTAAGAGGTGTTGGCAGGTCTTAACAAGTTGCTGCATTACTTTCAACCCAAGCTCAACATGATGAGCCAAGGACATTCAATGACACAAACAGAAGAAAACTACACTTTCTGATCTTCACGCTCCAAACACCTGGCATTTTTAAGACTGTGATAATGTATGAAGCCCTCAATACAGTGAGAGAGTGTGTGTATGTAATATATATACGGTATACGTGGTGCTATATAAGAGGTGCTATGTTTAAGAGGTCCTTGTTGTAAGGAATTTATAGTCCCAAGGCATGAGTAAGGATGCTACAAAGCGCAAACAGAATCATACAAGTACTTAATATCCCCTGGAAGAATAAGGGGACAGACTAAGGAGTTTTATGAAGGAGGGGATGGAAAGGAGCCAGATATATCAGAGAGTGCTGAATCTGTCCAATACTTATGTCAAGAGTGCCGATTAGGTCAGATACTGGTCATGAAAGGATTCTCATCAGGACCTGCTAGCATGGAAGAGAATTTGTGACATAAGGCTTGCCTGTGCATGAAAGTTATTCCAGAATAAGGTACGATGTGAATAAAAAGCGGAATTGCTCTTCCAAAATAGCTCCGTGTGTGGGTGCTTGTATTCTGGAATAAGAGTGCCTTTTTCTGGCTTAGCTTAATCCACTTGCAAAGTGCATTACTCCAGAATAAGAGTGTCCACACATGTAGTTATTCCAAAATAGTTATTCCAGAATAACTCCATGTTTGGACAGGCCCTGAGTCAGGAACTGGACATTTAGGGTCATCTTTTGTGTGTGTGTGTGTGTGTGTGTGTGTGTGTGTACATGTGCGTGTGTGTTTGGAGGACACAAAATTGGGAAAATTTAACAAAATGTTTACAATATTTGTGGGCAGATAATAATACAGAACAACCAATATAACCAATTCCTTCCTGTGCAATGCGGGAAACCTGTAGAATGTCCTTAAGTCAAGAACAGAGATACAAAATCCAATTACTGGGGAGCTGAAGTGTAAATAAAATTGTCCAGGTCACTGTTGCTTATTGTTGTGCGCCTCTTTTCCTCCCTTCCTGGGCCGCCTGGAGTTGTGTTGTGTTTAGCACTGATCGCTTTAAAAGAACCATTATTTTCACAGGTTTAAATGTTCCCGCAAGGGAAACTGGTTCACATGTACTTTATTGCATGCAGCTGGTGAATACCCACAAATTATGGCTGGCAAATTCAATCGTCTGGCCGACTTGCATGTTTTACTTAGGCAGGGTGAAATCAAGTTCTTTACTGGAAGTTGTTTACAACACTGCATGTTCCTAGCATACAATCTCAGATGACCACAAAGAGCCACAGTAGCCCCACTTGAGCAGTCAAGGTGCCAAACCACCAATAGCTCTGGCCCAAATTGTACATATGTGATCCTCGCAGCACTTTGGAATGGATCACTTGATGATTATCTGTTCTGTTCATTCACTCTGGAGCACCTGGCGTTGGCCATTGTTGGAAGACAGGATACTGGGCTAGATGGACCATTGGTCTGACCCAGTATGGCTGTTCTTATGTTCACTTTCTGGCTTTGCCCAGACATTGCCCTTTTCTAAGATGCACATGTAGCTCTTTTCTGAGCATCCTCATTCTGCCAATCTTGACATACAACCCTCCACAAAGGAAAATATTCCCTCATTACTTATTGTTTACCTAGATAGATCAATGCACCCTTGTGCTGGTCTTCAAGAATTCTGTAACCCTGCAGCAGTAGTAAAGAGGCAAACTCAGGCCTAAGCCAGAGCTTCCTGATGGATATAAACTATAGCCCTGCTGCTCTGTAGGTGTACAAGAAGGGTGGAGGCCATAAGCAGCACAGCTGCAGACTGTGAAGCATAGGGACTGCTTCCTCCAGGAGCCCCCTAAATGCAAGACACTGCAGAGAAGGCAGGGCCATGTCCTTGCTTTCCAATGCATTAGGGCATGGGTCGGCAACCTTTCAGAAGTGGTGTGCTGAGTCTTCATTTATTCACTCTAGTTTAAGGTTTAGTGTGCCAGTAATACATTGTAACTTTTTTAGAAGGTCTCTTTCTATAAGTCTATAACATATAACTGAACTATTGTTGTATGTAAAGTAAATATGTTTTTAAAAATGTTTAAGAAGTTTCATTTAAAATTAAATTAAAATGCAGAGCCCCCCCGGACCGGTGGCCAGGACCCGGGCAGTGTGAGTGCCACTGAAAATCCGCTCGCGTGCCGCCTTCGGAACGTGTGCCATAGGTTGCCTGCCTCTGCATTAGGGGCTCCTGCCTGTGTGCAGCTGAAGGCAGTGTCTAAATGCTGTGAATAGAACTCCAGTAGGAGGTGGAACAGGCCAAGATAGTTTGGTTAAATGCTGTGAAAACCCCTGCATTAGCTATTTCTCTAAGCAGGAGACAGGCTCCACTCTTACTTGCAATGGGGAAAGAGGTTCCTTACGTGCCCTTTTCCTCTCTGTGCAGTAGCACAGGGCAGGATTTAGCCCTCCATCAGGCCTAAGGTATGCCTCTGATTTAGAGTACAAGCTTGTTAGCTGGGAGTGGAGGTGGAGAAATGGATAAGCCTTTCTAGGCTTTAAAATGGCCAGAAAGCAAGCACGACACTAGCTATTCTGTGTGGCGCAGTCGGAAGCCTGGCCTGGATATGTTTGCAGCACAGCAGAAGCCAGATCTCTTTGTCAGCTGCACAAAGCCTTGTACGCGGCAGAGTAGGCAGCAGGCTAATAAATGAAGGGGCAAAGCAACATCGTTCAGCAGCAACCTTTCAAAACACACTGTTCTTATAGCCACGTTAGTCCCAGGATATGAGGAAGACAAAGTGAGTGAGGTAACGTTTCATTGAATCAACTTCTGTTGGTGGACAGGACAGGAAGGCACAAGCTTTCGAGCTACACAAAGTGAAGATTTCTGTATAGCTTGAAATCACTTACCTTCCACCACCAGAAGCTGGTCCACTAAAAGATATGACCTCGCCTACTACCTTGTCTCTCTCAAATGACAGGTTATGAACTAGTGCATGGGTGACCCCTTTCACACAAGCCTCTGAGTGTGACCCCCTCTTATAAATTAAAAACACACTGTTTTATATTTAACTCTATAATAAATGCTGGAGGAGACGCAGGGTTTGGGGGTGGAGGCTGCCGGCTCATGAGCTCCCACGTAATAATCTTGTGACCCCCAAAGGGTCACAACCCCCCGTTTGAGAACCCCTGTATAAACCAATGGATGATAGGCATCAGAGTGTATTACAAGGGGATCCTGACTCCCTTCTGCTCTTTAACAATTCCAGGGATGTTTTCCACAAGAAAGGGCTTCTCCAGGCTTGGTGATCTGGTCAAAGTGCTGTGGAGTTAATTGGAGCCTGGCTGCCCCAGTTCTCTCTGCAGACAATATCCCTGAGGTGCTCGTGCTGCTTCCAGGCAGGAGCATGCACCGGGCACTGAGCCATTCCCCATTCCCCTTCCCTCTTAGCTCTGCCCCTATCCAGCACGCTGGCTGCAGGCAGGTCAGGAGCATGCACCAGGCTCTGCCCCCTCCAGCCCCTATGGGAGCGCGCTGCTCCCAGCCACAGGGAGATCAGGCTCTAGCCCCTTCGGCGCATGCGTATCCGCCTCCTGCTGCCCCCAACTCCGTAGCACATGGCTTCGCTGGACCATGCTGCGCATGCACCATCTGACGAGCCGAACGGCCGCTCTGATTCCGCATGCGGGTGAAACGGTCCCTCTCGCCTTCCGTACTTTTGAATAATTCGAGCGCTTATTCGCATGTTCGGAGTCATGTGACCTGTTAATCGTCTCTGGGCGGGTGCGCGTGGGCCCCAGTCCCAAGATGGCGGCCACCCGCTACCGGCGGTTTCTGAAGCTCTGCGAGGAGTGGCCGGTGGAGGAGACCAAGCGGGGCCGGGACCTGGGCGCCTTCCTGCGGCAGCGGGTGGCCCAGGCCTTCCGGGAGGGGGAGAGCACCCAGGTGAGCGCCGCGGGGCGGGAGCGGCCGCGCCCCCGGCTGGGCCGGGGCGGAGCGGGGGCGGATCCGCGGTTCGGGAATGCGGGTGGGCGGGGCTCGGGGAGACAGCCACGGCCCGCGCCTCGCACCCCCCAGTCCCTCACAGACCCCCCCCCCAGCCACCTACACCCCGTGCACAGCCCCTGCCGCCCCCACAGCCACCCCCGGCTTGTTCCCCCCTCACATCTCTGCTCACAACCACTGACTCGCAGCTCCCGGCCCTCACTGCCCCTGATCCCCACGTCACCCCTTACACCTGTACCCTGTACACACCCTTCAGCCACCTCTGCCTGCAATCACTGCCCCTGATCCCCGTCACCCCTTACACCTGTACCCTGTACACACCCCTTCAGCCACCTCTGCCTGCAATCACTGCCCCTGATCCCCTGTCACCCCTTACACCTGTACCCCGTACACACCCCTTCACCCACCTCTACCTGCAGTCACTGCCCCCGATCCCCCGTCACCCCCTGACGCCTGTACCCCGTACACACCCCTTCAGCCACCTCTGCCTGCAATCACTGCCCCCTGATCCCTCCCGTCACCCCTTACACCTGTACCCCGTACACACCCCTTCAGCCACCTCTGCCTGCAGTCACTGCCCCCTGATCCCCGTCACCCCTTACACCTGTACCCGTACACACCCCTTCAGCCACCTCTACCTGCAGTCACTGCCCCTGATCCCTCCCACACCCCTGACACCTGTACCCTGTACACACCCCTTCAGCCACCTCTGCCTGCAGTCACTGCCCCCTGATCCCTCCCGTCACCCCCTTACACCTGTACCCCGTACACACCCCTTCAGCCACCTCTGCCTGCAGTCACTGCCCCCTGATCCCTGTCACCCCCTTACACCTGTACCCCGTACACACCCCTTCAGCCACCTCTGCCTGCAGTCACTGCCCCCCGATCCCCGTCACCCCCTTACACCTGTACCCCGTACACACCCCTTCAGCCACCTCTGCCTGCAATCACTGCCCCCCGATCCCCGTCACCCCCTTACACCTGTACCCCGTACACACCCCTTCAGCCACCTCTGCCTGCAGTCACTGCCCCCTGATCCCCCGTCACCCCCTTACACCTGTACCCCGTACACACCCCTTCAGCCACCTCTACCTGCAATCACTGCCCCCCGATCCCCGTCACCCCCTTACACCTGTACCCCGTACACACCCCTTCAGCCACCTCTGCCTGCAATCACTGCCCCCTGATCCCTCCCGTCACCCCTTACACCTGTACCCCGTACACACCCCTTCAGCCACCTCTGCCTGCAATCACTGCCCCCTGATCCCCCGTCACCCCCTTACACCTGTACCCTGTACACACCCCTTCAGCCACCTCTTCTCTTACATTTCTACGTACAGTTACAGCATCCCCTTTCTGGTACCCCCAGCCCCCCCTTATACCCCATAAACACCCCTTGTAGTCCTACAGCCACTTCTTCTCTTAATCTCTACCTACAGCCACTGCCCCTGCCCCTCTACCCCGCCCCAGGCCCCTTACACCTATATCCATCCCACACACACCCCTTCAGCCACCTTTTTTTTTTTTTTTGCAATGCTATTTCTACTACCCATTTAATAGCTACTGCAGCTATCATAACTCAAATACTGGTAGGGTCATTTTAGGTCTGAATACAAAATATGCATAGTCTGGAGATCAAGTATGGTGATACTTAGTGTTGATAGTTCACTATCTCATTTTCCTGCCTCCAACAGCAGCCATTACCTGATGCTATGGAGAAAGAAAAATCACTTCTTAATTCTCTCAATTTGCTTATTATATTATTATGCAGGTTTTTCTGGCTGCTATTTTTATGAAGTTATGCAGATAATCCTCTAATTATAAAAAACATATGTTATCTGCTCAGCCAGAGATATAAGTCTAAAGCACATATGATACAACTGTAATGGTTGTCTTTGTAGCGCTGAATACAATGAAAAAGTACCTAAATAACAGTAATGACTCTTAGAAGGGCTGTAGAATGTCTTGTATGAATGTATTAGGTGAATAATAAAATATAACCAAGGCCCCTCTCCTAGTTCAGTTTCTCCTCTACCTTATGAGAAAGGACATGAAGCCCCGGGATCTGCTGCTTCTCAAGTGAGTGCCCTAATTACTGAAGTAAGGTATAGTTTGGTATGGGTTGGTCTTTATCGCTTGTTGAAACTGTTCCACTTTAATTAAGCCAAAGACAGAGATAACTATAAGAAGTCTTCCTTAGTTCAGTGGTTATAATACTGAGCTGTGGTGGTGGAGGCCCTGGTTCAAGTCCCACTTCTTCTTGCCCGGAAGGGATTTGCTACTGAGCTGTTTTGTTTTTTAATAAAGTGGGTGCAGGAGGAAAATAAAAATGAATCACTCTTGTCCTCTGCCAGGGGACTTGAAGCTGGATCCACATCCCAGGGACCACCCCCCTCCCCACAGTGGGTGGTTCTTAATTCAAGCCCTCTTCCTTCCTCAGGAAGACAATGGCTCCTTTGGATGAGAGGGGATTTAAACAAGCCCCCCCCGGTCACCTGGGAGAGAGGAGAACCCTTTTCAAACACCTTCTAAGGGGGCAGAGGGAGGACTCAAACCAGGATCACCTACATTCTGGGCAAGAGTCCTAACCATGGGACTATAGAGTGATTCTAGCTTTTTAGTTGGCCCAGTGAGTAGTTCATTAAAGTGGAACAGCCTCAATAGGCAAGATTGAGGGAAGCTCCCTGTTCAGATCCCAGCTCCTCATCAGGCAGAGGGTAGAATTGAACTAGGGTTGCTACCATCCCAGTAGCAGACCCTAACCACCATGCTAGAGTGGGCTGCTCACATTGGTGTCTTGCTTAGGCCCAGTTAATAGTGAATTTACATGGAAAAGCTTGATGAGGAAAGACTGAGGGTGTTCTCTGTTCAAAGCCCCTCTCATCAGGTAGAGAGGGAAAGTGGGTCAGAGGAAAGGGGAGGCTCTTACCACCCATGACCCCAAAATTGTACTTCAGGTGTTATGCTAGGTCTTGTTCTGGCATAGCCGTTCTCAAGCCCATCTGGCTCTGCACTGGCCGTTTAGAGCACTTTTTAAAATTAAACGCAAGTCCTTTGCCAGGAGGAGAGGAGAGCTGTATCGCAAGAACCCCTTGACCACGCCCCCAAAGTTTTACCACCAATGGTATCCAAAGCCTGCTACTAGCAGAGTTTACCTTTAAACAGAAATGTTACTGCAGCCTCTGTGGTTTCTTGTGCCTGTTGGCATTCCTTTGCTTGCTCACAGCAGCACCCCTTTACAGAAGCACTGGGGAAGTCTAATAATGCTCAGCTTATTGGGTTTGGGACTATGTGTTGGTCAGATCATGGGAAGGCTGGTAAGATATGGCCTATGTGAACACTGCTGACTTTCCCTGCTAGCTTTGTACAAAAGAGCTGATTTGAGCACAGCCCAATAACAAGAGCGGACTATCAGCTGTGGTGAGTCAGTAACCTAACTGCATGCTGTTATTTATAAGCCTGCTCCCATTACCTAGCGTGTGAGCAGTTTTCAAAGGTGAAACACTTAGCCTTGGTCACATATCAAAGATGATCTGACAGGCTAGGATGTCTCTGGTTGTTGATGGCTTTATAAATTTATGACCATTACTTTGAATTCATGGGATGCACAGACCTGACCTAACCAGAGAGTTAATGAGGAAACAAGGAGTAGCTGAATAAAGTACCATGTGTGTTTGAGACTTTGGCCAAGCAGTTAACATAAAAAATGTTTTATAATTAGGCACCAGGGGTCTTATTATCTGCATAACATCATAAAAATAGCAGACAGCAAAACTATTCACAAATCAGTCCATTCTGTAAATAATGACAAGATGGCATGTGACTACAGACTTTTGCTTTAACCAATGGCAAAAAAAGGACAAAAATATATCACTTGGAGCTAAATCGTTCCCAAGCGTTCCATCACAGTGCTCTGAGGACATTTTGCATTAGCAATTGTATGTAGAAGTCTTCTGCCAATTTTGGTCAAAATTAGCGTATGCTTTTTCAAGTTATGACCCTTTTTGTGATTTTTATCATTGGATGACCGATAATGTTTAAACACAATGTGATACAGAAAAATGGCACCATTTGCAGCACCTACATTCACCCAGGTGATGACCACCAGATATGTACCTACCATGTGATAGCAATGAAATTTTTCTTATGGACAGATTACCCTAACTCATTAATAAGACACCTTTTTAAATCTGGCTGGTGGACTATTTGAGTGACGGAGCCTTTATTGCACATTACAGTAGTGGCGGATGGGCATGAGGAGAAAACTGACCAGCTCTATTTCTTTACCATTGAATATTTGTTCACATTTGATCCAGCAAATCCTTATGAGCAGAGTTTTATCATTTTGACTAGAGGGTTGCACGCTTTGTTGTGTGCCTGTGTAGGACCAGCCGGCAGGCAGCAGGAGGAGTGAGAACATAGTTTTAATCCTTGTACATGTAGCAGTTTTACAGGATACTGCCACTTCTGTTCCATTGTTAAGGTGCTCCTCTTCTCATTTTGCATGTGGCCTGTTACTTACAAGGAGAAGCATTTGTTGTGCAGGTTAAAAGTACAGTTTCATAATGTTTATGTTCCTTTTCAGATTGCTGACCCTGCAAACTGTGACCAAATGTATGAGAGTTTAGTCAGAATCCACACCAATTTCTATAAAAACAAGGTGAGCTTTTCAGGCCAGGGACCATGTGTCTGTACAGCACCCTGGGGCCACAAATCGGATAGGGGCTTTTGAGGGCTGCTATAATAGAAGTATTAATAACAAGCTGTCTATGGGGCTGACTGGCACCTTCGCTGTGAAAAACAAAGCTGAACTCATTTTGAGCAGCACAAGCCTTTGAAAAGTTCAGTCATTTCAGAAGCAGCTCTCACCTTGTCTAAACTGATTTGTGTTTGAGCTTTGCTGGAGATGAGCCTAAAGACCACCAGGTGGCACTGTGACTCTTTCCACTGCTAGTATTTCAACAGGAATGTTGTGCTTAGGACTTAGCAGATGGATAAGCTAAGCATAAGCAAAGCACTGGCTTGAGGAGGGAGCAGAGAAAAGGTGCTGTTGAGTCAGTAAATTCTTTTTTTGTTTTGTTGGGGAAGTATCCACGCCTGAAAGATACGAGCTTCACTGGAGTGACAGTGGAAGAATGCAAGCTGATCCTAGCAACAGGTAACCAGGTTCTGTTTGATTAGTCTGTGATTACTCTTCCCCCACTCAGGCTTACAGGAGTAGCTTGCACTGCTGTTACCTGGTCCAAGGGATACACAGAATTTCACTCCGCAGGGTCTTGGTGTGGCACTTCTTGCAAGCAATACCTTCCCATTAAAGAAAAAAAATACATTTATGATTTCAGTTCTCTTTATCACCTAGTTTTGGGGAGTCCCTGTGGTTGGTAGTGTTAAGTGAAAAGTACTACTACTGTGCCCATGGCTAGAAAAACTCAGGGGACCTCCATACAAATATGGAGAAGTAACAGGTAAAATGAACATGCTGGTCAAATGTTGATCAACACCTGGGTTTGCTGCACTAATAGTTTTTGTTCAGGTCATACTTAAGGTTCATGAGCAGGGCTATGGGGAAGAAACTTACTCTGTGCCTGCCACACCATATGTATTAAAAGTGCTAAAATTCAATAAGTTTGTTTCAGTAGTTCTCAGCTATCTTCTCAAAGGTTTAATTTTGCTCTTTACATCATCCCTAATAGCAGGGAGCCTTTTAGAGAAAAAGGAGTGCTGCTATGCACAAATATACTCGGCCAATGTATTTATCAGGTGCAGTTGTAGCTTTGCTCTGCTCCGGTTCCTAACTTTGACTGCAGCGTGTGGAAACTGACTTGTTGGGCATGGCAAGGACTGCCCCTGTGTTTGTTTGGATGAGAAAATAAACTTGTCTCCAGGCACTGAAATACAAACTCCTTAGACTGAAGCTTGGAGAAGTCGGACAAGGGAGTCTGTTGACCAGAAATCTCATCCGCTTTTCTGCCTTCCCTCTTCTTTCCCCATTGCAGACAGCGGGAAACAGATGGAGGAAATGAAAAAAGGTAAATGGAAAAAACTGCGAGAGAAGTTCTCTGCCAAGAATGCTGAAGAGGACTCGAAGTTATAACCTCTCTCCCCAGCTGCCCTCTGTACATATTCCTAAAGCACTGTATATTGCCATGATGAATAAAGCCATTCATTCCTCTTAGGCATAGTTCTGAATGCTATTGCTGAGGCCCTCCATTATGTTGTTCTAAAATCTGGGACTGAACTTGGCATCTCCAAAATTGGTTCAGGATGAATATGCTAATTGCACGGGACAGTGTGTTTGTATGGAAAATGAGACACTATCTGAGGTGAGAGAGTCAGGGGCAGGGCAGATGTGCCTGTTTGGACATAGTGGCGACAGAACCACTGTTATATTAAGATTATAACTAAAATCATCCTAACACAGCCACTAAAGTCCTGTTACGGTGGTTCTCTTCTGACTAGGTGTTCACAAATTCTTGTGTGCGCGCGCTATTGCATGTGCCATTCTCCTGCACATCCTGTGGTTTAAGAATGGATGTTAATGACTGTACTTCTCAGTGTTATTGATCCAAGTTAAAAATCTGATCACTCCATCTACTGTGGCCTATTTGCAATCCTCAAAAGCTACTGCATACTTCAGCATCAGTGTCTGTTCCTGGGAGCCAGAGGACTGCTCCATGTCTGTGCAGTGCCCTATGGGGGTGCAGAATATAAATCTAAAACATGTACCTGCACTATGCTTGGCTCTAGGAAGAACTAATGGCCTCTTGCTGTTAGGCATTTGAACAGTTTTCCCCTGGCAAGAACTGAAACCATTTGAAACCTGCAGTGGGCTCTAGTCTAAAACTTCGGCAGACAAGCTGTGGTGTTTATGGTAGCTCTGCACTAAGAGATCTTTGTATGTCTATAGCACCCATCCCCACTCTCTGAACTGAGTTTCCTCTGGGATGGGGACCTGTATTCACACAGCACCCTGCCTAATATGGTCCTAAACAGGATCAAGGCTTCTGGATGCTACTGAATTATAAATATTATTAATGCATAAGAGCTCTCAGAGTGTTGAGAAGAGGTTCTTTGACCTCATTTCAGCTTTTACTATGACTTGATTTTGTGTTAACTTAGTTAAGGCAATTTACATATTAGTTAAGTAACAACAAAATAAAAAGTTTGTAAAACATCACATCGGAGATGAAAATAAACACAGGATTTACCTCTTCACAGTGAACTGCTGTAAACCTGCAATTTCCCACTACTGCCCAAATAAAGTCTGTCCACTGAAGATAAAAGACTATGTCATGCTAGCAACAGCTTTGCTGTTACTCATCCTCATCAGATGCGTTGTACTATCAGTAAATCTCGTTGAGTTTACTGCACCCCAGCGATAGATGGGATTCTTAAAATGGAGGAAAATCAGCGTTGTGAGGTACAGTGAACAAGATGTCTGGCTTGCAAAGTTCCACATCTGCTATGAACTTTTCACTGACTACTTGGAATAAGTTAAATATTGCAACTCTATAATTGCTAGTAACAATCTTAATGCTATCCTCTCTGGAGTGCGGTAGCCACCAAAATGTAGTGCCTGGAGATAAAGAGAATTCACGTTACAGAATAAAAAGTTATTGCAATGAGGAACCAAAGTCCCAAATAATTTACCTTCCTTTGAGGGCATTAGGATAAAATTGTGGGTCCAGGTACAGTGAGGAAATCTGGTAAGTTAGTGGTTCCTGTCTGCTGCTGGGCAAAATGTTTGCGGAGATGTAATGGAGAAGGAAAAGGCTGGTGTTGAAACCTTACAGCTGTAACCTTCTAGGCTTTGGTCCAGCTTCTGAAGATGTGATCTATGTGCAGACTCCAGTGAATACAGCCTAGCTGATAACATGTATTTAGTCAGTTGGCGAAGCTGATCCTTTCTGTGTGCCTCAGTGATTCAATGTGTTCTGGGCATCCACAAAACCGATCCGCTGTCTGCGCTTCCTTTGCTCTGTCATCTAGAGTAGGACACAATGTAGTCAGGAACACTGTTCTTGTTCTTTTCCCCCTTTATCCACACTAAGAGGCCCATCCCTTAGGCTGGGGTCAAACATATGCCTGCCAAGGGCTTTCAACTCCCAGGGATGCTGCTAAGCAGGTGCCAAAGAAAGCCCTACTCTGGACTGCAACCTGGGGTATGGAACAGCCTCCATATGAGGAGAGATTAAAAAGACTAGGATGTTCATCTTAGAAAAGAGACGACTAAGGGGGAATATGATTGAGGTCTATAAAATCATGAATGATGTGGCAAAAGTATATAAGGAAATGTTATTTAACCCTTCACATAACAAGAACCAGGGGTCACCCACTGAAATTAACAGGCAGCAGGTTTAAAACAAACATAAGAAAGTACTTCTTCACGCAATCCACAATCAACCTGTGGAATTCGTTACCGGAGGATGTTTTGAAGGCCAAAGGTATAACTGGGTTAAAAAATAATTAGTTCATGGAGGATAGGTCCATCATTGGCTATTAGAAACCCCATGCTTTGGGTGCCCCATAACCTCTGACTGCCAGAAGCTGGGGCTGGCTGACAGGATGGATCACTCAGAATTGCCCTGTTCTGTTCAGTCCATCCGCAGCATCTGGAACTGGCCACTGTCGGAGACAGGATACTGGGCTAGATGGAACCATTGGTCTGAGCCAGTATGGCCGTTCTTATGTTCTTTTGGGAATATGACGATGAGAGAACCAAGGCAAGAGAGTTGTGCTTTAGGATGTAGCTTTCCTGACAGAGGGGGAGTCTAGCTGTGTCCTCATGCAGCTGGTGAGAACTTAGCTGTTAAGGGAAACTCTTAGGCCAAGTGCTCCTGACCCAATGAGCTGCTAAAACCTTTTCTTTCCCCTCCCCAGCTGTGCAGATTATGGAAGTCTGCCTGAGGCTGCATCCATTGATTCTGACAGGCCATCTTTGCATGCTACCCTAGCCAAAATATGACCCTAGAAACATGTTTCAGTTACTGTGGATCCTGCTCTACTGCTTGGGATTTGTGCTCTACCATGAAGCCATCCCCATTCTGAAGCATCCCTGTTTAAACTATAATACCTGCTCTTTCAGCTCATTCAGCTGTGAAGTGAGGTGAGACACCAGCTTCATAGTGGAGTTGAGCTTGTCTTGAAGACTCCGGATCTCATTCTGTTCCCCTTCCCCTTCGTTGCTGACCAACGACATGGCTCGCATCCGAGGGAACCAGTCCAGGTTCTTGTTCTGAAATGATGGGGGAGCTTGATTTGAGCATAAGTGGTAATTCACAAGAACAGGGTAATTGGCCCTATAAACCCTGTCTGTGCTAAGGGTCTAGTAGAAACATTTAAGAGCCTGAGCTCCCCAGTACCTTTAAGGATTCTCATTAATAGCCCATTAATTTTCCCAATTTTTTTTTTGTAGACTTCCAGACACAAAGCAATCCCGTAAGTTTGACTGTAGCACATTCAAAGGTTTTCCTATACCTTCCTGCCCTCCTCCCCCAGCCTTTGTCATTGCCTTGAGTTCACAATAACTAGGTTGCTCCCAGTTCTGCTTTTCATTAAGTCCTGGCTTCTTTGAATATCCAGTAGTTGAAAATAAAATACCCAACAGATGACGCCTGGTTAGCTGGGCCCAAATTGGAAATAATCATACAAGGAAGAAGTGAGAGGCATTTACAAAATTAAAATTCTAAGTGTTCTTTTGAAAACAAGTAAGTTTTCTCAACAAGTCATTGTTTTCAAAAATGTTTTCCTTGGGGGGGACACGTCGCCACTGTGTGAGACCCTGTCTTAGGCAACACTGACCTTAATCATTTGTGCCACGTAACTCTCAGGCCCTGTGTAGTCAGTCTTATCCTTCACTCGCACCAGCACGATGAAGTACAAGTAGTTCCACATGTTGTGCTCAATTTTAATGTGCTCTTCGAAGGACACAGTCTTATTATCAAACTTGTCCCTTTCGAGACCTGGGAGAGGCAGTGGAGAAAAGAGGAATTGAAAAAAAATAAATAAAGTGTAAAAAGAAGAACAGATAATTGAATCCTATCCCAGGTGTGAATTTCAAAGGACGCTTTTAATAATTAGGTGGTGTTTAACATACAATAAGCATCCCAGCTTATATTAGACAAATTACCTAGCTCTGTATTTAGAATGCTTCTATTTAAAGTGCTACTAAATACATTTCCTGTATAGCAAATCGAAACTTCTAGCATCAAAACCACACAGTGCATCTCTCTTAAACATGATCTGCAAAGAAGGAAGAATTGGGTTTGTGTTGTGCTTGTTTTTTTATTATTTACATTTTGATTCCCCCGCCCCCCCAAATAAGGGGAAATGCTTGCTTCCTTTTTTTGTTTTGCTTTTTGATGCACAAAGGTGGCCCGAGAAGGTTTTTTTTCCCCTGCATGTTTTTTCTTAGTAATATCAGGAAAGTCAGTTCTGTTTTCTCCCTCTCCCCTTTTTTTGGGAGGACTTCTTGGGTTATTCAGATGAGGTCTGAGAGCTTTCTCAGCCCAGAATTTAAGGGTTTGGAGGAGTGACAAACCCTTCACAAAGAACACATTATTCCAGAGTGTTGTTAATGCTTATTTAACAAAAAGCAACAGTTTGAATTACAAAAATTGTTTCCTCTCTCAACTAACGAGGTTCATTTTTTTTTTATCTAAGCTGCTAATTCTTCAGTGATTCATGGAGTCTTCTAGCATAGACAAGAGCCAAATTTCTAACACAAACAAATGTGAAAAAATAAATCAAGTCTTCTTTACACATAATAAAGAAGCACAAAAAGGACAACTCCCATTTTTTCCCTCTTCACACTCTTAAAATAAACAGCTGCTACTGGAATAACACAAGTTAAGGGCTTGATCTAGCGAGGATCTTGGTTGGGGAGCGCATGTGTTTGTGTGATGGTTTTTGCCCTGGAACTCACCACATATGAAACACGTGGTCTTAAGAATTTCTTCCTTCTTTTGCTTCTCACTCCTCAGATCAGCAAAGGTGTCTATGATGACACCAAAGATAAGGTTGAGGACAATGATGATGACAATGAAGAAGAAGAGGAGGTCATAGATAACCCGAGCAGGGAACAAGGACTCCTGCAAAGGATAGAAGGAAAATAGCCATAAACAAAACATGATACTTCTCCCGTCCAGCCCCTTGCTCTAATAGTCATAGATTATGCTGCTTCCTTACGATGGCCGGAGAAATGGCTTAAGGCCAAGGTAGAGGGAGGCTAGTTGAGGGGCTAAGATCTAAATTCCACGTCATGAAGAAAATTTGGAGTATTGCTGGGAATGGTGGCATAGAAAGAGGCATAAGCATAGGGGATGGAAGAGATAATGCATAAGGTGTGTAATGAAGGAAAGGTGAGAAATTAATTAGAGGGGTAAGTCAATGTATAAATGGAGAGATGAGTGATAGGTCTGGCAGCGTCAGAAGCATGTACAGGGATGAGGGAGGGAGACATACATATAGCCGTGAACATGACGGGTCTCTGCAGGAGAAAAGGGAATCGGCCCTGGACTGGAGTTTGCCCAGAGTGCCGAGTTAACTCACATCCTTGGATGGCTTCCTGAGAATGTCACCCACGCCCCCTCCGTTCCTCAGGCCGTGATTCAGGACAGTGACAATGCACATGAGCAGCGTGTCACAGGCACGCTCTGAGTTATCCTCCTCATCGTCTGGAACACAAGCATAAACCAGTCGGGAGAGAGCAGATAAGGAGATCAGCCCATTGGAAGGAGCCAAGCAGTACAGAGAAGCCTCAGGTCACTGGCTTTGGAGTCTCTCTAAGGGCTTTTCTTTCCTCCTTTTACTTTTATCTCCTGGAAGCAGGTGGTCACGGTATATACCAGAGCCAGCAGCAGAATGTGTACAGAGAAAATCGACTGGCTAACAGTGTTCCAGCAACTGTGTTTTGCACACTAATTAGCGGGAGGGGTCTCTCCTTGGAGTATATTTTGCTGCTCGGCCTGTTAACAACACTGTCCTGACTGACAAATGAGAGGGCACCACCTCACTCTATTGATGTCCTGATTTCCACCACCTCTGTATTAATTCAGTGGGATTCCTACCTAGGAGCACAGGCTGCTACCAGGGTAAGATACTTACCTCTCAGCACATCAGGCACTGCAGAGCAGCTAATTTTGTCACCACTGCACGACTCCATAAAAGCCTCCATGTTCCTTTGCATCCCCAAGGGGCCGTCTGGAAGCACAAGAGACTGTGTCATCGTCAGAGTATTGGCTTGATAACCACTTGTCTTTCCTCTGATTGGGGCCTCTCCTTCACCGCCCCTTAGCTGCAGCTCAAAAGGCTATTTGGGAAAGGTTCTTTTGGGTTCCCACTTATCCCCTCAAACTCCAGTCCTAGAGCTCCCGTCTCTGACACACTGACAGCGCTAAGCCCTGCTGGCAATGAGAACGGGACTGTCTAGCTGCATACGCTGAGCCCAGACCTCCACTGGACCTGTGAATGGATGTCCCGGGGTCTTTTCAGCCCTGAATCCCCTGCTCAGTTTTCAAACGCGGGGACCTTTAGAGGACAGCTGCAGTCCTGAAGCTTCCATTGTATCTGCCCAAAACCAGTACCACATTCCCTTTTACCCCCAAACTCCTGGTTCCCCAGAATGCAGTGCTGGTTCCCTGAAGTCTCCGGGAGCTGCTGTATTCTCTACCACCTGGAAGCTCAGTGGGACCAGGATTTTGACCCTTAAAACATTACGTCTCACATCTCCTTTGTGAAAGAGGTGTTATTTCCCCCATTTTACAGATGGGGAAACTGAGGGACAGTGTGGAAAGTGACATATGAGCAAGGTCATGCAGGGAGTCAATGGCAGAATCTGGAAGACAACCCAGCACTATCTATCCCCCCGCTCTACGCCCCACACCACAACCCACACTCGCTGCGTGGCCGGGCAAGCTGGAGAGACCTTTGGACTTGTTGTCAGGCAGCCGATCCACCTCCATGATGAAGTCGTCTTTCAGGAAGAGGAAACCCACGATGGAGAAGAGGTAGACGAGGATGAGAGCCAGGAGGGCGGTCAGCAGGATGGAGCGCCCGTTCCGCGTCACGCTTTTGATGACGTTGAACAAGGTCTCCTCACGGTAGATCAAGTCAAAGAGCTGAAATGGACAAAGCATGCCCATGTGGAGTTTAATTAGCAGGGGGAGAAATGCAGCAGCGGGCTTTTTGTGATAACATCTGGTCTTTCTAGAGCACCTTGTAGCCTAGCATCTCAGAGTACTCGACAAACGCTAACTAAATTTCCCAGCAGGCATTCAGTACCATCCCCATTTTACTGGTGAGCAGACTGAGAACAAGGTGGTAAATACCTAACTCCTATTGAAATCAATGGGAGTTAAGGTCCTAAATAGCTTTAAGGATCTGGGCAGAAGTGACTTGTACACAGCAGTCGAGCCAGAAATAGAACCCAGGAGTCCCAGCTTGCAATCCCTTGCTCTAACCAGTAGATCACATCGCCTCCTAGTTGACCCAGATCAAAGGTAGATGATAAAAAGAGATGCAGATACAATACATACACGCAAAAAGCAGAAAGGCTGACCCACACAAATAACACTGGACAGGAATCTTTCAGTTCCCCACTGGGCAGGGCTGTGCTACGTACGTTTCCCTAACAACCGAGTTTATCGTACCAAGATGCTGTAGAAGAGTTCGTGTACAAAGAGCCCCAGAATGCTGGTCACAATGTAGGCCACGTGGTAGAGAAACTCCATATCCATGATCATGGCTTTGTAGCCCCGGATAAATGTCCCACGGTTGCCCACGAAGCTCACCACGAACACAATCTTGTTGGTCAGCTAGGGAGCAATCACAAGGAAGCAGGGTGGGTGAGTGCTGTATAGTAAGACAGTTTGCCTTTGTGAACTCAATATACAATGACGGTAGAGGGTGAATGCTCTCCCAGTTACAGCGCTGTAAATCCACTGCCTTCATGTGAATGCCAATGAGCGCAGGATTCCGCCCAGATACCTACAGCTACATTTCCGGTGGCCACTGATTTTCATTGCTGGGAGCCCAACTCGACAGATTGAGCCTGGGTTTAGGGGCGCTGCACTAACCTTCCCCAGGTAACTTACATTGAGAGCTCCCAGGATGTTCAGCGTGAGCCCAATCCCTAAGTAATAGATCGATCGCAGGATCAACGCCACGAGGAGCGGTCTGACGCCGTAGCGCCGGGTAAATAGGGCCATGACGGAGAAGCAGATTAGAAACCAGAAGAGCAGGGAGATCAGTGGGGAATCCAACACTCCTGGGAAGAAAAGGGACACCATCATTAAAGGGCATGGAAATCAAGCACGTACGATCAACTGGTCACACTGTGTCGATCCATAGCAAACATTAGAGCGGAATTATCCCTCAAACTAAAGAGCCAGTCATGAAAAAACTCAGACTCATAGAGGGAAAGAAACATCCCTGGGTACAAAAAGTAACACAGAATAAGATTGTCCTTAATATTCATTACATGTATTATTTTATTATTAAAACATTAATGCTTTTCTAGCACCTTTCATCTGAGATCTCAGAGCTCTTTAAAAACACCAATAAATGAAGCTTCATAGCACAAGAGGTATCTCATTATTATCCCCATTTTAGAACCTGGGAGACTGTAGCACAGAGAGAAGTGAGTTTCTCAAGGACACAGAACAAGTTAGTGGCAGAGTCGAGAAGAGAATCCAGGAGTCCTGGCTCTCAGTCCCCTGCTCTCAGTCTTAGACAACATTCCCTCCCTCTCAGGGTTTGTCTACACTGCGGCAGTGAGTCTCAGGGCTTGGGGCTACAAACAGCAGTGTAGACGTCGTGGCTCAGACAGGACTCAGGCTCTGTGGCTCACCCCGTCCCCGGGCTTCAGAGCCTGAGCCCGAATGCTGTTTTTAATGCTGTAGCACGAGCCCAAGTCTGTAGAGCCAGGCTCTGAGACTCACAGCCGCAGGCTTTCAAATGCAGCAGGCTTTAGAGGCTGAAGAGGAAATAGAGGAAGATACTGAGCAGCTTTGGCCGGGAATGGGGCTGGTGAGATTGTATCTGCCAAGGGGTCAGTGTGTGTCATTCTCTCTTTGGATGAGAACGCCCTTTCCTCTGGTCTCTAAGAACAGAAGTGGATGGAGCACTTACCCATAGAGGTGGCTTCGACATAGGGGTAGAAGAAAGCAATGATGATGTTGATGAAGACAGCCAGGTTGAAGGAAATGCTTCCCCAGAGAGTCATTCTGCGGGAGAACCAGTACATCAGCGGCATGCCTAGGAAGAGGAAGGTAGGAGGTGACACACTGCACAGTAAATCTCAGCTGATCATGTGCGACTTTGATATGGATCGTAACTTCTCCCGGAGACTTAAGAGGCTCAATTCAACACATGCTCTGGGGGACTGACCTCCCATTTCCTCCAACTAGTAGCAGAAGTCCCCAGCGTTCGCCTGAAATGGGGCAGTGAGTTCAAAATGTTACTGCTCACATTTCGTGGCTCTTCAAACCTTTGACCCACTCTGGTACTTGAAAATCAGCTCCAGTGTTACACCCCTATTGTCTTTCTCTCATTACATCCTACATCCTGGCATTTGCATGTTTCAAAAAATGGTACCTCTGCTCTCTTGGCATCACTTCTCCGTCCCGTAGGAGTCCTCAACAGCCTGCACTACCAGCCATTTCCTATCCCAATTCAAAACTTGCTTCCTGTCTCATCGCTAACAGAATTCTGTTTGGTTTTGCAAGTGTTTTCACTGCTACTATAATACTTCTTAGCTGCTTACTGGCATTTATATGTTATCTCCTCACGATTCATGAATAAAGGCAACCTGATAAGTGCGAGGTGAAACTTTAAAGTGGATAAGCACCCAAGTGTTCAGATGCTGATCTGAACTGGATCCAAACTCTCAAGTCTGCCAAAGTGAGCTGGAAACCTTGCAAGAGACCAGTTTCCTTGTATTTAAATGCTCTCTGGAAAGGAGATTTCCAGCGGGAGACTTACTGAAGGCAACCTTTCTAATGGTTCCACACTGAACTGTTTCAACCCTCAAGGATTCAAGTGTTGAATGAAGGTATGGTTCAGTTCTGATTTGGTTTAAGCTGATTCATCCAGCCCTGGCTTGGCTATTCGTCCAGGGCGTGTCTGTCTTTCATACCTAGGCATCCATTTATCCATGTATCTATGTAGGCATGTCTGATGTGCCAATCCTCACAGTATTTATACGCAATACAAATCAGCAAAAGGCTAGCATCTGTCAGAAAGGGCCCTTCCTTGTTATGTCCCTGTCTTCCGTGGGATTGTTCTTGACAGCCTCCATGAGCTGCAGCCTTCATTACCAAGGAAAGCCTTGTGTGAAGAAATAGGTCTTACAGGTCACATCCTGACCTCCAGAGGTAGGGAGTTCCACAGCTGTGTGCTCCGCCTCTGTACCCTCAGCTCCATCAGTCAGTGTCCCCAGTGGGTCGCAGTGAGTGAGAGGGTCTCTAAGAGAGCTAGGTCTAAGTCCATTCAAGGATTTAAAGATTAGCACCAGGACGGGCATCTGGAACCTAACAGGGAGCCAAATATTGAGTGCGCTGACAACCGTTAAACAGTAACAGCAGCTTTGGCCAGCGCATTTAAGTTCATCTGATCCCAAATGTCCAGTCAGCCACTTAATAAGAAGACAAGATGTTTGTCACTTCATATCCCCTTTTTCCTTGTGAATCGGCACAGGGAATTGCCACCTCTACACTCTCTGTTTGCTTTAAGCCCATATTTTCAAAACTGGTGCCCGCCTTCGGGTGTCCAACCTGAGACACCCAGAGCGTGATTTTCAGAGACGCTGAGCACCCACTGCTCCAACTGCCTTAAATTGCCTCCATGGGTATTTAACATCTCTGCACATCAGGGCTGGGTATCTGAGGCCTGGCACCCTAAAACAGAGGGACCCAAGCTTAGCAGCTACTTCTGAAAACAAGCTGTCATTACATCTCCTGGCAGGGGAGTTACTTCTCTCTCTCTTCTCCACTCTGTGTCGTTTTCTCTGCTTTATGTTGTTTGCTAAATATGTTACAATACCCTGTTTGTTTTGGGCCACTTAGGAACTCCACTAATGACTTTCTCCCTGGTTTTGCATCTAGACGCATGCAGCCTAGAGGGGCCCTGCATTTTTTATTTGCTTCCAGTTGCCTCATTCAAAGTCAACAAGGGATCGGGAAGCTACAAGTGAGGAAAGTCTCATGGACGTATTGTCAATGGAAGACTTCAGGGCACTGCATGCAGCCAGGGGCATGGGATGCTGGGGGAGCTCATGGCCGTTTTGGAGCATTGCTGTTCTCAGGGGAGCTCCAGTTTGTCCTTACTGCGCAGTTTCTTCTGCCATTCCATCTCGTTGTGGAGGAAGGACGACTGGTCGAAGAAGTCGCTGACTTTGCTGCCCTGCTCGTCTTGTTCCGTGGTGGTGAATAGCCGGTACTTGGTCTCCCTGGTGACGAATTCGCAGATGCTGGGCACTGGGAAGATGATCTGCTCCATGCTCCGGTCCAGACGCACAATCTGAATAGAGCAGGCAAAGAAAGCGGGGTGCTAGTAGTGCCCCATCTGCACCACATTTTCATTTGCTCTGCCATGTAACCAGGAACCAGCCCCACACCAGCTCAGTGAAGGATCCATAGACAGCAGCTCATTCTAAGCCACGCCCACAGATTGATCCAGCTAACACAGGGGTTCTCCAACTTTTGTACTGGTGACCCCTTTCACACAGCAAGCCTCGGAGCGTGACCCCCCCTTATACATTAAAAACACTTTTTAATATATTTATCATCATCATAAAAGCTGGAGGCAAAGTGGGGTTTGGGGTGGAGGCTGACAGCTCACGACCCCCCCATGTAATAACCTCGTGACCCCTGAGGGATCCCAACCCCCACTTTGAGAACCCCTGCTCTAACACATCCCTGACCAGCACAAGGCTCGTGCGGCGGGAATCCTTGCTCGCACTGACGAGACGTGTTGCTGGAGACCCAACAAACAAGAAGGGCAGTAGGAAGAAGATAGCAGGGCACCGCTAAGTTGCTCTACCTGTAAGTGCTAGCCTGTATCTCCGTGGCACGACAACGATGAGGCGTATCTATGAACTGCAGACACAGGGAGGTGAAGCCCCATGACCTACATTAGCCGGCCATTAGTCCATGAAAGGGAAATCTAGCAGGACAACACGTCCTACCTCAATCTGGGAGGTGTGCTTCTCGTAATACGCCAGCGGGTCCTCTTCTTCCTCCTGGACGGGAGCCGTCGATTTCAGCATCTGAGTCAGCTGCTTATTGTTTAAACTGAGCTGGGGTAGAGGGGAGAAAAAGCAGGCGTCTTCAGCTGGCAAAGGCCCGAGGGATTCTGTTTTAACTGGGCATTAACAATGGTTCCTCATCATTTAGCAAAAGCAAATCAACAAAAGCTTTATAAAGGGCCCCAGGAGCTCTCCCCAGCCTCCCAGGGATGGCAATTCAACTCACTACCATAATTACCTCCCAAATGGGCTAATCCCTAAATTACAGATCAGTGCCCATAACGCCCAAGGGAAATTGCATTACAGCCGAGTAGCATTCGGCAGCTGAGGCCGGGCCACACAACGCAGGAAAATGACAGCAAAAGGATCAACCCTCCTACCTCTAGGAACCGGACACCAGCAGGGAAGCTTAACCCCCATCAGCACTAATAGGAGCAGACCTTCTCCTGGACATGGACCCTTAAGAAGGGAACCAGCCACCCGTGAGCTCCTTTAATATTACCCTTATGAGCTGGGTAATAATAGTAGCACATGCCCTTGTGCTTGTAGTTTTGGCTCACACACCATGCGGACCCCACCGCAGGTGTGAGTTTTGTATCCCCACGGGAATATCTAAAAAGATCAAGGATTAAATGGTGGAAAACAAAGCAGCTAAGAACCCTCTGCTTAGCCAGGCCTGGGGCAGTTTCTTAGCAACCCACTGCCACTGGGGAGGTCCTGCATTCGCTCCATGGAGCTCTCATACCATAGAGGAGATGCCCTCCTCTTCCTCCTCCTGGATTCGCTTCACTGGCTTCAGGAGATGCTGCAGTTGCTTGTTGTGCCGAGACAGCTGAAAAGAGAGAGAGGGACAGTGAGGAATGAATAGGAGCATGGGACAGACATGGCAGGGCAGAATGTACTGTGAACATGTGAGGATCCTTTGCTAGATGCGTAAAAGCCATGGAAGGATGAGGCATACATGTGCCAAATCCTGGTCCAACTAGAGCCAATGAAAGTTTTGCCATTGACTTCTCTTGAATCAGGATTTAGCCTTCATACATAAAAAGGAAGAACAACATCGGCAGTGGCACTAGCTAGCATAAAACAAGGGATGTCAATCTCCATGCTTCAGAGAATAAGCTGGCCACCGTACCGGGTCAGGAAGGATTTCAGCCCTATGGTAATGTACAATTGTCCAGTTGGTGTGGAGGAGGTTCTGCCTTCTGCTAATGCCCTGAGGCTTGGGCACTGCCAGACACTGGATTCCAAATGAGAGGAACCATTGATCTGTCCGAGGACAGCACTACTCACATGCCTAGGGCAACAGGACTTGTTGGGACATAAGCAGAATAGTGGATCCTGGGGCCCAAATTTGCCATTGACGCAAGTGGGTGAAACGTCGTTGAAGTCCATGGTGTGGGGCAAGCTTACGCGCAGGGCCGGCTCCAGGCACCAGCGTAGGAAGCAGGTGCTTGGGGTGGCCAGTTCAAAGGGGCGGCACTCCGTCCGGTATCGGGGCAGCACGTCCGGGTCTTCGGTGGGAATTCGGCGGCAGGTTCCTCATTCCCTCACTTCCTCTTTGAGCTGCTGCCAAATTGCCACCAAAGAAGAAGAGAGGGAGGACCCGCTGCCGAAGAAGCGGTGCGATTGAGCTGCTGCCGAAGTGCTGCTGCTCGGCTTTTTTTTTTTTTTTTGCCGCTTGGGGCAGCAGAAAAGCTGGAGCCGGCCCTGCTTACGTGAGCAGTGACGTTAACCTGTGATATGCCAGCACAAAGTGATCTAGCTCTGAATGAAAGGAACCCTCCAAGGTGTCAAGGACCAAGCAAAGGTGCGGGTCAGGACTCAAAGAACCCAATTTCTTTTCCTAGGCCCCAAGCAAGTCTTCTACTTATGGCTCCAGACTGGAACTTCACAGGTATCCCAGCAGAACTGGGTCTTTCTAGGTTTGTCTTGAGAAAGTATTTAAATAAATATGGGGGGAACCTGGAAAGACTATCCCATGCTAACCAATGAAGAAAGGCTACCACACCCCAGGACGGAGGAGCTGGGGGAATCCAGCCTTAGAAAGGAGAGGCTTCTGCAGAGGGGCACCCGCGGTAGAGAAATGTCCGAAGAGACGGTACCTGTAAGGCCAAGATATAGATGTTGTGCCCGACTTCCCGGGGGGAAACCTCGGCGTTCTCGCACTCTTCCTCCTGGAGATAGGCTTTTTTAATGACATCAACCTGTAAAGGCAACCACGGGAGGAAGTCAGCTGTGCACTTCGCCAGCTAGCAACCTGGCTAAGGTTTTGCACTGCCCTGGGGACACTCTGAAACAATAATATTTTGTTTCTCTTCCCTGCCCCGTTTGTTGTTTCCCCTAACCAAGGAAGGCTCCAGGGTGTGTGTGTGTGTGTGGGGGGGGGGGGAATTTGTTGTTGTTGAGAGAGTGAGAGATGCAGATAACTATCCACTGGAGGAAGGATGGATTAGTGATAGAGACTTGTGAGGCCTGGGTTCAGTTCCCTGCTCTGTCACAGACTCCCTATGTGGCCGTGGGCAAGTCGCTTAATCGTGCCGTGCCTCAGTTTCCCCACCTGTACAATGGGGATAACAACAGTGCCCTACCTCACCGGGGGGGCGGGGAGGATAAATACACTAAAGATTGTGAGGTGCTCATATAGCATGGTAGTGGAGGCCAGATAAACTACCTTTGACAGTACTGCACTGAGACTAGGTGCACATGTGCATCTTGATTCCACACACAACCACATTACCTCAACCTCCCAGCCCTGACCCAGGAAGTCCCAAGAGCACAGGTGAGTAGGATAGGGAGGGAGAGCCATCTAGGCTTGAAGGCTCCCTGGAATTTTAGGTCTGTCCCAAAGATTCAGACCTCTGCCCCTTCCCTTCCCACCTTCCCCCCCGTCTCTAACAAGTCCTGCATGTCTCCAAAAGGCCGAGAGCATCCCTCCCTGCTCACCCACCCTTACCAGTTCCTGAGGCCGGAGGCTGATGAGGATCCGCTCGGCATTCTCACTGTCGTGTCTGCTCTCCATCAGGGCCAGCAGGAGTTTGGAGGCATTGTCCTGGTGAAGACACACCCACTGAGGTAAGCCAGTGTGTCACAGGCACCCTCTACCTCTGCTTGAGGCCCGTGAACATGCCATGCCATGCGGAAGCACGACCACCCATCCATAGCTCCCCTACGCTAGAGCCCCAGCCACACTCCCACCCACTCTAGAGACGCACGTTCTGGAGCCTGCCAAGCCACTCAGTGCTACAGAGCCCTCCTGCTCATGCATGCTGGAGAGAGACCTCCCCACCCACGCTCAGTACCCCACACTTTACAGAGACCACCTCCCCACACCACAGAAACCATACAAACAACCCTGCCAACACCACACCCATTCGAGATGTCCACTAAAGATCCACAGACACACTACGGAGTCCTACAGACATGCTAGACTCATAGATTCCAAGGCCAGAAGGGACCACTGTGGTCATCTAGTCTGACCTCCTGTATAACATGGGCCGGAGAACTTCCACTACATAAACCCTCTTCAGTACCTGCTCCATGCCCCACCTGCCACAAACACACATGAGACATCCCATCCTTACACCCCCTTCCAGGCTGCCCCACTGACCTTCAGCTGGAGGACAAGGTCCATTCTGTACTTGCAGAGGGGGCTGATCTCATTCAGGATCAGGGCCGTGATGATGTCAATGCCATTAGATTCGTGCGTCACAATGCAGCTCTGGGGAGTGACACACACAGGGTTTATGCCACAGATTCTTTTCTGCCCTCTTGACCTCCGCTTTCCCCTCTGATGTCTCAGACTCCCCACATGCTCACAGGGGCTCAGGCTTAGGGGACGAAACGCCGGAGAGCCTAGGCCCCACCTACACAATCAGATCAGCTGTGTTTGACCAACGTGCTCCCAGCACAGTGGCCTAACTAGGTTATAACACAGCAAAACTGAGGCATACATGGATAAAAACCGTCCAGACAAAGACTATATCAGGTTTCAACCATGTTATTTGACCTTGTCTGTACTGGCCAGCCATCGTTACAGCCTTGTCAGGCACAAGCCATGTTCAGTCGCTGTTGCCTTGATGATGTTGATGGGATCTTTTTCTTTGATGTATATCAGGGTGACCAGATAGCCAGTGTGAAAAATCGGGACAGGGGGTGGGGGGAATAGGCGCCTGTATCAGAGAAAACCGCAAATAGCAGGATTGTCCCTATGAAATTGGGACATCCGGTCCCTTAATGCATACAGAATCAACGATAAAGGACAGGAAGTTATTCCATGCCCTGGGCAGGTCCAAGGGTGAAAGCCTCTAGCACACGTTCCTTAAGAGCAAATGTAACACTAACCACCACATGCCCGCGAGAGCAGCATCGACCCATTCCCAAGCATCGTTTGTGGGTACAGAGTTCCCACCTGTGCAGGAATGAGTCACATGACTACCCTGCTACGAATCCCCATCGGCCAATCACATCACTCCTTCACTCTAAGCCCGAAGTTACAGACGGGAGAGACACAGGATTCTCCCCTGCAGCCCATTCTTCACTGTTCTGCCCTGCTTAATCTGAAACAACTCATGCAACGGGGCTCCCATGCCTTCCCCCTGGGGTGGCTACTGCCGGGAGGTTTCTCCTGATAGTCAGCCTGAATGGTGCTTTCCTAATTCCATTGCATTGCTTCTAGTTGTGCCTGAACAATTCCTTCCCTCCTGGGATATCACGGACAGCAACCAAGTTAGCCCAGCAACACGCGTTAGTGATTGTAACCTCCGCCCACACATCAATCTCCCCAACTCTTCTCTGAACGGTCCCAATTCTGCACCCCCTGACACCCCAAAATCAGGGAGGCTGAACCAGCAGCAGCAGAACCTTGGTCCTATTTCCCCAGCCTCTGGAAAGGATTGAGCGGGGCTCCCTCAGCAGTGTCCCGAGAGCTGCCTTGGGAACACCAGGCCATTGGTGCAAAATCCCAGGCGTCCTGGAAACAAGCCAGGTCTAGAGCAACGTGCAATGGTCTCTAGCTGTGGCTCTAGCCACCCGCTCACCCGTTGCCCTCAGAGCCAACCGAGCTGTCCCTTGGTGGTGTGGGGGGTTTGGATTACCTGGTTCTCATGGCAGGGTCCCTGGCAATATTCCGTCAAAGTCTCCAGGGTCTGCGTGATAAGGGCCACGTTGTATTCATTGATGTAGAGGCCCAGCAGGCCCAGCCCCCCCGTGGTGCTGCCGCACATGATGTCCAGGAACTGCAGCGTCTCACACACCAGGTTGTAGTTGGTCTTATTGTTCTGACACCGGAGGAAGTTCTGTAAAACAAACCTCCCGGCTAAAACCTCCAGTCTCTGCATCCCCCCTTCGCTGGCTCTCTCTTCTCCAGGGAAGCCAGCGGGGTGTGGGTCAGGGCAGAATTTGGTACTATGCCCCCTACATAATGTTTGGCCATGGGTGTGATCAGTGATCAGAGCTGTAACGGGGGCATCGAGCATGTCTAGCCCAATGCCATTTAACTACAGATACAGACAGTGACCAGGACCTAGTACAATAACAACACACAAGGCTTATCTAGCGCTTTGCTTCTGTAGATCGCAAAGCATTTACAAAGCAGGTCAGTATCATGGGGAAACTGAGGCACGGGGAGGGGAAGCGGCTTGTCCAAAGTCACCCAGCAGGCAAGTTGCAAAGCCAGGAATAGCACCCAGGTCTCCTGAGTCCCACCGCTCTGCCCAGTGAGCCAAACGTCGCCCCAGCACCGCTGCTTACGAACCTGGAGGTCCCGGTTGTGGTTTTCGCAGAGCAACTGCAGGAACCGAAGAATAGGCTCCATGATCAAGATCGACATCCCCATCTCATTGCTCTGGCTTCGCTCCCCAGTGTCATGGCCCTTTCGAAACCCAATGGCCATGGGATGCCGAGATGGGGCGTAGGACAGCATGAAGGTTCCTCGTCCTAAAGGGAAATCCAGTCTCTATTACCGTCATACCCAGGAACTATGGTTGCCTACCCAGAGAGAAGCACTCAAGGGGGACAAACACATCCCCTGCTGGCTACCTGGATGCGGCCAGCTTGTATGCATCTTCAGGTTGGCTAACTAGAGAGCCTGCCTCTGGCTAGATCAGGATCTTACTGCTAGTCACTGTAACCCTGCCCTAGGGTTAGCGTGTCTATGGGTAGGGTACTTGGAGTTAGGGTTCGGCTCACATAGGTAGATATGGTCCCTGCCCACAGAACTGACAACTGTACCCTCCCTTCTCATTTACCCTTGGTGCCAGGGTCAGGGATGTCTTTGTCCTCCCGGGGCTTGTTCCCAATGTCACTCATGTTCACCGACACGATGGACTTGGTCTCCTGCTGCGCCTTCTTCATGCGATCATGCAACACTTTGAAGAACTTCTCACACTTCTTGTCGCTCGTCATCAGGTTATAAAACGATTTCTGGGCAGAGAGGGAGGGGTGGAGGAAGCAAGACAAGAAGCAAAAATTTCCCCAGCTGCCTCTGGGATTTGTCTCTCCCACTAAGCCTGGAGTTTCGAAAGAGCTGGATAGTTTCACAACCAATAGTATCTGCAGTAATACAGCTATGGTTAGGGTGACCACTTCTCATGCTTCAGGGCACAAGCTGGTCGAGCACAGGGGTCAGGAAGAAATTCCTGCCCCTGCCTATAGCTTTGCACACTATAAAAGAGTTTTCATTATCTTCTACAACATCAAAGTACTGGGCATTGAAGGAAGCAGGATACCAGACTGAACAGACCAGTGATCTGGTTGAGTAAACCCAGTGCTCCACTACTTTCTTTTCTCATCACTGAGATGTCAATCAGGGTCGCTGACCAAGTCAAATCTCAAGGGCAGGGCCATTCTCATGCAATCCCCCTAGTCAAGTCCCAGGAAATAACAATCCTTTTGGCGTACAGGGAATAGATAATTCACATCCCCTTTCTTCCCTCCCTCATCCCACCCTCTAATATATGCTGAGCTTTAACTATCAAGGAAATCCAGGGGTAGAACCTGAAAAACACAAGCTGTAGCCAGTTCAGCATCCTGGACCCTAGACTCATCTTGGGTGATCTCACTAATCTGCATCCACGTTTCCATCAACAAAGGGTTCGAAATAGCAAATATAACCCCCTCACTACTAGACTGAGAGCTGCAGCATCCTGTTATTTAAGAACTACCCAGCAGAGGGCGCCAGTGTTGCTTTAGAAAGCTGACTACAGTAGAGTCATAGGAATCTTGCACCCCTTAGCTTCTCAGGAGCTTTAGACTGGAAATGTTAATCAGCCAGCGATTTCTGGTTTGCCGAGGGACACAGAGTGAGCAGCCTGTCTCGTGGAATTTTATTACATCTGCCTTGGCCGGAACCACTAAATGCAGGGATGGGCGAATATCCTACAGAGACACTTTTTTCAAACTCTCAAATGCAGCATTCACTCCAGTGAGAGCTTTAGAGAAAGCTTTGCATTCACACAAACCGAACCCTCTCTCCTAAGTCCTCCATGTCCACTCTCCCCAGGGCTGGTGCACACGCTGGGAATGCAGGACTATCCCCAGACCTGTATCTCTGTGTTGCCTCCGTCCAGCAGCCGGATGGCTAAGAGGATGCTCTCCTGGAAAATCTTCTCGTTTTTGGTGTTCATGATAAGGTCCGACACCAGCTTGGTGGCCCCTTCTCTGTCCAGCCGGCACTGGATGGCAGCAATGACTGACCAGTCCTGGTCTTGGCCTATGCACAGAAGAACACAAGAGGTAAGAATGGGAGTGAGCGGCAACATTGGGCAGGCGCAGCAGTGAATACTACAGCCAAGCTAAGGAACAGAGGGTGGACTTTGGGTCGAGGCACTGAGCTGCCACAGATTCCCTGTGTAACCCTGGAAGAGTCCCTCAGTCGCTCTGTGCTTCAGTTTCCCCATCTGCAAAATGGGGATAGTGCTACTGCCCTAACTCACAGGGGCGAGTTATGAGTCATTAACATTTGCAAAGCCCTTTCGCACTACGGCCACAGGGTCCTACAACTCCCTAGAACGGATCAGTGGAAGGATGGGACTGAAAACTCCACTTCCAGAGGACCCGCGTCTATTTCCCTGCTTCTGGTCAGGGCTGACCTCAGGGAAGCGAGGCTGATTCACACCAGGCGACGATGTGGTCCCCTATCCTAACGGTTTGAAATGCAGAAGCCCGAGGCGCATAGGTGAGCCTCAGAAGAGACAGGGAAGGAAACCAGTGCAGAGGGGAGACAAGGACACCAAGTTGCTCACCACCCCCAGTCGTGTCGACGATCTCCCCTTTGGAACTCGACTTCTTGTTCTGCAGGTAGTTACTCACGAGCATTTTTCTCAGCGTGTTTCCCTGACGTGAGAAATAAACACAGTGAGTCTGCACTGAAGTGGCAACCCGCCCTACAGCTGCATAAGGTCCTGCATGTGCCGCGTGAAAGGCTGGGGCGTGGGTGAAAGCGGATTGTCTGCAAAACCCAGAGATGCGACTCCACCGACGGTAATGCGGCGTCACTCCCGATTGACCCCGAGACGAGGGAGAGGGGAAGCAAGCCTGACGATTGTACGGAAAGGCAAACGGGAGCTGGCTGGTGGAGAAAAGAGGCACCAGGCTGAGGGGTTATTGTGGGTATCCTGACCGTGGTACTCACCCTGTCCCCATATTTGTTCCTCTTCATGAGCATCTGCTGCAGCGTCCTCAGGACTCGGATGCACAGCTTCTCCTCGCTCTCCATCAGGTCCTTAGTGTGCTGGACCAGCCTGGCCAAACACAGCAAGAACCCATCAGTTCCTTCTGCACCCTGAGCCGTCCCATCCTCTGCCTCCACCTTCTCCTCCTTCCTCCCGTGGGTTCACACACATCCCACCGCCACACACGGGGGAGAGCAGAGGAGGGACCGACCCTTTCCAGCTAGATGCTGGGATTAGAGGCGGCTGTGAGGCTACCCCCACCCCACTCCCTTACTTGGACAGGAAGCCCCCGCTCTCGCAGCGCTGGTAGGCATCGGTCCCCTCCATAAAGAGCAGCTCTGGGCGGTGCAGAACATCCACCAGGACAGACACTTCAGCTTCCACCAGGGGTTTGAACCGTTCCTCCAGGGCGTTGATGATGTCCTACAAAGCACAACACCATCAGGGTTGAGCCCAGTCCTCGCGTGCACCTGCTAGGCCAGACTGGGCCCACGAGGCACTGGCCTGTGATGGGAACGGGGCAGAGCTGCACCAGCTTGCGGGAACTCCTGCATGGATCAGGCCCTAAGTCTGGAGCTGGTAAACCAACTGCCTCCTCCTTTCGGAGGCTGCTGCATGCAGGCTCCTCTGCAAGGCGGCACACGGGGGGCAAAACCACAGGGTCTGCGTCCTCTCTGGCCCTTTGGAAGTGGGGGGCAGTCAGGAGAGGACAGGGACTGCATCGTGCTTGGGTGCGGGCGTGGCCTGCGTGAAAGGAGCTGGTGGCAGTCTCAGCCGACAGGACCAGAATCAAACGGGCTGGGCAGGCTGACCCAGAGGGAGGGTCCCTGCAGCTTAGGGGCGTGGGCAGGAGACACTGCTGCTGTTCGAATCTATCGGGAGTCCCCAGTACCATTAGTGCCCCGCCCCCACATGATTTCACAGGGAGCCAGGACCCCCCCTCCCTGCCCCCAGGAAAGGGCTCCCCCCAGCCCACACCTGCAGCTTCTCAATGATGTTTTTGTAGTCCCACTGGTTGGGCGGGGCCAAGCCGCGGGGGAAGGTCCGCGTGGCTGTCTTGTAGCTGGAAGCGCTCCGCTGCAAGGTGCTGGTGGAGCTGCTGTTCAGCAGGGAGCTGACGTGGGCATCGAGGTCCATGGGCAGCGCGATGGAGCGGCTCTTGGCTGAAAGCAGAACAGGCTCAGCTGGAGCACGGAGGGCGGAGCTCTGCGCCACACCGCCCGCTGTGCGGTGGATCCAGACATGCCCTGGCTTGGGCTGCTCCGCAGGCCGAGTGCCTGGCACGCCCAGTGCTATTAGGTTGGTCACTACCCTAACCAGGAGCAAAGCAACCTGGGCTGTTGCTTCCCCAGGTCAGTTCAGTGCTCAGCCCACATCCTGCATCCATATGACCCCCAAACTCGAATACATTTATTCCCCCATCCCCCTGAGAAGGAAGGGAAATAGCATTGCCCTCCTTAGGCGCAGAGAGATTAAATAACATGTCCAAAAATCACGTTCAGTTCCCAGCTCCCCACATCGCAGCCCAGCACCTTTGCCACTAAACCAGCCTCTCCCCTCTGTGACCCATCAGCATTTATAGCCCTCCTCAAGAGTTAGACAGCAGCTGACAGGATGAGGGTCAAAGACTTAAGGGAAACCGGCATAAGTTCCAGCTTTATTTCAGGCCTCATCAGCAGCTGGAAATACCAGGAATCTCCTGAGACATCCTGGTCTCCTTAGGTTCCCAGCCCATGTTAAATGGGCCCAAGAGACCTAGATGAGAAGCCAACGTTTAGAGGGTGTTCTCCACGCCACACCTCTGTGTTTTTAGAGGCTGGTCATTAGACATGCAGCCTCAGGCCCAGGAAGCACCTGCCAGATCTCGCCCAGCTCCTGCTCGGCCAGCTGCCTGGTACATGCACAGTCAGAGCGGGATGGAGTCTCCAGATCAATGGAGTAGCCTCCCAACACTGCCTTACCCTGGTATACACCCTACCTCCATCACATCAGCCCCAGCAGCTAAACCCCTGAACCCCCCTGTCCTGAGCACTGAGCGATCGCCGCACGGTCCCCTTAGCACCTTACCAACCATGGCCAGGGTACGGATA
The DNA here is from genome assembly GCF_016161935.1 of Mauremys reevesii. Lineage (NCBI taxonomy): Eukaryota > Metazoa > Chordata > Testudines > Geoemydidae > Mauremys > Mauremys reevesii. Next base: position 128,237,513 of record NC_052626.1, on the reverse strand, counting down.
CAGGCCTCCACCGAAGTCTTGTGGTGCTGCTGTAGCCAGGGGCACTCCAGGAGCCTCATGGTGGACTGGAGGAGCTGCACGACAATAGTCTGGTGGGTCTGCAAGAGACGGGAGGCAGGTCCTTATCTGGGGCCATGGTGTGTGCTCTTATCAGACCCATCACTGCTGCTGGTGCTTCTTACAGGCCCCTGCTAGGGGGAGAGTGGCTGGCCGGTCAGCAAGGGCGCTAACCGATGACACTTCTCCCTCTATCTTGGTAGGATTCAGGGTTAACCTCCTGGCCAAGTCCAGCCTCGGAGCAAGGCTGTTTTGGTTCCCAGGGCCCTTACGCAGCCTGCCTCCTCTTTCAGTTCACACTGGGGTCTCCCTGAGCTCTGCTTTGAGTTTGAGGGACTGCTCCAGTTGCTGAGTTTGACCAGGTTTCAGTTCACTCCCCCAGAAATCTTAGTATGGGTGGTACCTTAGCCATCAACACAGCCCAGTCAGGGATCTGCCCTCTGAGAGACCCCTTCGGCCCCACTGAGCTCTGCCCCTCAATACCACCCCAAGCTCTGCTGCCCATCCCACAAACTCCACCAGCCCCACCAGCCTCTGCCCCCTTTGCCTTCCCTTGGCTTGTTTCTAAGTTTCCTGAGCTTCTCTGCACACCAGGCCTGTGTCTCAGGTAGGGAAGGAAACCCCTCAGCAGTTCTGAGCTGGTTTCTGGGTCTCCCAGCCCACTTCAGGGCGAGGTTCCTCCCCACATCAGTGCTCCTGACACTCTAGAAGGAGGATCTGGCCAGACCCCTGTAGGCTGGGGCGGGTTTGGCTCTATGATCCAGAGACATCCATCCCTGATGGCAACAGAAGAGGTGAGATCCTCGGGCTGATGCTGAGGGTCATTGACTCTTGAGCCATCTGCAACTTCCAGGTTACAGATGGCACCTCTCTCAGCCGGGGCCCTCAGCCTCTTGCTGTGCTCGATTCTGGAAAGGCCCCTAGTTACCTGCAAGGAAGTGCTGTTCTCCGAGAAGGGGGAGCTGAAGAAGGCATTGATGGTGTCCAGCACCACTGTGAGCACGTACTTCTCCAGGGCGGGGTCCGTCAGACGCTTCTCTCGCTTCTTACACATCTGCAGGGAAGGAGACACTGGGTCGTTGCACCCCGGGGGTGGGAGCACACACTGGTACAAGTGCAACACCGACATGCACACACCCAGCAGAGCTGGGGGGACCCACGCGGCAGAGGGCATCCTGAGGGGCACTTCCTACCCAGCATCTGCTCCCTGGGCTCCCAGGGGCCAGCTGTGCCCTGGAGAAGGCTCTGTACTGCTGCAGAGTGGATGTGTCAGCCCCCCAATCCTGATGGCACAGCAGGGACAGTACGGCATGGAGCAGCTCCTTGTTACGCAGAACACGGGTGCCACGGAGCACTGCCCCAGACATGCCCATCCTGCTCCCAGTGCTACAGCACGCTGGGCTCTAGCTATCTCCAGCTCCTTGGACGGCTCCTCTCACCATGGGACCCAGCCTGCACCGCTGCTTCTAGGTTGCTGAGAAAGCTAGTGGAGCATCCAGCGACTTTCATCTCCTGGTGTCCACCCTCCCAAGGGAGAACTGTCAGTGGGACTCTCCACCCCATTCCCCACCCCAGGATCCACTCCAGGCCCCGTCCCCCACCGTGGCCATGTCGAGGGTGAAGTTCTCAAAGAGAGTCCAGATGTGGTTGCTGGTGTAGATCTCCTTCATTTCCACCTCGGTGTCCACGTAGCAGTGGTTGACGAAGTTCACATAGGCCATCTTCACCTGCGGGGGCAGAGTGGGACGGGACGGGGGAGGGAATTCAGTCCCTATATGAGGCCGTGGAGGGCAGCAAGGCAAACACAGCCCCCAGTGGCACAATCAGCCTCCCTGCTGCCCCCTGCCCTTCGAACGACGACTGCCCCCTGAGGCACGGAGGGGCACAAGAGGGCTTCAGCTCAAAGCACTGCAGCCGAATACCCACATGATCTTGGTGGCAGGAGCTCTGAACTCCCCAGCGCAAATCTCGCTTTCCACCAGCCAAGAGGTGGGACAAACCACAAGTCAGACCCCCTTCCCCAGCCTGCCTCGTCCCCCCTCCTTGTGTGTGTTTCTCGCTCCCTCCTTTTGTTCTCTTGCTTTCCCCCCTCCACTAGCACAGCATTCCTCCCCCTTCCTCATACCACCATTAGGAGGCCTCAGTCCCCTGCTTCCACCTCCTGTCTCTCGCCACCAGCCCCTTCTCTCTCCAATGCACCCACGGCTATGAGTTCTCCCCGGCTCTATGAGTTGGTGGCAGCGCCGCTCCCCCCAGCACCTCGGTGATGCAGTCCTCGTGCGTCACCACCCGCACAATGTCCTCCAGCGGCAGCAGGGACGTGCACTTGATCTCCGTGTAGACGTTCTTGCCCTCGGCACAGGCGGCCAGCAGGTCCACCAAGGAGATGTGGTACATGAGGGGGCTGTTCTCCTCCACCCCTTCCCGGGCCGCTGTCATCATCTCCAGCATGGTGGCCAGCGACGCCTTGTCATTGTAGAAGACCACCACGTCGTCCCCAGCATTGGTGAGCTGTGGGGAAGGAGCAAAGGTCATGGATCCGTGGCAGAGGGGATGGAAAAGCCTTGCAAGGCAACAGCCAGCTTCCCCCACAAACACAGCCACAAAGGGGCCACTGAGGGATTAAAGGACAGTACGTTTACAATGGAAATAGGGCATTTTCCAACACAGAACAGAAAATCCCAACCTGTGGAACTCCCTGCTGCAGGATATTACTAAGGCAAGCAGCTTAAAAACAGACTAGGTGTAAAGGCAAGTATTCTTAAAGACTACCACTGACTTTGGGAGCCCAACATGAGACATGTAAGGCCTGATTTTCAACAGTGCAAATTCAGCTGCGTGACCCTGCCCCCGCAATGATGGAAATGGTGCAAGCAACAACTGTGAGCGTGGGTTTTAGCATGGTTTCAGATGTAGTGTGGACAGAGCCTTCTACGGGTAAGAACAGCATCTCTTCAGGCTGGGGTGAAATTATAAGGGTTCTTGTCCCGCTTTCCACTTCTCTGCCAAAGGATGGTGCTTTCGAGAGCGCAGTGCCCCCTAGCAACCAGCTGGAGCCCTGGGACCAGCACAGGCATCTGCTGAGCCCCCACCCTGCTCCCCGAGACAGCCCTGCTTCTCTGACTGGGTCTGTCTATACCCCTCAACCCTCCCCCCCTTCCACACCAAGGGGAGGGGGCTCTCACCTCCGTCATGATCATGTCCTGGCACTTCTTGACGTACTTGCCCTCCGCCTTGATGATGCTGTGCAGGAAGTCGAGGTACTGCACGTGGCGGCCGTGCGTGGCCAGGCAGTGGACGAAGTGCTGCAGCACCGTCTCGTTAATCTCCGAGCACAGCTGGTAGTTGTTCAGGAAGATGTGCTGCATCGTCTCGGCCTCCAGGAGCTGCCGGGGAGCGAGCGGCACCTGCGTGAGGCTGTGGGGCTACGCAGAGCCCCCAAACGCCCAGGTACACTCCCAGCTCCCCCTGCCCCCCCAATTTCTCTCCTTCTTGCAGGTATGTCTCCTCCCTTCTGTGTCTCTCCCTCCTTTGTCCATGCTCTCCAAACACCCCTCCCCTCTCCTGGACCACTACCCCGCTACCCACCCGCTGGGCCTTCGCAGCCCTTAGCCCAAGTAACCACCCCGACAATCCTGCAGGTTTGGTTAGAACTTTCCTCCTCCCCTGTTCTGTTGGGGGGAGAGTGAGGGGGTGCTTTGCCACCCTCTAGCCATCGCCACGTTTATTTGTTGGCTTTTCCATCAGCTTTCCTAGCATCTGAGCCTCCCAGACCTTAGTGACTTAGCCTCACAAAACCCGTTAGGCAGGGATGCATCCCCAGCCCCATTTCACAGATGGGGAAACTGAGACACTGAGGGCGGTGAAGTGACTTGCCCAAGTTCATACAGCAAGTGAGGGGCTGAGCCACGAATTGAACCCAGGTTTCTAAGCTCCAGTCTAGTGCCTTTATCGCGAGGCCACCCTTCTAGAGAGCAAGCACTCTCACGTGAAATGTTAGTGAACGATCCAGGACTGGCCAGCGGAGTAGAGGGACCACGGTGGCCTAGATGACCTCCAGAATTGGTCTCTTCCATCTCTATTGTCTACGAATCCCCATCTATCCCCCAACCCACTCGTTTGGCCCCATGTTGAGCTCTCCCAGCGGGGGTGGGGAGGCTCCTCTCTTACCCCAGGGGTGAGGAACAAGTTGAGATGTTTGTGCAGAAGGGCCTGGTTTCCTTGGTTCCCAGCGCAGAACTTCTGTAGGAACTGGTGGGTGTATTTCAGAATCTCCAGCATCTTTGCATCACCCTGAGCAAAGGGGAAACAGAGAAGAACGTGAGTTCTTGGGGGAGGAGCCTCAGGAATTCTACCCAGGAGACATCCTAAGCCTTGAGAAGCACAAGGACACCCCTCCCAAGATGGTATTTCCTAGGGTTACATTGTGGCATATCAAAGAACAAATCAATTGGGTTTGACGACACCGAGAAGGTTTCTGCATCCGCAGCTGGATCAAGGAAGAAATCTCACCCACTGGACACTATTGTGCAGACAGGTGTATTGGGCCTGTGCTGAGGCACGCTGCTGTAGATGGCTCCTCGGTCCATTCCTGTCTGGTAGGCTGACGTTATGCCATAGGACCCTGTATTACACTTAGAAGACCTCTCGGGGTCCCTTCCAGTCCTACGATTCAATGATCGGTGATTCCCGTATATAGACCTTTCCCCATAATGCACTTTGCAAGGGTGGGTAAGAGTTGTGTGTCCCCATTTTACAGAGAAGGGCACTGAGGCCTAGGGAGATGAAGTGACTTGCCCAGGGTCATGCAGTGAGTCAGTGGCCAAACTGAGAAGAGAACCTCGGAGTCCCAGCAGCCAGTTTACTGCTCTAGCTACTAGACATGCTGCCTCCGGGCATCCAGTATGTAGGAAATCACTGGCAAACCCAGCGCAGCATGGACTGAGCGACTGACCCCCGCGCGGAGATATTCCAGCGGCTTGAATGTGCACTGGGATTGCTGCCTTCGACTCCCACCCATCCCATCCCCGCCCTGCTTCCCACTCTCCCACCTTCTCGTAGGGGATCTGCAGCAGATCCAGCATCACTTTGTGGGCATCCATGTTCTTCATCAGGCGTTGCTGCTTCTTGCGCACCTGCTCACCCACCCCGCACATTTTATTGAGCCGCTCCAGGATCTGGAGAGGGAACCCCGCCCCCAAAGCAAAAGAGAAGAGGAATGAGCATTAGAACACACACGGCAGGACGCAGCCCTATGCTGGCCCCAGCGAGCAGGGCCGCCCAGAGGATTCAGGGGGCCTGGGGCAAAGCAATTTCGGGGGCCCTTTCCCATAAAAAAAAAAGTTGCAATACTATAGAATACTGTATTCTCGTGGAGGCCCCTGTGGGGCCTGGGGCCTGAGGCAAATTGCCCCACTTGCCCGCCCCCCTCTGGGCAGCACTGCCAGCGAGGCCGTCTGAGATGCGTGAACAGGCCTGTCCTAGCCCTGAATTCTAGAGTTAGGACCCTGGGTGCTCTCTAGCCAAGCTACCAGAGTGACATCCTGTCTGGGAACACGCTGCCTCAGGCTACTTGCAGATACATTCCATCCCCCAGGAGATCAAAGGCACGTTTGTTCTCCTGTCGCCTCCTCTGAGCCCAGCTTCCACAAGAGGGAGGCCAGCCTTGACTGAGTACGCTGCTCTCAGCTTCCCTGGTGTAAAACCAGAGCCAGTTCACAGAGCGCAGTGGCGTCATGCTGCATTTACATCGGCGTCTCTAAGAATCCGGCCCGTGATCCTCCAGGCTGCCAAATGGAAGGTGTCGCATTACGTATGGGCAGCTGAGATCTCGCTTTTCCCCCCTGCACCAACATCTGCAGCCCCAGCTGGCAGGCTGCACAGCCAGGCCCTGCCTCGCATTCATGACCCTTCAGGCAGGAAAAGATTAGAATGTCACCCCACCAGCAATTACGACCCTGGCTGCAGAACAGCAGCTGGGATTGTCCTGGAAGCCCTGCAAAATGTTGGGTCAAGTCTCTCCCAGGCTTACGCACTTAAAGTCATTGGGCTGCGTGGGTGAGACAGAGGGGAGAACAGGCCCCTTTGTGTCCAACTACGCAAGGGAGAGTCAATTCCATAGCGCAACTCACCAAGCAGAATAGCAAAAATTAGCACAGGGCCTCAATCAACTGAGAAACCTTCACCTCCAGCAACTTGAGTCTGGTGTCTGATTCACAAATCCCCGTGTCCCTCCTAGTGCAGTGTGAGCCCTGGGTCTCATTCATAAATCCTTGTGTCCTCCTAGTGCAGAGTGTGAGCCCTGGGTCTCATTCATAAATCCTTGTGTCCTCCTAGTGCAGAGTGTGAGCCCTGGGTCTCATTCATAAATCCTTGTGTTCTTCCTAGTGCAGAGTGTGAGGCCTGGGTCTCATTCATAAATCTGTGTTCTTCCTAATGCAGTCCTGTGTGTCATTCACAAATCCTCACCTCTCTCCCCTAGCACAAGCCCTGCCTTTTACTTTTATTGCACAGGGTTTGATGACTTCATAGGGCTCCCCCTGCACTAAGCTTTTAAGTGTAAGCCCGAGTCTCGCATGTCTTTGCACGCAAGCTGCCAGCTCCAGCCCAAACTTTGCACAAGTCCCTTATCCATGGTGCAAGACGCTGTATGTAACACCATGAAGACAACTCCAGTCCAACATTCCCTGCTGACCTGGCTAGCTCAGGCAGTCCCACTGCACAGCTGGCTGGTGCTATGCGATGTTACCAGAGACATATTAGCTGTTACTTACCCCTTTGACTATCTTGTAATTCTCGCTGCTCTTCTCTTCAGGGGTACTGACCTCCTCATCTGCAGTGTGCTACAAAGGGAAGGAAAGAGAGGAACATCTCTCAGTACAAAAAGAGACACCCCAATAATAATGGGGGATTTCAGCTATCCCATATTGACTGAGTACATGACACCTAGGGTGACCAGACAGCAAGTGCGAAAAATCGGGATGTGGGTGAGGGGTAATAGGAGCCTATATAAGAAAAAGACCCCAAAATTAGGACTGTCCCTATAAAATTGGGACATCTGATCACCCTAATGGCACCTCAGGATGGGATAGAATTTCTAGTCACCATTAATGACTGCTTCTTGGAGCAGCTAGTCCTGGAACCCACAAGGGGAGAGGCAATTCTCGATTTAGTCCCAAATGGAGCATGGGATCTGGACCAAGAAGCAAATATCGCTGAACTGCTTGGTAATAATAGCGACCAGAATGTAATTAAATGTAACATTCCTATAGGGGGTAAAATACCAAAGAACCCCATCACAGTAGCATTTAACTTCAAAAAGGGGAACTACACAAAAAAGAGGAAGCTAGTTAAATGGAAATTACAGAGAAGAGTCACAAGAGTGAAATGCCTGCAAGCTGCAAGGAAACGATTTAAAAACACCATAACAGAGGCCCAAACTAAATGTATACCTCAAATAAAAAAACAACAACAGTAAGAGGACCAAGAACAAAATGCCACCCTGGCTAAACAACAGAGTAAAAGAGGCGGTTAGTAGCAAAAAGATATTCTTTAAAAATTGGAAATCAAATCCTACTGAAGCATATAGAAAGGACCTGGCATGTCAAGTGGTAAAAATATAATTTGGCAGGCCAAAGTAAGCATTTGAAGCAAACTAGCAAAAGACACAAAAGCTACCAGCAAGAAAATGTTTAAATACATCAGAAGCAGGAAGCCTGCCAGACAACGATGGGGCCCCTGGACTATCGAGGTGCTAAAAGAGCACTCAAGGAAGACAGTGCTGTTGTGGAGAACTAAATGAATTCTTTGCATCTGAATTCATTGAAGAGGATGTGGGGGAGATTCCCATGCCTGAGCCATTCTTCTTAGGTAACAAACCTGAGGAACTGTCCCAGTTGAGGTGTCTATAGAAGAGGTATTGGAACAAATCGATAAATTAAGAGTAATGTCATGCTAATTTTTATAAAAGGCTCCAGAGGCAAACCTGGCAATTAGCCTAACTTCAGTACCAGGCAAATTGATTGCAACTACAGTAAAGAACAGAGACAGAGATGAACACAATATGTTGGGGAAGAGTCAACTCAGCTTCTGTAAAAGGAAATCATCCCTCACCAGTCTATTCGAATTCTTTGCGGGTGTCATCAAGCACGAGAACAAGAGTGATCCAGTTGCTACGGGATACTTGGACTTTCAGCAAATCTCTGACAAGGTTCCACACCCGCCAGTTTCCCCAGCAGCAGCTGCCTTACTGCACTGAATGCCTCACTAACACCCGTCTCTGACATGCTCGATTCAGGGGGCTGAACCCAGAGGCCACTGAGAGGCAATATCCTTCAGTTACTGGCCTGAGCTGGATTTGAACCAATGACAGAGGTGTCTGTATCCAGCCCCTCCCCTGCAATCTGGAGAGCTGCTCAGGTTCTTACCTCTTTCTTCTCCTTCTTGGGCTCCTCCCCTGCGTCCTCCCCCTTGGGGCTGCCCTTCTTGTCCACCCAGAGTTCAGATTTCTCCACCATCATGCGCAGCTTGTCGAGCTCAGACTTTATCACCTTGTAGTTCTCAACATCCTGAGCCGAGATCAGGAGCTGGACCTGCAACGCGAGGAGAACCTCAGCCCCTTCCGCTCACTGGGGAACCGGTGTGCAATGAAAAACCAAGCATGGGTGTCCATCTGCCTTCTCCTCACTCAGCTCTCTGCTTCCCCCGCTTCAGTCCAGAAGGCACAGGGGTGGCTGTGGCTGAAACAGCCGATTAGAAGCTACTTTTATGGCACTATCAGGCCTGGGAGTGATTCTGTTACCCAACCCTGAGCATCCGCCTCCCACAGATGAGGATCTCTAGACCACTTAGACTTGATTCCTGCATGGCATGGCAAGGATCTGCAGCCTCCCTACTAGAGCAGTTTAAGGAAGGAACCACACCAATGGGACTTCCTTAGCTGGCACAGATCTGGGCATTCCACCAAGCACCTTTTCTTGGTGCCAAATGCTGTGGACAGGCGCCAGCTAGAAGCTGGACTGACCTCACCCGCTCATTTCACACCACATTCAGATGGACTCAACCTTTGCTCACTGCCAGCCTGGCTGGATTTAGTTTCACACCTAGTGTAACCTATTTACAACCCTCTCAGCCAACTGCACCCCAGGTGCGGGCCAGGTCTTGAGAGAGGATCTGGGACACCCAGGCTGCTCCCCAGCAGTGTTACCTGTTTAAAGGTGTGCAGCACCTCCTGCCTCTGGCTAAAGTGTTTGAAGAGGAGCTGGAGGGAGCCAGAGACAAGCGGGGGATAGTTGTGCATCGTCAGGTGGATCAGCACACGGAGAAACATCCTCCCTCCTTCATCATCCACCTCTAACATGCTGCTCGACTTCCTGAAGCCAAGGGGAAAAACCACGATGTGAGTAACAATCAATAAGGACTCCCTCAGGCTTTGTGCTGGCCCTGAGCTCCTTATGGTTGAGGAGCCATATAGCCTTTATGGTAGCCCCAGGCCACCCACATTCTCTGCTCCCTGTGGCTTTCAGCCTCCAGCAATCCACCTCTTCACAGGAGAGCGGGACTTATCTACAGCGAATAGCAAAGGACAGATTAATTTTCCACTGGAAAGAAGGGACTGAGGCACTTACCCGACCCCAAACATGGCCTCTGCCAGCTCGCCTATTCTCTCCAGGTTCATCGCTGCATCTGAAAGAAGAGAAAGCAAAGGGACCATCAGCAGGGAGTTCAACACCCTCCCTGCACCAATGGAAGATGACAACGAATCCAGGCGAGGCAGAAACTCCTAGGGAAACAGTCTCAACCCCAATCCAGGGAGGGGAAAGGAGTTTCCTGCCCTGCTGAACTCCGAATGGACTGGGTTATCTCTAGGTCGTCACGAGGCTGTTCATCAGCGTGGTACCTGAGCAGTCACCACGGTATCCACATATTCTTTACCTCCACTGCCTTAAGCACCTTCCTCAGTAGTTCTACGGTGAGCCACTGGCCACTGCTACATGCACACACGTCCTGCTGCTATTTCACTGGGGGGACAGAGCATATGGGAAGCGGGGAGGGAGGCTTACAGGGAAGAGCTTACAACAACAGAAGGGAGTGGGGAGAAAATCGGCAAAAGGAAAGAGAAGCCAGGGAAGGAGGATGCAGACTTTTATTATTGAGCTGATACTAGGTACCACGCCTTAGAAACACCACAGTGAAAGTGTCTGTGCCCTTAATTTCCTTCAACCTCCATCTCCTCCAAGCAAAAGCCTCCCAAACCGCTACTAGGCCCTGGCACCAAACAATCAATAGATCCAACCCAGCCCATTCAGTGCACCACATAACCCTCTCCATCTGCTAAGAGAGTTTATCAGAGCCATATAGTGCTATTCAGGGTGTTCCCAATAATGAGCCGGTATTTAACATGTCATATGTGGCCCTTTAAATCTAAGCTGCACTGGAGACTGGCACTGCTGGTAGAGAGCAAAAGGGATGGAGAGACAGTTACTTGTGGAGTCGAAGGCTGGAGCTGTCCCATCGGCGCTGCTGTCCTGCATGGGGTAGACTTCTATGAACTCCTTCTTGAAGACGGAGAGCAGGTAGGAGATCCTGTAGTCTAGCCGCACGTTCAGGATGAACTGGGGAGCAGCATGGGCAGAAGGAGTGTAGAAGTGAATCCCCCACCATGGAAACCGCCCTCTTCACACTGCTGCAGCTTCCCGGCCCCCACTCTCCATCTTCCCCTCCGACCACCCCAGCCCTGCATTAACCAGAGGCCAGCAGCACCGGTCCATAGCACAAGTCCACGGGAACCTGCAGCTTCCTTATTTCATTTGTTCCCTCCCTCTGAGCTTCATGCACCAGCTTTTCCACCACCATGGGCGCCCACCTTCAAGATCTCCAAGATCTTCAGCTTGGTCTCCATCACAACGATGTTTTCGTTCTCTATGGTCCTCTCCCGGTCCGTGGGCTCAGAGGCCGCCACGGTGCCGAGGCTTGGGCCACTGAAGATGGACTGCTTCCGGCTCAGGACCATGGTGGACATCATCTGGCCAACACCCTGGATGGACTTCCGCACGTTCTTCCCTAGGGAAGCACCCGCGGTTGGCAGGAGGCTAATGTGTGAGGCCAGCTTTAATACACTGAGGGGGCTAGAGTTGGGCTTCTAAGTCCACCTTGGGGCTGGCATAAGAGCCCACCCAAACTTCCACTAACCTGGAAACTGCTTTAAATTTTATTGGAGGATAAATGGGGAGGCTGATTATTCATCTGGCATGTCCTTGCATTGCTTACTTACTATTGCTGGCCAAATTCCTAGCTCCTCCCCGACAACCTGAGAGGGGTCAAGCTCTTGCTAACCCCTGTCTCTCAGGCTTGGTCTACACTACAGAGTTGTGTCGACACTAACATCAAGCCTTATGTCGACCTTACAGCCTTGCTCCCACCAATGTACGTGCCCTACTACACCAACATCATAACTCCATCTCCACGAGAGGCCTAGGGCTTATGTCGATGAAGTTAGGGCGACCTTACATTGGCAGTTGGTTGTCATTCTTGTCAATTTCACTGCCATGACATTGACAAGAAAGCCAGCTCCCCACTCCCCAGCAAGTCTCTGCTCCAAGCCAGGCTGCCACCCAGGCTCTCAGCTTTGGCTGCCGCCTGGACTCCCCACTGCCCGCTGGGAGCCCTGCTGCCCACCATGGTCCCGGCTCCTGGCTCTTCACTGGGAGCACGGCAGCCCAACCGGGCTCCAAGTGCTCAGCTACCCATCAGAGGCGAGAAGCCCTGGGCGACTTCCCCGCTGCTCCCAGCTGTGAGCGCAGAGGCGAGAAGCTCCAGGTAGCTGCCGGATGGGAGCACTTCCAGAGACAGTCAGGCTCACCAGTTTGAGTTGAGGTCATCAATGAACTGAGACAGTTCAGAGAAGCAGATGCTTACAGGCCAGCCATGGAGCCTTACCCGCCATATCCTCATTGTACATGGTCTGCATCATGAGCTGAGGATTCTGGACACAGTCTATGATACCCAGCAGAGTCCGCGTCAGGCGCAGCAGCTCACTGAAGCTGTAGAAGCCAAAGTAGATGAGGTTGTGGGCGAGACTGACCACCTGCAGGAAGGACAGAAAGACTCCAGATCTCTCCCACACCCCATGAGCAGACGAGGAACATAACCGTACAGGGTAAGGACTCCCAAGATGGCTGCCCAGTCTGCCGTGGCAATTGGCCATTCCAAGATGGCGGCCCAGTTTGCGCTAAGAATTGGCAGTTCCAAGATGGTCACCCACGGTGTGACTAGACTGGCCGCCAAGTTTTCGCAGGGCCCCTGTACAGCAGTGAGATGTGGCCTCCTTGCCTCTTTGAGGGAAAAAGGCCCATGCTGTGCTAAAATGCCCCCACTCAGGGTTGCTTCAAAGCTCTGATGAATGCCCCCTCCCCAGCAGGGCCAGCGCAGGTTTCTCACCTCAAAGGTGAGCTTGTTCTTCTCCTCGTTGGCGAAGGGCACCGCCTCGCTCACCACGTTGTTGAGATAATCCTCCACGAACTCCATGGTGCTGGCAAACTTGTTCTTCTTGTCGTCCCGGGAGTCATTCAGGTTGGAGTCGTAGCTGCGAAGGGGAGGAGAGGCGCAGTGAGCCAGCAGGAGATGGGCCAAGTCTTCCCTCAATGCCCCAGCCCCTCAAGTGCCTCTCCCGAGGAGGAGGAGCCCCTGCCTCGCTCTCCAGAAGGGCAGCACGTTGTGCCAGATGCAGTTCTGTGCATCAGACGGACAGGCCCGGAGGGCAGCGTCCTCTCCCCACAAAACCCTGGCCGGCAGCAGCAGGGGTGAGTGTCCCCGTAACCCTGGCCTCGAAAGAGAGAGGGGAAAGCTCAGTCTCCAAAGCTCACTGAGTCACTGGCCTTGAGGGCTGATCAGCGCCAGTTGTGTTGGTGGTTCTTTTAAGGATTGGGGGGCTTTGCCCGCGAGGAGGCCTGGCTAAGACCTGCCAGACCCATTCCACATGTGCCCCCCCCACCCCCGCCTGCCTTCAGTATGGCCATTCGGTCAGTAATGACACAAGTTGGATCTGAGCCAGGGATCTATAGGGTGTGATGGTCTGGAATCCCCCATGCCACCCTCTTCCCGGTGAGAAGCACCGGTTTGCCTCACTCTTTGATGGTGATGGCGGTGGGGATCTCCGTCCACAGCCGTGCAAACTTCACAGGCATCACCAGCTCCTGGGGGTCCCGGTCCACATGCACGTGCAGCATGAGGTGGCAGAAGGAGGCCCGGAGGTCAAAGGGCAGCATCTCGTCCGCCATGCAGAGGAAGATGAGATCCACCCCCAGCTGCTTGGAGATCTCTTTGATCGCCAGGTACTGGCGGTCCAGGCACATGCGAGCAAACAGCTTCAGCTGATACCTGTTTGGGGCCGACCAGGGGTGAGAACGCAGGAGGGCAGGGAGGAAGAGACACAGAGAAGGAGATGGGGAAGAGATGAAAGGAGAAGGAGAGATGGAGGAAGAGAGGGAGGGGACTATTAGATCATTTGTGGAAGCGACAGATATCATCTCTCCCCTCTGCCGAGGGAACAAGACCCCGCTTCATGCCCAGCTGGTGCCTCTTGTGTAGCTGGTGAGGGCCTACCGGGATGAGCAAGAAAGTTTAAGAGAGGCGGCTGGGCCGGGAGGCTGCTCTCGAACAGCACAGACTGAGCTCTGTGACCGGAAACAAAGGCCCAGCTGTGCTCCCGTTGCTGAACTCCCACTGACTCCAGCAGCAGAACACACCCCACAGGGGCTGGCAGAGGGGGGGTGACCAAACATGCTCCTCTTCTGTTCCCCCTTTTCCTGCACCCAGCCAGCGTCCCATGGACACACCCCCTCAGCAGGGCTCCTTCAGAGCGGGGCTGGCCTTTGTCCCCCATTGCCTGACAGGGAGATGGGCTGGACGGTCACCTCCCTGGCTCATCCCAGTGTCTGAGGAGGGGGATTGGGCTGGCCCAGGAGCGGCTGATCATATGGAGACATGGAGGGGGTGGGGACGGCACTCACAGAGCCCAGCATCGGTTCCCTTGATGCTGGGTTCCAGTCCCTGGTGAACTCCCCCTAAGAGCCCAGCTCAGCCAGGGGTGGATTTACTCCAATCCTCACGCTGTCCCCGTCGGATCCCCAGGAGGGTCAAGGAGGCCGCACAGTGTTACCTGTAGTAACTCAGGACGTTCTCATCATGAGCGTTGCCCGCCCGCGCCTCCTGCGCCAGCTGCCGGATGCTTTTCTCGTGGCAGTCATTGTTCTTGTCACTCCAGGTCAGCCAGACCTCCTCCTCGGAGTACTCAATGCTCAGGTATTCGTGGGTCTGGGACATCTCCTTCACTGGCCTCAGCCTACAAGCACACCACCATGTTCAACAGGAGTCTTTACTCCCCATTGTATGGATGGGGAAACCGAGGCACGGCGAGGCAACTGGACTCGCCCAAAGTCACACAAGGAGTCACGATTCCAGACTCCCCGGGCCTGTGCTCTGACCGTTTGACTACACTACTTCCCATCTCACACGGGGCAGAGGAATAACCACCAAGGAAAGAAAACTCATTGGGTATCACAGGCTGGGAAGATCCTCTTCTAGACTGCTGACCAGGGAGCAGAACCAAGAGAGCAGAAGGCTGAGCCCAGAGAATCCACCTGCCCCAGACTGATGCTGAGCCCAGATGCTGGGAATTGTGGCGTGGGCAAGCTGAAGAAAGCCGATACTTTATACTGTGTCTTAGGCGCCAATTTCAGGAGGCTCCCCGAACAATGGCCCAGATCCATCCCTCTATATGTTGGCCCCATCACTGTAGTATCTGAGAGCCTCACCATCTCTAATGAGTTCATCCTCACAACCCCGCTGTGAGACTGGGCAGGACTATTCTCCCCATTCTACAGAAGGGCAACTGCGGCACAGGGTAGATTAAGTGAGGTACCCAAGGTCACGCAGGGCGTCAGTGGTAGAGCAGGGAATTGAGCCTGGGTGAGTATCCTGGCCACTGGCCCATCCTTCCTCACTGGACAGATGGGGAATTGGGGCAGAGAGAGAGTCAATGACGTGCCCAAGGAATGGAACCCAGACTCCTGAAGTCCCTGGCCAAGGCCTTCATCACCAGATCATCCTTTCTCTACCCACCTGAAATCAATGGAGCGATGCTAATTTCCACCAGCTGAGGCGCTGGCCCTGAAGATTAATGGGGCGGGGCGGTTAACTGGCCCTGAAGTCTCATTCTACCCTATGGACTGATGAGGGGCAGGTCCTGTGACTCTCCCCACTCCACACACGCTACAGTCCCCCATGCGGGGGTTGGGAAGGGCCCAGCACTCAGGGCCGAGCGGCCCCTGGGATACTCACTCTGTTTTAATCAGGATGTCGCTGTTCTTGGGGTCCAGCACACACTTGCAGATCAGCTCCTGGGTGACGGGGATGGCGATGTGGTTGGACACACACAGGTCCGAGAGGTAATCTAAAAACCTGGGGCGAGCACAAGAGAGCCACAGCTCACTGTCAGATGGGGTGGGGGGTCGGGGGCTGGCTTGAAGGGGAAGGGTGCCCCTCGGGGATGCTCTGGCCTCTCTCTCTAAGCTATTGTCTTTGCATGAACCTGGACCGGGGTTGCAGACCTTATGGAGCTGCTGGCTTGATGCATGGGATAGGTCTTTGGGGCTTGGAGCACACGCTCTGCTCTGGCATTCACACCCAGGAGGGTCCTCCTGCGTGAGCAGCAGGCTCAGCGCAATCTCGCCTTCAGCACCTGCCCTTTGTCCGAGTCTCCACCTCCCCAGACTCACGACTCTGCTCCCGTTCGGCACAGCGCTGCTTTTACCTCGCCAACAACTGCAGCATCCAGTGTCCCATCCCCTGACAGCATAAGCCACCCAGCAGGGCACTGCCAGCCGCTGCAATCCTCCCAGGAGATATCTGCCCTCTTACACCACAAACACCCTGGAAGGCTCTGCTAGCCTCTCTGATCCCTCCATCCCCTTCTAGCATAGGCCACTTTGCAAGGCCTGCTACTCCCTCCACTACCCCAGCCTCTGGATTCCTCGTGTTTCCTGCATAACTCCCTCTCCAGGGCACTGCTAGTCCCCACTATCCATACACCAAACATACCACCCCGTTCACAAGCAGCCTCTCTGCTGGCCAGCAACCTTATGGCTGCAATAGAGCAACATTCAGCTGGTTGGACACTACAGTCTTCAAACACCAGCGCACAGGGGGAGGGAGAAATTGAACAGGAAAAAAAAGAGGTTCCCCAAACTTCCGTACAGGGTTGTGGCTGGCGGACCCCAGGGGTCCATCGCTCAGTGCACACAGACTGCGACACAGCGGCCAGATTGCACAGCACGCACCTGGGTTCCCGGTTCTTGCGCACCAGGCTGACGAAGGTCTCCACCTCGGTCTTGGTGATGTGCTTCTCCAGCAGCTTGCGGTTGTTGTGCAGGAGGGCGGTGATGGTGTCCTCTGCCAGGATGTCGTAGCCAATCTGGGACTGCATCATGCCGAACTGCTTGGCGATATGTTCCTGGAGGGGAGGGGCACAGATCAGCTGCGGGGAGGGGCAGAGCAGCTGGCAGGGGACAGGGAGGGCCACGACTAGCACTGGGTGCCAATGGTGACCCAAAAATACACCCCCAGCGTGAGCGACAAGTAGGGTGAGTAACATCTGGAATCGGTGCTCTGACACCAACTGGGGTGCTCTGACACCAATGCAGAGACACAGTGCCAGCAGACCCAGTCTCTGGGGAAGGCATCCAGGTTCCCCACTGGCTGATTATGGTTGGGTGTGTGCTGGCAGTGGGCTCGGGTCCCACCCTCCATCCAGATCCGACTGCTGCCTCCTCCTCTCAGACCTCCGTGAGCCATTTTCTCAGGGCATTCTCTGCTTCCGGCACCTATGTCCTTCAAGGGCTTCACCCAATAGGCCCTACTCGCTATTTGGCCAGCTGTGGAGAGAAGGATCCCCGCCCAGGGGTTCTCCATCACAGTCAGTGTTAAATGGTGGCCAAGAGGAAGATCCAAGCTCCAGAGAGAGAGAGGACAAGGTTCCTGCCTGCCTTGGAGATAGCAGAGCTGGCATGTGGTGAGGAGGCCGGGGGCCTGGAAACTCTGTCACTTCATGGCCCAAGTAGCTGACAACTCCAGTGGGAAGACAGAGAATTATCCGTATGGGTGATTCTGCTAGAGCAGCAAGAGTGCACGGGAATCCTAAAGCCCACAGCTTGCTAACCAAATCAGCAACCCGTGCGAGTGGGTTCCTGGCTTGCTCCTCTTTTGTGATATGGACGTACAGAGCCTAGCACAATGGTGCCACAGTCCCCAATTAGGGCCTCAAGGTGCTACCGCAATACAGATGACAATGTACCACGTGGGGCCAGGAGCTGCAGCCAGGACGACCCGGCCACCCTGCCACATGGACCCACCTGGTTCTTGCGATAGTCCTCCTGGGAGTGCCGCAGCACCCGGTAGCAGAGGCGGAACATGTACTGATAGGGAGCGTTCTTCTGATCCGACAGCTCCTCCAGCCGCACCAGGGGGCCTTCCCCTCCTTTTTCCTTGAATGGAGCTTTCAGGATCCCAAAGATCTAATTGAACACAAAAGAGGGAAGCCGGAAGGAGTCAGATTCCAAGCTGCTCTCCGCAGAGTCCTTCTCTGCTTTCAGAGCTGCAGCTCAGTCCTCTGCGTCTAGTCACAGGCATTTCTACGGTGCTCGTTACCTAGGGGGTGAGATAAGGGAGTGCCTGCAGGCAGAGCTTGGTTAAACCCCCACTGCTGCAAACTCAAGGCTGGGGAAGGCCCCTTCCACGGTAGTTCAAGGGATGCAGTGGGTCCCCTCTGGAGACCTCGACTCTGATCACAAGCAGAATGAGTTGGACCATCTAAGGCCTGCGTGGAGATTTTGTGACATCAAAAAAGCACCCTACATTGCATCGGGCTCCAAAGGAACCCAAGGCTGGAATAAGAGTGGGGGCTGCCGGTCAAGTTTGATGAGTGTCAGCAGAGCTGCGTGTGGGGCACAAGACTGACAGCCGTGGGGAGCTGCAGGTCAGGACTGATTGGCATCCGTGATGGAAGAGGACAGCTTGCATGACACCAGCACCAAGGATGACTGCCCTCTGGCCAATTTCTAAGAGCACCTTATTTTAATGACCTTTCAATTGACCAGCTTTGCCCCCACCCCCAACTATGAATAACTTCTAACAATAATTATGTAAAAATGCCCTGAAGAATACAAGCTGGCTGAACAGACTCACAGTCCGCAATTCTCCAGTCTCTCTCTGACCAGCCTGTCCCCAAATTCCTGTTCCCCAGCGCATATTTTCCCCACAGCTCAGTGAGGGTTCAGTGGCTGAATCACTTTGGTTCAAACCCAAATCCGCGTCCCTACGTGTCCCTCCTCTCCCATCCTGCTCACCTGTTTCAGGATGTTCTGCTCCCGCATGAGTTTCTGCCTCTCCCGGTTGGGTTTGGTCACCATGATGTCCAACACATTCTGCCCGTTGTTGGGAACGTCGCTGACGAAAAACACCAGGTCCTCTAGCAGCTGGATCACAAACCTGCAAAGCGGGCAGCCCGCAACATCATTATCGGCAGCGGGTGCATCCACGCCACCTGGGACCTCAGCAGTGGGAGAGTTAATAACCAGAGAACAGCCTAGAACCGCTCTTAATCTCCAAACTAACCCCCAAATGTTGGGTGGTTCATACAAAAGAAATGAGACCCAAGTTGGGTTTTGAAGAACTTACGCAGTGTATAGAATGTGTATTGGGCCTCTGTGCAGGAGAGAATTTAACCCCCATAATGTCCATGGGGAAGTTATTCCCTGACCTCTTAGAGCTTGATTTATGCCCTGAAGCATGAGGGTTTAGACCCCTTATAATTGTGTGGAACCAGAACAAGAATTAGATAAGTTCATAGAAGATAGATCCATCAATGGCTATTAGCCAAGATGGTCAGGGATGCAACCCCATGCTCTGGGTGTCCTTAGCCTCTGACTGCCAGAGGCTGGGAGTGGACGACAGGGGATGGATCCCTTGATGATGGCTTGTGCTGTTCATTCCCTCTGAAACAGCTGGTGTTGGCCACTGTCAGAAGACAGGATACTGGGTTAGATGGACCATTGGTCTGACCCAGTATGGCCATTCTTATGTTCTCATGTGTATTCAAACTAAAGTACATAAAGAATTTGGCTTGGACAGCAGGACTAATATCCTCCCCCTTGCGAACAGTCATGAGTTTGAGCATCATGAGTGGTCAGGACCCTGGTTCTCCTCCACAAAACATAGCCCTTCAGCCAAGTCTCTGGCGCGCCGCAGTCCAAGGGGCTCAGCTTGTCTCCTGGCGGAGGGGTGGCAAAGGGGAAGTGGCTCCGTCTGTCTGCGTCACCGTATCGCTGTGTTTTGCTTAGGAAATGCCAAGAACCCACCCACCTATAAATAACACCGCGACTAACTAACCCGGCGCTATCAGAGGGCCATCTCCCAGTTCCTAATTTATTTCTCTTGTTGCAAAGGAGGGGCTGGCACAGGCCCGACACAATCTGATTTCCTTGCTGTGCCCCTGGGGAGGAGCAGGCTTGCAATCAGGCCACCGGCAGGGAAGCTCTAGGCCGAGAGCCATGCTATGCCATGGGTAACAGGGACACGGCCCGGCCCACAGACCCTGCCTGCTGCCACCCAGCACCGGAGGGCAGGCTGCACTCTAGCTAGTAGGATTGCATGCTTCGTTGCTTATTGTAGGCTGGATATCCAACTAGGCCTCTCACCCACCCCCCACCACATCCCTTCTGCATCCCGAGTGACCATTTGGTCAGGATACAGGGGCGGAGGTGTGAAAGGCCTGGCCACAGTAGCGGTGACAGGATCAGCTGAGGGCGAGAAGCCTGACTGGGGGGGCTGGCCAGTGTTGGGGGCTGAGACGCCTTGCCGGGGGTGATCTCAATTGGAATGGAGACTAGGGAGCCTCCCTGAAGGACCCAGCTAACTGGCTTGGAGAGGCAAGAGGCTTCCAGCAGCATAATTTCCACCAAAGTCAGGCCCCCAGAGTGTCCATTTGGTACTGCAGGCAGAGGAAGATCTCTGGCACCCTAACTCTACCCGCTAACTCTGTGCTCACTGCCTCACCCCTGCACCAGAGTGACTCTGCTCCCCTCCCACAGCCATCTGGGAGGCGACGTGACCAAATGGTGATCTGAGTGGAAATCAGGCTTTCCTGGGTTTCACCAAAATCCACAGGGCTCAGCACACTGGAGCCTCCAATGCTCCCTGAGACTCATCGGATGCAATGTTCAAAAGTCACAACATTACAGACAGACAGAGGTGCCTTTGAGATGAGCATGGGCCTGGCTTTGCTTGGCCAATGGTCAGGAGCATGGCTGGGTTTGTTACCTGCGGTCATTCTGGCTGATGAAGCCCTCGTTCATCTTCTCCACCACGTTGGCCAGCATGGAGCTGGCATCATTGGCAAAATCCAGGTCCCGGATTTCTGACACTGGCACAGAGACAATGGCAAAAGCTTCTTTGTCCTCCTTGGTGGGGCAGGTTCCGAGCTGAAAGAGAGAACCCAGTGTCACCCCTCACTACAACCCACTTTGGCTCCAGTGAGAGCATCTGCTGCAGGGTCAGATATACATGGGCATCTTCTCAACACTTTACCCACTACAACGGTGGGCTCCGGGTACACCCCCCACACACACACACACACTGCTATCTACCACCACCACAGCACATTTACTCCATCCATGGTGGGATGAATGACCCACTCTACCCCCTCCCTACCTCATGGCTACTATCAGCTATTGCATTGGACAGCTAAGTTGGGTTCTAGGTTGCTTTGGTTGGGCTCTAGGTTTCTTTGGTTGGGTCCTAGGTTTCTTTGGTCGGGTTCTGGGTTGCCTCCTGATGATGATCAAGAACCTACAGGGACACAAACTCTGAATTCTAAGAGCTCATAAGACCCTGCAGCCAAGCTGTGACCAAGCGTGGGACGTACCATGAGACGAATCGGTCTCTCTTCATCGATGTCAATGGGCACGTCAGTGCTCTGGATCCAAGTGTTCGTACAGAGGTGGCGCAGCCTCACGTAGGAATTCCTGAAATCAGTACAATGAAGGTTCCGTTCCTATCGCTCTTTCCATCCAGAAAGGCCTGGAAGCACTTTCCAGATGCGTAGACGGGAATCACGTCAAACTTCCCCGTGCTGAAATGCAGCCACCTCTGGAGTGGGACACGACAGTCATTCTGCACCAGCAAGCCTACAGAACACGATTTGGGGCAGGAGAGAAACAACGCAATTCCTGCAGGGGAATTAGGGGAGTCGACACAGTCACCCAAGCAGGAATCAGGCCAACACACAGCAGCTCCAGCCATGCAGCTCCCACCAGTGAGCTGGCTCAGCACTGACTCAGCGAGAACAGGGCCACTTACACTTTTCCTTAGAGGTCCCCCAGCCAAGAGTGGACCAGGTTTCAGTGCTAGGCTTTCAGCTTGTCTGACGGCTACTCCATGCTCCCTTCCTTGACCCCAAATCTTCCCCCCTCCTGAAGCAGCCCAGCCTCCGTGAGACTGTGCCCAACTGGTGAATTAGTTCTGAATTGCCACCAGGCCATGAAGCTGACTGAATCGGTGAGGTTTCACAGTGGACCCAGGCGTCCCCACGTACCGAGGGACGAAGGAATCCGTCTTCTGCAGCGTGGTGGGGTCCAACTCAAAGAGGGAGGCGATATCATTCCCATGGGGCACGGCCACCAGCCGGTATTTGATCTTCTCCCCCGTTTTCCTCCGGCTGGAGCGAATAGTCCCGCCCTGCACCAAGGGAAGCAGCTGTTGAGCATGGTACCAAGCGGTTGGACGTGGTACCAAGCTCCCACATGCACACGTGCTCTAGGGGGAAGGCGGGTCAGTCTCGAGACACAGCAGAAGCTTCCAAGAAACTGGGCAGGGCCTCGCAGCACGAAAACAGTCTCACACACACGAGGAGAGGATTGGCATGCACCAGTGGATCTACAGGACCAAATCCACCTCTATGGCTTCCCAAAGGTACTTGGTAAATGGGGTAAAAGAACCCCTCTGCCACGGGGCTAGGAAGTCGTCTCTCTTCTACCACCACCTCATCTGCACGCCCTTCCAGCATGCTCTGGGCTGTGCGAACCAGAGGTGCTGACTTCCCCTCTGCCCGGTGGGTGCTCGACCCATCTCTGTCCCTGGCCCTGCCCCTGCACTGCCCTCATTCCACCCCCTTCCCCCAAGTCCCCGCCCCTGCCCTGCCTCTTCTCCACCTCCTCCCCTGAGTGTGCCTCGTCCCTGCTCCTCCCCTCCCTCACAGAAAGTCCTAAATGTCACCAACCAGCTGTTAGGTGGCTGGGGAGGGGGGGGAGTGGGGATGCGGCGCGCTCGGGATGGGGAGGAGCCGAGGCGGGGGCGGAGGGAGCTTGGCTGCCAGTGGATGCGGAGCACCCACTAATTTTTCCCCATGGGTGCTCCAGCCTTGGAGCACCCACGGAGTCGGCGCTTATGGTGCGAACCCTCCAGGCAGTTAGATTCCAACCAGATGTAATAATATCTGCAGGGGGTGCACTCGGGACATTTGGCCACTGTGCTACACGGAGATGCCTCGTGGAGCAGGTACACTGAGCAAGGCACCCTTCCAGCATTGCCATGAGCACCACATCCATCAGAGCACAATACCCCTCCAGTGTCACCCTGAGAACCAGGTGCTGCTGTTCCCCGGAATCTAACTGCACCTGCTCCATCCCTAGCTGGGCCAATGGCCTGTTCTGTTACGATGCCGATTCCCTGTGTGAGAGTCTCAGTGGATGAGCACGGAAATTACTTCCAGGCCCAGAGACCAGCAGCAACTCAGCCACTAGCCAAGCAAAACACAGCTCAGAGCTCACCGTGGGTCCAGCCTTAGGATCGGCGGCATCTCCTTTGTAACTTGGGTTTTCCTAAAAAGTGAACGAAATATTAAATAACTAACTATATAAACACAAAAGTTGGGCCGTTGACTCTGACCCTTTCAAATTCCAAGCAGCGGGTTTGTCACCTGGTCTTTCTTCCGCTGACTTCAACGGAGACATGCCAGATAAATCTTTCTTGGATGTCTCGCTCTAAAATATAGGTTCTAGCCTTCACCGCACCATGTGGCCTTGAGTCAGGAATGGGCGGACAAAATGTTCTGGCCTGTTGTATGGAGGTCAGTCTAGATCGGTGGTTTTCAACCTGTGGTCCCTGGACCCCTGGGGATCCACAGACTCCATCTTAGATTTCCAAAGGGGTCCGCACCTCCATTTGAATTTTTTTTTCGTGGTTTACAAAGTTTAAAAGGTTGAAAACCACTGGAGTAGATGATCATTCTGGCCCTGAAATCTGTGAATGCCCTGGAGGACGAGCAAGATTTGGTCAGGAGTCAGAAAAGAGTTAAGCACTGCTGGCCAAATTCCTTTTCGTCAAAGCAATGGGGTTGTGGTGAAAGGACTGACAGTACAGCTTGGCCTGGGATGAGCAAATAAAGGACAGCAGGCCAAGCGGAAAGGGAAAACGTGAAGAGCAAGTTTGACAAGTGAGTGCCAGCTCTGGGGGCTTTCTGCTGGGCAAATGGGCAAACAGCCATGGCCCTGGTCCAACCCTTGGAATCTCTGCCTCCTATAAGCCAGGAGGAACTGGGAGGGAGCTGCGGACCCTCCCGTCAGAAAGGGCAAGGAGCCTCCCAGGCAAAAAGTTTTCAAAGCACCCTATAAACTGAATTAAGGTGAGCTTCAGCCCCAAAGAAAATGTGCAGGGCCCCCACGCAGAGCGTGGCCCTCCAGAGAGCGGTTGCTGCTCTGCATTACAGGCAAGATTGCAGTCCCTTTGCAAGGGATGGCAAGGCCTCAGTGGCAGCAGGAGCGGGCCCTCTCCATCCAGCCCCCTCTGCCAATCTTACCTCCGCAGCCAGATAGTTCCCAGTGGCGAGATGCTTGAAGCGGTATAGGCCGTTCCAGTGCCCGGCTCCACCTCGGCAGGGATCGTGATGGACCACCTGAAAGGCACGCGGGGAGAGGAAGGAGGATCCAGGGATTAGGGCGCTAGCCTGGGACTTGGGAGACCACACTGAATTCCCTGCTCCGCCACAGACCTTGGGAAGTCACTTAGCCTCTCTGTGCCTCAGTTCCCCACCTGTAAAATGGGGATAACAGCCCTGCCCTGCCTCGCAGGGGCATTGTGAGGGGAAATGCAGGAAAGGGAGTGAGGTGCTCAGAGCCGAAGTACCTAGGACAGCTCTGTGGTGGGTCAGGTGGGGTGGCTGGGACAGGTACACCCCAGAGCAGACACGGCTTCCAGCAGGGAACAGGAACCATCTGAACCCTCTAGTTGTTCATGGTGGTAGATCCCAGGCTCTGCTTTGGGCCTATCATTAGCTCTGTGCAGCGCTATGGCAGCCTTGCTAAGGGGCAGCATTTTACGATCAGCCCAGGCAGAGTGTCTAGGCCTGAAAAGTACAGAAACAGCCATTCATTCTGTCAAAGCATCCGCTACGAAAGCGTGAACTCAGCTTCACCTGCCAGACTCCAGCCTGGGTCACCAGCAGGGCTGGAAGCTGGGACTGTCTGCACCAAAAAACACACCCCTCTCCTCTACCACCTGAGCTGCCATCAGCTGTCGGCGGTAGTAGGCTGTTATCCCCTGTGCGCACCAGCCACTAGAGAGAGAGCCGACATGCTCTTCCACAAAGGTGCTCCCCCGGGGCTCACCTCGACTTCCCATAGTGCATTGGAGCTGGTGGCGGACGTGGCAGACTGCCTCAGGGTGGTGCGGAGGAAGACGTGGATTTTGGCCTTGTACTCGTCGCAGGTGAGAAACTTCTCTTGCTCGGCATGGAACAGCCTCACCACATCCCCCTGCCAAGCAGGGATACAGAGAGGAGGTTACGAGGGAGGTACCCACGAGACACATGGTTCCGTGGACACCCTTCCCTAAGCTTCAGAGACAATATATGCACTCATGGGCCAATCAGGCCCAACCGCCTTCTTGCAGGGCTGTTGTCCCGCAGAGAGTCTTTGGGATTCAGGCAGCCTCAAGCTTATACCGGTGGCATGCTCAGCAGGGCAATCACATCCAGACGCCCTACTGCCCCACACCATTTCCTCCTCCCACTTCACTAGGTGGCGGGATGGGTGAAAGCTCAGGTTTTCCCTCTTAAAGGAGCAGAGCGCTACTCCCTGTGTTGGTACAGACTGGCAAAGAAAGTCAGATTGAGAGTCACAGGGGCTGGGCCGTCTCTCCCACCGTGTTTGTACAGTGCCTGGCACAATGGAATCCCTATCCAGCAGCCCTGGTGTGAAGAACGGATGCTCATTCGTTACCCCTTTCAGCACTTCCTCCATGTGGTCCCGGAACTGCATGAACAGGTTGATTTTCCAGCTGGTGTTGCAATTGACCGAGTTCACCTGGGAAAAAAGACAGAGAGATCGAGATGCTAGAGACGGGCCTGAAACAAAACAGATTGGGTCCAAACAAGTGCTAAAGAAGTACAGATCCAGACATGAGCATCGTGACTACTAGCCCTCCCACCGAGTCCCTACAGTGGGCTCGAACCCTTCCCTCCTCCCTGTTCTTGGTACCTCTTTGCAGCCGGCATTGTCGGCGAGCTCGTAGTTGCTGGCATGCAGTGGCTGCCCGGCATTCACAGGGTTCAGGATCACTTTGTCTCCCACGACTACCTGGGGAGGAGAATTAGAGGCAGGGGTGGGGGTGAGAGCATGAATATGGGGACTCTGCAGAGGGATGAGCCCTGGGCATGCTGCCTGCATGTCTCTTTCATGGTTGCTGATGTGGAAGTCTGGCCCTTAAGCATGGTCCTGCCGCCCTCAAGATCCTCCACCAGCCCCCATCACCTTTATTCTGCGAGCCTCTCTCTACTCACAGGGATCTGCAACCGGGATGCAGAAAAGAGACTCTCCCTATCTGGGAATGCACCATCAACGTTGTTGCACGGACAGGCTGGCCTTCGGAGGATGAGGGGGGTTGGGGGAGTCTGAGGAAAAGGGCATGTCCCCAATGCCCCACCCTCATCTGCTTGAGAGTGACAGTTGAGCCCCCGAATCCTAGAGGACACTGAATAGCTCCACTACCACCCACCTGACATCATGCCTCCCCCGTCCTGTAGTGGATCTGAGCTGAAAGCAGCAGGCGGGAGCATGGTCTAGTGGTCAGGGCAGGAGACTGGGAGTCAGGACTCCTGGATTCTATCCCTGGCTCTGCCACTCACCTTTGGCAGGCCGCTTACCCCTCACTGCCTCCGTTTCCCCAGCTGCCTCACAGAACACCAAGTATAACACCCCCCCGGAGCCTTCCCGCCTCGGTTTCCGCCTCCCCATCATACTCACATTATCTCCATTGCTCCTCAGTTTCCAAAAGGGCTGGATGAAGAGCCAGGAGCCCTCGTTGCCCGTAGCATCCAGTGTCACCCTCATGGCGTTCTTCTCCAGCAGGGCGGGGAGACGTTTGTTCACCGTCAGGTACTTGTTACTCTTCATGTGGAGAAGCTGGAAAGCCAAACACAGTGGCATCCCCAGTCCCTTCTAGGGCACCTTAGCCCAGGCAGGGAATTAGGGAGACCCTGCATGGTGGCGCCAGGCAGCACAGGCTGGGAGGGAGAGAGACCCACAGGGTCTGTCTGTGTCCAGCAGCCTCCTCCTTTATGTCCACTACTGCAGAGCCCTGTCTCTTCTCCACCACAAAGGACACTACACGAAGGAGGCCTGGTCTGCCCACATGGCCTTTGGCTTTTGCCTAGTCCTCCAGCCTGGCTCGCTAGGTTCTGTGTGGCACCCCAAGGCCCGAGTTACGGGGTGGCCTGAGGCTTTCAGGTCTCATGAAGCTGAGCAGTTGTACCCCAAAATCTAACCTGCCAGCAGCAGCAGCCCTCAAACAAAGGTAACTGCCAGGTGACAAACGAACACAAGGTCCCGCGGGTGCATGGCCAAGGCACTGTATGCTCCTTCAGCAGCCAAAGCAATTGTTTTCCTTGTCTGCTAATACTCGCCTGCACCCTCTCTTCCTGCGCAAGCAGACCGGACTGGGCTGCTGTTATAGAAGACGCAGCACTGCATAGGGCCCCCTGCATTCAAAGGGATGCATTTCCAGCTGCTCATTCAGTGGAGCCCACCGATGGGTGAGAATTTACTCCGGTGCTTTGTCACATCCCAGTGCGCCCATCCGCTAACCCACAGCCTGCAGGGTCTTAGCAATTCACCACCAGCCACCCAAACCCCTTTGCATCAACCAACAGGCAGGGAATGGACCAATCTTTAGCTACACCCCAGCTGGGGACTGAATCTAGATACCGACGTTTACTGCTCAGATGCTCTACTGGTCTGGGACAGAGCCCCGCCCCTTCCCTTACTGCCTGTGTAGACCCCTCTGCTCTCATACCTGAGGCCAGGTAATTCTGGGGCTACACTGCAATAAAACCCCCACAGCTGGCTTGATGTTTGGGCAGGGTTTCCCTGCAGTGTGGACATATCCTCCATTAGCTATTGCCTAGATGATCCTACTAAAACAAACACTTGAGTTCACAGGAGAAGCAACCAGGCAGCTGTGTAGGTGGCTGCAGCCCCTATCCCTGGATGCCCTGGGAGAAGAGAAGAGGCCACGCCGCGAGCTGCGGGCGATGGTGAGCCCAAGGGAGGGGAGCGCTCACGGCCCATACCTGGATGACGCTGCCGTACTTCACCACGTCCCCGTGCACCTTCTTATTCTCCGTATCGTTCTGCTTCTGCTCCATCTGCGCCGCATGCTGTCCGCAAAACACAGAGCAGGGCCCGGTGAGCCGCAGCTGCCTCCCATCAGGGTGCGTGGGGGAGGAGCATGGGGTAATAAGGGCATCTTCACGCCAGCCACAGGGGAGGGCAGGCTTGCGATCTACTTCTGGATCCCCTCCCTCTCCACAGCCATGGGCAAGCTCCCAGGCTTGGGGCCACGTTTCATAAAGCAGCCTGGGATTCAGGCTGCCTCGGTGTCTGGGGGCTCGATCTGAGACAACAAGCAGAGCTGCTCTGGCCGCTCCGAGAAGGGTTCTCAAGCTCTGAGAATCAGGGCCTAGGGGACTCCAGCTGGACACCCAGAAACCGATGCACCCCAAATCGGAGGGCACCTTGGAAAAAAGTTGGCCCCAGTCTTCTGGGCAGGTTGGCCCCAGGTCTTACTGTGAACATGAAAACAAGGGAGCGCATGACTTTGCACAGGACTGTGTAAACTGCCTCCACTTGAAATCCTGCTGGTGCAGGGAGGCCCCAGGACTCGGGAGGTCCCCAGTAGTTACCAGGGCCAGCTCTCCTTGAAACACTGGCGGTTACTGCACACAGGAGGCTGCACATTCTGACTCACCAGCTGGAGAAAGATGGCCATGGAGTAACCAGGAAGCTGGGAGAGAGATTCTGGAGTGGCCAACTGCTCTGAGATGCCTTGGAACAGGCCAGCCAGCCTCTCTCTCCAAAACCATGTGTGTTATCCATGCCTCTGCATGGTGTGTTAAACAGGAAGTTGTTGCTGTTGAATATATGGAGCGAGGAATGAATTCTCCCACAGGGCATATTTATAGAGGGAGTATCAGGGTCCGACTACATCAGCAGCGTCTCTCCGGGATTGAATGCCAGGCTGTCAAACTGTCCAGCCCAGTGCAGCTTACAGGACCTACGTGTGCCCTAAGGATACCAGTTAGCCAAGATTGTTCTAGCAGAGGCTACGCTTACAGCCGGTGTTTTGGGGAGTAAAAGGTCCTTAACTTATGGCTATGAAGTCTATGCAGATGACTCACAGCCAACGTCCATAAAGTTCTGGGTAGCCGTGGATTGCTACCGGGTGATTTTGTGAGTGGCTCATTGGGTTCAAGACACACTCAATTGAATTCCTGCAAGTGCAGCAGGGTAGGGGGGATGGGAGAACCTCTGCCTTTCCCCTTCTACTCTTCTATTCCTAAACCAGACTGCACAACACCGTCAGCCCAGTGGGTCTCCACCTTCTCCCCGGGTCATTCAGGAGAGAGGGGAAATGAATGCTGGTGAGACTGCAGTTCACATCGGGATCCTCCTGGCAAAGGACAGGAAGGAAGCTGTGGGAAGGGGAAAAGGAGCCCCACGCTGCTGAGAATGGAACAGACAGAAGATCCAGGGCTGGAAACCTCCCTTGCTATGAGTCAATCTCTTTAAAGAA
The DNA here is from genome assembly GCF_016161935.1 of Mauremys reevesii. Taxonomy (NCBI): domain Eukaryota; kingdom Metazoa; phylum Chordata; order Testudines; family Geoemydidae; genus Mauremys; species Mauremys reevesii. The sequence continues at coordinate 128,208,278 of NC_052626.1, read as the reverse complement.
ACAGTTTAAAACCATTACCCATGAGTTAGTCCCTTAAAAGCAAAAGTTGAAAACAACTGCCCAAACAGGCAGGGCCACAACTGCAAATCGGCCTTGGCAGACGCTGCTGCTTTCAGGATGCTTCACTGACAATTAAAAACTCTTTAAAACATTGCTGCTACTTTTCTTTAATTAATCACTAATCCCTCGGAATCTTTGGATAAACATTTGCCTCTGTTTCCACTCCAGCAACAGGGGAGCGGGAGCCTGAGCACGCCCAGCTTGGAAGGGACCCCGAGGCTCAGCAGAAACCAGGGTTGCAAAAAAGAACTGTAAGGAAAATAAGCAGATGACCACACCCAGCAGCCCCCAGGGTGGATTTACAGGCAGCTTGGAAAAGAGCAACCCATTGAAACGGGTCCAGGGATGCAAGAAATAGAGAAAGTACGACCCATTACACCAGTGCTGCTTCTGAGAGCTCACTGTCTGCAGCACCGTGTGGCACTAAATCCAATTTCCAATCCCCCCCATGAAGCCCAGGCTGTTCAGATCTGAGGGTCTGGCTCCAGTGTGTCTCCAATGCAAAGAGCTCCCAGACGGGAAAGGAGTTGATGCTCCCAACTGGTTTCTTACCAAGTATTTGTCCATGTCACAAAACCACCAGGTGAGACCGAAGCCTGGTCAACACTAGACAATTAGGTCAATTTAACGACGTTGGTCAGGGGTGTGAAAAATCCACACACACACCCCCGAGCAGCGTAGTTAAGCTGACCCAAGTCCCTGTGTAGGCAGCACTAGGTTGATGGAAGAATTCTTCCGTCAACCTAGCTCCTCCCCTCGGGGAAGAAGATTAGCTACGCCGACGGGAAGTAGTGTCTACACTGAAGGGCTGCACTGGCGCAGCTGTAGCGTTTTAAGTGTAGGCAAGCCCTGACAGCCTCCTCTTGGGGGGGTATCAGTAGGGACATGACAAGTCTTCGCTGAGGAGCATCCGCTGTGGGGAGGGAGATAGTGGGACTGGAATAGCAGGGAGCTGCAGGGCAGGTTGGGGGAGCATCAGCACAGCTGCAGAAGGGAAATCATGCATAGCACCTGTCTGTGCCTCATGTCTCTAGTTGCTACCAGCAAAGTGAGACACTTATAAATATTAAATGCCTCAAAAACCTCCACCAAAAGAGGCACAAAAGGCCCCTACATCTGGCAACTAAACTAAGCATATTTCAGACCACTGCAGACAAAACGCCAGGCCTGGATTTCCGCTCTTTATTTCTGGGCTGCTACTATTTCAGGAAATTATTTCCTCTGGTTGAAAGATGGTTTAAACTTAGCTGGGGACGTGGATAAATACAACCTTGAATACCAGCTCCATCCTGGGATCTACAAGGGGCTTCAACCTGGGGCCAGTGTGAGTAGTACACTGCATAAAACTCCCTTCTAATCCAGGGGCTACCTACTGGCTTACAAATGTAAAATGGTGCGCACGCACACACACACACACACACACACAGAGGAGCAAGAAGTTGTGTAAGTTCTTTAGTACTAATGAGATCAGGACTCAAATCAGAAACATTTCACAGAGGACATCTCCCCCCCCGCCCCCCATACACACACACTCTGTCAGTGCTCTCACTATATTCAGTTGCTAATTTGATTTCATTAACAGCAAGCATATTTGCTGATATTAGAAGCTGTTTTCTAACCTACGCAGAAAAAGAGAGGGTGTCTATGCACAAGCTAATGTTATCAGCACAGATGAGGAAGAACAAAGTGATCATCTCTTGATGTCTTCAGATCAAGAGCGGATGCCTTTCTGGAAGATACGTTTTAGTGACACAAGTTATTGGGTTCAATACAGGGGTAACTGGGTGAAATTCTCTGGCCTGTGTTACACAGGAGGTCAGACTAGATGATCTAATGGTCCCTTCTGGTGTTAAAAATCTTGTAATCATCCTTACAAATTTACACAGTCATCTAAGACAACAGGCAACTTTTAGTATGGGCCTTATCCAAAGTCAACAGCAGTCTGACTTCACTGGGTTTTGGGTTAGTCCTATTTGCAGTATTTCCCAGGTTGCTTTGATCCTAATACTGTGGGGCAACTGTATGTATCTAAGACGGCACTGCTATATTTCAAGGGCAGTCCCTGCCAGCCATGGACTGCAGTAAGTGGACCTGCGGTCACTAAGGTTCTCTCAATGGTTCAGCCCATTCGCTCTATCTATCTTGCATTAGTTTAGTTGTTCATCTCTTAAAGATAGCGAGTCATTTTATTAATCATCCTTCTTACGTTTCCATAACGGCTCTCTGGATTTGCAGTCACATCACCCCATCCTCCGCCTGCTGAATCAACAGTGTTTTTGCCGTTGACTTAAAGGGGAGCAAGTCCAGAGAAGTGAAATGCAGAGACACGAACCCAGAGAAGTGAAGTGGATAACTCCAGTTGCAAGGATCCCGAACAGGATGATGTCTCTGATCTCCTGCAGACTTGCCACTATCCAACCTCCTGAAAGTAAGTCTATCACCTACCACTAGGGTGGAAGGAGGCAGGTATTTAACAGTGCAGAGCAGCACGATGCAATAAGAGGAAAGATTGCCAGCTACTGAATCACCTAGTACCACTTCTCTCTTGGACTTCCCCTGGAGACTACTGTCCTGCCCTGACACTCCTTAGCTTGGAAGGGCTGGTAAGCTCACGTAGCTACCAGGCTTCTAAAGTTGTTTGTGACTTCAGCAGGGCCCTCCCACTCAAAGGCCGTTGCTGTGGCGCTGTCTAGATTCCATGAGAAACTGGAAACTTCTTGACCTATAGGCCTGTCCCCCTGAACACGTCCAGCTCAGTCAGACAAACAGCAGGGCAGCCATTTTGTATTTTTTCCAAGGAGTATGTAGGGGTTGCATGTGAGCAACCTAAGAAATCAGGATCAATACAAGCCTGTAACTGATACAAACACAGTCTCCCTCGTACACAGTGGCCTATGCTATTCTCTAGCCTGTGTTATGCAGGAGGTCAGACTCGATTATCACCATGGTCCCTTTCTGCCTTAAAATCTATGACTCTCCTCTGTTATGGGCATGGCTCGATGGCTCCCAGAACAGTGTTCTACCCTGGCAGAAAATTAGCTGGAAAGACATAAGCTATTGGGCCAAATTCCTCATTGGCTTTAGTGGGTGACATTCCACAGAAGCCTCTGGAGCTGCATGGACCAGCAGAGTAGTGAATTTGGCCCCAGATATTTCTAACGGCAGTGGAAGCAATAAACCTGTCATCGGTTCCCCGATTCCACTGTCAAAGAGCGGCTCTGGCATGGCAAGGTCACAGTTCCGGGGCATCCCTTTCTGCCAAGGGTGGAGAAGCTGACATGCAATGGAAGCCACAAAAGATCCAAGGCTAGTTTATCTCATTACTGGGGAGGGAGCAGCAGTACACAAGAGCCTGCACGAAGGGTTTCTCATGCAAGTATAACCTACCAGTTCAACCGGTGTTATATGTCCCCCTCTAGTACCTGGACCATCATACTCAGCTCTTACCTAGCATGTCATTTGTAGATCGTGAAGTGCTTTACAAATGCAGGTAAATACTGATAACTCCATTTTACAGATATAAGATACGTAAGAGCCTACTACTGCTACCACCTAATGGAGTTACTGCTCTAGCTCAAGGGAGCGAGGTCCATGCTGATGATGGAAAATCACAGGGGGAGATTGCTAGACAGGGACAGGTAGAAGTGAGAAGAGACGTGTGCCCACAGCTACAGAGGTTTCCAAGAGAGGGCTCTGTCCTCCCAGGAGCCTGCCACAGGGAAAGACAATGTGTCAGGTCTTGTGTTGGGGGAAAGGTTGGCGAGTCCTCAGCCAGTACCTCTAACAACTTCACGACCTACTGCAAGGATTGTCGCCTGGAATTTCACCGGCACTCACTGGCCGAGCTCGCCTCACCTGGAGTTTCTGCAGCAGCACCACGTCAGCAATCTTGTCCTTGTCCTGCTTGGTTTGCTTGGCCTTCCAGTATTGCTTCTGGGCGGAGTAGCGGTTCATGGGACATACTTTGAAGAGACAGTCTAGAATGACAGAAGGCCAAAGGTTTCAGAGTAGCAGCCGTGTTAGTCTGTATCCGCAAAAAAAACAGGAGTACTTGTGGCACCTTAAAGACTAACAAATTTATTTAAGCATGAGCTTTCGTGAGCTAGCTGTAGCTCACGAAAGCGCATGCTTAAATACATTTGCTAGTCTTTAAGGTGCCACAAGTACTCCTGTTTTTTTTGCAGAAGGCCAAAGGGTTACAGTGTGTCATTATAAGAGCATGCTCAGTTCAGTCAGTGGCACATCCCCCATGGGGACCTACGTCTGTGGTTGGGCAATGGGGAATAAGGCTAGTCACGTTCAAAGCCTGTAGGGACACTGTCCCATTTCAGGTCTGAGTGAAGACTCTGGTCTTGCAATGAGTCAAGGGCACTTTGTTCCATTTCCGGAGGCCACATCCTCAGCTGGTGAAAGTCAGTTTACACCAGCTGAGTATCTGGGCCTCAGCTTCACATCTGATAAGTATAGAGGAATGGTCCTCAGCCAGGGTTACACATATCCCTGGGGGTACACAGGTCTTCCAGGGGTACATTAACTCATCTAGAGATTTACCTAGTTTTACAACAGGCTACATAAAAAGCACTAGCAAAGTCAGCACAAACTAAAATGTCATACAGACAATCACTTGTTTATACGGCTCTACATACTATACACTGAAACGCAAGTACAATACTTGTATTCCAACTGATTTATTTTATAATGATATGGTAAAAATGAGCAAGTCAGCAATTTTTCAGTACTAGTGTGCTGTGACACTTTTGTATTTTCATGTCTGATTTTCAAAGAAAGTAGATTTTAATTGAGGTGAATTGGGGGCACGTAAGACAAATCGGACTCCTCAAAATGATACAATCGTCTGGAAAGGTTGAGAGTCACTGGAGAGATGACTCAGTGGTTTAACCTGCTCCCTAACTTTCAGATCTATTTGCTCTCATCAGAAATTACTACACAAATTGGTAAGATTTTCAACCTGGGTGTTCTGCGGTGATAGTCCAGGTACATGCTGTGACAGATACGGCAATTTCCTGCATTTCCTTGGGGAGACCTTACTGAATTAAGTTTAACTCTCTTTGGGATACATTGAATTAAATGCAAAGTTTCTGTACTAACATGGGCCAGGATTGTAGGTGACCTGTCTAGGTGGGAGATGTAATGTGAGACCTGAGAGTTCAAAGGACCATATTGAAAATGTGCAAGGCAAGAATGGACTTTGGGACAATAACTGTTAAGTGGATTTCCTAGGGAATACCTCAGGGGAGGTGAATGCAAATTCCCCTGCTCTGGTTATGCACAAAGCCTGCCTTTGGAAGGGACACCCTCAGGACAGGGTCATTGTCTGCGGATTATCTGGTTCTGGAGACAAGATCAAAGACCCAAGCTGCATAAAGAAATGGCTGAACTGCTCTGCCTGGTTCTGGTACTGAATCTGAGACAGTTATGAATCTGTAACCATGGGGAAAACTCAGTTGTGGGGTTTGAAGGACTGACACCGACTGGAGCCTGAGGATGGAGCTGGGGTGACCTCTGCTAAGCCCATTAGCATGTACGCAGCTTCTTTTATTGTTTTTAATACGTTTCCTCTGTGACGTTTTCACCTTAAGAATAAATGTGCTTGCTTAGCAAGAGCTGTGTGGTAACTTATAACTGTAGGCAATGCACTGGGAAAGCAACATGCAGATGCTGGACTTTTAGCCAGTCTGGCTTGCTAGGGATATCACAGAGTAGGGAGGGAACTGCGCACCTTGGAAAAACCCCGGTCAGGAGGGAGGGAGACCCAGAGGTGACAGCTGGGAGATGGAAACCTTTAAGCTGGTGCCCTTGGTGGACCATGGACAGGGAATACAGGTTCAGTTACTTAAAAACTTTGACACTTGCCTCAAACAGGTCCTATCTGCACACAGTTACTACCTCTTCTGGCTACGCCAACGCATGGTCTGCACACATGCTGAGCCAAGTCAAACACCAAAGAGGAGATTGTGATGTCGTTTACAGCAGCGCAATCTAGAGTAACTCCTTTCTATTATGTGGAGTCACGCAGAATTTACTCTGGGGAAACCAACAGCAAAATCCAGCCCAAAGCTTGAGAGCTGCGGTCCCTAGAATATTAACGAAGACCATATGTGAAATGTTCTAAACAATTGGGTTCTTCCCCTCTGTTGTATTTGGAATACAGAACAAGAGAAACTGGCAGTAAAACTAGAAAAACAACAGTTAAGACGATCACTTCAACTGTTCTCTGAATTCACCAGGAAATCCCCCAGGATTCTGAGTGACTGAACATTCGGTCCATGAAGTGCAGCAACATCTCTCTTCGGTTGGGTATACCGTGCAGGGAGGACACCCGGACACAGAAGCTGTGGGAGCTTATTACTCTTTTAGTGGGTGTCAAAGTGTGACAAAGTCATGTAAAATGCTGTCTTAGTGTAAGTGCAATGTTGCCCTCTAGTGAATACTCACAGAGAGGATAATAGACTTACTACTGGTACCAGTAGCTACAAAAATGCTCTTTAAGCTCATTGGGTAAAGGCCTGTGTGTCGGGAGCCAAAGTTCAAGGGCTCTAACCCTTCCTCTCTAAATGTGTGAATTGTCTGACAACATTACCTATCCTCTGCCATAGATAGATGCATTACAGCCTCCCAGATTGTTCCAGTCTGCCCACTTCACCTATGCTGGTCAGTCTTGAGAGGTTTTTTTTGTGATGGAAGGGACCACAGAATGATCCAGACACCCTACTTTGTGCTTTGTGAATCGAAAAGCGAGGTCATACCTATGGGGGAAAGCCTCAGGGGCTGCATTTTTGATCGGGATCAGAAGGGGCTGGAGGAGGAAAAGATCACAGGCCTCAATCTCCTTAATTGCTCCTGAAAGAGCAGCCCAGAAACTTTAGACAGAAGAAAATCATTTTCCATCCTTGGCGCCCGACCCACGTTGCTGTTGAGCATGTATTTATTTACCTGGGAGTGACAAACAAGCAGGCACAGGGCATAGTTCTCTGTGCCTCTGGAGGGAAGCCAGGTTTCATGTCTCATTTCACAGGTCTGTTTGCTAATGGCATATCCCGTGCCAAGGAACCCTTGTGATGCTGTATCACTAGAATGGGACTCCGGGGTGGCTCTATCCTGCCCTCATGGTGGCTACTGGGTTTAAGTCCGGGCCCAAATACCACTCTAAGGGAGATGGCCAGGGAATCTGAGTCCAGACCAGAGGTCTGTGTTGCTGCCTCCTATACAGACCTGAAGTTATGTTGGCGTTTTCCTACATTCCCCCACAATGTGGTGGTTATACCAGAGTTACTGACAGAAACACTGTTAGCCCCCAGCAGCTTTTATCCAAGGATTTCAGAGTACTTTCATTAATTTGTTAATTAGGTTGCAAAGGAGCCTTGTGAGCTATTAAGAGATCAAAACCACTCCTCAACCTCCAGGGATCTGCAATCCAGAGCTGAGCATTAGAGCTGGCCGGGAATATTTTTGCAAAATGGTTTTGCATCGAAAAATGCCAATTTACCAAGACCAAAACCATTCGCCAAACTGTCAATGCTTCCCAAGCTGCTTCCCAAGCTGTCCAGTGGAAAACAGGTTTATGTTTTGAAATTAAACCTAATTAGACTAAAAAAAGTTTTAAAACGAAAAAATAGAAACAAACATTTTGATTGACCCAAACAAACCAACCAACCAGTTTTTCAGTTTGTGACTATTTGAGATTTCAACTTTCCATCCCAATTTGAGATGGGCAAAAAACTCTTGAAAATATTCCCAGGCCAGGAAAACGGTTTCCCACCCAGCTCTCCTGAACATGGCAGTTCATGCCCATCTTAGTATTATCCCCATTTTGCAGACAGGGCCACCAAAGCACAGAGATACAGTGCCTTGCGCACCGTCACACAGAAACCAGAAAGCCTGTAGCAAAGGCAGGATTTGACTCCCAGCCCTGTGATCTAACCACTGTTTCACCCACCAACCCTCTGGGAGGGAAGACTTGATAGTGGCAGGCTGGGGGAAGTTCTCAGACAGCATTAGGTTAGTTTCACCACTGCACTCCTTGGAGCAAACCCAGGGCAGCACACCTGTGCTCAAGTAGATCATGGCAGGGGTTAAACTGAACCGAATTTAAACACCTGGAGAAACCCCCTGAGGAGCAGGAACTAGAATTTTCCAGTGCAAAGGTTGAGCACAGGAGCAAATACATTGCTGAAATGTTTCAGGCCTGGCCAATCCAGCTAGGTGCTGAGCCCCTGCAGGATGCTGAGTGTGCACAGCACCTGACAGGCAGCACTCAGCACCGGGCAGAATCACGCCCCACATGTCCTTGTTCCATATACTCACACACAGCAATTACGCTGTCTGTTACACCCCCCACACAAAAGTCCATTAAAAAAAAAAATCACACACATGCTGTCATCTGCCCAACACCGTGGAGGAGTTAAACGCCTTGTTTGCTTTCTCCCAACGTGCCTCAGCGTGGGGCTGTGCCTTTCACAGGAGCCTGGGGGGGAAACCACAAAAAGGCAAGCGAACAGGACCTGCCAGGCTCCGTTCAGAAGGATGTGTTGCCCTGGCCAGCCCAGGCACTACACAGCTGAACTCTGCCTTTCTAGCCTCGGGGCAGCTAGAGGGATAGACTCCCAAGGTATTTTTCAAATCATTGGGCAGATTCTCACTTGCATGACACCCCCTTTAGGCCGCTCTGGCAGCAGCAAGGGGCTTTAAAGGGGGCAGAAACAGCTCCCTGAGAATCCCCGTGTGGTGCAAGGGCTCTATACCAGCACTGCACCCCGGCATAGGGGTTGGATCAGCGCATGGCCGGAATGCAGTGCTTCATGGCTACTCTCTGCTTCCTGGGGCCCCTAGGGGCTATGGGAAGCAGGGCAGAATGTAGAGCAGAGGTTCTCAACCTTTCCAGGCTTTCAGGAGGGTGATTTGTCTTGCGCACCCCCAACTTTCACCTCACTTAAAAACGACTCGCTTACAAAATCAGACATAAACATACAAGAGTGTCACAGCCACTAGTACTGAAACATTGCTGCCTTTCTCCTTTTTACCGTATAATGATACAATAAATCGATCGGAATATAAATATTGTACTTGCATTTCCGTGTACAGTATCTAGAGCTGTATAAACAAGTGACTGTCTGAATGACATTTTAGTTTGTGCTGACTTTGCTAGTGTCAAAGTTAGACTCAGGACTCTCAGTTTGTCAGACCACTCTGTTTTATTAGCACAGCGCTCTGCTAATAACACCCAGATAATGTGAGCACCATGCAAGACACAAACTATCTTATTTATACAGATAAAGGGTGAGAACTTAACAAGATAACAAAGGAAGCAGAATCAGATAAGTTTACCTGGGCTAGGCATGCAGATCTTATTTCCTTACTAACTATTACCCATCTTCTGTTAATGTTTCACCATTAGCACCATTGTTTATGCCTAATGTTTCTTTTCCTGGCACCTGTATTTCAACATTTCTTATTTCTGCTTAAAAGGTACATACAACATTTCTTTAATCCATTCTTATTTTTACAATATAATTCATTCTACTTTCACACTAGTGCTTTTTACATAGCCTGTTGTAAAACTAGGCAAATCTCTGGGATGAGTTGATGTAACCCCTGGAAGGCCTCTGTGTACCCCCAGAGGTACGCGTACCCCTGGTTGAGAACCACTGAGTTAGAGCAGCCCGGAGATTATTCTAACTTACACCAGGCAGGGCCCTGCACAGCCACAGAAGGCAGAGAATTCAAAGAAGGCTTAAAGTCACCTTAAGCCCCCGCCTGTGCCTTGCCCAAGAGTGACAATGGAGTAACACACAATCTGGATCACTGTTTGTTTTTTTCCCCCTCCTCTTTCACAGTGAAATGTATGTGACTGCTACTTTCCTAGCCATTATAACAAGGGGCTGAACACTATAGTCTGATTCACTGTGGAGTAGAAAAGGGCTGGGCCAGAACTGAACCTTCAAAGTCTGAAGGAGTTTGGATCCAGGATTTTGAACCAGGCCCATCTCTAGGGAGTGAGATTCTCCTGGCTGTTAGGACAAGGAACCATGATGTCTAAACTGCTAGCACAGGTTTCACCATGATCACCTTAGGCTGCTCCCATCCAAGTCAAAGACAAGAGGTACCACTGGCATCAGGATGGTGTCCTGGGGCTGCATAAAGCTCGCTGGCTTTTGCTCTCAGAGTCAAATGTATGCAACCCCAGGATGGCAAAGCAGAACCACACACTTGCAAGGTCTGTTCCACCTAGAAAGCCCACCAAAGTCACAGGACACAAGGGTTGGGGTGGGGGGGAAGAGTTTCACCCCAAGCTCAGGAGCTTTTGTCCCCATTGCACATCTTTCCATACCCAAAGCACAAACTGCTCACTTTTACTCTGGGTCAGAGCAAGGGAAACTAAGTGAGGACCAGAGTAAAACCTGCATGTGAGAACACAGAGAAAGAGAGATAGAAAGTGCATGGTGTGTCCCAGATCACGCTCAATCAACCCAAACACACAAAATGGCAGCTGTCCTGCAGCGGAAAGCAATGCCCATCACTTTCTATTTCAATTGGATACAAGGAGAAACTCCTACTGCAACATGTAATGATGGCTGTGGAACTCACTGCTGTAAGACACTATTAAAGCAAACAGCTAAGATCTGAAAGAAGATTAGGCACACAGCACTGGAAGTTACTGTAGCCAGGATAAAAGAGACACAAACAACAAACAACATTCATCATCAAGAATATAACCTGCAGCTGAGGAAAATTTCTCTCCCCCTGGGACACAGTGGTATTGCGCCATATCGGCATTGCTTGCAGTGTACACCATGCTGTAGAGTGTCTGGTGTATTGTGCATCTGGACTACACCATCTAATCAAATTAAAACAGAAGCTCCTTGGAGTGGGGACTGCTGCTTCCTTTATATTTTGCACAGCGCCAAGCACCTTAGATGCATGCCATAAACACTAATAATGCACAAGGAGGTCTATTATGGGGGAGGTGTGTTTATACCTTCCTTAGATGCATTTGGCCATCCCAGCACTGCCCTCTGGCAGCCTCAGGGGGTGACGAGGGGAGCACAATTTACCCAGACATGGGCAAAATGGGAAATGTTTGCATTAATTATTATTTGTAGGTAGTGTTGATGTAGCCATGTCGGTCCCAGGATATTAGAGAGACAAGGTGGGTGAGGTAATATCTTTTATTGGACCAACTTCTGATGGTGAAAGAGACGAGCTTCTGAGCTACACAGAGCTCTTCTTCAGGTCTGGGAAGGTAGGGAGAGTGTCACAGCTAAATACAAGATCAAACAGAGAGTTAAGTGTAAAAGTAGTGAGCACATATTCTAAAGATCCCTTCAAGGTGAAGTGGCCCGTTCACACTCCTGCAGTCACATGTCTAAACCCTGTGTCTTCATTCAGACCATGATTTTCAGTGTCTAGCAAAGTTATGAATTTAAGCTCCTAGGCTTGTTTTTTGCAAGTGTCGTGCAGGTTTCCTTTGAGGATGACTGAGAGGTCAGATACAGAGCAATCCCTTTGTGAAAAGTCTTCACCCACAGGTAATATGGTGTTTTTGTCTTTCCTGTAGGAATTCATTCGAGAGCGTATTGATGGTCTGGTTTCACCCACTTAGTGGTGGGCACTGATCATTGTATCAGTGGAGATATGTTTGCAGGTTTTGCATCTGTTGCTCTGGCGCCGCTTTGAGTTGGTGTGTCCTGGTCTGTGGGGAGCTTGCTTCAGATGATGAGCTTAGAGAGGTGTGTGGGGGCGGTTGTTTGAAGGCCAGAAGAGGGGGTTCAGGAAAGATTTTTTTTTTAGGATGGGGTCCCCATCGAGTTTGAACTGTAGTCATTTGATGATAACCTATATGGGTTCCAGTGTGCAGTGGTAGGTGACAACTAGCGGTGTGCAGTCAGAAGGGGTTTTTATTTCTGTATTGAAGCAGGTTCTCTCAGGGTATTTGGGTGGCCCGTTCCACGATGTGATCTACTTTTCTGGTGGAGTGTCCTTGTTTGGCGATGGCAGTTTTAAGCGCGTTAAGGTGCATATCCTGGACTTTCTCCTCGGAACATGTTCTGTGGTATCTGAGTGCCTGGCTGTAGATAGCAGATTTCTTGGTGTGCTTGGGGTAGTTACTGGATCCGTGAAGGTAAGTGTGCTGATTCAGGGTCTCTTGTATATTGTTATCTGAAGGGCAGGGCTGCCCAGAGGATTCAGGGGGCCTGAGGCAAAGCAATTTCAGGGGCCCCTTCCATTAAAAAAAGTTGCAATACTATAGAATGCTATATTCTCATGGGGGCCCCTGTGGGGCCTGGGGCAAATTGCCTCACTTGCCCCCACCCGTCTGGGCGGCCCTACTGAAGGGATCCATTGCTGACACTGATCACGGTGTCCAGGAAGTTGATGCTAGTGTGGGAGTGTTCCAGAGAGAGTTTAATAAATGGATGGTGGTGTTGAAGTTGTGGTGGAAATCTAGGAGGGAGTTTAAGTCATCTGTCCAGAGGATGAAGATATCACTTATGTATCCCATGTATATCATAGGTTTGGTGGTGCATTTGTCCAGAAATTCTTCAAGTTGGCCCATGAAGAGGTTGGCATATTGGGGAGCCATCCTAGTAGGCTGTTCCCATGGTTTGGACAAAGCGTTTGCTGTTGAAGGTAAAATTATTATGGGTGAGGATGAAATGGATGAGTTTGATGATGTGTTTGCGGTGGATATCTGAGGGTTGTCCATTGTCTTGTAAATATTTGGGACAGGCAGCTATGCTGTCATTGTGAGGGATGTTAGTGGATAATGAAGTGACATCCATGGGAGGTTGTTAATGTTGTAGAGTTTGTGGAATAAGTCAGTTGTGTTGTGGAGGAAGTTAGCCCTTTGTGCACTGAGTGGTTTGAAGATGGTTTCTATGAGTCCCAATATTCCTTCAGTAAGAGTGCCGTGGCCAAATAGGATGGGTCTGCCTGGGTTCCCCTGTTTGTGTATCTTGGGAAGCAAGTAGAAGGTCTCTGGGGTGGTTTAATGGGGAATGAGTTGGTAGGTCTTGGAGCTGTTTTGGGAAGGATTTGATGATATTCTTAAATTCCTGGGTAAACTGCAGTGTGGGGTGGTCTCTGAGTTCTTTATAGTAGGTGGTGTCAGAGAGTTGTCAGTAGGCCTTGTTTATGTCGTTATTACAGTTGAGGACTATGGTGGTGTCCCCTTTGTCTGCTGGGTTGATCATTATCTGGTGGCTAGAATTCAGGGACTGTATAGCTGTCCTCTCAGCAGTGGCGAGACTATGGTGGATGTGATGTTTGTTAAGGACTTCGCAGTCTGTTTTTTTCCTGAAGCAATCAGTGTCATGAACAAGACTGTGGTTTCATCCGCTCTGCGGTGTCAAGTCGGACGATTCTTTTTTCTAGTGATGTGGGGATGTGGCAATTGTGCGTGGTCTTGGCCCTGTTGTGAAAGACTTCTTTGAGGCGGAGTCGGCGGAAGGATTCTTCCCATTCTCCAGCTGTTAGCACGGTATTAGGTTCTGTGGTGGGGAGGGAAAGTTCAGTCCCTGAGAGAATACAGCTACTTCAGCTCCAGTTAGAGGCAGTATGGATCAGCTGATGATGTTTGAGTGTCGTGCCATTAATTATTATTTAACATTTATACTACAGTCGCACCTGGAGTCCTCCACCAAGTTGAGGCTCCACTGTGCTAGGCACTGTATATATGTTTTACTGGGACCACATCTTCCAGCCCAACACAAGCATCTGCAAGACCTTCTCGCTGTCCTCCTTCAAACCCCTCTTCTCTGCTGTAGTGCCTCCAATCAGCTTGGCAATGAGGGTGCTGTGACCTCTGCCTTCGCTGCTCCTTGTGCTTCCTCCATTGGTCCGTCTGCATCTACCTGGTGTCTCTTGCTCTGTTCTTAGACTGGAAGCTTTTGGGGGCAGGGCCTCTCATTTTTGTTCCATGTCTGTATGGTGCCAGGCACAAAGGGGCCCTGGGCCATGACTGGGGCACCTAGGCACAACCCACAAGACAAGTAATAGTGTCCGCTTCTCCCTTCTGCTATGCCGTGCGTGGGAGGGAAGGCAGCCCCGGAACACCAAATTCCTTCAAGAGCAATATGGTGAGCTTGAGGTGCCTTGAAGGCCAGGCCCAAGGAGGGAGTTGCAGATCCCAGCGGCTGAGAATCCCTGCTCACTTGCCTTGCCACCTCTGCTTACACCACAGAAAGCAGCGGAGCCGCGACCCAAAAGGAGTGAAGAGGAAGCGAGTGTCCATTGCTCTCCTCAGCTCACAGGCTTAGGGGCTGGAAGAACTGGGTCAGAGACCTGACTCTTGACCCAAGTCCCAACCCGGAGAGGAGCTGGCAGCTGAGGATTGGACACAGAGGGGCTAGAAAATGAAAGGTGTCCAGGAAAGAGAGAGGAAAGTTCTGGCTTCACCAGCCCATTTCCACAAGCCAGGAGCCGCCCTGCCCCTCGCTTGATTCATCACCTTTTCCATTTGGATCGGGAATCCAGAAAGCCAGCTCACAAAGGGAAACTCTGCGGCTGCGTCTCACTGAGATGGGAAATAATGACTGAGGCTCGCACCAGGATGGGGTGGAGTGGCTGGAATGTGACAGCTAAGGACGGATGGGGATTTAATGCATCTTCCTAAATCCTGCCTGCCTGCCTCATGAAAGAGCGACTTAATCTCTCCCCGAGAGGTGCAGCAAAGCAGGGCAAGCACTAGGCCTCTGGCACAGTTAGTTCCTAGAGCCAAAAACCCTGCCACAGCACAGAGGCTTGTTGCCGTCTCTGCATCCCTCCCAGTCACACATCCCTTCCTCCTCTGAGGGGTTTTGCTCCACCAACAGCCAGGATACACGAACGCAGTCACAGCAAAGAACACGCCTCATATCAGGTTGACCTTCAGAGAGGAAGGATGGACTGTGGTGAAGGCACTGGAGCGGGACTCCAGACACTGGATTCAATTGCTTGCTCTGGCTCTGACTCCCTGGGCCTCGCTTCTCCACAGGGCTAATAGACCATTTCATCATCTGTCTGGTCTATTCAGATTGCAAGCTCTTTAGGCAGGGACTGTCCTCACCTAGCACAATGGAGCCCTGACCTCACGTGCTATTGTAATAGAAACGAAAACCATCATCTCTCGCCATTAAGGAAGCTGGGGAGGGAGGGGTACAAATTCTCCTTTTCCTTCACAGCAAAGCCCAGGCACTGTAAGAGTCAGTTTCTCCAAGTCATAAAGCCAGTGGCCACTGGAGGAATCAAGAACAATATTCTGGCCTCCCATGGTTAAGGAAGATGAATTCAAACGGGAACAGGTGCAGAGACGGGCTACCAGGATGATCTGAGGAATGGAAAACCTACCTTCTGAGATGAGAGGCAAAGAGCTGAGGGGAGATATGATTGCTCTCTATAAATACATCACCAGGGAGGGAAAGGAGTTATTCAAGTTAAGCTCCAGTGTGGACACAAGAACAAATGGATACAAACTGGCCATCAACAAGTTCAGGCTTAGAATTAGAGGAAGATTTCTAACCATCAGAGGAGTGAAGTTCTGTAACAGTCTTCCAAGGGGAGCAGTGGGGCAAAAAACCTAACTGGCTTCAAGACTGAGCTTGATAAGTTTATGGAGGGGATGGTATGATGGGACTGCCTATGATGGTATGTAGCAGACCTGCGAGTGCTAGCAGCAGATATCTCCAATGGCCAGTGATGGGACATCAGATGGGGGAGGGCTCTTAGTTATTACAGAGAATTCTTTCCCAGGTGTCTGCCTAGTGGGTCTTGCCCACATGCTCAGGATCCAGCTGATCACCATATTTGGGGTTGGGAAGGACTGGCAGAGACCATGAGGAGTTTTTGCCTTCCTCTGCAGCATGAGGCACAGGTCACTTGCAGGTTTTAACTAGTGTAAATGGCAGATTCTCTGTAATTCAAAGTCTTTAAATCATGATTTGAGGACTTCAGTAACTCAGCCAGAAGTTAGGGGTCTATTACAGGAGTGGGTGGACGAGGTCCTGTGGCCTGTGATGTGCAGGAGGTCAGACTAGATGATCATGATGGTCCCTTCTGACCTTAGAGTCTATGAGTCTAAGAAGCCGGAAAGGCTACGAGGGAGCAGGATGATTATTTCCCAGCTTGACAGTCCTGGAGACTTGACAGCTCTGTCAATCCAGAGCATGTGTGGCAGCAGGGCAAGCTTCCTCGACACTGGCGCACAAATGGCATTCCACCCTAATGCAGAGAGACGCCAAGGACCTACAGGCCGTTCAGTCCCTGGCCTCTCTGTTCAGGCTGCCAGTATTGGCACCAATTGACAGAGGAGGAGGAGGGGCGGATTTGCAATATTGATGCCTGTACTACTGCTATAATAGAAGAGTGCAAGCTGGTGCCCACATTCTGCAGCAGAAGGTAGCGTGCCCCAGTAGCAGGCTTCATAAGGAACACAACAGTAGCAGCTCCTCAGGCACCACATGGCCTCTTACCCCGGAACTTCTTGGGTGGATTATCCAGATCGCCAGCTGCCGGCTCCACCACGCACCGATCGTCCACCAGCCTGGAAAACAAGCAAGCAAACAACATTTTAGAGACAATCACATTACAGCCCAGACTTCAGCTAGCTAAGCAGCTTCGCCACAAACCACAGAGCTGCCAAAAAAGCTGCGCTATCGTCACATGTTTCAAGTCTAAACATCACTAACGTTACACAAGGCTGGATCCACAAGATGACTTCCTGTGTTGTCTACCTAGATATTTGGACTCTATAAATACCTATCACCATAGCAGTTAGGTCCTCAATCAACCTACACGTATCAGGATCCTCTGCCATATATAACCTCCTGGGTTTTTCCACTGTCCAGTGTTATGGGTTGCACGCTTGCCCATCTATTAGTCCACTAGGCTGAACCACTGCAGATATGCCTTGCTGGCAAAGCTTCTGATGTTCTCTCTTGAGAATGCTCCCACTAGAACTCAGGGCACGTCTCCTCCATGACTTATTCACCAACCCAGGCTGCAAAATCTCACATATAAATCCTGACAGTGCTACTAAAGGGGAATCCCGTACTTGGCACCACAGTCTCTCCACGCTAAGTATGGCACAGAAATAGGTGGCTTAGTAACAGCCATCATGCCTCCTGGAATAACTGTAGGATTCCTGGCAGTATTTTGGAGCTTCTGCTTCTAGCCCCAGCACAACTTGGTGGGGGGAAAAAAAATGAACCAACTGTACAAGAGGAAAACATGGGACACAAAGATGGGCTCCAGACTGGAGCTTTCCCAAAAGTTTGGAAACGTTTGGACCCAGGGCTTTGCCCTGGGCCTCTCTATAAAACACATCCAGTTAACCGAACTATTTTGAAGGGAGTTTCGAGCTCAGTTCTCATCTTCTCCAAACCAGTTCAACCGTCCCCTTGTTTTAGCCTGCACGGCTCTGGCCCTTTGTATGTAATTATTCCGCCCTGATATGGTAATTCAGGCTCACATAACTTGCTAGGCAAGCATTCCCGTCTTATTAAATGTGCCACTCCGTGCTCCTTGGGCCTCGCAATTCTGTGTTACAGCCCCCTTCCTTCATGCTTTCGGTGGGTCCTCCAAGAGCCACCACTCCTCTTATTTCCAAGCTAACGATCTGATATTATTACTGGGAAAGAGCATGCGATGGCAATACTGTTATGCAGCGGTGCTGGAACAATTTTTATAGTGAGATTGCTGAGAGCCATTGAACCAAACTGTAAATCCTGTATATAATGGAAACCACTTCAAGCCAGTGCTATTATGGACAAATAGTTTATACTAAAAACTAGGGGATCACACACTTCGGTGCTTCTGTCAGCTAAGCTCACTGCACACAACAGGGATGCACATCCTTCCATTTTCTTCACTAGGTCGCTGTGTGCCCCCCTTCCATCCCTCTCTATTTCAGGGACCCCAATACCACCTCCCTCATGCCCAGGTCTCTGCATGTTCCCCCATTCTCCCCTCGCCTCTGGGGCTCTGGGTATGTCCCCTCAGTTTTAGGGGCATACGTAAAAACGTAAGTAGTTAGTTAAGCTTGTATAATTTCTAAAGTGTTGAAATAAGTCTTTTCTTTCTGCCTGGGAGATAAGTCATTCAGGATGTCAATATTTAAAACTCCATTTAGATAATGGGCAGAGATGAAATGAGGGTATTATGCAGGAAGCCATTAACAGATGACATCAACCGACGCTTTGATCTACGGACAATTACAGACCTCATTAAAAATGATAGGTCTGCTCACCAAATGCCCAGGGCTCCATGTTCCCCCTATTTCCTTCTTTGGGGCTTTGCTGATTTTCAGGAAAATCCATAGTGTTCTGCCCTTTGATGTCTAGAACTTTCCCTGACATTTTGGCATTGATCAGATATGGTGTTTAGACATTACTGAGCTCCAGACAGACAGAGAAATGCCATCATGTTGAGTGTAGAGCTGTACTTCGCCAAACAACAGACCAAAGCCAGACCTCCCTCCCCACGATACCTGATCCAGAACATGCCCAGATTCTGTTCTGCCAAACAAAATAACTTGACAGACGAGGGCTTGCAAAAGCAAAGCCACACCCTGTTTTGCCCCCCTCTCCTCTGAGGTTACTCAACTGCTGCTCCACATTCCTCACACCCTATCTAAACACAACACCTCATAGGTGTCAGGATCTCCCCCAGGCCCTGCAAGGAGGACCAGGCATAACTGGGGAACAAGCTCCTCCAGTGAGGCAAGCCACACCTGCTATGCTACTTCATCCTTCCATCCTGGCCATTGGGAGAGACATGCTGCGGGAAACTGCATGCTCGGGTAGGCACCTGTCTGCCTACAGGGAACATAAGAGCGGCCATACTGGGTCAGACCAACGGTCCATCTAGCCCAGTATCCTGTCTTGTGACAGTAGCCAATACCAGGTGCTACAGAGGGAATGAACAGAACAGGCAATCATTGAGTGATCCACCCTGTTGTCCATGCCTAGCTTCTGGCAAAGAGAGGCTAGGGATGCTCAGAGCATGAGGTTGCATCTCTGCCCATCCCCGTTAATGGTCATTGATGGACCTATCCTCCATGAAAATATCTAGTTTTCTTTTTTTAACCCTGTTACAGTTTTGTCCTTTCCAACATCCTCTGGCAAGGAGCTCCACAGGTTGACCTGTGCATTGTGTGAAGAAGTACTTTCTTGTGTTTGTTTTAAACCTGCTGTCTATTAATTTCATTGGGTGACCCCTCATTCTTGTGTTATGTGTGGGAGTAAACAACACTTCCTTATTCACTTTTCTCCACCTCATTCATGATGTTATAGCCTCTCTCATACCCCCTCCCCCAGTCATCTCTCTTCTGAGCTGAAAAGTCCCAGTCTTTTTTAATCTCTCCTCATACGGAAGTAGTCCCATTCCTCTAATCATTTTTGTTGCCCTTCTCGGTACATCTTTTCCAATTCTAATTTTTTTTTTTTTGAGATGGGGCAACCAGATCTGCATGCAGTGTTCAGGGTGTGAGTGTACCATAGATTTATAAAGAGCCATGATGATATTTTCTGTCTTATTATCTATCCCTTTCCTAACAGTTCTTGACATTCTGCTCACTTTTTTGATTGCTGCTGCACATAGAGCAGATGTTTTCAGAGAAATCAGAGGCTGTTCCCCCCCTGCCACAGGCTGCTTAAGGCAATGGGGCTGAATTCAGCCAGCGGACAACTTGTGGAGTGGCTGGAGGAAGGCGGATAGGCTGCAGACTCCAAGGGATCTGAGATCAACTAATGCGTCATCAATATCCCTCATGCACAGAGGGGGAACTGAGACAGAGAGAGATTAAGCAATTTACCCAGCATTACCCAGGAGTTTGTGGCAGAGCTGGGAATGGAACTGGATCTCATGAGTCTCGGGCCAATGCCTTAACCACCCCCCACCCTTCCTCGCAGGATCGTGCCACCTGGTTGCACCGAAGTAATCTCACGAGTGGTTTTGCCACAAGCCTGCAGGGGGACATGACAGTTTAGGGGATTGATAATGGAGTCCAGGGACTCTGAGGTCTCTGGTTCCCATAAGACACTAACTGGCTTGCCCAGGCGGAGGATTGCACTACACTCCTCTCTCATCCCCTAGAGGCTGCTGCTCCCGCTCAGCATGGAGATACCTCGGTAGGGTTGCAGAAAATTCCTTTCGATTGCTCCATCCAGAGGAATTTGGACTTTGCTCTAACTCACGGGGACAACCTGAGACCCCAACGAGAGGAAAATGCCGCCACATCCTTGAAATAGGAGGCGTGGGCAAGCGGCGACCAGAGAAGAGGTGGTTAAAAGAGAGAGAGCCAGGATATACTGGTATAAATCCAGAAGCCAGTGGGGTTACTCTGGATTGACACCCGTGTGTCTCAGAGGTCAGAATCTGACCCAAGTCTTTACCAACACCTCCTTCAAGTGACCTCTGACCTCTCCCTCTTCATTCCCTGTTTCCTGGAAGCCTGGGACAGGGACGCAGCAGCTTCCTGTTTAATTCCCTTGGATGTCTTTTAAAGCTATTGCATCAGAAGCTCTCAGGCGCCTTAGACATCAGTACAGCACCTGGCACAACGGGGGCCTAAATTAATAGTAATAAAGTTTTATCTGCCACACTGATTCTGCCTGGCCCTCTCCCCATTCTACTCAGCAGCAGGTTGGAGGAGCACGACCCTCCAGTAGTTGAGTTTATTGGGAATTGGTCGCACATAGCTCTATCCAGTAACCACTGCCAGGATGTGGGTTACAGACAGATCCCCTAAACTGGGAGCCTGATACGAAGTCCATGAAACCCATGAGGAAGACTCCCAGTGACTACACTAGGCTTTGGAGGAGAGGACAGGGAATGGGGTGGGCCTTGTACTGAACCAATGCAATGTCTGTGAACCAGTGCTGCACCGTAAGGAGGACGATTGTGCTGCTGGAGTTGTAAATGACGTCAGAAGTGCATTCAACTGTTGTCAGCTCCCAAGCTATCATCACAAGGCTTGTGAGCATTGGTGGTTTTCTTCAGGCACCAGCTCCTGGAGTCATGGGATAATCCAAGACACTCAGCTTTCATTTAAAAAAGAAAAGCAAGTCCCTAGCCCTCTGGTTGCAGAGAAAAGCTTAGAGGCTCAAAAACCAAAAAGTAAATAACCCTTCCCCTCCGCCCAATGTGTATTATTTTCAAATCTCACAATCTTAAGTCCATTTCATGACAGGGGATGGTGAGGGAGGCTGACTCATGACTTTTGAACACACAGGGTTGCCAGTAGCATGGATGAGAAGGAGAGTGGATAACAGAGACACTTTGCCCAAGGCCAGCATACTGTCTGCAGTGTGCTGCTAGAAGTAAGGGTGTGCTGCTGGAGTCTGACCTGGCATCAGAAGAGCGTGGCGATGCTAGAGTCTCAAGGGGGTAGGCACAGGCCAGAAAGGGAAAGGAAAGAAGGGAGCAGAGAGGAAGGGGGAGCCAGATACAGAGAAGTGGGGCAGGGAGGGCAGCTGCATTTTGCACAGCATGCACAGGGGCAGCGCAAGTGCAATGCCTCAATCAGGCTTGGGGGTTTTATTACCCAAGGGGGCAGATTGCTCAAACAAACCTTTACTGTAGTCAAACGGGAGCAGTTAGACTGCAAGCAAATTAGGGGGGTTCCCCCCTTATCTGTAGCCCAGGCTTCCTATGTGTACACACTTCCTCTAAAGCAGCTAATTACGGTCTCCCCTCCTGCCTTGCCGTTCCCCAGCTGTAGCAGGAGGAGGAAGCTAGAGATAC
This sequence comes from Mauremys reevesii, assembly GCF_016161935.1. Classification (NCBI taxonomy): domain Eukaryota; kingdom Metazoa; phylum Chordata; order Testudines; family Geoemydidae; genus Mauremys; species Mauremys reevesii. The sequence goes on along the minus strand of NC_052626.1, from coordinate 128,186,480 downwards.
GCGAGAAGGGAGAGTGCCTGTACTCTGCCCTCCCAGCTGGCTACATGCACACCGGGAACGCGGGTATGCAGAACACACACAGAGCCTGGTCGTGAGGCCCTTGGGCAGGTTATACTCCTGGCAGAACGAGCGTGGACTTCAGCGTGGGCTCAGCCTGAGTAAATCCCAAGGGAGCGATGTAGGACTTGATCTCTGGAAAGGGAAAAGCCTCCACTGCCCCTGCAGCCACGTGCAGCTAGCTCAGCGAGAAGTGGAACGGAGGAGACGTCCTTAAATGAGAGCAGCCAGAATTATATATACACTCAGCAGGGACCCAGGCGGGGCCTGCAGAAATTGTCCTTGCTCTTTTGTACATCTAACTTCATCAAAAAGCTCCAAGCAGATGCACTTGTCTCCCTCCCTTCCCGCACTGTAATCTGGATTGTGCTCTGATAAACTGGGAGTTTACTGGCTCTGCTACTGACTCACTGCCTGTCCTTGGGCAAATCCCTTCGGCCACAGTTTTCAAATTTAGGGCTGGGATTTTGGACAGAGCTGATGGGGTTCAGTCAGTCCCCATGGACTTTCAATGGGTGTTGGATGTCTGACACCCTTAGGCCACTCAGTCCTTAACTAAAACCAGATTTCAAAGATATTTAGGTGCTTAAAGATGCAGCTCCTAAAGCACCTGGGCAAGGTGGGCCCCTAATTCCCATTGATTTCCATGAGAGTTAGGTGCCTTTGTCTAAAGGATCGGCTCTAGGAATTCTTTTGAGGAAATTCTATGGCCTGTGCTCTGCAGGTGGTCAGACCAGATGATCACAATGGTCCCTTCTGGCCACAGAATCTCTGACTCTAACCTTCTTTGGTGCTTTTCAAATCCCAGCAGGTGTCTAGCTGCACTTTTAGGTGCCTAAATAAAAGTGGCCTGATCATCAGCAGATCCAAGCACCCCCAGCTCCCGCTGACTCCAGCCAAGTTCCAAAATTTGGGCCTTAACGGCTCTTCACTTGCATTTACCACTCCCTAACACAGGGTTAATAACACGGACCCAGCTCGCTGCAAGTCTAAATTCATTAAATGATCACAAAGGGGATTCAGATCCTTTGATCCTGGGATTACAAGCTCTATAGGAATGCAGAGTCTTATTTTTATTAAACTGATACCCTGGAATAACATTCTCCCATAAAACACCTGAAAACAAAGGCTCCTAATGCTGTTGACATGAGTCATCTATAATAGCGCAGAGGCAGACATGACTCAACTCATGCCTGGTATTAGATGCCACTTTTTGGTGTGCGAAAGCTCACACAGGTAGAGCTGCCCATCGTAGCTGAAGAGTATGGAGATGTGGGAGCCAATTTACATTCTGGATTTGGAAAGCTGCTGGCAGGGCACTTGGGTGCTAAGATAGTTGCTAAAGTTGGTCTATAAATGAGAATCAGGCCTTCAGTGTTTAAGCATCTGAGGAAGATACATTGAGAAGCAGCAGCCTAATGTGTTTGTGAAACAAACAAATCATGCCACCTTTTTTGTAAATTTCACCCTTTGGGATGTTAACCAATGTAGGGCCTGATGCTGCGTCCTGTGGTTTATTGCCCTCCATCCAGCAAGGCACATAAGCATCTGATTAACTGTAAGTACTCCTGTTGATATTAATGGGACTACTCGAACACTTCAAGTTAAGTACATGCTTAAGTGCCTGGCTGGATCGGGGCCAGCATACTTGTCCATTGCAGGATCAGGCTTTTAATGGATAGTTCAGTGGAAGCAGCAAATTTCAGCACTTGAAACACATTTGATAGGTCCCTAACTTTTTCCCAGGGGAAATCAGCCATATATAATGACACTAGCTCTTAGGGAAAAGCTTAATAACTTTTAGAACCATTTGGCCAGCAGAACTAGATTCCTTGGGAAGATGAAGTGTCACCACCTCAGGAGAACAGTGGTAGCCTTCAACAGAGGTGCATTGGGCTGGATGGGTTTAGAGAACAGGGGGCCAAAATTCTGCTCTTAGTTCCCTGCAGTAGCACCAGTGCATTTGAAAACAGATTTGAGCCCCATGAATTCAAGCTTGCTGCGATGCAGCGGAGATGGACAATCCAAGCTTGCAAGCCAAATTACAGTAGGGCAGTAGCACTGCTCTAGTTAAGGTGGAGACTAATTGACCATCTAGCAGCCAGTTTTCCTAAGTGCCCAAAATAACTGTGTGAGTAAGTGGCAGCTTACTCACCGATACCCTGCATGAGACTAGCTCCCTGGGATGGGGCCTGCACATGCATTGGAATGAATCCTGGCAGTGGCATTAGAACGGTGCACTCGTCACATCCCGTGAGCTATAAATTACTGAAGTGCTTCCAGCTGTCCGGTTGCAGGGAAGTACTGAGCTGGTGTCGGTATTTCTTACTGCACTGAGTTGTGGATTAAACAGGGTTAGTTCAACTCTTCTGGAGCCCGTTAGAAACCAACCACCATGAAGCGAATGTAGTGCTGAGGACAGGGACCTGCTGGACAGCTCTGAAGATGAATGTCCTCCCTTCACAGAGCAGGGACAGCACAGATGCTTTTTCATCCCACCTTTGGGAGCCCTGTTCTGACCTTAGCCTCTCTGCAGAGGCTGCTAGTAACGGCACTGGATTAGTGCTGGTTCTGTCACACGGATAACTGTACTCTAAGCTCTGGCCTGAAACCAGCAATGCCTCTCCCACAGGTCACAGTCACCAGCTGAAGTTAACTATTGGTCCTTCCCAGCCACGGCTGGATTCAAGCCAGACAGTTGAAAACGAGAGAGTCTCTGTATCCCTTTACCAGCCCCCAAGCCAGCCAGTCCCCTATCGGCCTCTCTATCGTCCCACTGAGGACTACACCACTGTCTACAACCCCTTCCGAGAGGGACATGTAGAATCACGACCGTGGCAGCTACAAAAATGGGGCTGTTTGACTGAGCCAATCTCAGAGCACCACCGGCAGGAGGTTACAGGAGGAAAATACACTTCCTCAGTGTCCCTCTCTCCTCCTAATTGCCAGGAGGCACGCTCTCTCGGACCCGGAGGGACAGTTACCCTTTACCCAGCTCCATTTCCCTGAACTGCCCCGCCTCTTCAATCCACCTGCAATCACAATAACAGTTATCAAAGGCGTGATTTCAAATTAAACAACAGACACTTATTCAAGTATGTTTACACACAGCCCTTCCCTTCTGCGAGGCCCGGAATATGCAATATGCATGCCCAGTGACTCATGCACACTCGCTGCTCGCCGTACAGTCCATGAGCACTATTCTGCACGTGGCTTAGCTGACCAGCCCCAGGCATTGTATTCCCTGGAGACCCCTGAAAGGGCTTGCTAATGGGTGTGGCCTGAATCAGCTCTAACGCTACTTCTCATGAGAGACTGAGCCCAAAACGCACTTCCCCACGGCCCTGGTTCCATTTATTCTGCTTTGGCCATTAGAACTCAAGGCTGGAAGTGAGATGGCAAACAGCAAAGAGGCAGGAAGTGATTAGAGCATGGGCTCTAGTCCCTGTTCGGCCCTGGACTTGCAGTGTGATCACATTCAAAAAACCCAAGCCTCTGTGCCTCGGTTTCCCCATCTATAAATGCGGATAATAGTTGTCAGTTTTGTAAAGCAGTTTGAAATCCTTAGATGGAAAAACCTCTCTCAGTACCTAGTATTACTTACTACCAGCAACAACACCTGGGGATCTGTCATATCTTGGGGACACTTCTCCAGATTCCTCACCGGGATTTTGAAAGCACCAAAGAAGCCACTATCCTCCACAGACTCCTTCCCAGGTTTTGCAGTGAGCCCAGTGCAAGGTTTTATGCCTCTAGTCACTGCCAGGCAAGGTACCCGGGCAGGGAGGGTCCATAAAGCTCAGAATTCTGTACCTCGTGATCAAGGCTCCATGCTTGGTTTCAAGCAGCTAAACAATAACCACAAACCAGGACTGTGGGGAGGGTGAGAGCGTGCGAACAGCCGCACTGGTGGAAGGTGCTCAGATGCTCCAGCGCTGATGGCAATATAAGCAGCTTCATAGAACTGACCAGACCTGGCCCTAGCACCAGACCTCCCTGTGTGGACTTTGGCTGATTGGAGGGCATGGCTTATGCGTCCCTGCTTCCAGAAGTGTTGCCTTAAGGTGGCACTCCAGGAAACAGGTCCGCTTTCACGCCATCCCACTGTTGTCTTTTAGTGCTTTGTGTCTCTTTCCTGGAAGCATTTTCCCCCTGCAAGGAGAAATAGGTCACTTGGGGATAAAGGTGGCATTGGCCTCTGATGAGTTCCAGCAGTTAAACGCTCCCCCCATCGCTCTGCATGGGATGCTTTTAATGGCATTATTACTTAACACTTAATATGTCAGGCACTGGGAGGGGGCCTCAGTGGTTAGACTGGCAGCAACTGTCAGGACTCCTGGGTTCCATTTCCAGCTCTGGATGGAGGACGTGCTCAAAGCTCAGAACAGGAAACTGAGAGGCAGGATTCCTGGGTTCCTTTCTCTCTCCTCAGCCACCGACTTGCTGTGTAACCGTGCGTCACCTGTAACAGCGGCTATAACAAAGATCGCTGCCTCACCGTAACATGGGGGTTGGGAGGTTTCCTTCGTTAGTGTCTGTAAAGACTTTTGAGATTTCCACTTGCAAGGTGCCGTCTGAGAGAAGCATTAATACTACAGAGGGAGATTTGCCGAGGCAGAAAGGGGACTTAGATGCTGAAAGTCAATAGAAGGTGGATGCTTAGCTACCCATTTTGCCTTTATAAATCTCACCCTGAAGTGATCTGTAGATGTAGGACAAGGAGTGAAAGTATATAAATTAGAAACATTCCCTAAGTGGCAAACCTATACATCTCCTACGGTAGGAGGACTAAGGCACCAATGAATTGACTAAAGCTTTTCTCTCCCGAGCCCTTTGCTTAGCAAAGCGTGTGACATGCAACTCCATGACCTTTGCAGCCGCTTTTGTCCTGGGCTGTTTGAAACTGCCGTTTCTTTAGACATCTTTTGTGGGCGGCAGCCAAACGACTTTCAGCCAAGTCATGCAGCAGCCGTTCCCCTCGGTGCACAAGTTGCTTCTAATCAGGCCTGGGGGGGCAGATTGAGATCAGGGTTCGGGTTTCTCCATCAAACGAGCTCCTGGGGGGCGGACAGCCAGATAAAAACTACCGCGAGGTCTGGCACCATTAATACTTCTTTTCCCCCCCTTTTCCTCCACGGAGTTAATGGGAAACCTCTAAAACACTAACACTATTGTTAAAGGGTGTAACTGGCACTGTTGTTTGGCCCTAGGATAATTCCCCCCACACATCTGGTCACTGCCACTATCTTAAATCTTTGGAGCTCACCCTTTCATTTTGCCAGGGAGTCTTTAATTACCTCCTCTAGTCGTTCTAACTTGGTCATTTCTTCTAATTTCAGCATTCTGGCTAGTTCTATGCCCCAGTCCAGCAAAGTGCTTTAAGCAAGCGAGCAGTCCCATTCACTGCAGCAGGGCTATTCAGGTATGAAGGTGCCTAAAGGCTGTTCTAGACTGAGACCGTGACACCACATGTGACTTGGGGGAACACCTTGTCTCCGGGTTAAAGCAGGAGACTGAAGCTCCGAGTGCCCTCAGCTCCCACTGAAGTCAGTGGGAGTTGAGGAGGCTCCGCATACTGCAAAACTCAACCCTGGGCATTAGGGTCTTGAGTTCTATTCCCGGTTCTGTCACTGAGTGCCCTTAGTCAAGTTTCTTCCCTGCTCTATGCCTCAGTTTCCCTATCTGTAAGATAGGGGTGAATGACACCCTCCCCAGACAGGCTGGGGTTGTGAGGCTTAATTAACATTAACAAAGGACCAGATTCTGATAGCCTTACTCCACAGAGGGTCCCACTGATCTCAGTGAGGTTGTTTGAAGAGTAAGGTAATATACAGCATGGATAAAGCTATTGGAATCGGGCTAAAGTGCTTGGAGATCTTCCCATGAGAACTGCAAAGTGATGGTGTTTACTCTTAGCAAGGGTCTCCATTCATTGACACAACAGACCTCAAGAATATAAGCTCACACAAGCCTCTATGCTGCCACAACAAAAATTGAGTAGGGTTCCCTTGCAAGGTAGTGATATAACTTGCATTCATGTGTGTTTATGTAGGATATAAGCTTAGAGATTAGTTGGCCAATAGGTTCCTTGGCCACTGCATGCCATAACTGATAGCTCAACAGTCTATTTCGGTGGCAAAAGCTTGATAATGACCATTAACTGTTCAAGATGCCCCTTGGCCATATTCTGGTCAAATTACAACACAAGAGCAGCCATACTGGGTCAGACCAAAGGTCCATCCAGCCCAGTATCCTGTCTTCCGACAGTGGCCAATGCCAGGTGCCCCAGAGGGAATTAACAGAACAGAGAATCATCAAGTGATCCATCCCCTGTTGCCCATTCCCAGCTTCTGGCAAACAGAGGCTAGGGACACCATCCTTGCCCATCCTGGCTAATAGCCATGGACGGACCTCTCCTCCGTGAACTTATCTAGTTCTTTTTTAACCCGGTTATAGTCTTGGCCTTAACAACATCCTCTGGCAAGGAGTTGCACAGACTGACTGTGTGTTGTGTGGGAAAACAAACAAACAACTTTTGTTTGTTTTAAACCTGCTGCCTATTAATTTCATTTGGTGACCCCTAGTTCTTGTGTTATGAGGAGTCAATAACACGACCTTATTCACTTTCTCCACATCAGTCATGATTTTATAGACCTCTATCATATCCCCCGAGTCGTCTCTTTTCCAAACTGTAAAGTCCCAGTCTTATTACCCTCTCTGCATATGGCAGCCATTCCATACCCCTCATCATTTTTGTTGCCCATTCTGAACCTTTTCCCAATTCCAATATAACTTTTTTGAAATGGGGCAATCACATCTGCACACAGTATTCAAGATGTGGGCGTACCATGGATTTATATAGAGGCAATATGATATTTTATCTTATTATCTATCCCTTTCTTAATGATTCCCAACATTCTGTTTACTTTTTTGACTGCCGCTGCACATTGAGTGAATGTTTTCAGAGAACTATCCACAATGACTTCAAGATCTCTCTCTTGAGCGGTAACAGCTAATTTATACCCCATCATTTTATATGTATAGTTGGGATTATGTTCTCCCCTTAGAAACACACACACACACACACACACACACACACACACACACACACACACACACACACACACACACACACACACACACACACACACACACACACACACACACACACACACACACACACACACACACACACACACACACACACACCCCTTCCCATTGCCTCTACTAACAAATCATGCTGGTGTCCAAGGGCAGAAGTTGGCCCCATGCCTTCCATCCCACCAGAGGCTCTGAGCTGTAGCAAGGGGATGGTTCAGCTCCATGTACTAACAAGAGAACAAGTCCCACAGTTTAAGACTACCCCTAGACAGATGGCTCACTGCAGACAGCAAAAATCACAGAACTTCAGCCAGAGCAATTCCTACATCATAGACCCTTTTTAAAAATGATTTGTATTACCACAGCATCTGGAATCCCAGTCACTGTGCAAAACACAGAACAAGACGACTGCCCCTGCCCAAAGAGCTTCCAATTTAAATAGTTAAATCAAGTTCATCCCCGTGCATGCCTTTGAGGATTGTTCCTTATACACTATTTGCGTGAGTTCTACCAGTCTCCTTTTAAATGACCCGAGCAACTACTAATCCTGGTTAGTGTTCTGCCCCGTTACAGCCACCAGAGAAATTCTCTGGAGGAGGAGGAGGAGATCTAAGTTCAATTTCACCAGGTGTATGAGGCCATCCAACACCGAAGAGATCTTCAGAAAGGCAGAACCTTCTGTGTTAAAAAATGGCCTCTCAATGTCCCCTGAGAGTGCTGGTTTTATTTTTCCTACATGTGCCTCTTGGCCGAGTTCCGATCTCGCTCACACAGGTGCCAATCTGCCAGCACCCTAGTGATGTCCATGGAGCGGCACTGTCATAAGCCCCATGACAGTGAGAGGAGTAACTGGGCCAATCACACAGGCAGACCGTTTCAGATACAATCCTACCCGTAGCCTACGCTACATAATGCTTCCACTCATTATGGTCGCTTGGCACCTAGAACTGGCTTCTGTCATTCAAGACACTCCAGCTAACCAAAAGGATCCCACTTCAGATTCTCTGTGTCAGCAATTCACCTTCCAGGACTGCAGCTTACTTTCCTCTCTGCTCTCTGGCTGCTGCTAGGGAGGATGTCAACACAGACGGATGGGGAGTTTCCGGTACCCTGCTCAGCTGAGTTTAAAGCGCTAGGGCCAGGGCTAGCTAAGCTATTTGACTAGCAAATGAACTAAACAAGATGCACACTGTGAAGAGGGTTTGGGAGACGCACTCTCAGCAAGTAACTCCACTTCTTTATCACAGCAATGATTTAAAGTGTGCGTGCGCAGTTCCTAGCATCCAGTACAAGGATTTCATGCCCTGGTCAGAGCGGGGGTGTCACTGGGATAACAATGAGCAAAGGAAAAGATCTCAGTCCAAATACAATGTCCCAATAGTGAGACCTTGGGAATGTTTTCCCCACTAGTTCAGGACCATGCACAGTACTTGCATGTCTGCATATGTATGTGTAAGTTTGTGTGCAGTGGGTCTGTTTGTGTGTGTGAAAATTTATGTGGGATCGGGAAGGAATTTCCCCCCAGTCAGATTGGCAGCATCCTTGGGGGCGGTTTCAACTTCCTTTGCAGCATCTAGGTGTGGGTCACTTGCCAGGATCCTGCCACTGAAGGGTCTTGGTGCATCTCGGTCCCTCCTATTCTCTGCCTGTAGCACAGTAATAGCTTAGTCTCCCATGGGCTGTAATACATGAGTCTCATTTCAGTTGCTGGGCTTAAGGTGTGGAGGGTGTTGGTGGCCTGTGATGTACAGGAGAGCAGACCGGATGATCTGGTGGCCTTCTCTGGCTTTAAACTCTATGAGCACATTGTACTGTGTGTTCATGTACATATTTATAAACTTGGGTGCATGGGTGTAGGTGTGTTTTGTGCGGACATGAGCATGTGTCCGTATCTGCCATCGCCATGTGTATTTACACACCTGTGGCTGTCCATAGGCAAGCGTGTGGAGCTGAGTGTGTGTGCATCAAGGTGCGTGAGATAATATCTTATGGGATCAAATTCTGTCGGCGAGAGAAAAGCTTTTCTGTGTCGCTCGAAATCTTGTCTCTCATCAGCAGAAGTTGGTCCAATAAAAGAGATTCCCTCACCTGCCTTGTCTCTCTAATATCCTGGGACCGAGACAGCTACAGCCACACTGCAGATCTGTGTGTGTCAGTGGGGACTCAGTCAGAGAGAACCATAGGGTGTGTCCATGTCCAGCAGCCTGAATAAAGAATCCTCTTTGCATGCAACACAGCCCAGGCCTGCCTCCTCACTATGCCACAGGGGAATCCTCTGAGCCTCTCCAGGGTACAAAAGACTCCTATGGGGTAGTTGGGGAGGGAAAGAAACTAGTGTAAATGGAGGGGAACCTTTAGCACCCAGGACACAAAGTCATGCACTATCCAGCCAGTCCCCAAGTTGTATCATGGATTTGCTGGCACCACTTCACTAGACCGGCTTGCTTGGGGGAAAGATCGACAAGAAGATGCCCAAAGCAGGGTGTCAGAGGGTGTGTCCTCTGGCCCAGAGCTGCCTTAATGTCACCCAAAAAACCGCAGAGAGAATATTCTGCAGAGCCCCAGGGTTAAGGATATAGCCCTCTCCTGCCTCCCCCAGTGCACATGGTTCAAACTCCATGCAGGGGAATCATACAACTTCAATATGGGAGCGCCCTACCAGAGCATCAGCACAGACCCTCACAGGTGCAGAACACAGCCTCCCCGCACTGCCCTGGAGCAAGGACCAAAACAGTGCTTAGTTTGTAATGAAAGAGGTGCCAGGGCTCAAGCAATTTAACTTTCTTAAACAATGCAGTGAGCGGCCCAGAGGTGCCGGAGCTCCGAACTGCTCAGCCCTGGCACAAATGAAGCACTGGGACCATTGATTATTTAATGGACCCAATACTTCAATATTAGTCTTGCCCATGATCTGCCACGGAACCTTGCTGGGCATGTCCCGGTGCACCTCACCCCTGCTCCTCAGGGGTAGAGAAACAGATCCCAATTCCCACCCCAGCAACAGGTGGGAGCGGGGGTGGGGGGAAGCGCAGTCGGCACATGCAAGGGGACGGGGCAGCAATTGTCACACTGGAGCAGAGTTCCGGGCCACCCAGTCCAGGATCTTGTCTTCAACAGCTGCTTCCGAGGAAAGTGCAAGTAACCTGACCGCAGAATCCGCCTCACCCTGACCTCTCTAGTTCTCTCGAGCGCCTTTGACCCGAGGCAGCCAGCCAGCCCTTTCAGCCTCTACCTAGCCACACAGTCACTTCCTTTTTTTACATAAATGAAAATAATCCAGCTCACTTAGCAGGCGGCCCCCTCCCCGCTCCGGTGCAGCCCCCCCAGGCGCTGGTCCACTCACCCCAGCGTGCTGATGAAGCCATTGACCGACCCTTCGGCGTACAGGGAGACGATGTCCCCGATGTGCAAGAAGCTGGACATCTCATTCATGATTCCCACGACCTGTCCCCGGCGGCGCCCTGCTTCCTGGAGTCGCGGTCCTCAGCCCAGTTCCACCACCACGTGGGTGCACCGGAACCCGCGGTCCAAAGGATCCTTCCCCACCCCCGGAGCGGAGCCAGGAGGGGAGGGGGGGTTACATGTGCTCCCCAGTGCAGGAGCGCGCAAACAGGCAGCGCTGGAGCTGGGCTTGGAGGGAGGGGGGAATCAATTACAGATTTGCATGAGGGCTCCGGCATAGTTTGCTACCTGCAGCCAATGACAACCGACCAGGAAGTCCTGCTGAACCCAAGCATGCAAATTTCGCCTGCATGGGGTGCCACGCCGTCCGAGGCCCCACCCCTTCTCCCTCCGACTTGGGGAACTCCTTGCTGCCCCGGAGCGGCGCCCAGGAGCCCCATGCAGCGGGGTGGGGGTTTCACACACACACACCGCTCGCCGGGGCTCGCTCCCACCGCGCCCGTTCACACAGCAGAGCGAAGGCTGCTCCGCTTAGTGCAGCCCGGGCCGTCACGCTGCGCTTGTCGCTTCCTGTGCTCAGTGGTGCAAGAACAGTTTGTATAGTGGAGGGGCTGAGAGCCACTGAACCAAACTAACCCCTATGATGGAAACCGCTTCAAGCTGGGGGGGAGGCGGCAGCACCCCCAGTTCCAGCACCTCTGTCCTGTGGGTGCCTGGGTGGCTCAGCCAGCGGGCGAGAGCCTTAGGGGCAGGTTCTCTGCCTTCCCCTCTGGTTTGGCTAGCAGCCCCTCGCTGGCACAGGCCCCAGGGCGATTTCACCCCAGCTGATGTATTTACATGTTGGTCCTGCACCAGATCTCACGGGGGCCACTAGGAAAGAGGGAGGGAGGGTTAAACTGTGCAATGGGGCTTTGTAACCCCCTGCTTTCTCTCTCTCTCTCTCTCTCACACACACACACACACACACAGAGGAATCCGGACTCCTAGTCCCCCTGCTCCAACCCATAGACTCCACTCCCTCCGAGCTGAGAATTGAACCCAGGAGTCTGCCCCTCCCAGCTTCTCCTCTAACCCGCGCACTCCCCTCCCATCACAGAGCTGGGAACAACCCCACGGTGCCAGCTCCCAGTCCACTTTTCCCTCCTAGATGTGGGAGTCCTGACTCGCAGCCCACCCTTCTCTAACCCACTAGACCCCCCCTCCCCTCCCCTCCCAAGCTAGGAACTGAAGACCCCTGAGTCCTGACTCCCGGTCTCCTTGCTCTGATTTCTGGGTGCTGAGATTAAGGATGAGACGTTTCCCACTGGAAGGAACATTTGGGAGGAAGAGCAGCGTGATCAGGAGAGAACGGCTCTTTCACACACCACTGGAGATGCCTGTGAGGGTTTAGTAAATAGGGAGATTTTGACCCACAGCATTCTCTCCATTTCCTCTGGGACTTGCTGGGAGTGGGGGGCGGGGGGAATTCAGCATTCACTGCACATGGGAATCCCCGGAGCTAGTCACTTCTGATTGGTTGCAAAGCTCTCTGCGGGCTTGTGCCAGCCTGCCTCAGAGACCTTACCTCTCTCCACCCTCAGCTCATCCATCCCCAGGCCTCCCTCTGTCCTGCAATCTGGCCCTAGGGGATAAGAGCTCCTTCGCCTCCACAGCCTACAAACAAACAGTGATGATAAAGCCTCATTTAGGGCCAGGTGGGTCCCCACCCACATGTGAGGCAGGGACCAGCCACCCTTGCAACCCCTGAGGGCTTTGGAGGAGGTGGAATTGGCCAGTTGTGGCAGGGACCGTGCCAGGTTCAGCACACTGGGAGGTTTGGCATGGGACTTTAATCTGGCCCATGCACAGCAAGGTGCTTTGAGAGGCAGTCTTACTACCCTAGAACACCCTCTAGAGAACTGGGGGGGGGGCAGTCCCCAAAGCTTGGCTGGGTCTTATTGGTACAATATATCTCACTGCACACAACACGGCCAAGAATCAGAGCCATGGAGCCCATGCAAGAATAAGGATTAGGAGGAGACCTGTATGGGGGCAGAATATCCCACATCTGCCTACTGCAGGGTTCCTGGACCTTCCTCTGAAGCATCTGCTGCTGGCCAAAGCCAGGTTCCTGGACTAGAGGGATCACAAGTCTGACCCGATCTGGCAGCAACTTTGTTCCTAATAAAGTGTCAGTGGAAGGGCACCTTATGGACACTATAGTCATTCCAGTTCCATACATTTAAATGTGATGCTCGCTCTTGCTCACTATCAGCAACATTTTTTTAATAGAGTCTTGCGCTTGTGATTCATTTCCCCCAGCCCTTCCTTGCCAACAAACAAACAAACACACAACTTGTGAAATCTAAATCTTGCCCTAAAATGCTGTTGTTTTTTTCTGCTAGGAAACAGACAAATCCCCTGGCAGAACAGGGAAAAAATCTAGTGCAATTCCTACAGGGAAGCTGTGAGTTCAGGTCCAGCAGGATTAGCTGCCTTTTCAGCACAGGACGAATTTAGCATCCCCTATCCAGGGTGGTGGAGGTGAGAATCAGAGAGAAACTTATCTGGCTTTAGCTGCGGTGAAGTTCTCAACATGGGCTCAGAGAAAATACCTCCAGAAATCAAACACTGAAAGCTTGCCCACCAATACTCAACTGCTCTGATAAGAAGGGGAAACAGACCTCATGTCAGGTGGAATATATTGTTCTAGGGATTAGAGCACAGGACTCTTGGATTCTCTTCCTCGCCCCATCACTCTTTTGCTGTGTAACCTTGGGCCAGTCGTGATCTCTCCATGCCTCAGCAAAATGGGGTTCATGAAGGTAGTCACTCACACAGGGTTTGGTTAATTAGCATTTGCAACGTGCTTTTGAAATCCCTAAGTGAAACCCGCTTCAGAAGTGCAAAATATTGTACTGAACCAATGCAAGGCTGGCCTGATTTCTGCTCACCAAGAGAATAGGGGACACGAAGCAGAAACCATTAAAAATATTATAAATAAGATCAAGCTCAGACAGTCATACCCCATTTCTAGCACAGTCTTGTTCACAGCATCACAGGACTGGGTATTTTAGCTCAGCTCAGCAACCCATCCAGGGGCGGCTCTAGGAATTTGGCCGCTCCAAGCAGGACGGCACGCCGCAGGGGGGCGCGCTGCCGGTCGCCGGTCCCGTGGCTCCAGGGGACCTCTTGCAGACGTGCCTGCGGAGGGCGTGCTGGTCTCGCGGCTCCGGTGGAGCATCCACAGGCATGACTGCGGAAGGTCTGCCGGAGCCGCCTGCTGCCCTGCCGGCAAAATGCCGCCCCAAGCGCGCACTTGGCACGCTGGGGTCTGGAGCCGGCCCTGAACCCATCCAATTTGGTAGTACTGGCCAATACTTTATGTTTCGAAGGAAGGTGGAAACACTCTCCCAACACACCTCTTTGTATTGTAAAATGCTGTCCAGGGCTGGGGGGTAAAGAACAGGTTCAGACCCCCAGCACTTACAATCAATGCCCTTTACAATGCTGGGAAAGGCTCATTATGCCCATTGTACAGATAGGGAAACTGTGGCTCCAATGCAGGTGACATGACTTACCCAACACACTGCAGTGTTTTTCCTGGCTCTGCTATGGGTAAACCCCAAATCCTCTGCTTCTCCAACTTAATGTTTTAACAATTGGGCCATGCTGCATCCTGGAGGGCCGCTCTCCAGTTAAATGGTTAATCTACAGTGCAAAGATGAGCCTCAATCAAAACCTAGGATCCCAGTCACCCCACATCCCCGACAGTAGGACAGATCAGATCCGCAAAATCCAAAACTTCACAGTCTCAGCTCCCCACCCCATGGGGTTAAACCCCTTCAAGCTCAGCTGGTGCAAATCTTAAGCTTCACATATGTCAGTACTGGATACAAATATATTCATCCCTATGACATGCAGTAATGGAGGGGCCTCACCAGCAACTAATAAACTATTTGAAACAAGAATCCAGCACTGTGGGCAGGCAGTTTCTAGGAGATTACTGTATTTGTCTGTTGGTTCAGGAGCTGAGCCATCAGCCCTCTGCATCATAACCACCACCCTAGACATGCTATAATGACTCGGAAAGGCACTGCCTGCCACGTGGCTTTTGCCTAATAAATCTCTGCTTATTCACTTTCAGACTGATGGATTTTTATGCCACAGTTTGCTGGGGGAGTATGAAATTGGGCGGGTTTTGCACCCCTCGGGTCTCAGTTTAAGATACTGGATTAAATGCTGGAGACAAAAGCAGAGGATGTACTGTATGCACAGAGCATGGTAGAGGACCCAGGGCTCCCAATGGATGCTTAGGCCCTACTGACTGACTTCGGCAGGAGTTCGAGCTAAGGAAAGGGCCAGGGATGGGCCCATTACTGCACAGCCAGGTTAAACCGAGGGCAGGCCTTAAGCCCCTTGGGTCTGAATAGAAGTTAGCTCCTTGGTCAGACAGATGGGTGGCCAAGTGGAGGTGTGAGCCACTGGACGCATGGGTTGTGTGTCCCCAGTCCAAGAGAGCGGGGGTACGTTGCTGCTCCCCATGCCAGAGCCCAGCTCTTTAACTCATGCTGTAATGACTCATGCGTCTAGCACTGCGGACCCTGGGTTAAGACCCAACAGCTTCATAGTTCAACCCTCTGGGGCCAGGCTTGAGCTGGGAGGTTGTTGAGCCTGTGGCTGGCCCCTGGGTAGTGGTGGAGGAAGGTAGCCTCATCATAGGGGTCTAGTTTCTCATTTTGTGTTTTAAAAGGGACCACTATTCTTGGGGGTGGGGGGAGCCTCAATGTGCTTCTAGAAGAGGGAGCAGTTTAAGGGAGATGGCCCAGGGAGCTAGTGCATAGGAGCTATTGGTGGAAGTGGGAGGTGGGTTAAGGAAGGATAGAAAGGAGGAGAGGAAGACAAGAGACAGGCCACAAACCTGCCATTGTTTCGGCCACCTCTGGGCCCCCTGCCCTGTCTCACCTCTGCACTCCTTCACTCCACAGGCCTGGTTTTCAGAGGTGCGGAGCACCCGCAGCTCCAGCTGGATCAACGGGAGCTGCAGATGGCCAGAGCCTCTGGCAAACTAGGCCAGGAGCACCAAAGCAGAGCGGCCCCTTGGCACAGGACACCACGGATGCCCTGCCTGCCTTCCTGCTGCCAGCACTGCTCTCTCCCCGCTCCCGCCATTCTCTGGGCCCCGGGCCCCATGGCTGGGGGAGATAGGGCAGTTATAAATAAGAGTTTCCTTCCTCCCCCTTTAAGCCACATGATAAATAGCACTGAGTTTCTCCCTGCCGGAAAGGAAGCGGCTGTGGATGCAAGGCTGGTGACTCAGTGCAGTAACAGCAGAGTCATCCCCCAGCTCCAAGGTGTGGTCTCCGTGCCTGGCACAGCTGCAGACACATTCCTTTCCTGTGGTGCAATCCGCCCCGCCATGGGCCGCTGCTTCAGCGCTGGGTCCTTCCCACCTCGCCCAGCGCCCCAGAGGCTCCTTTGGCAGAGGCTCCTCTCCGCCCACCCGCATGCCCTGCTAAGCTGGTCACTTTTCACACCGCTGCCTTGTGCAGCCAGGCGCCTTCCCTGCTCCTGCCGCCAGCATCTGCACGGACTCAGCCACAGACACTTTTCATCCAAATGTTCCCACGCAGGCGAGGGGAAGAGGTGGCCACGGAGGACCACTTTGGAGCTAAAAACCTTTTAAAGGCCTGGGACCACAGCCAAGGCTGTCCATTGCCTCCAGTTCGTGATGGGCTGCGCTGTGTAGTCATGGCATGGCAAAGCGGCAGGAGCAAAGAGCCAGGGAGGGAACAAGATGGAGGCACTCACTGGTGGGGCAAGGGTATAGGATGGGAACATGACAGGGGGCGACCTGGCTGAAGGGACGGTGAAAGTGGGTTGCCTAGCAGAGGTGGGTCTTTGAATATGGAACAAAACTGCATTCGAGACCACATGGCGATACCTTAACATGAGCCCTTAGGGCAAGGGCGGGCCTGTTGGGAATGGTCCTTCACAGCACTAAATAACCAAAATGGGTATTTGTCAGCCAAAGCCCTTGTGCCCTTAACACCTAGAGTCAAAGGGAAGCCAGGGCTGGGCAGAGAGCTCCTCCACAGGTAAAGGGGTGGAGAGGAGGAAGAAAAGCCTGAGGTAAAAATACTGCGGCCACGCAGCTAGGGTGTGGGTCACAGGGTTCTAGCCTGGGCTCTGCTGCTGACTTGCTATGTGACCTCATACAAGCGAGTCACTTCCTGCTCTGTGCCTCAGTTTCCCCATCTGTAAACTAGCATGTACGTGAGAGCCAGTGTGTGGCGCTCAGGAGAGAGATGGAGCTATAGTTTTACAGGGGAAAGTGAAGGAGCTAGTTGGGTATGTCAATGCTGCAGCAGGGATGGAGCTGCCCAGCCCAGACAGATTCCTGCTAGTGAGCTAGAGTGAGTGTCTACCCAGGCTGGGGGGCCTTGCTCCCAGCTGCAGTGTAGACATACCTCTAGAGACCAAACGGGGAGCGAGGTGATTGGGGCCAAATAAGCTTCCCCCTAGTCAGCGAGAGATACAGCTCCCCATCTGTGCTCAGCCCTCTGAGGGCAGGAGTCAGCAATAGCCCCAGCTCTGGAGCCTTGACTCTTTATCTCAAGCAGGAGCAGCTCATGCTTTTAGCTCTGGAGATCCCTGGTCCAGTCCACAATGTGCCGGCCCTCCCAGGGAGCAGGAACAAACTGCAACCTCTGAACAGGACTTGTGCAGAGACTGCTCCCCGATAGCATCACCTGGGCCACTAGCCACGCCAAAAGGGAACACAGACGAGACCGAGCCAGTGCAGCCATGTGCTAGGAGGTGGTATAGCGGGTATAAATGTCCACCTGAGGTATAAGGTCTTCCTAAACTCGCCGGGGACAATTCAGCACACAGGCCTATGCCCTGGCTCTAGCCATCTGGTGCAATAAGTCAGGGTTGAATGTATAACAAATAACTTGAAGTCACTCAGCCAGCAACTGCTGGGCACTGGAAGAGCCAAGCAGCTCACAATAGGAAATAGAAAGTAACTGCAGCCTCCTTTGTTTCAGGAAGAGACACTGGGGCCCTTGTATCCATATCAGAGTCAGAGAGGAAGGAATTCTCTGGCAATAAGAGCACATAAAAGCGGGATTCTTCGGCTGCGAGACAAGTTTCTCTCCCACCCCACTGGCTTTGGCTACGTTCTGAGCTCAGCTGCTGCCCAGACATACAGTGAAATCAGGCAGGGTTCTGTGTGGCAGCTTTCACGCAAGCCGTGTCTGCCCTCCCACCCCAAAACACTTCTCAGAGAACAGTGGAGGGCGGGAGAAGAGACAGATCCAGACTGGCCCAAAGTTCCTAGCTACTTGGATCCAGAGGTTTATTTTAGCCTCATTCCCTTCCGATCCCACCTGGGAATTAGGAGAGACAGTGAGAGAGAAAGAGTCAGGGAAGGCTGTTGCACACACTGAAGAGCTGCATGGAAGAAGGCTCTTGCGCCATCAGTAGTGATGCTATGTGAAGAGACAAAGAGGTGGCCCGGCTGGAGTGGAGGAAGATGGGAGGGGAGGATAGGAAAGGTCCAAGAAATCTGTTGCAGCAGATCTATTGTGGGCACGAACACACATAAATGGGCTATGAAACCTCCTGGCAAAGTGCATTGCATCCCTCTAGTGGGCTGCTCCAGTATAGAGGATAAAAGCCCAGTGCAACTTCCATCTAATGGAATTGCTACCGTCAATGCTGAAGGTTGCAGGTGTGATCCCTGCTGGCCATCCCATCAAGGGGGTTGATCTGAACTTCTACAACGCTGCACACTGGAGAAACCAAATATAATTTTCCTTTTAAAAAAGGGCGGGGGGGGGGGAATCATCAATGTTTCCTTGTGCAGAGTTTAATAATCCCCTGTGGTCACTTGATTAATCATCTAAACAAAGGCCACTCTCCTCCCAACCATCCCATCTGCTCCTTCTGCTCACTCATAATGTAGGATTTGTAGCATCCTAAGGGGTCCTTTGCATGGCAACATACCCTGACGAAATATCCTGGGGGACAAAGTCATCTGATCAGCTGGTTAAGGCAGGAGGAGAAGTCGGGCTGGCAGAGAGGGAATGCTAGTTCAGACCCAGATATCGGTATGGTACAGGGGAAACACACATTTCCTGGCAAAGCACACTGCTCTCTTATTCAAGTTCTTCTCTCCTGTCAATTTCACCCAGAAAGTCCCTCAAGCTTCCAACAGGTCCATTTCTTAATTTATGGCTGTTTCCAGCTGGTAGACGCTTAGGGGATGCTTTGTCAGGAATCCAGGAAGATTATCCAGCCCTGCCACTCATCTGCTGCTCAGAACTTTTGTCGGGACCAGCCCCTGAACTATCCCGATTTTGCACTGATCTCTATGGCCATAAGCAAGAGCCCCTCCCACTAGTCATCAGCAGGGTGCAAACCTCACCACCAGAACACAGACCTCTGCTACTTGAGCTAAAGGAGTAACTCCATTAGGTGGCCACAGAAAGCTGTTATGCTCTGAGCAGACTAGCTACTGGAGGGGGCACAATACTACACTATACAAACATGACACACACACACACACACACACACACACACACACACACTCTGCAGCTAACTTCATTCCCTTTGGCAGTTTACAAACACCATGTCGAGAATGTAGCTTGGCTGGGAACATGTGCCCGGAAGCTGGGAATTGGGAATCAGATGATCTAGCTGCAATCAGGGGAGGTGGATCAGCCCTGGGGAGGAAGGGGGTCAGGCCAAGTGAGGAAATGATGAGAGGGGGAAGAGCTGTGTTTATGAAGTGTCACCTCCTAGCTACTGATGAGCAGAAGAAGAGAAACCATGAACCAGAATTCTCATCTTCCCACGCTATGAAGGGTTAATTGAATTCAGTCCTGATGACACTTTGTACTTGGGTTTAAAAATATACTCAGTCCCCTGTCGGCTTAGCTCTATGCGAGTTGCAGGTAAATTTCCACAGTTGAGCCAATAACCTTCCCTGGGGAAATTTAGGCTTTTGTATGATTAAAAGGGGCAAAAATAATAGTGGGAAATTAAATATAGTATGGAACAAACAAAAAAAAACAATTAGCAGCTGCCATTAGCGACACTGGGCCAGTCCTGGGACGGGCGCCGCAGCCGGGTGGAAAGGGATGAGGCTGGGGGAAGCATTAAAAAGCGGCTATCGGAAATCATAGCCAGCTTCTTTTGGCACAGAGGTTCTCTCACTCCCTGGCTGGGCCGGGCCTGGTGATCGGACCAGGGAATTCTAGGCTTGGAACCACCAAGGCCCTGCGGGCAGCTTGCCCAGAGCTGGGCAGCCACACATAATCGGCATGTAAATTTGGTAGCATTGTTATCAAAAGCAAACACGTCCAAGAACAATTTGCTTGTGCGTGTAACTTCCTTGGTAGGTGAATATAATCTGAGCTCTCCAATGGGGTGGAGAACTGACATATGCCCTTCCCCTATTAAGCAGGGAGCAGCCAGCAGCAAGGACAGGATAACAAGGGAAAGCACTCAACCCTCCTCTTTGCCCCTCCACCCACCTTTCACCCCTCAGCCTGCCAACCCTCCCCCCCATGTTGACACTTCCCCTGGAAACTTTCTTCTCAGCACACTTCTTCCACTGGCTGACTGACAGCAGATTGCTCCTGGTTAATTGCCTGGTCTGATTGCCAATGGGGGCCAGGGCCAATGTGGACGTGCCTAACTACTTTGCACCTAACTGCCTGATTTGTTGATCACTTGGCATTTCATTAGCTCCTGTTTAATTGATTCACCAATTACTTGACTGGCTCCCCATCTAGTGTATTTGCTTTACATTCACGGACCTGTACCCTAATCAAGATCTCCCTTTAACAACCCTGAGCCCTAACTGTCCCCTTTCCTTCCTACTTCTCTTCCACAGCCTCTTCTTTGTCAGCCTCTGCATATCCTACCTCCATCCCACCCCCATATTTCCACTGCCTCTTCTACCACCTCCTCCTTTCCTCCAGTGACACTCCCCCCACCTCACCCCATCCTAGCTCTCCCACCACACACATTGCAAGCACACAGGTAAGAATTGCATGGGTTTGATTGTACCCTCTCCTCTCACTCTTCACAAGTCATTTGGCTTCAGACTACAAGCCCTTCGAGGCAGAGACTGCACAGTGCCCAGGCTTATTTGAGGCCTGTGAGGTGCTCTTGTAATGCAAATATAAAACGACAGTGGTAGTAACAGAAGAACTGCCATTCTTGATCAGACCAGGGGTCCATATAGGCCCGTATCCTGTCCCTGATGGCTGACAGGATCAGATGCTTCACTAGAAGGCAAGATACCTGCAAGCTTGAAAATTACATAACAACCTGCTCAGAAAGAGAGCGTCTTCCTCACCCCAGGCAGTCGGCTCATGCCCTGAAACCTGATGGTTTTACACTCATTAGACATTTATGGCTAGATTTTCAGAAGTGCCCAGTTCCCAACAAGCTGAGCATTGCTGCCAACTTGGCCACTTATTAAGGAGCCTAGGTGGGAGCTGAGCTCTCTTGAAAACCTGCCATTTCTAGAACAACATAGTTTATACCCAAGAAGAAAATGATGGAGTGCCACACTGAACAGGGCCAGCTTGGAGGGTAAAACAACACTGCTTCTCTCAACAGCTCTCCCGTGTGCACAGAGAGATTGATTACTGAGTCAATTAGCATTTCCTCTATATCCCAGGGGCCAGCACTGGCCCCATCGCCTGGACTGCACTCAGCGTACAGCAATGAAAACGCTTCTTATCAGAGGAGTGGATGGGAAGTGCACTCAAAGTGCTAAGAGCAGGTCGTGGGCACCGTGCCCATAACAGGTGGGAGAGTTCCCGTGAAAGCAGGCGTTCCAATCTCACAGCTTCAGAGCTCAGGAAGGGGCTCTTCTGAATTCTTCCGCTGGCTACACTGGGGGTTAGGTCAGTTTAACTACACCGCTCAAGGGTGTGAATTTTTCACACCCTGACCAATGTCCTTTAACCGACCTAATTTTCTAATGTAGACCAGGCCTAAGAAGAGAGGGAAAGCGAAGGCTGGTCTACACTAGAAAATTAAGTCTGCTTAACTCTATCACTCAGGGGCGTGAAAAATCCACACTGAGGTGGATTACCTATGCCAGGGGTCGGCAACCTCTGGCACCAGCCCGCCAGGGTAAGCACCCTGGCTGGCCGAGCCAGTTTGTTTACCTGCTGCGTCGGCAGGTTTGGCCAATCGTGGCTCCCACTGGCCGCGGTTCGCTGTCCCAGGCCAATGGGGGCGGCGGGAAGCCGCAGCCAGTACGTTCCTCAGCCTGCAGCACTTCCCGCCGCCCCCATTGGCCTGGAGTGGCGAATCGTGGCCAGTGGGAGCCACGATCGGCCGAACCTGCTGACGCGGCAGGTAAACAAACTGGTCCGGCCCGCTAGGGTGCTTACCCTGGCGAGCCGTGTGCCAAAGGTTGCCGACCCCTGACCTATGCTGATGGAAGAATCCCTCCTGTCAGCATAGGTAGAATCTACACCCGGGGTAGGCAACCTATGGCACGCATGCCGATTTTGAGCGGCACTCACACTGCCCAGGTCCTGGCCACTGGTCCGGGGGGCTCTGCATTTTAAATTTAATTTTATGTGAAGCTTCTTAAACATTTTAAAAACCTTATTTATTTTACAGACAACAATAGTTTAATTATATATTATAGACTTATAGAAAGAGACCTTCTAAAAATGTTAAAATGTATTACTGGCATGCGAAACCTTAAATTAGAGTGAATAAATGAAGACTCGGCACACCACTTCTGAAAGGCTGCCGACCCCTGGTCTACACTGACGTGCTGCAGGGATAGCATTTGAAGTGTGGACAAGCCCTAGAAGGTCTCAATTTCCTCCCTTCTCTCTGGCCTTAAAACTTCATCTAAAATAGCCAGTTTTAGATTCATCCCCTCCCCTGGTAACTTTTTATACTCATGACTGCCAAACAAACTTTAAATTACAGCCTTGGTATAACCACATGCTCTGCTGCTGAGTATCTTGGGTTACTGCTCGACGGGCCTAGGGCCAGGCTTCTCTCAGCAGGCTGAGCCACTCACTCACTCCCTGGGGAAAGCAGGTAAGATGCGGGAGCTCAAGGGAAAAGATATTGCCTCTCAGCTCAGCTTTCCCCTGGCAGCAAGGTGCCAGGAACAAGGGTGGTTAAGTAGCCCCGTGGGAAGCACGGTCTCCAAGGTTTGCATTTGGGATCGGTTTTATGAGCCTCTTTGATGTGGGGATGAAAGGAAATGCACTGTGGGAATGAATGGGCTGATGCAGCTGTTTTATGGCATTGGGCTCCACAGAGCGGCTCTGTGTAAATTGGAGTCACACCAGGGGAAAAAGGAGCATTGGCTCACTGCATGGGAGTTGTATACTGCTGGGTGGGATTGAGAGGCATAGGAGTTATGTGCAGGCCTTGCATACTCTGGGGATATGCCTCCATCTCACCAGTGCAAACAAGGACACTTGCATCGGAAGAACTCACTGCCATTTCCAGCAGGGGTAGCCACTCTGCTGAGCGTCATGGCTTGCTTGGTCTACCACAGGGGTTTGTGTCACTGCAATCCATGGCTTAATTTGTGTTGGGTCAGAACCCCAGCACCTCCGGGCCCGGCCGTTCAGAGCCCCGGCGCCTCCGGGCTTTCTGCATCAGTTATGAAAGTTTAAAAAAAAAATTTGCTTGAGCCCCTGGACCTCTTTCATTACAAATGAAGCACTGCTGCACCCACCCTGACAGCTGACACGGGACAAATCTCCAGTGTAGACAAGGCCTTAGGAAGAGATCCTGGTGCTAGTGTGGCTAGAGGAGTTTTGCCATGAGATTTCATGGGACCCTAGTTGGACCCCAGTAGCACTTTTGGAACACTGCATCTCACCTGCATGATTCTTGGGGACCCCCTGGAGCCTGACCTCACCCAGCTGAGCTCCCACAGCATGGGCTGAAGGAACAAGCACAGGGCTAGGAGTCAGACAGACCTGACTTCTAGTCCCAGCTCTGTCAGGCCATACCCCAGTCTCTTCATTTTGTGCCTCAGTTTCCCCAACGATAAAACTGGGCTAACACCACTCACCTCACAAGGAGGTTGAGAGGACTAATTAGCTCACTCAGTCTTGCACAAGGCTTTGAACATGCAGAGCACGACATACTGTATGTTATTGCCAATTCCCACTGGGGTCAATGTATGATCACCTCGGGCACTCCCAAAAGGGCACAAACTGTTACCAAGGAGCAGGAGACTGTGAAGATCCTGCACCTGCTGGCAGGGAGAACCCTGCATAAGACTCACATTGTGCTATAGTCATATACATGCATAGATATTCATAGATTTTAGGACTGGAAGGGACCTCGAGAGGTGATCGAGTCCAGTCCCCTGCACTCATGGCAGGACCAAATACTGTCTAGACCACCCCGATAGACATTTATCTAACCTACTCTTAAATATCTCCAGAGATGGAGATTCCACAACCTCCCTACACAATTTATTCCAGTGTTTAACCACCCTGACAGTTAGGAACTTTTTCCTAATGTCCAACCTAAACCTCCCTTGCTGCAGTTTAAGTTCATTGCTTCTTGTTCTATCCTTAGAGGCTAAGATGAACAAGTTTTCTCCCTCCTCCTCATGACACACTTTTAGATACCTGAAAACTGCTATCATGTCCCCTCTCAGTCTTCTCTTTTCCAAACTAAACAAACCCAATTCTTTCAGCCTTCCTTCGTAGGTTATGTTCTCTAGACCTTTAATCATTCTTGTTGCTCTTCTCTGGACCCTCTCCAATTTCTCCACATCTTTCTTGAAATGCGGTGTCCAGAACTGGACACAATACTCCAGTTGAGGCCTAACCAGTGCAGAGTAGAGCGGAAGAATGACTTCTCGTGTCTTGCTCACAACACACCTGTTATTGCATCCCAGAATCACGTTTGCTTTTTTTACAACAGCATCACACTGTTGACTCATATTTAGCTTGTGGAAAATTAATTGGAGATGTACCTGTCTCCTAGAACTGGAAGGGACCTTGAAAGGTCATTGAGTCCAACCCCCTAGGTTCACTAGCAGGACCAAGTACTGATTTTTGCCCCACATCCCTAAGTGGCCCCCTCAAGGATTGAACTCATAACCCTGCATTTAGCAGGCCATTGCTCAAGCCACTGAGCTATCCCTCAGGCCAATAGCTAGATGCACACAGCAGCTCCTGAGAGGTGAATTATTGGCTAGTACAAGCCAGGACTTTCTCTCTGTCTTGTTACTAATGGGTCTAGGACAAGAATCTCTGCAGCAGGCCACTAAATATCAGTCCCTGTCTTCCACAGCAGCCACCTGAGGATCACCATCCTCTCCTGGGGAGTGGCTCCTTACTTTGGAAAGCATGGGAAAAGATTTGGCCATGCGCAGTAAGGAATAGAGCATTAGAACAATACACCAATAGTCCTCCATGAAAGGAGCTGGTGCATTTACATCCGGCCCTTCTGAGGTCACCTTGAGGGGAATCCCATGCTGTTTATTGCTCAGGCTCTGGTTAGAAAAACATCAAGATACATCAGAGCCCAGCCCTACACACAAATTAAATAAGCAGGGTAGAGGTCAGTTTTCAAAGCACCACATGCAATATTGAAGCACAAATGCTGCTTAGACCTGTGCCCCAGATAAATGCTTCCCCCACACGCATGTGCATCAGCCATTTAGCAAGGACATGCATACCCCAAAACCCTGCAATGGTCTGAGCCCCACAAAGGGAGCAGGCTGTGGGATCAAAGTACTCACAGCTGTGCACATTAGCTCAGTGGGTCTCACCTGTTCATCTCTCTGGGGCAGGGAGTCCACACTGTGTAACCAGGCTGGCCTTGAGTCAGAGCACTTACTTGTTGCATTTTCTTGACAGGGGGTGGCATAGGCTGCTGGCTAGTGAGACAAAGCCACACAGCTGGCTCCCACAGGAAGTAGCCCCCACCCTTTCAGGCAGAATGACAGATGACTACTTTAAAGGCCTCATCTCATCTAATTAAGGGGGGCTGAGTCAATGTACTCAGGGGCTCTTTTTCCCCACCTGGAGCCTGTTCAATGAAGAGAGAAGCAGGAGAACTTGAGGAAAGGGGAAGTGTGGAGATCCTAGCTCAGGTCTGTGGTGGTCCCTGCTCCACTTGATAGAAGACATCATGCTGTACCATGGCAATGCATGTTTCATGAGTTAGCAAGGGAGATGCTGGCTTTGGTGGTGCTAAGGGCTATGCCTTGCCTCCTAAGGTATATCTTCACTGCAACATTAACCTGGACTATAGCCCACCGTTGCTCCTTCCCCCCCTGCTTCTGTCCACACAGAAGAACCTCTAACCCAGGCTTGAGAGTGCTTTAAACTCAGCTTAGCAGACACAAAGATATGAGCTCAAAATTCCCTTCAGCTCAGGCTGGCAACCTGCCTGCTTTATAGTGAGAATGCAAGTTAATCAAGCACAGGAGCTGTTAATCCTACAATCCTATCTCCTAGTTGGACCAGGCTGTTGTATGGCCAAGCTGTGAACTGGAAACCGAACCGATCCAAATCCAGTCCCCAAGCAGAGAAGCCCCAGTGTTGCCAACTCCGGTGATTTACGTTGTTGTTATTAAAGCACTGCCTCCTCGAGCCCAGTGATTAGGAGTGAGCCTCAACTTTCATTTTCTAGAGTCCTTGTGGCTGTAGAGAAAAGCTTGAAGGCCCCAGGAGTAATTTAAAGGCTCAAAAACCATAAGGTGAACTAAAAGAACCTCCAAATTATTATTTTTTCAGTCTTATGATTTTAAGTCAATCTCATGATTTGTTGGGGTCTGACTCATGGCTTGGCACTACTGTGTCCACACAGTAATAGCCTCTTCTGTCCAAGGGTCTCCCAGTGCTTTCCAATTAACTAAGCCTCCCAGCATCTCTGAGCACAGTGGTGCTGGAACCATTTGAATGGGGGCGGAGGGGTACTGAAGGCAGAAACCATGTATTTGTGTTGTAATGACTACTTCAAGCCAGCACACCCCCAGTTCCAGCACCTATGCCTGAGCAGTATGTATCCTTGTACCAACAGGTAAACAGAGGCACTGCTTGTCATCACAATCAGGCTGACAATAGAACTCAGGAATCCTAATGTCCATGCCCTGGCTCCAGCTTGTAATCTAACTCCCCATAAAAGAATCCTATGAACATTTTTTAAAACCCAGCTTAATGCATTAGGAACAGTTAGCCATGCTATTATTCCCCAACTGCTGAGTCACTAACCAGCCCTAGACCCCAGCATGGAATAGGAGGAGAGAACGATTGTTTACTGACCCATGTGTCAATCAAAGGAAGTTCTGAAGATGCTATAAACCAGCAATACTCAGTCTGAGGCTCATGTGTCTCCTGCGGCTCTTTGCAGCACATGATATTAAAACACTGTGATTGAATGATTAACCAATCAGGAGGCTTTTACTATGTTGTTAATCAACTGCAGTTGATAAAATAACTTGGTCAGTCAATTTGCTGTGAGAATAATAGAGTAAATGAAACAGTGAATTCACACGACTGTGGCTCTTTGGGGTAATGTTGATCCCTAATTTGGCCCCTGAACCACTGAGGTCTGAATATCACTGTTATAAACCATAGGAGACAGTCCCAAGCTAACAGAAGGAACAGTAGCTTCCCATGCATGGTTCAGAGGCTATTAAAAAAGGAAATACGGAGTTTTTTATTTAAAGAACCACGGATGGCTTTTTAAAAACTGGATTGTGGATAATAGATTGTTACATATTATACAGCACCTTCCAGCCCACCAGATCCAAAAGTATTTTGTAAACAACACCAGATAAGGATCCCTTCACTTACCATTAAGGTACAGCAGTTTGGGCAGACTTCTCAGAAGGGCTCGGAGCCCAGCGTGCTGGGTGCAGAACGTTGTTTAGAAAAGCTGGCTCTAATTGTGGATTGCCGAGTTCCTGAAAATCTGGCCTCAGCTGGGCAGGGGGCACCAGCTGTTTGAAAGGTATCCAGCAGCACTCGCAACTCTTTAGGACAGGAAGTGAAGCACAGCTATTGGTGTCAGGCTGTGTGGTGGCAGAATGCAATTGCCCCAACTGGAATATCAAACTGGGACATGAATCACACTGAGTTGTAAAGCACCATGTTCTCTCTAATGGCCCCAAGCAGTCAGGACTACCATTAACATCTCATCTGAAGGCTTCTGGTAGCACTGCAAACCCTAGCCCTGTGCTGGGACATTAGTTCATTATTAATTCAGAGAGACAACACGGTTGTGTCTCAGATTACTGGGAGCTGCTCCAATCCAAGCCACAGCACTTGCTGCTGAGGTATCATTAGACCACAGCAGGTGTTCTGCTAGGGTAATGAATGCAGTGTAAAAATATGGATTGAGAGGTGAATAACTGAGGTTCATTGATCCTGTCCGACCACTTGGCCGTGCATCTGGCAATGATTAAATTCCCACGGTCCTCTCCCATCCTGCACTGCGCTCATTATAAAAGCTGGGATGGATTTTCAGGGGGCTGGTCCTTTGGTTGTTCCACAGTTCTGGTCAGGAATATAGAAAAGATGTTGCTAGGGCTTTAAACACACACTGTAGCAGCACATTGGATTTTCCTTGGTCATCTCCCATGCAAATATCGAGCAGACCCAATCTTGCTTAGTTTATGTAGGCTATACCTACTCGGTATGGCACTCTGTCCCCCTCTAGTGGTGACTAAGCCACATGGAGGTTGATGTACCTGCCAGAACCATGGCTAAAGGAACAGCTACACTTACTGTGGCATTAGAGTACAGACACTGCATGCCCAGCTAGCACGGGTATAAACAGCAGTGTAGATGGTGAGGCCTGGCTTAGGTGAGTAAAGTGTCCTACATGGCTGTACCCCCAGAGTATATATCCTAGAAATACTCACTGCTGCCAGAGCCTTTCCCCACTGCCTTCCACCTGCCAGAGTCTTTCACTACAGCAAGGAAAGGCTCTGGCAGTGTAGCCTTCATTGTGACACAGCCAGCCTTCACTGTGACATGGAGCTATATGTGTCATACCTGCACTGTGCATGCTGCCATGAGTGCAGACCCAGCCTAAGAGATGGCTCTTTCAGTTCAGGCAGTAGCAGCTCATGCATTGAGATCCAGAGTTCCCAGGTTTGATCCCTCTTTCTGATGACCCACCTGGGAGCATAGGAGTTATGTTTGCAAGATCCCACACTAAGAGAATCCAAGGCCTTCATCTGGGAAGAGAAAGGAAGACTCTCCTTTTGTTCAGGGGTGGAGCAGGAAGACAGCCAGACTGATGCCAAATGATAGGAAGTGAGACGCTGGAATTGAGATGGCTCAGACTCAGCCCTCCAAGGGTTAAACTTCATGTGTTTCCCATCCTCCTCTTATTACCCAAGTGGCCTGCATACGCAGCTCTCTGAAGTTGCTAGGTGCAAATGTCTGGCCCTCAGGATATGTTCAGCCAATGGGAACATTCTGGTGCTGTCATGCTTTTGCCTCATGTTCTTGTGGATGTTATCAATCAATATCTTGATGGTGGAGATGTGGATTGAAATTTGGAATAAAATAGAGTGTGTTAGTGTAATGTGCCCCACCACAACAGGGTTTGAATTCAGCGCCTTTAGCATGAAAGCACATACTTCTGCTTTTTGCTCTAAAGAAGTAGTGTCGTTAGCCTGCTGCAGTCGTAGGCTATTATCCCATGTGGACAAGCCTCTAGAAGGGCCATGGTGCATATTTTACAAGCTCACTCATGTAGATGAACTGAGCTCTTCCGCTCTTACTGAACAATGTCTGTTTTCTTTTGCAGCTTGCCTCCAGCATTTGCATGACTTTTCATTCCAAGCATGACATGAAGGATTTGCCTGAAAACAGGATCTTTTTCTCAACAGTGCATCTGCTCATTATTTTCCCCATCTTGGAGTCCTAAGAATCCTTTGTTGGTTAAATTACATCCAGTTCCACAGCAGCCGGTTGTCATGCTGCCGATCAAGGTTGTGACATCATCAGGTGCACATCTGAACTGAATCTGAAGATTTTATTTCTGCACAAATGCCTTGGAAAGAGGAAATCTGGGGTGTACACATAGAAAAGCAGGAATGTTACTGGAAAATATTGGGCCAGATCCTCAGCTGTTGTAAATTTGTTCTTGTGTGAGACTGTGACACAGAGGTCCATTGGTGGTTCACTACTCTGTGTCAGCAATTCTTGTGGGGCTTGATATACTCACCACACCTAACACACTGTTGTCATAGTGTATCCCCAAAAGGTCCAGTAATATAGCACTGGAAAACTAATAACTCACTGATCATTAATATTCTTGCATGGTATATTGGGGGTGTGCACAGAGTTATAAATATCTGTTAGAATTATGTTCTTAAAATGTGCTTGGTGAGCAATGCATAAGCCCAGTCTGCCCTGGACAAAGAAATGTGTATTTGCTTGTCTGTACCAGCCTGGTCATCAATGAAGTGACAATGAAGGTACATCTATAAACAAGCTAAACAAAGCCATCAAACTAATGAGTGGGGGAGATAGCCTCTTAGCTATTTAAACAGGGGGGTCTGGACCTCAACTGATAAGCAGTTGAATCAACTAATTCTATACAATGTTACTCTATTACGCAAATGTATTCTGTAATGTCTTTTATGTGACAAACTGGGGATTAAATATCATTGTGAAATGTCTGCATTAACACTATAAATTATGGCTACTCACTGATATTATGCTTTAAAGTCTGTGACCAAACACAGAGAGCAATAGGTTTTCTCCCAGACAGGAGTAAAGGCAGCTATTTACCTGTCTCCAATGCCAATTAAGCTGAGAGGAATCGAAACAATGGAAGCCCCAATTGAATATAGGGGGATGGAGACTGCACCCCTAGGAGCCTTCCTACCTCTTGAAGCAGGGCCAATGAGCTTTGGGGCGACAGCAGGGCATCTACACCCAGCAGGAGAGAGAAGCTTGGTCTGGGCTGACTTTTCAAAGAATACATTACAAAGATTGAGTGGAGTATAAACAGACAGGGAAGAGAACCCCATGGAGGTCCATCGCTTTGGGGATTCAAGAGGCCAGAGATCTTGAAATCACAGAACGTTGGGTCCTTCAGGCAATGGGGCTGAAACATCTGGGAATCGAATATAGATGAGAAACCTGCATAAGCAAAGATTGTAACTGGCTGACTTTACGTTTTAGTCTTAGATACCTATTTTTACTTTTCTTTGTAACCATTTGTATCCTTACTCCTTATACTTGGTATCACTTAACTTTTTGTTTAATAAAACTTGTTTTATTTTTACACTATAAACCAATCCAGTGCTGTGATTGAAATAAGAATGTTTGTCAAACCCCAGTTAATACACTGCAGTTTATTAATTTGTCTCTTTAAAAGAGCAATGGACTTAACTTCTGAGCGTTCAGTGAGAGGGCTGAATTCTGCAGGGAGACAGTTTGGGGAAAATTTGGCAGAGGC
The DNA here is from genome assembly GCF_016161935.1 of Mauremys reevesii. Lineage (NCBI taxonomy): Eukaryota > Metazoa > Chordata > Testudines > Geoemydidae > Mauremys > Mauremys reevesii. The sequence goes on along the minus strand of NC_052626.1, from coordinate 128,155,475 downwards.
AGGTGTTGGAGTCACTTTGCAAAATGTAACTGGGCGGTGCAAGCCAGCATGTGACTTGTATGTGGCTGCATGTGTCAGGACTATGAGCGACAGCAGAATAACACTTAAGACGCCCTGAGAGTGGCAGGGGTGACAACTCCTCACTGGTCTGGATTGAACCCTGACACATTCCAGGGACACACAGGTATTTTGATGAATTCAATGGGAGTTAGGTACCTATGTACTTTTGAGGACCTGGCCAAAGAGAGTGTTTCATGACATTAGGTCATGCAAGAAATCTATGGTAGTGAAGGGACTTAAACCCAGTTCTCCTATGTCTCAGGGTGGCACCTACCACTGGAGCATGGATCTTCTCAATAAGATGCTACATGTGCTTTATGTGCTCCAGCATTTGATAATCTAGTTATGTCAACACATGGAACAAATGAGGTTTACAGAGGGTTGTATATTACACAGCATTTGTTCATGTCCCAGATTTGCTCTCAAGTGTCACATGTATGTTTGTAAACAAAAAGTTCTTAAAATAGATTTTACAGAATGTAGGAATGCTATGTGATCTTACAGCTTCTTGTGAAGTAGATGGGCCAGATTCTGATCTCACTCATGGTGGAATAATTCGGAGTAACTCAGTACATTTACTTCCAATTAACACCCATAAGAACATATGGCTCAAGAGTGCCAAACCTTGACATTCATACTAGTTGACACACATTTACTTGCAAAGCAAACATTGTCACCACTTTGTTAATGCCCAGCGCCTTCAGACTGTCGGGTGGGCAGAGTGCAGAAGGGATTGTTAATTGGAGAATTACATTCCACAACCATTCCTTTCAAAGTCTAAATTTCACTGGAAGGGAGCATAGCCTAGTGGCTAGTGCACTTGATTTGGAATCAGTTCCCAGGTCTATCTTGGTCTGGGCCTGCTGGGTGACCTTGTGCAAGTGACCATCCCCTGAGTGCCTCAGTTTCTCTATCTGTGAAATGGGATTAATGATACTTTGTAAAGCACTGGGAGATCTAATGATAAGAGCAAGGTATTATATTGTAAAGTTCACAGGTCAAATCCTACTGTATTTACTCAGGAAAGATTCCCATCAGGAATGGATCAGACCCGAGGTCCAACTAGTCCAGCATCCCATCTGAGAGTGACCAACAGCATCTGCTTCACAGGAAGGTGCATGAACCCCTGTAGTGAATCATTATGGAGGAATCTGTTCACAGGAAAATCTTTCTTGTTGGTTTATATCCCAATGCAGGAGGATTTGGAATAATCCCTAGCTCTTACCTAGCACTTCTTGTCCGTAGCTCTCAAAGCACTTTTCAAAGGAGCTCAGTGTCAATATTCCCATTTCACAGATGGGGAAACTGAAGCACAGAACAGGGAAGTGACTTGCCTACAATCTTCCAGCAAGTGAGCCATAGAAATAGAACAAAGGTCTCCCAAATCCTAGTCTGGTGCTGAAGCCGCTAAGTAACACTGCCTTTCTGTTATAAATCCATTTATCCTTTATAAATGTTAACCCATGTAAGATAGCCAGGACTGTTCTCATTGGCCATATAAATGTCCAATCCTTTTTTGAGCTCTTAGCCTCAATGACATCTTGTGGCAATGAACTCAAGTTGGTCACTGCAATCTGCTTTACCACGCATCTGCCATCAGCTTGTCCATTCACCTGGCTTTATTTAGACCTTCTGATGTTCCTCACCAGCTCCTCTGGCTTTGATCTACATAACAGTGTGTCCTTTCCAAACTCTGCCATCTCATTGCTCGCTCCTTATCCAGGCCATTAACAGATATACCAAACTTCATCAGCCCTAGAGTGGAAGCCAGCTTTTGTCCTGACAAGTGTTATTCCAATGCTGTCTTTAGCCATTTTCTAATCAATGACGGGGCTTTGCTTTTCACCTGTGGCGCTTTGATTCCTTCAATAGCCTCTTGTGAGAGACTTTGCTAAAGGCTTGCTGAAGGCAAGGAGAGTTATGCCCAAGTAAGGACCACAGGGGTGGGCCTTATGTCAGGCTAAAAGGCAGTTTGAGATAGAGCACTGGACTGGAATTCAGGAAACCTGGGGTCTATTTCTGGCTCTGCCATGGGCAGGGGCGGCTCCAGCAAGCGCATGTCTGCGGGGCGGGCTGCCAGTCGCTGTGAGGGCGGCAGTCAGGCAGCCTTCGGCAGCGTTTCTTTGGGAGGTCCGCTGGTCCCGCGGCTTCGGCGGCAATTAGGCGGCGAGTACGCCAAAGGCGCAGGACTGGCAGATCACCCGCAGAACCGCTGCCGAATCTGCAGGACCAGCGGACCTCCCTCAGAAACACCACCGAAGGTGCCTGACTGCTGTGCTTGGGGCGGCAAAAAACATAGAGCCGACCCTGGCCATGGGCCCTGCTGAGTGACCTTGGGCAAGCTAGGTATTACTATTAAAACTCCATCTATTCTGATCTTGGTTAGGCAAATGTAAATTCAAACTAACCTTACTTCCTGGACTGGAGCTACTCCAGATTTACTGCCGCATAAGTAAAGATCAGGACAGGGCCTTCAGGTAAGCACAGAGCTTCACTTCCCAGCCCTGAGATGCTCCTGAGGGCATGCTCTATTCATTGCATAAGCCTGAGCTAGAAGTCACAGTCAAACAAGGTAAACACCTGTTTCCTCCAGATGGATCCCATGAAGCCATCCCGTTTCCCTTTGCCATCAATCCTAGCCGATCACCTTAGGCTCCCATTTAATTACCACTGCATTTACCACTTGACAGTAAGAGAGCTATTGCTGCAGCAATGAATCCCAGCCCCATCCTTCTCTGCACAGAGGGCTCTTGGGTTCAGCGAGGTGCCTCTCCAAGACAGAAGGGTCAGCGAGGATCTTGGAAGATGTTACACTTCTGTGTCCAACCAAATGGCCGGGTCGGCCACAAAATGGTTTCACGACGCGGGAGGTGGATTCCTTGGAGATAAAGCTAGGCCAGGCCTTAAACCCAGCTGTATCCTGGAAAAAGCACTGTGGGAGCACACAGCGTCGCTCCCTAAAGGTTACCTTAGGGTTAAGGGCTTGTGGTCACCACAGCATTCTGCACCTGGATTCTCTAGCACTCTGGTGCAGCACGCTGGAAGTCCAGATCAGTTACAAACTGGGGGTGTTCACCGGCCCAAAGTACAAGCAGGGTAGAAGTGACTTATGTTTCTGTCAAATTCAATTTCTTGTCTCTATCCTTCAATCACTAGTTTTCCATGCGCTGTGGATTGTTGCACTGATGGCATGAAACTGCTCTGGAAGCATTGGCTGGAGGTTCTGACAAGTGGGCAGACGTAACCTGGGGCTTTTGGCACCCTGGAAGGCAGGCTGGGAACATGGGATGTTCCATGCTGGCTGGATAGTTCTGCGGAAATGATCGGCAGTGAAATAATGAACCAGGTTGCCATTTAAACTGCTGTCCCTGTTTTTGGAGTAAACGCCCCCTGGAGGTGAATGGGGATAGTTCACACCTCTCAAAGCTATTGTTTCAGGCTGTCGCCAGGTTCAGGAATGACATGCACATTTTGAAGGTTCCTTGTGGCCCTAACAACTAGGTAAGATATTTTGAAACCATTGAAAGTTTAGATGGTGGAGCACGATTCTGCGGTGAGGGAGGGTGTCTGTGGGAAATTCAGCATCATCATAGAATATATGGGGCCCTGTTTTAGGGGCAGGGGTTGATAGAAATGGAGAGCCATCTGGATGCCTTGTCCATGCTGGAGCACAACAGTCCTGCATCCATAGCTACGTGGCAAAAGCAGGTGCATGGTTGCCTTGTACCTAGCCTCCATGGAGCCCCTGGAAATAAACCAGCATGGCACTAGGGCTGGGAAACGTTCAAAAATAGCCGCAGCTCTGCACAGGAACACCCCTGGGAGCTGATGTGTACATTGCAGGCTTTGTCTTCTGGCAGGTTGGCTGGGCGTGTGCTTCCTGTCATAGAATTCCCAGATTAGCACGGGCCTTGGGCTGCCAACAGCTGCTGCAGCTCAGTTCACACAGCCTGTCCGGAAGAGCCAGAGATTGGCCCAGTTAGGAGTCTGAGGCAGAGTTTGGAGAACACTTGCCTGAGGTCACTGGTTGAAGCACCCAGCGCTACTAAAACGTGGGGTGGAAGTGCAGAATGAAGCGAGGTCAGCCGCCACTTCCCAGGCTTGGGGTCTGTTGACACCATCAGTCACAGTGGCCTGGGCATAAAGGTGTCTGACTGGCAATGGTGGCACACTGCTGATGGTGCAGTGACTCCGCACCAGCACAGAGCAGGAGTCCCCATAACAAGAGGGATGGGTTTCTGTCATTCCCTGATACCCGGGCTACCCATCAGCAAATGGAGGAGGTGGGATACCTCTCTCTTCAGTGAGTGACAGAGTCAGGGAAGAGGGGATCTCATTTCTCACTCTGCAATTGGGGGAGATCCCCCAAAGCAAACAGAGGAGTTCCCTGTCTTTCCCTCTCTCAAAGTGAATGGAAGATGCTCTGTATCCCTAGTCAATCCTGCTTTGGTGAGGAAGTGGACCTGATAACCTAATAATAGATCTTTCTCCTCTCTAAACTCGGCCACGAGTGGGGAAGGCAGGAGAGATTTGTCCATCTTTATGCTCCCTGCAATTTTCTAAATGATTTTTTGAACACGGAGTATACAAAGAACCAGGAAAAAAAAAAAACAAGAAGGAAATTAATTCAACACAGAACTCCATTTAATAAGCAGGGAGGAGTCTGTGAGCTTAGGGGGAACTGAGAACAATCAATCAACGTAAAACACTTACTCTAAAAATACAGTGGATGCCAGCCTAGTGCAGATGGAGTCATCCCTCATGTGGCAGGGAGGGGAGAATGCAAGGGGATAAACATTCAAAGGGGGAAGGCGTAGACACTGAAAGAGGAAACAGGAACAAGCTTGCAGCTAACAGGCCTTGTCCCAGACTCCAGCCTGGTGAGGACCAAAGAACAGGTCTCAGTCTTCTTTCTTCATTTTCATCTGCTAGATGAAGGGGGCTTGCAGACTCACCGTGATCAAAACATAAGCTTGGTCTTGGGGCCACTGTCCCATCTCTTCTAGGAGCAGGCTCTGGCCAGGGCAGAGAGAAAGTGTGTTACCGAATCACACTGGCAAATGCAGAGCTGTCTGACCAATAGCTAAGCCTGCTGCCCAATCCCACCAGCTGCTGGCACACAAGGGAACTGAGAAGTGACTCCTCCGAGGGCCAGTCTCATGTGTATATGCAATAGGGATGGTCAGTCTCTACTGAAGTAGGTTCTATAGTATGCAGGAGGTCAGCCGAGATGGTCACACTAGTCCCTCCTGGCCTAGAAGTCTACAAATCTGTAGTCTCTCCCCTTCCCCTTCTGCTCACCCACCAATGGCCTCCACAGTCCCCTCCCACAATCGTGCCATTACAGGTGCAAGACCCTTCTCCTCCGCATGTCCAGCCGTGTGGACCAGCTCCCCTGAACCTCACTGCCTCCAGCGCGCTCCAGCCCCCAGCTGAAGAATCGCTCCCCTTCCCTGTGGCTCTTCACTTCCCCCTCCATTCGTTGCCATTTCGCTTCAGGAGCTGTTATGAGCAGGGGCATGAGTGTCAGTGTAGACTGGGCTCAGGCATTCCCAGCACTGGGCCCTGAGGCTGTGGCCAGAAAAGGGTGCGGAGCCTGGACTTCACTGGCTTCTCCCACTGCTAGCACCAGTGCTGAACAATGGGCTGGACAGTTACTAGCATTGAAAAGGCCCAAGGGTTCCTCTCCCTCTGGTTGGTCTGGTGCTTACGCTCGTCCCCTCCTGCGCTTGCCCCCAGCTCCGCCCTTGACAGTGAGAACGGGCACAGAAGGGCTCTGGGTTCTAGTCCCACTGACTCTGTTTGGTGCCGTAGTCGCTACATGGCCTCACTTTCAGAGATGCCAACACTGGCGGGTCTCTGCTGGTTTTTGGGCCCCTGGAAACCCAGCCCTTAACCTCCGTGCCTCAGTTCACCATCTGCAAATGAAGATCACACCTATCCACCTCACTGGCTTAATTACTACGTACAGAGCCCTCTGAGAGCCTCAGAGGACAGGCGCTGCGGCTGCGCACAGCGTCAGGATCACACCCGCACTCCTGGAACACAGTTTAGATGGGGGGAGGAGGAAGAGCATTGATTGGCTGAGGCAGGGGAGGGGCAGACAGAGCTATAATCGTCCTTAGCAGTAAGTCCCCAGGTGCCATCACAAGCTCTTATGCAAACTGCCGCTGCCTGCGCTTCACACAGCGAGCCAGCCGCGTCAAGGCTCGTGTGCGGGAAAAAAACCTAAATGCCACATTCTGGATGAGACAAGGCAAAGCAGCCGCCTCCGCACTAGGTTTTTAAAATGATAATTGGGCGCTTCCCCTCCCCCCCAGCGCAGCTACCAGAGAAAAGACAAACAATTGCACTTTGATCGAGAAACAAAATCCTCCAAAGAATTCCACACCCACCCACCCGCACAGGGCCCGGCAGTGGGCACAGGAGCCCAGCTGCTTCACAGAGTGCTGCGCTATGCTTTACTGCATTCTAGATGGGCTTTTCCCACGTGGGGTAGGGAGGAAGTAGCTTTGTTCCCGCTCCCAGCCATCCTTGCTTTGTAAGGGAGCTTGCTGATCCCTACCTGCTCCGGTCTCGCCCCAGCGCTGGACTCGGGCTATTGGAGTGATATTGAACCAGAAGCACGGTGCCGTTTTTAGACTGATGTTTGAAAACTCACCGCACTTCCTCCTCCTGGGGACTGCTGCTTTCTTTCACCAATCATTTTATAGCATGCTGAACTTTCTCCCAGGATCTCTACGTGTTTTATAAACACTGCGCTAACTCCAGGAACACGCCTGACAAGAACAACTGTTTTATGTTCAATTGGAGAGATGGGGAAACTGAGGCATGGGTGGTTGAGGTCAAGATTTTAATAAATGGAGGCCTAAACTTAGGCTCCTGAGTCCAACACTTAGTCACCTAAATAAGTGGCCTGATTTTCAAAGTGCTGAGCATCTATGGACTTCAGTGGGAGCTTCTGGGCGTTCAGCACCATTGAAAATCAGCTAATTTACTTGGGTGCCTAAGTATACAATTAGAGCCTAACTTGAGGTCCCCTTTTTTGAAAGCCTTGGCCATTGCGACTCAGTCTTGGTCACACAGTCAACAGCAGCAGAGGCAGGAATAGAACCCAGGAGTCCTGCCTCCTCATCAGCTGATGTAACCAGAAAAGCACATGCCAACTGGGCATATCCCACCTAATCAAACCCTTGCCATTCCACTGGTAGCACCTCGCTCTCTCTTCTCCTCTGCCTGTCACATGCAACAATGCAGTCTGCTGAAGACCGAAATGCTTTAGTTTTACCCAAATTTTAGGGGCTTCCCCGGGGTAACCGGTGCAATACAATGGCCTGAAGAGGTCAGACTAGATGATCTAATGGTTTCTGTAACACCTCAGCAGCTCCCCAGCATGGCTCTCAACAGCACGGCTTAGGTGAGTAAAGACATGCCTGAACCTTACGGTATGTACCCTACGCAGCCCTCTACAAGCCAAGCAGTGCTTCCCCCATCTACACTGCTATATTTAGTAGCGTAGCGTCCCGCGGCCTCCCTGCTGCCGGAGTCTCCCCCCACTGCAGGAAAAGGCTCCCACAGTGGGGAAAGGCTCTGGCAGAGGGGAGGCGGAGGGGAAAGGAGCCTTTCCCCACTGTCTCGCCTCTGCCAGAGCCTTTCATTGATGCATATAGTGACACGCCACAGTGCAGACGCAGCCTGCTTTTCACTGTGGCGTGTAGCCACACATAACTTACACCACGCTGCCAGCAATGTGCAGTGTAGACCCAGCCCATGAGATCTAGGCGTGGGGCTGGCATTTTGAACGCTCAAAACGCCACATACAGAAGAGCCGTTTACCACCAGAGTGTAACTTGGATTGACAAACAGCAGCCCCGTGAGAAAAGGGAACGTGTAGGGCACCAGCGCACAATCTCACAGCGCTCCTGGGGGCTGTAACTCAGTGACTCAGGGCTTGGCTACACTGGAGAGTTGCAGCGCTGGTGGAGGCTTTACAGCGCTGCAACTTACTCACCGTCCACACTTGCAAGGCACATACAGCGCTGCAACTCCCTGACTGCAGCGCTGGCTGTACTCCTGCTCTGCCTCGGGTATAACTATTGCAGCGCTGGTGATGCAGCGCTGGAGTGCAAGTGTAAACAGTGATTAATCTTACTACACTGTAACTGACCTCTGGAATTTTCTCATAATGCTTTTAACTAAATTACTCTCTTTGTTTTGTTATGATGCCTCTCTTTGTTTTGTTGTGAACTCAGGGCTCCGGGAGCTGCTTATCTAAAAAACAAACAGCTCCTGTTTGCTGTGAATGAGGCAGGCAGGGGGATGAATGTCTACAGCTAGTGTTTGCTTGAGGAGAGAAACAGCACGGCGGGGAGGGGGAGAAAGGGAGTCCGTCCGAGCAGCTGCTTATCTGGTCTGCAGGCTATTTGCATTTAAGAGTGAATGAGGGGTCGAAGAAATGGTCAGATTTTGCAAGGCAGGGAGCTGACACAGAATTTGCAAGGCAGGCTTTGCAAGGCAGGGAGCTGACACACAGTGTCGGCTCCAAAAATCCACTCTCTCTCTCTCCCCCGCTCCCCGTCACACTCCACCCCACCCCCCTCTTTTGAAAAGCATGTTGCAGCCACTTGAACACTGGGATAGCTGCCTATAATGCACCACTCCCAGCAGCGCTGCAAATGCTGCAAATGTGGCCACACTGCAGTGCTGGTAGCTGTCAGTGTGGCCACACTGCAGCGCTTTCCCTACACAGCTGTATGAACACAGCTGTAACTCCCAGCACTGCACATCTGCAAGTGTAGCCATGGCCTCAGTCCAGAATGCCCTTCTGTTCCTGACTGACCTCAGTCTTCTTCAGGAGCTCCCAGTCCATTTGTCCTCAGGTCTACCTGGGCTCTCCCAAAGTGCCCAACAGCTTCCCCAGCGCCGTCATCAGGAAACCTGGATTGGAGAAATAAGTGCATCAGGAGAGACAATCACTGGAATTTACCCTACACGTTCTAAAGAAAATAGGAATAATGCTTTGCACTTATCTAGCATTGTCCAAACACTTAGTGGATGAAGTCTCACAAATCCTTTGCAAACTAAATATTATCCCCCGTTTACAGACGAGGTTAAAAGAATGTGACTCAGTAGCAGAGTTGGGATTAGAACCCAGGATTCCTGACTCTATCCCCCCTCCCAATCATTAGAACATGCTGCCTCCAGCAATAAACATGACAGCTATTGAACATGCTGAATAGAAGAGGCACAGAGCCAAATTCTGATCTTGAGCAGTGAGAACCAGAATCTCTCCACTGCAGTCCAGCGAGTGACTCCAGATGTGCACTGCTGTAACGCAGAACGGAATTGGGCGCATTGTCTGTGTATTGGTATGTTTCTCCTTCATTGATAAGTGGGTAATTCCCATACCCATTCTACACCTTCAGACTTTATAATCTTGCTTCCAGCTAGCAGACCGCTTGGCTACACTGGAGAGTTGCAGCGCTGGTGGTGGGTTTACAGCGCTGCAACTTAGTAACTGTCCACACCTGCAAGGCATATCCAGCGCTGCATCTCCCTGGCTGCAGCGCTGGCCGTACACCTGATCTGCCTCAGGTATAACGAGTGCAGCGCTGGTGATGCAGCGCTTGGGAGCAAGTGTAAACAATGATTAATCTTACTATGCTGTAACTGACCTCCAGAACCTTCCCAAAATGCTTTAAGTTCCATATACCATTCTTTGTTTTGTTGTGATGCCTCTCTTTGTTTTGTTGTGAACTCCAGGCTCCCGGAGCTGCTTATCTAAAAAACAAACACAGCTCCTGTTTGCTGGAGCAGAGGCAGGCAGGGGAATTCCTTTGGAATGTGCACAGCTAGTGTTTGCTAGTGTTTGCCTGAGGAGAGAGATAATTTGCGGGTGGAGGGGGGATCCGTTTTGAAGCAGCTGCTTATGTGGTCTGAAGGCTATTTGCATTTAGTGAATAAGAGAGGGGTGGGGGAAGGGGTCGAAAGTTTTAAAATGATTGAAGGTTGGTGCTGTGTATCTTCCAGTCCTTAGAACTTGCAAGGCAGGGAGCTGACACACAGTGTCGGCTCCAAAAATCCACTCTCTCTGTCTCCCCCACGCTCCCTGTCACACTCCACCCCATCCCCCTCTTTTGAAAAGCACGTTGCAGCCACTTGAACGCTGGGATAGCTGTCCATAATGCACCACTCCCAACACCGCTGCAAATGCTGCAAATGTGGCCACACTGCAGCGCTGGTAGCTGTCAGTGTGGCCACACTGCAGCGCTTTCCCTACACAGCTGTACAAAGACAGCTGTAACTCCCAGCGCTGCACACCTGCAAGTGTAGCCATGAGAAACAAGCTCCCTAGTCAGTGTCTGGGCATGCTCCAGCTCTCTGATAATGGTCATAGATAAAACAACACTTAACAGACAATACACCTACTAAACAGTAAGGTCAGACTGTCCCACAGCCTGAGAGCAATTGAAGGCACTAACTACCTTGCCTGCATCACCAAGGGCAGTCAGGAGCTAATGGGTTGTTAGCCCAGTAAAGAGATTCCCAAATTACTGGCCTGTAGAACGTCTCCTCGAAGGCTGCCTATGCTGAGGAGCCTAGAGTTTGTGTGTCTGCAGGAGTCTAGGGAGCAGTTTTACGTGGTTCCCAAATCAGCCTTCTCATTCTCAGCCCACAAAGACGTAGCAGTTCATGCTTTAGCTTGATTTAAAGGAAGCTCCATTAGATGTTGGATTCATCCCCCAAAGGAAGGGGTGGGAGACCCATATTTGGGACATTTCAAAACAGACAAAAGCCCTGGGGAATGGACTATAGCAAACAATTTTGCATTGGGAGGTGAGGGGAAAGGAGATGGATAAATGATCCAGCAGGCCTTTTCCAGCCCCAGTTGTTGTGTGGCTGTACAAAGAACTTCTACAGGACTTGCACACTTGGAATGTACATGGCTTTAGCTGCCACACAATAGATGCACGTGGCAGCAGACACCCCCCGCTTTGTTCCCTTGTTTGTACAACAGAACATCACAAAGCATATTTATAAATTCTTTTGTTCTAACCAGGTAATAGTGATGCTCTCCAAATGCCTGAAAAGCACAGCCTGGCTTCGGATGGATTCTTTGGACATGGGCAAAGAGAGAGCACACCGTACTGCAGCTATTATAGGAGGGAGGCCTGGGTCTGTTGTGTTTTTAACTGATTAGGCAAATTTAGTGTAAGTGAAAAGTGCTGGGCCTGGAGACTGATTTCCTCTCTTCAGCCAGAGCCTAGATACAGCACAGCAATTATAACTTCAGCTGGAAATTTCCACTACTTGCATCCGACGAAGTGGGTATTCACCCACGAAAGCTCATGCTCCAAAACGTCTGTTAGTCTATAAGGTGCCACAGGATTCTTTGCAACTTCAGCTTTGAGATTCCCACCATGGACAAAAGGGGATTTTGCCCTCCCTGGCCCACTTATTCCTTGGCCTCTCTGCTTAGAATGCCAGGATGTGCATGAGGTCATGGTTTATATATTTTGGATGTCTAAGACCGACCAGTTCATTTCAGAGCTGGAGATCTGGGAATGACATACACCCGGACTCCTCTTAAAGCACTTGTCATGAGTGACTTTAAAAATGGCACCTTCTTACTGATGGTATCAACTCCCTGTGCATCATCAAGTCAGAGCATGTGACTTGACGGACACAAACTGTCCTTTCCTCCTGCAGACGCAGTTATAGGAAAGTGAGCTAGAGTCTGTTTTGCCTCACCCATTGTCTGAAATGAATCCTTATCAAGAAGCACCCTGCACAGGACAGAAATACCTATGGTCTGACCAAGGCTGATGGTAAAGGGGAATTATTCATGTGCAGCCCGGTAAAGCACTGGCTTTTTTGCAATAACATCTTAATTATGTTATTATTTGTACTGCGGTAGCATCTAGAGCCCCAGTCACCAACCAGGACCCCACTGTACCAGGTGCTGTACAGACACAGAACAGAGGCATTTCCAGCCCCAAAATACAAGCACATGGTTAATGTGCTGCCCACTGTATGAGATCAGTGTTTTTATTATAGCTCAGAGTCATATGGGAAGCTGCAGAGAAATTTTCACATATTTACCTCTAGGTTGCTTCCCATAGAGCAGGGGTGGCCAACCTGAGCCTAAGAAGGAGCCAGAATTTACCAATGTACATTGCCAAAGAGCCACAGTAACACGTCAGCAGCCCCCCATCAGCTCACCACACCGCTCCCAGCGCCTCCCACCCACCGGCAGCCCCACCGATCAGGGTCTCCCCCTCCTTCCCCGCACCTCCCGATCAGCTGTTTCGTGGCATGCAGGAGGCTCTGGGGTGGAGGGGGAGGAGCAAGGGCACTGCAGGCTCAGGGGAGGGGGCGGAAAGGGGTGGAGTGGGGACAGGGTCTTTGGCAGAGTCAGGAGTTGAGCAGTGAGCATCCCTCGGCACACTGGAAAGTTGGCGCCTGTAGCTCCAGCCCCGGTGTCGGTGCCTTTACAAGGAGCCGCATATTAACTTTGGAAAGCCGCATGTGGCTCCGGAGCCCCAGGTTGGCCACCCTTGCCATAGAGACAAGTGTGTGTGTAAACTGCTGCCCTCTACTGGATGGAATAGGAACTGCTCATGAGTGTGTCAGGATCCCTACTACTCTCAGTTTGTGATTTCCCTTTAGCCCTGTTGTTGACAACAAATTCCAAATCGCTAGCCAGGCCAGCATCACAATGTTTTATATTACGCTGTCTTGTACTCAGTGTTTTTGAACACCAGGATAGCTTATTCACTAATGTACATGGGGAAATATTTATTCAGTCTATTTTGGGAAATAGATTATTTGGCCCATATGAGTTTGAAGATCAATTTCCCCCTCTCTAATGGAACCTGTTCAAATTTACACCACTCATCTGTACTAAAGACATTTCTAGCCCATCTCTGGATGTTTTTTTTTTAAGTCAGATGGTGCTACCTAGTGGTCAGAGAAAGTATAACCATACTTCGGCTTCCAGTTCAGCACACTCTCTCAACTGCACAGGTAACTGCATTGCTTGTCCTGAAAAAATTCTTAAATACGGTTCGACTTTGTGAAACTAGACAGAATTTGGACAGTGTGAGTGTCTGATTGGGGTTGTGTTTATGGTTGCTTTCTTTGTTGAAGAGCATCGTGGATCTCACCTGTAGATCAGGGCAGTACTGGAGGATTGTGAAGAGATGAGATGAGGCTCGGGTGTTGCAAATTCATAAACAGTTAGATTCAGAGTGGATCCCTCTTCCATTTCTAGCTGCACTGGGTTTTCCTGGAGGTGGAAGTGCAGGAAAATGGAGGTTGAGGACAGGTAAGAATAGAGAAAAGGGAATTGTATCAAGACACTCTCTACACTGCAGTTTGGATCAAGTCAGGAAACTATTTTCAGGAGCTGACCTTGAAACACATTGTCTTTCGATATTGAGATTCCTATCAAAGGCTCTCAACATATTTTATCTTGTAGAATATATTATTATCCCTGTTACAGATGGGGAAACTGAGGCACAGACGGGCGGGAAATGACTTGCCCAGGATTACACACAGCGGCAGTGACAGAGCTCAGAACAGAAACCAAGTCTTCTGACTCCCAGTCCCCTGTTCTCACCACTAGACATTCCTACCTCCCCCAGTTTGTCAAACAGTTTCGGACCCCGTAAGGTGGTTCTGCTGGCTGATGTGGGCAGGGGAAACCTATAAAAAATCCTTTGATCTATGACATTTCCCCTGCACCATTTTAAAAAGCTTGCCCCTGTCCATGCTGTGTGGCAATGGACAACAGATCATTTCTTGAAGATGGTGTCTTAATACAACCCACCCTGCAGCAGAGATGGGGCCCGACTTCTTCATTGTCTTGTACCCAAATGCTATGACATTTCCACACCCAGGCAGAGATACACTCAAACACAACTGCTTTACTGAATTGCTAACTCCTCAGCTACCCTGGGCTCACTTCCTGAAGCTCTACCAGTTCCTGTGTCAGCTTTAAAGTGACAAAGTCTCTTGGCTGAACAAACATATTGTACTGCAGACTGTATTGAGGAAAGCAGCAGCAAAGAAAGGATGGTCCAGTGTCTAGAGGACTGACCCAGGACTGAGGAGACCTGGGTTTAAGTCCCTGCTCTGCTACCGACTTCCTCTATGACCCTGGCCAAGTCACTTCGTCTCTCTGTGCCTCAGTTTCCCACCTATAAAAAGGGAGTAGTAGCACTGCTCTGCCTTACAGGGGTGCTGCGAGGTGCCCAGATACTATGATAAAGGGGCCATATAAGTGCTGAAGACAGATAGCACCTAGAAATCTAGTCAGACAGAGAAGTGCATGTTTGAGTGTCTGAGAAAGAGTGGGGCCTGGAGGGTCAAATGTAGCACTCCTTGCAGTAGAGAAATGGGGCTCAGTTGGACCCATTTATAGTCTATCTGGATGAGACCAAACCACTTGCCTCCATCTCAGAACCCCTTTTGGTGTCACTCAAACTGCCTTGCAATGACATTTAATGGAGGTAATGCCGAATGGTGGGAACTGTACAGTGTCCAGTGCTATGAATTTGGCCACCCTTTGAACTGAAGGCCTCAGAGAAGGATCAGATTGAGTTGTTGTGTCTCCCCTTGCACTGTTTGGAATGTATGTATGTATATATGTATCTTTATCTTACAGATGCCTTGAGAAGTTAAATGACCATGGTCACAGAGGGTCAATACCAGATCTGAGAATAAAACCCAAAAGCCCTGAATACCAGTTCCCTGCTCTAACCACTACACTGCACTACTTCAGTTTTAGCATTCATTTTTTCAAGGCACCTCCCTCTTGCAATCAGGGAGGCCAGCTGTGTTGTGAGGACCACTCATCTTGCAGTTACATAACCCAGCAGAGGCTTTAGGTCATCTCTAGCAGGAACTTCAGGGGCATAATCTAGAAATATTGCTAGGTCCTGAGAGCAGAATCTCAGTTAGGGGCAAGGATGAAAGAGGCAGAGAGGACCCAGCAGGATTTTCTGATCCCAGTTGGGTTTATAGCATTAGCAGTTGTAAAAATATAATGTAAAAATCACTGATTTGAATTTGGAAGCAGAGGAAATGATATCTGGGATCAGCACGAGGGAATAAAGGAGAACCCCAGGCTGTCCTTTTAACAGTCCCTTTTCCAAACGGGTGAGCGCTTATCCCTGCTTGTAAAGTAAAAGTGAAAGTACCTCACCGCTAGTTTAGCCCACTGCTCTGTATTATATAACCAACCTTAGGAACAGGAAGCTTCTGTCGCTGCTTGTACATGTTGACGAGTTTGTTCCATGGAGACAGCTCTGCCTTCGGAGATCCTCCATTTAGATCCTCTGTTTACAAAACCCCACAAATAAAGCAGTGAATCCTCTGAGCGGTCTCATCGTATATCCTTACGCTGTCCCATATGGAAGGGTAATACATGTCCCAGATACGGTATTTGACCAAGGGCCAACCCCTTTGCTGGCATATCTCCAGTGAAGTGAACTGTGTTAGGCCAGTGGAGAGCTCAGCCCCTCGTATTTAAACGGATGACGGCATATAAAATTAACTAAAATGAGTTATAAAGGGTGGCCACATACTGTGGTGATAAGGATCATAAATGCACTCAGATCAAAGTCTCAGCTGGACTCTTCATGGCTATGGAAAGGGCTTCTGCTCTGCTTCTGACCCAGCCACAGTGGCTTCTCCTCCTCAGTGCTGAGACCTGCTCTCCATGTCCATTGGACTGAGCCCAGAGACTTTCCCAATACAGCACAGAGTGCCTACAGTAACTGAGTTCTCAAGATTCAGGGATCAGCATGGATATGAAGGAATAGACAGAGGTATCTGGAAACCTCGTCTACCTACCAGAATACCTGACAATTCTCAAGAGATGTAATTTCCAAATGGATCAGGAGGGATTCCCTTTCCCTGCAGCCTCTCTACCATTCCTCACCTTTCAGGAGGTGCTCTCGCTCCTCCTTGGCATGGAAGTCCTTGGGGGTCATTGCCAGGGGTCCTGCAGTCGGTGTGATTCCTTCGTTGTCAGCATGCAGAACCTGGGAGATCCCAGCCCTGAACCCAGAACACAGTTACGCATGGTTGGGTGCTCATGAACAGGATGGCAATCAAGAGACCACATGCTCACTCACTCCAACCATGAGAACAAGGCCTTCGCCAAGTTCAAAGTGAAGAGATGGATCACATTTAAAACACCAACACAACCGGCACTGATTGTCTCACTTGTTGAAGGGCTTGATCTAAAGAGGCCAAGGACTGGAAGGGGCCACAATGCTGATCGCTCATGTACACCAGGTTAAGTGCAAAGCAACTCCATGAACGTCAGTGGTGTTAGTCCAGATTTACAATGGAGTTACTCCACATTTACACTGGCATAGCTGGAAGCAGAACCGGGCCTTTCACTTACAATGTTAGGAGTGGAACCCGGTGACTATACATCCCAGGATATTTCTATAGCCCAGCTAGTCTGTGCTGGAGCTGACAGCCTATGGCAGTGGGTGAAGAGCAAATAAGATGCTGCTTGCTTAGTGATCTTCTGTAAAGCCCAAACTAGTGGTCCCCTATAAAAAGACCATTGCCCAGGATCCGACAGGCTTCCAGTTGTCAATATGGGCCCACAACAAATTCATATGTACCCCGAGGCAACCCACAACCCTCTCCACTATCTAAAGGCTGAATGCTTGTCCCATTTAATGGTCCCCCAGATCTGTGTGGGAGGGGGACTGGGAGTTTGGCCACCTATCTCAGTGAGGCCAGGATCTGGCCTTGTGTCGCTAACAACCAAACTCACTTTCCCCATGTTCCTGTGTCACCAGAAGCTTCTCCCACCCTCTCTGCCTCCCTGCCAGAGATTCCGCTGCACGGATTCTGGGCTGTTTTATCTTTGCCCACAGCAGTGTTGACAAAGCCACCGGAGTCTCCGATCTCCATGCCACTGGGGTACAGCATAGGAGGGGATCTCCTGCCATGGCTGGAAGGGGCACCCCCAAGACTGATATTCTTGAGTTCTCCAAGGATCTCCTCCATGTGGTCGCCTGTTGCATCTCCACGGGGCTCATCGGTCGTGTGGTCGCCCGTTAGCTCTTTGACCTCTGGCTCGCTGGTCTCAGATTCAGCCCCAGCAGGCACCAGGGAGCTGTTTTCTTCTAGGTCCCTGATGTCCCCGCTCTCTTGTGCATCTGCTCTGGTTTCTGGGCACTCCTGCACGCTCTGCCTGAGCCCAAAGAGGTTCCTAATAAGCTGGAGCACTGAGAGCCTGCTGGAAACAAGGGGAACGGTCAGAGGATTCATCTCTCTCAGCCTTTGCAGGAGGGGATCTGGTGAGGGCACCGCGACAGCTGTTGAGGTTTCTCAACAGTTTAGAACCAGGGATTCAAATTGAAATATGGCCGCCTCCAGAATTCAGAACTGCCCAGGAGTTCCAGAGTTCTGCAGGGGAGGCGGAAGACCAATCGAGCTGAGATGCTGTGCAAGAAGGGAGCAACCAGAGAAATGGTGGGCGCTCATGAAACATTCAGTCATAGCAAGATGACTTATTTATATGGAATTCCCCCTCCCCACCCCTGTCATCTGGCATTGATTTGAAGGCTTTCCACTTTGAACTCTTACAACAAGATGGAAGGAAAAGAAAGGTCAGTAGAAATGTGGGCGAATTGCTCCAAAAAGGGATACTGGTTAAATAAGGAAGCTAAAAATATTACTTTTGCTGTAGGTATTGTTCGAGCAAATGGTCTAAAAGGAAGCAACTTCACTGGCCACTGGGAGATAATTCATTCCTTGCAACAATAATAAGAAAACAAAGAAAGTAGTCCATTTCTGATGGTTTTACAGTTTCACTGATGAGTTCGGCCAGGTCAACATTAGAAACATTTGCTGGTTCACATTGGCTCACAGCAGTGTTGACAAAACCACCGGAGTCTCCTCTCTCCAAGCCACTGAGTCCAGCATCGGAGGGGAAATGGTGGGTAGGGTTTGTGATTTTTTTGCTAGTATGAACTGCATCTACACTAGGAACGTTCGTCAGTGTAGTCACCAGCAAACCATTTCTAGTGGAGACCTGGTCTTAGTTCTCAGTTGTTGTGCAGGCTGCTTTTTGCAGGGTGACATTTTTCCACATCGGCTCTAAGGTCCCCTCTGCATTGTGACAATCAGGGACCCTTATTCTCCACAGTCCCGCACCTCACCATTTACACCAGTCCACAGTGGGTATAAAACACTGCCATTCTGATCTGGGAGCATCTGCCACCCTCTTTGCACTGGCATACGTGCCTCTGCAAAGCCAGGGCAATGGAGAATCAGGGCCAGGGTGCGTGGGGGATCTCTGTTACAATACGGAACTGCTCTGAGGCGGTTAAAAGACAGCTCAGTCTTGCCATGAAGATAAGACCAAGCAGCATTAGCATCAAGTTCCTGAATCATGCAACGGCCTTGGACGCTGCTGAGCTCCAGCACAGTTCAGTCCCATCATACTGCACGACCAAACCGGGCCTTCACCATGTCAGCAGAGCATTGCATTGTACGTGGATCCCCCTTCACAGTCGATACAGAAGAGATGGGATCTTAAAGACCTGATGATCTCAATTACCTTCAGCTGTCAACACCATCTCCCAGTGGTCTTAGTACTTCTCCCCCCTTCATACTTAACACTTCCAAACCCATTTCCTGGCGTCCTGGATACCTCTCTCTTTCCCCCCCCCACCCTCCTCTGACACACACTCCAGCTACACTCATTTGCAGATGTATCATGTTACTAGTGAGAGGAGATGCTTGTTTGAATCATAGCTTCCCCCCGGGGGTGGGTGGGTGGGGAATTACCGGGAAGCTCATAGGCCTAATGCAGAATCTCTCAGAACTCTTCTGTGGACCAAGGAGCAGGTTCTGATGGCCCATGAAGAGCTGGCTGATCAGTTGATACGAGTTCTCCTCCTTGTTTCCAGCCACTGAACTGGATTAAGGACAGCCACTCAAGAGAAATGTAGGATTGTAACTGAGCAATAAGTATGTTTTCTATAAGGCTGTATCTAGACTGGTATTTATCTTAACATCTCTCCCCCTTGCTTCAGTGGTGGAGATGCTAGCATAGCTGCTCAGAGCAGGTCTGGACAGTAGAATGGTCAAACACCAGCAGCCAGTGCCCACTAGCAGGGCAGCACCAGTGTTAATGCAGCGATGGGCCATTTTAAGAGGAAAAAAATTCAGGCCTAAAACTCAGATCTGCCATTAGCTAGACTGAGCCACAGACGACAAACTTGTTCATGCAGAAATAAAATTGCTTGGAGCTGCCTTGTGCCCTTCCAGCACGTCAAGGTCAGCTGCACTCAAACCTTTGAAACCAGGAAATAGAAAGTGAACTCACTGAAAAGTTAAATCAACAACATGTTAATGCAATGCTATTACACGGCACTAGTGTTCAGGAAGTAGCTGTGGCAAAGGTGCCCCCACCGGACCTTGAATATTCTTATGACTAATCACAAACTGAAGTGGTTGGATTCGGTCCACTCACGCCACTGGAGTTACACTTTGCCCATAGTGCTTCAGAGTCTTTCATTCACTCCTGTGTGATCTGCCGCCCCATCCCTACTCCCTGCCTCCCATCAGCCATCTGTGTCATCAATGCCTTACCTCCCCAAGGGCCATTTCTCAGCAGATGCTCCTCCTGCATCTCCTGTCTCAGAGCATTGCCCGCACGGCTCTCCTGTTGCTCCACTTCCCATGCTCTGCATCTCCTCCTCATCCACGCTGGTGTCAATGCAGCTACAGCACTCAGAGAGGTCTGACAAGGCCCAGTCACCGGAGTCTCCCATCTCCATGCCACTGGGGTCCAGCATAGGAGGGGATCTCCTGCCATGGCTGGAAGGGGTGCCCCCAAGGCTGATATCCTTCAGCTCTCCAAGGATCTCCCCCATGCGGTCGCCTGTTGCATCTCCACGGGGCTCGTCAGTCGGGTGGTCGCCCGTTAGCTCTTTGCCTGCTGGCTCGCCGGTCTCAGACTCAGCCCCAGCAGGCACCAGGGAGCTGTTTTCTTCTAGGTCGCCGACGTTCCCCTGCTCTTGGGCGTCTGCTCTGGTTTCTGGGCCCTCCTGCGTGCTCTGCCTGAGCCCAAAGAGATTCCTGAAGAGCTGGAGCACCGAGAGCCTGCTGGAAACAGGGGGAATGGTCAGAGGATTCATTTCTCTCAGCCCTGCGGTGAGGGGGTCTGGGGAGATCACAAAGGCAGCTGGGCTGAGGTTTCTCAACAGTTTAGAACCAAGGATTCAAATTCAAACATCCCCCCTCCCCCGGCAACAGTTCCCAGGAGTTCTAGAGTTCCATGGGGGAGGGGAGGGATGCAGCTAATCTATTAGTAACGACTATTATATCACTTAAATTCAGGGCCAGCTCCAGGCACCAGCTCAGCAAGCAGGTGCTTGGGGCGGCCAAGAGGAAGGGGCGGCACGTCGGGCTCTTCGGCAGCAATTCGGCAGCTGGCCCCTCACTCTCTCTCGGAGAGAAGGACCTGCCACCGAATTGCTGCTGAAGAAGAACGTGGCGCGGTGGAGCTGCTGCCAATCGCAATCATGGCTTTTTTCTTTTTTTTTCCGCTGCTTGGGCGGCAAAAACCCTGGAGCTGGCCCTGCTTAGATTGTAAGGGCAGGGACCGTCTTTTTATTCAGTGTCTGTACAGCACTTCGCACAATGGGGTCCTGGGCCATGACTGGGGTTCCTTGGTGCGACTGTAATAAACAATAATAATATACAGGAATCGGTTATTATTATTTGTCACTGTTCATACCGCTCCTCCACACACTGTCCATGTAAAATGAATAGCGAAATCCCTAGTAGATTCCATGGACTTTCTTGGACTGCTCCCTTTTGGGGTGAAACTGCTGCTTGGGCTAGAGTTGGTATTTTTGATTTTTTTTTTGCTAGATTTTATTAATTTATTCCCCCTCCCCCCAGCCCTTATGGCTAGAATTTTCAAAAGGGCTCAGCTTTCATTTAGGAACCAAAAACATCTAGCAATTTAGTGTAACAGAAGGGAGCTTCTGGGTGAAGATCTAGCCGCTATTGTGGGTGGAAATCTGACCTGAGCTCTTGGCAAAATCTCCCCCGAAGTGACTTATTATTCTAGTTTTGCCCTCCATTTATTTCCTTTATCTGTAGACGATTCTAGGAATGTTGCTCTGTGTGTCAATCTGAAGCCTCAAACATCTGTTGGGTCAGTGAGAAGTGCAGGAAGCAGCTACAAGCATGGCTGAGAGCTCTTTTTCCTTAGCATATCACCACGTTCAATCATCCCTGGTTTCCACGGTCTGTTACCACCCAGTTTTTAAGTTCACAGCCATTCTGACGTTATGAATTACACCCTTGTGGCATACAGCTACAGTAATGCATGTATCTATAACATGCCAAGACATCTAGTGACAATTGTACAAAGGTAACCACCGGTCACCCTTACTCTACAGCTAATTTGCATGCAACAATTCAATGGTTGTATGAGGGAGATTGCACAGAGGGTGGATTACTTGGCCCTAAGCCATACCCGTGCACCCAGCTGTCAACTGCCCAAATGAGCACAAATCTCCCAGCACAACACCCAGACGCAAGTCAGCACAACCCACACCACACCACAACCACAGACACCCTCCCAAATCCTCATAGCTCCTGCCTGCAGCACACATCCCTCATTTGCCACCTGCACAAATCCACACAATTCTCCCAGCACAACCCAACCCACACACCGATCAACACACCCACAGAGCCAGCACACACAATAACCCTAAACATCATTCTGGAGCCTAGGATGTCTGAGTCAGTGTGAAGGGAGGGAAGCGATAAGCGTGGCCGAGAGCTCTTTTTGTACAGAACGTCACCAGGTTCAATCATCGCTGGCGTTTGCAGTGTGTTGCCATCCAATCTTTAAGTTCTCAGCCATTTTCAGCTTTGCCTTGCTTTTTCGCAAACACACACACATGACTTTATGGACATCACCCATGCCACTGTCACCCCGTTCCAGGCTAACTGCCCCTGTATTTCCCTTCTGTGGCCTCTCTCAAGGGCATCGAGTTAAAGGTTTCTGGCTCCCAGCCATTACCCCTGTTGGACAGGGACCTGTCTCACTCCCTCAGGACCTGGGTTTTTAAGGCTGCACAGGTCCCTGTCTTCTACAGTGTAATATCCCCAGCAAGCCGGTCTGCTGAAAGAGGCCAGCACCTGTGCGTTCCTGTGACCAATGTATTGCCTGCGGTTACAAGGTACCACACAGCTCCTTCTGTGCAAACACATTTGTTGTTAAAGTGGAAGCATTACAGAAAAAACATCTAAAAACAAGAGAAGAAGCTACACGCGTGCTAAAAGCCTACCAGAGATCAGCCCCAAATCCAACCGAGGGCCCTGGTGGTGGGTGTCAGTCCTTCAAACCCCACAAATGGGTTTTCCGTATGGTTAGATCAGGAACCAGAACGAAGCCCTAGGTTAGTTTAAGCTCAGGCTATTTACCCAAAAGTCCTTTCTTTACCTGGTGGTCCCTGGAGAACCCAGTTTGAACCAGAATATATGAGGCTTCCTAGGAGGAAGTACCTCTCTGGGGTGTTAAAATCTCAGTGATTTGCCCGAATCATCCCCTACTGTTTTCACTTGGTGGGGCAGCTGTGGCCCACCATGATACATAAACCGCTCATACACTTAATACAATATGGCCTCCCCAAGTTACTGCAGGAAGTTGCCCTGTCACAGCCACCGTACAGGCTTTTAGCTACTAGCTATTTGTATTGAGGTAGCACCTAAAACAGTGGCTCTCAACCTTTCCAGACTGCTGTATCCCTTTCGAGAGTCAGATTTGTCTTGTGTACCCCCAAGTTTCACCTCATTTAAAAACAACGGTCCTTGTTTACAAAATCAGACATAAAAATACAAAAGGGTCACAGCACACTAGTACTGAAAAATCGCTGCCTTTCTCATTTTTACCATATAATTATAAAACAAATCATTTGGAATATAAATATTATACTTACATTTCAGTGTATAGTATATAGAGCAGTATAAACAAATAATTGTTTGTATGAAATTTTAGTTTGTCCTGACTTTGCTAGTGCTGTTTCTGTAGCCTGTTGTAAAACTAGGCAAATATCTAGACAAGTCGATGTACCCCCTGGAAGGGGCATGCGTGTACCCCTGGTTGAGAACCACTGACCTAGAGGCCCCAACTGTGATCAGGGCTCTGTAAAGCTAGGTGCCTACAAATATATAGTGGGAAAAAGTCTAGCAACCATATCACTCCCCAAACTCTGTCCCTTTCAACAGCTTCCTAATATTCCTCAGGTTCACAGCAAACTCATCCTCCAAGATTTCAACTCCCCTACTCTCTGCCCCTCTATTCTCTACCTCCTCCATAAGCACAGCTGGGGTCACTCTTTCACTGGTGCTGTCCCGTCCCCCTTTTCTTCTCGCTTCCCTCCAGTCACTAGCATTCTTGTCCCGTTAGCACACTCTCGCACCCTGGGGAAAAGGTGGTCCCAGGAAGCCCATGAGGAGCCAAGATAGGAATCACAGAAGTGTAGGACTGGAATGACTCAATAGGTCATCTAACGCAGGCCCCTGCACTCAAGGCAGGATGTAGGCTATGTCTACATTACAGCCTCTGTCGGCATAATTTACGCTCAGGGGGTGAATAGACCACCACCCGAGTGACATAAATTACATTGACATAAGCACTCATGTGCACAGTGCTATGTTGGCAGGGGATCTTCTCCAGCCACCATAGCTTCTGCCGTCCATGCAAGTGATTTCTTCAGGCTGACGGGCAGGGCCGGCACAACCCATTAGGCGACCTAGGCGGTTGCCTAGGGAGCTAACATTTGGGGGGCGGCGACCGCGGCAGCCGGACCTTCCGCCGCCTTTGTCAGGGATGGCATTTCGGGGGCAGGACCTTCCACCACCTAGGACGGCAAAAAAGTTGGCGGCACTCCTGCTGACAGGAGAGCTCTCCCGTCTGCATAGAGCATCTTCATCCCTTGCTACTGCAACGCTGTATGTGTAGACGTGGCCTAAGTAATAACTAGACCATTCCTGACAGGTGTTTGTCTAACCCAGGGGTTCCCCAACTTCATTGCACCGTGAGCCCCTTCTGACAACAAAGTTATGACATGCCCCTAGGGGTGGAGGGGTGGAGACCAAGCCCTGCCACCCTGGGTGGGGGTGGAGCTTGGGTTTCAGCTTCAGCCCTGGGTCCCAGCAAGTCTAATACTGGCCTGTCCCATTAAAATGGGGTTGCAACTCAATTTTGGGTCCTGACTCAGAGAACCGCTGCTCTAACCTGCTCTAAAAAACCTCCAATGACAGAGAATCCACAACCTCCCTAGGCAAGGAAGTTTTTCCTAATGTCCAACCTAAACCTCCCTTGCCGCGATTTAAACCCATTGCTTCTTGTCCTATCCTCAGAGATTAATGAGAACAATTTTTCACCTTCCTTCTTGGAACAACCTTTTACATACTTGAAAAGGGTTACCGTGTCCCCCCTCAGTCGTCTCCTCTCCAAACCAAACAAAACCTATTTTTTTGCTCTTTCCTCGTAGGTCATGTTTTCTAGCCCGTTAATCGTTTTTGTCACTCTCCTCTGGACTTTCTCCAATTTGTCCACATCCTTCCTGAAATGTGGCGCCCAGAACCGGACACAATACTCCAGCTGAGGCCTAATCAGCATGGAGTAGAGCAGAAGAATTACTTCTCCTGTCTTGATGCATGTGTTTGCTTTTCCCTGAAGAAAGCTATTTTCCAGAAAGGTTCCTCCTGGGAGGGTACTGGCTGATTCAGCCCCCTTCACATGTCACATATGGCAAACCCGCACGGCCCCAGCATCCAGCCACGGTGGAAGGAGTTTTGGAAAGACGCCGTGAGCAGCTTGGGCTAGAAGGAGCCTCTAGAGGGAGCTGGAGTTGTCTCTCTATTTGCATCTATGGTCAATTCGTTATCTCCACTCCTTCCTTTCGCATGCAATCGGCGTCCCCCCCTCCTAGGGTAAGGAAGCCGATGCAGAAGCAGGCGAGGAAGCCGGGGATGATGAACTAGGGCGCAGGGGCAGCTCCAGCCGCACCCCCCACCCCGAGCGCTGTAAAGCCCCGGTGCAGACGGGAGGAGGCAGAGGGTGAGTACGAACCTTGCGGACGCTTCCTCCCCGCTCCCAGCCCAGCGCCCCGGGATGCAGCATCCCAGCCGCGCGCTGGACAAAGGGGAAGGGAGGGGTCCAGCCAGCTGGCGGGTGGCCCGGTGCCTCCTCGGGGGAAGCCGGCGGCAGAGCCGGTGGGGCTAGGGGAGCTGCCCCGGGGCGCCCGCTGCTCGGAGAGCCCCGGCCCGGGCAGGGGGTTGCTGCGCTGGGAGGGCGCCGGGCCTGGCACGGGCGCTGGGGTTGGGACACCGGAGCTACCGGGATGGGGCTGGGGCCCGGGAGCGGAGGGTTGGCCTGTTTTACTGGCGGGACGACAGAGGAATAAAGCAACAGCTGCAATCTGTAGGGATCCAGCCACTGGTGCCTAGGAGCTTGCGTGGCAAGGGTGCAGGGCTCCATCGTTGGGGTGCCACTCAGGCCAGTGACAGCTCTGGGGGCATCGCTGTCATGCTGGTTTTGTTTGGGGGTGGGGAGGAGAAGTGATTAGCACAGGGGTCTGGAACATGTACGCCGCAGGGCTACCGTGTCACCGTGGGCGAGTCTCCCAGCCTCCATTTCCCCACCTATAAAATGGGGTTAATGCCTGGGCGTTGGGAGGGTTAACTAGAAAGTGCTTGGGAATGTATAGTCCTCTGTAGCTGGTCAGGACAATCAAGGGTCCTGGTCATGGAATCATAGAAGTGTAGGACTGGAAGCGACCTCGAGAAATCATCTAGTCCAGTCCCCTGCACTCAAGGCAGGACTATGTAATAATTAGACCATTCCTGGCAGGTCTTTGTCTAACTTGTTCTTAAAACCCTCCAAGGATGGGGATTCCACAACCTCTTTTTAGGCAATTTATTAACCACCTTGACAGTTAGGAAGTTTTTCCTAATGTCCAACCTAAACTGCCCTTGCTGCAATTTAGGCCCATTGCTTCTTGTCCTATCCTCAGAAGTTAACAAAATACCAACTGCATGTGCTTGAATTAGGCATATGAGCAAATGAGTTAATACCATTCAAGTGCTTAATGTTAAATGTGTGAATAAGTATTTGCAGGATCAGGGCCAACAATTTCACTGTAAGTTGACTGCTGAAAGAGGGGGCGTGGAACCCTGTTGTTAAAATATATTCTCCAGTGTTTTATAGTCATGCCAAAACGTGACAACCTACAGCAGGGAATCGGGACAGCCCTGCAGTGCTTTCTTATAAAACGAGTAAATAAAAGTGGATTAAAGGCTTAAATACACCCAAATGATTTTTGAATTTGGATTGGGATGCGTTTCTGGGTTAATGCTGCAGAAATCTGCAGTCCCCTGACTCTCTGTGTCTCTGTAGCCATGGGCACTGTCTTCCCACGCTGAGTTACCAGACATAACCAGTCACGTGTATAGTTTTGAAATTAATGAATCATTTCAGCACCTTCCCATGCGGCAGTGCAGGGGCCCCCCCAGCTGCATGGGCCAGCAGCGCTCTCTGTTTGGCCTATGCGTGCAGACAGGAAGAGAGCAGAGGGGGCAGATGTGTGGCTTTCTGTCAGAGCAGGTCCTAAAGGGGAATGGAGAAGCTGTTGGAGTGGCTACTTCTCTGGGGTCAGGAGCTGTGGAGCCTGGTGACCCTAGTTTGCCAGCCCTGTGGCTGTGAGTTGTACTTCCCAGGATAATGTCAGCAGTAGGAGTATTCATTTGTAATGCAGCATTGCCCCAAGGTCTAGGGTGTTAGACGCTGTACACACACACTGCAGGCAAGTGTTTAGTTACCCTCCTGTCCGCTGTGCATCCAGTGGTGGAATCTGCCCCAAGTTCCTTTGTGTGGGCTAAGGGCCTTGCCTAGAACATGTTTCCTTCGGGAGATGTGTGCGCACTTCCTGAAACAGCATCAGACTGTACGACGCACCAATGGCAGTTTTATTGCTCCCACAGAAGAGGGTGAGCCGGCTTCTGTTCAGAGCTGCAGCTGCTATTCAGAGGGTCTCTCTGCCTCTCCTTCCCCTTCTGTGCTTCTGCGGATCCCCCCCTTACCCGTGATATGCAATGGTTTCCAGCCACCAAGCTGGCATTTCTCCTCAGTGCAGGGCCAGTGGCTGAATTTCCACATCACCTTTTATTGAGGTGGGTGGGGAAGCCTCAGCCGGGATTTCGTCTAGGGGAAAGGTCCTGAATGGGTTTGGTGGATGGGGAGGCAAGCGAGGGACCTGCGATCCAGGAAGAACAGGAAACTCACCCGAAACCTTTAAGCAAAGTGGAGTAGTGGGAGGGGAAATGCACTCAAGGCAAAGGTCTGTTTTACTCACCAATAAAGATAAGCTGCTTTGCCATCTCTGAGGTGCTGCTACGCCCACATGTCACTGCGGCTTTAACCCTTCGTGAAAGTAAGGGCTGGGTGAGCTGGGAGGTAATTAATACCTCGGTAGCAAGTGAAGGCTAAACACAGCTCCTAGCAAACCAAAATCCTGGGGGTGCTGGAATAGGCGGCAAGTTATATGGGCCCGTGGTGCCCGTGCTCCACCAATATTCAGGAACGTGAGCCCGGTTCCACCAATGTTTAGGCTTATAGTTAATCAGAGCCGTCCCATCCATAGGACGGACCAGGGTAACCACCCCAGGTCCTGCGCTTTGGGGGGCCCCCTGCTTCAGGGGGACATGGGGTCCAGGACAGCCTGGGAGGTTAACAGGGGGCCTGGTGCCAGCAGCAGCGAGCGACCCAACCCGCCCCCCTCTTCCCTGCCCCCATTCCACCCCTTTCGCCAAGCCCCTCCCCCTGCCTTGCCTCTTTCTGGCTTCCACTCCCATATTCCCTGAGCAATGCTGGAAGCCGGTGGGCTGGGGCTGAGTCGCTTGCTGCTGCTGGTTCCAGGCCCCCCGCTAACCCTCCAGGCCACCCTGTACCTTGCATCCCCGTGAAGCACGGGGCCCATCAAAGTGCAGGGCCCCAGGGGTTGCCCCAGTCAGTCCCATGGATGGGATGGCTCTGCTTGGACCCGTTCTGGGCCCCACCAAAAATTATACAAACCTGGCGCCCATGGGTGCTGGGGGAATTGTACTCTCAGGCCTCCCTCCCCCAACTCATTCCTGGCCATACTCTTTGGGCCACAAGGTGTCTGAAGCCCTTGTTCCTGGGAGCCCAGGGACCTCTTGACAACGTGGGTGGCTGGTCCTCCTCTACTCTTTTTCAGGGCCATAGGGATTGGTCCCCATTAGATTGGTCCAACTCCAGATTAGCTTGGAAGTGGTCAAACTTGGGAGGAGAGGAGGCTCTTTTGGTGCTTGGGACCCTGATCAGCCTAAGATTTTGTTCAGATCTTAGTTCATCCCTCTTTGTTGCCACTGGGCAAGATGCATATTAGCAGCAGTTGGCTGCGGATTGTTGTTTCGAAAGGATGAGAGGCAGTTGGTAGTTCCCAATGAGTTCGAGGAATGTGACTTACACACCCCTGCATGACTTTATTGTGGTAGAGAAGAGATCTGCGTAAGAAATGTGATGTGATGGGAAAAGGCCAAAAAAAAAAAACAACAAAAGAAACGAAACTGAAATTTTCCCTTCTTAGAAATGATAAGCAGAAGAGGAACCAGCCTGACAAAAGGGGCTCACTTCCTTATAGGTTTTGCAAAGGGTAAACATGAAAAATAAGAGCAAACAACTGCGTCACGAATGCAGAAATAGCATCAGCGAGGACAAGATGAGACTAGGAATCTTTCCGATGCAGAAACCTACTCTACGCTAGCCAGTGGTGGGTGTTGGCGATGAGTGCAGCTGGACCGGTATTAAACACAACTGAGCTGCAAGGGTGGACAAGGATGACGAGTGTTCAGGACTGAGCTAGAATCTATGGTTAAGACCTGCACCAAGCAAGCTGCAGATGTTACCAGTGGTGGGTCACTCTTCGAATATGGCCAGATCCACCAGCCAGCTCTGTGTTCTCCCCTACCCTTGCACCTGAACCAGAGTGACTCCAGCTCTGCTTTTCTATGAGTCTATATTTAAAGTTAAACCAATCTGGAGTGAGTGCAGCCATTGGGTGTCCATTGGGTTCAATTATTGACTTCAATTGGCCTACACAGATTTGTACCAGCTGATGATCTGGTCCTTTGTTCTTTCCAAGTCCTGTTATTTTTATTACCATAGGTCCCTAGGAGGCTGAGTCATGGTCTAGAACCCCATTCTGCTAAGTGCGGTACAAACACAGAACAAAAAGATGGTTGAGGAATTTCCCCTCAGTTTTTGTTCCTGTTTAATATTAAACTTGGTTTTAAGAAGCCCTGGTCATCACACAGGTGCCAACGTGCTTTATAAACTCCAGGTAAAATTCCACTCTCCGATCAAGCTATAGTATGATCATGTATTGAGCATTAAGGGTGTGCTTTGTTCATAGAGGGAGAGCTGATCCCTGCTTCATGGAGCAGGGAATTTAGAGCATATCTACACGGGAAGTTATACCCGTGTAAGATACGGTGTGAATTTACACCCCTATAGTTATACTGGCAAAACTCCCCATGGCGACAGTCTAATTCTGGAGTAAGAGTGGCTTTTTCTGATTTAACTTATGTCACTTTGGAAGCAGCTTAAGCTATACCGGAAAAAGACACGTAATTACTCTGGAATTAGAGAGTCCACCCGGGGAGTTACCAATATAACTATAGCGGTGTAATTAAACTGGCCTGGTTTTACTACTCAGTTTCTCACGTACACAAGCCCTTACAATCGCCGTCTCCCCATAGAATCATTGGACTGGAAGGGACCTCGAGAGGTCTTCTAGTCTAGTCCTCTGTACTCAAGGTAGGATTAAGTATTATCTAGACCATCCCTGACAATCTGCTCTTAAAAACCTCCAATGATGGAGATTCCACAACCTCCCGAGGCAATTTATTCCAGTGCTTAACCACCCTGACAGTTAGGAAGTTTTTTCCCATTCTGCAATTGGATCTAAACTGCTGGTACAGATCTCAAAACAATGCACAGAGGAGGTCAGTTTCATTATCACTTTTTACAGATGGGGAATCTCCGGCATGGAGAGGGGACATGACTTGCCCAAGGTGAATCTGTGGCTGAGTGTGGGCTAGAACACAAGTCTCCTAGTTCTGTGCTTTGTCCAGTGTACCCGGCCTCCTCCCGGCCTCTGCTGTGCATTGGGTGTTTTGTGTATCCTGTGACCTATGGAACCTTTAAACCAGTGAGACTCCGACTGAGGCTCGCGGGCCGCACGTGGTTCTTTAATGCGTCTCCTGCAGCTCTTTGCAGCACGTGATATTAAAACACTGAGTGATTTAATGATTAACCAATCAGGATCCTTTTACTATGTTGTTAACCAGTTGCAGTTGATGAAATACACCTCTATCCTGATATAACATGACCTGATATAACATGAATTTGGATATAACGCGGTAAACCAGCACTCGGAGGGGGGTGCGCGGGGCTCCGCACTCTGGTGGATCAAAGCAAGTTTGATATAACGCAGTTTCACCTATAACACGGTAAGATTTTTTGCTCCCGAGGACTGCGTTATATTGGGGTAGAGGTGTAATAATACTTGGTCAGCCATTTTGCTGTGAGAATTATATATAACTATTTCCTGTCATACTGTTTAGATATGGATATATAGTACTATAGTAAAAGAAACAACGATTTCACAATACTGTGGCTCTTTTGGGTAACGTTGATCGCTAATTTGGCTCCTGAACCACTAATGTCCGAGTATCACTGCTTTAAACTGAGGCCCTTCAGAGGATGCATGTTTTGGAGCAGCATCCAAGCAGTGATACTCAGACATTAGTGGTCAGGAGCCAAATTAGCGATGGGAGGAATAGAAGAGGGTGTCCGTCGATACCAGCATGGTAGAATTGCCCTGACACTCAGCGCTTGCTCAGCAGCAGTCTGCCAAGGGGCAGGCACAAGCTGCAGCCCGGCCTGGGGTTTTCCACTCTCCAGGTCCATCAGGATGTGTCCCCCATTAGCACTAAGGGCAAGTCTACACTATAGAATTACCTTGGTATAACTACGTCGCTCGGGGATGTGAAAAATCCACACTCCTTGAGCGATGCCGTTATCCCCACCTAAGCGGCAGCATAGACAGTGCGGTGTCGGTGGCAGATCTCCCGCCCACACAGTTAGCGCCTCGCGCAGAGGTGGATTAACTACACCAATGGCAGAGCTCTCTCCCGTCAGCGTAGCGCAGCTTCATTCAAGCGCTACAGCGATGCAGCTGCATCAGTGCTGCGTTTTAAGCGTAGACCTGCCCTAAGCTAACTCCGTTTGGAGAGATGAAACAAGTTACCCGTTCAGGAAGCAGTGTTAGCTGAGACCCACGCAGGAAGTTCTCTTTCCTGCTCTTTTCCAGGAGGGGAAGGAGTAAGGTCTGGACTAGTGGCTCTCAGCCTTCCCAGACGACTGTCCCCCTTTCAGGAGGCTGATTTGTCTTGTGTGTCTCCAAGTTTCACCTCACTTAGAAACTATTCGCTTACAAAATCAGACCTAAACATACAAAAGTGTCACAGCCTCTAGTACTGCAACATTGCTGCCTTTCTCCTGTGTACCATATAATTATAAAATAAACCGCTTGGAATATAAATCTTGTACTTACATTTCAGTGTATAGTATATAGAGCAGGATAAACAACTCATTGCCTGTATGAAATTTTCCTTTGTACTGACTTCGCTAGGGCTTTTTCTGTAGCCTGTTGTAAAACTAGGCAAATACCTGGGTGAGTTGATGTACACCCGGAAGACCTCTGAGTACCCCCAGGGGCGCGCTTACCCCGGTTGGCAACTGCTGGTCTAAACTAGAGCCAGGGAGTCAGGACTGCTGGCTTCTATTCCTCATTCTGCCAGACCCACTCTGTGACCTTGGGCAAATCACTTCCCGTCTCTGTGCCTAAGCTTCCCCGTCTATAAAAGGGGGAAAATGATTCTCACGTGCCCTTGTGAAACACTTTGAGCCCTTCACATGAAAAAGCTCTATTAAAGCCCCTTATAAACCTCAGTAGAACTGGCTGGGGCGTGAGGGAGGTCACTGAGGGTTTTCCTCACTCAGAAGATGGGGACTCTACCTTCAAAGGCAGCCTGCTTCATTTTCACCCAAGCTCCAGAGCAGAAACCAGCAGGGGGAGGTTAGTCACTGAGGATTGCAGCCAGGTGGCAGAGGGTTAGGGAGACTAGCCCTCATGTGGGGGTGGTGAGGCCAGCCCTCCTTCCATGCTGTACTCTGAACCCCAGCTCTAACCCTCCCATCCCCTACACCAGGGTTTCTCAAACTGGGGGGCAGGACCCCTCAGGGGGTCGCGAGGTTATTACATGGGGGGTTGCGAGTTGTCAGCCTCCACCCCAAACCCCACTTTGCCTCCAGCATTTATGATGGTGTTAAATATATTTTAAAATTGTTTTTAATGTATAAGGGGGGGTCGGACTCAGAGGCTTGCTGTGTGAAAGGGGTCACCAGTACAAAAGTTTGAGAGCCACTGCCCTCTTGGAGATGTGATGCAAGAGGAACCCATGGGTCACAACTGAACCACCCTCACGGCACATTTGAAGTTGAGGTGGAGGGGGTGGAGGAGAAGGGGATGGGGTATAGGGAAGACCATCAACTACCGGCACAGTCCAAACCTCCTGTTTGTTCCCAAGGCACCTAGCAAGGAGTGCCTGTCAGCTGGCATTGTCTTCTGAGCATTGAGATGCAAATGAGCATTCAGCAATTTCCTAAGCCCTGTTGATAAGTAAGCTTTGCATTCCCTTAGTTCCCCACCCCCATTGCCACCTCGTTGAGGTGAATGATGGACTGTATTTCACACCTCTATTGTTGGACTTCTGCCTCTGTAAGGCTTGGAAAACTAGGTCATAGCCCTGAACTGCTACACTGTGCAGCGTCTAATTGTGGCAGTGCATCGTTATCCAATCTGTTTAAGGGCACCAACCAAAACTAAATAACTTAATTTAACATGGCTAACCAATACCAGACAGAAAGAACCAATATATTATTAATTTAGATACAACTTACACTAGGCCACACTGCCTTCCTAAATGTTTCTCTTCAGCTACTGTATGCCTCAAGTATCAGGGGGTAGCCGTGTTAGTCTGTAGCCACAAAAACAACGAGGAGTCCAGTGGCACCTTAAAGATGCCTCGGTAGCTCCATTGACAACACTGCAACCCCGATTTACAGCCCCTGAGAATCTGGCCCAGAAGTGTATACTAGTGCTGTAGTTCACAGACTTTGTTGTTCACATGACACCTTCGTGAAGAACTGATGTTTGAAGTACCACGTGCACATTTATCCTTTTTGTGCCCTCTTGGTTTAGGTCTTAATAGGGTTAATTAAGATATTTAGAGACACCTAGTCAAATAAGTTTTGTATGTGGCTGGTGAAGATCTGCCTGGGGGAATTAGAAAAGATGGGAGTTTGGCTAGGGGAGTCCCTTTGGGAGGGTTAGAGGACGTGAGGTTTAGACAGGTTGGGAGTTTTTCACCGAAACGCTGTGACATTTTCGTCCAGGATGGAATTTCTGATAAAATTAGGGAGCGGGGGTGGGAGGAGGATGGAGGTGGGGGAATCACAAACTTGAACTAGGATTGCCCATGGCTCAGTGAGTGCCCTAACCACTATGCCGTTGGCTGTTTTAGGGCGGGTGAGTCATTTTTATTTATATACTGTATTTATTATTTTGCAAACAAGTTCAGTTTGTCTGGAGGAAAGTTTTGAAATCCTGGAAAGATGGAGAAAACACTTCTTGCCCAGGTCTAATGAGGTTAGGGTCAGGTAGGGTGACCAGATGTCCCGATTTTATAGGGACAGTCCCGATATTTGGGGCTTTTTCTTATATAGGTGCCTTTTACCCCCTACCCCAATTTTTCACACTTTCTATCTGGTCACCCTAGGGTCAGGTGAGAGAAAGAGAGTGTGTAAATAAATGGGCAGGGAAGGCTTAGGCCATGGCTACACTACGAGGCTTTTAGTGACATGGCTGTGCTGCTAAAAGGCACGCAGTGTAGCTGCTGTTTGTCAGCAGGAGAGAGCTAGCTGCTGACAAAACACTTACACACACACCCCCACGAGTGGCAGCGCCTGTGTTGGCAGGAGAGTGCTCCTGCCGACAAACAAGGGCGCTTTTCGTTGGTAAAACTTTTGTCGTTCTGGGGGGGATGTTTTTTTAAACACCCCTGAACGACAAAAGTTTTGCCAACAAAGTGCCAGTGTAGCCAAAGCCTCAGAGGGGAGCTAGGTAGCTGGGGGAATCTTGGGAAGACTCCCAGTTCCCTGCCCAGGGAGCTTTGCCGGTCCCACTAAACACCCTGGCCTCTTAGAAGAATCTTTCCAACAGGCCTTCTGCTGTGGACTCACAACTTTTTCCTCTTGGTTAAGGAATTCCACAACCTGCCTCCTTGGGGTGGGCTGTGACTCAGGCAGGCTTCCCCAGCCCACTAGTCTCTGTTCTGTTCTAGTTCCCGTCCCAGGGAGCCTCTCTCCTGACCTGAGGCTCCCCTGTAATTCTCCTCTTCAGGCCGACTGCCTCTCTCCTCCTGGGGGGTCATCTAACACCTGGGTTTTATCATGTTAAGGAGATGGACACCTGATCAACACCCCCCCCCCTTCCTCAATTAGTCTGCCACTCCCCAGAATATCTTGCCTAAAAGGGGCCATGTCATGGAACAGGCCTCTGGCTCTGTCCCAGTACCGCTTCCAGGGACTGACAACCCTGATACAATGTACCACTTCCTACAAGCTCACATGCCACCAGTGGTATATGGACCTCAGTTTGGGAACCCCTGCACTGAGCAGGCGACTAGGAACTAGCTGTGTTTTCTTCCCAGCCCAGAAATCGACTCATCATGCAAGTTCAAGCAAGCGCTCCCCGTGACTCAGTTTCTCCCACTGCAAAAGCTGAGCGAATACCCCCCTGGCAGGCAGGTTCATGAAGTATTGATAAAGAGCTGTATACATGCTAAGCATTGTGGTTAGAGATTTTCACTAGCTGTAAAATTTGGGCCTGGGTTCAGGATGACTGGGCGTTCAGGGATTTGGGTTCTAATGAATTTTTAATCATAGTTATTTTTAAGGGGATCTGTGAGATGACGAACAGGAGGAAATAGTAGCTCTGGAATAAAGAGAAATGGGGAACTAATAAGACCCAGGATAGGCATACCGTTTGGGTGCACTTGAGAGACGAAAACAGTTCAAAACCTCTCCTGGGGATACAATGGCCATCTCTACACTACACCAGTTCAGTGCATCCGAGCTGGTTGTGTGGAACCATTTTAAGAGCTTGCTCTGCATCTGCGCTTGCACGGCTCTAAATCGTCACAGTTGCAGTGCCTTCTGGGAACCTGTCTCCCCGTTTCTGCGGCACAGCTCCCCAAAAGCAATGCATTGCAGCAGACTTTGAAAGGTCACGAGTGCGCTAGAAGTAGGACTGTTGGAACCAGTTGTGGTACGACACCATTGACCTTCACCCACACTGGGACTAAATGGTACAGACTGGAATGGTAACTAGCCTTGCTGAAGGCAAGTTCAATCCAGATGGTATCGGGTGAGCATGCAGCCCGTGGAGGGGCACCTTTGTGTGTGGTCGTGAGGTGCTTCGTAAGAGTGCTAGGGGGACCTCCTTGTCCTGAGCGTGAGACAAGGCCAGGGAGGGAGAGCTCCAGACTCGTGGACGGGAGAGTGATCCTGTAGATGGAGGAGGAGCCTGAGGATGTGTTTGAGGGAACTAATGCTATCCAGCCAGAGAGATGGAGGAACCTTGGTGTGGTGTGGGTGGGGATTTGAGAGTGGGATAGGGAGGGGAGGAGCCAGGAGGCTGTCAGATGTGCAGAGATAAAGGAAGGTGGGAGGCAAAGTGCTCAGAGGAGAAACTCTAGGTGAATTATAGAAGAATTATCGTGGGGCCTAAGACTGTCCCTGGAGGTGTGTAAGGATCCAAGGCCAAAGAACAGACCTTGAGTCTCCATTTGTCTCCTCTGGGATCACCAGACTGGTCACAGCTTGCAGCTCCCCAGAGCCCTTCACTGAGCAATCTGGTTCAGTGTCCCGCCCAGTTCACCCTGCCTACCCTTGTTTCTCCTTCTGCAGGGTAAAGCTGATCCCCTCTCCTCAAGCTCCCCTCCGCCATGGCCTCTGGGAACAGCAGCGACCCACCGGACCGTCATCGGCGCAGGGCCAGCGAGGGGCGTAGACCATCGCTGAGGCTCAATTCAGGTAACAAGGTCTCTTATTACGAACTGGGGTTTAACGTATCTCTTTTAAATTCCTTTCTGTTTTGATTATAATTCTTGTATCCTGTCAGGTTCCTTTAAAAAGGGGAAGGGGAGAGGTACATGGGCCGGTCAAGGTTTAATTTCTGGGGACTTGGTTTCTTGTCTGTGGCAACACTGGTCAAGTCTTTGCTCAGGAGATGCTCAGCACTGAGTTAGTATCTAGTGCTGCAGATCAGGACTGAGGTGCACTGGTGGAGCGCGCGCGCGCATGTGTGTGTGTGTGTGTCTCTGTCTGCCTGTCGCCCGCCCAGGTCAGGAATACCAGAGGGCTGCAGGACAGAAGTGAGATGCACCGGCAGAGCAGTGTATGTGTGTATGGGGGAATCCCGATCTGGAATACCAGAGGGGCTGCAGGGCAGAAATGAGATGCACTGGCAGAGCAGTGTATGTGTGTATGGGGGAGGGAGTCGAGGTCTGGAATACCAGAGGGCTGCAGGGCAGAAATGAGATGCACTGGCAGAGCAGTGTATGTGTGTATGGGGGAGGGAGTCGAGGTCTGGAATACCAGAGGGCTGCAGGGCAGAAATGAGATGCACCGGCAGAGCAGTGTATGTGTGTATGGGGGAGGGAGTCGAGGTCTGGAATACCAGAGGGCTGCAGGGCAGAAATGAGATGCACTGGCAGAGCAGTGTATGTGTGTATGGGGGAGGGAGTCGAGGTCTGGAATACCAGAGGGCTGCAGGGCAGAAATGAGATGCACCGGCAGATCAGTGTATGTGTGTATGGGGGAGGGAGTCGAGGTCTGGAATACCAGAGGGCTGCAGGGCAGAAATGAGATGCACCGGCAGAGCAGTGTATGTGTGTATGGGGGAGGGAGTCGAGGTCTGGAATACCAGAGGGCTGCAGAGCAGAAGTGAGATGCACCGGCAGAGCAGTGTATGGGGGAGGGAGTCCAGGTCTGGAATACCAGAGGGCTGCAGGGCAGAAGTGAGATGCACCGGCAGAGCAGTGTATGGGGAAGGGAATCCAGGTCTGGAATAGCAAAGGAAGCTGCAGCAGGTCAGGATTGAAGTGCGTTGGTGGAGTTCGGGGGGGGGAGGAAGGGGGGAGAGGGGGAAGACTGCAATAGCAGTGGGATGCAGAGGATTGAGGTGCAATGGCAGAGTGATGGGTGGGAAGCTTGCACAGCACTTGCCTAGCTTCATTGCCATTATCTCCTCCCATCCACGTAGGCAAATGTACTCCATGTTAAAGAGACCCAAGCCAGGCCAGGCAATGCTTAATGGCAGCGCAGTTGAGTTGAATCTGACAACGTCACTGTTGGGTAAAATTGAACCCTGATGGCTTTCCAAAATGTGGCTTGTCACATCCGCAGTAGCAGATTTATGGGGCAAAACATTGAAAATGTTCTGAGAACAGAGACCAAAACAAATTGAAAGGATCTACTCCTCATTTCTGTCCCAAATGGACAGAATTCCTCTGCGCTGCAACCTTTTAAGCATGGGTGACTCTTTAACCTGTTTTACAGGTAGACTTGTACATGAGCATGAGTCACTGCAGCTCTGTCAATAACACCACTGCAGTAACTACACCTAACTGTTTATGCAGTTCACATCCAGCTCAGAGCTGTTTCTGTCACAATTATATTATTATTTGCATTGCGGTAGCATCTGGAGGCCCAGCTAGGTTCAGAACCCCTTTGTTCTGTGTGCTGGACAAATGCTTAATAAGACAGTCCCTGCCTTACCGAAGCTTGTAAGGTATTAAAATGAAATCAAATAAAATCAGGGCAGTGCTTATGCAGAGCACACATTGGAGCCAGTGGGATTTTGCTTGAGGAACAATTGTAGAATCAGGCTGTAAACTATAACCACATGTATTTTACACACACACACACACACACTCTCTCTCTCTCTCTCTCTCTCTCTCTCTAACTCACACAGTGGGATTCAGTGTTGGCCTCGCTCTGCTCCCAGTGAAGAGGAAGCTCTGTCTCTAGGTACATCCAGATATAACTTAGTGTTTGAAGTTAACCTAAGTCCCTGTCTCAGGCAAAAATTGCATTGACGTCAATGGAAATGGAGCTATGCGTCTCCCTCAGAGACGTGCTGTGGGGTTGCTGGGTGAATGAAACCTTTAGCGACTGGTTTGATTTAATTCTCTGGGTTCTGATTTTCCTCATGGTTCTTTGTCCATTTTTCCTTTGTTGTTGGTAGGGAGCTAAGGGATTTATCTGCTGCTCAGGAAAAAAAATAAGTTCTCCCCCCAGAGGATCATTCTGAATTATTCCTGCACTACCAAATGTCTCTTAGGGCATGAACAGGGCTCCACCATCTTTGCCTATCCTGGGTTGCTCCTGGCATGTCACCTATGTTGTTAAAGCATCACTGGTGGTTAAAAAAGGCAAAAGAACTGAATTTGCTACAGCAGAGAAACAAGCTAGGAAATATGGAAAGGATCCTGTGTAAATGAGAGCAAGATATTGTACCAGGGAAAAGGGATGGTCCAGTGGTTAAGGCATTAACCTAGGAGTCCGGAGACCTAGGTTTCCTTGCCTGCCCTGCCTAGACTTTGGAAAAGTATCTTAGTCCCTCTGTGTCATAATCGGGTAATACCTGACACAGTAGCACATGCCTACCTCAGAGGGCTGTTGCTAGGATAAATACAGTAAAAACTGTGAGGTGCCCAGATATTATGGTAATAGTGGCTTAGATAGATGAACTAGCACTAGGTTATTTTGTGGCCTTGGGAGAATGATATGTGCACTCTTCTTACTCTCATGTCTTTTTTCTGTCCTCTCTTTTCTTTCAATTCCCCTAAGGAAATGATTGAAGAAAACGTTGTTTGTATAGTATTATTTAGCTCCTATCTGGAAAGCTCCTATATGGAGTTCTCAAAGCACTTTATCAAGGAAAGCAGTTTACCAAGGAAAGTTCTCAAAGCACTTTGCCAAGCTATGCAATTTGCTGGACCCCATCTAGACAAAGTGGGAATTGTTTGATCTCAGACTGTCCGAAGTGCTTAATTTATCTCTGTCTATTTTAATATTAGCTCAGTAATATACATATAATAATGATTGCAGGATCGAGTCCTTCATTTATTTGCTTTTTAAGTCTTGGCAATAGGACCTTGCACTGAGTGTGAAATGATCTGTATAAATAGTTGTTAACGTGGCATTGTTGTCAGACTTGCAATGACTCAATGACTTCCCCATTTACAAGGCCACCTGCAGAAAGAGATGATGACCTGGTGTTCAACTCAGGGTTAATATTCTCCTGAATTCTATAGGCTTGGGACCAAAACCCAAACAGGATTTTCTATCTGTTTCTTCCAGTTCTGCAAATCAGATTGCTGACACACAAAATAGGGATGTTCTGTAGGATTTTCCCACCAAGTTATATTTTATACTCCATAGATATAACCTGTGGGAAGTCAAATGAAATAAGGAATATACCCTAAAATGAATCAATTCAGTTGATGCACCATCAGGCAGCAGTGTGGAAGATCAAATCTCTGACCTTAGCTCAAAGGGCTTCTGCAGTCCCATGGCTAAGGTATCACCTTAGATTTTGGGGATGGGAGCACCACAGCAGCCCATAATATGCAAATGGTGCAGCAATCTGTATCAATAGTTAAGCTCTGGGGAGGCACTGGTGTCTAGGGGTTAAACCAGGATGCTACCAAATCCCTGTGGGGCCCTGAGCAAGTCACGGCTCTGTGCAAGGGGTGTCTTTTCCCCTTGACCAGAGGTGTTAGTCAAATCAGCATTTAAATGTACCCAGGGAGCCTTTGACATTAGTGCCTTGTTAGAGCAATTGGGGCTAGAGATGGCTTTTCTATAGATACAGCTATAACTTAGCTAGAGGGAGGCTGGGTGACTAGGTCAATGAATTACTATTAATCATGTTTATTATGCTAGTGCCTAAGGGTCAGGCAAGAACAGGGGGGTCCCATTGTGCTAGGAGCTCTAGAAACAGAGTAGCAGACGGTCCCTGTTCTGAGCGGTTTACAGTCTAAAAGCAGACACAACAGACTGGTGGGCGAAGGGGCAGAACACACAAGCAGAGAGGACCATGTGATGGCAGCAAATGGCATGTTAATTCCATTGGAGGTGGGGGGGATACTTAGGAGATCAGCTTAATGGAAAGAAACGGAAGGGAAAGGGGTAAAGAGGATAGGGCAGGGGAAAGAGGGTAAGAGGGGCAGGTGTGGTGTGAAGCTAAGGGGAAAGGGAGGTGGTTGGAGCAAGCAGCACAGGGCAGAGAAAGTCCAGTCTAAACTATAGACTGGCCCCACCATGGAAGGAGGTGGGAATGGGAGCTGGGTACTTTTATAATGAAAGCTGTTGGCTACTGTGGAAAGCAATGGAAAACGCAGGAAGAGGCCAGGCTGGCTAGGTCCGTTCCTATCTGGTCATTTTTGTGACTGTGAGTCAGGCTGACCCATAACAGCTTGCACTGCTTGTGGCTGCCGGGTGGGACACAGGGTTTGGGAATGAACTAGTCACCTTGCAAAGGCGAAAATGCCAGCCAGCGGTCAGTATAATCTAACCGTTTTTCCTCAGAGGTCGGAATGATTGATCAGAGATCTGATCAGCCATAGATCCACCTGGAAGCACCGTGTTGTGGGTACAGCACAGGGCTGAGAGTTAGGACTTCTGGGTTCTGGCCATGGCTTTGCTACCAAATTGCTATATGGCCTTAGGCAAATCACTTGACCTCTTTGTGCCTCAGTTTTCCCATCTGTAAAATGAAGGTAATATGCAAACCATTGGGAGAGGTGAGGCATAAATCATTAATGTCTGTAACACCTTTTGGGATCCTTGCATGGAAGGGGCTATTCTTATCTAGTCTGGCATCCTACCTCCAGGAATAGCCAAGACCTGATGCTTCAGATGTGGTGGTTGAAGCCTACTCATGTCATACCTGGGTCTAGAAAGACCATGTACAAGTGGTTGGAAAATACCCCAAATATCCATCCTTCACGTGGCCATGCTGTGGAAACCAGCTCCAGGGCGATGATCCTGCTTATGCGTACGGCTAAGATTTAGTCATGGTATTTTTAATAAAAGTCACGGACAAGCCATGGGCTATAAACAAAAATTCACGGCCTGTGACCTGTCCATGACTTTTACTATAAATATCCCTGACTAAATCTTAGCTGCTCAGGGAGGTCCCAGGGACCAACAGTTGGTCCCTGCTCTGGTGGTGGGGGCTGATTACCCTTGGCCGCCCGCTGCTCCTAGTCCCTCAGAGACCACTGCTCAGGCAGCCTCCAGGATCACTCCAGCTGCCCCAGCGGCTGGCCCCAGGGTGGCTGGCTCCAGGACGGCCCTGGGGTCAGCCACATTGGTCGCTGCAGCAGTCATGGAGGTCCCGAAAAGTCATGGAATCCGTGACTTCTGTGTCAGACTCGCAGCCTTATTTATGAGCCATCTGATGGTCCCTTCTTTCTCTAAGGGCTTGGCTACACTTACAAATTTGCAGCGCTGCAGCAGGGTGTGTAAACACCTCTCTGCGCTTGCAAATTGGCTTCGGCGCCCCAGTGAAGTCAAGCAGCCCAAGCCCCAGCGCGCTCCCAGCGCAGCGTCCGTATATTCCCACAGAGGGGTGGGAGGACTGGCAGCGGAGAGAGTGTTTTCCGCTGCGCTGCGCGCTGACTGCAGCAGCGCTGCCGCTAGCCGCGCGACCTTAGCCTGTGAAGGATAGCAAAATAGGTCGCTGCATGGTGCTCTCTTGCAGCAGCTTCTGGAGTGGATGGAGGTCTGTTGCTGGGCAAAGGAGAGAGATCTGGCCAAATTGTCAGCCCTGTGGAGCTAGCTATCCTTCCCCCCCACTCCCAGCTCTCTGAGGCACAAGAAAGCAAGTTATTTCTGTCCTGTCAATAGGGGAAGCAGCATGTCCAGGCAAGATTTACGGGGCCCATCTACTACCGTGCTGTAATACAACCAATTTCCCCCCTCCCCCAGGCCGTTCACCCCACTCTACGTCCAAGCGCTCTGCAGCAATATTAATGCATGCTGTTTCCTGCGTCGGTTTGTTCTGCGGTGAACTCACTGGCAGAGGCAAATGAGTAAACACTTAGCACCTACCTCAGCGCAAGGGGAAGTGACCTGCCTGAGTCAGAGGCCGCGTGAGGACTGAAAAATATCCACCCAAAACTGAAATCAAATGTTGAGCAGAGCAAGGTGAGCCTTCGGACTGCAGCCCCAGGGCTTTGCTTACTCCTCGCTGTGCAGTTCTGTGCCAGCCTGACAGCTCTGGAGAAGGATGACCTCCAGTCATCCCTTTTGCAAGATTGTCCCACATTGCCATGCCAGCATGACTCTGGCCTGGAGGAATCTCCTCTAGGGTGAGAAGATGGATCAGTCCCCATGGCTTATTCAATCCTTGGCCTCTGCTGAGATTGCCCCTGATCAGGACTCAACTAGTCCCCCTGATGGGTGGTGGGTTTTATGATAGGGACGCTTGTCCACTGGGAACTGAACTGAGACCCACCAAATTCATTTCACGTAGACCATCGCACATCTATCAGTTGGCAGCTACTTTAAATTACTGTTGATGTGGGCTAGAGTCAACCATTCACCTCCACATTACATTTCCAGCCCCCTGAGCTATCTAGTTCCCTTGGTGTTGTGCAGATTTCTAAAAAGCGGAGTTTGAAAATCACAGCGATGGTTTAAAGATATCAAGACGCAGCAAATATTGTCTCAACTTCTGCTGCCCCACCAAGGGAGAGCCAGCATACAGGGGAAACTTCCCCTTGTGGCAAAGACAATTTGGCATTCGCTCACTAACATAGCTAGGCCAGAAGAGACCATTCCATGCAGTACATTGAAAGGGAAACCCCTTCCACTGTATAGCTGCCAGACTCTTACTCAGTACCCCCCTGAGATGTATTTGACATGATGTCGAATGAAACTGCTGGCCCACTTCTGATTTCGCTTAAACCAGGGTTATTAATAATAATGCATAGCACTTTTCATCAGTAGCTCTCAAAGCACTTTACAAAGGAGGTCAGCATCATTGTCCCCAATTTAACGATGGGGAAACTGAGGCATGGAGCAGTGGGGTGACTTTCCCAGGGCCACCCAGTAGGCTACTGGCAGAGTTGAGAATCAAACCAAGCACTCCTGAGTTCTAGTCCTGATTGTGTTGCATCCATGCATCCATTGTTGGGAGGCGGGGAGTGGGAAGCTGCAGCAGGTACAATTTGGTCTGTAGCTGCCCTCTGATAACAGCCTTTGTATAAACACATGCACCTTTTAGTGCATTAGGGCTGTTCTTGACTGATGTCTCCCAGCATTTGAAAAGACACCCTCGGGGTAGGTCATTCATTATCACTGTTTAAATGCTG
The DNA here is from genome assembly GCF_016161935.1 of Mauremys reevesii. NCBI lineage: Eukaryota > Metazoa > Chordata > Testudines > Geoemydidae > Mauremys > Mauremys reevesii. The sequence goes on along the minus strand of NC_052626.1, from coordinate 128,111,747 downwards.
ATGGCGTTCTTGGGGCCATACCAGATGAGGTCATTGCCCTGAGGAGTTGACAATCTGAGGCTTTGTCTGCGCTAGCACTTTTGTCGGTCAGGGGTGGGAACCCCCCCCCCCAGCCGTCATAAGTTTCACCAACAAAAGCACCGGTGTGGACAGCGTCATGTGGGCAGGAGATGCTCACCCGCCGACATCGCTACCACTGCTCGTTGGGGGTGGTTTAATTATGCCATCGGGAGAGCCCTCTCCTGCCGGCATAGAGCAGCTACACGGGGGACCTTACAGTGGCTCAGCTGCAGTGGTACAGTTGTGCTGCTGTCCAGTCTGTCGTGTAGACATAGCCTAAAAGACAATGGGGTCGATTCTTCCTCGCAGAGCATCTGTTTTGCACCACTCTGCAGGGAGACTGTAGCCTCGAAGCTGCCCCAGAGGATCGCCCCGCAAGGTGGGGGGTGTAGAGCCAGGGTAGGGGCTTTTATGATGCTCCCTCTCCCCACTGCTGGCATAGCAGGGAAAAGGGGGCTTGCCTACCGGGAAAGGGATGTGGCCAAGATGCCCCTACGCCACATTGATCCCTGGCTGCAGTTTGATCCACAGGTAGCCCGCTGAAGTAAAGCACATTGCACTATCCCCCTTCTAGTGCAGAGCCAAAGGGGAGCTGAGTTCTAAGCCATCTTTGCACAATCCCCCTCTAAGCAGCACGCTATGCAGAGCAACTGCATGCCAAGACTCTGACTCAGAATGTACTGGGAGCTGATCATGACGCGGCATATCTTTTTTTTTTTTTGTTTTTTTAAGTGTTGAGGAGATTTCTCAATTATAGACCTGCTGGTGTTACACTGATGTCGGGTAGCATTTGAAAAATATATATTTCAGAAAGATTATTATTTATATTGTTGGGTCACCTAGGACCCCAGTCCTGGGCCAGGACCCCCTTGTGCTAGGGGCTGTACAAACACAGAACAAAAAGACGGGCCCTGTCCCAGAATACTTCTGTCCCTGTGTTACTAGTAATAACATCTGGGGTTATTAAAACAGAAAGTGTTTTTTGTTTTTTTGTTTGGTTTTTTTTTTTTTGCAGCCTATCTCCTCTTTGTTTTTCATGCTGTTTATTTACTCTTCTGTGTTTCATTGAAACTGTGAGTCAGTCAGTTTCGTTTTCTGGTTCCCCTTTGGCCAGCACTACACCCTTGCCTTCCGCGTTGTCACAGTCTGGGAATTGTTTACATCCAAATAAATCTGTTCTCGCTGAATCAAAAACAACCTCAGAAAGTATCGGCGGGGAAGGGTGAGGGTGGGGGTGTTTGTCATTCCTCCCTCCCCAATCCCTTTATTTACACAGCCTAAATTTTGTGTGTCCTCACAGTGTCTCTGACTCACTGTCTGCATCCATCTATCCGTTTGTCAATTACTCAGTTATCTATTTCCTAGCCATAATTGTGTTATTGGAGTGATCTTGGCTTGATTTCTCAGACTTGCTAAGGACCCACAAATCCACCTGAAGTCAATGAGAACTGCAAGTGCTTGGCACCTCTGAAACGCATATGAATGGCCCATGCCCAGACCTGAGTTTAAATGTATATGGGCCCCGTACTCCACTGCTTTGCACCTTGTGTCGGCATTTAGACTCTGATCCTACAAATGCTTATGCACATACTTTATATTTAAGCAGGTGAATAGTCTTAATTAAGCCAATACCTTTGTCTTCACTAGGCAAGGTGTGCTGTTTAACATGTTTATCCATGGTGTAGACAAGGCACTTTGTAACTTAACACAAATTAGCTGGTTGGGGTCAACCATAGGGACCCTGATCTATGTAATACTGGGCATTATAAGGTGTCTATTACCATTGGTTCTTAAGAGCTGCCGTGCTTAGCTGGGGACTCCCTACATGTGGACATTCTGATTCTGGAATAGCTGTTATGGTAAATTTCCAAATGGAGACAAACCCTAACACAGGCCTCGTGTCCACTAGATTTTTCCTTCCAGCATGGGAGCCAACAATGTCGAGAGTGCCTGTCTGCACCACCATAGTAAAAGCAGGGAAACTCTACCCCAGCCTTTGTTCCGTGGATCCAGCCACCTTTACCCTGCTGGCTCACTTCCTGAGCGCGTGTGGGAGCCTGCTTTGTTTTTTCCTCGCACAGTCAGCCAGGTGACATTACTGCTCTGCATGTTATGCGTTGAGCCCAGAATACCGGGCGTTCCAAGCCCAGAGCTGTTTACAATCGTGACTCTGGAGAAGAAGCGGCTGTGTCCAGAAACAATCACAGGCTTATCCAAAACATCCCCTGTCCCCTACCTCTGGCTGAGCCTCAGACCCATCCTGCCGTGCTAGTGACTTATCTCTCCTCTGTCTTTGTTATAAAGCAGAGGGTTTGGATGCCCGCTGGTGCAGAGCAGGGGTAGAGATGTCTGGAAGGGCGAGCAGCAGCCTTTCTGCAGGGCAGCTCGGCTTCAGATGCATCACCTGGGTTTCAGCGAGGTTCCTGTTTTGCAGCAGCACAGTTCTCTGGGGCTCTGGGAGTCAAGCGACTGGCCTGAAGTCATGCTAAAATTCACCTTTGTGCAGAGGGATCAGAACAAGGCTCAAGTGCTCCAGAGAGACATTTCAGCCATAGAAAGGAAACATTCTTTGCCCCTGGTTTGATGCTAGGAATGCTGCTGAAGCCACACGGTGTGAGTATGTGTGTAGAATTTAGTGGTTAAAGCATCTGAAGCAATGCTGTGTGAGAGCACGGCTTTCTTCCGGTTGTCGTCACCAGGTCACGCAAAGGACACACAAACCCAGATGACATTAGTAGCTGCCAGACAAACTGGTGTAAGTGAGCTCAGATAGCAAGCGATCAAATAAGAAGGGACGGCACAAAAATGGCTTAGGCAAGCCTTTGTGTCCACACTCACCCAGCGAATCTATACAGCTGTACAAGAATCCTTGCAGGGAAAGCGGTGGCAGCCCCATCGCTTGGGCTATTTATAACTAGACCAGACGTATTGTTAGGAAATACCTTGTAGGGAACAATCCTGCAGTGGCTGCAGAGAGATGCCAGGCTGGGTTGATGGGTTGGCTCCCACTTGCCAGGTATTTATAGCGGTCTATGATTCCAGTAACAATTCACATTGAGACATTCGCACTTACAAACAACAAGGCATATACATGGGCAGTAGGGCCAACCTCGAGTATTCAAAAATTATTATTGGCATTGGAGTCTCACTTTTGGACCCAGACCCAATTGTGCTAGGCCCCTGCCCTCCAAAAAAAAATCACAGAATGAGATTTTTAAAACTAATCAATATTGAATTCTTTTCATTTGCCTCCCGGTGTTTGAACTCGACACATCTCACCTAATCTATTCCCTGCCATTACAATGGGCTGCTATATCGATGCACCTTAGTCTTAGTATCCTGTGGCACCTTATAGACTAACAGATGTTTTGCAGCATGAGCTTTCGTGGGTGAGTACCCACTTCTTCGGACTGCTTGCATCCGAAGAAGTGGGTATTCACCCACGAAAGCTCATGCTGCAAAACATCTGTTAGTCTATAAGGTGCCACAGGATTCTTTGCTGCTTCTACAGAACCAGACTAACACGGCTACCCCTCTGATACTTAGTCTTAGTCTTTCCTGTTCTCTGCTGGTGACACATAATGGTTTAGACTTCAGAGGACTGAAATGTTTTAATTTAACTTGTTATTGGGCTCTTTACAGCAGTACCTGGGTGAAATGCAATGGCCTGTGACATGCAGGTCAGGCTAGATGATCTAATGGTCCTTTCGGACCATAAGCTATATGAAGAGAAGGATTCATGCCCTTGTAGGAGGCACTGGTAAGACTTCATCTGGAATCCTGCATACAGTTCGGGTGCAAGAAAGATGAATTCAAATAGGAACAGGTGCAAAGAAGAGCTACTAGGATGATCAGGGGAATGGAGGGGCTAGCTTATGAGAGGAGACTGGAAGAGCTTGGCTTGTTTAATGTAACAATAAGGCCGATGGTGCTAGGATTACTCTCTATAAATACCAGGGATGGTGCAGTTATTTAAGCGGAAGGACGTTTTTGGGACAAGAACAAGTGGACATAAACAGGCCATGAGCAAACTGAGGCTGGGAATTAGAAGAAGGTTTCTAACCATCAGAGGGGTGAGGTTCTGGGACAGGCTTCCACTAGGAGTTAGTGGGGAGGGGGAAGGAGGAAGGGCCAAACAATTTAATTTGTTTTAAGAGAGAGCTGGACAAATTTGAGCAGGATCTTATGGTGGGGTTGTTTGTGATGGTGGGGGGAGCACTCAGCAGCCCTCGGGCTCACTTCTAGTTTATGTCTTATGTTCCTAAAAGCTCATGCTTCAGGTTTTCAGGCAGACACCAGCAGGGGTCGGGAAGGGATTTTGCTCCCCACACTCGTGTATTCTGGGAGAGTTCCCCCCCTCCTTTGAGGCACAGCTGGAGATGGGACATTGGACTGGAAGAGCCACAGTTCTGAGGTGGCACTGAGCATCCTCTGTCTCGGGTGCTTGGCTGGCTGGTTCTTGCTCATGTGCTCAGGGTCTAACCGATTGCCATATGTGGGGTCAGGAAGGAATTTCTCCCCAGGTCAGCTTGGCAGTGAACTTGGGTTGGTTTTTTTTTCACCTGGGGCACAGGTCACATGCCAGGATTATCTGGGCATCTCTCAATCTTTCCTTGCCTTTGTCGAGGCCTTGGGCGTTGATATACCTCTGTCGCTCCTGTTCTCTGTCTGTGGCTCATAATAGTCTGGTCTCCTGGGAGCTGTAATACTTTGGTCTCATTTCAGTTGTTTGGTCAGTGTGTGGGTGCAGGGTGTCTTGGTGGCATGTGCAACAAAGGAGATCAGACTGCATGATCTAGCGTTCCCATTTGGCCATAAACTCTCTGACTAACTCTCTGAAACGGTTAGGAATCTGCATTTTCAAGCTTTTCTCCACAAACACAAAGGCCAGAAACTACTTTTTTTTACCTAATCACCTGACTCCAGCAGCTGGGTCTTTAAGAATGACATCAACTATTGTGAAACCTGTGAGAAAATCATGAGAATTGGCATTGCTTCTCAGGGATAAAAATTCTCCTGTACACCTCATTTTTAGAAAGCCACTCATGAGAAAGTTTGCTTTGGTTTGTTTGTGTGGATGCATGTTTGTTTAAAAGCAATAAAACATGAAGCTAACACCTTTGAAGTTGACCACTGATTTTTTTGGCAGCCTCTAGGGCTTTTTTCAGTGCCTGATTTTAGATACCTTGGGGCTTGGATTTTCAGAGGGGCTGAGCGCCTGCAGCTGCAGTTGAAATCAGTGCGAGCGAGCTGTGGGTTCTCAGCACTTCTGAAAAATCCAAGTCTCAAGTCGAGCTTCCAAAAAACAGAGGCTGTCCGAGATGTGACTGCATCACATCTGTTTGAATTCCTCTCCTTCTGGAGCGTGCTCTCTGCATGTAACTTGGGGTGGGAGCCCCACGGTCTGTGGCTGTATCTTTGAAATGGGAATCCTCGTGTTTTTAAAGGGTCTCCCTCTTGTTTTGTCTTGAACATCTCTAATTTTCTTACCCTATTTGCCACTAATATGCTCCCTCCAAGGTCCAAGTTCAGCCCTCATTTGATCCTGTAGCAAGGCTTGTTCCTGCAGCCGTGTCTAACTAAAAAATTGCACTGGTTTAGTTAAACTGGTTTAGTTATATCAGTACAAAGTCGTGTGGAAATGCTTATTTCAGTTTGAGTGGCTTTATTATGTGGGGCAGTGGAGAGAGCACTGGACAGGGACTCAGGAGACTTGGGTTCTGTTCCCAGATGTATCAGTGGCCTGCTGGATGAACCTGAGCAAGTGACATCCCTACTCTGTGCCTCAGTTTTCCCATCTGTAAAACGGAGATGATGATACTGACCTCTGTATGAGAGAGAGATATGAAAAGCATATCTGAGTATTATCATTTCAGTTCACTTTAAACCCCTTTCTAATTGACTTCAGCTAAGCTGAAACAACACTAGGTCAGGCCAGAATAAGGTCTCCAAGACCGCCTTTGGCACTGGTTTAATTTAATCACACTGGTGCAGCTCTGCATAGAGGGCAAGCCCAGGTGTTTCACATGGCATCTGACAGTGCTTCAAGCCTCAGAGGGCTGTTCTGCTGGTTTCTAGAGCCCCCAAAGCACAGCAGACCCCTGCAGACCAATCTGCAGAGCAAGTCCCTGGTGCGAAGGGCTTGCTATCTAAGGAGCACAGTGGTCATTTGGTCCATCAGAACGACAGAGAATGCAGCAGCGCAGGGGTTAGTGCCATGGGGACACACTGTCTCAAAGGATATGGGAGAGTCCGCAGTTTCCCCAGTGTTATAAGAGCATGAGGATAAGGAGGAGTTTCCTCACTCCTGCGCACCCCAGAGGAGCTGCCTGCCTGACCCTGCCAATCATTGTCTCCCCCTCAGAAGATCAGGTGGCCCAGGAGACCGAGGAGGTGTTCCGGAGCTATGCCTTCTACCGCTACCAGCAGGAGAGGGAAGAGGGCGGAGGGGAGGTGCCGATGGACCCCGAGATTGCAGAGATCCAGCAGGAGCCGGGCAGGTAAAGCTCTTCCCATTACAGACTGAATCGTACATCACCCAACACAATCCATGTTCAGGGTGGGATTCACACCCTATTTGTGGCCTGACCCTGCATCCTCCTGGCCCTGCGTGGAAGTTGGGCCCATCTCTAATGCTTTCCATCCTCTTGGCAGCACCAGTAACCAGGTGGGCAGGCGCCTGGCCATCATCGGAGATGACATCAACCTGCGGTATGACGCAGAGTTCCGGAACATGCTGAAGACCCTGCAGCCCACGAAGGACAATGCCTACGAGTACTTCACCAAGATAGCCTCCAGGTAAGGCAGCCAGCTCCCAGCACTCCCAAGGAACGCCGGTGATGTCGCAGAGAGGGTCCGACTGGCACGCAGGGTGAAAATCAGAGGAGCGAAAATTGGCATTGTTTTACCCAAGCTCTGCCCCCAATACCAGGATAGCTGGCACCCAAATTCCCCCCCAACCCCAGCCCACAATCCCAGAGAAGCTGGTATCAGCCGTGAACTACTTCACAATGGAAGGCTGGCGTTTCATGAAGCAGTGTCTGAAATATGCCCGCATTTTCCACCTCTCTGCTTTTGCGCCTGTCATCATACATCCATGTCAGATGTTGGCAATGTGTAAATGGGTCTTCGGTCCCGTTTGCAAATGCACTGGCAGTCCTTGCATGTGCTAGTGAGCATGCAGAAGGATGGATGGCCTGCTGGCCTCCCGTGGTGAAAATCTGCCCTATCACTCTCAAACCTAATCATGACAACTAAACACTAGTTGAGCTGGCAGAGCTGTGGGGCTTGGCTCTCCTCTCTGTGACATCAGGAGCGATTTTACTGATGTCTGGAGTTACACTGGTGTAAAACCAGCACAAGAGGGGAATATAGTCACTGTTTCATTCTTGGGCAGCCCTGCGTCAGCCCCCATTGGGAAGGTTTTTCTTCACAATCAGAAAGGCTTGATGTTTAAAAGCGCAGGGCCTGATTTCCAGTCAGTGCTAAGGAAACACAGCTTCAGGCAGTGGGCCCTGCAGGGCCTCAGTGCCTCTGACAATCAGACACCTTGAACCAGCTCAGTCTAGCCTTTGATCTTAGGTACCCGCAGACCTCGTTACTCCACAGTCCTCTAAGGAAGGTGTTGTCTGCCCGTCCTCCTGCCCTGCTGTTGCGGGGCCGGGGGTGGGGGTGGGGGGTGAAAAGTGAAAGCAAAGAGTCTGAGGAGTTGGGACTCTGATCATCTCTTCGCAATGGGAGGAGAGTCTTTCTCAGAGGTCAGTGGGTGGAGAGGGAGCCTGTTCTGGTAGTGCAGAAAACGCAGAGGGCTAGATCTTCCCATGTGATCCTCCCAGCTCCTCGGGCTTTGCAAAAGGGACTGGATTCTGGCTGTAACTGACCATCCCTGTGTGAACTCTGAGCTGGCATAAAGCTGGTGGTGCTGGCTCCTGGGCTGGGCATGTTCCACCCCCGTGAAGGGGGAAGGGCAGAGCTCCACTTCGTTACACCAGTCCTCAGTCTCCCAGGCTGCTGTAACTCACACCAGGACTGGCATAGACCAGACAGCAAGTGTGAAAAATTGGGATGGGGGTGGGGGGTAATTAGGAGCCTATATAAGAAAAAGACCCAAAAATTGGGACTGTCCCTATACAATTGGGACATCTGGTCACCCTAACAGACCCTCTCATCGGTTTCCTGGTGCCCCTTGCACTGAGAATAGCTTGGACGCAGGGGAGAAGCCTGCTGTCTGTGTCTAAAACCGAGCAATGGACTAGTGGTGTCCGGAAACCTTCCGATTTCAAGAGCAGCCCGACGGACTTGGCGCGTTGACTAATGCATGCTATGTTGAAATGGCTGCAGAGATGCAGGGGGATCAGGGCAGCTTCCTAGAGTGCTGGATTTCATACAGTCCAGTGGCCCCACGTGCCCTTTAGATGTCCCTCCCATATCAGAGAGGAAATAGAGGAAAGCACTTCACCCCTCTGCTGCTACTGCTTGCCTGGCCACGGGTGAGGTGGCTTATCCCGGGGTGAAGGGGAAGACGGCAGGCATGTCTGGTGAACCCAAAGGCCCCTGAGGAGACACTGGTTCCCTTCCCACTTGCCCCCCGGCTATCTCCCCTATTGTGTGATAGCCCCTAGAGGCCTCATTCTGTCTGAGTACTCTCATGCCCTGCATCACCATGGTATCTGAGCACCTCACAACCACCAATGGATTCTATCACTGCAGGCCCCCTGTGATGGGGGGAAGGCTTAGCTCCCTTTCACAACTGGGGATCAGAGGCACAGAGAAGATGAAGCAATTTGCCTCAGGTTGAGCTGGGGATTAAACCTTGAGGCCCAGTCTAATTCCCTATCCACTTCCTCCCTCGTTAGGCCAGGCCTTGTACAAATGCTAGCCCTGTGTCACGGCAATGCTAGGAAGGAGAGGCAGCTTCTCGACACTGACAGGCTCCACACCAACACTCCTCTCCTCGCCTTGCCCCCAGGCCCACGCTGTACATTGCCTAACTGTCTCTTCTGTCCTTTCTTCCTGCTCCCTTTCTTCGGGAAGCCACGCTTTGCCATCCTGAGGCGGTTAACGCACAGCAAACAGGTAAATTAACCTCTGTCACTCACTCTCCATCCTGCCTTTTCAGTGTTGTTCTTTCCTCTGTCTTCACTAACTCGTCTCTTTCCATGATGCTCTGGAAGGCCCCCATCTGCACTATGAAGATCCTCATCTTTTTGCTTTGGGACAGGATGGATACCTGCATGAGAACAGTTTCTCTGCAGTGGTGCGAACAGAAATAGCCATGACAGGCACCCAGGTTAAAACCCGGGGCCTGATTCTCGTCACACATACTCTGGTGTAAATCAGGAGTAACTCAGTATAGTGACACTGGTGTGAAACCCCATGTAAACGGCTGTTGTTTGTATGCACCTGGAAGCTCAGATCAGGACTGGGACCCCGTTGGGTTGATGCTGCACAGATATATGTTGGAAGTCCATCCTTGCCCTAAAGAGCTGGCAGGCTAAAGTGAGATCAGAATCTAGCCCTGCGGGAGGTATTTAATTTTCATGCATCCAGGCGAAACAAAAATCATGTCCTAATATGCCTGGGCCACAGTCCTGTTTAAACCTGCATATCTCTGTTGCATAGATAAAGCCCCAGGGCGAATGTGTTCCTTCCAGGATAGCTACAGCTCACAGAGCGCAAACTGCTAGTGGTTGTGGTTGAGCGTGTGGGAGAGCAGAACTGCGCAGTTAGTTGTATGTGTTTTTCACCACTAAGCTGTTACTAAATTTGTCAGGGTAGGATGTAGCTTGAGGGCTGAGAGTGCTCCAGGGGTGCATAGGATACACCTGTGAACCCCTGGACATTCCACCAGCTGCAGGGCAATGTGAGTGGACAGAGCAGCCCAACAGGGGGGGCAGAGCACCAGAACCAGCGTGTTGTGGTTTATTTAACCAGGAGGTCTGGTTCTGTTACAGCTTGTTTGACAGCGGCATTAACTGGGGCAGGGTGATTGCGCTGCTGGGGTTCGGTTACCGGATGGCAATTCATGTGTACCAGCACGGGGTGACCGGCTTCCTCCGGAGCATCGCTCGCTACGTGGCAGAATTCGTGCTCCGCAACCGCATCGCCCAGTGGATCGCCGACCAAGGAGGATGGGTAAGTGAGCCTGGCTTTTTTTTCTCTGCAGGGCAGGTGGGCCGGGCTAGGGTCAGCACGATTCCTCGCTTAGGTGGGCTTGTGAGCAGTGTTGCTGGTCAAATTGGGTCAGAGGAGCTTGCAGCTGAGCTCTGACCAGTTGGGGGTGCTGTGGCGCAGAGTGGGAGGCATCAGAATGCAGCCAGCTGCGGGGATGCTTCAGGAGTTAGGCCAAAATGTTCAAACTTGGAACCTAAAATTAGGTACTTAATCCACACATAAACACCAGTATCTATTTATCTAAGGTACTTACATGGCCCCCATCTCTATGATATTTGGGCACCTCACAAACTTTTCTATATTTACCTTTGCAACACCTCTGTGTAGCAGGCCAGTGGTATTATCTCCAGTGTACAGGTGGGAAACTGAGGCACAGAGAGGCTAAACAACTTGCCTAAGGTCACACAAGGAGCCTGTGGCAGAGCAGGGAATTGAACCGGGGTTTCCCCAGCCCATGTCTAGTACCCTAAGCACCCTCCCTGTGTGTACAAGCAACCCAGTTCTCAGGAGGTCTAGGCACCCACAACTCCTGTTGTCTCTGGCGGGAGTTGAGTGTGCTCAGCAAATCAGGCCCTGGTTGTTTAAAGCTGGACATCGAAAAATGAGGCACTCCAAATTTGAGGGCAGCGTAGAAAGTGTAGCTCTGGGTGAGGTCCTTCTCCTGCCATGTTAGTGAGTGTCCGATAACAGAAGAGATGAGAGCCATATCCCCTTAGGAAAGGGATAGATAATAAGATGGAAAATATCATCATGCCACTATATAAATCCATGGTTCACCCACACCAGCATGGGGTTCTGGTCACCCCATCTCAAAAAAGATGTATTAGAATTGGAAAAGGTACAGAGAAGAGCAACTAAAAGGTACAGAGAAGGGCAACTAACATATGAGGAGAGATTAAAAAAACAGGGACTTTTCAGCTTGTAAAAGAGACAGCTGTGGGGAGGGGGGCAGGGGTGTATGATAGAGGCCTGTAAAAATCATGGATGGTGTGGAGAAAGTGAATAGGGAAGTGTTATTTACCCCTTCTCGTAACACAAGAAACAGAGAATCTAATTCTTGTGTTATGAGAAGGGGGAAATGAAATTAGTAGGCAGCAGTTTTAACACAAACAAAAGGAAGTACTTCTTCACACCATGCACAGTCAATCTGTGGAATTCCTTGCCAGGGGGATTTTGTGAAGGCCAAAACTATAATGGGGCTCAAAAAAAAATTATATAAGTTCATAGAGGATAGGTCCATCAATGGCTATTAGCCAAGATGGTCAGGGATGCAACCCCATGCTCTGGATGTCCCTATCTCTGACTGCCAGAAGCTGGGAGTAGATGACAGGGGATGGATCACTACCTGTTCTGTTCAGTCCTTCTGAAGCATCTGGCACTGGCCACTGTCGCAAGACAGAATACTGGGCTAGAGGGACCATTGGTCTGACCCAGTCTGGCCGTTCCTATGTTTTTATATCGAAACTGCTGTACTGAAAGTAAAGGGCTGATGGGACCCCTTAGCTGCAGCAGGCATGCCTATTGTGTGTACACTAGAGCTGGCTGATGGATGAAAACACTTATTCACTGATGATGAAGATCTGAAGTTTCTGTGGGTTTACCATGGTGTAAAGGGGATCAGAATCTGGCTCATTCAGTTGCAGGGCAGAGCACGAGCATATTTTAATGAATCCAGTGCTGCCAAGTTTGTGCAAAAAGCAACCCAGGTGATGTCTGAGTGCCAGGCATGCCAGAAATACTAGTGCAATTGGATCATCCTGTTGCTGTGTCTTTCACCTGCCAATTCTCTCTCCTGCTAGGTGGCAGCACTGGAGTTGGATAACGTTTACGTGTTGTACATGATGGGGGTGTTGGTCGTGGTCCTGCTGGGTCATTTGGTGGTACGACGCTTCTTCAGCCCATGACTGGAGTGGAGGCCGAGGCCAGCGATCTGGCCAAACTCTCTCTCTCAATACTCCACTCCGTCATAAAGACATCTCCTGAGAGAGAGGGGCTCAGGGAACAAACAAGGGAGAGCAGTTTGGAAATGATGACTCCTCTTCGGAGACAGCACCATCCACGGAGAGACTGCCATCCGTGGGGAGACTGCCAAGGACTACACAGAGAGGCGTTAATGGGGGGATTTTGGGGGTGGGGGTGGGGAGGGATTGAATTATCTCATCCAAAGGTTGAATGCAGCAGTCAGGAACATCAGCACGATGACATTCCCAGCATGCAGCGATGGGCGAGGGTTACAGGCTCCTGCAGTGTGCAGAAACTGGAGAAGCCCCATTAGAGGAACAAACGTTGTTAAAGTAATGCACGTGTCTCTCGCATCCACTCAGTGGCATTCTTAAGAGCCCTCCCAGGGAAAGGCACAGAACATCCTCTAATGGATCTCAGCCCAGATCTCGCCTGCCTTCGCATAACAGGATTATAGCCACAGCCGTTAGTCTCTGCTTGTAAGTCATTGGAGGGGGTCAGCCAGTGCTGGAGAGTCCAGGGGGTTTTGCTCTTACCTTCTCTTGCTTCCAGCCTACCAAGCCCAGATTCTTAGTTTTCCGGTTACTTTAAAAGAACATCTGTGTCCATCTCTAAACAAATACACTGTTTGACATGTGACAATCATGACTAGAAATCCAGTTGCCCCCAGACAAAATGACAGACTGATCCTGTCAGGATCTGAATTTGGAGATCTGCTTTTCCTCCCAGGGACATCGCAGACACCTAAACAGAGCAGCATCCTAGGACTGTGCTAGTGGTCCTGGTTGCCAGCCCTTCCTAGGGGAACGCAGAAGCCTGAACTTCAGGGTGGCAGCAGGTGTATAAGGGAACGGCTGGTTTTCAAACACTAAAATACGGTCAGGTCAAAAATCCTGGGGTAAATCAGGAGTGAACGTTCTGGATTGTGATGCACCATCCGAAGTCTGCAGTGTTTGGCTTACAGGCACAGTAGATGATGGTCTTCATCCACAAAACTTTCTATGGAGAATCCGTCTGGCGGGGCCCCTCTCACTTGACTCCTGTATTTCTGTCCGTGATTGGAGATTGTAAACCGCTCCCTGTTGGCAGTTATTCAGAGTGGCGGCAAAGCAGAGCCCCCGCTTTGAAATCCCCTGAGCTTTTGTGCAGTGAGCGTGGGGTTTCTAAATCTGGATCTGAGGCTTGGGTCCATCTGTGCTTCCCACTTCAGGTTACTGTGTAAAGCTTGCAAACTGTGACTGGATTTAGGCTGTGTCCACCTGGGCCTCAGACTGGGTTTAGACCCAATTCCTGCTAACCCCATTTCTAGCACTGTTCGGCCAGCCAGTGGGGAGGGAGCCAAACTATCTTCTGGTCAAAGGAGAGTGGGAGAGCCTGTTATCAGCTAATATATGGCTTCAGTGCCCTGAAGCTGAGGACCTGGCTCCTGTCTAAAGGCTACTGTAGCTAGGGCCAAAGCTACTTAATTTTATCCTGGAGACTGGATAGAAGCACCATCATCACTAAAAGTATCTCAAGCGTTATCAGGGATTTTTCCGTTTTTGCCTGTGTCGTGAATCTTTGCTGGCTGCGGTGCACAGCTTACTGGAGTAGGCTGGGAGAAGGCAGCTGGGATAGCTGGTAAAGGGATGCTGTGATTACTCTTCTAGGCAGTTGCAGTGGCGGATCTCGTAGGGATTGCCAGAGTGCATCAGACCCGTGCCTTGTCTAGTCTGGTAACCTGGCTCAGACGGTGGCCTGGTGCTTCAGAGGAAAGTGAAAGAAGCCCGCCGTAGGAAAACGTGGGGTAATCTGCCCCCATGAAGGCCTCATCCTAATCCCTAATAGTTAAGAGATTGGCTTTAACCCCGAAGCATGACGTTTAATATCCCTTCTGAAATTTGTATTAGCATTAAATGTGGTAATTCAGGCTATTCCTGTTATCCATCTAAATTCCCACGCCCTCTTTGAATCCTGCTAAATACTAATCCTCAGCAACATCTGCACTGGTTCCTCTATCTAATTATAGTCTATATGGTATTTACTTTATCGGTTAGAATGACCCAGCTTTTGTTGTTTGAATGTCTCCTTGCTCAGGAAAGGAGAGCATTAGCTCCCCTTTTCTAGACCATTCATTATTTGATATACTTGTCCTCTTTTATTTTTCTCCTTTCTAAGGTAAAATGGTAGCAAACTTCCTCTCATATGAGTGTTCTTCCAGGCCCTTGACCATTCTCTTCACCCGTCTCTGAACCTCCTCTTGTTATGCAATATCCTTTTGGAAATGGGGTTCCCAGTACTACACACAGTATCTGCAAACCACAGATTTTTAAAGACATTAGAATATTTTCCATAGCGTGCTGCATCTGACTCCTTATACATCCTGCCATCTTGTTCGCTGTTTTTCACCAGCTGCACACTGAGTGAAGGTCTCACTGAGCTGTGACGTCCAGGCCCATCTCCCGAGTTGATACAGTTAATTTGGAACCCTGTACGCTGTATGAGCTCTTTCCCCTCCCCCCTTCAGTGTGCATTACGTTGCAGTGATCAACACTAAGCATCACTTCCCATCATGTTGCCAGTTCATCTGGCTTGATTAGGTCCCTCTGGAGTTCTTCGGTGTTCTCTCTGGTCTCGCCTAACCTAAATAACTGGGTGTTATCTGCAAATTTTGCCACTGCAGTGCTCACCCTCGCTTCCAGATGACACTGAACTCCAGACCTAGTACAGCACCTTGAGGCATCTGTTGTTAATCTTGTTGACCCATGCCAGGGATTCTTCATGACTAATTAGTTACTTTAATAGCCTCTTGTGCAAGACCTTGTCAGAGGCCTTTGGAAAGTCTAAATAAATTATGACAACAGGCTCTATTGATATGTTCCAAGCACTCTTGTAGATTAGTGAGATGTGATTTTCCTTTGTAAGAACCATGCTGACTTATCATTTTGATCCGGAACAGTTTACCAAGGGCCATGCTGTATTCTCCATCAGTGACCATTTTTAATCATGATTTGATGTTTTTTTCTAGAATATTTGCTCTAGAAATTATTTTGGAGAAGTTCTGTGGCCTGGGCTATCCAGGAGGTCAGACAAGATGCCACAGTGATCCCTTCTGCCCTTGCAATCTATGAATCTGCCAGATGTGTGAATTATCTGTTTTTTGTTTCAACCAATTTCCCAGGAACCAGATTCAAGGCTAGTAGATTTTTTTTTTAATAAGATGCTTTATGGTAAGTGATCAAGTCCCAGTGGAGTCAGTGATACAAGACCCAAGAAGGGAATCTTTAAAACTTGAACCTTTGCTTTGTTTACCGCTTTTATTCTCTGCCACCTCAAAAAATATTCAACAGGACACCGTCAAACTCCACCCACTGCAAGGACTGTACTGGGGCATTTGCTTTTTACCCCCGTAACCTTACTAGACAATCATCCCTGTTGCCAGCACTAATTTCTAAGTGGACAAAAGGCAGGTTTGAACTGGGAGATGAGACAAATAGGGCAAGGAGCTGCTAAATGAATTACTGATCTGCAGTACTGTATTCAGTCTCTGGCTGGCACTGTTGCACCAGTAGATAGCTACCAGAGGCACTGAGGAGAGGAGTGGAGGAGGGATATCTTAAGTTTAAGTCTATTTGGAACCTACCTTGAAAAAGGGAGAGAATCCAGTGGGGAAAGCTGCTGTGTGATTTTTAACAGTATCTTACATTGGTTCAGCTGGCCCCACGTTTCATCTGCTAAACCCAGCACCCATTAGGAGCTGCCTTAAGGTCTGTGTTCTGAGCTGTCGTTTTCATCTGTTTTTAATTGGGCTGCTGGTCAGGGAGGCACTGGCTGCTTTGGGGGATAGGGCTGGGAAAGGGCAAGGAAAGCCTTTTCTCCTTGGCCCTGCAGGTTCGACACCAGCGCGGAAGAGAGAGAGGACCAAAAAAAACTGTGTAGAACTCGTGGGTGAGCTCAGTCCAGAGAGCTGTGGACGGGTGTCTACCTTAATCTCCACCACCATTGGCCCTTATTAGCTGTCTCAGCAGAGGAAGCTTGAAGTGGGGCTGTCTGCAGGGGTGTTATTTCAGAAAAATGTTGGGGGGAAGAGGCAGGCAGTGGAGCAAAGTTGTGTCAGCATATAGAACATTATATGTGATTATATTATAACCTGCAAAGCTGGGAGGACTGGTGTGTGTGGGGGATATACAAACCTATGAAAAATCTGGGGGAGGGGAGGCAGCTGCCCCCCTTGCCCCACAGCAAATGACACCCCTGGCTGCCTGTGCTGTGCACAGAGCATTTCAGTCTCTGGGTTAAGCAATGCCACCAATTCTCCCCCCCCCCTTTTTTTTTTCTTGGAAGGAGCCCTCCTTGCTTTAAGGAAATGAAAGCCCTATGAAGGGGGAACTAGGTTACAGTCCTTGCAATAATCCCAAACCACTAAACTGCGGTGAAAGCAGCCAACGTGTAAAGATGCCTGTGGCAGGTGGTGATGAAGTTGACTGGAGTCCTTAACAGAGTGTACGCTGGAAGCTAACAGCCTGCCTTGTAACTCCTTGTTCCTGTTAAGAAACTGTGGGTGTTTGCTGCACTGAACAGCAGGGGTTTCCCTGCAGAGTCCTACTGTAATACTCCTAGCCACATGGTACTAACTTGTGGGGAGCTGTGGCCAAACCACTACAAAAGCGACACCTAGTATGGCATGCTCGTCCCCACAGTGGGGACAGACAGAATTGCGGACCCGAGTGAGGTGCTCAGGAGGAGACAGGTGGGTGCTGGAAGAGGAATGTTTGGCAGTGATCTAGTTCTTACACGGGAGTGGGAGGGGAGGGATTAATACAGATTGCTGGGTGTTGTTCAGGTTCTGATCTGGCAGCCAGCTATAGAGGTGAAAGGTATTTGACTAGGAGATCGACTGAAGCAAGGGATGTGGATGAGGAACAATCCCTGCTTCCCAGCTTCAGTTCTAGCCCCAACTGTTGGTTGGGGCTAGGGACCATGAGGTTTTACTGACTGTTGGGGGTTAGGCAGGGGTTGATTCTCCCAGGGGGCTGTGCTCAGTAATCTGCCCTCCCTGGATGCCTCTAATGGACTCCTTAGTACGGCATGCCCACAGGGTTCCTTTCTGTCACCCCTTCCTGCTGAATGTCCAGCCATCACAGGGCCCAGCATAAGCAGTAAGTCTCAATGGCAGCAGACAGGTGGCTGGCAGGAAGCCAGTTATAGCTCCCTGATTCTCTGCCTTGGTCCCAGAGCAGTTTACAGCAGCCCCCCGAGACCCTGCCAGCTGGCTCTGGTCCCCTAGAGGCCATACATCAGCTGGGGATTGTCAGAGCTACCATGCTCGCCTCACTCCCCTTTCCTGTCCCTGATGTGGCTCTGTGGCTGCTGAGGACTCCCGAGGAAGGGTCTTAAGGGAGCGGAGTGGCACTAGGCATCTGGCCCAAGAATTCTTGATTGGAGTGGAAACAAAAATAGAAAAGCGGGGAGAGGTGAAACCAAAATCAGAGCACTCAGTGTGAAGAGGGTCAGGAGTTCAAGGGCATTAGCTTGAGCTACAGGATCATGTCTGACTCCTTGCAGCCACATCCCCAATTCCGGACGGCCGAGAATGGGGGCAAGTGCGGTGACGGATGGATTTCAGGAGGAAGCTTTTAACGTCCTGCCTGGCTGGCTTGCAGAGCGGGGAAGGGCTCAACATTGTCCTAGAGGGGGACTTGTCCCTTGACAATCAAGACTGGTGGCGGCCCCCTGTGAAACTTTGTGCGTGAGGGATAGGGGGAGGGTTTACATGTATACTTGAAAGCCATACTGTAGCTATTATCCGACTCTGTTTTGCTTTATTAATGTTTTCTGGAAAGCCTGTTGTTCCACAGATCTCTTCCTCTGAACCCTCCAGTGATTCCTGACTGCCCCAATATGACTGGGGGCAGCAGGGGACCTCCAGTGAGGGGATATGGGGACACAGTACATGGGGAGCAGTAAGACACACATCATGCCGCCTCAAATGACGAGGGGCTTGCAGTATCTTCACTCAGTATGGTGGTGGTTGTACCCCTGAAGAAGACATGGGTAATCCCCTTTTTATCCCTCCCATGTATGTAAACCATCTTTAATAATAGCTCAGGGGCAAGAGGTGTCTGGAACGCACTGGGTTGTTTTCCTGGAAAACCATTTCCTTGCAAATAGTCCTTTAAAAATTTTTTTTTTTCCAAAATAAAAGTTATGTGCACTTGCAGTTCTCTCTCCCTCATACTGGTGTGTGCGCACGCATCTCATACGTACGTATGTATACTGAGGCTTTTCTTGGAGGAGTTCTATTCCACTTCTGCAGCTCTTGCCAACTCAAGAGTGGGAGGAGGGATGCCCTTGTGGTTAGGGTGTTAGTCTGTAACTCAGGTTCAGTTCCCTACTCTCCCACAGATTCTCCTTTAATCTCTCTGCTTCTTGTTCCAGCTGTAGACGGGAGATAATGATTCTCCCTCCTTCCCTGGGGGTGCGCTGAGGAGGAATTCATCATGGTTGCAAGCCTGGCCTAGCCAAGCCTACGAGGGCCTAAGGATGCCTGGTTGAGCAAGGCAGTTGCAGCTTGTGGACTGGACATGGGCCACCTGCAGCTAGGGTTCTAGAATGCCATGTGTACTAGAGCCAGACCCTTTCTAGTCCCTACACTTGCTGCATGGGCTAGGATGGCTGCCCATGCCCTTATGTCATCTCCTCGGCTCCACAGCAAGTCCGTGAGCTCACTGAGGGAGAGACCCTTCCACAAAGTACCAGCTTTCTAAAAAAAAAAACCCAAAGCTGCATAGTTGATGCTCTGGAGCTGTAGCAGTTAAAATGTCACGAGCCACCCCCAACGGGGCAGTGCTGTCAAATTAAGGGGCTGCCTTGGGCAAGCTAGGAGGAGGAGCATTCCTGTTTCCATTAACAGGAGCAGAGCTAGGGCACAAGGGAGATGCATACCCATACCCAATGAGGAAGAGTCCCAGCTCAGAGGATGCTTGGTCTTATGCTGTCCCCAAAACACAAGAGCTTTAAGCAGAATGACAACATGCCCTTGACAGACAGAGATTGCCCTCTATGTACCCCCCTCTTCTGCTGCCTGGAAGCAGGAGTCTGGTGCCCTACCTTGTCTTCTCCCTTGGACACTTCGCTTCACTGGCGAGCCTCACTAACCACGCTTGCCCACTAACCACACGGCGGGAGAGAGCACAAGAGGCTTCCCCGAGGTCAGGGAAGAACCAGGATGGCTGGGAAGTGACCACAGGCAGTAACGTGGTGCAAGCGTCCATGCTTGGAGAAGCTGAGTCCAGCCAACATGGAGGGAATTGCAGGGCACTCTGTGCTCCTGTTGCTCGCAATGGTGCAGAGGTGAGAATCTTCCAGCTCGCTCCAGAGTCGCCCTTAGCATCTACGCAGCCTGCCTCTAGAATTCAAGTGGAGGAGAGAGCCAGTGCAGATTGGGGAGCACCAGCCACTGCAGCTCAGATGTTCTCCTCTTGTAGCTCCAGCCCCTGGTTTTCGTAAGCTCTCAACGGCAGGCTCCTTGTTCCAGGGGAACAGGCTGTGGGCTGCCCATGCTCTTGCCATTCATGTTCCAAGGAGACTCTATGCCTGCCTGGCTGGGGGCACTGGCGGCCAGGTTGCAACAGTGCCCTCTGCTTGTTCCGTCCAAGGTGCAGTCCAACCTGCCCATGGCCACCATGATGTTGTAGAGATCCCTCAGGCTCCCGTTCTGCTCCTCTAATACCTCTAAGACGTCAGCCGCCGGGCTTTGCAGGCATGCAAAATACCAGCCAAAAGGAAGACCTGTCAGAGCAGCCAGCCTTCCTACACGACTGCATTTGGACCAAGTGGAATAGGGGAGACAGTGGGGAATTACAAGGCTCAAATGGAGACAGGGTAGTGCAGGACTGGGACTCAAGCAACCTGAATTCCACTCCCAGCTCTACCACTGACTTCCTCTGTCCTTGGGCAGGTCATGTCCCCATAGTTACTCAGTTTCCTCATGTATAAAATGGGGATAAATAACCCTCTCCTGCCCTTACAAAGCGCTCTGAACTCTATACAAGTGTGAACTGTTCATATCACGAGAGGCTAAAATTAAATGGGGGAGAGATTCATTTCTGAGCCAAAACTTTTCTCCCATGGCAATTTGACCAAGGATGTCATTCTTTCTATACAATGGTCCGAGTGGGGAGGCGAGTGGTTGTGTGTTTGCATAGCCCAGCAGTGAATGGGAACATGGGGCCTGATCCAACAGCCATTTGCAGTCAGTGGCAAACCTCCCATTGTCAATGGGCATTGGAGCTGATCAGTGGAGATCAAATTCCTCTCCCACCACAAGGGAACCTCCACTCAGAAGGGTAACCACTCAGGGCACTGGAGTGGTAAGTCTAGCCTCTTCCCACAGCCTCAAGTCAGCTAGCTGA
The DNA here is from genome assembly GCF_016161935.1 of Mauremys reevesii. Lineage (NCBI taxonomy): Eukaryota > Metazoa > Chordata > Testudines > Geoemydidae > Mauremys > Mauremys reevesii. The sequence continues at coordinate 128,091,159 of NC_052626.1, read as the reverse complement.
CATCTAGAGTATAACCAGTCGGCCACAAGGCTGACAGAAAAGCAGATGAAAGGTGGAGAAGCCAACAGGTGGGTCCACTGGGGGAATAATTATTAACTGAAGATCCTTGCAAAATCCTATTTCTCTGGTGCATCTCTTCACTTGTTTTCTGAGAATCAGGCCGTGGAGGATCCGTCAGTTCATAGTTCAGGTTTATGGTGAGTGTTATTTAACAGGCTGACTTTCCATGCAGAATCCTAGCTGCCCAAGTTAGCTGAGACTCTGAACTAGTCTGTGAATAATCACAGGAAACAGATGCAAAGCCTGCACAGGACAAAACATGGCCTGAGATTTTCAAAGGGGATTTAGACACATTCATTAAATAAAACCAAGTTTAAGTCCCCTAGACTGCCTTGAAAAACTCTGCCACAGCTTTTGCTGGGAAAAGCAGATTTCATCATTAACTTTCCACCCAGCTTGAAGCAGTAGCTATTTCAGTCGGTGTCTTCACCATTCTGCCTGTTGTCTGGAAAAAGTGTTTATTGAAATCCCTAGCACTTAAGGCCAGAAGGGAGCACCGGAACATCTTGTCTGACTTGTACATCACAGGCCACCATCATCACCCAGCACCCGCACACCAAACCCAACCACAGACATTAGACCAAAGTACTACAGCTCCCAGGAGACTAGACTGTTCTGTGCCACAGGCAGAGAATAGGAGGGGCTGAGGTGCACCAGTGCTCAAGGCCCTGCAATGGCAAGAAAATGATGGAGAGCGAGAGAGCGAATCCTGGAAAGTGACCCACACGCTGCAGGCGAAATCCCCCCCCCCCAGCTGGTCTGGGGAGGGGGCAAATTCTGTCCCAACCTACATAAAGTGAATATTTAGAGGTCCTGGCACAAACCGCCACATTTTCTTAGAGTGGCCAATGATTCCATGTTCCTCCGGTTTTGGATGCTCAACCGCCACTAGGTTCTCAGAGCTGCTGAACACACACCAGTAAGAGACCTGAATCAGCCCCTGAATTCCCCTATCGCTCCAGGAGCATGTTCTCTCTCTCTACATCCTTTAACATCAGGGCTGACTATGGAGCTGCTGGTGCCCTCAGCAAGACTAGACTACAGAGCCCTATAGATGAGGGACCCGTATGCCCAGGTAGGTGCCCCTCCTCCCATGGTCGCTTGCCCTGAATGGCCTTTCAGCTGGACTCTGTGCCACCTGAACCCCAGCAATGCAGTGTGAAGGAGCCACAGCGTAATTCCATCATCTCACTGTAAGGGCAGCGTCTCAGGCTCTGCCTGCCTTTTCAGAACATCAGAACTCTTGTTCCCAGACTTGTTATATAGGGCCTGATGTTCGACAGTGCTGAGCACCCACAGCTACCTTTGGCTTCCACTGGAGCTGCAGGTGCTCGGCCCCATTGGAAATCTGGATTCCAGTAATTACTGAAGTCTAGAATGAGACAGATGGAGATGTCCTCTGGGCCCAGTCTCCTATCTGGCAGAGATCTGGTGCACCAACCTCCATGGTTCCCAGTGCCCTATAATCACACTCTGGAGGGCTGGGCCAAGGACAGCTGCATAAGTGTGTGCTGTATCATCACCCCCTCGGCTCTGCCTGCTGTCAGGATGGGGATCTTATCTCTGAGAGGACCACACCTTGCTGTCTGAAGACAATCAAGAAGGGAAATTGCAGGTGAAAACCAATGACAGAGGAACACAAGGGGGGATAATTCCAAGTGGCCAGTGTTATCGGCGGCAGGCCACGCAGGGACATTTCCGACACATGCAAGACACGGAGCTGCCACTGGCTTCCTGGTGAAGAGAGAGCCTGGTTGGCAATAATATCTACCAGTAGCTGATAGGCGTGAAATGATGGTGGAGAGAGAGGGGTTGCATGGTGGGGCTGAGTGAAGGGAGGTGGGATGGACTAGGCCACAGGGGACTGTAATTATTGTACTTAGCACTTATAAGGTACTTTAACTATTTACTATACACAGTCTTCCCCATTATTTTTCCTGAATATCAAATCCAGCTCTCTCGGCTCCTCCTGTTTAGTTCTGCCCCCTTCCCTACCTCTCCTTTTAGTATGAAACTACTACAGAACAGCATTCAAATACAGGTCCTTTGCCTTCCTGTTAACACAAACGCAGGAGTGCTGTACTGTACTTGCCCTCACTGAGACCTGGTCCTACCTTCAAGTTATCTGATTTTCATCCTGCATATGCCCAGCCTGGATGTCAGCTTGCGCCAGTCGTTCCGACTGATGCTATTTGGGTCTGGCAGCATCTGTAGCTGCTCAAAGAGCTTGTGAGGGATTTTGGAAGAGAAAAAACACACAGCTCTCTGTGTCACTCAGCCAGGTGGGATCACTGAAGCTGAAGGCCTGGCGCTAGCTCAGTGCACTGACTCTTTGGCACCCCAGCCCTTTTTCTAGATGTCCCATCACCGGCACTGCTTTAGCTCTAGCTTTCTGGCTTGTCCGGGTCATAGCAGCCACCATGTCCCTTTGATGTGGAACAGTCACAGAACCCATTACTTATGCCCATTGTAGTGGGTTCTGAGATGGAGGACGCTGCTTCCCAGCCCCATCTATATGGATCTGTTTCTGCACCAGTGATTTCCACGTGGCTATGGAGTGCAAGTCTCCTGATCTGAGTTCCTGGGTCCTTAGAACTTTGGCTGGTATGTGCCTCCAGATACACCAGTCCCAGCCTATATCACCCAGTGGGGGATACAGCCTAGGAGGGGAAACTCATCAGTACCACGGTCCCTGCCTCCCTCAGTCGTAGTTGCTGTAAGGAATGGGGCAGAAGTGCTTTCAGTACAAGGAGACTGCTCCCAGCCCAGCAGCTGCTAGAAGTACTTTACAAATCACCTCTCTTCAGCAGACCCAATACTCGCCTGTTACAGTGAGGGATGGAAGAGATTCTGGTCACTGGAGAACCACTCCTTGGGGCCTGGAATCTCAAGATTTCCACATACTTCATCTCCAGGCCTTGAAGCAAGGGAGAAAATGAGAGAGGGCAGAGTAAGAGTCAATTAGCTGAACTGTGCACACGTGCTGCTGGATTGATAACCCTGTGGAGCAGTCTTTCCAGGGCTGGCTTACATCCTGGCTGTGAGATTACTGGTGCAATGGCAGAGAGCCTATGTCTGGCTCATGCACACCAGTGCAATATGCTGCAGCCAGTGGCCTTACAGCTTCAGATCGGTGACCGAGTCAGCGAAAGCAGCCTATGGGAGGACTTTGTACCAGGCTGGTAATATCGCGTTGCTGAGTCAGGGCGGGGAATGAGGGTGCATGGAAGTTCAGATGAGTGGTTCCTGAGGCTGGGCCAAGAGTGATCGCGAATGCAGCCTGGCCGTCGTGCCAGAAACGACTTCCTCCTGGCTCTCATCCTGCACTTATATATGGGGCCAGATCCTCAAGTGGTGTAAATCGGCATAGCTCCACTGCGTTCAAAAGAGAGACGCTGATTTACACCAGTTGAGGATCTGGGCCTCTACAGCTAACGCTGTTCCCTGGTGCCAGCTGTAGGACATTCCTGCCACACCTGCACTGAGCTCTGCTATCAACCCTTCCCCAAGTTCTGCATGGCTAGTGGGATTGTTTCTCTACTCCAGTAGAAGGACTGTTCAGTCTTTTGTATCCCCCACCCCGCCCACCTGCGCGCACACACACACATGCTTAGTGGGGAGAGCACACAATTAATAGTCACCAAATTTGAAGCTGGCCTTATATTGCACTACGCCAGGGTATGGTGGACGTGACTGAAGCGTATAACTCACAGCTTTGGGCACTGGGGGCAGATGCCACCGCCTAGCCTGAATATAAAACAAAGCCCACCATCCTCTCGCCCGGTTAGCTGTGAATCAGAGCTGCTCAACAGATCCCCATCCCCTGTTAGGCCCCACCCCGAGGACACTGCAAGGGTCTCTCTCTGTCTCTGGGTTTTCTATAGCACCCATCACTGTAGCATCAAAGCCTGTTCACTCCAACCTGCACTGAGACATATTACAGGGGCCTGGATTTAGAGATCCTACCTCTGGAACCCCTGTAATAAAAGTAGGGGATAAAGACTGGGTGCTGCTGAAGGAACAGAGTGTGAGGCGGTGCAGCAGGTGAGAATGCCAATCCCCTCTGCCGGTGAAGCACAGAATGAATCCCTGGGAATCAGGGGGCTCTGGGCTCCATTTAACAACTGCTGGTGTAGAGAAGTGGGGCTCAGGCTCCTCCCTGCTAACAGCCGTAAATTAAACCACAGAAACCTAGCAGTTACAATATCCCCCAGCCCCTGCTCCCATCTTCTATAAATACCTTCATCGCAGAGCTGCCAACAGTGATACCCAAGTGAGGTTACAATGCATTCCTGGTCATGCAATCTCATTCTGAATGACTGACTTAGCTGACACGTTTAATATACACATGCTACCCTGCCACTACTCACCTTTTGTTCAGGGGAAGGTTAAATTTTACAAAAGATAAATGGCCCTAATAAAAAAGTCAACTGTCTCTGTAATCCATCCTGCCTCCTGCTTCTAACACTAGCTTGGGTTTCTTCTCTTGCTCCTAATTAAGTTACCAACCGAAATAAAAGGCCACATAATTTTAAAGATTTTTTTTTTGATAATTTAAACAGACAGTGGCCTGGGCCAGAATTCAAGATCCAAGAACCATGAATGCTGGGCAAGTCTGAACCCAGATCTGGGTGTTGTGACTGGTTCCTTAGCTCTATCATGGGCCAAACTAAACCTCTGGATCTGAGCTGCCCTGAGTTTTGAGGCTGTTCAGATCCCAGATCTGAACCACTGCTGCTCAGACCCATCTCTCGCTGGAAATGGCATCTTTGGGTCTCAGCAGGTCAGATGTGCTATGCGAAAGGAAAAACTGCAGTTTAACGCTCATTAGCACAGAGAAATGATTTCAGGCTGGTGCATGTTGGACAGTGAAAACCGTCTCCCCCTCGGCATGGGGCAGCAGGGAGAAAGTATGCAGTGCTTCAGGTATAACTCAGATTGGCACATACAGATATTGCTGCCTAGATGCTACAGTGATGAGCACATTATAAATGCCTAGAATAGATTAGGTAGGTAGATTAGCTAGATAGGTTATGTAGACAGAGCAGGTAGGTAAATAGGAAGCATTCAATGGGTGTGGGCAAAGCGGTCCTGAACTCTGGGTGTTCCTCCAGCTGCTGTGAGGCCCAGAGAGGCCTTGTGCAGCTAGATACAGATACAGCCAGGAATCGAATCTGCCCCTTGCTGCCCCAGGAGGAGGCACAAGCTGCCTCCTCTCTGTGCCTGCGCATGGGCAAAGATCAGGCCCAGAGAGATTGAGTGACTTGCCCAAGTTCACACGGTGAGTCTGTGACAGAGCCAGGAGCAGCTCCCTTTCCCCCCTTGGCCAAAGACATCAGTCAAGGTTCAGACTGCAACAGGTCCCATTAACCCTGCCCGGGGCTCAACCCTCCCCTAGAGCCACATCCCCTAAGGGTCTGCAGAGAGCCCTACCCAGCAGCCCACCATTCCCCTCCCACACACACACACACCCCTCTGAACAGCTCCATGGCACAGGTATTGTGTGCAGGAGCCAGAGCTCCAGCCCGCACATGGAGTTGCTGAGCAAGGCCAGGCTGCTGAGCTCCCCCCACCGCTGCGAGGGCAGCCGAGTCCACAGTGCAGCCCGGCTAGAGCCATACAGACCATGGTCCTGCACCAGGACACCTGGCTGGGAAGGGCTCAGGGCTGATGAGAACTCAAGGAGATTATGATCCCTCAAAGGCAAAGCTCCTGCCATAACTCTGTGCAATGGGGCCACCCTGTCATGTACTTGGCCCCAGGGACACTCCCCAAATCAGTATCCCCTGGGCCCCCTCCTTAGGAAAATTCTGGTTGTGCCTCTGGACAGAGCCAGAATGTAACCCAGCTCCCCTGAATCACAGTCCAGTTCCTTATCCACAGAGGGCTTGGGGCAGCAGTTGACAAGGCCCAGGATATTCGCATGCTGCAGTTGGTCTCTGCTGGGCCCCAGCCAGGGTTGGCTATTTCAGGAGCCATCTGGGAACTGCGTGGACAGCACCAGGGCCCAAAGCCCCAGGTATCACATCTGTTATTGAGTGTCTAGGGAGGTTGAAGTGTTCTCTGACTGGTTTTTGAATGTTATAATTCTTGACGCCTGTAGTGAGGCGGCCTGGTGAGTGAGAGGGCAGCGACCGGAGCAAGTGGACGTCCCCACTGTTCCGGAGCAGTTGCTGGACCTGCCACCCAGCCCTGGCCGTGACGAACCCATGCAGCTGGACCCGGTGGAGGACGACCCCAGGATCCAGGTAGGCCCCGAGGGGGAGTTTGGAAGTGGCCCAGGGGCAGCAGACCCAGAGCCAATGTCAGTGTGTTGTGGCCAGGATCCCCACTGTTCCCTAGGTTCCTTGAATCAAAGCACTGAGACTTGTTTCCGGGGCTGAGTCACTGCCAGGCTGCAGCCACGGCTTAATGACAGTGTGAGACGCTTCTGTGAGCTCCCACCAAATCATGTCTAAGTGTTTACTAAACATCTTTCAGTGAGCCCAGGGCGGGCGCAGGGCCAGACCTCAGGCACTGACTGTGCTGCAACAGGGAACCGTGGCAGCTGGACAGAGACTTTGGGCAACCAAACCACCCATCTTGCTCCAGCACAAACCTGCCTCCTTCAGGCAGGCCCTGCCCTTTGACTCTTGCCCTGCTGGGCTTCTCAAGAAGAGTGGCAGCTTTCGCTGCTGCCCAGGTGAGTTTGCATCTGGGCCATGGACGCCTTGTAGGCTCCCTGCACGTTCAGGCTGGTGTTCAACTGGAGCAGGATGTGGAGGGAGGGGGGCACAAAGCAGAAAGGTCAGTGATGATGGTGAGGGAGCCAGTTGGCTTATAGCCAGAAGGCAGCAAATCTGAACCTTCAGCTACAGGACTCCATCCATATTCAGCTGCCCTGTGTTCCCAGCAAACGGCACCTTGGAGAGGACTTAAGGCTCTTGGTCTCAATTCAAAGTGAGACTGGAATCCTGCCTTTGGCCTGACTATTTCAATGCAAGTTCTTTAGGGCAGTGTACCTATTGGGTTTCTGGGAACTGGGTGGGCGGAAGCCCGCTCACTGCTAAGGGATCCCTTTAGGGCAGTGTAGTGGGGTGGTCCCCTACTCCTGTCTGGGAGGGCTGCAGTGGTAAAAGGAAGTGGCCACAGCTGGGCCATACTCCAATCAGGCCACAGCTGGCCTGTACAGAAAGGCTGGGAACCAGGAGCTCAGACACTCTCCCTCTGCACTCAGAGAGAGACGGGCCTGGCTGCAGGGAGCTAGACACAGGGTACCTGAGTGGAGCAGGGCTGGGGAAAGGGAGAGGAGCCAGGGCGCTCCTGCCTGGAAAGCCCCAGGCTGCGGCCTAGCAAAAGGCCAACAGGTACTGGGGGTTGCAGAGGGCAGCCCAGGGGTAGGCAAGGCAGGAGGTCCAAACCCAACCTTGCCAGTGATGAGTAGGCTGATACTGCAGTCTGCCCCAGGGCGCAGGGGCTAGACAATGACTGGCAGTAGCCTTATACAGAAGCGAGGTGGGAATAATGGGTGGGGTTCCCCGGGGCGGGGGGAAACCCTAAGACTGAGGGGTTACTGCCACGGGGCAGCGCCCCACATAACAGGGCACTGGGTCCGGGAGGGACACGGGGGCCAAGTGGCAGATGGATCACCGGCCTGCAGAGGACGCTCCGGGCTGGAAATCGAGGTAGTTCCCAAGGACAACCAACAGGAGGTGCCGCAGGGATGAGTCCACACGGTTACAGGCAGGGACTGTGTTTTACTGTGTTCGCTCAGCAACTGGCACGGTGGGGGCCTGAGTGCAGCAAACTAATTAACTAATAACGCCACTCCTCCGCTGAGCAGGAGCGGATATCAGGCCCTATAGGTTGATTTCTCCTCCAGTAGGAAGCCAGTGATATGGAGTCAGGGTACTGGCTTAGTGCCGCTTGTTTAGTTGCTGTGTATAAACCAGTCCTGGGACAGTGGGGGTCAGACCGCAATCAGAATCCTCAGGCCAGACACCAATGCCTACTTCCCAGGGAGCAACTTCGCTCCCAAGAACTGACTCCAGTTAGATATCAGAGAGGTAGCCGTGTTAGTCTGGTTCTGTAAAAGCAGCAAAGAATCCTGTGGCACCTTATAGACTAACAGACGTTTTGCAGCATGAGCTTTCGTGGGTGAATACCCACTTCGTCGGATATGACTCTTGCATCCGACGAAGTGGGTATTCACCCACGATAGCTCATGCTGCAAAACGTCTGTTAGTCTATAAGGTGCCACAGGATTCTTTACTCCAGTTAGAGACATTCAAGGCAGAGAAACAACTCTCCTGCTGCTTGCAACAGCTCCCCCATGAAAGAACCCACATTCCAAAGCTAACCAGGACTTCCTAAGCGTGTCTTCCAAGACTGTGTGCCACTCACACCCCAAGAACAGGAATTTCTTAGTCTGTGTATAACAGCACCACCTTCCAAAACAATAAGCCTGGGCTGGCTCTGCTGCAGCATGCCACACAAGGCCAAATTGCCCATCCAGCCTCTTATGGTTTGGGTTGATTTGGGCCAGCTGGGTCACGGCTGGTTAGAATTTGGACTCAGAAACTTTTCCTGGTTCCATCTCCAAGCCATTTCTCGGGGGGGGGGGGGGGCAGCCAGGCATTCAGGGCATGGGTGCCAGCTGGGCACAAGGCTGTGAAGGGACAGGATGGGAGTCAGGTCCCTTGTAGGTTGAAGCTGCAGCACAAGGTGTGAGTGGCAGCTATTTCCCTAGACCACAGCAACTTGCTTAATAACTCCAGGGTGAACAGCCACAAGGAGATGAGGAAGGAAACCCACATGAAATGGCTGTGACAGCTCCCCCTTCCCAACCTTCCAGCCACAGGCCGGGATTGCAGAGCTCTGGCTCACTCCCCAAACCAACCTGGCCACAAGAATTCTGGGCTTCCCAGCTCTCCCCCCAAACCCTCCCCTAACTTTCTACAGTTAGGGGGGAGGGATAGTTCAGTGGTTTGAGCATTAGCTTGATAAACCCAGCATTGTGAGCTCAATCCTTGAGGGGGCCATTTAGGGATTGGGGGCAAAAATCTGTCTGGGGATTGGTCCTGCTTTGAGCAGGGAGTTGGACCAGGTGACCTCCTAAGGTCCCTTCCAACCCTGATATTCTATGATTCTGTCCACTTTCTCCTCCTGATGTCCTGCTCCAGACAGATCTCCTTGATGCCATCAGCTCAGGATTAAACAAAGACTGTGAATGGCTTGCCAACTACAGAACCACTTTCTCCTCCCTTGGTTTTCACTCAACTGCTAGAACAGGGCCTCATCCTTCCTGATTGAACTAACCTCATTATCTCTAGCTTGCTTCTTGCTTGCATATATAAACCTGCCCCTGGAAATTTCCACTACTTGCATCCGAAAAAGTGGGTATTCACCCACGAAAGCTCATGCTGCAAAACATCTGTTAGTCTATAAGGTGCCACAGGATTCTTTGCTGCTGGGATGGAGAGGATCCTCTAAATCATAATATATGGAGATATACCTATCTCATAGAACTGGAAGGGACCCCAAAAAGATCATTAAGTCCTGCCTTCACTAGCAGGACCAAGTACTGATTTTGCCCCAGATCCATAAGTGGCCTCCTCAAGGTTTGAACTCACAACCCTGGGTGTAGTAGGCCAATGCTCACTGCCCACTCATCTCCCCTCCATTCCCAGCTCACCCTGAGTCTGGGAGCCTATGACTGGGCTTCACAACATCTCCATAAAGCTGATCGTTGAGTAGAGGACCCCCACCCCAGCCCTAGGTGCGCCGCAGAGCCCAGTGGGTGAGCCGCTGCAGGACTCAGCTACCCTGTGCCTTCCAGGGTCACTCGCCCCATGCGGATCTCTCTCTGCAGCCTCCTACCTGGAAGGGAAGTAGCCTCCAACAGCTCTTTTGTTGTAAGTGGCTTCCCAGAGGCCTGGCCAAGTCCTGGCTGCCCTGTCCAGTGCTGAATCAGTGGAGCATCCCCATCCATGGAGGCAGGTGCAGCGAGAGCAGATGTTTGAGCAGGGGGGTGGGAAATAATCAGCCAATCATGTGGGAACCTGTCTTCAGCATAACCCAAGGGCCAGCCCCATCCCTGGCATTGGTTGGCGAGAAGAGGTGGCGAGGGAGCCCTTGTGAATGAAGCCCCCACACCAGCCTGCATCGATGTGCTTCAGCTCTGAGCCACTGAGACCCACTACTGAGGTCCCAGGGCAGTTCAGTCTCCACAGTCCATGGGTCTCTCTGGTCACAATGCCAACTGGGGTGTGGGGCGAATTAGCACCAGTGGGAGCGTGTTGGGGAGGAAGCTACTTTCCAGCCACCCACACCCTGGGATCCAGGCTGAGCCCCCAGCATCCAGCTGTGCAAAGCCTGGGGGACACCCCATGAAATCACCCCCCTGCCCCCACCTCCACCATTTCATTTCAGGCCTCTTGTAATGATGCTTTCCCCATCCAGCAAGAAGAAGGCCCCCCACCCCCACAGCCTCGTCCTTATCGCTGGAGCCCATCTCTAGTCAAGCCCCTCTGCTGGCTCATAGACTGAGCGTTTTACTGCAGAGACGTGGGCAGCAGGCAGGCTTATGGGTGCTTAGGGCAGGGGGTGCCAGGCTACAGGACCTTTGTGGGTCGAAGCAGCAGCAGCGCAAGACCATGCAAGTCAAGGGAGGCTGCTAATGCGTGCCTCTGATATTGCCCAACCTCTCCGAAAGAGGCTGTTGCACAAAGCATTGGTTAAATATCACTAGACCCAAGGAAAACATTGCCTAAGAGCCCCAGGCACACGTCCAAAGGAAACAGATCATCACAGGCAGTTAGCTGCCCAGAAGGATGCCTCAGCATATCCTGGATCCATCCCCATGTGAATTCCAGCACCATTTGCTTCCCTGCCGGCCTGGTGAATTGGCCAGCATGCTCAGATATTGCAGAGGATCCCCAGACTGGCAATAGCCAGCATTCTCTTCCCAGTACTGGCCTCCCCTACATGCACCGTGCTCCCCGCTCTCTCACCACCTGATCCCCAAGGCCCAGAGAGAATGAAAGGGGGAGACAGTTACCAGGCTGAGCAAGCATCACCTCAACTAGCTCTCTCAGCCCAGCTCTGCTGATTCCCCAAAAGCACGACCCATCACCCACTGCTATCCCAACCTGGGTTCCACCCCAACTGTCCACCCCACCCCCTGAGCTCTGCCCATGCCCCTCAATCCCTACCCACACCACAGCCCCAGATTCTCCAACCGCCACCCCTCAGCTCTGGCAATGCACCCACATCCTGACTCCATTGTCCCAGGGCCAGCTCTATGCAGCCATTCCCCAGCCCATTCCCATCCCTGTCTCCCCTAAACTGTCCCTCCCTGGGTCCATTGATCCTTGTTTCACCACAGTCCACCTCGCCTTAGGAGTCAGTAATGCTCTGAAGTGACCAGGATGTTGTCACGGTGCTGGATAGGCAATGGAAATGCCTGTGGATCCCTGGTAGGACAAGCCAAGACCCCATCACTTGCCAAGGAGGGCAGGTAACCCAAACTCTAGCATGCAGCAGGGAAACAGAAAACAAGTGTCCCTAGAAATAGATACAGGACAGGCCCAACAAGGAAAATATCAGAACACCACTGGCCATCATATACAGCCCCCAGCTAAAATCTCTCCAGCACATCATCAATGATCTACAACTCATCCTGGAAAACGATCCCTCAGTCTCACAGACCCGGGAGGGCAGGCAGGCCAGTCCTCACTTACAGACAGCCCCCCAACCTGAAGTAAATACTCACCGCAACACAGAAACACTAACCCAGGAACCATTCCCTATAACAAACCTTGTTGCCTGCTCTGCCCCCATATCTACTCTAGCAACACCATCATAGGACCCAACCACATCAGCCACACCATCAGGGACTCATTCACCTGCACATCTACTAAGATGATATATGCCATCAGGGGCCAGCAATGCCCCTCTGCCATGAACATTGGCCAAACCGGACAGTCTCTATGTAAAAGAATAAATGGACACAAATCGGATATAAGGAATAGTAACATAAAAAAGCCAGTAGGAAAGCACTTCAGTCTCCCTGGACATTCTATAACAGATTTAAAAGTAGCCATCCTTCAACACAAAAAAACTTCAGAAACAGATTTCAAAGAGAAACTGCAGAACTAAAATTCATTTGCAAATTTAACACCATTAATTTGGGCTTGAATAGGGACTGGAAGTGGCTAGCTCATTACAAAAGCAACTTTCCCCTCTCCTGGAATTGATACCTCCCCATCAATTATTGGGAGTGGACCACATCCACCTTGATTGAATTGGCCTTGTTAACAATGGTTCTCCACTTGTAAGGTAACTCCCTTCTCTTCATGTGTCAGTATGTAAGCAGAGTCAGGATGAGATCAACCCTGACATCTGGTGGTACATTATGAGTGGGCAAAGGAATTTTAGGAATGTACATTTGCATTGGTAAACCCACTCCACTTAGCATAACACACAGCAGCATGGGATGGTTATTTTCACACTGTGGAATCCCCAATTCCTTTACCTTAATTATGAGAATGAGGAACTATGAGACTGCTTTATGACAGAAATGACTCAACCTACATTAAATAGTACTTGCTAGACAAGGGACATGGGTTCCAAAACCCAGTGAAGGGAGAGAGGCTGGGGACTGGTGTGTGTACCTGATGGTATGGGCCCCTTTTGAGGGCCTGGAACACCAATTGCACATCCTCCTCTCTCCACTGTTAAAGAGCAGAGCTAATTTTGAATCCTTTAGGAGTCCATCTGGAGGCTGCTGACCTGAATTCACGTTGGGCCAAGGTGACACTGGGGCTCCTCTACTGCACTTGCCAGTCACATGGCCAGAAGCTCCAGGGATGACACGAGGAGTCCGGTGGCACAAGTTGAAACCACTAAAAGCTGAAATCACTAAAAGAGCTAAGCTTACTGAGCTGAGATCACTGAGTGGGGGAGCCTGAAGATCGATCGCTAAGCAGCTGGCAGAGCGGAGCAGTCTGCAGCACGTTGGCGCAGCCCGTGGAACAGTAAGCAGTGTGGCGCAGTTCGCGGGGACGGCTGATGCGGTTCACGGGTTGGCTGGAGGAGTGGCACAGCTGATGGAGTGGAGCCAGTCGTGGTGAAGGCTGCAGCAGAACTCCACGGAGAAGCGGGGCAGTCGGCCCTGGCCCATGTAAGGTGTCCCTTAACACCCTGTGTGTGCCCCCCCCCATTTCCACCCAGACTGGGGGGGTAAAACTCGGCAGATAAACTTTTGAACTCTGGGGTGGCACTGACCAGAGACAGAGACTCTTGGGTTGTTGGACTTTGGGGTGATTGGACTTAAGACCCTAAGGGGGAAAGGACAGTGCCAAATGTACTTGGAGGTGGGTTTTTTGCTTATGGTTTGTGTATAGTCCTGTTTGTGGTGTCTCTCCAACGTGATGCCGCATTGTTTCCCTCCTTTATTAAAAGGATTTTGCTACACTCGGACATTGTGCTTGCGAGTGGGGAAGTATTGCCTCCTAGAGGCGCCCGGGGGGGAGGGTGGTGGTAGGTAATTGTCCCAGGTCACTGGGTGGGGGCTCGAGCCGGTTTTGCATTGTGTTATTGAAACGGAACCCCTGGATACTGAACCCGGCCCTTGTTGCTGCCAACTCAGAGGGGCAGAAGGGTTACAAGTATATTTATGCCTGCATCTGTAATTTTCACTCCATGCATCTGAAGAAGTGGGTTTTTTATCCAAGAAAGCTTATGCGCAAATAAATCTGTTAGTCTTTAAGGTGCCACCGGACTCCTCGTGTCATCCCTGGAGCTTCTGGCCATGTGACTGGCAAGTGCAATGGGGACAGATAGAGTGGGTCACTCATCACAAGGAGGTTTGCTTTGGTAGAACATCCCGTCCAGCCCATGTCCTTCCATGGGTGTTAAGAAGTAAAGATTAGACCCCCCCAGCGGGTGTAATTTAAAGTAGCTCAGCTGCCTTCCATGGAGCTTCCCCAGTTGAGGGTCTGGCCATTGGATGCAGTCCTTCATCCCTCTCCTGGAGAAGGCCATCACTTCCAAACCCCTGAATGCCACAGAAGCACATGGCTTGAGGAACCACCAATAGTCTGTGGAGCCTTTTGCCCCAGGTTAGGAGGTACCAGAAGTTGCATCTTTGTGGTGACCCATACCTGAAATGAATTTGGCAGGACTCAATGCAGTGGCCAGGCATCCCCACCATGGAACCACCTTCCAGAGAGGCCATGGAAAATGGGCCTTGAAAACGTGAACTCCCCTTTCAAGCCCAGCTGTGGGCTCTCCAGGCTAGGGCTGAGGTACCTGGGGAGAAGAGGTGAGGCTAGCCCAGTGTCCCTGCCAGGCCAAGCTGTGGAAGACCAGGGAGCTTTGGTCTCCAGGACTCTCACCCAGTTCCTTTTACCAGTCCTAGAGCCACTTCATTAAAAGCTGTCTCCCCCCCAGCCCCCCAGCCCTCAGATCCCAAGTGCGGAGGAGTCTGTGGCCTGGAGACAGTGCGGGGTGTGGGAGGGAGGATCCAGAGGCTGCAGTACTGATGCGGTCAAGGAGGGAGAGGAGGGCGCCGAGGCTCTGGCATGTGGTGACGGAAAAAAGAGTTTGCGAGAGCGGGCCAGGAAATAGTCAGTCGCTCATTCTGGGTAAGAGAAGGAGGAATCCAGGTACCAGCCTGCCAACAGAGGGGTCATCAGCGGTCCTTTGAGCTCATAGCCACAGCGGAGCCATGCTGTCCGGAGAGGAGTCAGCTCCGGCACCTCCTTTGCTCCAGAGGACGGTCTCATTGGTGGAGCCACTGCTCTGGGATGGGGAGGCAGGGGAGGGAGGATGCATGGGCCAAAGTGGGGAACATCAATTCTGCCTTTACGTCATGAAGCCCAGCTGCCTCCCAGGGTGGTTCAAGGAACCGCAGCTGCCCCTGCCTGGGACATCATGCAGGGTCAGATGCATGGTGTAGATCAGCCTTTCTGCCCCAGGGGATCCTTTCCCAACCACTAGCTGGGTTCAGCAGGAGTTAGCAGGTGCTGTGGGAGGAGAGAGAGCTCAGTGGTTTGAGCATCGGCCTGCTATATTCAGGGTTGTGTGTTCAATCCTTGAGGGGACCACCTTGGGATCTGAGGCAAAAATCAGTACTTGGTCCTGCTAGTGAAGGCAGGGGGCTGGACTCACCAACCTTTCAAGGTCTCTTCCAGTTCTAGGAGATAGGACATGTCTGTTAATTTAAATCTATGATGACTGACAGGAGTAATGGAGTCACCTCTCTGACCCACCCATGGATTGCAAACGCCTGGCTATGTATAACACCCTCTGGTGCATCCTTCTCTCTGACTCCCACTACTGCAGCTTCTGAGCACTTCCCAGGCAGCTAAAGATAGCACAGTGACAGCCTTCCTTTCTCCATGCCCAGCCCAGAGAGGAGGGAGCCAGAGTCCTTAACAGAGCTCTTCTGTATTGTTCTGCTGGAAGGCATAAATGGTCTCATCAACCAGTTCTTTGATCTCTAGACAATTGCAGCAATATTGGAGGCTGGGGCTGCGCCAAAGAGCTAGTAGAGGCTCCGTGACCTCCATTTTCTCCCTTTCAGTTTTCCGATTTCCCCCTAGGTCAATCAGGTTCTGGCTGTGGCTGCCTGGAACATTCCCCAGAATGTGGGAATTGATTGGACATGGTGATCCAAATGCCCTCTGTCTGCTGAACAACCAGAGACCATTTTGGGTGAGGCAGGGGCTCTATTTTACTTTATCGCAGTGCAATGCAGTTAAATACCAGCGAGGCCGGGAGTGCAGTGAGATTCAGGAAAGGATCCTTCTGCTTGATTCAGGGCATGAGCCGCCTTTTATCAGACAGGAACAGTGGTGGTAGTTGAGGATTCTTAGAGTCACTAGTCGGGGTCTTTCCTTGAGCCCATCGCTCACACCGTGCAGCGATTCAGAGACCCAGCACACAGAGGGTGGGGTGAAGGCGAATGCCAGCCTGGCTTTCTGCTCACAGAGACCCTTACCTCCTTGCTCTATGCCTCCTAGTGGGTACCCTGAGTAGTGGCGCTAACCATCACAACTAAACTCACAGACACTGCTAGAGACAGGCTATCCCAGCAGAGCACCAAGCCACAGAGCCTCCGCAAGCCAGGACAGCCTAGAGCAGCCAGCATTGCAGCATTCCTAGACTCAGCCCTGCAGACAAGCCCAGCCTTTGCAATGCTGCCCTGGGTGCAGGACACTGGCAGGGCAGCACGGTTAGCTTGGTCAGGCCCCCGGAGCAGCCTCCGTGCACCAGGTACCTACGTGAGGGTGCAGACACACTTGGCCAAGTCCCGGAGGTCCCACACCTTGATGTAGGAGGTTGAGACGGTGAAGACCAGCCCCGAGTGGTTGCAGTACTTGATGGACACCACATTGTTGGGGTGGCCCTTCAGCGAGGCGATTTCCTGGCCCGTCACCAGGTTCCACATTTTGCAGCTCCAGTCTGTGAGAGGAAGCAGGAGCACATGACACTGCAGGACTTTTCCGTCCTCAGCACAGGAACCCCACAGCTCCCCCCGTCACTGCCTCCCCCTGCTCCCAGGGGCGAGAGGGGAGCTCAGTCCCCATGGGCCACCCAGCCCCTGGCACCTGCGCCAGACCTGCCAACGGAGGGAGGGTCTATCAGTGCCAGGTAAACACCTGCTCACTAGAGGCTGGGCAGAGGCCCCAACAACTGGCTTCAGGGATGTCACCACACAGCTGTTCAGCCTAATGACTCATGCAGCATGGCTGCCCTCTGCTGGGGGGAGCCAGAACTGCACCGGCACGTTGTGGGGCTTGGGGCTCTCAGGCAGGCCGGCGCTGTCTGAGCAGGAGGCTCGTGTCCTGTCCCTGCAGTTCAGGGCGGCTCAGCCACGCCCTGGGGTAACAGGCTCACTCCCCAGCGATCACGCCCAGAGCTCAGCAACCAGCCCGCCCCCGAGGCGTGCACCTTTGGATCCGGAGAAGAGCAGCTCGTCGGTGGCATCCACACAGAGAATGGGCTTGGAGTGTCCCTCCACCAGGGAACTGCACTGCAGGGGGGCCGTCCAGGCACTCCTGGCACCACCTGTGGGGTTAATGAGGCCCCTTCCGTGGGAGAGAGAAAGGGTGTCAGCAGGGGGTCGCTGGCTGGGTGACCCAGGACAAAGCCAGATCCCACCCCGCGAGGCTGCCAGGACCTGCTAGTGGGGCTCCATAAGACCATAAGAACGGCCGTACCGGGTCAGACCAAAGGTCCATCTAGCCCAGTATCTGTCTACTGTGGAAGACTGGATAAATAACCAGGGAGGAGTATAAAAGTATTGCTCAGGCATGCAGGAGTGAAATTAGGAAGGCCAAATCACACTTGGAGTTGCAGCTAGCCAGAGATGTTAGGAGTAACAAGAAGGGTTTCTTCAGGTATGTTAGCAACAGGAAGAAAGTCAAGGAAAGTGTGGGCCCCTTGCTGAATGAGGGAGGGAACCTAGTGACAGAGGATGTGGAGAAAGCTAGTGTACTCAATGCTTTTTTTGCCTCTGTCTTCACAGACAAGGTCAGCTCCCAGACAGCTGCACTCTGCAGCACGGTAAGGGGAGGAGGTGACCAGCTCTCTGTGGGGAAAGAAGTAGTTCGGGACTATTTAGAAAAGCTGGACGAGCACAAGTCCATGGGGCCGGATGCACTGCATCCGAGGGTGCTAAAGGAGTTGGTGGATGTGATTGCGGAGCCATTGGCCATTATCTTTGAAAAATCATGGCGATCGGGGGAGGTCCCGGATGACTGGAAAAAAGCTAATGTAGTGCCCATCTTTAAAAAAGGGAAGAAGGAAGATCCAGGGAACTACAGGCCAGTCAGTCTCACCTCAGTCCCTGGAAAAATCATGGAGCAGGTCCTCAAGGAATCAATTTTGAACCACTTAAAGGAGGGGAAAGTGATCAGGAACAGTCAGCATGGATTCACCAAGGGCAAGTCATGCCTGACTAACCTAATTGCCTTCTATGATGAGATAACCGGCTCTGTGGATGAGGGGAAAGCAGTGGATGTGCTATTTCTGGACTTTAGCAAAGCTTTTGATACAGTCTCCCACAGTATTCTTGCCAGCAAGTTAAAGAAGTATGGGCTGGATGAATGGACGGTAAGGTGGATAGAAAACTGGCTAGATGGTCGGGCTCAACGGGTAGTGATAAATGGTTCCATGTCTAGTTGGCAGCCGGTATCAAGTGGAGTGCCCCAAGGGTCGGTGCTGGGGCCGGTTTTGTTCAATATCTTCATTAACGATCTGGAGGATGGTGTGGACTGCACCCTCAGCAAGTTTGCAGATGACACTAAACTGGGAGGAGTGGTTGATACGCTGGAGGGTAGGGATAGGATACAGAGGGACCTAGACAAATTAGAGGATTGGGCCAAAAGAAATATGATGAGGTTCAACAAGGACAAGTGCAGAGTCCTGCACTTAGGATGGCAGAATCCCATGCACTGCTACAGACTAGGGACCGAATGGCTAGGAAGCAGTTCTGCAGAAAAGCACCTAGGGGTTACGGTGGATGAAAAGCTGAATATGAGTCAGCAGTGTGCCCTTGTTGCCAAGAAGGCTAATGGCATTTTGAGTTGTATAAGTAGGGGCATTTCCAGCAGATCGAGGGATGTGATCATTCCCCTCTACTCAGCACTGGTGAGGCCTCATTTGGAGTACTGTGTCCAGTTTTGGGCCCCACACTACAAGAAGGATGTGGATAAATTGGAGAGAGTCCAGCGGAGGGCAACAAAAATGATTAGGGGGCTGGAGCACATGACTTATGAGGAGAGGCTGAGGGAACTGGGATTGTTTAGCCTGCAGAAGAGAAGAATGAGGGGGGATTTGATAGCTGCTTTCAACTACCTGAAAGGGGGTTCCAAGGAGGATGGATCTAGACTGTTCTCAGTGGTAGAAGATGACAGAACAAGGAGTAATGGTCTCAAGTTGCAGAGGGGGAGGTTTCGGTTGGACATTAGGAAAAACTTTTTCACTAGTAGGGTGGTGAGGAACTGGAATGCGTTACCTAGGGAGGTGGTGGAATCTCCTTCCTTAGAGGTCTTTAAGGTCAGGCTTGACAAAGCCCTGGATGGGATGATTTAGTTGGGGTTGGTCCTGCTTTGAGCAGGGGGTTGGACTAGATGACCTCCTGAGGTCCCTTCCAACCCTGAGATTCTATGATTCTATGATTCTATGATACCGACAGTGGCCAATGCCAGGTGCCCCAGAGGGAGTGAACCTAACAGGCAATGATCAAGTGATCTCTCTCCTGCCATTCTTCTCCATCCTCTGACGAACAGAGGCTAGGGACACCATTCTTACCCATCCTAGCTAATAGCCATTTATGGACTTAGCCACCATGAATTTATCCAGTCCCCTTTTAAACATTGTTATAGTCCCAGCCTTCACAACCTCCTCAGGTAAGGAGTTCCACAAGTTGACTGTGCACTGCGTGAAGAAGAACTTCCTTTTATTTGTTTTAAACCTGCTGCCTAATAATTTCATTTGGTGACTCCTAGTTCTTGTATTATGGGAATAATAACTTTTCCTTATCCACTTTCTCAACATCACTCATGATTTTATATACCTCTATCATATCCCCCCTTAGTCTTCTCTTTTCCAAGCTGAAGAGTCCTAGCCTCTTTAATCTTTCCTCATATGGGACCCTCTCTAAACCCCTAATCATTGTAGTTGCCCTTTTCTGAACCTTTTCTAGTGCTAGAATATCTTTTTTGAGGTGAGGAGACCACATCTGTACACAGTATTCGAGATGTGGGCGTACCATAGATTTATATAAGGGCAATAATATATTCTCAGTCTTGTTTTCTATCCCCTTTTTAATGATTCCTAACATCCTGTTTGCTTTTTTGACTGCCTCTGCACACTGAGTGGACATCTTCAGAGAACTATCCACGATGACTCCAAGATCTTTTTCCTGACTCGTTGTAGCTAAATTAGCCCCCATCATGTTGTATGTATAGTTGGGGTTATTTTTTCCAGTGTGCATTACTTTACATTTATCCACATTAAATTTCATTTGCCATTTTGTTGCCCAATCACTTAGTTTTGTGAGATCTTTTTGAAGTTCTTCACAATCTGCTTTGGACTTAACTATCTTGAGCAGTTTAGTATCATCTGCAAACTTTGCCACCTCACTGTTTCTCCAGATCATTTATGAATAAATTGAATAGGATTGGTCCCAGGACTGACCCTTGGGGAACACCACTAGTTACCCCTCTCCATTCTGAGAATTTACCATTACTTCCTACCCTTTGTTCCCTGTCCTTTAACCAGTTCTCAATCCATGAAAGGACCTTCCCTTTTATCCCATGACAGCTTAATTTACATAAGAGCTTTTGGTGAGGGACCTTGTCAAAGGCTTTCTGGAAATCTAAGTACACTATGTCCACCGGATCCCCCTTGTCCACATGTTTGTTGACCCCTTCAAAGAACTCTAATAGATTAGTAAGACACGATTTCCCTTTACAGAAACCATGTTGACTATTGCTCAACAGTTTATGTTTTTCTATGTGTCTGACAATTTTATTCTTAACTATTGTTTCGACTAATTTGCCCGGTACCGACGTTAGACTTACCGGTCTGTAATTGCCGAGATCACCTCTAGAGCCCTTTTTAAATATTGGTGTTACATTAGCTAACTTCCAGTCATTGGGTACCGATGCCGATTTATTGGACAGGTTACAAACCTTAGTTAATAGTTCCACAACTTCACATTTGAGTTCTTTCAGAACTCTTGGGTGAATGCCATCTGGTCCCGGTGACTTGTTAATGTTGAGTTTATCAATTAATTCCAAAACCTCCTCTAGTGACACTTCAATCTGTGACAGTTCCTCAGATTTGTCACCTACAAAAAGCCAGCTCAGGTCTGGGAATCTCCCTAACATCCTCAGCCATGAAGACTGAAGCAAAGAATCCATTTAGTTTCTCCGCAATGACTTTATCGTCTTTAAGCGCTCCTTTTGTATTTCGATCGTCAAGGGGCCCCACTGGTTGTTTAGCAGGCTTCCTGCTTCTGATGTACTTAAAAAACATTTTGTTATTACCTTTGGAGTTTTTGGCTAGCCGTTCTTCAAACTCTTCTTTGGCTTTTCTTATTACACTCTTGCACTTAAGTTGGCAGTGTTTGTGCTCCTTTCTATTTGCCTCACTAGGATTTGACTTCCACTTTTTAAAGGAAGTCTTTTGATCTCTCACTGCTTCTTTTACATGGTTATTAAGACACAGTGGCTCTTTTTTAGTTCTTTTACTGTTTTTCTTAATTTGGGGTATACATTGAAGTTGGGCCTCTATTATGGTGTCTTTAAAAAGGGCCCATGCAACTTGCAGGGATTTCACTTTAGTCACTGTACCTTTTAACTTTTGTCTAACTAACCCCCTCATTTTTGTATAGTTCCCCCTTTTGAAATTAAATGCCACAGTGTTGGGTTGTTGAGGTGTTCTTCCCACCACAGGGATGTTGAATGCAATTGTATTATGGTCACTATTTCCAAGCAGTCCTGCTATAGTTACCTCTTGGACCAGCTCCTGCGCTCCAGAGCAAAGCAAACCACAGACAGAGGCTGCGGGGCAGCCGGCTCCCCAGACAGGCCCCCCGGGGGCAGGTCACACCCTGTTGATGCTAATGGCTCAGGGACTCGTGCAGACCCTGCCTTGGCTGGGGGCGGGGGGCGGTGAGAGCCCAGCTGGGACTGCCAGGCCCCAGGGCAGGGTGGGGATGGTAGAGGGGGCATCGAAGGCCCAGCTGGGACTGCCAGCTCTGGGGCCATTTCTGGCGCCAGCCATGGGAGTCACTGTCTGCCATTCACTGCTCTTGGGGCTGGGCTCCCTGGAGATTCACCCAAGGCCGGCTCTAGGCACCAGCAAACCAAGCAAGTGCTTGGGGCGGCACATTTTCAGGGGCGGCATTCTGGACAGCTTTTTTTTCCTGCTTCAGGTGGCAAAAGCCTAGAGCCGGCCCTGGCAGCAGCAGCGCGTCGTGCGCAGGGGGCGCCCTGGGGCCGCTGCGGTTCGCGCCTTGGGGGAGCAGCACCCGCACCTTGTGGCTGGGCCGGGTGGGCTCCGAGCAGGGGACACTCAGGCTGGGGGCTGCCCTGCGGGGCGCACGGAGCCGCCTGCAGGTGCCACAGGGCGGCCACCCCCCAGCGCCGCAGCCAGGGCTGAGTGAAGCGGCCCGAGCCACCCAGGGACTGCGGCAGGGCAGCCAGAAGCAGCAGGACCGTAGAGGGCAGGGCGCTGCCATGCGGGGCCCACGTCCCGCTCTCTGGGGCTCTGCTCTCTGGGGCTACCCTGCCTTGGTTCCTCAGCCCCCTGCTGGGGCGGTCCCCCCGCTCTGCCCTCCTGGGTCCCGGCCAGTCCTGGAGGCGAGAGCCCTGGCTGGAGGGACCCTGGGCTGAGGCACAGCCCGGGAGCCCCACTGCATCCCTCGACCCTGCCAGCGCCAGGCCGGCTGGAGCCGAGGGAGGAGAGAGTGGAGTCAGCACTGGTGGTGGAGAGCCCAGGGCTGGGGCGGCAGAGAGTGCAGGTGGGGTGGGGTAGGAGGGATGGGGAGACCCCAGGGCTGGGGCAGCAAGGGGTGTGGATGGGGTGGGGTAGGGGGACGGGGAGAGCCCAATGCGGGGGCAGAAGGGGGTGCATGTAGGGGGGGGAGAGCCCAGGGCTGGGACGGGGGCAGCCAAATTCCTTTTTACTTGGGGTGGCAAAAAACCTAGAGCCGGTCCTGGATTCACCTTCCCACCCGCTCCTTGCCCCGCAAGGCTCTTACTTGTCCTGCGTGGAGCCATGGCTCTGGTTGCTGGTGAGGCAAGAGAAGACGTCGTGGTTATTGCACGGCCTGGTGGGAGGGGATGAGGGAGATGTGAAGCCAACGTCCGAAGTCCTGAGCCGGGGTGTTCAGAAAGAGACCCAGGATTACAAGCCTGGGACAGGGACCTACTACCTGCCCCGCACCTCCACTCAGCACAGGGAGGCCTGCAGTGCTAGCCCATGGCACAGCTGGATCCAGCCCCAAGCACTATACCTGGGCACAGCTGATTGCACAGGCTGATCCCCCCATGGGGCTAGGCCCACGTGCTCTCCAGCCTCTCCCCAGCTCACCTGCATTAGGGGGTGCTGTGCCCTGTGTGTCGAACTGGGAATGTTCTTAATGTGTTCTTTGAATGCTGAGGGGGGAGTGTTGGCCTGGGAAGGTTGCAGGGGAGTTTTGCTGGGACTGTCTGCATTGGGGGATGGGAGACTTTCCTTGACGGATGATACCTGAGCAGGTAACATGAGAACCCTGGAAGGGGGTTGGAGGCCAGGTGACACCTCTGCCAGGGAACTGGACAAAGGGTGGGAGAGGAGCCGGGGGGAGGCTGAGTGAGAGGCTGGAGGGAGTTTCAGTTTGGAGCTGGCTGGGAAAATGGAGGGGAGCCCAGATGGGGCTCTGATCTCCCAACGGGGCTCTGGCCTCCCTGCCCCCCCCCACCCCCGCAAGAGGGACCTAACTGAGGGGGTCCTGTTGTCTGAACCTGCAAGACCTGTCTTGGACTGTGTTCCTGTCGTCTAAATAAACCTTCTGTTTTACTGGCTGGCTGAGAGTCATGGTGAATCACAGGAAGCCTGAGGTGCAGGGCCTTGTCTCCCCCACACTCCGTGGCACTCGGTACCCTACCCATCCCCAGCCCGAGCCCCCCGGCCCAGCGTTAGCGGGCACTGTGCTCTGTACCCTACACCCCGCATCTCCCAGCCCTGCTGCCCAGTATTAGGGGGTGCTGCACTCCATACCTGACACATCCCCAGCCCCAACCCCCCGGCCCGGCGTTAGGGGTGCTGTGCTCTGTACCCTCCACATCCCCATCTCCCAGCCCCCTGCCCGGCGTTAGGGGTGCTGTGCTCTGTACCCTACACATCTCCCAGCCCCAGACCCCTGCCCGGTGTTAGGCAGTTTCTAGTGTCTGCTCGGAGACCCAATTCTGCC
Organism: Mauremys reevesii; assembly: GCF_016161935.1. NCBI lineage: Eukaryota > Metazoa > Chordata > Testudines > Geoemydidae > Mauremys > Mauremys reevesii. The sequence continues at coordinate 128,067,143 of NC_052626.1, read as the reverse complement.
ATTCTGTCCAGACACATCTCCTCTCATGAGGCTGAATCCTCCCATCTCCCCAGACTCACCATAGCTCAGGACTTGGGGGGCACCTGCTGGCAAAGTGGCCTCGATCCCCACCATGCAGGCAGGGGTCATTCAGCCGGCGATAGCCCTTCTCTCGAGCCCCGAGCGCCTGTGTGTCATGGCTTCCTGCAGGGGTTCAACTGCCTCGGGGGAGAGATCAGGGCCTGGCTAGGTAGGGGCTCAAACCGATGAGTGTCAGTTTGGATCCTCAGCGAGCCATAGGGTGCAACATGGGATTGGGGGGGGGTCAACCCCAACCATTTCATCATAGACCTTGTCCCTGAGGCCTCAGTAGAAATGGGGATGTTCACCTGGCTGCACGCAGATGCGAAGGACTGGAGAGGGAGGTGGCGGACGTGCCCTTTTGATGCCCGTGCCTGAGCACATGGGGAGAGCGGGAGCGCAGGCATCGCTCCATGGTACTGCTGGCAAATGTCTGCGACTCAAGTGCCCTGGGTGCACACGCCCCTACGGTGGAAGATCTACAGGCACAGGATGGTGCCTAAGGGGGAGCTACAGAGCCAGTGGTGAGAGGGGTTTGGCCTTTGACAGTCTGCTCTGGGTGCCTGGGCTGTCAGATCCCAGCCAGCCACTGGCATTGCCAGACCTCCCTGATCTATGGTGCTGCTGCTCTCCCTGCTTCTAGGAGTCACTGCCTCCCCGTGGGCCAAGATGTGACAGTGCTGCCCGGGGGAGCCAGCTGAGGTCACTCAATTAGGGTGAACTGCAAACAGAACGGGGCAGACAAACCCCAGAAGCTGGTGGTTATTCCAATACTTAGATTTACCAAGCCAGCACAGAACAGCTTCTACCATACCCCACTGGTTACTCAGAAGTTCAAACACTGCAGTTCCCTTAAAGTGCCCAACCTCAAGCCTCCATCCAGACACACACGTCAGCTATGATGATGATTACTGAAAATCTTATCTCATCATATAAAATAAAAGGTTCTTCCAATCTCAAAGGATCAGCCACATACCCAGGTCCAATTAACTAGGTCTTACCTAAAATACACACTATAGCCAATTCTTATTAACTAAGCTAAAATTTATTACAAAAGAAAAGCGAGAGAGTGTTAGTTAAAAGACCAATATACATACAGACTTGAATTCAGTTCTTGAGGGTCAGATACATAGTAGAGGTGAGCTTGTAGTTGCCAAAAGTCCTTTTAGAAATAGTCCATAGGTTATGGTCCAATGTCCATATTCAGGGTGACTCCAGTCAGTGACTGGGGATCTCAATCCTTATGGCTTAAGGTTTCCCCCTCTTGAAACCCAAAGCAGATCTGAGATGAAGTAGGATCATGTCCTAGGGTTCTTATACATTTCCAGCAGCCTTTTGGCTTGAGAAAACAATAGGCCTAATGCTCCTTCTCCCAAACATGCTGGCAATTAACACAGGGTAATTTAGCCATTAAATAGTTCAGATACGGGTTACCACAACCTTCAAAGAGACACATAGAAAATAATACTATTTCACCCAAGCATCTTCCTAAATGTTAATATTCCTTTTTTGATCTTTAAATTAAAGCCATAGCAATAAACAAGTCTTGTTTGCTTACATCACATAAGACCTGAGCAAACACCTACCCTTCTACCTCTAACAATGCAGACCTGCATTTCAAAGCTCTATTCATTTACATATCTTCCTAACCAGTTTCTAACATTCAGCCCTGGGTCAGGTTAGTCTGTGAGTTAATTAACTCTTTCTGGCCCTGTTTTTCTTCAGTGAGATATTAGATCAGACTCATAATGTCACACGAGACGACCCCCGCAGCAATCATCTCCTGGGACTGCCAAGGCACTGAGCAGCTAGCAATGCCTGAGACTCAGCTGGTGGGGAGGGGCAGGAGGCTGCTCTTAAAGCAGCTTGTGCGTTGTTGCAGCGGTGGAAGGGGAAGCAGAGATGGGGCCATTTTACATCCCATGGCCAAGGCACCCGGCAGCTTGGGCAGGTGCAAAGAGCTGCCCGCATGAGCTGGGAATGGGAGCTGGGGGTAGGGAGAGTTCAAGAACCCCCATTCTGCGCTGTCACAAGGAGGAGGAGCCAGGATGGAACTGATGCTCCTGTTGGGGACTTTAACCCCGACAGCGAAATTCGTTGTCTGATCACAGAGAGACAGGCAACACCAGCAAGGTCCGATCAAAAAGCTCTTTATTGACAAGTGCATGCGTCAGTAAAGAGCAGCTTGTCTCCAGTGAGAACCAGCAACTCTTTACAGCTTAGTATTAGCCTATATAGACAGTTTTATTACGTCATACATCACTCACTTGAGCAAACCCACCCCCCTTTGTTTAACAACTTAAAACTAGACACTTTTAATATACACACATGCCTAGACTTTATGTCTACAACTTTAGATTATTAATTATATCTTAACAAACACCAAAAGTTAGAAATACAGGGGAGTTTTAAACAAGCCTATAACTCAACCAGAGAGTTAGAATCTGAACCGTGGGATGCTTGAGTTTCTTATCAGTTTTTCAAACACTGTCCTTAGCACAGCTGATGCTATGCCAGGAATGCAATCCCTGGCTTATCTCACGTTTTCCAGGGCTTTGTGAAACAATGCTGCTTCTCAGTACTTTTCCACTCTGGGATTACCCAGAAACCTCTGTTAGCCTGACTTCAGTCAGGTTGGCATAACTGTTTTGTCTGCTATATTTTCATTCAGGCCTAACACTCCCACTCGGGGATCTGGGGAACCCCCTGGCTCCAGCTGCATAGATACGAGGAGGGGCTCTGGCCTGGGGTCTGCACGAGCTGGGACTAGATGAGCCCAGTGGTCCCTTCTGGCCTAACGTCTGTGACTGTGGGGAGCGGAAGGTCCTGTGACGGTACCTCCCATAAGTCTTTATGGAAATAGGACATAACTGGAATATGTTTTGTGCTGCCTGTGCCATGTAACATATCTCTGTGAAGGTTATGGTCTACTATATCTAGTCATCCTATTTGGACACATCTATCATTTTGTACTTGAGGTTAAGAATATTGGCTGTATACTTGCTTGATTTCTAAGTAAGCTTTGTGAGGCATTTGGTCAGCTTCTTTAGGAAGGAATTCGCAAGGTTAAGTACCCGATCAGGAAGCACTTGGGGAACAATGCCTGTTGGAATGCTCCAGTCCACATAAGAAGTCTTCCTGGAGACATGCAAGATATCATGTGGACAATGGCTTCTACCTGTAAAGACTGTGAGTCATGCATGGACATGTGACTTGTCCAGGTGACTCCAGGACTCCATCTTGGAGCTGGACTTTCCATAGGAGTGAGGAGGGGGATCTCCACCCACAAGAGAAAGTCTATTTAAACCCGTGGGAGACCCCTCCATTGTGTCTTCAGCTGCTTAAAGAGAGAGCCTCCCCACCCCCAGGATACTTGGAGGAAACTGGAACAAAGGGGTGTGAGTGATTGCTGGACCCAGGTTAAAAGGAGATTAGTCTGTAAAAGGGAGCCTTCCGGAACTGGTGAGGATCTTATCTGTATTCAGTGTTTGATTAGACATAGATTTGTGCATTTTATTTTATTTTGCTTGGTGACTTACTTTGTTCTGTCTGTTACTACTTGGAACCACTTAAATCCTACTTTCTGTATTTAATAAAATCACTTTTTACTTATTAATTAACTCAGAGTATGTATTAATACCTGGGGGAGCAAAGAACTGCGCATCTCTCTCTATCAGTGTTATAGAGGGTGAACAATTTATGAGTTTACCCTGCATAAGCTTTATACAAGGTAAAACGGATTTATTTGGGTTTAGACCCCATTGGGAGTTGGGCATCTGAGTGCTAAAGACAAGCATACTTCTGTGAGCTATTTTCAGGTAAACCTGCAGCTTTGGGGCAAGTAATTCAGACCCTGGGTCTTTGTTGGAGCAGATGGGAGTGTCTGGCTTAGCAAGACAGGGTGCTGGAGTCCTGAGCTGGCAGGGAAAACAGGAGCAGAGGTAGTCTTGGCACATCAGGTGGCAGCTCCCGGGGGGTTTCTGTGATCCAACCCATCACAGGTCCCTCCCATGACCCCGGTGGGGAAGGACAGGCTCTTAAACCCTGTGAGGCCAGAACTAGTCTGGGCTGGGGCATCCCATGGCTGGGGAGTCACACACTGGCTGGCTTGTGACTCGCCTGCCCATTGTGACATGCCCCCTGCTGGCTGGCACAGCCTCATCCCCTCACTGCCAGGCTTGGCTCTGGCAGAGCGAGTGCTTTCATGTGCTGCTGAGGAACGCTGAGCCAGCCGTTTCAGCTCTGCCACCGGCAGCAGAAAGTGGGTGGACCATATACACGCAGGCTTCTGCCCACTCCTGACTCCAGGTAGGAGAATCTTCTATTGCCCACCTCTGCTTTTCCATTGCATCGCCAGCTACACCGAGCCTTCTGCGAGCTCCTGGCTGCCAAGTGCCCTGGTGCTGGCTGTCTAGCCCGGTGCCAGTGAGGAAGTGGGCAGCGGCATGCACACAGGAGGGAGTCTGGGGCGGCTAAACAGAACGGGTCGCACCAGTCAAGCCCAGAGGGGACGGAGACAAGGAGGAGGGTTTAGCGGGGCTGGTGGCAAGGCATGGAAGGCGGCACAGGCTGGTAGATGAGGCATTGGGCTGGGACTCAGGAGAGATGTGTTCAGTTCCCAGCTCTGCTGTAAGTCTTCTGAGTGAGATCAGATGAGTCCCTGACACTCTGGGCCTGAGCAAACTAGGGAGAGCAAGTCCCTGCTCCATGGGGGGGTTGAGACGCTAAATTCAACAACACCCGCATGCTCAGCCGCTGCTATGATGGGGCCAGGTAAGTGTCCAGACAGGGAGGTAGCTGGTGGCCAACATGGGCCATGTGGGGGTGATGAAAGGCAAATGGGAAGAAGCATAAGAGGTGTGTGTCATGGAGTCCCTGGGCAATACTCTGGAGCTGCTCCCTATGAAGCCAGTCAGGAGTCTAGGGAAGTCTCCTCTCTGTGAGCAGGCTCTTCTGGGCCAGAAGCTCACAGGGCTTCCAGCTTCCTGGGTCTGACCTTGGAGCATTCAGCATCCTCTGCCCCTCCTTGTGCTTCCCACAGCAAGTCTGCCCAGGCAGGGTCCTAGAGAAGCCAGAGGGTCCTGCACCCCCACTTTGCAGTCAGATGGGACTCTTAGCCAGCCAGTAAAATAGAGGTTTATTAGATGACAGGAACATGGTCTAAAACAGAGCTTGTAGGTCCAGAGAACAGGACCCCTTAGCCAGGTCCATTTTGGGGGGCAGTGAGCCAGACACCCACATCTGCACTTCACTCCTCATCCCCAGCCAGCTCCAAACGGAAACTCTCCAACCCCTGCTCTCTGGCCTTTGTCTCTTTCCCAGGCCAGGAGGTCACCTGATCTCTTTGTTCTCCAACACCTTTAGCATCCCCTTGCAGGGGAAGGCCCCGGCCATTAGCTGCCCGGAAACAGTGTCAGCCATTTATGCACACTGGCCTTTATCCCACCACCTAGAGACTTAAGAAATGCAGAGGGGAAACTGAGGCACCCCTACAGTATTCAGAGGAAACATTAAGAACAGTCCCACTTTGTCACAGTGAGAGAGTTGGAGAGTCTGTGGGAAGCCCCCTCTCTTGTGAAATCAACCACCCTCAGACGGTGCGGGTCCTTCGCAAGCCTGAGGGTGCTGATCTGGGCTTTGCGCGCTACCCAGAGCTCTAATCCTGGCACATTCCCAGCTTCCTGGGAATGAGAGTGATGGAGCTGCCAGCTCTGGGCATCTCCCTTCCCAGCACGAGATTGCCTTGTGGCGGGGGGTAAGCCCACCCCAGGAGCTGCCATTTGTTGGCCTCTTCCACAGAGCGCTGGAGTCTCAGCCGCTCCAGATCGGAGGGAGGGGCCAGCTGTGAATTTGGAGCCAGATCCGGGTTTGGATCTGAATCCGCCGGTGCTGCGGAGCGTTCAGATGTGGGGAGCTAGCTCCTGCCCACACCATAGCACAGCGTGCCACTTCAGCCAGCCACCTGCCAGGCTCTGGCAGCGCCCTGTGTGGAACTGCAGCTGGGACCTCCAGAGCCAAGCTGCTGCTCCTCCTCTCTGCTGGCCAGCCAGCCGCAGCTCCTCAGCACCTGCTCGCTCAGCCCCACCTCAGTGCGCCTGCCTCCCCATCTCCTCCCTGGCGCTGCACCTCGCCCTCTGCACCTGGCATGTCAGTACCCAGCGGGGCCAGGAGCCAAGCGCCCTGGGAGCCATCTGTAAGGGGCTGAGTCCCTCCTGTGCTGGGCTCCAGCCAATCCACAAGCCAGGAACTGGCCTTGTGACTCCCAGAGCAGCTATATCAGTCTCACAGCAGCAGCTCAGTCTGCTCAACATCACTCCAGGGCCAGGAACTTGCTCCTGCCTGACAAAGGCAACAGTCTGAGACCCAGGAGACCCATGGTCATTTCCTAGCTCTGACACAGATACTCTGCTTGGCCTCGGGCAAGTCCCTTATTCCCTCTGTGCCACAGTTCCCTGTCTGTTCAGTGGGGGGTAGCAGCCAGGCCCTGCCCTGCAGGGGGTGGTTAGATTAAATGCAATCGAGGTTGGGCAGTGTTCTGATGCCATGGGGATGAGGGCCAGGATGGTGCCTAAGACAGACCAAAAGCAAGGGGGAGCTACAGAGCCGGTGGTGAGAGGGTTTTGGCCTTTGACAATCTGCTCTGGGTGCCTGGGCTGTCAGACCCCAGCCAGCCACTGGCATTGCCAGACTTCCCTGAGCTATGGTGCTGCTGCTTTCCCTGCTTCTAGGAGTCACTGCCTTCCCTGGGCTGAGACCCCCGCAACAATCATCTCCTGGGGCTGCTGTGGCACTGAGTGGCTAGCAAGGCCTGAGACTCAGTTGGGCGGGGGGGGGGGGGCTGCTCTTAAAGCATGGGCTGGGAGCTGGACGAGGAGAGAGTTCGGGAACCCCCGTTCTGTACTGTCACAAGGAGGAGGAGCCGGGATCAGGGGTGAGCTGGAGCCGGTTCGCACCGGTTCGCACGAACCCGTTGTTAAATTTAGAAGCGGTTTTAGAACCGCTTGTTAACTAGCTTCCCTGCGAGGGAAGCTTTGATGGGCTCTGCCTGGGAAGCCTGTAATTCCTCCTCCCGGCCGCCGGGGGGCGCTGCGCTGTGCTGCGAGAGCCATGTGAGCTGCCTCCTGGCCCTGTTGCTGCTCCTGCTCCTCGGACCTCTGGCCCTGGGACTCCTGCTGCTGCCTGGTGAGTCCCCGGCTGCCTCCTGCTGCTCCCAGCCCCCCCCCCGTGAGTGTCTGCGCCCCTCCCCCGCCGTCCCTGTCACAGCCCCCTGCCCCCAGCCACCCCTGCCAGCCCCTGCCCCAGCCACCCCTGCCCACAGCCAGCCTCTGCCAGCCACAGCCACGTTCCTGCCCACAGCTACCCACAGCCACCCCTGCCCACAGCTACCCACAGCCACCCCCTGCCCACAGCCGCCCCTGCCACCCCTGCCCGCAGCCACCCCCCTGCCCGCAGCCAGCTCCTGCCCACAGCCGCCCCCTGCCCCACCCTCTGCCCACAGCCACCCTCTGCCCACAGCCAGCCCGTGACACAGCCACCCCCAGCCTGCAGCCAGCCTCTGCCCACAGCCGCCCGCAGCCACCCCCTGCCCACAGCCACCCGCAGCCCGCCCGTCTGCATCACCTGCCCACAGCCAGCCCATGTCACTCCCTGCCTCCAGCTAGCCCTGCCCCATGCCCCTATCTGCAGCCAGCCCCACATCCACTGGTGCCCTGCAGTTCCCAGGGCAGTAACCCTGCACACCTGCTTTAATGGGGGGGCGGCAGGGAGCAGCTGGGATCCACACATGTGCACACCCTAGAGTGACCAGACAGCAAGTGTGAAAAATCGGGACGGGTAATAGGAGGGGTAATAGGAGCCTATATAAGAAAAAGACCCAAAAATTGAGACTGTCCCTGATCACCACCCACACATGTGAAACGGAGCTCATTTCTAGTTCAGCCCCATCTTTTTAAAAAAGAACTTTAGGTAGGGTTAAAATACATCTGTATTTTCCTGAACATGTCAGGCTTTTCGGTTCTTAATCACCTCCTGGGAAAATATGGACGTATGGTAACCCTATTGGTACAAAAAATACATGCTGTCGCACATCCCTTAAATCAGAACTTTTTATAGGGAACCCGTTGTTAAGATTTTGGCAGCTCATCACTGGCCGGGATGGAAGTGATTCTCCCACTCAGGGATCCATCCGGCAACCTCCTGGCTTCAGCTGCATGGACGCAGGGAGGGGCTCTGGCCTGGGGTCTGCAGGAGCTGGGACTAGACAAGTCCAGCGGTCCCTTCCAGCCAAACGTCTGTGACTGTGGGGAGTGGAAGGTCCCTCCCATGACCCTGGTGGGGAAGGACAGGCTCTTAAACCCTGCAAGGCCAGAACTAGTCTGGGCTGGGGCATCCCATGGCTGGGGAGTCACACACTGGCTGGCTTGTGACTCGCCTGCCCATTGTGACATGCCCCCTGCTGGCTGGCACAGCCTCATCCCCTCACTGCCAGGCTTGGCTCTGACAGAGCGAGAGCCGGCACGTGCTGCTGAGGAACGCTGAGCCAGCCGTTTCAGCTTTGCCACCGGCAGCAGAAAGTGGGTGGACCATATACACGCAGTCTTCTGACCACTCCTGACTCCAGGTAGGAGAATCTTCTATTGGCCACCTCTGCTCAGCCACTGCCATGATGGGGCCAGGCAAGTGTCCAGACAGGGAGGCACCTAGTGGCCAACTTGGTCCATGTGGCAGTGATGAAAGGCAAATGGGAAGAAGCATGAGAGGTGAGGGAGCTGGAGAGTCTGTGGGAAGCTCCCTCTCTGGTGAAATCAACCACCCCCAGACGGTGCGGGTCCCTCGCAGGCCTGGGGGTGCTGATCTGGGCTTTGCGCGCTATCCGATGCTCTGATCCTGGCTCATTCCCAGGCAGCTGCGAGCGTGAGTGGTGGAGCTGCCGGCTCTGGGCATCTCCCTTCCAAGCACGAGATTGTCTCTGGGGGAAGCCCACCCCAGGATCTGGTGTTTGTTGGTCTCAGCCGCTCTGGATCGGGGGGAGGGGCCAGCTGTGAATTTGGAGCCTGATCTAGGTTTGGATCTGAATCCGCCAGTGTTGCGGAGCATTCAGCTGTGGGGAGCTAGTTCCCGCCCGCGCCACATCACAATGTCCCACTCCTGCCTCCCCAATCTCCTCCCTGGCTCTGCACCTCGCCCCCTGCACCTGGAATGTCATTAGCGAGCTAGGCCTGACCACCTCCATCACCTTTGCTGACCCCATCACTTCTATAGGGAATGGCACTGAGGATGCCAGGGGGACAGGCATTCTCAGGTTGCCAGGAGCCATTGTTCTATTTACCAAGACAGTCCAATGCCAGGACAGTGCCCCTGAGCTCTGGACAGGGCTAGGGCTGCATTAGGACACCTGCTGTGCAGCTGCTGGAGAGTCAGCAGGAGACGTTGAGTGAGGAATGGAGCCCCCCAGAGCAGGGGCCATTTAGGAGACCCATCATGGGGGGAATCAGGCCTGGGATGCTTTCCAGCGGCTGCTGCCACCCAGGCCTTGGAGAGATGAGCCGTGAAACCCCCAGAAAGCGCGGCCCCTGGCACACAGCTTTGTAGCACTGGGACCCCATACACATGAGCCGCCATCCAGCAGGGCCTTGGGCCAGCCCCACCCTCTCCCACTGCCCCACTCTGGGAGGCCAGGGAACAGTTCACAACTTTGCAATGACCAGCTGCAGGGATCCTGGCGGGCCCTGGTATGGTTTTAGCAGCATTTTCAATGTTTGGGAAAAGTGAGATCTGTGCAATAGGCAACGTTGTTCCATCTGGGCACAAGCCAGCTCCTGTGCCCCAGAGAGCTCTCACAGCTCACACTGAACCAGGGACAAAGGGGGCAGGAGGTTGGAAGAGAAGGTGCCAGCCTGGGACCCAGGAGACCCATGGCCATTTCCCAGCTCTGCCAGAGATAGTCTGCATAGCCTTGGGCAAGTCCCTTATTCCCTCTGTGCCACAGTTCCCTGTCTGTTCAGTGGGGGGTAGCAGCCAGGCCCTGCTCTGCAGGGGGTGGTCAGGATAAATGCAATTGAGGTTGGGCACGTTGGAAGAGAAGGTACCAGCCTCTCTGCTGCTCTCCCACCTTCTGCTCCTGCCCTTTCACGGGGGGGGGGGGGAGGGTGAGCAACTTCTGCTGCTCACGAGCCCGCCCCAGCTGCCCCACCCCCCTGGCCTCGCCCACCTGGGAACTGCCATGGCCCCAATATTCCTGGGGGAAGGGATTAGGGTAATTTCCCTGGGCAGGAAGAATCCTGAGTGGCTGGATCCAGCCTGTCTGCTGTGCAGCTTGTGAACCAGCAGAAGGAGAGGTGGGAGTGACCCAGGGAGGCCGTTTGGCCTGCGGGATGGGGTGCTGGCTGGGCATAAGGAGACCTGGGTTCTAATCCTGCCTGTCCTGCTGACTGGCTGGGTGACTTTGAGCACATCCCTTCACTTGTTTCCCTGCTGGCTGCCTTGGCTAGTTAGAGTCTGAGCCCTGTGGCCCAGGGATTGTCTGCAGCACCTGGTGCAACAGGGCCCTGATCTCAGCTGGCATCTGTAGGCGCTGGTGGAACAGAAATAATTGGGCTGGCCCTGATGCTGAACGGGGCAGTCGCCTCTCGTCACTCACAAGCAATGCCTTGTCCTGGCTTCTTGCAGGATGGCTGAGGAAGTCCCCAAGGGCCCCTCAAAGCCCATCCGTGCCTGGGAGGAGACGAAACCTCCCCAACGGAAGAGTTGGCGAAAGAGCCCACAGCGGAAGCAGGAGCTGTGTGTGCCTCATCCCTTCCGTGCCGGTGAGTGGGCGCCTCCTGGGTGGGCGGAGGGGGCTGCCGAAATGGCCGGGGCCATGGCCCTGCATTGCGGTGGGGCTTGGCCCCTCTGGGGGTTGGGTGGCAGGACTAGGGTGTCACTGGGGGGAGAAGGTCCATAGACCTTGTACTGCTCTGGGCTGCCATGAGATGGAGAGACAGGAAAACCCCGGCAGGGGGGAATGGCCCCTCCTGCTGGCAGCAGCTGCAGCCTCTAGAGCTGATTGGGGCATTAGAAACGGCAGCTGAAGCATGGGGTGGAGACTGACTGAATCGCCCACCCTTATCTGTCACGCTGCAGGGTTGGAAGATATTTTCCACCCGTCGAAGGGGCTGCTTGGTGCAGGGTGGGTTGTTAAAGCCTAGGATTGCAGGGCACCGGCCAGAGCATAAGATGCCCCCTGGTGTTGCAGCCCCATCTGCTGGCTCCTTTGTTGCATGTCCCAGCACAGGGCATTTGGGGGGGAGTGTTGACGATGGGAGCCCAGTGCCTGCCCAGGTTACACCCGATGGCTCTGGCTGGCTGTTGGTGGCAGGAGAGGCAGTCAGAACAAGCAGAACGGGCAGGCTCTGGGTCCCCATCTCTCACACAGACTGGGCAACTGTTCCCTCTCCTACACGAGGACCAGACCAATTCACTGCCAGTCCCTCTGCCCCCTCCAGCAATGGCCTGGAGAGTTGGGACACCACTCATGGCCTGACATCATCCCTCCTTCCAGATGTGACGCTCTCCAAATCCCCAGACTGAGCCTGCATGGTGGGCGGGGAAGTGGGGTGGCTGTTGGGAACCAGGGCTCTGACTGGATCTTTGCTGGGCTGGGCAGCAAAGAGGTGAGGAATCCAGGAATCGCTGTGCCAGACCCTGCTGTGCATCGGGGCTGCTCCCCTGCTGGGGCGGGAGTGAGGAGTAAGGGTTTTCTCTAAGATCTCTGTCACCCAGCCTGCAGCTTGGTAGACCCAGGTATTACCACCGCTCTGTCTTTGATCAGATTCACCAGCCTACTGTAACGCCTGCTTGATGAGGCTAGACTGGGAGGAGAAAGAGGCCCTGGACTACATCAACGCCTTTCTCAGGAGCAATGAACAGGTACTAAGAGCCCTCCTCTGACCTGTCAGCTAGTGTCCTGTCCACAGGCACCATCCGCCCTTCTCTGGAAGATGCATGGATTCTAAGGCCAGATGGGACCACTGTGACCTCCTGTATAACACAGGCCAGAGACCAGCCCCCGAATAATTCCTGTTTAAACTAAAGCATCTTAAAAATGTCCTGCCTTGAGTTACAAAAGGTCACCCACCATGCCACTTACTCAGTTGTTCCAATGGTCTATTACTTTCTCAGTTAAAAACGTACATTTCCAGTTTGAATTTGTCTACTTTCAATTTCCAGCCCCTTTGAGGTGCCACCTGATGTATCGGGATACCACTGAGCCCGCCTGTTCTGCCAGCCTGGGCCCCCTTTACCTTGTCTTGCCGGGCTTGGGCAGGGCCACCCAGAAGGGGGGGAAAAGTGGGGCAATTTGCACCAGGCCCCGGCCACGCAGAGGCCCCACGAGAATGCCGGAGGCTCCCTCCGCCTGCCCCCATCCCCCGGCGCCTCAGCGCACCGCCTCCAGGAGTGGCCCTGGACAGAGCTAAAGCAGCGTGGCTTGGGCGGGGCCTGAGCTCCTCCCACTTGGAGCCACGTGGTAAGGGGGCGGGGCCAGAGCGCCTCCCGCTTGAGCTGCATGGTAAGGAGGCATGGCCTGAGCACCTCCTGCTTGAGCTGCATGGTAAGGGGGCTGGGCCTGAGCACCTCCTGCTCAGAACCACATGGTAAGGAGGCATGGCCTGAGCACCTCCTGCTCAGAGCTGCATGGTAAGGGGGCGGGGCTGTGAGCTCAGGTCCCGATGGAGCCAGGCTGCTGCAGTGCTGTCCAGGGGCCTGGAAAGCTCCTGGACGCGGCGCGCTCTGAGGCTCTGGGAGAGTGGGGAGGTGGGAGTAAGCAGCATGGTAAGCCCCTCTGAGCTGGACACCTTCCTGACAGGCCCCCCCAACCCTGAGCCCAGCTCCCCACCCAGCCCTGGGCAACAGCAGCGCCACCCCCAGGCAGCGCCGGCCCATTGGCACCAACCATCACCATCACCCAGCGACAGCCCATTATGTAATTGCAAATGTATATATACTGTCAAGGTTCCTTCCCCACTCTGAACTTTAGGGTACAGATGTGGGGACCTGCATGAACACCTCTAAACTTAACTACCAGCTTAGATCTGGTTTTGCTGCCACCACTCCTAAATACTAACTCCCTTCCCTAGATAGTCTTGAGAGACTTCTTCACCAAGTCCCTGGTGAACACCGATCCAATCCCCTTGGATCTTAAAACAAGGAAAAATCAATCAGGTTCTTAAAAAGAAGGCTTTTAATTAAAGAAAGAAAGGTAAAACTCATCTCTGTAAAATCAGGATGGAAAATAACTTTACAGGGTAATCAGATTCATAGAGCCCAGAGGAACCCCCTCTAGCCTTAGGTTCAAAATTACAGCAAACAGAGGTAAATCCTCTTAGCAAAAAGGAACATTTACAAGTTGAGAAAACAAAGTTAAACCTAACACGCCTTGCCTGGCTGTTACTTACAAGTTTGAAATATGAGAGACTTGTTCAGAAAGATTTGGAGAACATGGATTGATGTCCGGTCCCTCTTAGTCCAAAGAGCGAACACCACCAAAACAAAGGGCACAAACAAAAGCCTCCTCCCCGCCCCCAAGATTTGAAAGTATCTTGTCTCCTTATTGGTCCTTTGGGTCAGGTGTCAGCCAGGTTACCTGAGCTTCTTAACCCTTTACAGGTAAAAGGATTTTAGTGTCTCTGCCCAGGAGGGATTTTATAGTATTGTACACAGGAGGGCAGTTCCCTTCTCTTTATAGTTATGACACACACATTAAAGCATTGAATGTTTTAAAATCATGTATTTCGTGTATACCTCTACCCCGATATAACACTACCCAATAGAACACGAATTCGGATGTAACGCGGTAAAGCAGTGCTCTGCGGGGGGTGGGGCTGCGCACTCCAGTGGATCAAAGCAAGTTCGATATAATACGGTTTCACCTATAATGCGGTAAGACTTTTTGGCTCCACAGGACAGCGTTATATCGAGGTAGAGGTGTATTTTCAAATTATTAAAAATTAATTTTTGATTGTATTTCACAGGTTATTTTTTACATTTCCAAATACATGATACTATAGTATTGCAACTATTTTTTTATGGAAGGGGCTCCTGAAATTGCTTTGCCCCAGCCCCCCGAATCCTCTGGGCGGCCCTGGGCTCGGCTCACAAGCCACTTTCAGCCATACACTCAGGCAGGGCCACGCCCAGCTGCAGAAAGACACAGACCCTGAGATCAGCTCTGGGAAGACTCAGCTGAAGGGGCTTGTCCCAGTACTCTGGTGCCCACCTCCTTTGGAGTACAGACCCAAAGGTTTTATGAAATTTGCCTCCTCCCTTGATGTGGAGAGAGGCATGCACAACTCTTTGCCCCTCCCCCCAGTTACTAATTGTACAAACTGGGTTATGGTACAAACAAGAAATAAGATTCTTAACTACAAGAGGTAGATTTTAAGTGGTTCTAAGAGATAGCAAACAGAACAAAGCAGATTACCTTAGTAAATAAACACAACATACAAACTAAGCTTTCCACACTAGATAGATAGGATCTACACTAGCAAATTCTCAGGCTGGCAGATTCTTAAGATTCTTTGCTGTGCAGCTTGGATTTCCCAGGTTTTCTTACACAGGTTAGGAATCTCTCTTCAGCCTGAGACCATCACTTCTCATAGTTCAATCTTTGTCCCTCAGGTGTTTCCAGGTGTCTTATTGCAGGGAGCGTGAGGTCCCCCCGATGTCATTGTTCCCCTTTTATCTCCTCTTCCCACCTGCTGGAAAACTCTTTTGCTGCGACCTGGGTCCAACAGTTCCCACTGTGTAGCGTTATCTCGAAGAGGTTTCTATGCTGTTTGTGTGCATTTCCTCAAGAAGCCATTGTTTGGCATTTTTACTGTTGTATCTGATAGGCTGTTTTGAACCTCACAACGTGTTTCAGGAACACATACATAGCTGAACTTCATAACTGCACATACAGCGATAGCACATACAATCCAACGAGACATTAATGTCTAGCAGATAAAGTCTTTTACAATACCTTACAATATGTACTTTGTACAAAACATATCCTAATGACATGACAGTGGCGAATGTTGGGGTGTCAGGGTGTCCCACCCAGATGTTCCTCCCACTCTGTCAAGCCCCTACTAACACTGTCTGGCTGCTTAGCTGCCATGTTGCAGTTCCTCTCTGGACACCTACCCCGTGAGATCTGCTCCCTCTCTGGTCCGGTTTCATACAGAGCTGCCCTGCCCTCCCCAGATAGTCACTCCTGTTGCCGGATGAATGGCCTTCTGCCATTTGGGATATCAAAGCCTGAGCAGCACTGGGGGGAAGCTTTCTGACATCTCTCCCACTGGCAGCTCCTTTCCACGCTAACCTTCCTGTTTGTGTCTAATCTCTGCGGGGCGTAGGACGAGGCCAAGAAACTCAAGTTCTTGGATTCCATCAGCAGCCTCAGAAGCCTGCCTGCTTTTATGGACAAAGCCCTGCTAGTGGAGAAGATAAAGGTGAGTAAAACACACACTGGGGCTGTGTTACTTGGCGGGTTTAGTGACTGGCCTGGAGATCTTTGCAGATTTGTCGAACTTCAGCTGCCAATCATTGGATCGAGTCAGACTGAAGAGCCCATTATCCAGTATTTGCTTCCCCTGTAGGTACTTACAGACTGTCATCAAGTCACCCTGTAACTGTCTCTTCGTTAAGCTGAACTGATTGAGCTCCTTGAGTCTCTCACTATCAGGCATGTTTCCCAGTCCTTCAGTCACTCTTGGGGCTGTTCTCTGACCCCCCTCCAATTTATCAACATTCTCCTTGAATTGTGGGCACCGGACCTGGACACAGGATCCCAGCAGCGGTCGCACCAGTGCCAAATACAGAGGGAAAATAACCTCTCTAACAACTGGAGATTGTCCTGTTTGTACATCCCGGGATGGCATTAGCCCTTTTGGCCCCAACTTCGCACTGGGCGCTAATGGGCAGCTGATTACCATGACTGCCAAGTCTTTTCCAGAGTCACCGCTTCCCAGGTTAGAGCCCCCCATGCTGTGGGTGTGGCCTGCCGTCTTTGTTCCTAAACATATAACTGTATTGAAATGTAGATTGTTCCCTTGCACCCAACTTCCCAAGTCACCGGGTCGCTCTGTGTACGCCAGTCTCCCTGCCCAGAGCCCCAACACTCCGCAGTCAGTGCCCACTAGGGAACTAGCAACAAATCTGCTCCATAGATTTGGAAAGTCTTTGCTCTCCAGCGCTGCAGAAAGCTTTCCAGAGCTAACCTCCCTTCCCTGAATGTGGGACAGCGTGGGCTGGTGGGTGGTCCAGTGGGCTGGGCTCAGCACACCGGGGTTCTACTCCCAGTTCTGCAGTAAGACCTTGGGCAAATCACTTCCCCCTCTGTGCCTCAATTTCCCTCCCATGCCTTGTCTCGTCTAGTTAGCTCGTGAGCTCTCTGGGGCAGGGACTGGTTCTCACTGTGTGTGTGCAGCACCGGGCACAAGGGGGCCTGATCTCAGGTGGAGTCCTTGGGTGCTAATGCTGATGGAGCCTTTGCAGAGCACTGGCGCATGACACTGGGACACTGAGCACAGGCCCTGCACTGCGCTCCCTGGCTGGAGCCCTGCACACCATCAAGCCTGCAGTAGGACGACCTGGCTGCTGAGCCCACGTGTTGCAGGCCCTGCGCTTTGCTCCCCTGTCGGAGCCTTGCAGGAGCTTGGAGCCCAGCTGGCATTTCCCCACATTGTCTCCTCAGGAGCTGATTGATCACGAGTCCGTCGACTCCCTGACCGGCGTGATGCGTCAGCAAGCAATGCTCGCCATCATGAAGCTGAGGTACCCAGCCTGCCCGGCCCAGCCCCAGCCAGTGCTACATGCAGCCAGACATGCCAGCCACTTGGCATGGCCAGTTTTCCAGGGCATTCCCCCCTCTGCTCCTCCCCCATCTTCTGATTCCCCCAGGAAATGTGGCACCAGATGATGGTGCTGGTGCATGTGGACTGGCACCAGTGGGTAGGTGGTGGAGGATCCTTCGGTGCCTGGTGACCTCTCCACGTGGCCTTATGAAGATATGGGGAGGCGTGGGAGGCAGGACCAGTCCCCTCTGAGGAGAGGGGCAGTTAGGTGCTGCTGGAGCGGAGCGATTGGAGTCAGTGCCAGCTGCATCACACTGGCAGCTCAGCGACTCCCAGTGGCTGAGAGGCTGGGCAGGCTGAGCCCTGGCACTTGGCACTTCCTGTGCCATGGTGGGCTCTCTCTCAGTGCCGCTAGTGCCCTGCTCTGAGCTTCCCAGAAGCCTGCCCATCGGGTGTCTGGAAGGTGATGGATGCTGCGGGCTGGAGCTGGGCTCTCGCTGTTGGCTCAATTAGTTCCCCAGGAATGGGAAGGGGAGGTGGGGCAGGAGCTGGAGCAACTCTCCCCACTGAGCACTGGCTTCCTGACAACGGGGCAGGCAACGGCATTGGCCATGATTGCGTCTCTGCGGGGGGTGAGAGGGGGCGGGATTTGCGTCAGCACTGGGCGTAGCTGTTCCTCACTGGCTGCCGCCTGCCACGAGGGGCGCGGCTCTGTCCTGCAGGGGCAGCTGAAGTAGTCACCTGGCACCTCATTGCATGTGCTGGGGCCATGCTCTGGCAGTGGGGGTGAAGAGGTTAATGCTGTCTGGGCTGTCCCCACCTTCCTGCCCCCCTGCACACAGCTGTGTGCCCTGTCCAGCAGGCTGAGAGCAATGGGCAGGGGCAGGGCTTAGATCCCTGCTTCGGTTCTGCCCGGCAGCGGGCTGATGCAGCATCTCTGTGCTGGCCTGGACTGTGCAGCCACAGTGCAGACGGCTGTGGTGGGAGGGTCTCTTGCCCCAGCGGGGCAGGACTGGCAGGCTCCTCTGCACTGTGGCCGCTGGGTTCAGAGGCGCTTTGGTGCCAGCAGGCTCTAGTCTCCCGTCCATGCCATTTGCAGGATGTTATTTCTCGGTGAAGCGCAGCGATCTCTGCCCCAGCCGGTGAGTGCTGGTGGGGTCACAGCAGACAGCTGCAGGCTACACTAAGTCCCTGCCTGCTGGTATGAGAGAAGGCAGCACCAACTCCTTCCACCACCCCCTGGCCTGTTCTCATCTGCCACCGGCCAGCTGGAGCCCCCGCAGGTGTTTCCATGTCCTGGGAGCCTGAGGGCAATATTAGCACATCAGTCCCGCCTCAGACCCCAAATGCGCATGTGTCTCTTCTCTTAGCAAAATGAAGCTACCGCTGCTGGTCCTGACACAACCCAGCCTGCTCACCACCTGCTTCTCCAGCATCTTCTCCCTGCCTCCAGCACACACCATGGAGGAGGTGGAGGCTGCTCTCTACACCAAAGTAAGCCCCAAACCGGCCATGTTGAGCCGTCCCAAACCGAGTGGGAATCCTGCCACTCGCTCGTGTACTGTCCCCTGGGTTACCTGGCACTGGCATAAGAGTGTAATGATCACAGCTCCCCGACAGGACTTCAGCGCAGGACCTGCAGCACCAAAGCACAGGCCCCAAAGCACAGGCCCAGATAAAGGAGTAACTCCCTCCTAGGGTAGCAGTAGTAGGCATTTATCCTTCACATGCACCGACAATTAGTGGGGAACAGACACTCCCTTCACAAGCACATTCATCCCTCATGCGTGGCTGGGGGCACAGGCCTGAGATCGGCTGCTTCAGGTGCACATAGGCCAGGGGAGCCAAAGCTTGGCTGGAAATCTGCCCTCCAAATGTGGAGTCCTGTCTGACTCTCCCAATGGGATAGACTGTGTGCAGTGGGCTTTCTGGGGAGAGCAAAGACAGGTGGGGCCCTGTTGCCAGGAGGAGTTTGTAGTAGGTCCCCTGCGGGTACAAGTGAGTGGGTGAGCTGTAATACCAGGGGCTGCTATGACCTGGGGGGGTGTCACACGCCAGGGCATTGGTTCATCACCTGGCTGGGTAACTCCACTTGCTCTGGTTTCTCCTCTGCTCTGCACGCAGACTTTGAAAACCATGGATGAGATGCTGAAGGCCTTGGTGTGCGAGGATAAGGAGCCCAACCTTCTGGTGCTGCAAATCATCTTGGAGGTCTGGAGGCATGGCGGCAGGAAGGGGACTAGTCCTGTAGGTGGGGTGGGTCTCAGGGACCAAGGCTCTGTTTAATCCCAAGCATGGGACACCCCCGTGCCTTCGGCTCCTCAGAGTACGTTCTCTACAAAGGTTCTTGGGCTGGAGGGCCAAGTGCCCCCACTATATCTGAAAAACATCTGTATGGGGTGGGGGTGGAGGAGCGTGGGCGGGATCTGCTGTGTTCTCCACTGAGCCCTCATGTGAACCTGGCATTCCTTTGTGTTCACCATGGGCCCCACCAACCTGGCCAAAGCCGGAGCTAGATTCCCAACATTCTAGTTCTGGGGCCACAGGAAGTAGATTCTGTGGGTGGTTTGTGCTCCCAAGAGGGAAATGTCCTTAACAGAGATTCGGTCTCCTCAATCCCAGAACCTGGGAAGAGGGAATCACAGAAGTGCAGGGCTGGAAGGGATCTCAAGAGGTCATCTACTCCACCCCCTGCACTGAGGTAGGGCCAAGCATTCCTAGACTGTCCCTGTTGAGTGTTTGTCCAGCCTGTTTTTTAAAACCTCCATGATGGGGAGTCCACCACTTCCCTCGGTCACCTGTTCCAGTGCTTAGCCCCCCTGAGACTTTTCCTAATATTTAACTTAAATCTCCCTTGCTGCAGATTAAGCTCATTACTTCTTGTCCTACCTCCAGGGGACATGGAGAACAATTTGTCACCATCCTCTGTATAACAGCCCTTAACGTATTTGAAGACTGTTACAGGTGCCCCCTCTGTCTTCTCAAGATGAAACATGCCCAGTTTGTTCAACCTTTCTTCACAGGTCAGGTTTTCTAAACTGCTGATCATTTTGTCGCTGTCCTCTGGACTGGCCCCAGTTTGTTCACATCTTTCTTAAAGCATGGTGCCTGCAGCTGGACACAGAGCTCCAAGCTAACACAATTCAGAATGGCATTTCCCTTTTTCACAACAGCATCACACTGTTGATTCATATTCAGTGTGAGACCCATGATAACCCCCAGATCCTTTTCTGCAGTACTGCCACCTGGCAGTTATCCCCCACTTTGTTTTTATGCTTTTTTCCTTCCTAAGTGTGTTACGTCACTTTTGTTTTGACTGAATTTTATCTTGTTGACTTCAGACCAACTCTCCAATTTAGCAAGCTGATTTTGAATTCTAATCTGTCCTCCAAAGTGCTTGCAGCTTGGTGTCATCCGCAAACTTTACAAGCATCCTCTCTTTTCCGTTAACCAAGTTCTTAATGAAAATATTGATTAGTACTGGACCAGGCACACCCCTGGGGGACCCCACTTGAGACACCCTCCCAGTTTGCTAGCGAGTCAGTGATAATTCCTCTTTGAGTATGGTCTTTCCATCAGTTGGACGCCCACCTTATAGTAATCTCATCTGGATCAGACTGGCTTAGTTTGCTTATGAGAATGTCTTGTGGGACTGTGTCAAAAGCCTTACTAAACTTCATATACATCATCATATACTGCCTGCCTCCATCCAATAGGCAAGTAACCCTGTCAAAGAAGGAAATTAGATTGGTTTGGCATGGTTTGTCCTGGACAAATCCATGGTGCTATTCGTTATTACCCTATTATCTCCTCTGGATTCTTACAAACTGTTTAATAACTTGTTCAGTATCTTTCTGGGTACCAAAGTTAGGCTGACAGGTCTATAATTCCTTGGGGCCTCCTTGTTCCCCTTTCTGAAGACAGGTTCTGTGTCTGCCCTTCTCCAGTCCTTTGGGACCTCAGCCCTCCTAAAGGTTCAGCGATTGCTTTGCCTAGCTCCATCTAGGGTGAATATCATGAGGCTCTGCCAACTTGAATACATCTAACTGACCTCAATTGTCTTTTACCTGTTCTCTCCCTAGTCTAGCCTGTATTCCTGCCCCCTTGTTGTTAATATTGTGTTAAGCATCTATTGTCCCAATTTGTTTCTCTCAGGTCCTGCTCCCCTGGACTACATCCAAGGAGGCACATGAGCGGCTGAGGGCAGTGGGAAGGATCAGGTGGCTTATGGAACTCATGGGGTCTCAGCGCAAATTCCAGGTGAGCAGCTTGTGACCCTGGCCACCTCCTAACTACACTGAGCAGCCTCGTGGTGCAGCACGCCCTGGCATGGAAAACGCAGGCCTAGAATAGTGACTTAGCAAGATCCTCAGTAGGAATCCAATCTAACGAGCCCTGATGTCGATGGGTCTGTCCTCTGACTCCAGTGGGATTTGGGTAGAGTCCCATCATTCTGTCCAGGACTCTCCCAGCTGTTCCCCTAGCACCAAAGTCTGCTCCGAAGGGTCAGTGCATTTACACAGGATTGCCCTGAGAGCAGCCTGTGAACCCAGGTATCTGTTCACCCCCTTTGTCAGACGCCTGTGGGATGCTTTGGCATCAGCTTCTGCCAGGCTGCCAGATGAACGCCCCTTGCTCTGCATGCTCAGGGCCATTGAGCTGCTCCAGCTGCTCCATCCCCCCTGTGGAAGGGCTTCCCCTCTGGCAGCTGGAGGGGGTCGCTCGGATGATGTGCCCCCAGAGGCTGGGGCAGCAGAACAGAATGAGGGAGGTGGGAGGGGACACAGTGAAAGGGATGGGCGGGGCCAAAGGCGCCAGAGAACTGGGGAGTGGGAGTGGGGAGGCTGTGCAGACCCCGGGAGAGGAGGGCAAGGGGCTTGGTGCCAGGTGGGGAAGAGCAGGGAGCCAGTGCAGGGGCTGCAGGAGGGGGAGACGAGAGGACAAGGCTGCAGGAGAGAGCCGGCAGGAGAGAGCAGGCAGGCTGGGGATGGCGCGGAAAGGGAGGGCTCTGGGGAGCTCCAGGATGGAGTGAGAGAGGCAGGATGCAGAGCAGAGGAGTCCAAGGTGACCCCAAGCTCCTGGGCCTGAGGTCAAAGAAGGGAGGGGGATGGGAGAAGGGGCTGGGATTAGGAACTTGCCCTTGAGATGGAGACTGGACGTTAGTTCATTCGTTACCTGGGTCCCCACTCGGGGGTAACGTTTGCTGACTTTGCTGCCCAGATTTCTCCGTCCCTGCTGAGCTTTCCTCAGCCCCTGGTGATGGGCCCCACAGCTCCTCCTGCTCTCATTGTCTCCAGTCTCTCTGCGGTGGCCTCTGCCTCCCCCTGTTCTAACCCATTGCTAGGGCAATGCCAGGGGGACTCGCTGCGCTAGGTCTGCAGGGGCGAGTGACTCCCTTTGCTCCTTCTCTCCGTCAGGGAGTGGAGGAGTTCAGAGTCCTGGGCCAGCTGGTGGGGTGTCTTACCCTGTGCTGTGCGGAGCAGGAGCAGGAGATCTGCCAATCGGCTGTGGAGGGACTTCACCACCTCTTCTCCTTCATGCAGCTGCTAAAATGTAAGAGCACTGGAGACCCTTGTCCTTCCTAAATACACTGACATGGGGTTTCCAACATGAAAAACATATTTATTGAACACTTCCACCTTTTCTGCAACCTTTTAAACAGTCTCCATCTAGTAATGAGCCTACACCACTGCTACGGTTTCTTTTGTTCCTAATACACTTTTTTTAAAGAAATCCTCCTTATTATTCTTAGTCCTGCAAGCCATGGAGTTTACACTGATGTATACCCTCTATCCATATTCTACTCTTCATAACTCACATAAGAATGGACATACTGAGTCAGACCAATGTTTCATCTAGCCCAGTATTGTGTCTTCAGATAGTGGCCAGTGCCTCATGTTTCAGAGGGAATGAACTGAACAGGGAAATTCTGAGTGATCCATCCCCTGACATGCAGTCCCAGCTTCTGGTAGTCAGAGGTTTAGGGACATACAGAGTATGGGGTTACATGCCCTGATTATCTTGAACCCAATTATACTTTTAGCCTTCACAACATCCCACGGCAACAATTTCCACAGGTTGCCTGTGCATTGTGTGCACAGATACCTTCTTTTGTTTGTTTTTAACTTGCTGCCTCTTCATTTCATAAAGTGACCCCTAGTTCTCCTGTTATGTGCAAGAGTAAATAACACTTCCCTAGTCACTTTCTTCATACCAGTCATGATTTTATAGACCTCTATCATATCCCCCCTTAGTCATCTCTTGTCTAAACGAAATAGTCCCAGGTCTCTACTACAGACCTATATTGTTATAACTATATTGCTCAGGGGTGTGAAAAATCCACACCCCTGTCGGCAGGAGCACCTCTCCCACTCACCTAGCCAGCGCCTCTCGGGGAGGTGGATTAAGAGCTTGTTTGCATAGGAGCATCTTCACTTAAACGCTACAGCGCCAGTGCAGCTACGGCGATACAGTGTTTGAAGTGTAGACTTGCCCCCCATCTTTTTTATCTCTCCTCATATGGAAGCTGTTCCATCCCCCTAATCATTTTTGTTGCCCTTCTCTGCACCTTTTACAATTCTGGTATATCTGTTTTGAGATGGGGCGACCAGAACTGCACGCAGTATTCAAGGTTTCGGCACATCATAGATTTATATAGAACCAGTGATGAGCTGCCAAAATCTTAACAACCGGTTCCCTATAAAAAGTTCTGATTTAAGGGAGGAAGCAGAGGAGGTCCGGGGTCCCCTGCAGGGCCTGGGGCAATTGCCCCACTTGCCCTCCCCCCCGCGGCCCTGGAGCTTGCAGCCTCCATCGTACCTTACCTTGCCAGCAGCTCAAAGCAGCAGGACGACTCAGGAGCTCAGCTGAGCTGCCCAGCTGCTGGCCATGCTGCGGCTCTGCGGGGTGGGGGAAGCGGGGGAGAGCCCGGGGGAGACATCCTCGTGGGGCCGGGGGCCCCTGCAGGGCCTGGGCCAATTGCCCCACTTGTTCCTTCCCTCCCCTCTGGCCAGCCCTGGAGCTTGCAGCAGCCCCCTTCCCCCCCACACTTGCCGGGCTACTCAAAAAGCGGCAGCAGGACGACTCCCGAGCTCAGCTGAGCTGCCCAGCTGGTGCCGGTGGCTGGCCACGCTGCAGCTGGTGGGAAGCGGGGGAGGGGCCAGGGGAACCTCAGCCTCCCCAGCTGGGAATCCTGGGAGCAACAGGATGGTCCGGCCCGCGGACTGGAGTTCTTTGCCCACCTCCTGGCCCTTTAACAACCGGTTTTCCACGGAGGTCTAATTTTAGCAACCGGTTCTTGGGAACCTGTGGGAAACGGCTCCAGCTCACCACTGTATAGAACCATTATGATATTTTTCTGTTTTATTATCTATCCTTTTCCTAATGGTTCCCAACATTCTGTTTGCATTTTTAACTGCCGCTGCACGTTGACTGGATGTTTTCAGAGAACTATTTACGATAACTCCAAAATCTCTTTCTTGAGTGCTAACTTAAACCCCATAATTTTGTATGTATAGTTGAGATTATGATTTCCAATGTGCATTACTTTGCATTTATCAATATTGAATTTCATCTGCCATTTTCTTGCCCAGTCCCTCATTTTTTTTAGATCCCTTTGTAGCTCTTCGCAGGCTGCTTTGGATTTAACTATCTTGAGTTATTTTGTATCATCTGCAAATTTTGCCACCTCACTGGTTACCCCTTTTTCTGGATCATTTATGACTATGTTGAACTACACTGGTCTCAACACAGATCCTTGGGGGACCACGCTATTTACCTCTCTCCACTGTGAAAACTGGCCATTTATTCCTGTCCTTTGCTTCCTATCTTTTAACCACCGACTCATGAGAGAACCTCCCCTCTTATCCCTTGACAGCTTCCTTTGGTTAAGAGCCTTTGGTGAGGGACCCTGTCAAAGGCTTTCTGAAAGTCCAAGTACACTATATCCATTGGATCACCCTTCTCCACATCCTTGTTGACCCCTTCAAAGAATTCTAGTAGACTGGTGAGGCATGATTTCCCTTTATAAAAGGCATGTTGGCTCTGCCTCAACAAATTGTGTTCACCGACATGTCTGATAATTCTGTTCTTTCCTATAGTTTCAACAATTTGCCTGGTACTGAAGTCAGGCTTACCAGGGATCACATCTGGAGACTTTTTTAAAATTCACTCTCACATTAGCTATCTCATACAGAGGCTGATTTAAACGCTAGGCTACATACCACAGCACTGCACATAAGTCTGTCTGGATGTCTCGTGATAGCTGCAACCTTTGCACCAGGCAGGCAATTTACCATGCGGTTCTTCCAGTCATCACAAACCCAACTGTTTATATGTCTATTGATTGAATCCCCCATTACTATTTCCTGGCTTCTCTTTGTAAGTGGGATTCCCGCCTTAGGAGGGGTAGCCTCAGTGTGAGAGGACATCATGACTTCATCTGGAAGGTGGGTCCCAACTATGGGATCGTCTCCCTCTGCCCCAGCTCGATGTTCTCCTTCCCCGAAACTTTCACCCTCCTCAGCAGCACAGAGGCTGGCAGACTGGGGGTGGGACTACTCTACTGCATCCCTAAAAGTCTCCTCTATGTACCTCACTGTCTCCCTTGGCTCCACCAGTTCAGCCCCTCTGGTCTCCGATGGCCAGTAGCTCCTTGGGCCAAATGCCCACATATGCTACCTGCCCACAGGGCTGGTAATCGTACATGCTGCATTCAGTGCAATCAACTGGAGAGCCCCACGCTGCTGCTGCCCTTCTGCCTGGTTTATGGTTACTCTTCCAGGGGTTAGTTTGTTTAGTTTGGGGAGGATGGGGAACAGGTTATTGGCCTGAGTTTAGAGTATGTTTGTTAGATGTACTTGTTTCTCACACACCCTCTCTAAACTTCCTTGCAAAACTCCCGTTTGCTAACCGAAGGTCTGATTTATATTGCCTGTTGTCTGTTTCCCCTCCCTGGGTCAGCCAAAATTCCAGAGAAGCTTGGTGCAGCGTATTGGCAGCCCCTCAACGACAGTCAAGTTGAGACAGCCTTCTGGGTCACCAACACCAGCAATATCACATTGGTAACTACAGTCAGTGCTTCCTGGGATTGTTGTGCCCAGAGTTATCAGGAGTCAGAAATTAACACCCTAGGAGTCAGGGGGAAGGGACAGACCCAGGATGTGACTAACCCCATCCAGCTGGGACAGAGACCTGCCTATGGCCCACTCCACCTCATAGAATAATAGACCTCAGGAAATTATCTAGTCCAACCCCTTACTCAAAGCAGGACCAACCCAACTAAATCATCCCAGCCAGGGCTTTGTCAAGCCTGACCTTAAAAACCTCTAAGGATGGAGATTCCACCACCTTCCTAGGTAACCCATTCCAGTGCTTCACCACCCTCCTAGTGAAATAGTGTTTCCTAATATCCAACCTAAACCTCCCCCACTGCAACTTGAGACCATTGCTCCTTGTTCTCTCATCTGCCACCACTGAGAACAGCCGAGCTCCATCCTCTTTGGAACCCCCCTGCAGGTAGTGAAGGCTGCTATCAAGTCATGTGCCCCAGCCCCCGCATCATTTTCATTGCCCTCTGCTGGACTCTCTCTGATTTGTCCACATCCTTTCTCTTGTATGGGGCCCAAAACTGGACGCAATACTCCAGATGTGACCTCACCAGTGCCCAATAGAGGGGAATAATCACTTCCCTCCATCTGCAGGCAGTGCTTCTACTAATGCAGCCCAATATGCCTCCTTACATGACACATCCCAAGATGCACTGGGGCTCATCCAAACCTGATCCCAGCTCCTTGTCAGGTTTCTGGGAGCTTCCTCAGAGATTAATGCAATAAAAGGCATCATTGCATCTGCGCATGAGCGCCAGCCCCTGCTGAGCACTAGACAGTGTATCCGTGCTGCGCAGTATTGTGCCCCCGTGCACTGCCACGCTGGCCTCTGCCATGCATGACAGCTTCTGATTGCTGGCTGGGTACTGTGCTGCCCAGGTGCAGTAAGCCAGGCCTGTCCCGGTAGAGTGGGGTTTGCCTTCTCTCCTGGCCGGGCCAGTCCTGGCTGCTAGGCCACTGACCGGATCCGCGCTGGGCAGCAAAAGGGGTTTCACTGGCAGTTTGTTTCAGATTTTTGGGAAGTACTTCGACCCGTCTGAAGGCATGGACTTTCTCCTCACTGCTATCAACGGCATGAGAAACTCCAGCGTCCATGACGCAGTGACGGCCAGGAACATGCTGCATACGATCCTGGAGGTTCCCGGCCTCAGCTTGGGGAGGGTAAGAGCTGCAGTGAGAACACTATGCTGGGGGAGCCCATCCGTGGGAGACTCTGTCTCTGGATTCTAGGCATTATTGGGGGGCAGTTCTCTGGCCTGTGAAATGCAGGGGGTCAGTCTAGGTCAGGGGTCAGCAACCTTTCAGAAGTGGTGTGCCAAGTCTTCATTTATTCACTCTAATTTAGGTTTCACGTGTCAGTAATACATTTTAATGTTTGTAGAAAATCTCTTTCTATAAGTCTAATAAATAACTAAATATTGTTGTATATAAAGTAAATACATTTTTTAAAATTTTTAAGAAGCTTCATTTAAAATGAAATTAAAATGCAGATCTCCCTGGACCGGTGGCCAGGCCCCGGCAGTGTGAGTGCCACTGAAAATCAGCTTGCGTGCCACCTTCAGCACACGTGCCATAGGTTGCCTACCCCTGGTCTAGGTGATCACCATGGCCGCTTGTGGCCTTGCAGTCTATGAATCGATAGGCTGGGAACTAGTGCTGTGTTCTAGGCCTGGGGCTGGTGAAGAGGTTCTGGGAGGGCAGATGGCTCTCAGGTGCAGCAGGTCCTTGGCTCCCCAGATCAATAGCCGTGCGAGAAGCCAGGCCCCACCTCCCCATTTCCCTTCCAGGTGTCAGAGGCTGTGAGGAGCATTCATAACCACCTGGACTCCATCAGCGAGCCACTTGCCCGGCAGGAGCTGCGCAGGGCCCTTCTCCTGCTGGGTTCCCAGTTCAGCGAGGAGGTGGTCAGAACCCTGCTGGGCTGCTCACTGTCATATGTGACAGGTGCGGGGCTCGGCTACCACCACTTGCACTCTGGGTCCCCGGACTGGTCCCGCTGCCAGAGACAGGAGTGCAGAACCCTCCAGAGATCTCCTGCTCCTGCAGAGCTGCTGCTTCTCCTGGAGGGTTTTGCAGGCTGGCTTGCCCTGGACACAGGCCAATCTGCAAAACCCTGTACGGCATCCCTCGGCCTCTCCTGTGGCTGACACTCAGACCTGGCCCCATGTAACCTGCACCAGCCAACGGGGTCCTTGCAGGAGCAGGAGAGCAACAAAGGGCCGGCCGGTGAGGGACCCAGCAGGCGTGCCAGTGCCGAGGGGTGCAGGAGGCTGGCAGGGCTCTGATCGGGTGCCACTGGCTCTCTCCCTTTGCAGTGTTGCTGCGGAGATGTGGAAGATGCTGACATCCCAGCCCAAGAGCACAGAAAGATCCTTAGGAGCTGGTCAGCAGGCTGCAGGAGCGGCTCGGCGGCGGCATCAGCTCTCTGAGAGACCGGCTGGCTTCCCCCTTGGCCGTAAGTACCAGCCCCTGCAGCAGGAAGGAGTGCCGTGTGTCACCATCATGGCCTGAGGGGTCTCTCAGTCTCCCACGGGGTATAGTCATTGGGCCAAGAGAGAGAGTGTGACTTTAGCCAGTGCTATATTCGAGCGGAACACGCGAAGCGCTCTCCTGGTGCTATTCAGCAGCACTCATAGAAACACAGGGTGAGAAGGGATCGCAAAGTCAGCTCGTCCAGCCCCCTGCAACAATGCAGGACTTCTTGTTTCTAACCCACCCTGGACAGATGGCTCCAGCCTCCTTCTGAAAACCTCCAGCGAAAGAGTTTCCACAAGCTCCTAGGCATCTTTCCCATCGTCCTACTCTTCTTACAGTTAGGAAGTTTTTCCGGAGGCTTAATCTATATCTGCTGTGCTGTAGTTTGACCCCATTGCCTCTTGTCCTGCCCTCTGTGGCAAGAGAGAACAACTTTTCTCTATCCTTTTTTATGGCAGCCTTCCAAGTATCTGAAGACCATTATCTAGTCCCCCTTAATCTCCTCCTTTCCAAACAAAACATAGCCAGTTCCTTCAGCCTTTTTTCTTATGGCTTGTGTTCCATCCTCTGATCACCTTTGTCACTCGCCTCTGGATCCTTTCCAGTTTCTCCACATCCTTTCTAGACATTGGTGACCAAAACTGGACACCGTACTCCAGCTGAGGCCTAACCAGCACTGTGTAAGTGGTACTCTCGCCTCCCATGACTTGCATGCTATACCCAGGGCGGCTCTAGTAATTTCGCCGCCCCAAGCAGGGCGGCACGCCACGGGCGCTCTGGCGGTCGCTGGTCGCGGCTCCAGTGGACCTGCTGCAGACGTGCCTGCGGAGGGTCCGCTGGTCCCGCAGCTCCAGTGGAGCATCCGCAGCCATGCCTGCGGGAGGTCCACGGGCGCAGAACCAGCGGACCCTCCGCAGGCACTCCTGTGGGAGGTCCGCCGGAGCCACCTGCTGCCCTCCCGGCGACAGGCAGCGCGCCCCCTGCGGCTCTCATTGCCGCCCTAAGCGCGCGCTTGGCACGCTGGCGTCTGGAGCCGGCCCTGGCTATACCTCTGTTAATGCAACTTAAAATTGCATTTGCTTTTTTTGCAACAGCATCGCATTGCTGACTCATGCTGAGGTTGTGATCCACCACAGCTCCCAGATCCTTCTCAGCTGGTTATCCTCCATTCTGTATCTGTGCATTTGCTTTTTCTTCTCTAAATGTAGCACCTCACATTTGTCTTTGGTGAATTTCATTTTGTTATCTATAGCCCTGTGACGCTGTAGGGAGAGGGATGGATTGACCTGGAAATGGTGTTTAGTTTTACTGGGACTGTCTGCATGGGGGATGGGAG
This sequence comes from Mauremys reevesii, assembly GCF_016161935.1. NCBI lineage: Eukaryota > Metazoa > Chordata > Testudines > Geoemydidae > Mauremys > Mauremys reevesii. The sequence continues at coordinate 128,037,351 of NC_052626.1, read as the reverse complement.
AGCAGGGGATGACTTTAGGTGAGGGTCAGTACCTGAGGCTGTAACCTGAGCCAGAAAGGGGGGTGGGATGAGTCGATACTGCGTACTAAGGTTATTCCCTGTTTACACTGGTGCCCCAGCGCGCAGCAGCAGCAGCGCAATCCTCTTTATTCCTCTCGAGGAGGTGGAGTACAAGCAGTGCTGTAGCCAGGGAGATACAGAGCTGTATGTGCCTTGCCAGTGTGGACGGGGAGTGAGTTACAGTGCTGTTGGTGGCTTTATTGTGCTGTAACTCTCAAGTGTAGCCAAGGCCTAAATCACGTTTACACTCAGGGCTAGTCTACACTTACCATCTGGGTCGAGGGGGTGATTTTGACTTCTCGGAGTTCTAAGTATCGGGTATGATCTTTATGCTATATTTGGAACTCCGGAAGCACCGCGTTCAACTCCGGTACTCCACCAGTGCAAACGGCGGTGGTGGAGTCGACGAGGCGCGAGTTCGACCGCGCGTCTGGATGGGTGAGTAGTTCGAATTAAGTGCTTGAATTCAGCTACGCTATTCACGTAGCTGAATTTGCGTACCTAATTCGAACCCCCTATAGTGTAGACCAGGCTTCAGCCATGCTGCATGAAATCCTGCGCGTGGAGCTGAGCAGTGGTTTCAGCTCAGCTGGCACTTCTGACCAGTATAATCAAGAGAGTCATGCTAGGCATTGACAATTCCTGTCAGTGACAGACCAGATTGGTTACACAGCTGCCCTACCTCCTTTTCACTTTATCTAAGGTCTTGGCCACACTTGAGAATTACAGCGCAATAAAGCCACCAACAGCGCTGTAACTCATTCCCTGTCCACACTGGCAAGGCACATACAGCGCTGTATCTCCGTGGCTACAGCGCTGCTTGTACTCCACCTCCCCGAGAGGAATAAAGAGTATTGTGCTGCTGCTGCGCTGGGGCACCAGTGTAAACAGGGAATAATCTTAGTATGCAGTGACTGATCTCCGGAAGCTTCCCATAACCCTTTTAAGTGAAGGTTCCGCTCTTTGTTTTGTTGTAAACGCTGGGCTCCGGGAGCTGCTTATCAAAAAAACAAACACAGCTCCTGTTTGCTGTAAATGAGCAGAGGCAGAGGGCTCCCCCTGTCAGGCCCAGCACATGAGAGAGACAAGGTGGGGGAGGGAATGTCTTTGGTTGGCCCAGTGACTGTGGGTGAGAGAGAAGCTAACACAGAAAGCTCCAGCACTTGTCTTGGGTGAATCTAAGATATTCTCTCACCCACCCTTCTGTCTCTCATCACCCAATATCTGGGCACATGAGGAAGACCACCGACCCCACCGACACCCTTCTTTGTCTGCAGTTCTCTTGCAGCCACAGCACTACGTGCTCAGAGCTGGCCTCATGGAAGGGCTCCCTGTCGAGTGATTAAGGGTTTGGGTCTCTAGCACATAGGCCGATGGGCATTTTAAGCCAGCAGGAACTAGTCCGTGCCAGCTGCGCGTGACTAGTCGCCCGGGATCCCCTGTCCTGTGGCACTGGTCTGGTTAGATTCGTAAATGGAGGACCAGTCCTTGCCCACCTTGATGATGTGGTGTTTGTGTTTCCTATGCCAGGGCCATGGTTTCGCTCAATTTCCAGGAGCGAAACTGGATTTTCCACCATCTCATGGCCATCCTCAACGATCGGGACGATAGGTGCGTCCCGGCCGTGGCGCCTTCATTCAGGTGAGCCTCACCAGCGGGTGAGGGTCGTGAGAAGAGCCCCGGCCCAGTGGTGACTGGGGCATGGGGCTGACCTATGGCCAGGGACAGCAGATTTGTAGAAATTTTGCTGGTGCTCAGCAGAACCTGCCCCTCCAAACTCTGCCCCCCTAAACTCTGCCCCCAACCTGCCTAAGTCTCTGGGAGGGAGTTTGGGTGGGGGAGGGGGCCTGGGGTGCAGGCTCTGGGATGGGTCAGAGGGTGGGAGTGCAGGAGAGGGTGGGGATGCAGGCTCTGGGAGGGAGTTTGGGGACAGGAGGGGGTGTGGAGGGAGGGGGTGCAGGCTCTGGAAATGAGTTTGGGGGCCAGAGTGGGGTGCGGGAAAGGGGTGGGGGGGGCAGGCTCTGGGAGGAGTTGGGAGAGAGCGGCGCTTATCTGGGGCTCCTAGGCAGGGCGGGCCGGGGGCCCTCCATGTGCTGCTACCCCGAGGCACTGCCCCCACAGCTTCCTACTGGCTGCAGGGGCGCGCCCACCCCACCCAGGGGCCACAGGGAGGGGCCGGCAGCCATGGGAGCAAGCAGGCAGGAGGCTGCTCAGCTCTGCTGCACTGCCAGTGGTGGTGGGGGCCCCAGGCTGTTTTAAATGGCCTGGGAGATGTGGGGGGAAAGGTGGGGCTGAGGCCCATGGTGCCCAGGCACCATGGGCCAATGGAACTTGCCGCTCATGCCTATGGCCAGGAGAGGGGTGGCCCTGAAGGCCCTGGGGGTGGGTGGGTGAGCAGGGGCAGAGAAAGCTCCTACAACCTTAGGGGTGGAGTCACTCAGTCTGGGCATTGTTACCTGCCCCAGCTGGTGTCACGGGGCTGGAGCAAGGCCCAGGGTCAGGTGTCTCTTGTTCCCCAAGGCTCAGTTCCATAGAATGGTCCCTTGTGTGACCTTGGCCCTCGAGCCCCCTCTGACATCCGTGTGCCATGCGCAGGCCGGGCAGCCGCCTGCCCATTCATGGCCAGTTCACCTGCCCCCTGCAGACCGGGCGACCCTTTGGAGCACAAGGCTGCAGACCCCCCCGCCCCACACCACTGCTCCGTGTGCAGCTGAGCCTTAGTGAGGGAGCAGGGCAGGCCTTGATCTCAGCTGGAGCCTCGAGGGGCCGTCGCGCTAGCAGCGTTTCAGTGGGGCCCACACGGTGACCAATCACGATGCCCTGCATGCAGCCCATGCTGGGCCTTGGCCAGTGGAGCTAAGGGCCCCGTGGCAGAGATGAGGCGCGAGAGGCCAGCCCCGTTCTCTAGCTTGATTTGCTGTTGGTGTGTTAGCTCCTCCAGTGCCCTGACCTTGGCAACGAGCTGGAAGACGCCATCGTGGAGGAGATGAGCAGGCAGCTGAGAGACCCCCAGACCGTGGTGCGCTGGTTGGCGCTCAAAGGCCTCCTCAATCTGGCCCTTCTCCCAGAGAAGGTGAGAGGGGAGGAGGGCTGGGGGATAAACCCAGAACCGCAGGGAGCTGCTGCAGGGCTGGGGTCATTGAAACCTTCCCGGGGGTATGGCCCTGGCCTGGAGTCAGGAGCCCTGGCTTCTATTCCTGGCTCTGCCACTGACCTGCGGGTGCCCTTGGGCAAGCCCTGCCTGGCCTTTGTCTGCTGTTCTGCAGGGCAGGGCCTGGCTCCTGCAGGGTGCGTCTCTAGGTGTGTGGAGCATCTGGCTCAGCTGGGCCTGATTGTGTCTGGGGTCTCTGTGATCCAAAGAACCCTAGCACTAGAGTAGCAGCAGAGCTGCAGACTCTAGACCCCAGGGAATGCTGGCGACCCCAGTGATCAGGACGCTTGGATAGAGCCATTTCACTACAATTAGGAACCATTTTTTCCTACAAATCCACTTTTAAAGCCTCATAGGTTTTAACTGTTGACGCCACGGCTCTGTCCCGCAGCACTCGCCTCCTCTGAAGAGCTCTGGAAGGGCCTTTTGCTGCTAAGATCTCATAACAAGTTTGATACCCACAGTATAGTGAAGGCAGAGAAAGCCCTTGGGGCTTAAATACACAGATCTGACAGCCTGGTAAAGAGGAGACAATCTGAAGGCAACTCGTTAATGATAATTTACTTCGCCTGAGAATAGGGGGTCAGTCCGGTTTATTAAACCCGGACTATGACTAGATCAGACATGGAGAGGGCGTGACTGTAATTCTCTTTGTTATACACCATTCCCATCGTTCCATGCACTTCAGCCTGGTTTTCACTTGCTTGTGGTTCATTTTCCTTTCTGGAAACGGTTAGCCTGTATATGACCTATTTTTTCCCTGATGCCGGTTGAGATTTTGTGGGGCTGTCTTTGAAAGGTTGAAAACCAAATACAGAAATGACTGAATCTGGCTTTTAGTAACAGACTAACCCTAGAACTAGTGTGCAAAATCGACTCCCTCCCCTAGGCTGGGCTGTAAGGACCAGGATTCAGGAGAACCCAGGTTCGGTTCCTGGCTCTGCCAGACTCCCTAAGTGACTGTGGGCGAGTCACGTAACCTCTCTGTGCCTGAGTTCCATGTCTGTACAATGGGGATAGAAATCCTTCCTTCGTGTGTCTAGCCTGTAAGCTCTAGGGCAGGGACCGTCTCTTACTGTGCCTGGAAAGCCCCCAGCACAAGCCCTTATTGCAGACAGGCCCTCGAGGTGCTATTCGAACAATAATACACTTGATTTATTTGGGGTCAACGTGTTGTGTAGAGAACTTCCCACGGATGATATCTGCTAATAAAAACCATCCCCTGAGATCTGGGGTACAAGGAAGCAGCTGCTTATGTTGCAGGTTGCCGGACCCACTGCCCGTGATTTTAGCTGGCTGTGCAAAGGCATTGAGGCTGTAATATGTCTCTGGAGGCAGGGGCGCTGGAAGACTTTTTATAGTGGAGGTGCTGCACCCCCCCCCCCTTACCCCTGTCCACACACCCCTCCACCACTAGAGCTTTGGTCAGGAGCAGGGCCATGGCTCCAGGAGGCGGGGGCGGGGGGTGGATAAGGCAAGGGGACCAAGGCTGGGGCCATAGCTGGGGGTTGGCTCAGGGCCGGCAGCTGGGACCCTGTGTGTGGGGCCAGGAGCAGAGCCCTGCGTAAAACCTGGGAGTGCTGCAGCACCCCCAGCACCCCTAGCTCCCATGCCTCTGTCTGCAGGGGAGGCAGACATTGTTTTGGAAATGGCTTGTTGGGTCACTGGAGGGTGTTTCGTAAAGCAGCTCCTCCTTTCACACAGGTGGGGAAACTCCAGCGTCTGCTGCCAGATGTCCTGGAGCGACTCCAGGAGGTAGACAGAGACCTCATCCGCAAGGCCATCGCCGTGCTGAAACACCTCCTCGCCGGCATGGACAGGCAGAGCGCCAGCCGCGCGGCTGTGCAAGTGGCTGAGCAACTCCTGCCGTTGTTTGATGATGTAAGGCCTGGCAGCTCACAGGAGATCCCATCAAACTGCGGACATGTGAATGGGGGCTAGGGGGTGGGCTAGCAGGGCCTGTGCTATGGTCCTAGCCAGAAAACGGATTGTCATAAATCATGAGCCCATTCCCACCTTCCTCTCACTCTCCATGAGAGCACATGGCAGAAAGGATGGGAACCCTGGTGTCCCGCAGGCCTACTGACAAGGATGAGGGCAGCCTGGGGACGAGGCTCCCCTTGGGGAAGGACGTGCATTCCTGAGCCTGCATGCAGCGAGGGGGCCTCTGCAGCACAGGGTGCTGCAATGCTCTTGCTGGCTTCCAGGGTGACAAGTGATGGTACCTTGGTGAAAATCTGCCCTCCTTTCCCTGGCCAGGAATCCTACAGCTGGCCTGTCAGCTCCATAAGGAAATGGCTCTGTCTGTAGGTTCTGCAGCTACCGCCTTTCCTCTCCCCTTCGCTCTTATGGCAGGGCAGCGCCAAAGGAGGGGAAAGTTCTCCTCAGATCTTTTGTACCCACAAACTAGCCCCCGCCGGCGCATTCACCAGACTGATGTTCAGTCCCACACTGGGTGGCGAGATCCAGCAAGCGGGCAGGAGAAAGGGGCCCATCTGTTACTGCCTTCCAGGGGTAATGCCCCAGTGGGGGCTCCTGGAGGACTCCCAGCTCTCATAACGGTAAATCCTACTCTCAGCCCTCCCGAATTTCTGATGGGACCCTGCCGCTCTTTATTTAGTAGTGGCACAGGCCTGGCTAAAGCTGTTCCCAGGGTCTCCTGGATCCCCAGCTGGCCAAAGGGACAGGGCAGCCTGGACCAAGGATGCAGGATCTCGCCCTGGGCGAGCTTTTAAACCAAACCCCTCTCAGGCCCGGGGGGAACAGAACAGGTTCTTTATGGGGCAGGGGTTATATCCAAATAGTGTTAATGAACACAACGCCCATTGTTGTCAGTAGTGTGTTGTCAGAGTGCTACCGGTGTGGTGCTCTGCTTTCTCCTTGTTGATATCACTCGGCGCATGCGTGTGTTCCCTCTGTGTGCTGCCCCAGCTCTGCAGATAGCTGACACAGCAGACCCAACGAGAACCCCCAATAACCACAGAGTCCAGTAAGATGCAAAGCCACGTCGGCTAGGTTTATTGCACTCGACACAATTGCAGTTCCCTGTAGGTTTCTTAGCCTAATACAGGGCATACTACGAGAAAGTGCCTCTTGGCAATGGAGCCGGCTCAGTGGCGGGACTTTCCACTGCCCCCTCGGCCGGACAAAGGCACCGCCCCAGGGATGCATTCTTATACACAGACACAAACAAGTTACACATCACACCTGACGATGAGGTACAACCCTCCACGTAGCACGGTACAACCTTTCTACGATTTAGGTGCCGCCTTCTACCTTGTACATGTTGGTTCGATCAAACAACTCTATCCATCATTTTACCCTTTGCCCCTGTCATTGGGATGGGCCAGCCTGTTCTTTGTTATCTGTGTTGAATGTGCTAGTATGTGAATGTTCAGGACCTTTTAGATACGTATCAGCCCTTTCCTTGCCAGCTTCTGTGAGCAGGGCCTGCCTCTGGCTCACAGCTTAACTTTGCTTTATGTTAGCAAAGTCTTGTTCATTACTTTAGTTCAGGCCTCAGGCCTCATACTGGGCCTTTATCATGGCCTGCACTTACTACACCCATCACCAGGGAAAGGCAAACAGGCCTCAACAACTGGAGGGAAGACGAGAGAGGTGCCAGTTCAACATCTGCCTGTGCCCACTGCAGTGCAGCCCTGATGCCCCTATACCCCTCCCACGTGTTTTGTACAGAGCCTGCCCAGCTGTTCTGAGCTGACCTCTCGCCCCACCCCAAACCGCTGGAGGCTGGGTGGCTTCCAGTCATGGCTTCCAAGGCCCCCTATCTGGGAGCTCCTGCACATTTACCACCCCTTGGCCCTGGTTAAATTCACCCCAGGTCCCTGAGCATGGCCCAAACAAACACCAAGGTAGGAATTTGCCCCATGCCTGGCCCCTTGGCCTGGCTAGAGGGCCGCTGTGGGTCAACACCAGTGTGAGCTGCGCCTTCAAAGCCGGGTGGACAAACTACACCCCCTTCGCTCTTGAATCTTTCCTCATCGCTCCCTCTCTGCCGCCCCTGTCCTGGCGCAGCTCCACCCTGAACGTTTCCCCTTGGTTGACAAAGGCGGGTGCTGATGTCAGTGCACCCAGAGCTGGCTGTGAGAGCCCAGTGGCAGTCTCACCCCAGCTTACTGCTCTCCCTGGCCAAGAAGTTACCAGGCCAGCCCCTCAGCTGGTGGAAATCTGCATCTCTATTGCCTTCAATGGCGCTATGCCCATGAGACTCTGGCCCCAGCTGTGGCTGTATGGCTGGAGGTGAGTTACCAATACCCCCTGCAGGGCAGACATCTCTGGCACAGTGTGCGCTCGCCCCGCTGGATGAGAATGACTGTCACAGTGTCTCCTCCCCTCCCTATATCGTCTCTTGCAGGTGTCCAGCAAGCTCCGGGTGCTCTCCATCACCCTTTTTAAAGACCTGCTGGAGCTTGTAAGGGGGCCCAACCGGAGGCAGATGAAGGAGCATGTGCTCCAGAGCCTGGTCCCACTGCTCCTCCTTGTGCATGGTGAGTGTCCCAACGTGTCCCAGGTGAGGCCACGAACTGGAGTCTGCGGCTGAGATAATTACAGAGCGACCAGTAATTTGTTGGGGGGGGGCAACATGTGACACCCCCCTTTAAAGGGTCTGGCCGGTAGAGGGCAGGTGCTCAGTGCTGTGACAATCAGGCACTCAAAATCACTTGAATGTTGAGTCCAGTAGTGCCATGATCATGGTGCCCCACCCAACTGCTGAGTCTTCTCTGCATCCTCTGAGCTCAACACCCCCCTGCAGCCAGGCTGAGAGATTGGGTGAGGCGAGGAGTTGCCTCACCACTCCTACAGCCACTGGCCTCCGCACACTCCCCTGGCTGTGCTGGTGGGAAGAGCACAACCCTGGCCATGGCCCCTACCAGGGCAGAGCAGCATTTCCACCACATTTGTTCGGGAAAAGGGAAGGGTGGGTGACATAGCTCAGACTCCTCACTCCCAGAGCAGGTTCATAGCTGGGCCTCCCAACGGGAGCTAGAGAATGGCTGAGCTCCCTCCTTGGCATTTCCTGGAGGGCAGCAGGGCACCTGAAGTTAGGCGGCGCCTAACAATGCCCAAGCCCCCTTTGTGACTCTCCCCCTCTCTAGGCCTAAGTGCCCATCTGTGCATTGTGGGGGAAGGGGGAGGGTAAATACAGGCAGGGATGAGCTCTCAGATACTGCAGGGATGAGGCAGTCCTAGAAATAGTGAGTGAATGGGGTTCATTGGGACTTCTTGCCTGTGTCTGGAGGCTCCCCCAGCTGTGGAGGGCGGCGGGGATGTTTAGTGAGGGTTGCGGTTGTTCCCACTAGTCCCCTGCCTCCTGCCACCCGGCCTGCTGCCTCCTTGTTGTGGGCCGAGAGGTACAGAGCTGGCTTGGCCTGCCGGGGCTCTCCAGAGTGCCATGGCTCTGACCTCCATTTCCTTCCTTTCAATCTTAGACCTCAAAGGCTTGCAGCAGGACAGCAAGTCCACAGTCTGATGCCTGGCTTCTCAGACCATCTTCATCCTGGAGGCCTTCAAGATCCAGCCTCCAGCCTGCTGCGGCCTATGGACATTTGTCCATAGGATGACCACAATGTGCACTGCGGAGAGCCCGGTCATTGAAGCTGCCCAGCTGCCCTAGCTCTGGTAAAAGCCAGCCTCCCTTCTCTGGGGGCTTTTGGCATCAGAACCCGCCTGGAGCAAGGTGGAACACTTCATGCCAGACCATGACTTCTTCCCCATTGGCTTCCTGCCCTGTCCAGTCACCAGGTACAGCGCCAAAAATGTACACGACTGGAAATGGGAACGGAGGGTAGAACATAAACCCTACACCAGGTGTGGGAACATGTCAAAAAGTACATGTTGAATAAAGCTATTGAGCAGTTAACTAGTCATGTGCTCCCCCTCCCCTCCCGGTACATAGCAATCCCCCCTGTACATAGCAATCCTCTGTTTCAATTTGGTGCTTTCTGATGTATTTTTATGCTTTTATTTATTTTATTTCTTTGATATATTAAATAACTGTATTTACAGTAATACATAGAGGTATAAAAGATTTACACATCTTGTCCTGTAAACAGAACACAGACCGCTCCACTGGATCCCACAACCCATATAGGGAGAAAGCCGTAGCAAGCGTTGACATCTCCAAAATCATCTCAGGGCAAGAAAAGGCACCTGCTGTTTTCAACACTTGTACAGGCTAGACACAGGGCGAGGGCTAGACTAAGTGATCACGGTTAGTCCTGCTCCATCTCTGCCATCTGGGTTTCCATCTACAGCTGTTCACACTCAAAATGCAGGACAGGGGTAAGGTTAGCCTATCACCAAAAGAACCTTAATGTAAAGCAGTGCTCCTGCCAGATTCCCCATTCGAAGGGTGTGATCATTTCTGCCCTGACATGGACGAGGCCTCGTGTCCTGGTGTTAGGAGCACTGTGCTCTGTATCCTACATATTCCCAGCTTCCAGGCCCCTGCCAGGCATTAGGGGTGCTGTGCTCTGTACCCTACACCCCCCATCTCTCAGCCCCCCCGACCCGGTGTTAGAGGACGCTGTGCGCTGTATCCTACGCATCTCCCAGCCCCTGCCCAGCGTTAGGGTTCTGTGCTCTGTACCCTACATTGCCCCATCTCCAACCCCTGCCCAACTTAGGGGTGCTGCGCCTGTACCTTACACATCCCCAGCCTCCCTGCTCAGCATTAGGGGTGCTGTGCCCTGTATCCTATGCATCTCCCAGCCTCCTGCCCAGCGGTAGGGGAGCTGTGCTCTGTACTCTACACATCCCCGCCTCCCAGCCCCTCTGCTCAGCGTTTGGGAGCTATGCTCTGTACACTACACATCCCCCGTCTCCCAGCCCCCGTGCCTGGTGTTAGGCAGAGTCTAGTGTTTGTAAACATACTGGATCTTCCAGAGTCTATCAGCACACGCTGGGTGCAACAGCTCTGGGTATCGACAGGGCCTGATGCTGGAACCTGACCTGAAGGTGGATTGGCCACTATCCTGGCGGTTAGGACACAGGCAGGTAGTAGAGGGGCTCTGCTTGGGGACCCAATTCTGCCTTTCTGTCCAGCCGCATCCCCTCTAATGACTCACCACAGCACAGGACTTGGGGGCACCTGCTGGCAAAGTGGCCTCAATCCCCACCATACAGGCAGGGATCATTCAGCCAGCGATAGCCTTTCTCACGAGCCCCAAGCACCTGTGTGTCATGGCTTCCTGCAGGGGTTCAGGGCTAGCAACTGCCTGGGTGGAGAGAACAGGCCCTGGCTAGGTAGAGGCTCAAACCGGTGAGTGGCAGTTTAGATCCCCAGCGAGCTGTAGGGGTGAAACACGGGCGGGGAACCAACCCCAGTCAGTTCCTATAAACCTTGCCCCTGAGGTCTCAGTAGAAATAGGGATGTTCACCTGGCAGCATGCAGGTGTGAAGGACTGGAGAGGGAGGTGGCGGATGTGCCCTTTTGATGCCCGTGCCTGTGCGCTGGGGCGGGGGGGCGGGCGCAGGCTCTGCTCCGTGGTACTGCTGGCAAACGTCTGCGACTCGCATGCCCTGGGTGCACACGCCCCTACAGTGGAACGTCTACGGGCTCAGCACAGCCTGAAGAACGCCAGCTCCTGTGTAAGGGAAGTCACCAGTTTTTTACAAGAGCTGGAAACCGACACTGGATAAGCCAGGAACTCCTGATCGACACTTTCGTCCCTCCAGGAGTCCGACTCATCTAGTGCAGAGAACTGGGGGGGGACAAAGACTGAGCTGAAGCTAGCTTCATGCTCTCCAGGATGCCGGGGCGCCCTCATGCTCTAGCTGAAGGCGGCCTGGGAGTTCCCAGCATTGCCCTCCTGCCGTTTGTCTCTGGGAGCCCTTGCCCTGCAGCCTGGCCTGTCTGTTCTCAGGGGCTGTGTGCTGCCAGGTGCACATGCCCAGCGCGGAGTCCCTTGTTTAATGCCAGGGGACGGTGACTGGGAAGGAAATGTACTGCCATGCCAAGCCTGGGAATGAGCTGGTGATAAGGCCCTGGGGTGCCTGGCATTTCAGTTCCCAGCGGGGCTGGGAGCCAAGTGCCTCCTGGAGCCAGGGAAGAATTGGCGGAAGAGCCCACAGCAGCAGCAGGAGCTGTGTGTGCCTCAGCCCTTTCGTGCCTGTGAGTGGCGCCTCCTGAGTGGACAGAGGGGGCTGTAAAAATGGCCGGAGCCATGGCCCTGCATTGTGGTGGGGCCTGGCCCCTCTGGGGGTTGGGTGGCAAGATCACGGTGTCACTGGGGGGAGAAAACTCCATAGACCTTGTACTGCTCTGGGCTGCCATGAGATGGAGAGACAGGAAAACCCTGGCGGGGGGAATGGCCCCTCCTGCTGGCAGCAGCTGCAGCCTCTAGAGCTGATTGGGGCATTACGGGTGGCAGCAGAAGCATCAGGTGGAGACTGACTGAATTGCCCACCCTGATCCATCACGCTGCAGGGTTGGAGGATGTTTTCCACTCATCAAAGGGGATGGTCGGTGCACGGTGGGTTGTTAAAGCCTAGGATTGCAGGGGACTGGTCAGAGCATGAGATGCCCCCTGGTGTTGCAGCCCCGTCTGCTGGCTCCTTTGCAGGGGGGCCACGCATGTTGAAGCACAGGGCATTTCAGGGGTGGGTTGATGATGGGAGCCCAGTGCCTGCCCAGGTTACACCCGATGGCTCTGGCTGTCTGTTGGTGGCAGGAGAGGCAGTCAGAGCAAGCAGAACAGGCAGGCCCTGGATCCCTGCTGGGGCGGGAGTGAGGGGGCAAGAGTTTTCTAAGATCTCTGTCACACAGCCTGCAGCTTGGCAGACCCAGGTATTTCCACTGCTCTGTCTTTGATCAGAGTCACCATCACCTTCTAAGGCCTCCTGCTTTATGGGACTGGGTTCAATCTCCGACGCCAGCAATGTGATCTCGGGCGAGAGCTGCAAAGGGATGTTAAATGTAGATCCCCAAACTCCTGATCAGCTGCCCCTTCACCCTGTCATGTCTGCTGGTAGGGGGAGGAATGGAGTCCCCCCAGGGCAGGGGCCATTCAGGAGACCCAGCGTGCGGGGAATCAGGCCTGGGATTCTCTGCTGCGGCTGCTACCACACAGGCCTTGAAGAGATGAGCTGCGAAACCCCCACAAAGCCAGCCCCTGGCACAGAGCTCTGTAGCACTGGGACCCCGTACCATGTAGGGAGTGGAGGCTGCTCTGTATGCCAAGGTAAGCCCCAAACTGGCCGTGCGGAGCTGCCCCAAACCGAGTGGGAATCCTGCTCGTTGTTTATGTACCTGCCCCCTGAGTTACCTGGCACTAGCATAAGAGTGTAATGATCACAGCTCCTTGGCAGGACTTCAGCTCAGGACCTGCAGCACCAAAGCACAGGCCCCACTGCCCGAGATAAAAGAGTAACTCCCTCCTAGGGTAGCAGTAGTAGGCATTTATCCTTCACATGCACCTGCAATTACTGCGGAACAGACACTCCCTTCACAAGCACATTCATCCTCAGTGTGTGGCTGGGGGCACAGGCCTGAGATTGGCGGCTTCAGACGCACACAGGCCAGGGGAACCGAAGCTTGGCTGGAAATCTCCCCTCCCCCTCCAAATGCGGAATCCTGTCTGACTCTTCCAGTGGGTTGGACTGCGTGCAGTGGCCTCCCTGGGGACAGCAAAGGCAGGTGGGGTCCTGTTGCCAGGAGGAGTTTGCAGTAGGTCCCCTGTGGGTACAAGTGACTGAGTGAGCTGGAATACCAGGAGCTGCCATGGCCTGGGAGGTGTCACACGCCAGGTGTGATGGGGCAAGGCCAGATGGCTACAATAAAGTAGTGAGGAACAGGTATATTAGCCCCAAGCTACACAAATCCCTGGTACCATGGTAACCAAATGGCAGTTGCTCCAGGTTAATCAAGACACCTTGGGCCAATTAAGATCTTTCTAGAAGGCAGTGGAGATAGCTACATTGATTGGGACACCTTGAAACCAATCAAGGGCTGGCTGGAACTAGTTAAAAGCCTCCCAGTTAGTCAATAAGATTCACATGTGAGGAGCTGGGAGCAAGAGGTGCAAGGAGCTGAGAGTGAGAGGGTGTACTGCTGGAGGATTACAAGCATTATCAGACACAAGGAGGAAGGTTCTGTGTTGAGGATAAAGAAGGTGTTTGGAGGAGGCCATGGGGAAGTAGCTCAGGGAGTTGTAGCTGTCATGCAGCTGTTACAGGAGGCACTATAAACAGCTGAGATCCACAGGGCCCTTGGCTTGAAACCGGATTAGAGGGCGGCCACGGTTTACCACCAAACCTCCCAACTACGCTTCAGACACATGAGGAATTGACCCAGAATGTGGGTTCCACCAGAGGGGAAGATCGCTGAGGTGAGGAAATCCACCAATAAGCGCAGGACCCACCAAGGTAGAGGAGGAACTTTGTCACACAAGGCATTGGTTCATCGCCTGGCTGGGTAACACCACTTCCTCCAGCTTCTCCTCTGCTCTGCATGCAAACTCTGAAAGCCATGAGTGAGGTGCTGAAGACCTTGATGTCTGAGGATGAGAAGCCCAACCTTGTGGAGCTGCAGAACATCTTGGAGGTCTGGAGGCATGAGTGCAGGAAGGGGCCTAGTCCTGTAGTTGGGGCGGGGCTCGGCGACCAAGGCTTCATTGAATCCCAAGCATGGGACACCTCACCCCTCTTCTTCTGTTCCTCAGAGTAAGTAGATTCTGTGGGTGGTTTGTTGCCCAAAAAGAGGGAAATGTCCTTGGCAGAGACTTGGTCTCCTCGATTCCAGAGCCCGGGAAGAGGGAATCATAGAAGTGTAGGGCTGGAAGGGATCTCAAGAGGTCATCTACTCCATTCCCTGCACTGAGGCAGGGCCAAGCATTCCTAGACCGTCCTTGATGAGTGTTTGTCCAGCCTGCTTTTTAAAACCTCCATGATGGGGAGTCCACCACTTCCCTAGGTCACCTGTTCCAGTCCTTACCCACCCTTAGAGTTTTTCCTAATATTTAACCTAAATCTCCCTTGCTGCAGATTAAGCCCATTACTTCTTGTCCTATCTTCAGGCGATTATAGAGAACAATTGGTCACCATCCTCTGTATAACAGCCCTTAATGTATTTGAAGACTGTTATCAGGTGCCCTTTCCATCTTCTCAAGATGAAACATGCTGAATTTGTTCAACCTTTCTTCATAGTTCAGGTTTTCTAAACTGCTGATCATTTTTTGCCTCTCCTCTGGACTGGCTCCAGTTTGTTCACATCTTTCTTAAAGCGTGGTGCCCAGAACTGGACACAGTGCTCCAAGCTAATACACCTCAGAATGACATTTCCCATTTTTTCTCAACAGCATCACACTGTTGATTCAAATTCAGTGTGACATCCATGATAACCCCCAAACCCTTTTCTGCAGCACTGCCACCTTGCCGGTTATCCCCAACTTTGTTTTTATGCATTTGATTCTTTCTTCCCAAGTGTCACATTTGTTTTGTCTGAATTTCATCTTGTTGACCTCAGACCAACTCTCCAATTTAGCAAGCTCATTTTGAATTCTAATCTGTCCTCCAAAGTACCGGTACTTGCAACCCCTCCCAGCTTGGTGTCATCTGCAAACTTTGCAAGCATAATCTCCTCTCCATTAACCAAGTTCTTAATGAAAATATTGATTAGTACTGGACCAGGCACACCCCTGGGGGACCCCACTTGAGACACCCTCCCAGTTTGCCTCGTAGTCAGTGATAACTCCTCTTTGAGTTCTGTCTTTCAATCAGTTGTGCGCCCCCCCTTATAGCAATCTCATCTGGATCAGACTGGTTTAGTTTGCTTATGAGAATGTCTTGTGGAACCATGTCAAAAGCCTTACTAAACTTCATATACATCATCATATACTGCCTCCCTCCATCCACTAGGCAAGTAACCCTGTCAAAGAAGGAAATTAGATTGGTTTGGCATGGTGATATTGGTTATTACCCTATTATCTCCTCTAGATTCTTACAAACTGTTTAATAATTTGTTCAGTATCTTTCTGGGTACCAATGTTAGGCTGACAGGTCTATAATTCCTTGGGGCCTCCTCGTTCCCCTTTCTGAAGATAAGTTCTGTGTCTGCCCTTCTCCAGTCCTCTGGAGCCTCAGCCCTCCTAAAGATGCAGCGATTGCTTTGCCTAGCTCCATCTAGGGTGAATATCATGAGGCTCTGCCAACTTGAATACATCTAACTGACCTCAATTGTCTTTTACCTGTTCTCTCCCTAGTCTAGCCTGTATTCCTTCCCCCTTGTTGTTAATATTGTGTTAAGCATCTAGTCCTCATTAACCTTTTTAGTGAAAACTGAAGCAAAAAAGGCATTAACACCCTGGCTTTGTCTGTGTCATCCATTATTTGCTCTCCTTCCCTGCTGAGTAGTGGCCCTGTTGTGTATTTGGTTGTCATGGTTTTTGTTCCTATGGCAACTGAGTTAGATTATTAGGGGATAGCCCAGCCGGTTTCGGCCGGTTGGGTGAGCTCTGTGTCTGTAAATAAAATGGTGGTTTTGTTAGCTGTCTGCTCTCTGGCCTCAAGTGATTTCTTCCTAAACCGGCTGCCCCCAAGGATATAACAGGCCCCACACTTTCCTTTGTCTTTCTCTTGCTCCTAATGCATTTATAGAGCTGCTTCTGATTGTCTTATGTCCCTTGCCAGTTAGAACTCATTTTTGCCTTAGCCTAGCTGATTTTCTCCTATGTGCTTGAGCTATTTTTTGGTACTTCTCCTTAGCAATTTGTCCCAATTTGTTTCTCTCAGGTCCTGCTCCCCTGAACCGTGTCCTAAGAGGTGCATGGGCAGCTGACAACAATGGAAAGGATTGCCTAGCTGATCAAACTCATGGTCTGGTCATCACAGATTCAACGTGACTCTGTCTGCCTCCTAACTGCACTGAGCAATCTCGTCATGCAGCACTCCCTGGCAGGAAAATCCAGGCCAGGAATAGTGACTCAGCAAGGTCCTCCGTAGGAGTCCAATCTAATATGACATGATGTTGATGGGTCTGTCCTCTGACTCCAGTGGGCTTTGGGTCAAGCTCCATAATTCTATCTCCAAGGACTTTCCCCGCTGTTCCTTTAAGAACACCAGTCCTCCAATTTACCATGATACCTCTGAATTTTAGCTCTATCCTCCAAAGTGTTGGCAACTCCTCCTAGCTTTTTGTTATCTGCAAACGTGACCAGTCTACTCTCTCTACCTACATCCAGGTCATTAATAAAGATGTTAAACAACACCAGACAACAATAATGTAGTCCAGCCAGAACACACATAGTAGGCAAGCTAAATCACATCTCCAGCACAACTGTCTGTTACAGCCAGCACTCCTCTGATGCAGTGAAAAGAGCATTAGGAAATTGTTCTATTCCTAACTACTTCTTTGAGAAGGCTAAAGATGCTGGTGTTATTGCCATAGGTTATGCTATTCAATGTCCGTGCTTAACTCAAGAACATTTAGTGCAAGGGATAAATGTTGTGCAATTCAGTGGAGACCTTGACCGTGTTTTAAAGAACATGACCAAACTGGACATTGCCTGCTTGCAGTGTTATATTGACTGTCTGGTCCACGGAAAATGTTACAGAACCCTGCTTAAGAAAAAGACTATTTGTAAGAAATCTAAAAGGATTAAGTTAGAGAATGGTGAGGGGATAAACATGCAATATTGTCAGGGTTCCCTCCCCACTCTGAACTCTGGGATACAGATGTGGGGACCCACATATAAGACCCTCAGCTTATTTCTACCCGCTTAGGTCTAAAAACTTCCCCAAGTCACAAATTCTTCCTTGTTCTTGGGCAGTATCATTGCCACCACCAGGTGAGTTAGACAAAGATCCAGGAAAAGGACCACTTGGAGTTCCTGTTTCCCCAAAATATTCCCCCAAGTCCCTTCGCCCCCTTTCCTGGGGAGGCTTGAGAATAATATACTAACCAAATAGGTAAACAAGGTGAGCACAGACCAGACCCTTGGGTTTTTAGGACACTAAAAACCAATCCGATTCTTGAAAACGGAACTTTATTATAAAGAAAAAAGTAAAAGAAGCACCTCTGTAAAATCAGGATGGAAGGTAATGTTACAGGGTAATAAGATTTAAAACACAGAGGATTCCCCTCTGGGCAAAACTTTAAAGTTATAAAAAAACAGGAATAAACCTCCCTCTTAGCATAGGGAAAATTTGCAAGCTAAAACAAAAACATTTTACAGTAATGTTAAGCGTTGTTGTGATGGTGATTTAATGTTTAATACTTTAAGAAGGCCTCAAAGAAAAATGTATTTTAACTACAAGAAAAAAAATTAGCCAAAAGCAGCCCAGTTGTGCAGACAACTTAATTCCCCCTCCCAGATCACAAAAAGGGAATGTTAGGAGGAGGGCCTAAAGTCCTTAAGTATCTATTAATTCAGAGTTGTGATGATCGAATCTACCTGCTAACTACAGACTTTTGAAATCTGTTTGAAACAAAGAGTTAGGCTGGTGTAAAATCTCAGTTTTTGGAGACTGTCCTCTTTCAACAGAAACTATCTTGAACTGAATTTCTGCTGGACTGCAAGAGGAGGTGTGCTCCCTGTTTTTAACTTTGAAAATATATATTACATAATGTCACTCTTTGGCCATTCTGTCCTTACTAAATAATGGCACCAGTCTTATTGCAGTGTGATCTGTTGTCTTTGTGTAAAAGATACCCATTTAGAACAAAAAGCTGAAATATATGTTGTAGAATCGTGGCTGGGGGGGGGAACCTCCCTAAAAATCTGTTTACCATTTAAAAAAACCAGGGATGGTTCAGACATGTTTGAGTACAATAGAGCTGACCCACTCTGTTGAACTGAATGGTTTTAACCACACCCCCAGGTCATAGCCAAAGTGACTGAGATTAGCCACCCTTGTTGCCATGGGGTTAATGGTATAAGGGATCAGTAATTAAATTTGATGGGTGTACACCCACAGTAAGAGAGGAGAGTGAGTGAGGATGGTGAGCTTTGATTAATATGCAACTGAAATAAAACCTCAGGAGTTAGCAGAAGCTATTGGACAGTTTAACTATAACCTAGGAGTTGGTTGAATTCTATTGGACAGTTTAAATATGACCCCAGGAGTTGGTTGAATTCTATTGGATAGTTTAAATATGACCCCAGGAGTTGGTTGAAAGCTATTGGACAGTTTAAATATAACCCAGGGGTTGGTCAAATGCTATGCCTCACTCTTTCTAGCAACTCAAAGTCATTAAAATAATAATTTACAAAAATAAACATGGGTCTAACCCAAAACTGAAATGTTTCCAGGGTTCACAAACCTCCACAATACTTTAGAACAAGCATTTGTGCTAAAGAAAATCAAACATGTAAAAGCTCTGGGTATTTGTAGGGTGCTTACTATGGTTGTGATGCACCCATTTTATTTCAAAACAGCCCCAAATTTTAAGCATGAAAGAAACATGTTTAAAAACAAACAAACAATCCCCAAGACATTCGTTGATATCTGCAAGGGGCCCTACACTTGGGAATTGGTAGAGTAACATTAAGGATTGTTGTGTATGGTGATTTAATGTTTAATACTGAAAGGCCCCCAAAGAAAAATGTATTTTAACTAAAAGAAAAAAATTAGCCAAAAGCAGCCCAGTCATGCAGACAACTTAATTCCTCCTCCCCAGATCACAAAGGTGAATGTTAGGGGAGAGTAAGGTAACCACATGTCCCGATTTTATAGGGACAGTCCTGATCTGGGGGTCTTTTTCATATATAGGCTCCTGTTACCCCCCACCCTGATTTTTCACACTGGCTATCTGGTCACCCTACTCTCCCCAAAAAATGGAGGGGTCAAAATGGTTTTTAAAAGCAGTTTCGTTTTTATTCTGAAAAAAAAAATAGTTTTGCTTTTTTAAATGGGGTTGTTTTCTTAGAAGAGTTGGCTTTAATGTTTAAATGGTTAGCGATTCAGGGGCCCAAGCTAGAGAGACGAGTGGGTGTTTAAAAAGGCTTTCGGGGGCCCCCTCACCTCAGGGGTGACTCCCGCCAACGGATCTCGCCTCCCCCCCCCAGCGTCCCCGCGCCACAGAGAGTCTGGGCACAGGCAGCGCAGCTCCGCACGTTGCTTCCGTCCCCCTCCCACACCAGCCCTGACCCTGCTGCCAGCCCATTGGCCGGGAACAGCAGCCAATGGCAGCTGTGGAGGGCGTTGCCAGAGCTGCCTGGCCACGCCTCCACAGCAGGGAGCCGCAGGCCGAAAGCAGGAGAAGCCTGTCACTGTGAGACAGACGCAGCCCTGGGGGTGGGGGAGCAGCAATGGGCACTCCGGGGCTGATGTTAAATACAAAGTACAGAGGGGGTTTCCTTGGGGGGGCTATAGCAACCCCCACAGAGCAGACCTGGGCTGCAGCTGGTTCTGTCCATCACTCCCCCCCACCCCACAGAGACCCACACACCCCGCTGCCGCCCCACCCGACCCCCACGGGCCCCTTTGCCCCCATCACCCCTCACCAGAGAGCCCCCGCTTCTGCCTCCAGTGACAGCTCCCCTCCCCCTCTGCTCCCTACAATCTCCCACTTTGCCTTCCCCCTCCTCCCAAGTCCATTGGCTGGAATGCTCCCAACCACCAGGGCTAAGGGGAGCTCCATCTGTAGCAGGGTGCCTGCTTGCAGATGCAGACATGCCTGGCTGTGCCTCAACAGCCCAGGGAGGGGGAGCCACAGGTGAGCAAGCCCCTGTCATCATCATTGCAGGCCCAGCAATTCTCTGGGTATTTAATTTCACTTAGGCAAGTAATTCAGTCTTCTCTTTCTTTCCAGACAGTTTGTGGCTTTTCCTGTAAGAAAACTTACAATTTCTTTGCAAAGTTTTTCACTTGAAACTATAATTGTTCATAAGCTCATTTATTTTGTTAACTCGGTTTCATAGGCAATTTTAAAAGTCACTTGAATTGTACCTAGTTTTTTCCATTGGTCCAAAACCACATGAAAGATGTGCGGATTTTTATTTCTGTGGGCCAAAGCACCTAAGTAAAAATATAAATGTTGAAGCTAGAAAAGATGGGTAAGGGTCCCTTCAGGAAACTGTCCTCAAGTCATTCATTCTTCTGGGCATTCCATTTATTGTTCCCTCCTATAGTGATAGAAATCAGTGTTTCGGAGGAGATGCAGAAAACTGGGGCAACCCTGCAGCAACTCTGTCTCTACCCTGTTCTCTGCCTGCTCCTCTACCAGCCCCTTTGGTCTCCTAGGATTCCCCTACCATTACTCCTTCTGGGTTTCTTTCCTGATGCTTCTCATGAAATAAAGTTTGTCATTACAGCTTCTTATCTTTGTACTATATTTAATTTTGATGTATTTATTAAGTGTTAATTAATGCACTGTGGGAGTCCCCCTTCAACCCTCTGTACAAATTGATCCCCTTCTTTCCATATATTTTGCCCATAAGGTTTTCTGCAGCCCTAGGGCAGCCAGCAATAACCCCTGTGCCTTTGCAATGGGGTGAGGGAAGGTGACCGTGGGTTCCTAGTTATGTGATTTGCAAGAAGTGTTATCATTACTCAGGGTACCAAATGTGTTTAAATGATATAAGTGCCTTGTAAAAGCCCAAAGTAAGCTCATTTTCATTTTTCATGTAATAATCTCATATACAGTCTACACATATTTTTCATTATTAGTTTAATTTATTTTTATTGTTGTTGTTATTAGCTAGATTACTGTGGGGGGGTTTTCAGTGTGAAAAATGGTGTGCTATTTTAGGGTTGAATGACATAATACACCCCCGCCCCTTCCCCAGTGTTCCTCACTAAGTCCGGTAATTTTGTCAAGTATCCGTTGTGCAACATGGTGGTGTCTACCCCTGCCCGCGCTTCAGAGGGATGCGGGGTCCAGGGTGGCCTGGGGGCAAGAGGGGAGCCTGGTGTCCCCCTGAAGCGTGGGGTCCCCCAAAGCACAGAGCCAGCCCCCCAAGCAAAGAGCCTGGGACAGTTCTCCCGGTCCGTCCTATGCACAGCACGGCCCTGCTTGGGCACCAACAAAAATTATACAAACCCGGAGCCCTGACTGAAGAAGGGAGGTGAGAGGGGACAAAGTGAAAGGACTGGGAGGGCCAAAGGAGCCAGAGCACTAGGGTGTGGGTGGGGGGAAGCTGTGCAGACCCCAGGAGAGGAGGGCAAGGGGCTTGGTGCGACATGGGGAGGAGGAGGGAGCAAGCTGCAGGAGGGAAAAGGGAAGGGCTGGCAGGAGGGGGAGTTGAGAGGACAAGGCTGCAGCCTGGGGAGAAAGCCAGCAGGCTGGGGACAGCGCAGAAAGGGAGGGCTCTGGGGAGCTCCAGGATGGAGTGAGAGAGGCAGGATGCAGAGCAGAGGAATCCAAGGTGACCCCAAGTTCCTGGGCCTGACGTCAGAGAAGGGAGTGGGGTGGGAGAAAGGGCTGGGATTAGGAGTTTGCCCTTGAGATGGTGACTGGACATTAGTTCAATTGTTACCTGGGTCTCCATTCAGGGGCAGCATTTGCTGACTTTGCTGCCCAGATTTCCCCATCCCTGATGAGCTTTCCTCAGCCCCTGGTGATGAGCCCCACGGCTCCTCCTGCTGTCATTGTCCCCAGTCTCTCTGCGGTGGGTCTCTGCCTCCTCGGTTCTAACCCATTGCTAGGGCAATGCCAGGGGGACTCGCTGCGCTAGGTCTGCAGGGGCGAGTGACTCCCTTTGCTCCCTCTCTCCATCAGGTAGTGGAGGAGTTCAGAGTCCTGGGCCAGCTGGTGGGGTGTCTCACTCTGTGCTGTGCGAAGCAGGAGCAGGAGATCTGCCAATAGGCTGTGGATGGACTTCACCACCTCCACTCCTTCATGCTGCGGCAAAAATATAAGAGCACCCCTTGTCCTCCCTAAATACACTGACATGGGGTTTCCAAACATGGAAAACATATTTATTGAACACTTCTGCCTTTTCTGAATCCTTTTAAACAGTCTCCGTCTAGTAATAGAGCCTACACCATTCCTAGGATTTCTTTTGTTCCTAATACCCTTTTTTAAAAAAACCTCCTTATTATCCTTAGTCCTGCAAGCCATGACGTTTCCCCGGATGGCTTTAGCATCCCTTATCCATATTCTACTTGTCATAACTTATATAGAATGGACATACTGACTCAGACCAATGGTTCATCTAGCCCAGTATTGTGTCTTCTGATAGTGGCCAGTGCCTCGTGCTTCAGAGGGAATGAACTGAACCGGGAAATTTTGAATGATCCATCCTCTGTCATACAGTTCCAGGTTCTGGTAGTCAGAGGTTTAGGGACATGCAGAGTATGGGGCTGCATGCCCTGATCATCTTGTCTAATGGCCACCGATGGACCTATCCTTCACAAACGTATCTAATTCTTCTTTGAACTCAATTATACTTTTAGCCTTCACAATATTCCACGGCAACACTTTCCACAGGTTGCCTGTGCATTGTGTGACTAGATTCCTTCTTTTATTTGTTTTTAACTTTCTTCCTATTAATTTCATAGGGTGACACCTAGTTCTCGTGTTATGTGCAGGGGTAAATAACACTTCCCTTTTCACTTTCTCCACACCAGTCATGATTTTATAGACCTCTATCATATCCCCCCCTTAGTCATCTGTTTTCTAAACTAAATGGTCCAAAGTCTACACTACAGACCTATATTGTTATAACTACGTTGCTCAGGGGTGTGAAAAATCCACACCCCTGTGCGATGTATTTCTACTGACCTAACTCCTTGCGTGGACAGCGCTATGTCAGCAGGAGCATGTCTCCCACTGACTCAGCTAGCGCCTCTCAGGAGGTGGATTAAGAGCTTGTTGGCATAGGAGCATCTTCACGTAAACACTACAG
Organism: Mauremys reevesii; assembly: GCF_016161935.1. Classification (NCBI taxonomy): domain Eukaryota; kingdom Metazoa; phylum Chordata; order Testudines; family Geoemydidae; genus Mauremys; species Mauremys reevesii. Next base: position 128,014,332 of record NC_052626.1, on the reverse strand, counting down.
CGCCAGTGCAGCTACAGCGATACAGTGTTTGAAGTGTAGACTTGCCCCCTGTCTTTTTTATCTCTCCTCATATGGAAGCTGTTCCATCCCCCTAATCATTTTTGTTGCCCTTCTCTGCACCTTTTACAATACTGGTATATCTGTTTTGAGATGGGGTGACCAGAACTGCACGCAGTATTCAAGGTGTGGGCGCACCATGGGTTTATATAGACGCATTATGATATTTTTCTGTTTTATTATCTATCCCTTTCCTAATGGTTCATAACATTCTGTTTGCTTTTTTAACTGCCACTGCATGCTGAGTGGATGTTTTCAGAGAACTATTTACAATGACTCCAAAATCTCTTTCTTGAGTGCTAATTTAAACCCCATAATTTTGTATGTATAGTTGAGATTATGATTTCCAATGTGCATTACTTTGCATTTATCAGTATTGAATATCATCTGCCATTTTGTTGCCCAGTCCCCCAGTTTTGTGAGATCCCTTTGTAGCTCTTTGCAGTCTGCTTTGGACTTAACTATCTTGAGTCATTTTGTATCATCTGCAAATTTTGCCACCTCACTGGTTACCCCTTTTTCTGGATCATTTATGACTATGTTGAACTACACTGGTCTCAACACAGATCCTTGGGGGACCCCGCTATTTACCTCTCTCCACTGTGAAAACTGGCCATTTATTCCTGTCCTTTGCTTCCTATCTTTTAACCACTGACCCATGAGATAATCTTCCTCTTCTCCCATGACAGCTTCCTTTGGTTAAGAGCCTTTGGTGAGGGACCCTGTCAAAGGCTTTCTGAAAGTCCAAGTACACTATATCCACTGGATCACCCTTCTCCACATTCTTGTTGACCCCTTCAAAGAATTCTAGTAGATTGGTGAGGCATGATTTCCCTTTACAAAAGCCATGTTGACTCTGCCCAAACAAACTGTGTTCACCGATGTGTCTGATAATTCTGTTCTTTCCTGAAGTTTCAGCAATTTGCCTGGTACTGAAGTCAGGCTTACTAGGGATCACATCTGGAGACTCTTTAAAAATTCACTGTCACATTAGCTATTTCATACAGAGGCCGATTTAAACGCTAGATTACATACCACAGCACTGCACATAAGTCTGTCTGAATGTCTCGTTATACCTGCAACCTTTGCACCAGGCAGGCAATTTACCATGCGGTTCTCCCAGTCATCATAAACCCAACTGCTTATATGTCTATTGGTTGAATCCCCAATTACTATTCCCTGGTTTTCTTTGTAAGTGGGGTTCCCCCCTCAGGTGGGGTAGCCTCAGTGTGAGAGGACATCATGACTTCATCTGGAAGGTAGGTCCCAACTACAGGATCATCTCCCTCTGCTCTAGCTCAATGTTCTGCTTCCTGGAAATTTTCACCCTCCTCAGCAGCAGCACAGAGGCTGTCAGACTGGGGTGGAACCACTCTACTGCATCCCTAAAAGTCTCCTCTATGTACCTCACTATCTCTCTTGGCTCCAGCAGTTCTGCCCCTCTGGCCTACTGGTCTCTGAGGGCCAGTAGCTCCTTGGGCCAAATGCCCACATATGCTACCTGCCCACAGGGACGGTAATCGTACATCCTGCATTCAGTGCAATCAACTGGAAAGCCCTACGCTGCTGCTGCACTTCTGCCTGGTTTATTTTTACTCTTCCAGGGGAGATTAATTTGTTTAGTTGAGAGGGGGTGGGGGATTATTGGCCTGATTTTACAGTATGTTTGTTAGATGTACTTGTCTGTCACACACCCTCTCTAAACTTCCTTGCAAAACTCCCCCATTTGCTAACCTAACATCTGATTTATATTGCCTCCTGTCTGTTTCCTCCTGGTGCAGGCATGATGCTGGCAAAGAAGAGTGAAGAGTATCTACAGGTTCTCAGGGACTGGCAAGTCGAGAACACCTTCTGGTTCACCAACACCAGCGATATCGCCATGGTAATTACAGTCAGTGCTTCATGGGATTGTTGTGCCCAGAGTTATCAGGAATTAACACCCTAGGAGTCAGGGGGAAGAGACAGACCCAGGCGTGTGACTGACCCCATCCAGCTGGGCCAGCGCCCTGCCTATGGCCCACTCCACCTCATAGAATCATAGACCTCAGATCATCTAGTCCAACCCCCTACTCAAAGCAGGACCAACCCAACTAAATCATCCCAGCCAGGGCTTTGTCAAGCCGGGCCTTAAAACCTCTAAGGAAGGAGATTCCTCCACCTCCCGAGGTACCCCATGCCAGTGCTTCACCACCCTCCGAGTGAAATATGTTTCCTAATCTCCATCCTAAACCTCCCCCACTGCACCTTGACACCATGGCTCCTGGTTCTGTCATCTGCCATCCGGGTTAACAGCCGTGCTCCATCCTCTTTGTACCCGACCCCGAGGGGGCAGTTACCCCACTCCCAGAGAAAAGGTTAAAGGCAGCTGACGTAGGCCGACTGGGGAGGCAGCCACCGCTGGCCCTGATATAAGGCCTAAGTGAGGCACTGGGTCAGGCTTATTCCAGCCCTGGGTGAGAAGGGCCTAGCTGCCTGGGAGCACAGGGTATCTCAAGCAGAGCAGTGCTGGGGACAGGAAGGCAGAGCTGGGAAGCTCGGGTCAGGTGAATCCCCAGGCTAAAGACCAGGGGAGGTACTGGGGCTGCAGGGAAAGGCAGTAGGTCCAACCCCCTTACCAATGATGAGGGGCCATTACAGACTGCGGTTTGCCCCAGTGAGAGGGGACTAGATGATGACTGGCAGTAGCCACTGCTGCAAGGTGGGCTTAGGGATTCAGGTTCCCCTGGGAGGAAGACCCAGAGTGTGGGGTACTGCCATGGGGCAGTACCCAGGAGATAGGGCACCATGGGATGGGAGGGATGCAGGGCCTGGAGTATAGTGGTGGAGACTGATAATGAAAGAGAAGTAGGGACAGCAGCGCTGGCCAGCAGGAGGCACTCCAAGACTGGGATGAGCTAACTCCTGAACAACTAGCAGGAGGCTCTGCGTCGCTGAGTGTGCACCCTGCTACACCACTGTTCAAGTAGTTGAAAGCTGCTATCAAATCCCCCCTCACTCTTCTCTTCTGCAGACTAAATAAGCCCAGTGCCCTCAGCCTCTCCTCGTAAGTCATGTGCCCCAGGCCCCTAATCATTTTCCTTGCTCTCTGCTGGACTCTCTCTGATTTGTCCATATCCTTTCTCTTGTGGGGGACCCAAATTGATGCAACACTCCCGATGTGACCTCACCAGTGCCGAATAGAGGGGAATAATCACTTCCCTCCATCTGCAGGCAATGCTTCTACTAATGCAGCCCAATATGCCTGCCTACATGCCACATCCCAAGATGCACTGGAGCTCACCCAAACGTGTTCCCCGCTCCTTGTCAGGTGTGGTGGGAGCTTCCCCAAAGATTAATGCAATAAAAGGCATCATTGTATCTGTGCATCAGTGCCAACCCCTGCTGAGCACTAGAGAGTGTAGCCGTGCTGCACAGTATTGTGCCCCTGTGCACTGCCATGCTGGCCTCTGCCATACACTACAGCTTCTGATTGCTGGCTGGGTACTGTGCTGCCTAGGTGCAGTAACCCAGCCTTGTCCCAGCAAAGTGGGGTTTGCCTGCACTCCTGGCTGAGCCAGTCCTGGCTGCTCAGCCACCGACTGGAACCGCGCTGGGCAGCAAAAGGGGTTTCACTGGCAGGTTTGTTTCAGAAGTCTGGGAAGTACTTTCACCCGTCTGAGTGCATGGACTTCCTCCTCAATGCTATCAGAGTCCATGACTCCGTGGCAGCCAGGCACATGCTGCATGTGATCCTGGGGTCCCGGCCCAAACTTGGAGTGGGTAAGAGCTGCAGTGAGAACACCCTGCTGGGAGCCCATCCATGAGTGTCTCTGTCTCTGGGTGCTAGGCATTACTGGGGGCAGGTCTCTGGCCTGTGCTATGCGGGGAAGGAAGGGGTCAGTCGAGGTGATCACCATGGCCGCTTGTGGCCTTGCAGTCTATGAATCGATAAGCCAGGAACTGGTCCTGTGCTCTAGGTCTGGGGCTGGAGAAGAGGATGTGGGATGGTAGATGGCTCTCAGGTGCAGCAGGTCCCTTGCACCCCAGATCAATAGGAGCACGAAGAAGCCAAGCCCCCCCTCTACCCATTTCCCTTCCAGGTGTCTGAGGCTCTGAGGAGCATGTACCACAACCTGGACTCTATCAGCGAGCTGCTGGCCCAGCAGGAACTGCTCAGGGCCCTTCTCCTGCTGGGCTACCAGTACAGCGAGGAGGTGGTCAGAACCCTGCTGGGCTGCTTACTGTCATGTGACAGGTACAGGGCTGGGGCTGCCGCTGCTTGCACTCTGGGTCCCTGGACTGGTCGTGTTGCCAGGGATAGGAGTGCAGAACCCTCCAGAGATCTCCTGCTCCCTGCAGAGCTGCTGCTTCTCCTGGAGGGTTTTGCAGGCTGGCTTGCCCTGGAGACAGGCCAATCTGCAAAACCCTGTACGGCATCCCTTGGCCTCCCCTGGGGCTGACACTCAGATCCGGCCCCATGAAGCTTGCACCAGCCAATGGGGGCCTTACTGCAGCAGGAGGGCAACAAAGGGCTGGCCAGTGGTGGGAGACCCAGCATTGGTGCCAGGAAGGTGAAGGAGGCTGGCAGGACTCTGACCAGGTGCCATTGGCTCTCTCCCTTTGCAGCATTGCTGCGGAGATGTTGAGGATGCTGACGTCCCACCCCGAGACCACGGGAAAGGTCCTACGGGAGCTGCTCAACAGGCTGCGGGAGCAGCCTCTGTGTCAGCATCATGACATCTCTCAGAGAGAGGCTGGCATTGCCCCCTTGGCCGTAAGTACCAGCCCCTGCAGCAAGGGAGGGAGCGCTGTATGTCCGCATCACGGCCTGAGGGGGTCTCTCAGCCTCCCACTGGGTCTAGTCATTGGGTTGAAGAGAGACAGCGTGACTCTAGCCAGTGCTATAGTCGAGCCAGAACACGCTGAAACTCTCTCCTGGTGCTATTCAGCAGCACTCAGAACCTCAGGGTGAGACGGGATTGCAGGGTCAGCTCGTCCAGCCCCCTGCCACGATGCAGGACTTGTTGTGTTTAACCCACCCCCAAGGGGAGATATGACCGATAGGGGTGGGGTGTCCCGGGTGAGGTGACCTGTCCTCTCTACTGGGACTTGTGCTGTTCATCGTATTCACAAATGATCTGGAAAAGGGGGTAAAAGGTGAGATAGCAAAGTTTGCAGATGATTCAAAACTACTCAAGATAGTTAAGTCTAAAGCAGACTGAGAACAGTTACAACGGGATCTCACAAAACTGGGTGGACAACAAAATGGCAGATGACATTCAGTGTTGATAAGTGCAAAGTAATGCACGCTGGAAAACATAATCCCAACTATACATATAAAATGATGGGGTCTCAATTAGCTGTTATCACTCAGGAAGGAGATCTTGGAGTCATTGTGGATAGTTCTCTGCAAACATCCACTTAATGTGTAGCGGCAGCCAAAAAGGCGAACAGAATGTTGGGAATCATTAGGAAAAGGATAGAGAATCAGACAGAAAATATCATGCCACTATATAAATCCATGGTATGCCTGCACCTTGAATGCTGTGTACCGATGTGGTTGCCCCATCTCAAAAAAGATCTATTAGAACTGGAAAAGCTGCAGAGAAGGGCGACAAACGATGAAGCATATGGAATGGTTTCCTTATGAGGACATATTCAAAAGATTGGGACTGGTCACTTTAGAGAAGAGACAACCACTGGGGATGCGATGGGGTGCACAAACCTCATAATGGGCAATCGGGGTTAAGGAGCTGCTCTGGGCCCAGCCATTTCTCTGCACCACCACACTTGCAGGAAATGCTCCAGCTGCAGGAGGAGTTAAAAGGCAGGGCAGTGGCTGGTTTGGGGCAACCCAGGGAAGAGAGCAGACCTGTGACCTTCATCTCCAGCAGAGGAGAGCGGAGGGAAAGGCTGTTGACCGAGGGGTCAGTCGGCTACTTCTCCACCCTGCGCTGCCTGGCGTAAACCGCTTCCTGCGTGGCTCTTGCAGGCATGGCTGGGCAAAGACAGCCTCCGCCATGTCTTTCCGCAGCGTTGGTGTAGCCCTGTCAGGCCCAGCACATGAGAGAGACAAGGTTGGGGAGGGAATGTCTTTGGTTGGCCCAGTGACTGTGGGTGAGAGAGAAGCTAACACAGAAAGCTCCAGCGCTTGTCTTGGGTGAATCTAAGATATTCTCTCACCCACCCTTCTGTCTCTCATCACCCAATCTCTGGGCACATGAGGAAGGCCACCGACCCCACCGACACCCTTCTTTGTCTGCAGTTCTCTTGCAGCCCCAGCACTACGTGCTCAGAGCTGGCCTCATGGAAGGGCTTCCAGTCGAGTGATTATGGGTTTGGGTCTCTAGCATGTAGGCCACTGGGCATTTTAAGCCAGCAGGAACTAGTCCATGCCAGCTGCGTGTGACTAGTCGCCCGGGATCCCCTGTCCTGTGTGTAACCCCTCTGGGGTTTAGAGAGCATGGGCCCTTTAAATCTTTTTCCCACGGGAGAGGAGGAGCCCTTCAGTTGGGGCCCAGGTGCAAAGCAGCAGCTGCGTGACCAGCTGTGCTGGGACCCCCCAAGCTGTGCTTGCCGAGCCCCCAGACACCGCGCCGTCCCCCAGCTGCTGGGTGACGATGCAGACTGCCCCCTGCACCATGAGGCAGCCCAGCAAGCCGAGTGGTGGGTGTACGCCAACCAGGCCGTCCCGTGGGTCCCTGCTGGGCCAGGGCCACCTCCCCCTCCCCCTCTCGCCTCCGGCTCCAAAGGGAAGAACCCAGAGGGGTTACATGTGGCACTGGTCTGGTTAGATTTGTAAATGGAGGACCAGTCCTTGCCCACCTCGATGATGTGGTGTTTGTGTTTCCTATGCCAAGGCCATGGTTTTGCTCCGTTTCCAGGAGCGTAACTGGATTTTCCACCATCTCGTGGCCATCCTCAACTGTCGGGACGATAGGCGACACATCCTGGCCATGGTGCTCTTCTTTCAGATGAGCCTCACCGGCGGGTTAGGGTCGTGAGAACAGCCCCAGCCCAGCGGTGAATGGGGCATGGGGCTGACCTATGGCCAGGGGTGGCAAGTTTGTAGAAATTTTGGTGGTGCTCAGCAGAGCCTGCCCGTCCTAACTCTACCCCCCATACTCTGCCCCCCACCTGCCTAAGGCTCGCACGAGAAGGAGCATAACCAGGAGGACACGCCCACACCCCTCAGCCCGTCAGGTACCGCCAGTCCGACACCCAGCCTGGGTTCTGCACCGTCGCCCGCAGGCACGCAGCAGGGCCTGGCCTGGGCTCACTCAGTAACAAGAGGCTCGCTCTGCACACAGGTTCGCAGTGAAGGCCATGAAAGCCTTGCTTCGATGCGCTGGCTACAACGACCAAGTCACCTTCATCCTGAAGCAGGGCCGCTGGGACCTGCTCATGAGCTCCAACACGCACCACAAAGGCGTCTGCCTGTCACCAAGCCTGCAGCTTGGCAGCCCCAGGTATTACCACCGCTCTGTCTTTGATCAGATTCACCATCCCCTTGTAACGCCTCCTGCTTTATGAGGCCAGACTCGGAGGAGAAAGAGGCCCTGGATTACATCGATGCCTTTCTCACGAGCAATGAACAGGTACTAAGAGCCCTCCTCTGACCTGTCAGCTAGTGCCCTGTCCACATGCACCATCCGCCCTTCTCCGGAAGATGCATGGATTCTAAGGCCAGATGGGACCACTGTGACCTCCTGTATAACACAGGCCAGTGACCAGCCCCCAAATAATTCCTGATTAAACTAAAGCATCTTAAAAATGTCCTGCCTTGAGTTACAAAAGGTCACCCACCATGCCACTTGCTCAGTTGTTCCAATGGTCTATTACTTTCTCAGTTAAAAATGTACATTTCCAGTTTGAATTTGTCTATTTCAATTTCCAGCCCCTTTGAGGTGCCACCTGGTGTATCGGGATACCACTAAGCCCACCTGTTCTGCCAGCCTGGGCCCCCTTTACCTTGTCTTGCTGGGCTTGCGCAGGGCCACCCAGAGGAGGGGACAAGTGGGGCAATTTACACCAGGCCCCGGGCCACGCAGAGGCCCCCACGAGAATGTCGGAGGCTCCCTCCGCCTGCCCCCATCCCCCGGCGCCTCAGCGCACCGCCTCCAGGAGTGGCCCTGGACAGAGCTAAAGCAGCGTGGCTTGGGCGGGGCCTGAGCTCCTCCCACTTGGAGCAGATCCAGCCCGTCGTGGAGCAGGTAAGAGTTTGAGGAGCAGAAGCTGGGGAAGAGGACAGGGACTGAGTTTAGCTGAAGCCCTTTAGCGAAGGCTAAATCATTAGCTCTCCTCCCTGGGCTCCCCCACTGGATAATGTTGGCTCCAGTCTCTAACCCTCCTGGAGTCTCCAAACGTCACTCTTTGGAAGCCCCTTGTTCCCTGCAGCAGGGCTGCATGGCTGGGCAGGATCAGGGTGTGCCCCTATACTGAGGGAGGGCCAGGTAGCATCAGTGTCTGGTGTGCACTGAGGCCGAGGGAGCAGAGGCGGGGGATGGGAGCCCTGCCTGCCCCTGTCTGAGCCCTGCCTCTCCCACTGCGCAGGGCTGGCATCACCACCATGCACGTTCCTCCGCACCCCACTCTCTTTTAACAAGAGTGGGCATTTGGCCCATTTGCTCTTGCCACTAATCAGCTTTGCAAGAGCAATCGGGACAAATGCCCACTCTTGCCAGAAAAGTCAAGACTGCCAGGACAGGGCTTAAAAAAGAGACTGTCCTGGCCAAAATGGGACATATGATCCTCCTACTACTGTGGCCTGCCTCCTTTCAGCTCCCTCTGCCCTGCCCTCCCGCAGCTGATCCCATCCCCTGGGTGTGGGCTCTGAAGTTTCTGTTTTGCAGGTCCTGCTCTCTGGGCCGATCATGATGGAACACTTTGGCTACGGGACCGAGTCTCAGTACAAGTGAGTGCCCATCTCTCTTAGGGCTCCAGGGGTGCCCCCTACCCTGCTCCCCCACCCCACAGGCACACAGTACAATCAATGCTCCATTTGACAGCTGCTTCTCTGACCATCCCCAGGGCTCTTGGGCAGAGCAGCCTACCTGAGGGACAGGGGGCATCTTCCAAACAGGGCCCAGGCACTGCTCTCTCTGCATCTCCCCATCTGGGTGGGGAGGCACCCTCTGAGATTCCCACGGGCCGGTGGGGGCCAGGCAAAGGCCAACTGTCATCAAACCCCACTCGCCCGGCTCCACTGCACAACCTGGCACATGCCAGCAGGTCCCTGCACTGGGGAGCAAGGGTCCAACTCGGGGGGAGGGAGAAGGGTCCTTGGGAGCCTGGCAGATCTTATGCACCAGGTGTCTGTATGTCTGTCCTCTCTGCAGTGGGCCCCAGCTGAAGGGCTCCTCCTCTCCCGTGGGAAAAATATTTAAAGGGGCCATGCTCTCTAAACCCCAGAGGGGTTACACACAGGACAGGGGATCCCGGGCGACTAGTCACACGCAGCTGGCATGGACTAGTTCCTGCTGGCTTAAAATGCCCAGTGGCCTACGTGCTAGAGACCCAAACCCTTAATCACTCGACAGGCAGCCCTTCCATGAGGCCAGCTCTGAGCACGTAGTGCTGGGGCTGCAAGAGAACTGCAGACAAAGAAGGGTGTCGGTGGGGTCGGTGGCCTTCCTCATGTGCCCAGAGATTGGGTGATGAGAGACAGAAGGGTGGGTGAGAGAATATCTTAGATTCACCCAAGACAAGCGCTGGAGCTTTCTGTGTTAGCTTCTCTCTCACCCACAGTCACTGGGCCAACCAAAGACATTCCCTCCCCCACCTTGTCTCTCTCATGTGCTGGGCCTGACAGGGCTACACCAACGCTGCGGAAAGACATGGCAGAGGCTGTCTTTGCCCAGCCATGCCTGCCAGAGCCACGCAGGAGGCGGTTTACGCCAGGCAGCGCAGGGTGGAGAAGTAGCCGACTGACCCCTCGGTCAACAGCCTTTCCCTCCGCTCTCCTCTGCTGGAGATGAAGGTCACAGGTCTGCTCTCTTCCCTGGGTTGCCCCCAAACCAGCCACTGCCCTGCCTTTTAACTCCTCCTGCAGCTGGAGCATTTCCTGCAAGTGTGGTGGTGCAGAGAAATGGCTGGGCCCAGAGCAGCTCCTTAACCCCGATTGCCCATTATGAGGTTTGTGCACCCCATCGCATCCCCAGTGGTTGTCTCTTCTCTAAAGTGACCAGTCCCAATCTTTTGAATATGTCCTCATAAGGAAACCATTCCATATGCTTCATCGTTTGTCGCCCTTCTCTGCAGCTTTTCCAGTTCTAATAGATCTTTTTGAGATGGGGCAACCACCTCGGTTCACAGCATTCAAGGTGCAGGCATACCATGGATTTATATAGTGGCATGATATTTTCTGTCTGATTCTCTATCCTTTTCCTAATGATTCCCAACATTCTGTTCGCCTTTTTGGCTGCCGCTACACATTAAGTGGATGTTTGCAGAGAACTATCCACAATGACTCCAAGATCTCCTTCCTGAGTGATAACAGCTAATTGAGACCCCATCATTTTATATGTATAGTTGGGATTATGTTTTCCAGCGTGCATTACTTTGCACTTATCAACACTGAATGTCATCTGCCATTTTGTTGTCCACCCAGTTTTGTGAGATCCCGTTGTAACTGTTCTCAGTCTGCTTTAGACTTAACTATCTTGAGTAGTTTTGAATCATCTGCAAACTGTGCTATCTCACCTTGTACCCCCTTTTCCAGATCATTTGTGAATACGATGAACAGCACAAGTCCCAGTAGAGAGGACAGGTCACCTCACCCGGGACACCCCACCCCTATCGGTCATATCTCCCCTTGGGGGTGGGTTAAACACAACAAGTCCTGCATCGTGGCAGGGGGCTGGACGAGCTGACCCTGCAATCCCGTCTCACCCTGAGGTTCTGAGTGCTGCTGAATAGCACCAGGAGAGAGTTTCAGCGTGTTCTGGCTCGACTATAGCACTGGCTAGAGTCACGCTGTCTCTCTTCAACCCAATGACTAGACCCAGTGGGAGGCTGAGAGACCCTCAGGCCGTGATGCGGACATACAGCGCCCTCCCTTGCTGCAGGGGCTGGTACTTACGGCCAAGGGGGCAATGCCAGCCTCTCTGAGAGATGTCATGATGCTGACACAGAGGCTGCTCCGCAGCCTGTTGAGCAGCTCCCGTAGGACCTTTCCGTGGTCTCGGGTGGGACGTCAGCATCCTCAACATCTCCGCAGCAATGCTGCAAAGGGAGAGAGCCAATGGCACCTGGTCAGAGTCCTGCCAGCCTCCTTCACCTTCCTGGCACCAATGCTGGGTCTCCCACCACTGGCCAGCCCTTTGTTGCCCTCCTGCTGCAGTAAGGCCCCATTGGCTGGTGCAAGCTTCATGGGGCCGGATCTGAGTGTCAGCCCCAGGGAGGCCAAGGGATGCCGTACAGGGTTTTGCAGATTGGCCTGTCTCCAGGGCAAGCCAGCCTGCAAAACCCTCCAGGAGAAGCAGCAGCTCTGCAGGAGCAGGAGATCTCTGGAGGGTTCTGCACTCCTATCCCTGGCAACACGACCAGTCCAGGGGACCCAGAGTGCAAGCAGCGGCAGCCCCAGCCCTGTACCTGTCACATGACAGTAAGCAGCCCAGCAGGGTTCTGACCACCTCCTCGCTGTACTGGTAGCCCAGCAGGAGAAGGGCCCTGAGCAGTTCCTGCTGGGCCAGCAGCTCGCTGATAGAGTCCAGGTTGTGGTACATGCTCCTCAGAGCCTCAGACACCTGGAAGGGAAATGGGTAGAGGGGGGCCTTGGCTTCTTCGTGCTCCTATTGATCTGGGGTGCAAGGGACCTGCTGCACCTGAGAGCCATCTACCATCCCACATCCTCTTCTCCAGCCCCAGACCTAGAGCACAGGACCAGTTCCTGGCTTATCGATTCATAGACTGCAAGGCCACAAGCGGCCATGGTGATCACCTAGACTGACCCCTTCCTTCCCCGCATAGCACAGGCCAGAGACCTGCCCCCCCGGACTGCCTAGCACCCAGAGACAGAGACACTCATGGATGGGCTCCCCCAGCAGGGTGTTCTCACTGCAGCTCTTACCCACTCCAAGTTTGGGCCGGGGACCCCCAGGATCACATGCAGCATGTGCCTGGCTGCCACGGAGTCATGGACTCTGATAGCATTGAGGAGGAAGTCCATGCACTCAGACGGGTGAAAGTACTTCCCAGACTTCTGAAACAAACCTGCCAGTGAAACCCCTTTTGCTGCCCAGCGCGGTTCCAGTCGGTGGCTGAGCAGCCAGGACTGGCTCAGCCAGGAGTGCAGGCAAACCCCACTTTGCTGGGACAAGGCTGGGTTACTGCACCTAGGCAGCACAGTACCCAGCCAGCAATCAGAAGCTGTAGTGTATGGCAGAGGCCAGCATGGCAGTGCACAGGGGCACAATACTGTGCAGCACGGCTACACTCTCTAGTGCTCAGCAGGGGTTGGCACTGATGCACAGATACAATGATGCCTTTTATTGCATTAATCTTTGGGGAAGCTCCCACCACACCTGACAAGGAGCGGGGAACACGTTTGGGTGAGCTCCAGTGCATCTTGGGATGTGGCATGTAGGCAGGCATATTGGGCTGCATTAGTAGAAGCATTGCCTGCAGATGGAGGGAAGTGATTATTCCTCTATTCGGCACTGGTGAGGTCACATCGAGTGTTGCATCAATTTGGGTCCCCCACAAGAGAAAGGATGTGGACAAATCAGAGAGAGTCCAGCAGAGAGCAAGGAAAATGATTAGGGGCCTGGGGCACATGACTTACGAGGAGAGGCTGAGGGCACTGGGCTTATTTAGTCTGCAGAAGAGAAGAGTGAGGGGGGATTTGATAGCAGCTTTCAACTACTTGAACAGTGGTGTAGCAGGGTGCACACTCAGCGACGCAGAGCCTCCTGCTAGTTGTTCAGGAGTTAGCTCATCCCAGTCTTGGAGGGCCTCCTGCTGGCCGGCGCTGCTGTCCCTCCTTCTCTTTCATGATCAGTCTCCACCACTATACTCCAGGCCCTGCATCCCTCCCATCCCATGGTGCCCTATCTCCTGGGTACTGCCCCAGGGCAGTACCCCCACCCTCTGGGTCTTCCCTCCCAGGGGAACCTGAATCCCCTAAGCCCACCTTGCAGCAGTGGCTACTGCCAGTCATCATCTAGTCCCCTCTCACTGGGGCAAACCGCAGTCTGTAATGGCCCTCATCATTGGTAAGGGGGTTGGACCTACTGCCTTTCCCTGCAGCCCCAGTACCTCCCCTGGTCTTTAGCCTGGGGACTCACCTGACCCGAGCTTCCCAGCTCTGCCTTCCTGTCCCCAGCACTGCTCTGCTTGAGATACCCTGTGCTCCCAGGCAGCTAGGCCCTTCTCACTCCAGGGCTGGAATAAGCCTGACCCAGTGCCTCACTTAGGCCTCATATCAGGGCCAGCTGTGGCTGCCTCCCCAATCAGCCTACCTCAGCTGCCTTTAACCTTTTTCTCTGGGAGTGGGGTAACTGCCCCGCTCGGGGGGGGGTCGGGTCCAAAGAGGATGGAGCTCGGCTGTTCTCACTGACGGCAGATGACAGAACAAGGAGCAATGGTGTCAAGTTGCAGTGGGGGAGGTTTAGGTTGGATATTAGGAAACATATTTCACTAGGAGGGTGGTGAAGCACTGGAATGGGTTACCTAGGGAGGTGGTGGAATCTCCTTCCTTAGAGGTTTTTAAGGCCCGGCTTGACAAAGCCCTGGCTGGGATGATTTAGTTGGGTTGGTCCTGCTTTGAGTAGGGGGTTGGACTAGATGATCTGAGGTCTATGATTCTATGAGGTGGAGTGGGCCATAGGCAGGGCACTGGCCCAGCTGGATAGGGTCAGTCACATGCCTGGGTCTGTCTCTTCCCCCTGACTCCTAGGGTGTTAATTCCTGATAACTCTGGGCACAACAATCCCATGAAGCACTGACTGTAATTACCATGGCGATATCGCTGGTGTTGGTGAACCAGAAGGTGTTCTCGACTTGCCAGTCCCTGAGAACCTGTAGATACTCTTCACTCTTTCTTTGCCAGCATCATGCCTGCACCAGGGAGGGAAACAGACAGGAGGCAATATAAATCAGATGTTAGGTTAGCAAATGGGGAGTTTTGCAAGGAAGTTTAGAGAGGGTGTGTGACAGACAAGTACATCTAACAAACATACTGTAAAATCAGGCCAATAATCCCCACCCCTCTCAACTAAACAAATTAATCTCCCTGGAAGAGTAAAATAAACCAGGCAGAAGTGCAGCAGCAGCGTAGGGCTTTCCAGTTGATTGCACTGAATGCAGGATGTACGACCGTCCCTGTGGGCAGGTAGCATATGTGGGCATTTGGCCCAAGGAGCTACTGGCCTCAGAGACCAGTAGGCCAGAGGGGCAGAACTGCTGGAGCCAAGAGAGATAGTGAGGTACATAGAGGAGACTTTAGGGATGCAGTAGAGTGGTTCCACCCCAGTCTGACAGCCTCTGTGCTGCTGCTGAGGAGGGTGAAAATTTCCAGGAAGCAGAACATTGAGATAGAGCAGAGGGAGATGATCCTGTAGTTGGGACCTACCTTCCAGATGAAGTCATGATGACCTCTCACACTGAGGCTAACACACCTGAGGGGGGAACCCCACTTACAAAGAAAACCAGGTAATAGTAATTGGGGATTCAACCAATAGACATATAAGCAGTTGGGTTTATGATGACTGGGAGAACCGCATGGTAAATTGCCTGCCTGGTGCAAAGGTTGCAGGTATAACGAGACATTCAGACAGACTTATGTGCAGTGCTGTGGTATGTAATCTAGCGTTTAAATCGGCCTCTGTATGAAATAGCTAATGTGACAGTGAATTTTTAAAGAGTCTCCAGATGTGATCCCTAGTAAGCCTGACTTCAGTACCAGGCAAATTGCTGAAACTTCAGGAAAGAACAGAATTATCAGACACATCGGTGAACACAGTTTGTTTGGGCAGAGTCAACATGGCTTTTGTAAAGGGAAATCGTGCCTCACCAATCTACTAGAATTCTTTGAAGGTCAACAAGAATGTGGAGAAGGGTGATCCAGTGGATATAGTGTACTTGGACTTTCAGAAAGCCTTTGACAGGGTCCCTCACCAAAGGCTCTTAACCAAAGGAAGCTGTCATGGGAGAAGAGGGAAGATTATCTCATGGGTCAGTGGTTAAAAGATAGGAAGCAAAGGACAGGAATAAATGGCCAGTTTTCACAGTGGAGAGAGGTAAATAGCGGGGTCCCCCAAGGATCTGTGTTGAGACCAGTGTAGTTCAACATAGTCATAAATGATCCAGAAAAAGGGGTAACCAGTGAGGTGGCAAAATTTGCAGATGATACAAAATGACTCAAGATAGTTAAGTCCAAAGCAGACTGCAAAGAGCTACAAAGGATCTCACAAAACTGGGGGACTGGGCAACAAAATGGCAGATGATATTCAATACTGATAAATGCAAAGTAATGCACATTGGAAATCATAATCTCAACTATACATACAAAATTATGGGGTTTAAATTAGCACTCAAGAAAGAGATTTTGGAGTCATTGTAAATAGTTCTCTGAAAACATCCACTCAGCATGCAGTGGCAGTTAAAAAAGCAAACAGAATGTTATGAACCATTAGGAAAGGGATAGATAATAAAACAGAAAAATATCATAATGCGTCTATATAAACCCATGGTGCGCCCACACCTTGAATACTGCGTGCAGTTCTGGTCACCCCATCTCAAAACAGATATACCAGTATTGTAAAAGGTGCAGAGAAGGGCAACAAAAATGATTAGGGGGATGGAACAGCTTCCATATGAGGAGAGATAAAAAAGACAGGGGGCAAGTCTACACTTCAAACACTGTATCGCTGTAGCTGCACTGGCGCTGTAGTGTTTACGTGAAGATGCTCCTATGCCAACAAGCTCTTAATCCACCTCCTGAGAGGCGCTAGCTGAGTCAGTGGGAGACATGCTCCTGCTGACATAGCGCTGTCCACGCAAGGAGTTAGGTCAGTAGAAATACATCGCACAGGGGTGGATTTTTCACACCCCTGAGCAACGTAGTTATAACAATATAGGTCTGTAGTGTAGACTTTGGACCATTTAGTTTAGAAAACAGATGACTAAGGGGGGGATATGATAGAGGTCTATAAAATCATGACTGGTGTGGAGAAAGTGAAAAGGGAAGTGTTATTTACCCCTGCACATAACACGAGAACTAGGTGTCACCCTATGAAATTAATAGGAAGAAAGTTAAAAACAAATAAAAGAAGGAATCTAGTCACACAATGCACAGGCAACCTGTGGAAAGTGTTGCCGTGGAATATTGTGAAGGCTAAAAGTATAATTGAGTTCAAAGAAGAATTAGATACGTTTGTGAAGGATAGGTCCATCGGTGGCCATTAGACAAGATGATCAGGGCATGCAGCCCCATACTCTGCATGTCCCTAAACCTCTGACTACCAGAACCTGGAACTGTATGACAGAGGATGGATCATTCAAAATTTCCCGGTTCAGTTCATTCCCTCTGAAGCACGAGGCACTGGCCACTATCAGAAGACACAATACTGGGCTAGATGAACCATTGGTCTGAGTCAGTATGTCCATTCTATATAAGTTATGACAAGTAGAATATGGATATGGATGCTAAAGCCATCCGGGAAACGTCATGGCTTGCAGGACTAAGGATAATAAGGAGGTTTTTAAAAAAGGGTATTAGGAACAAAAGAAATCCTAGGAATGGTGTAGGCTCTATTACTAGACGGAGACTGTTTAAAAGGATTCAGAAAAGGCAGAAGTGTTCAATAAATATGTTTTCCATGTTTGGAAACCCCATGTCAGTGTATTTAGGGAGGACAAGGGGTGCTCTTATATTTTTGCCGCAGCATGAAGGAGTGGAGGTGGTGAAGTCCATCCACAGCCTATTGGCAGATCTCCTGCTCCTGCTTCGCACAGCACAGAGTGAGACACCCCACCAGCTGGCCCAGGACTCTGAACCTCCACTCCCTGATGGAGAGAGGGAGCAAAGGGAGTCACTCGCCCCTGCAGACCTAGCGCAGCGAGTCCCCCTGGCATTGCCCTAGCAATGGGTTAGAACCGAGGAGGCAGAGACCCACCGCAGAGAGACTGGGGACAATGACAGCAGGAGGAGCCGTGGGGCTCATCACCAGGGGCTGAGGAAAGCTCATCAGGGATGGGGAAATCTGGGCAGCAAAGTCAGCAAATGCTGCCCCTGAATGGGGACCCAGGTAACAATTGAACTAATGTCCAGTCACCATCTCAAGGGCAAACTCCTAATCCCAGCCCTTTCTCCCACCCCACTCCCTTCTCTGACGTCAGGCCCAGGAACTTGGGGTCACCTTGGATTCCTCTGCTCTGCATCCTGCCTCTCTCACTCCATCCTGGAGCTCCCAGAGCCCTCCCTTTCTGCGCTGTCCCCAGCCTGCTGGCTTTCTCCCCAGGCTGCAGCCTTGTCCTCTCAACTCCCTCCTGCCAGCCCTTCCCTTTTCCCTCCTGCAGCTTGCTCCCTCCTCCTCCCCATGTCGCACCAAGCCCCTTGCCCTCCTCTCCTGGGGTCTGCACAGCTTCCCCCCACCCACACCCTAGTGCTCTGGCTCCTTTGGCCCCTCCCAGTCCTTTCACTTTGTCCCCTCTCACCTCCCTTCTTCAGTCAGGGGCTCCAGGTTTGTATAATTTTTGTTGGTGCCCAAGCAGGGCCGTACTGTGCATAGGACGGACCGGGAGAACTGTCCCAGGCTCTTGCTTGGGGGCTGGCTCTGTGCTTTGGGGACCCACGCTCAGGGGACACCAGGCTCCCTCTTGCCCCAGGCCACCCTGGACCCCGCATCTCTCTGAAGCGCGGGCAGGGGTAGACACCACCATGTTGCACAACGGATACTTGACAAAATTACCGGACTTAGTGAGGAACACTGGGGAAGGGGCGGGGGTGTATTATGTCATTCAACCCCTAAAATAGCACACCATTTTTCACACTGAAAACCCCACAGTAATCTAGCTAATAACAACAACAATAAAAATAAATTAAACTAATAATGAAAAATATGTGTAGACTGTATATGAGATTATTACATGAAAATGAAAATGAGCTTACTTTGGGCTTTTACAAGGCACTTATATCATTTAAACACATTTGGTACCCTGAGTAATGATAACACTTCTTGCAAATCACATAACTAGGGAACCCACGGTCACCTTCCCTCACCCCATTGCAAAGGCACAGGGGTTATTGCTGGCTGACCTAGGGCTGCAGAAAACCTTATGGGCAAAATATATGGAAAGAAGGGATCAATTTGTACAGAGGGTTGAAGGGGGACTCCCACAGTGCATTAATTAACACTTAATAAATACATCAAAATTAAATATAGTACAAAGATAAGAAGCTGTAATGACAAACTTTATTTCATGAGAAGCATCAGGGAAAGAAACCCAGAAGGAGTAATGGTAGGGGGAATCCTAGGGAGACCAAAGGGGCTGGTAGAGGGAGCAGGCAGAGAACAGGGGTAGAGACAGAGTTGCTGCAGGGTTGCCCCAGTTTTCTGCATCTCCTCCGAAACACTGATTTCTATCACTATAGGAGGGAACAATAAATGGAATGCCCAGAAGAATGAATGACTTGAGGACAGTTTCCTGAAGGGACCCTTACCCATCTTTTCTAGCTTCAACATTTATATTTCTACTTAGGTGCTTTGGCCCACAGAAATAAAAATCCGCACATCTTTCATGTGGTTTTGGACCAATGGAAAAAACTAGGTACAATTCAAGTGACTTTTAAAATTGCCTATGAAACCGAGTTAACAAAATAAATGAGCTTATGAACAAATATAGTTTCAAGTGAAAAACAATGAAAAGAAATTGGAAGTTTTCTTACAGGAAAAGCCACAAACTGTCGGGAAAGAAAGAGAAGACAGAATTACTTGCCTAAGTGAAATTAAATACCCAGAGAATTGCTGGGCCTGCAATGATGATGACAGGGGCTTGCTCACCTGTGGCTCCTCCCTGGGCTGTTGAGGCACAGCCAGGCATGTCTGCATCTGCAAGCAGGCACCCTGCTACAGATGGAGCTCCCTTAGCCCTGGTGGTTGGGAGCATTCCAGCCAATGGACGGGGGAGGCGGGGGAAGGAATAGTGGGAGCGTGTAGGGTGCAGGGGGGGAGGGGTGCTGTCACGGTCGGCAGAAGCGGGGCCTCTCTGGTGAGGGGTGAGGGGGGCAATGGGGCCAGTGGGGTCTTTTGGGGGCAGAGGGTTGTGTGGGTCTCTGTGGGGTGGGGAGTGATGGACAGAACCAGCTGCAGCCCAGGTCTGCTCTGTGGGGTTGCTATAGCCCCCAAGGAAACCCCTCTGTACTTTGTATTTAACATCAGCCCTGAGTGCCCATTGCTGCCCCCACCCCCAGGGCTGCGTCTGTCTCACAGTGTCAGGCTCCTCCTGCTTTCGTCCGGCGGCTCCCTGCTGTGGAGGCGTGGCCAGGCAGCTCTGGCAACGCCCTCCACAGCTGCCCTTGGCTGCTGTTCCCGGCCAATGGGCTGGCAGCAGGGTCAGGGCTGGTGTGGGAGGGGGACGGAAGCAACGTGCGGAGCTGCGCTGCCTGTGCCCAGACTCTCTGTGGCGCGCGGGGACGCTGGGGGGGGGGAGGCGAGATCCGTTGGCGGGAGTCACGCCTGAGGTGAGGGGCCCCGAAAGCCTTTTAAACACCCACTGTCTCTAGCTTGGGCCCTGAATCGCTAACCATTTAAACATTAAAGCCAACTCTTCTAAGAAGACAACCCCATTTAAAAAGCAAAACTATTTTTTTCAGAATAAAACGAAACTGCTTTTAAAACCATTTTGACCCCTCCATTTTTTGGGGAGAGTAGGGTGACCAGATAGCCAGTGTGAACACTCAGGGGGGGGGGTAACCGGAGCCGATATATGAAACAGACCCCCAGATCAGGACTGTCCCTATAAAATCGGGACATGTGGTCACCTTACTCTCCCCTAACATTCACCTTTGTGATCTGGGGAGGAGGAATTGTTGTCTGCATGACTGGGCTGCTTTTGGCTAATTTTTTCTTTTAGTTAAAATACATTTTTCTTTGGGGCCTTTCAGTATTAAACATTAAATCACCATACACAACAATCCTTAATGTTACTCTACCAATTCCCAAGTGTAGGGCCCCTTGCAGATATCAACGAATGTCTTGGGATTGTTTGTTTGTTTTTTAAACATGTTTCTTTCATGCTTAAAATTTGGGGGCTGTTTTTGAAATAAAATGGGTGCATCACAACCATAGTAAGCACCCTACAAATACCCAGAGCTTTTACATGTTTGATTTTCTTTAGCACAAATGCTTGTTCTAAAGTATTGTGGAGGTTTGTGAACCCTGGAAACATTTCAGTTTTGGGTTAGACCCATGTTTATTTTTGTAAATTATTATTTTAATGACTTTGAGTTGCTAGAAAGAGTGAGGCATAGCATTTGACCAACCCCTGGGTTATATTTAAACTGTCCAATAGCTTTCAACCAACTCCTGGGGTCATATTTAAACTATCCAATAGAATTCAACCAACTCCTGGGGTCATATTTAAACTGTCCAATAGAATTCAACCAACTCCTAGGTTATAGTTAAACTGTCCAATAGCTTCTGCTAACTCCTGAGGTTTTATTTCAGTTGCATATTAATCAAAGCTCACCATCCTCACTCACTCTCCTCTCTTACTGTGGGTGTACACCCATCAAATTTAATTACTGATCCCTTATACCATTAACCCCATGGCAACAAGGGTGGCTAATCTCAGTCACTTTGGCTATGACCTGGGGGTGTGGTTAAAACCATTCAGTTCAACAGAGTGGGTCAGCTCTATTGTACTCAAACATGTCTGAACCATCCCTGGTTTTTTTAAATGGTAAACAGATTTTTAGGGAGGTTCCCCCCCCCAGCCACGATTCTACAACATATATTTCAGCTTTTGTTCTAAATGGGTATCTTTTACACAAAGACAACAGATCACACTGCAATAAGACTGGTGCCATTATTTAGTAAGGACAGAATGGCCAAAGAGTGACATTATGTAATATATATTTTCAAAGTTAAAAACAGGGAGCACACCTCCTCTTGCAGTCCAGCACAAATTCAGTTCAAGATAGTTTCTGTTGAAAGAGGACAGTCTCCAAAAAACTGAGATTTTTACACCAGCCTAACTCTTTGTTTCAAACAGATTTCAAAAGTCTGTAGTTAGCAGGTAGATTCGATCATCACAACTCTGAATTAATAGATACTTATGACTTTAGGCCCTCCTCCCCTAACATTCCCTTTTGTGATCTGGGGAGGGGGAATTAAGTTGTCTGCACAACTGGGCTGCTTTTGGCTAATTTTTTTTCTTGTAGTTAAAATACATTTTTCTTTGAGGCCTTCTTAAAGTATTAAACATTAAATCACCATCACAACAACGCTTAACATTACTGTAAAAATGTTTTTGTTTTAGCTTGTGAATTTTCCTATGCTAAGAAGGAGGTTTATTCCTGTTTTTGTAACTTTGAAGTTTTGCCTAGAGGGGAATCCTCTGTGTTTTAAATCTTATTACCCTGTAAAATTACCTTCCATCCTGATTTTACAGAGGTGCTTCTTTAACTTTTTTTTCTTTATAATAAAGTTCTGCTTTTAAGAACCTATTGGTTTTTAGTGTCCTAAAAACCCAAGGGTCTGGTCTGTGTTCACCTTGTTTATCTATTTGGTTGGTATATTATTCTCAAGCCTCCCCAGGAAAGGGGGTGTAGGGGTTTGGGGAGATATTTTGGGGAAACAGGAAATCCAAATGATCCTTTTCCTGAATCTTTGTCTAACTCACTTGGTGGTGGCAATGATACTGCCCAAGAACAAGGAAGAATTTGTGACTTGGGGAAGTTTTTAGACCTAAGCGGTAGAAATAAGCTGAGGGGGTCTTATATGTGGTCCCCACATCTGTATCCCAGAGTTCAGAGTGGGGAGGGAACCCTGACAATATTGCATGTTTATCCCCTCACCATGCTCTAACTTAATCCTTTTAGATTTCTTACAAATAGTCTTTTCTTAAGCAGGGTTCTGTAACATTTTCCGTGGACCAGACAGTCAATATAACACTGCAAGCAGGCAATGTCCAGTTTGGTCATGTTCTTTAAAACACGGTCAAGGTCTCCACTGAATTGCACAACATTTATCCCTTGCACTAAATGTTCTTGAGTTAAGCACGGACATTGAATAGCATAACCTATGGCAATAACACCAGCATCTTTAGCCTTCTCAAAGAAGTAGTTAGGAATAGAACAATTTCCTAATGCTCTTTCACTGCATCAGAGGAGTGCTGGCTGTAACAGACAGTTGTGCTGAGATGTGATTTAGCTTGCCTACTATGTGTGTTCTGGCTGGACTACATTATTGTTGTCTGGTGTTGTTTAACATCTTTATTAATGACCTGGATGTAGGTAGAGAGAGTAGACTGGTCACGTTTGCAGATAACAAAAAGCTAGGAGGAGTTGCCAACACTTTGGAGGATAGAGCTAAAATTCAGAGGTATCATGGTAAATTGGAGGACTGGTGTTCTTAAAGGAACAGCGGGGAAAGTCCTTGGAGATAGAATTATGGAGCTTGACCCAAAGCCCACTGGAGTCAGAGGACAGACCCATCAACATCATGTCATATTAGATTGGACTCCTACGGAGGACCTTGCTGAGTCACTATTCCTGGCCTGGATTTTCCTGCCAGGGAGTGCTGCATGACGAGATTGCTCAGTGCAGTTAGGAGGCAGACAGAGTCACGTTGAATCTGTGATGACCAGACCATGAGTTTGATCAGCTAGGCAATCCTTTCCATTGTTGTCAGCTGCCCATGCACCTCTTAGGACACGGTTCAGGGGAGCAGGACCTGAGAGAAACAAATTGGGACAAATTGCTAAGGAGAAGTACCAAAAAATAGCTCAAGCACATAGGGAGAAAATCAGCTAGGCTAAGGCAAAAATGAGTTCTAACTGGCAAGGGACATAAGACAATCAGAAGCAGCTCTATAAATGCATTAGGAGCAAGAGAAAGACAAAGGAAAGTGTGGGGCCTGTTATATCCTTTGGGCAGCCAGTTTAGGAAGAAATCACTTGAGGCCAGAGAGCAGACAGCTAACAAACCACCATTTTATTTACAGACACAGAGCTCACCCAACCGGCCGAAACCGGCTGGGCTATCCCCTAATAATCTAACTCAGTTGCCATAGGAACAAAAACCATGACAACCAAATACACAACAGGGCCACTACTCAGCAGGGAAGGAGAGCAAATAATGGATGACACAGACAAAGCCAGGGTGTTAATGCCTTTTTTGCTTCAGTTTTCACTAAAAAGGTTAATGAGGACTAGATGCTTAACACAATATTAACAACAAGGGGGAAGGAATACAGGCTAGACTAGGGAGAGAACAGGTAAAAGACAATTGAGGTCAGTTAGATGTATTCAAGTTGGCAGAGCCTCATGATATTCACCCTAGATGGAGCTAGGCAAAGCAATCGCTGCATCTTTAGGAGGGCTGAGGCTCCAGAGGACTGGAGAAGGGTAGACACAGAACTTATCTTCAGAAAGGGGAACGAGGAGGCCCCAAGGAATTATAGACCTGTCAGCCTAACATTGGTACCCAGAAAGATACTGAACAAATTATTAAACAGTTTGTAAGAATCTAGAGGAGATAATAGGGTAATAACCAATATCACCATGCCAAACCAATCTAATTTCCTTCTTTGACAGGGTTACTTGCCTAGTGGATGGAGGGAGGCAGTATATGATGATGTATATGAAGTTTAGTAAGGCTTTGACATGGTTCCACAAGACATTCTCATAAGCAAACTAAACCAGTCTGATCCAGATGAGATTGCTATAAGGGGGGGCGCACAACTGATTGAAAGACAGAACTCAAAGAGGAGTTATCACTGACTACGAGGCAAACTGGGAGGGTGTCTCAAGTGGGGTCCCCCAGGGGTGTGCCTGGTCCAGTACTAATCAATATTTTCATTAAGAACTTGGTTAATGGAGAGGAGATTATGCTTGCAAAGTTTGCAGATGACACCAAGCTGGGAGGGGTTGCAAGTACCGGTACTTTGGAGGACAGATTAGAATTCAAAATGAGCTTGCTAAATTGGAGAGTTGGTCTGAGGTCAACAAGATGAAATTCAGACAAAACAAATGTGACACTTGGGAAGAAAGAATCAAATGCATAAAAACAAAGTTGGGGATAACTGCAAGGTGGCAGTGCTGCAGAAAAGGGTTTGGGGGTTATCATGGATGTCACACTGAATTTGAATCAACAGTGTGATGCTGTTGAGAAAAAATGGGAAATGTCATTCTGAGGTGTATTAGCTTGGAGCACTGTGTCCAGTTCTGGGCACCACGCTTTAAGAAAGATGTGAACAAACTGGAGCCAGTCCAGAGGAGAGGCAAAAAATGATCAGCAGTTTAGAAAACCTGAACTATGAAGAAAGGTTGAACAAATTCAGCATGTTTCATCTTGAGAAGATGGAAAGGGCACCTGATAACAGTCTTCAAATACATTAAGGGCTGTTATACAGAGGATGGTGACCAATTGTTCTCTATAATCGCCTGAAGATAGGACAAGAAGTAATGGGCTTAATCTGCAGCAAGGGAGATTTAGGTTAAATATTAGGAAAAACTAAGGGTGGGTAAGGACTGAACAGGTGACCTAGGGAAGTGGTGGACTCCCATCATGGAGGTTTTAAAAAGCAGGCTGGACAAACACTCATCAAGGACGGTCTAGGAATGCTTGGCCCTGCCTCAGTGCAGGAATGGAGTAGATGACCTCTTGAGATCCCTTCCAGCCCTACACTTCTATGATTCCTCTTCCCGGCTCTGGAATCGAGGAGACCGAGTCTCTGCCAGGACATTTCCTCTTTGGGCAACAAACCACCCACAGAATCTACTTTCTGTGGCCCCAAAACTAGAACATTGGGGGAATCTAGCTCTGGGCTCTGGCCAGGTTGGTGGGGCCCATGGGTGGTGCTCCAGGCCCACCGCCTAGGGATCCCAGTGTGATTGCTGGGTGGGGGTCTCTCAAGCCAGGAAGGGCTACGAGAGCTTTACCATCTCCCTGCAGTCCCACCACGCCTGCAGGCAGCTCAGTTGTGGTGTTGATGGGCTCTGGAGGCAAGGACCTGTGCACAGCCAAGGACACGGCCTGAGTGCCAGGGTCAGATGGGGGCTCAGTGGAGAACACAGCAGATCCCGTGCTCCTCCATCCCCACCCCCACCCCATGCAGACGTCTCTTAGATATAGCTAGGGCACTTGGCCCTCCAGCCCAAGAACCTTTCTAGAGAGCTTACTCTGAGGAACAGAAGAAGAGGGGTGAGGTGTCCCATGCTTGGGATTCAATGAAGCCTTGGTCGCCGAGCCCCACCCGAACTACAGGACTAGGCCCCTTCCTGCACTCATGCCTCCAGACCTCCAAGATGTTCTGCAGCTCCACAAGGTTGGGCTTCTCATCCTCAGACATCAAGGTCTTCAGCACCTCACTCATGGCTTTCAGAGTTTGCATGCAGAGCAGAGGAGAAGCTGGAGGAAGTGGTGTTACCCAGCCAGGCGATGAACCAATGCCTTGTGTGACAAAGTTCCTCCTCTACCTTGGTGGGTCCTGCGCTTATTGGTGGATTTCTCACCTCAGCGATCTTCCTCTGGTGGAACCTACATTCTGGGTCAATTCCTCCTGTGTCTGATGAGGAGTTGGGAGGTTTGGGGGAACCCGGCCCGCCTCTACTCCGGGTTCCAGCCCAGGGCCCTGGATCGCAGCTGTTTATAGTGCCTCCTGTAACAGCTGCATGACAGCTACAACTCCCTGAGCTACTTCCCCATGGCCTCCTCCAAACACCTTCTTTATCCTCACCACAGAACCTTCCTCCTTGTGTCTGATAATGCTTGTAATCCTCCAGCAGTACACCCTCTCACTCTCAGCTCCTTGCACCTCTTGCTCCCAGCTCCTCACATGTGAATCTTATTGACTAACTGGGAGGCTTTTAACTAGTTCCAGCCAGCCCTTGATTGGTTTCAAGGTGTCCCAATCAATGTAGCTATCTCCACTGCCTTCTAGAAAGATCTTAATTGGCCCAAGGTGTCTTGATTAACCTGGAGCAACTGCCATTTGGTTACCATGGTACCAGGGATTTGTGTAGCTTGGGGCTAATATACCTGTTTCTCACTACTTTATTGTAGCCATCTGGCCTTGCCCCATCACACCTGGCGTGTGACACCTCCCAGGCCATGGCAGCTCCTGGTATTCCAGCTCACTCAGTCACTTGTACCCACAGGGGACCTACTGCAAACTCCTCCTGGCAACAGGACCCCACCTGCCTTTGCTGTCCCCAGGGAGGCCACTGCACGCAGTCCAACCCACTGGAAGAGTCAGACAGGATTCCGCATTTGGAGGGGGAGGGGAGATTTCCAGCCAAGCTTCGGTTCCTGGCCTGTGTGCGTCTGAAGCCGCTAATCTCAGGCCTGTGCCCCAGCCACACACTGAGGATGAATGTGCTTGTGAAGGGAGTGTCTGTTCCGCAGTAATTGCAGGTGCATGTGAAGGATAAATGCCTACTACTGCTACCTAGGAGGGAGTTACTCTTTATCTCGGGCAGTGGGGCCTGTGCTTTGGTGCTGCAGGTCCTGAGCTGAAGTCCTGCCAAGGAGCTGTGATCATTACACTCTTATGCTAGTGCCAGGTAACTCAGGGGGCAGGTACATAAACAACGAGCAGGATTCCCACTCGGTTTGGGGCAGCTCCGCACGCCAGTTTGGGCTTACCTTGGCATACAGAGCAGCCTCCACTCCCTACATGGTACGGGGTCCCAGTGCTACAGAGCTCTGTTCCAGGGGCTGGCTTTGTGGGGGTTTCTGCAGCTCATCTCTTCAAGGCCTGTGTGGTGCAGCAGCCGCGGCAGAGAATCCCAGGCCTGATTCCCCACGCTGTCTCCTGAATGGCCCCTGCCCTGGGACTCCATTCCTCCCCTACCAGCAGACATGACAGGGTGAAGGGGCAGCTGATCAGGAGTTTGGGGATCTACATTTAACATCCCTTTGCAGCTCTCGCCCGAGATCACATTGCTGGCGCTGGAGATTGAACCCAGTCCCATAAAGCAGGAGGCCTTAGAAGGTGATGGTGACTCTGATCAAAGACAGAGCAGTGGAAATACCTGGGTCTGCCAAGCTGCAGGCTGTGTGACAGAGATCTTAGAGAAAACTCTTGCCCCTCACTCCCGCCCCAGCAGGGATCCAGGGCCTGCCTGTTCTGCTTGCTCTGACTGCCTCTCCTGCCACCAACAGACAGCCAGAGCCATCGGGTGTAACCTGGGCAGGCACTGGGCTCCCATCATCAACCCACCCCTGAAATGCCCTGTGCTTCAACATGCGTGGCCCCCCTGCAAAGGAGCCAGCAGACGGGCTGCAACACCAGGGGCATCTCATGCTCTGACCAGTCCCCTGCAATCCTAGGCTTTAACAACCCACCGTGCACCGACCATCCCCTTTGATGAGTGGAAAACATCCTCCAACCCTGCAGCGTGATGGATCAGGGTGGGCAATTCAGTCAGTCTCCACCTGATGCTTCTGCTGCCACCTGTAATGCCCCAATCAGCTCTAGAGGCTGCAGCTGCTGCCAGCAGGAGGGGCCATTCCCCGCCAGGGTTTTCCTGTCTCTCCATCTCATGGCAGCCCAGAGCAGTACAAGGTCTATGGAGCTTTCTCCCAGTGACACCGTGATCTTGCCACCCAACCCCAGAGGGGCCAGGCCCCACCACAATGCAGGGCCATGGCTCCGGCCATTTTTACAGCCCTCTGTCCACTCAGGAGGCGC